>NC_136428.1:321622397-322966147 GCF_052849685.1 Lactuca virosa
TGCTAGATTTTAGAATGGCTATATGCTAAAATGTCCCTACCCTCCGACACTTTTCATCTGACCAATCCTTACTTGATAGTATTGAAGTACAAAACATAGAATTAATAAAACACTCTAATCAAACACTAATTAAATAAAGAGTTATATAAACTCTAATATATACACCTATATATCATAAAGACCATCCATTCAAATCACAACTTAAGCTTTTATGTTAAAAATGAATCCTAGGGTTACTCTAGTAGTGCGGCCATACCATTACTAGACCTAAAATTCACAACTAAGTTTTATTATGGTCCGAACGATGCACGCCTAAACCTAGATTCCTTTGTTCACAATCTAAACGCTTAAGGATTTACGGATGAGTAGTTTATTACGATCATTTAAGAGACTAGGACGAGGCCTACGACTTGAGGATCTTCGGATCAATAGCGTAGATCAATTTCCTGAAGACTAGAGCCTTAGATCAAGACTAGTTGCAAGAGGATTCGACACATAGCAGAATAATACATCTTGAGGATATCCAGATTAGATAAAAGTATCCGACATACCCCCATATTGAGAGTTACCGAAGATACGGTACTATCCACTATATATATATATATATATATATATATATATATATATATATATATATATATATATAAAATAGGAAGTTATATGTATTATATATTATCTCTCATAAGCATCTTAATGTTTAATGTCTTATGCAGCATATTAGAGTAATATGGTGGATATACGGGACTGGGTGTCGCATCCTTATCTGGAAAAAGATCATGTGGTACCATGCACACTAGAGGAAGAGAGCGATTACAATTTGAAAATGCCCCTACCACCATAGTATTATCTAATGATAAGTCGTTTGAAGATGAAGATGAGCCTATCGAAGAGGAGGAGCAGCCTGGAAAAGAGTTTGATACCTCAGGAGGAGGAATCTGCTGAGTCAGAGTCATCTTGAGAGATTATTGCTCTAATACCTCCATCCTTGATCTAATCTTTCGGTAATCATTCATTGGGAGCCATGACTATAACTACCCCCAGAAAGTTCATACCCATTATGCCTTGTAGGAGAGTTTCCTCACCGCCATCATCACCTAGGTCATCCAAGAAGCCTTTCCCCACCCACAAATGGACTTCGTAGGTGGACGAGTGGATTAGGGAGGAAAGTATTGGTTTTGATGTGGTCGGAGAATCCTCTCAGGAACCTAGGCGTGATCCTATTCCAAAGGATCCCATAGATAGACCAATCTCAGTGTTAGTCATGCGAGTAGTACGACACAGGGATCATATACATCAGGTGGAGGAGGATCGTGATTCACTGAGTAGGGAGATCAGGCAACTGGCTAGCAAATTTGGACATTTGGATTAGGGAAGGATATAGACGAGATGAGGATCCTTCACGCATACGATAATCTAGAGGAGACCTATTATCTGGTGCAATATCAATAGATTGTGATTGAGTATTTAGAGCAACATGTGAGGGAATATGAGTTGATATTGATGATCTCAGATATAGGAGCAGCCACAATGGAGGTTATGATCAGTTTCCTTCAGCACAAGTTTGCACAGATAGTGACTTAGAAGGTAGTTTGTTTTGGCTTGTGGTAAATAGTTCTAGCCAACGAAAGCTAGGGCTATGATATTTGGGTTTGAGGGAGGGAAAAGTAACATAGTAGATAATAGGATATTTTTACGTATTTTGCTTGTAAAATAGATGATTTTCCTGTTTAAACCATATCATTATACACTTTTTGGGAAATCTGAAGTAAAAAGTTTTGGAAATTAATGAAAGATATGTGATCTTATTGTGTTACTTGTTTGATTCGTTTTCTTGATATAATTAACTCTCTTATCTAAATTGTCAATGTAAAACACAAAATTTATCATAACAACTAACATATGCCATAAACTTAGAATCATGCATGGCACTAGGATAAACCCAGGACAACCTGAATCCAATACCGAACCCATGAGCTCAGCCATGATTTAGGAATTAGTAGCGCAAAACATCGTTGATGCAATATCAAACCTAGAAACCCTTAGGAACATATGATTAGGAGGCAATGGAGGTGAGAGTTCGCAAGGAGATAACCAAGGTCCAACTAGAGTATGTTTATATAAAGACTTTGTAAACTATAAACCAAAACCCTTCCATGGAAATGAAGGCATAAATGGTTTGACTAGGTGGATAGAAAAGATGGAGTCTATTTTTGAGATAAGTTTTTGTTCGGAAGACTGCATGGTTAAGTTCGCCATCTACACCGTGGTAGACGCAACGCTAATCTGGTGGACCAGTTACACAAAGACCATCGCCATTAATGTAGCAAATACCATGTCTTTGAGTGAGCTAAAACAACTTTTGATTAAGGAATACTATCCACGTGAGGAGATTCAGAAGTTGTAGCAGGAGTTGTGGAATCAAGAGATGAAGGATGCTGACGTTGCCACTTATGCAAACCATTTCAATGACCTTTCCACCTTATGTCTCGGGATGGTCACCCTGGAATATATTAGAAGATAGAGAGGTACATTTAGGATTTACCTCAGCCTATCCAAGGTTTAGTCACTACTTCAAAGCCAACCACCTTCGACAACACCTAGAGACTAACCTTTTTCTGACAAATCAAGAGATTGGTTATGGTATGATGGTCCAAAAGGCCGACCTTCCGAAGGTGGAGAGTAGAAGAAGGATGTTTGGGAAGGAGTCCAAAAGGAAGGATATGTAACCAGCAGAGAAGAAGCGGGAAGTGAATCAAGCATTTGTTGTTGCCACAACCTCGACATGGACTACCACTAAAAGTATCCCAAGGTGCAATGAGTGTGGGTTTCATCACAATGAAGCATGTTGGATTTGCACCAACTGCAGAAAGAAAGGTCATCTTGAAAACATATGCAAAACCCCACCCAATCGAGGAACGCAACAACAAAAAGTCGAGTGTGCTATGAGTGTAAGGAAGTTGGACACATCAAGAAGGATTGTCCAAAACTGAAGGTACAAGTAGGTAATTCTAGGAGTAGAGCATTTGTGATAAGAGCTAGAGAAGTCATCCAATATCCGACGGTAGTTACAAGTAAGTTCCTAATCAATAATTTATATGAAAATATACTTTTTGATACCGACACTGATAGTAGCTATATTATTCCCGAATTAGGAAATTATCAGACCACCCATCTAGTAAACTTAGGGAAGCCTATAGAGTGGAAATGGCTAACGGCCAAGTCGGTAGTACCCAAGACATACTTAGAACTTTACCTTGACGTTAGATAATCATGATTTTCTCGTCAACCTTATGCCAATGGTCATTGGATGTTTCGATGCCATCATCGGTATGGATTGGTTATCCCCTAGAGACGTTGAAGTATTATCCTTTGAGAAAGCATTACATCTGCCCCTACCAAATGGTGAACCCTTAATCATCTACGGTTATAAACCCGACATAATTCTTAGGGTCATTTCATGCATGAACATCAGAAAATAATTGCAAAAAAAAGTATTATGCCTTCTTAGATCATATTCTTGATAGGAAATACAATAAAAAGAAAATGATTGAGGAAGTATATCACGTGTGTAATTACACTAATGTATTCCCGGAAGATCTACGGGGTCCGCCACTAGCTCGACAAGCATAGTTTCATATCGATCCAATTCCAGGAGCTGCCCCAGTAGCAAAGTCCCTTTATAGGTTGGCACCATCGGAGATGTAGGAACCCTCTAGCCAATTACAAGAACTTCTTAAATAGGGTTTTATTAGATCAAGCTTCTCGCCTTGGGGAGCACCCGTTCTATTTGTCAACAAGAAGGATGGCTACTTCCGAATATGCATCGACTATTAAGAATTAAATAAGTTGACCATTAAGAATAGATATCCACTTCCCCAAATAGACAATCTCTTCGATCAAATGCAAAGATCCAATTATTTCTCTAAAATCGACATGAGGTCTGGATATCATTAACTCAGAGTCGTGGAAGATGACATTCCAAAGACTAATTTTAGAATGTGATATGACCATTATGAGATTTTGGTCATGCCCTTTGGATTTACCAATGCCCCAGATGTTTTTATGGAACTCATGAATTGAGTGTACAAGCCCTACTTACATAAATTTATGATTATATTTATCGACGATATTCTGGTATACTCACGAACCAAGGAAGAATATGGACAACATCTTCGAGTGATCCTATAGATTTTAAGGAAAGAAAAGTTGTATGCAAAATTCTATAAGTGTGAATTTTGGATAAGATAAGTACACATTCTTGGGCATGTGGTAAGCAAAAGAGGTAATGTAACGCCAGTGTTTCGGGGCTAAGCATTAGTAGATGATGTAATAGTCTAGGTCAACCATTGTAACCTATTTTGAAGTAATAAAGATGAAATATTTACGTATTATGTGATTTATGTGTTTTATAATTAATTGGAAAGATATAATTAATAAAGAATAAAAATAAGCATAAAAATGAAGGTGTGAGATAAACCCGATATCTTTACATAAAGTTGTAGTGGTCGAAACAAGGATTCCGGATATATAAAGAACGCCGAAATCCGAGTTATAACCAAGAAGTTATGGTATGTCGAAGTTTTGTGAAAAAACCGACACGACGCTGGGTGACGTAAATAGTGAATTTACGACAGAGGAATTATTGGTCTTAGAAATCTAAACAAAAGTTGTAGTATACGTTAAACCGAGAGCGTGTATAAAAAAACACCCAAATCTGACTTCGTATGAAGAAGTTATGATTTTTCTAAGATTTGGCTTAGTAGTGCACAGCTCGAAACTCGAATTTTAGATCGAGCGGTTTTTGGCCAACGCGACCTAAATGAGAATTTAAAATCTCATTAATAGGAGCTCAACGATAAAAAGACAGAAGAAAACGGAGTCCGTATGTAGAAGTTACGAATTTTTCGCAGTCCTTTAACAGTATAATCTCCTCATACTGTTAAATTTAAAATCGGTCGAGAATTAGCCAACGGAGTCAAAAGGAAAGTTGTAGATCTTACTTTTAGATACGCGTGTATATAAAGAATGTCAAAAATGGAGCTTGTATGCAAAGGTGATGCTCCAGGCAGCCTATAAATAGAGGTGTCGGGGCTGCCTCATTCCTCACACCTTCAATCCCTTCTTTCTCTCTCTAGAAACTCTCTCTAAGCCTCCCTAACCCCCTCCCCCCCCCCCCCCCCCATATCCTAGGGTAACTCCCTAGCACGAGTCGGAAGCCTCGGAGCGCCTGATGGCTCCGAAAAGAAGAGCCTTCGGCTCAAAAACTCTGCTCCAGCGAAGCCCGGTTTTTAATAAAAATCCGCTGTATGTGAGATACGTCTACCATACTTTAAATATAGCTTATATTTAAACATAATATTGTTTAGAAGTGAAGCGTTGCTCGAATTTCGAGTCGTCACTTTAACAAGTGAGTGCATAGTTACTTTCATCTTACACATAGATATGAAGTATTTTATATAAATTACGTGCTATGTGTGCATATTATCTGAATACTTGTTGTCTATGCTGGATGAACGTTTTTATACATGTTTTAAATGATTTAAATTATATATGTATTTTATATCTACAAAATGTGTTGGGTAAAACACGGGTAGATGTAATAGTTGGGTGTGATGAAATAAAATGATGAGAGGTCTCGATGTTGACGATGTTTTCAGTCATCTAGCGGAGTATAGATGACGACCACAGACTTTCTAGACGGTCTAGTGGAACACTAGCAGGCTCGCAACCTGTAGGTGTTTGTGAACGATGTGTTCACCGGTGTACTCCATCCCCCTCATGGTTGCCTTAAGGACATTTACTGCTGAGGAATCCCCTCAGCAGTAGTGTCCATCCCGATAATAATCCTTAGGCTAGGTCCCTTATGATGGGTGTTTTAGGGACATAAAGTGAGGATAACGGGAACGGGTAATCGGGTTATTGATGGTTGATGAAATTAAATAACTTATTTATTGTGGGTTAAAAACCCTATGTGCTCACCAGGCTCCCAAACCTGACCCACTCAGGTTCTTGTATTACAGGTAGTGGCACTCGAGCATAGATGTGATGTTTGCCTGAGGGATTGCGGATTATAGGCCTGTAGTTATGAATAAATGTTGTAAGGCTTATATTGTATTGTTTATGCTTTTGATCTGTATCGAACATGACATCCCTAGGTTTTTAATGAAAGACATTTCTTCGGAAATGCTTTGATAAATCTTTATCATATTTTATTTTGGGAACAAATTCCGCAACACTTTTATTTAAAATCTTACTCTGATTTTCAAACAAAGCATAGACAAAATCGGTCTTTTCTGGCCGTGAAAATGGTGATGTCATAGTTGGTATCAGAGCATTAGTTTAAGCGAACTAGGAATTTGTAGGATTTCTAGAATTAAACTTAGAATGCTAAGCGATGATTGTGAGATGAGTGTCTACTATATTTTAGACACAAGCACTAGTTTATTTTAGGAACGATACCTAAAATGCTTTTATGTGCTATATGCTATTATTTGTTCAGATCTATGGTCTGTTGCCGACCAGAACTGGAAACCTTATGTGTTCAGGATTCTAAACATACGACTACGATATTAGAACTAACATGTAAATGTTTCGGAGTAATAAGGATGATTTAAACATCTATCGAAAATAAAGATCTAAATTCACCTTATTCGGTGTATAGATCAAGATGGCAAGAACCCGAAGTGGAGTCGGGAACGCAAATGGGAACAGGAACCAACCACCAGTGATTGAGCAAATACCCGTTGTGGTAGCCGCTCCTGAGCCAATAACGATGGTCGGAGTACAAGCAATGATCCAAATGACGTTAGATCATCAAATGGAGGAAACAAGGCGATTACTTCAACGAAACCAAGAGGAACTTACGGTACTCGTTGAGAACCCTGAACTGATTCCCGAGCAATCGGAGGAGGGAAACTATAGCCGCCTTGTGAGTCAAGCTGGAACCCAAGGGGCAAGGAATGGACCAGAAAGGGGAAATGAAAAGGATTGTCGAATGTACAAGAATTTATTGGGTGCGAAACCACCAAGTCTCTCAGGATGCCCAAAGTCTATTGAGATTATGGACTGGATTTCCGAAATGGAGATGGTGTTTGAGAGTTGCAACTGTAGCGAGAAACAGAAGACCGTCTTCGCAGTAAGACAACTGAAGACTGGAGCCTTGAGCTGGTGGAAGTTATTGGCAGATACGATGCCGCGAGGAGAAGCCCTGAAGATGTCATGGGAAGAGTTCTTGGAACAACTGAAGGTGCAGTACTCTTCAGAGATAGATCTGATTGTCCTGAACAATGAGTTCCAAAACCTGAAGAAGGGGAGAATGAGCATTGATGACTATGCTACTGCATTCACAGAGAATATGAAGTTATTTCCATACCTAGTGCCAACCGAACTCTCCAAAATTGACAAGATCGCAAACGGACTGCCAGTCGACATTGGCCCAACAGTCAAGATGGCAACCACTCTGAAAGCAGCTGTTCGAGCAGCTAAGAATGTGGAGACCCAATAGAAGGAAAGGGGTCTGGAGAGGGCCAAAATTGGTGAGAAAAGGAAGTTCGATGGATCTTCGAGGTCCAACAAGAAAAGTAAATTCTCGAAGTCTGGGTCGAGAGGAGGAGGTGCATAATCGAAGTGGTGCGACAAGTGCAAGAAGAAGCACTCCGGGAAATGCGACGGAGAAGTCACCTATTTTAAGTGTGGAAAGCCCAGACACTATGCCAATGAGTGCACCCTCACAAAGAAAATATGTTATGGGTGTAACGAGGAGAGGCACATCTCGAGGGACTGCCAGAAGAAGAAGGAGGCAGGAAGACCCAACATTCCACCAAAGCCGAAGGCGAGAGCCTTCCAGATGACGCTTGAGGCTGCGAAGGAGGCAACAGATGTCGCTTCAGGTACCTTTCTTGTAAATGGATTACCTGCCAATATACTATTTGATTCGGGAGCAAACTACTCCTTTGTATCGCATAGATTTGGAGGAAAATTAGCATTGCTTGTAGAAAAACTTGATAATGCCCTAATTCTCGAAGTTTCCAGTGGCAAGTTCGTACCTGTTAGTGATCGTATTAAGAACATAGTCATCGACTTAAACGGAAACAAATTCTACGAAGAGCTGTTGTCCATAGAGTTGAACGGTTTTGACATCGTTCTAGGAATGGATTGGCTTAGCGCCAACGATGCTGAGATACTTTGCAGGAAAAAGATAGTAAGGGTGAACCGACCTGGGAAAGAGTCATTTATGGTGTACGGGGACAAACGCAGAGTAAACTCTGGAATAATCTCCCCGATGAAAGCCAGAAAATGTTTATACAAAGCATGTGGATCATATTTGGCATTTGTGATCGATGTTATGAAGGAAAAGAATGAGGTGCAGAATATACTGGTCGTATGTGATTATCTGGAAATCTTTCCCGAAGATCTTCCCGGATTACTGGCTGATAGACAAGTGGAGTTCAGAATAGACTTGTTACCAGGAACGGCGACAATAGCAAAAGCCCCATACCGATTAGCACCGACGGAGATGAAGGAGCTCATGACGCAACTCTAGGAGTTGTTGGACAATGGTTTCATTCGACCTAGTTCATCACCCTGGGGAGCTCCGGTGCTATTCATGAAAAATAAAGATGGAAGCATGCGAATGTGCATAGATTACAGAGAACTGAACAAGGCAATGGTGAAGAACAAGTACCCATTGCCAAGAATTGATGACCTATTCGATCAGCTGCAAGGTTTGAGCTATTTCTCAAAGATCGATCTTAGGCCAGGATATCATCAGCTGAAGGTGAGAGAGTATGATATTGAGAAAACTGCATTCAGAACAAGATATGGACACTACGATTTCTTGGTTATGTCGTTTGGACTAACCAATGCTCCAGCAGCATTCATGGATTTGATGAACAGGGTTTGTAAACCATTCCTCGATAAATATGTGATAGTGTTCATAGATGACATTCTAATTTACTCAAAAAGCCAGGAGGAGCATGGCAGACACTTGCGAGAAGTCTTAGAAGTATTAAAGAAGGATAAGTTGTATGCAAAGTTCTCCAAATGTGATTTTTGGATCCGAGAAGTCCAATTCTTGGGTCATGTGGTTAAACAAGAAGGGATAATGGTTGACCCAGCAAAGATCGAAGCTGTGATGAAGTGGGAACGACCGAAAAGTCCCACGGAGATTCGAAGCTTTCTGGGATTAGCTGGATATTACCGAAGGTTTATCCAAGGCTTTTCTTTGATAGCTGCTCCATTAACAGCTTTGACCCATAAGGGAGCTACTTATACATGGAGTGAGAAGCATGAAGAAGCATTCGAGATGTTAAAGAATAAATTATGTGAAGCACCGATTCATTCTCTACTCGATGGAGTTGAAGACTTCGCTTTCTATAGTGACGCATCTGGAGTCGGGTTGGGTGGTGTTCTGACCCAAAGAGAGAAGGTGATAGCATATGCATCTCGACAATTGAAAGAACATGAAAAGAACTACCCCACTCATGATTTAGAGTTGGCAGCGGTAGTATTTGCCCTAAAGATATGGAGGCATTATCTCTATGGCACGAAGTGCAAACTTTTCACTGATCATAAGAGTCTCCAGTATCTCTTCAATCAGGAGGAATTGAATATGAGGCAACGACGCTGGCTAGAGTTACTCAAGGCCTACGACTATGAGATACTTTACAACCCTGGTAAAGCAAATGTTGTCGTTGATGCTCTCAGT
The DNA here is from genome assembly GCF_052849685.1 of Lactuca virosa. Lineage (NCBI taxonomy): Eukaryota > Viridiplantae > Streptophyta > Magnoliopsida > Asterales > Asteraceae > Lactuca > Lactuca virosa. Next base: position 321,632,104 of record NC_136428.1, read on the forward strand.
CGGAAAGTAAACCTTGAAAAGAAGAGGCCAAGATCATTGAGAATAGAAGTTGTCTCGACGATTGTGGAAAGCATCAAGAAAGATCAAGAAGAAGCTTCAGAGAAGAATGACCGAAAAGAAAAACGTTTGGGAAAAACGTTAGTGTTCGGTACAAACAGTCAAGGACTGAAGGTATTCCAATATCGGATTTGGGTACCTAAGATGGGAGGAATAAGAGATCATCTGATGGAAGAAGCTCACAAGACCATGTACTCGATTCATCCCGGTAGCACTAAAATGTATAAGGACCTAAAACCCTACTATTGGTGGCCGACGATGAAGCTCGATGTTGCAAAGTATGTGGCTGAGTGTGTAACTTGTGCAAGAGTTAAGGCACAACATCAGAAACCGTATGGGAGTTTAGAACCTTTACCTGTACCCATGGGTAAATAGGAAGACATCACCATGGATTTTCTGACTAAACTGCCCAGAACGAAGAACGGTCACGACTTGATTTGGGTGGTCATGGATCGGTTCAATAAGAGTGCACACTTCATAGCAGCCAACGAAAGGTGGTCTATGGATAAGCTTGCAAATGCTTACGTGAAGGAAATTGTAAGACTTCATGGTGTTCCTCTAACGATTGTATCGTATCGTGATAGTAGTTTCACGTCAAGGCTTTGGAGAAGTCCACAAGAGGAATTGGGTACGAAGTTGTGTTTGAGTACAGCTTACCATCCGCAGACTGATGGTCAGAGCAAAAGAAAGATTCAAACACTGGAAGATATGCTGAGAGCATGTACCCTGGATTTCCAAGGTAACTGGAATGAGCACTTACCTCTGGTAGAGTTTTCCTACAACAATAGTTTCCACTCGAGCATCAAGATGGCACCCTATCAAGCCTTGTACGGACAAAAGTGTCGTACGCCGTCTTGTTGGCTTGAGGCTGGGGAAAAGCAGTTTATTGGCCCCGAGATAGTCCATGAGACTGCTGAAAAGCTGAAGGTGATCAGGGAAAGAATGTTAGTAGCTCAGGATCGTTAAAAGAGCTATGTTGACAAGAAAAGACGGTCGATGACCTTCGAAGTTGGGGATTCGGTTTTGCTTAAAGTCTCACCGTGGAAGGGACTTATAAGATTCGAAAAACGAGGAAAGTTGAGTCCAAGGTTTATTGGACCGTTCAAAGTTCTTCAGAAGATTGGGAACCAAGCTTACAAGCTCGAATTACCCGAAGAAATAGATAGTATTCATAACACCTTCCATGTGTGTTATTTGAGGAAGTTCACAGGAGAAGTTCCCGACATAATTCCAATCTCAGAGTTAAGGATGGATGAGAATAAGAGGCTAATCGAAGAGCCCGAGGCGATTGTTGACCGTAAGACTAAGAAGTTACGACGCAAGATGGTCGACTTAGTGCTTGTCCATTGGAAACATTTGAATGGGTCGAATCTCACCTGGTAAATAGAGAGTGACATGATGAGTCGCTATCCACATCTGTTTGTTGATGCATGATTCCGAGACGGAATCATCCTAAGGGGGAGAGAATTGTAACCCAGTGTTTCGGGGCTAAGCATTAGTAGATGATCTAATAGTCTAGGTCAACCATTGTAACCTATTTTGAAGTAATAAAGATGAAATATTTGCGTATTATGTGATTTATGTACTTTATACTTAATTATAAAGATATAATTAATAAAGAATAAAAATAAGCGTCAAAATTAAAGTGTGAGATAAACCCGATATCTTTACATAAAGTTGTAGTGGTCGAAACAAGGATTCCGGATATATAAAGAACGTCAGAATCCGAGTTATAACGAAGAAGTTATGGCATGTCGAAGTTTCGCGACAAAATTGGCATGATGCTGGGTGACGTAAATAGTAAATTTACAACAGAGGACTTTTTGACCTAAGTAATCTAAACGAAAGTTGTATTATACGTTAAACCGAGAGTGTGCATAAAAAGAACGCCCAAATCTGACTTCGTATAAAGAAGTTATGATTTTTCTAAGATTTGGCTTAGCAGTGCACAACCCGAAACTCGAATTTTAGATCGAGCGATTTGGCCAACGCGACCTAAATGAGAATTGAATATCTCATTAATAGGAGCTCAACGATAAAAAGACAGACGAAAACGGAGTCCGTATGTAGAAGTTACGGATTTTTCGCAGTCGTTTAACAATATCATCTCCTCATACTGTTAAATTTAAAATCGGTCGAGAATTAGCCGACTGAGTCAAAAGAAAACTTGTAGATCTTATTTTTACCTACGCGTGGATATAAAGAATGTCGAAAACGGAGCTCATATGCGAAAGTTATGAATTTTTGAAAATCGGCTGTTTTACTCGTGTGTTCGGCACCACGTGTCAGCACCAGGCGAAGCCTTGGAGCCTACGCAACACCACAACGTGGAGAGAGGCACCATGATGTGGTGACGCTCCAAGCATCCTATAAATAGTGGTGTCGGGGTGCCTCATTCCTCACATCTTCAATCCCTTCTTTCTCACTCTAGAAACTCTCTCTAAGCCTCCCTAACCCCCCCCCCCCCCCCCCCCAAAGCCTAGGGTAACTCCCTAGGACGAGGCAGAAGCCCCGGAGCGCCTAACGGCTCTGAAAAGAAGAGCCTTTGGCTCAGAAAAACTGCTCCAGCGAAGCCCGGTTTTTAATAAAAATCCGATGTAAGTGAGATACGCCTACCATATTTTAAATATAGCTTATATTTAAATATAATATTGTTATTATGAACCTATAAATAAGAGTTATCAGTGATTCAAAGTCGTGATACTGATTGATCTACTTACGGGAATGATGTCTAGGCTGTGATTTAGTGAGGTGTTTAAAGTGGGATTTCCAAACAGTATACTTCGTATACGAAACGGACCCTACCTCCGATATGATCCTACCTGGTTGTTCCTTACTTGATAGATCAAGAAGTAGACTCTGAGTTAATGATGAATCTAGACTAATAATTAGTCGCAATAAATATTAGACTAAAATCTAGTGATAATAATACTAGGTTTCGTCGAAGGAAATCATATTGTTAAGAAGCAAAGCGTTGCTCGAATTTCGAGTCGTCACTTTAACAAGTGAGTGCATAGTTACTTTCATCTTACACATAGATATGAAGTATTTTATATAAATTACGTGCTATGTGTGCATATTATCTTAATACTTGTTGTCTATGCTGGATGAACGTTTTTATACATGTTTTAAATGATTTAAATTATATATGTATTTTATATCTACAAAATGTGTTGGGTAAAACACGGGTAGATGTAATAGTTAGGTGTGATGAAATAAAATGATGAGAGGCCTCGATGTTGACGATGTTTCCACTCATCTAGCAGAGTATAGATGACGACCACGGACTTTCTAGACGGTCTAGCGGAACACTAGCAGGCTCGCAACCTGTAGGTGTTTGTGAACGATGTGTTCACAGGTGTACTCCATCCCCCTCATGGTTGCCTTAAGGACATTTACTGCTGAGGAATCCCCTCAGCAGTAGTGTCCATCCCAATAATGATCCTTAGGCTAGGTCCCTTATGATGGGTGTTTTAGGGACATAAAGTGAGGATAACGGGAACGGGTAATCGGGTTATTGATGGTTGATGAAATTAAATAACTTATTTATTGTGGGTTAAAAACCCTATGTGCTCACCAGGCTCCTAAACCTGACCCACTCAGGTTCTTGTATTACAGGTAGTGGCACTCGAGCATAGATGTGATGTTTGCCTGAGGGATTACGGATTATAGGCTTGTAGTTATGAATAAATGTTGTAAGGCTTATATTGTATTGTTTATGCTTTTGATCTGTATCGAACATGACATCCCTAGGTTTTTAATGAAAGACATTTCTTCGGAAATGCTTTGATAAATCTTTATCATATTTTATTTTGGGAACAAATTCCGCAACACTTTTATTTAAAATGTTACTCTAATTTTCAAACAAAGCATAGAAAAAATCGGTCTTTTCTGGCCGTGAAAATGGGGATGTCACAGGTAATTATGTCGACCCTTCCAAGATTAAAGCGGTAAAGTAATGGGAAGAACCCAAGACTCCTACAAAGATTCATCAATTTTTGGGACTGGCAGGCTATTATCGAAGACTTATAGAAAATTTATCCCACATAGCCAAACCCCTCACAAAATTAACCCACAAGGAAATAGAATTTGTTTGGGGATACCAACATGAAAAAGCTTTCCAAAAGTTGAAGGAAATGTTGTGTAGCGCGCCGATACTATCCCTTCTTGAAGGTATTGATCACTTCATAGTATATTGTGACGCTTCACATCAAGGGTTGCGATGTGCATTAGTGCAAAGGGAGAAGTTCATAGCCTATGCCTCAAGAAAACTGAAGGTGAATGAGAATAACTACACCACCCATGACTTAGAGTTGGGAGCCATAGTTTTTGGCCTTAAAAATTGGCGACATTATGTTTAAGGAACAAAATGTATAGTCTACATGGATCATAAGAGTTTGCAACAAATCTTCGATAATAAAAAGTTTAACATGAGACAAAGAAGATGGTTAGAGCTGCTAAACCACTATGATCGTGAGATTTGTTATCATCCAGGAAAGGATAACGTCGTGGCTGACGCCTTGAGCCATAAAGGACGAGTTAAATCTCGTAGAGTCAAAGCACTTACAATGAATATTTAGTATAACCTAATCTCACATATTAGAAGTGCTCAAATCAAGACTTTAACTGAAGGAAACGATAAAGAAGAAGGCCTCAAGGGAATGGAGAAGCTGACCATGATGTAACTTGGATAGATCGTCAGAGTAAATGGGGGTACCCTCATCTATTATCGTTGAAAGAGATAGCAGATTTATCTCTCGCTTCTTGTAGAGTTTGTAAAAGTACCTTGGTACTCTCTTGGATATGTCTACAACCTACCATTTTCAAATCGATAGCCAATGTGAAAGAACCATTTAAATGCTAGAAGACATGCTCCAATCATGTGTGATAGATTTTGGAAGCACATGGTATACTTACCTCCCTCTAGTTGAGTTCTCATACAATAATAGTTATCACATGAGCATTAAGGCAACACCATTCGAAGCACTATACGGCCGAAAATGTAAATCTCCTATTGTTTGGATAGAAGTTGGAGATACCTAACTGGCCAAGAAATTCGTAGGGGATACCCTACGAACAATCCTAGAGATTTTCCACAAGACGACAGAAAGGTAGTGCTGATATGAAAGCCCACGAAGGCAGCACGTGACTGTCAAAAGAGCTACGCCGATGTAAGTCATAAACCCCTAGAGTTCCAAGTCGAATATAGGGTGATGCTCAAAGTATCTCTTTGGAAAGGAGTTATAAGATTCGGAAAGCGGGGTAAATTGAATCCAAGGTACATAGGACCATTTGAAATCCGTGATAGTATTGGTCAAGTTTCCTATTGACTTAAGTTACCCCAAGAGCTATATAACGTGCATGATGTATTCCATGTGTCTAATTATAAAAAGTGCCTTTCCGACGATACGCTTATCATTCCACTTGATGAAATTCAGATTAACCCTTAACTGAACTTCACTGAAGAGCCACTCGAAATTATGGACAAAGAGGTCAACCGGCTAAAGAAAAGTCGGATTCCCATTGTCAAGGTATGATGAAAGTCTAGGCGAGGACTAGATTACACACGTGAATGAGAGGACTAAATGAGGGACAAGTACCCTCACTTGTTCGAAGGAAGCCCCACAATGAGATAAAATTTCGGGACACAATTTACTAAACAGGGGGAGAACGTGACAACCAAGAGGATTTCGTCACTGATCACCAGTAGGAGAGAGTAGGAAAATATATATATATAGTAGCCTAACATTTTGTTTTGAGATAATAAAAATCAAATGTGCCATTAATTTTTTTGATAAAATGACTGTTAAGCTCAAAAATAAGCATCTAAAAAGTTGTACCGTCTTTTAAGTTGGTTAACGTATTTGGAAAGTACTCATTAACGTGATTCCAAGGATATAAAATCCGTAAAAATCCGACTACAAAGCAAAGAGTTATGGATTTAAAAAAATGAAAATCAACTGAGTAATAAAAGTTAATTAATGTCAAAATAGTACTTAGAGATTGGTTGAGTTTTGACTAAAAGTGAAAAACGGAGAGTCGTGGTACTCTTTAAGATAAAAACATTAAGATAAAGAATGTCGGAAACGAGATCCGTATGAGAGAGATATGATTTTTGTAAAATCATTTATTTTTAACCCTATTAGGAATTTGTATAGAAATATTTGTATTAAACTTTTGAGAAATTGTCCAATTGTCTAAGTCAGGACAAATTCAAGCTTACGGGTCAGACTATTTATGAAAACAAAGTTGAGAGTTTAGGAACTCACTGAAAATTGCAAAGTAAAATACTATTTTAAGAAAGGTGTAAAAATGTCAATCTTTGAAAATAGTGCATTCATAGTTTAGTGTTTCTACAAAAACAATCCTTTAGAGAATAGATAATCGTAAAATTTAAAACTTTTGATGTATTTAAATAAAAGAAGAAACATAAGGATACATATCCTTCACATATATTTTTCGGATATAGAAAAATTATAAGCATAAAGGTATTCATCTTGTGTATTACTTATAACGAAAGATACAATGAAACTTGCATTTTAAATCAAGTTTCCAAATTTAGAACGAAAGAGCAAATGTAAATAAGGATTACTTGTTTATTGTAGATTTAAAAATAAAAACAAGATGTATATGGTAAAAGGCATAATTGAATATATCAAAGTTGACTAAATCGAAGTTATGACTCACAACTATACACGTATTAATCGCTCAAAACGAAAGGGTAGACTTCTAGTCTATATGTGTACGAACATGGTACCAAGAGAAGCAAAATAAATAGAAACAAAGTTAGATAATGTATTATGTTAATATTATGGCGTGCGAGATCTAAAATCAGAAGGAGAGCGAGAAATAAAGTTTGGGGGAAAGAAAAAGGAAGGTAGCGGCGGCAATGATTGTTATTGTTGAAATTATAAGAACAATACATATAGGTAGATTTAAAACCAGGTTGAGATATATTTCAAACTTCAATATGTGATGTATATTGATGATTAAATAGAAATGAAGAAGTTTTAAAGTGTTTTCTAAGGTTTGCTAAAAATTCACGAGTTATCTATTAAGTTAAACTCCATTTGTGAAAAAGAAGAAACACTAAAACTTGTAATTGAAAATCTGACAGTTTTGACCTTTTTGACTGGGGTCCAACAATGGTTAAAACGGATAATGTAAAGACTTAACATATTTAGATGAATAATTGTGCATTGTCAAAAGTACGTCACTGAAAGTTTAAAAGTGAACACTAAGTTTTGCAATGTTGTAAGTTTTATAAACACAAATTATAAAACTAATTTGAAATGAAATAAACAAATAAGGTGTGTTTTTAAATGTAGGAACCAGTGATGTCTTGTAAACACATTTGGATTATAAAGTTGTAAAAATATCATGTTGGGTTTCAAGAAAACACATTTAAGTAAAGCATAATGCCTAAATGAGGAAGTGGTCAACCAAAACAAAAGTGGTTTGAAAGACCCAGTGAAGCTTTTACACGTAATATGAACTTCAATGTCATATGTTTAAGTTTTATAGCATAGAGTCTAAACACTTTTATAAAAGAAATTGTTTCTAAGTTTTTCGAAAACGTGTCAAAATGGTAAGCAAGGTTTTAAAATGGTTTATATGCCCTTAAAATCACATCTATCCATTGAAATGGATTGAAATGAAATTGAAATAGCAATGTCAAAACAAATATTGGTTAAATTGAGTTTTGAAGAAAAGTGTTAAATTAAAGCAAGTTGTCAAAAGATTTTTAGCGAGAATATGACGTAAATTGTTAGGAAAGGTCTAGTAAGTTGTATAAAGTGGTTATAAAGTATTTTATCGATGATAAAATAAAACCGATGAAACGAATTAACTTTTTGATGGAAGATTAAGAAATAAGGAATAAGTATGTTAGTGTAGCCGATCGTACCTAAATACTAAGGTGAGTACAAGGCGAGTGCCGATGTCTTTTCCCCCAAGATAAAAGACAAGAAAAATTGTTTGAAAAACGTTTTATGGTGTCAATACAGTTTACGACCTTTTATAGAGGTCAAAGGGACATCCTATGTTAAGTTTTAAGCTCAAGGTGGAAACAACGTAGAGCTAAATCGTAGCGTTGTAATAAGGTCTCACGTATGCGTTAAACCTCCGTGTCTCCTCGTGAGTCGAATTGGGAATGCTCTGCAATGATATCCAAGTGGCTACTTAGAAACGACTCATCTACCTCCTTAAGCGATGCTCCAATTTTCATCCGTGTCGGTATCAGAACGCTTTCCTAGTTGTAACTACAGTACGAAGACGATGAAGAGGTATTGAGGAATAATTGGTATAGGTTTTGACTTAAGATTATTACTTGTGTATATCTAGCTACTAATCTTACATCTAAAGTCAATAGCTACCGAGGAATACCCGTTCTTAGTACTATGTGCATTGCTCCTAGAGTGGCTAGTGATATAACCTAAGTGGTTAACCTAGCACTTGATAAGGGATAAGAATATTTCTAAACAAGGGCATTGATATAACAGTGAACTTGGTTTCTAAGTGTATCTAGATGAATGCCTATAATATGCAATGCCCGTACGCACATCAAAAATTTTGTTTTTCAAAAGTTTAAGTTGAAAATTGTTTTGAACATAATTCTACTATAACCATTTCAAGCCTCGCATTAAGTTTCCTTAATTAAGCATAGTTGGCCAGGCTATACTTAATTAAAGTCCAATAATGCGTACTCGAATTAGTTATACCAGTAGTATGTTCAGTATTTTAAAAACGTTTTGAAATTTTTTTTGGCTATAGTTGTGGTTCTCCAAAGGAAAACTGGTATTCTCTATAACCTTCGGCTTTGATACCATTTTCTGTCACACCCCGCTAAAGCGGAAACACAGGGCGTGGCAGTACAAAGGGTTTCATCGCAAAAGTTAAAAGACAACACCAACCATAGTATTAAAAATCATTACAAATTCACAATGGGTTTGAACAACTTTTAAAAGAAATTACAATGTAAATTGAAATACAACACATGCGAATGCTCCTAAAAGTGAAGTGTCCCTAAGTGCCACTTACTCGATGATTCCTGAAAAAGCATGTAAAACGAGCGTCAACTATAAAAATAGTTGGTGAGTACTCACAGATAAACAAAATAATACTGGTTCCATGAATTGAAATCAAAGTTTTGATAAAAGTTTCCAATAATAAAAGTATATTGTTAAGATGAGTAAATAAGTTTGTAAAAACAAAGTTCTTTGTCATCATGAGAGATAAGGTATGTTGCCCAAATAAGATGCAACATTCATATTCTCATGGAAGATAAAGTTCGTTACTCAAACGAGTAAACAAGTTTCATTGTTAAAATGAGCAATCAATTTCGTTGCTACAAGGAGCAAACAATTTCATTGCTAAAACATGTATATAAGTTTTCAGTAATAACAGTTCGTTGTTGTAATGAGAAACAAAGTTCATTGCTATAATTTATAAACAAGTTTATTGCTATAATAAGTAACGAGTTTGTATGTGTATGAGCAAACAATGAGTCTCAACCAAACCTATGACTGAAGCCCTATCAAGATCTATGCTTATCGTTCCATAGATGAATATGGTATCATGCACTCCAGCAATAGGGCGAGTGAGGAGTTGTCAATTCTTAATAGCGCTATCCATAATGACCATTGGCTCAAAGAGTTAATGGTTAGAGATAAGGGAAGGGCCTTAGTACGATAAGTTCTCATGTTCCGTGTTGCATAGACATACATAGAGAGACATAGCAATAAAATAGCAATCATGTTTGATACAAATCAATTTAAATACAACATTTAAATAATAGTTTTTCAGGACATGCTTTTCCACCCCAAAACATAAAAACTGAAAATAGGGGAGTGCGTGAATACTCACAATACATTTAGATGATGCAAATGGTGCCTTGAACTACGTTCCACGTGTACCACTACCGATTCCTACAATAATGGTATTCGCTAGTGAGTCTCTAATCGAAATCTAACACTAGTATACTTACTACTACAATAGAATTATGACAATAATGTGTCAAAATTTAATATTGATAAGTTACAAACATTTTTCTGTGAAAATTAAATTTCAAAGAATCAATTGTTATATAACAATTTAAGTGGAAAATTTTCATTATTGAAATGTTAATATTTAACATTTTAGAGGTGTTCCAATGATTAAATATTCAAAACTAAATCAATTTAGTTCTAAACTTTCCCAAACTTTGCATTTCAGTTTTAATTGATGTCAAACACCTTAAGATAAATTTTCTTGAATTTTTGATTTGTCTGACTATTTTTCACGATTTTAGTTTCTTGAATAACCATAAAATCATGAAAAATACTAAACAGTTAATAAAAATTACCATACTTCAGATTTTGGTTCTAAATGTACTAAAAGACTTCTAGATAAATTTTCATCGATTATGAATATGTATAACCATTTTTCACATATTTAATTCTCTAAATAGATACAAATTCATGAAAAATAGAAATCAGTTATGAAAATACCCCACACTTTTTATAACAATGTCATTACACATACTTAAGCTGGGAAAAATATAAAAAGGGGTTTCTAAACTGTTTAACCCAATTTTATGATTTTTATGCATTTATTCTAATAAAAATGGGGATAAATAGAAAACAGTTTCCAAAATTACCCAAACTTTTTGTAACACTTTTATTATACATGTAGAAGCTGTGAAAAATATAAAATATATTTTTCAATTAGTCTTTCTATTTTTCTTTGTTTTATCCTCTTAAATAATCATTAATTGGAGAATAATTATTAAACAGTTAAAATAAATTACCAAAAATTTTGTACACTTCATTTACAGAGTAAATAATCTGGGAAAAATACCAAATGTGGTTTTTATATACTGAAATCCGATTTTGTGTATTTAAGTGTATTTAATCTTAGAAAATAGGAGAAAAATAGTATACAGAAGAAAAAATCATCAAAATTTTTATATAGCCTCCTTTTGTACTACAAGGTGTTCTGGTAAATTTGCATGAATTTTGGATTAGCAGAACTATTTTTTCTATTTTTAGTCCATTATAAATACAAAAATTGGAGAAAAATAGGAATATATTATGAAAAATTTTGAAAATATTTTTCTAAGTCTTATACCTCTGGTAGAAGCTACGAAAATTGTTATACAGCCTTTTCAAATTGTCTAAAGTGGTCTTATGATTTATTGGGGCTAAACAAAAAGAAAATTCAAAACCATATTAAACAGTAACAAAAGTCATTGAAACTTCATGGGAGATGTTTATTAACTTAAAGAATCATCCAAGAATTTTTCCAGAATTTATTTACTAGTGTAAGTATTTTATATGATTTAACACTCTATTTTCTTATTATTTTCATATAAAAATAAAGAAAATATATATTGAGCTGAAAATTTCCAGAATGCAACTTCATACAATTTAACAACAATGAAAAATTGTTTTCTTATTTTTGATGTTGAAAACCATGCCTAAAGGCTCAATAAAATGTATAGAGAAAACTTGGTTCTTGTGATTTATGTAAAGATTATTGATGTTACTTTGACAATTTTTGCAACATGTTACAAAGACTGTTGAATCAAGATCTTTTTGTTCCTATTAATACATGATATTAAGAGTTTAAAATAATTTTTGAATGATTTGTAGTGATGAATAAGTCCTTTGAACATGCAACACAAAACAAATGTTCATAAGGAAAGTGTTGTTTGAGCAACAGTTTTGTAAAAATTGGTAAAAATCGAAATATTGGAATTTTCAAGTGAGGTCAGATGGGTTTGAGAGCTAACTCAAAATATTATATTTCAGAAAAAGATTTTGGCTAATAAATGAGTGAGATATGACAGTTTAAAGTCAGGTAAAGAAATCTGGCAGATTGCATGCATGATGATTGGTTAGAAAAGTGGGTTTTCATCATTTCCTTGAGTAAATCTTTTCAAGTATTTTAAATATATCATGATAACTCATATTTTAGTCATGTTTCCAGAGATCAAAAGATTAAAACTTATCAAAATGTATACATGCATTTATGAACAAAATTTTGTTTCTCAAAAACTCTTAACTTGAGTTTGATGTTTTAATCCTTAAAATCGATTTTTGCACTAAGATCATGAACATGCAACCTTGTTTATCATACATGCATGGTGTTAAAACACATCCATCATGTTGTAAAAACCATTTTAACAAAAAGAAAACAAGTTTGAAGAAGATGAAGAAGGAGAAAGTGTAAGAAAAAGAGCAAAACTTGAAGGAAAAGTGAAGTAGAAATCGATTTTACCTTCAAGAATACCACAAGATGATGAAGATTTCGAGTTTGAGGAGTGTTCTTGGGTTTGTTTTCTGGAAAATTTCTTGGTTCTTAGAGGGAGGAAGAGAGAATGGAGTGGTGTTTGGAGAGAAAAAGTAGAGAGAAGGTAGAGAGAGTTTTCTAGAGAGAGAAAGAAGAGAGATGTGTGTGTGTTGGAGAATGAGAGTGTGAGAGAGATATGGGGAGAGAGGGATCCGATTTTAGGGGAGGAGAGGCTCTCTCTCTCTTGTTTCTTTTATAAAAATTCAAATCTTTTATAAAAATATCCAACTTTTTATAAAATGTGCACCTTAACCTAGTTTTTATGCATAAAACTCTTGATTTTTGACTTATAAATCAAGGGTAAATGTTAATAACTAAATCTTTATTTTTCATTGAATTGTATTTCATAATAATTATTATGATAAGATAATATTATAAGGTTCATAATTGTTTTTATAGGATTTTTAAGGTTAAAGTTTATAAATATGAGTTTTTAGGGCTTTTAGGGCTTTGGAGTTTAATAAACTTTGAATATCAAAATAAATAGAATATTTGAGACTTTAAATTATCTTATGGTATTATAACTCTTTTATAGTTATAAATAATGTTTGTAATTTATTTTTATCGGTTTATTGGCATTCTATGTAGTGATTCCGAGATTCAAGCGAAATTGAGGAATCGAGTATACTAGTCCTAGTATTCAACTTTGACTTAAGTTCCTACGAGACTCGGACCTAATTTATACCACTAGGTCAAGTGCATGATGTGTGTATATGATTCATAAAAAGGTGTTCGATTCAAAGAGCGACCCGAATATGGATAGTCACTACAGTTAAGTAGTTGTAGAATTCACATATCAATGTGAAATCTAAGTACACCATCCATTGTTTCTATCTGTTTCCAAGTTTCTACTAGGTTATAACTTAGCTTCTAATTACTAAGTCTAATATGTGTTGTGCCTATATGTGCAACTAATTCTAGTCAAATCTAGAACCGACTCGAATTTTGACGGTTGTCACACTCCTTGAGATCATTATATAGATATATAGAGGGATTAGATCGGAGCTCGCACGAAGAAATAATAATTTTTCCAAAATCATTTCATGTGCGCAAGGTGCGCGTCGCTGCTCGTTCCGCATTTGACACCAGATTCGAGTAGATTGCGAGTGACCTGACCAATAAGGGTAGTGAAACATGGCCTTCTCTGGATGGATCCATGATTATCACATGCGACGCGCACAGATATTTGCGTCGCGTGCACCCAAATTCCATGCCTATAAACAGAAGGCACCCAAATTCTACACACCATTATATAACAACTCTCTCTGCACCTCTCGAAGTCATAGCTATCCTATGAGATCCCCATAGTCCCGATGCTGATTCAAACCTATGCGAACGACTCATGTGACTAGGATTAGTTCACGACCCCATTTTACTATTTTCAAAATTTTTACCCCTGTAACACCGAAAATTTTCAAACAAAATTTTCATTTAAAATCACATTATTCTCATAATACATTTCACAAAAATCTCATTTATTAAATTTACAATTCGCAACTCCATAATTGTTTGGTTAAAATCCAGGATCCTCAAAAACATAACTCTTTCACTGGTGTGTACAATCAAGCCGGTGCCTTCCCGCGATCCTGAGAAAACCTGAAACACATAACACATAACACGGTAAGCACAAAGCTTAGTGAGTTCCCCAAAATACCACACACATAGCTCATTAGCCACTCGAGGCTATATCACTGTATGACCCTCCGGTCAATGTGTCTCAGTGGGACCCTCCAGTCCCATGGTTCGTTGGACCCTCTAGTCCGGTCTGTAAAGCTCCGCATAGCATAAATCACAAAGACATAATGCACAGCATACAACATAAGGCAGGATAACATAATACTCAATGTAAGCACATAAGACCCTCCGGTTACACATAAGTACCACTCTTGGAAAATTATAGTGAGAAGACTCACCTTGAAAGCAGCAAGCAATTATCCTCGAACTCGAATCTCGAACTAGCCACTGCCTAACACATAGGGTAAATATCTCTAATTAATACTCGATTCTCGACTCTAAGTAACCAAATGTTATTCTTCTCTCTCTGACTCTCGAATTGGGTAAAATACCATTTTACCCCTCCATAGTCTCCATTGCTCATGTTGACCAAACCCTAAAGTCAATAGAAGTCAAACTCAAGTCAACAGTCCATGTTTGACCCGACTCGTCGAGTGCACTCTTGCGACTCGTCGAGTCCCCTCGTTTCCTCAGAAGTCTCAAGAAAGTCCAGCTCAACTCGTCGAGTTGACCCCCAACTCGCCGAGTTATCGCACAATCAAACCCATCGGGACAAACCCTCACCGACTCGTCGAGTCGGCTCCTTGACTCGGCGAGTCCATTCAGACTCATATCTCATTCAGTCGTTTTCAAGGTAGAGAACCTTCCCAAATTCTAGATCTCCACTCCTAAGGCTCATCAATCACGTAAAGTCACAAGCTTTACGTTCATGCATAGCATTTTGAACTTAAAATGCCAAAACACACCTCAAAAAAGGTTTTTCACTCAAGATCACTATTATGGTTGGATAAAGCAGGGACTTTTGGACTCTAGGGACCTAACATGGTCCAGATCTATAGTTCAACCCTCTCAATGAACATAATACACTCAAGGTCCTCATATTTCGGTGGAAAAACCCTGGATTCATAAATCATGAGATCTATACAAAATAATGAGAAAGGTGCAAGCTTTATACCTTTCCCAGAAGCTCTAAAGAGAAACAATCTCAGATCTAGCAGCACCTTCTTGACCCTTGGCTTGGAATTCTTCTCTCCTCTTCACAAGATGCAATAAACACTCATAATTAACCAAGCACTCTCTCTCAAAGCCCAAAGTTCGTCTAGGGTTTGTTCTCAGGGAAGTGTAGCCGCAAATGAGGCTATAAGTGCCTTTAAATAGACCCTAACCCCCAGAAATTACGGTTTCTCTGCCCAGCACCTATTCGGCGAGTCAGCTCTCTGACTCGTCGAGTCCACTCATTAAATCCACGCTGGCAACTCGGCCCTACTCGGCGAGTCGGACTCACGACTCGTCGAGTTACTCTATAATTCTCAAGTTTAAACACACATTTAATGTATTCGAAAATCCGGATGTTACAATTCTCCCCCACCTGAATTAGATTTCGCCCTCGATATCGCTTCTCAATGCTACATAGATTGAACCCAACAACCCGAAAAGTACCACCGAAGGATCTCATACCACACAACTAACTTCCTCCATAGACACCTGAAACAAAATAGGAACTCCCAAACTCGGAAGAGGGCATACCCTTCTGCCGCTACGATACCCCTTCTGACTCACCAGAATCTGAAAACTCTAGTGGTCTGTCTCACTACCCGACCGCCCTCTCAAGCTATAATCATGTTATTCGCTCCTCGAATAACGGACCCTGAAAACTCATTGCCCCTCTGATTCTCTCGTAGCGACTGATAGAAACAAGTCAAAGCCCAAAAGAAAAAAAATTGCCACCGATCGCTCATACCAGACATACTAAGCGCTCCAATCATACTCCAATGAGCGAAAGGGTCACATTACACCAGCGACCCATCCCCTGTACTGCAATCGAAATCACATCTGAACAAAGAACTCTCAACACCCTACCCTCAACACAAGAAAATGATCATGCTTGCTCAGAAGCATCCTCTGACCTCTAAATATCATAATCCTCAGCTCCCTCTCAGATATCCCTTTTAACACTGATCACCAGGTCAACTATCGTCCCCACAGTTGAACCTCCAAAGGTTACCCATTGCATGACCCAAAGGTCTCACTGACTTCCTTCTCACAACAACTATCTCGACCCAGTGTGACATACAAGTCACGAAGTTCGCGTTACTTTAAGCGAATCCGAAATTCGTCTCACCCCCAACCTCTGTCGTCTACTACTCATTAGTTCCATGCGCCTTGCGGTCCTTTCCATACAAGCGAACTGACCCACTCAGGTCTAAGACATCAGATGACACCCAATACTCCTCAAAATGAAACCCATCTCTGAATCTGGAATCTCATTTGCCTGCCCAATTCACCACTCAAGCCAAACTAAAACTCAAGCGTCTGGTCCGACACGGAATTGGAATCACTCGTCCCAATGAAGCCCTCAACTCATGACCCATGACCCGCAACCCACACGTACATCACTCCTCCAATTCCGCTCAATTGCGATAACCACAACTTAACTCAGAATATAACGATCCCCGACAAGCATAGTGACCACAGTCTCGCTCCTGGTCCGACCACCATATTCCCGAAACTCAAAGAATAAGGCTACCCAAGCCTAAAAAAACTCTTCTGCGTCATGCTCTGACTAGCGAATACTACGGCTCCCTATAGTACCATAACATTCCCTCATACTATATCGTGAAGGCTACGGCTCCCCGCAGGCCTACACCACTCTCTCACTAACTCATGAATTCTAAGGCTCCCTATAGTACCACAATACTCTCTCGCTGACTGGTGAACACAACGGCTCCCCGTAGAATCACAAAACTCTCTCTCACTGACTCGCCATGGGCTCACTCCATGGTTTTCCCCGGATAATCCGAAATGATTACTCCCACTCGGATCCACTCACCCTCTTATCCCCCTTAATCTCATCCTCGATTCATCACCCCACTGAGTTCACTATCGAATACCCCACGGCTTAACATAGATAGGTACACACGCCCACCCATGTTAATCATCACCACTCCTGGCGACAACCGTCGTGACCAACACTTTTCTTGCTGCAATTTACACTCTAGAATACTTCCGCTTGATGACAGATAGTTGAAGGGCTCCCACTGGAACCGTCGTCACTTGATACTCCACTTGACATCTCATGACTCAGGTCTCAAAATAATATGAAATTTTAGGGCCTCAACTCAAATACCTCGGTACGCCATCACAGAACCTCACGATGCATTGCCTCAACCACTGATCCGCCACCCATGGCATCATACTCGGATACCGCAATGTATCCTCCCAGAATCTCACAATATCTCGACTCCACCACCGATCTTCCTCTCGCACAACTCGCAACTTCAAAATACTCCAACCCTCAACTTGAAACACAGAGGAATCATCAATGACTCGGAACATATTGATGACAATTCGAAACTCCCTCCTC
This sequence comes from Lactuca virosa, assembly GCF_052849685.1. Classification (NCBI taxonomy): domain Eukaryota; kingdom Viridiplantae; phylum Streptophyta; class Magnoliopsida; order Asterales; family Asteraceae; genus Lactuca; species Lactuca virosa. The sequence goes on from NC_136428.1 coordinate 321,649,589, forward strand.
TATTGCTCAAGACTTATGCAAGAATACTCATACCGACCCTGAAGTTAGTTGCCCAAAACATCTGCTATCCTTCCCGAAATGCAGATAACAATCCATACATCAAACTGATACTTCGGCATTCGACTCCAAACCTCAATGACCCATCCGCCTTGAACCCAAACATTTGCAATCCGGAAAAATTCTTGACCTCAATAGATTTCCTTGGTCGGCGGCCACCTGCCGTGGATACACCCATCCTTTCATGAACATGTGCATCATGCATTACCTCGCTCCGCACTTCGCCTCGACCGCCAATAACCCTGGTCTCATGCATTCGAACTGCAGGTCTCGATATCCAGTTCTCTAACCGCCCCTGAACAAATCTCTGATCCTTTCAATAAAATACCCGGATTCTCCCCCACTCAAGGTTCGAACCATCACCGCATGCATACCAACAATCTACTACAGAGACTGTTTCACCAGGTATATTACACTTGACCCTTGAAATGAACCTCGCAATCGTTCAATGATCTTCCCGATGGGAATCAAGCAACTCCAAATATCCCGCGTCTCAGACAAAACCTCAGAATCCTCCCAACGTGACTACCTCTAGTCATCTTGAATGCCTCAGACCGACACACCGTCGGATACTCCGACTGTCCCGACACCGTCCTGACTCTCAATCTGGAAATAATGCACCATCATGCACCTCGTTTCTGATTCCCCGACCAATCTCCCAACGTCAATCCAATCTCATACTGACACACTACCAGACATCTCCAGTGTCAAGTAGTAGTGACAACTCTCAGTCTGAAAATTACTCCTCATTTTCGACTTCCCAACCAACGTCCCATCATGAGAATTCTCATGAGAGCAAAGACCTCACCCCGACACTCGATATCCATCACAGACAATGAGTGCCACCGCCCCAATATACTCCTCTTGTTCACCTGACACTACTACTAACATATGCCCTACTATCCTCAAGTAGGGTATATGCTTGTCCTTGACCATCTCAGTCCCCAATGATGACTCTCTCATGCTATAATATTACCTTGTGGTAGACATATTGCCAGATACTCAGGTGAAAGATCGCAACTAACGCTACCCCACAGAGTTTACCTCCAAGCTCAAAAACCGGAAGCTCAATATATCTTCTGCTTCTCACAGAAAATAGCACCACTCTGGTCACAACAGTGACAACTTCACTATCAGCCGATTACTCAACTCAGACCGTAATCCTCCATAAAGCACCATCTCTACCGATCCCTGAGTCTCTCGACTCCAACTGTCATCTCCCCAAAATCTCTCGGAAACTAACTCAGTTTCCCTCTCACGGTATGCTCCATTGAAACCCGTTCAACATGGCCCTCTGGCCCCACACTCTATCACATCTGATCTCAGTATAATCAATCACAACGGGATAACTGGTAAAACCAGAAGCACTGACTTCCTCAAATCATGATACTCGAACCTTCTGATCATCTCTCGATCTGCTATGAATCATGGTACCCGAACCATGTTATCTCCTCTTAATCTGCTACTTAGAACCTCTAGAAGTCTCCCTGTTTCGAGTACGGGTCCTCTGCTTTCAGTAGTACGGGCCCATACTACCTTCCACATCTACACATACCTTCCACACGGATCGTCCCAGATTTCCTAAGTATCTACTCAACCTTCTCGATCCCTAATCTCGTTCAACCTGATCGCTCCCCAGCGAATACTCTAATCTATCAGCATACTTATCTGACTAAGGTCACTCTCTAGGCTCTTCCTAGGTTCCCCCACTTCTCTGCCATTAGCTGCTGAAGAACTCCTTATGATGCCAGCCATCTACCTCCTGAATATCGTCATATTCACTTAGTAGCTGACTCCCATCATCGAGAGTTCCAAAAAGCACGAAGCAAGCAGCATTCGGGCATCGAATAATCTCCACCAGCATGTAAAACCACTCTATGTTACAACTCTATTTACTCTATTCACACTCAACAGGTGTCACCGAACTCAAGCAACTCTACCCCACACGGGTATCTAATTACTCTCTTAGTAGGCTCCTCCAAAGCTCATATAGGCATATCTCTTAGATTACTCCTCTACTCAAAGCTCTATCTCTGAAATATTCCTGTTGGATATTCTTACTTCGGACATACTCAAAACACATGACAGATAGCAAAATCCCTAGGCTAAGGCATCACAAATCAGGCAACTCTAGCCCTAAAATATGAAATACCTAGCCTATCTCCTAGCATGCGTCACTAATATCTCAATAATAACTCATAACACAAATAAGTAAGGGTACTTTGGGAAATCACCGTTCGGGCTCTCGCTGATTGTACACACTGCTCCTTCTCGTTTTCTCTTAGACACCTTGCTCGTTTTTAAAAAAAATCATTTCTTTTGAATTTTTTTCTCAAATCCCCAGTTTGAGTCCAGACATACCCGAAGGTGTATCCGAATCCCTCAAACCAAGGCTTTGATACCAACTTGTAACACTGAAAATTTTCAAACAAATTTTCTTTTAAAATCACATCATTCTCATAACACATTGCACAAAAATCTCATTTAATAAATTTACAATTCGCAACTCCATAATTGTTTGGTTAAAATCCAGGATCCTCAAAAACATAACTCTTTCACTGGTGTGTACAATCAAGCCCGTGCCTTCCCGCGATTCTAAGAAAACCTGAAACACATAACACATAACACGGTAAGCACGAAGCTTAGTGAGTTCCCCAAAATACCACACACAGAGCTGATTAGCCACTCGAGGCTATATCACTGTAAGACCCTCCAATCAATGTGTCTCAGTGGGACCCTCTAGTCCCACTGTTCGTTGGACCCTCTGTTCCGGTCTGTAAAGCTCTGCATAGCATAAATCACAAATACATAATGCATAGCATAAAACATAAGGCAGGATAACATAATACTCAATGTAAGCACATAAGACCCTCCGGTCACACATAAGTACCACTCTAGGTAAAGTATAGTGAGAAGACTCACCTTGCAAGCAACAAGAAATTATCCTCGAACTCGAATCTCGAACTAGCCACTGCCTAACACATAGGGTAAATATCTCTAGTTAATACTCGATTCTCGACTCTAAGTAAATAAGTGTTATTCTTCTCTCTCTAACTCTCGAATTGGGTAAAAGACCATTTTACCCCTCCATGGTCTTTATTACTCATGTTGACCAAACCCTAAAGTCAACAGAAGTCAAACTCAAGTCAACAGTCCATGTTTGACCCAAATCGTCGAGTGCACTCTTGCGACTCGTCGAGTCCCCTCGTTTCCTCAGAAGTCTCAAGAAATTCTAGCTCAACTCGTCGAGTTGACCCCCAACTCGCCGAGTTATCGCACAATCAAACCCATCGGGACAAACCCTCACCGACTCGTCGAGTCGGCTCCTTGACTCGTCGAGTCCATTCAGAATCATATCTCATTCAGTCGTTTTCAAGGCATAGAACCTTCCCAAATTCTAGATCTGCACTCCTAAGGCTCATCAACCACGTAAAGTCACAGTCTTTATGTTCATGCATGGCATTTTGAGCTTAAAATGCCAAAACACACCTCAAAAAGTTTTTTTCACTCAAGATCACTATTATGGTTGGATAAAGCAGGGACTTTTGGACTCTAGGGACCTCACATGGTCCAGATCTGTAGTTCAACCCTCTCAATGAACATAAAACACTCAAGGTCCTCATATTTGTGTGGAAAAACCCTAGATTCATAAAATCATGAGATCTATACAAAATAATGAGAAAGGTGCAAGCTTTATACTTTTCCCAGAAGCTCTGAAGAGAAACAATCTGAGATCTAGCTGCACCTTCTTGACCCTTGGCTTGGAATTCTTCTCTCCTCTTCACAAGATGCACCACAAACTCACAATTAGCCAAGCACTCTCTCTCAAAGCTCAAAGGTCGTCTAGGGTTTGTTCTCAGGGAAGTGTAGCCGCAAATGAGGCTATAAGTGCCTTTAAATAGGCCCCAACCCCCGGAAATTAGGGTTTCTCTGCCCAGCACCTACTCGGCGAGTCAGCTCTCTGACTCGTCGAGTCCACTCATTAAATCCATGCTGGCAACTCAGCCTTACTCGGCGAGTCGGACTCACGACTCGTCGAGTCATACTATAATTCTCAAGGTTAAACACACATTTAATGTATCCGAAAATTCGGATATTACAACCCCGAGGGAGGGGATACATGCTTATCAAACTGCTTTATCAAAATATATTTATATCTTTAAATATCAATCATTTCATAAAGAATGAAACCTTAGGATAATGTAGCTATAGATACTATACTTACTTATAAGTTATGATACTATGCCTAAGAGATATGATGTTAGATAGTCTAGGAAGTGATGTTACCTAGATGTTATAATAACCAATTTCCTAGGGAAACATAGTACCTAGAAGTAATGTCGGACAAATATAAGGATATGATCTGTACCTAATCGTTACTCTAGCCAAATATCCAGTTTTCAAATTAACCATAATTAGGGTATGTATGCATGACAAATTATATATATATATACACTTACTACTTTATAATGCATACATAAATTGGGACCCACTAAATTTTAAGACAAAGTCTTAAAAACAAGGAGGTTAACTATTAACCTTAGGATTAAATTTCAATGGTATATGATGGTAATCCAAGTGAATAAAAATCAACCAATAAAAAATAAAAGGGTTAATATACCAATCTTTTGTAGCTATGAAATAACACACAACTCAATCACTCATACATTAAAACAAACATTATAAACTTGTGTGTTAAGGACGTAGACCAATCGATTTCTCCATTTCTCCCCCTCATCTCAACCCCTCAAGAAAAGCCTAGAACTTCAAACATCTTCCTTGATGTCGCCCCCATCAGCCATAACCACCGCACCGAACCTCATCTTCATTAAACCATGTCATTATCATTTCTCCCTCTTGGCAAACGATCCTGACTATTCTTTTCAGTCTATAGAATCATTATTTTCTCTTATATGCTGCTTATAGTTGCTTTTTTCTTTATTTTTAGATCTCGACTTTGGATCCCAGCGATGACGTTTATTCAGGGCCGGTCCTGACGGTGGGCGACCCGGGCGACGGCCCCGGGCCTACGGCTCAAGGGGGCCCAAAAATTCTAGAATATATAGTGTATATATATATATATATATATATATATATATATAACTTTTATTTATCTATATATTTCTTTAGGGCCCAAAATTAGTCAAATGTCCAGTCCAAAATCACATTGACCCAAGTCCCAAACAAATTAATACGGCCCAAACAAATTAATATGGATGCTAAGCCGCTTGATCTTTATGTCGCTGAAGTCGAGCGTGATTTTGATTTCCATGAATAATGAATTATCAAATAGGAACCATACCAAGGAAGGTAGCGGGGAATGTGGGAAATCGAGATTAGGGCACCAGGTAATTGAATCGACGTGACGACGCCTCACGCCCTTGATACTGAATCGTCCCGTCGATTTCTCTCACAAATCACAATCTTTAATCTCTAATGGCTAATTGTCTTGACTCTAGATATATTTGGTTGCCGGTTTCTCAATTCTTAAATCTCAATTCGCACTTTGTCTCTCACAGTCTCACAAAGGCACGCAGCCAGCAGTTCTCTGTTTAAATCTCGTTTCCGGTTTCGTTTCTCAATTCTCAAATCGCCGACACAGCCACACAGGGACAAGCCGACAAGGACACCAGGTCACCATCAGGTAATCGACTAATCTTTCTAGTTTCTAAACTCTAATCGATTTCAGTTTCTCAATTGATCAATTCTCATTCAATTGGTTTCATTAGATTCAATTAAAGAGGAATTTAAGAATTAGGGAAACCATAAGGTTGATGTTTGTTTCACTAATTTAGAAAAATTTTGTTTCTGCTTAGTAATTCAGTTTCAATTCTCAAGTCGATTAGGTGGTGTTGGCCTGTTGCTTACTTAGAAAAATTTTGTTTCTGCTTAGAAAAAATTTTAATTGTTCATCTTTTTTGTTTTACTTTTTGGCTTAGTAACTAATGATAAAAGTTAATATACTGTTGGCTTGTTGCTTACTTAATTAGTAAATACATTGTTTGATAACATAGTAATATTGTCATAATTGATGCAAATCATGCAATGTGTTCTACTGTTTTGGTAATTAGTGTCAATATTACGTTTTATTCTTAAAATAGTTAAAGAGGCAAAATATTTTTCTATAATTCTTGATTGTACTCCCGATGTGAGTCATAAATAGCAAATGATTTTGATTATACGATGTGTGAATTTTTCATCTAAAAAAATGCAAGTTGTTGAATATTTTTTAGAATTTTTAAAAGTAGATGATACTTCTGGTTTGGGACTTTTGAATGAATTATTAGATGCATTGAAATGGTTAGATCTTAATGTGGATGATATAAGGGGTCAAGGTTATGATAATGGGTCTAATATGAAAGGAAAACACCAAGGGGTTCAAAAAAGAATGCTTGAAATTAATCATAGAGCTTTATATATGCCTTGTGCTTGCCATAGTCTTAACCTTACGCTTAGTGATATGGCACTTTCTTGTGAAAAAGTTGTTTCATTTTTTGGAATCGTGCAACGCCTTTATACATTATTTTCTAGTTCTACTGAAAGATGGAAAATATTGTTAGATAATGTTCAAACTTTAACCTTAAAATCATTATCTAATACTCGTTGGGAAAGTAGGATTAAAAGTATAAAAGCAATTAGATTTCAAGCTCCTCAAATAAAAGTTGCTTTGCTAAAATTAAGTAAAGCATGTGATGACCCAAAGTAAAAAAGTGAAGCTAAAAGATTACTTAAATCTTTTGGGAAATTTGAATTTTTAATTGGTATGGTTATTTGGTATGAAGTTTTATTTGCCATAAATATTGTAAGTAAAAAGTTGCAATCTAAATCTATTTGTATTGACACTACTATTAACCAAATAGAAAATATTATGAAGTTTTTTGAAAAATATAGAAATGAAGGTTTTACATCAAGTATGAATATTGCTAAAACTATTGCACTTGATATGGGTGTAGAGCCAACATTTCCATCAAAACGTCGTATTGTTAGAAAAAAGCAATTTGATGAAAGTGATCATGAAGAAGAAACACAATCGGTTGAAGAGTATTTAAAAGTTAATTATTTTTTGGTTGTTGTGGATATGGCAATTGTTTCATTAAAAAATAGATTTGAACAATTAAAAAACTTTGAAAGTATTTTTGGGTTTTTAAATGATTCAAAGATATTAACTTCATTAAGTGAAAGTGAACTTAAAGAAAGTTGTATAAAGTTTGCTACTACTTTTTCTAAAGATAATGTTTCTGATATGGATTCAAGTGAACTTTTTTCAGAATTGAAAGTGTTGAAAATGACTTTACCTAATGATATAATTTCTGCTGTTGAAATTTTGGATTATGTTAAAGCTGTTGATTGTTACCCAAATACTTTTATTGCATATAGCATTTTGTTAACCATTCCTGTCACTGTTACATGTGCAGAGAGAAGTTTTTCAAAGTTAAAGTTATTGAAGAATTATCTAAGATCGTCGATGTCGCAAGAAAGGTTGAACGGATTGCCAATGTTATGTATAGAGAAAGACATGTTAGATAAAATTGATTTGGATAACATTATTAATGATGTTGCATCTAGAAAGGCTAGGAGAAATAATTTCTTGTAAATTAGTTGTTTTTGTAATGTTGTGACCATATTTGTGTTTTTTTGATATTAATAATGAATTTTGTGAATTTTATAGCATTCGATTTCGAATTAATTTTTATTATATTTATGACTTTGGGGGGCCCATTTTTTATTTTTGCCCTGGGCCCACAATATCTTTGGACCGGCCTTGCGTTTATGTACAAAGAGAATTATGTATTTATGTTGCGGCTTGTACCACTCACAGCCTCTACCAATCCCTCAACCGAAAAGAGTGCAGATGAATCATGGACCACCAGAGCAGCTATGCCTCATTCTTTAGATTTATGTGTGTTATTTCGTACATTTTCCTTAGTGTAAGTATGTTATCATTTAAGTTTGATTTTAGATATGGATTTCCAACGATTCCATGTTTGCGTTTTCAGATATATATTTTCAATGGTTTTATGTTTAAATCTTTTACATGTTAAGTTTGAATAAATGTTGTATATTTAAGGTGTTTACATAAATTGAAACTATGAAAAACAATAGGTAAAATCCTTTAATCATAATATTATTCGATTAAATGAGCACAAATATGGGTTTAATTGATTTTTAATCTAAACTATCAAATCAGTAAGTGAGTTTTTAAAGGTAGTTATGTTTGTTTGATTCAGTTTTGTTTATGAGTGTTTTTAGATTTACATTTCAGTTTTGTTAATATATATATATATATATATATATATATATATATATATATAGATATATATATATATATATATATATATATATATATATATATGGAAAAGTTCAATAGACGCCATAATTATTGGTTCTTCAAGGAACCAAATCTTTTTTTCAATTTCTAGAGCTTATTCTTTATCGAAAAAAAAATCTAAAAATATCTAAATTCATATATTAACATTGTGAATGTGAAAAATATTTTTCGGATTCACTGTGTGAATCCAGATTCACATTGTGAATTTTCAAAGATTCACATTGTGAATTTGACGTAAAAAATAAATTAAAAAAAATCGAATTTGATATCATTGGAAAATGGATAAAAAGTTATGAATTTATGTATTTTTAGTTTTTTTTTTTTTGATAAAAAATAAGTTCTAAAAGTTGGAAAAAAAAATTGGTTTATTGGTCCATTGGTTAATTATGGTTCTCTATTGAACCCCACCCTATATATATATATATATATATATATATATATATATATATATATATATATATATATATATATATATATATATATATATATATATCTTTTCTTTTTTAGTTAGACTTTTCAATGTGATAATAATTTATTAGCTGGAAAGCATGATGTTTTAGGATACAATCATAACTTCATTGATTTATCCAACAAATTGTGCTTATTATGCTATAAATTATATATATTTTTAACTTGTATTATAAGATAAAATGGTCATCACATATCCAGAACTATGATTTATGATTTATATTTTCAATTAACAAAGTTCGCCCATGTTATGCTACACATGGATTTTGTTCGACTAGAATAAAAAAATTGTATTTTGAATGATAAAACTTATAGACAATCCATAATACAAATCATGATCTATACCTATTTTTTGTTAACGCTGCAAAATATGTCAACTCATGTAGAGTTATGAGAAAAAAACAATGATAATCTATACATTAAGGTGCACATTAATGACGATGAATGTGACTGCTCGATAGCAAAAAAATGTGTTGTCTTAAATGAAGCAATAGTATAATTATTTGTTGGGCAAGATAACTTCATTTTCTTTGGACTCTTATTTAATTCTTTTAGGTGTTTTTTTACATATTTTAATTGCATATAATCATATATGAAAGTTTATCAGTTTTTTATACATATTTTAGTTTCATATAATAATATTAAAGATTTAAATTTTATCATGTATATGTTTATATAAAATTATGGATGTAATTTTTATTAACATGAAAGAAGAAAACACATATAATATAATTTTTATTTACTTTTCATTATCATCAAGACATCAACCCTATATCGTGGAATAATTTAGAAAAAAATATGGTTAATTTCTAATTATTGTTCAAACAATCGTTTTGACCGTATGCAAAACCCAGGATACAAAAAACTAAAAGCCTAAATGTCACACCTCCGAACCAGACGGCGGAAACGTCCGAGGGCTCGTGTGACTTAAATTGAAATATCATCACAATGAATATATATATGAAACATAACACATGCATCACCAACCATTACATAGTACAACTGGCATTGTTTACATCAAGTACAAGTTTTACATTACATGATTTCGAAATATAAAGTGTTTGGTGATTAGCAACTACAAAAGAAACTTTCATCACACTGGATGCCTCCTTGTCTAACGATTACCTAAGAATACAAGTTATTTTGAAAACGGTCAACATATATAATGTTGGTGAGTTCATAAGTGTGTTTGATGTGAAACAGTTTATGTCATTTGAAAAACCCAGAAAATCCGATATTTTCTGTATTAAAACTTTTCTTGAAAATGTAGTGATGGTCCTGTAAGTATGTGCGTGAGTGATTTCAATACGTGAATAAATGAGACGTTTTACATTATAGTTTTTGAAAGTACAAATGAGTAAGATTTGTTTCCCCGGAAAACCCGATGTTTTCCGATATAAAGTTATGATAGTTTCGCTTTATTGAATCGTTACATCGAATGAATATGATTTCTCTTGATTAATGATGTCGGATTTCTACGTGAGTCGTTATAACCATGCATGATAATGACTAGTTCGTCTGTCTTGTCATTCTAATGAACACCGAAATTTGATCTTAAGACTTTGTCACCCTAGACTGGCCGAGTCTAACTGTAGCGAACAGCTTAGGTGTGGGGGAGTCACCACCGTATAGATCTATACACAAACTCTCGCTCTCCCTCCAGGAGACTTTGATTACAACTACAGACTACGACCGACACCTATTGGTGTCACCCGTTATTACTCACTCAATCCACATGAATTTGATTAACCTTGATTAAGGATCTAATTTTTATTTTACTTGAAGAGGTGATAAACCTAACAGACGAGGAAAAGAGGACTGTTAGGCCCTACTAATTTCGTATGTTATTTATGGCTGTCGAGTATACGAAAAGCACGTTGGCCCATTTCACATACGATTTATTTGGACCATACTAGTAATACTAATGGGCCACTGAGGCCCAATAGCATGTAAAAACCATTGAGGGTCCCTTAACCATGTAAATGGGTCGCAGGAGGCCCAATAACATGTATTAATTATGTTGGGCCCAAAAGCCATGTTAATGATCCACGAATGCCCATTAAGCATGATTTGAATCTCTCAAGCCCAACCATTTGAACGTTTACTTGTTTTGCATAGAATTAATGTTGCGAGTTGTTTAATCGATATGTCGTATAAATCACGCATTTGTTTTATAACGATTTATAGATTTATAAAATAGGTATTTTTCTATTTACAACCCATAAGTTATAAAGTTTTGTATATTTTGACCCAATTATTATTGTTATCAACATAATTGACCAAAAACATCAGTTTGACCTATTCCGCCCCTTATTTTGTAAAGTTGGCAATTTTGCCCTTTTTATAAAAAAAATGACATTTTAGGTCCTTGAACCCTTTTTCTTGACATCTTTGACCCAAACACTTATTTAAATAATGTTTTAAGCCCAAAAGTAAATTTTAGAAAGTTTCAACCCTTTAGTTAAAAGATTTGCATTTTTGTCCACATTTTTCGCAATTTTTAAACTTTTTACCCAAAATCCAAAATCTTTGTATTTTCAATCCTTTTTAACAAATATGATCATTTCAAACCCCAAAAATATATTTATTTACCTTTCTACCCACTGTTTTGAGAACTTTACCATTTCAGCCCCCTTAAATCCATTTTTTTCGCAACTTTGGGCCTATGGGCCGAAAAGCCCAAAATTTAGCCCAATAAGCCCCAAATTTCATTTTTAGTCCTTTGAAAAACATAATGTTCATAGAAATTTACATTTTAACTGTTTTGACATTTTGAACCTTGTAAAAACCGTAAATGACAACTACTTCCCAAACTTTTGTTTATTTGACAAAAATAGCCCAATAATGAGTTTTATGTTGTAGTGTGATATTTTAAGGCTTGTATATTAGTTTATCTTGACATGTTAAGTTAAATATGACCTAGATTACATATTTTTCCTTCTTGAACTATAGATCTCGAAATATCTTTCATTTGTAGCATACATATACCACAAAAACATAAGAAATCACACATAAGATACAAATACACATAGATCTTCACATTTTACTTGCATTCTCCCCCATAAAACATATGAAAACCGAAAATAGAGGGGTATGAACTCATCTTTGATTGTTGTTTTCGATTTGAAGAGAGATATGGAAGAGTTTGATGCTATTCTCGGCCCTAGCAAGCTTTTCTTGGGTGGATCTCGAACTTAGTATGTTTCTAGGAGTATGATCATGAATTTAAAGTGGTAAGAAGAGTGAATGAGTGTAGAAACGAAATATGTTTGCAAGATCTTACCACTAGAGTGTAGCTTGGAGTGATTTTTGGATGAAATCTCCTTGAAATGCTTCTAATTCTCGAAAAGTCTTGATGAGAGGGGAGGGATGTTCTTGAATGTTTTACTTAGAGAGAGTATGAAGTGTTTTGTGTGTGTGTGTTGATTCTCGGCCGCAAGTAATAGGAAGAAGAAGAGAGAGAGTTGAGGTGACCATTATAGATGCATGTTGGTCCATGCATGGAAGTATGAGGTGTAATAGTGAGGTGGCAACCTTAAAAGTCAACTCTTCCCCCTTTCTTTTGTAGTTGGGCCGAATTCTTGGACTTAGGAGGAAGGAAGTAGTTTATCTTGGGCCATTGTTTGATTTTGTTTGAAACCATGAGCCTATTAAGTAGGTTTTCGGCCCATTGGGCTTTTAGAGGTGGTTCACAGCCCAATGTGCATAAAAGAATTGATTTATGGTCCATTTGAAGGTTCTAAGCCCAACATAGTCAAATTGGAGGCTTATTGGCCCATTAGGCCCAATAAGAAAACCCTAGTCCATAATGGACTTAAGCCGGGATTTTTAGGGTTTCCAATCTTTTGTTGAATATTTGAAGTGTTTTATAGAGTGTTTGATGGAATTTTGTTGTGATTGATTAAGCATCATGCATACTTTCAAGTTTTAGTTACAATGTTATCCTTGTTTAATGTTTACGAAGCATTAGAATTCCTAGTTGTGACATCATCCCCCCGTTAGAGTGAATTTCGTCCCGAAATTCTTTTCGAATGCTAGAGTTGAGAATGCGAGAATAGGTGAGGGTACTTTTGCTTCATCTGGTCTTCACGTTCCCAAGTGAATTCCGGTCCACGCTTTGCGTTCCACCGAACCTTCACTATTGGAATGTGACTTTGCTTAGTACGCTTCACCTCCCCGTCCATGATCTCGACGGGTTCCTCGATGAACAGGAGATTCTCGTTGATTTCGATTTCTTCTAACGGAATGACGAGAGTTTTGTCAGATAAGCACTTCTTCAAATTGGAAACATGAAACACGGGGTGCACACTGCTGAGTTCGGCAGGTAGTTGCAGTCTATAAGCCACCGGACCGATTCGGGCAAGAATCTCGAAGGGTCCAATGTACCGTGGGTTTAGTTTTCCCCGTTTCCCAAAACGGATCACCCTTTCCAGGGGGAGACCTTTAACAACACTCGATCCCCGACTTTAAATTCCAAGGGCTTTCGCCGCTTGTCGGCGTAGCTCTTCTGTCGGTCGCGTGATGCTTGAAGTCGAGCTTTGATTTGAACTATTTTCTCTGTCGTTTCGCGTATGATTTCTGGTCCTGTTAATGCATTGCTTGGTGTCTGCCCTCTTTCCAGCTGAGTGTCGCCTACCTCTGTACAGCACAACGGTGATCTACATTTACGACCATATAATGCTTCGAAAGGAGCATCTTTGATGCTTGCATGATAACTGTTGTTGTATGAAAACTCAATTAAAGGTAAGTGGGTATCCCACGACCTTCCAAAGTCTATCACACATGCTCGAAGCATATCCTCCAGCGTTTGAATGGTTCGCTCACTTTGACCATCCGTCTGTGGGTGGTAAGCAGTGCTCATGTCGAGTTGTGTCCCCATAGCCTTCTGTAGCGATTGCCAAAAGCGTGAAGTGAACCTACTATCTCGATCTGAGATGATAGATATTGGTACTCCATGGAGTCTCACAATTTCCTTGATGTAGATTCTTGTTAGTCGCTCCATCTTGTATGTCTCCTTTATTGGCAGGAAATGGGCGGATTTTGTCAACCTGTCGACTATCACCCATATGGTATCCAATCCATCTGTTGTCTTGGGTAATTTGATCACAAAGTCCATAGTAATCCTTTCCCATTTCCACTCGGGTATTACCGGCTGTTGTAATAGTCCCGAGGTCTTTTGATACTCTACCTTTACTTTAGCACAAGTGAGGCACTTGCTAACGTATGTGGCAATCTCTGCCTTCATGTTAGGCCACCAATAGTATTGCTTGACATCGAGGTACATTTTATCTGACCCTGGATGGATGGAGTATCGTGTCTTATGAGCTTCATTCATGACTACTTCTCTGAATCCCCCAAGTTTAGGGACCCAAATTCGGTTCATGAAATAATATGTTCCATCCTCCTTGACTTCGAAGTTCTTTTCCATTCCACGTAACGCTTCGCTCGTTCGGTTTTCTGTCTTCATGGCGTCGAACTGGGCTGCTTTGATTTGTGAGGAAAGATGGGATTGGTTGGTTATTGAAAGAGTCTTCACACGACGATTGGAGTATTCTTTCCGACTCAAGGCATCAGCTACCACATTAGCCTTGCCTGGGTGGTACTTGATTTCACACTCATAATCGTTTAGCAGCTCAACCCATCTTCACTGCCTCATATATAACTCCTTTTGATTTAAAATGTGCTAGAGACTCTTGTGGTCGGTGAAAATGGTGCATTTGGTACCATAAAGGTAGTGCCTCCAAATTTTCAAGGCGAAGACCACAGCTCCCAATTCGAGATCATGGGTGGTATAATTCACCTCATGTGTTTTTAGTTGTCGGGATGCATAAGCTATCACCTTCCCACGCTGCATGAGTACACAGCCTAAAACCTGATTCGAAGCATCGCAGTAAACTACGAAGTCCTCTATTCCCTCTGGTAGTGATAATACTGGTGCACTACAGAGAGCTTGCTTCAGAGTTCGGAAGACAACCTTCTGCTTTTCCGTCCATTCAAATGGTACACCCTTCTGTGTAAGCATGGTGAGTGGCTTGGCTGTTTTGGAGAAGTTCTTAATGAATCTCCTGTAATAGCCTGCGGGACCTAAAAATTGACAAATTTTTGTGGGTGTCGCTGGGACTGCCCATCCTTCAATGGCTTTTATCTTAGAAGGGTCCACATGTATCCCTTCTTGGACGACAACATGACCTAAAATGTTTATGCTTCAGAGCCAGAACTCGCATTTAGAGAGTTTTGCGTATAACTTTTCAGTTCGTAGGGTTTCCATGATTTGCCGGAGATGTCGGCCATGCTCCTCTTCGCTTCGAGAATAGACTAGAATATCGTCGATGAAAACGATGACAAAGTTGTCGAGCAATGGTCGGCAGACTCGATTCATCAGGTCCATGAATGCGGCAGGGGCATTCGTTAGACCGAAGGGCATTACAACGAATTCGTAATGTCCATAGCGGGTTCGGAAAGCGGTTTTGGGAATATCCTCTTCCCGGACCTTGAGCTAGTGATAGCCGGACCGTAGATCTATCTTAGAGAAGAAATTTGCTCCCTGGAGCTGGTCGAACAGATCGTCGATTCGTGGAAGTGGGTAGCGATTCTTGATAGTGAGCTTATTCAGCTCTCTATAATCGATACACATCCTAAAGGATCCGTCCTTCTTCTTAACAAAAAGGACCGGAGCTCCCCAGGGTGAGAAGCTAGGTCGGATGAATCCTTTACTCAAGAGCTCGCTGAGTTGGCTTGACAGTTCTTGCATCTCCGCAGGAGCCAACCTATAGGGTGATTTGGCTATTGGCGTAGCTCCCGGTACCAGGTCAATTCAGAACTCGAATTGTCTTTCTGGGGGTATCCCTGGAAGATCTTCGGGAAAGACGTCCGGGAAGTCGCAAGCCACTGGGATGTCTCGAATATTGACCTCTTCCTTGGACTTATCCACTATATGTGCCAGAAACGCCAAGTCCTTCTTTTGTAGACACTTTTGTGCCTTAATGCACGAGATAAGACGAAGGTTCGTACTGGGTTTGTCTCAGTATATAATTAGGGTATTGTGATTAGGGAGATGAAGGCGAACGGCCTTCTCGTGACACAAAATTTCGGCATGATGGGGGCTCACCCAGTCCATGCCGATAATCACATCAAAACTCCTAATAGTTACAGGCATCAAGTTTATTTGAAAGGTATGTTGATTTAAAGTCAGGGTACATCCTACATAGATTTCCCCTGCTGATTCTGTTTTCCCATTAGCCATTTCCACCGTAAAGGTTTCATTAAGCTTTTGGGGTTGTTGTTTTAGCAAGTGTTTGAATTTGTTACTCACAAAGATTCGCTCTGCTCCGGTATCAAACAGGATGCATGCATATGAGTGGTTAAGGAGAAACGTACCGGTGACGACAGCGGGATCCTGAACCGCTTCTCCTTGCCCCATGGTCAGCACTCTTCCTGCTGCTCCTGTCGCCTGGGTGTTTGCATTGGGACAATTTCGTCTGAAATTTCCAGTTTTCCCGCACCCATAACAGGTATAACTGGCTCCGTCCTTGGTGTTGTTGTTGTGCATCTGCTTTTTTGGAAACTGGGCCCTACAATATTTTGTTGTATGGCCCTTCCGGTTGCACCTTGTGCACATCATCTCTCTGCATTCCACGAGGTGATGGTAGTTACATTTGTTACACTTGGGAAGATTCCCTGTGTACTGCTTCAGAGTATTTGGCGTGGATGAGGCTGGAGCATGTGGTGCTGGAGTAGCTTGGGTTGCTGCGTGGACAGTCAATGTCTGTTGCTTCTTAGATGATTCTGAGTTATGTTTACCTCTTCTCTTGTTACTCTTTCCTTTCTTCTTCTCTTCTTCCTTCTTAACATCCGTTTCCACGATCTTAACACTCTTCTTATTGCCATGATCATATAGTTTCTTGGCCAATCTTTTGGCGCTATCAAACATCTCAGGGTTTGCCGCAATGACATTCCCTTGGATAGGTGCAGTCAATCCCCAGATGAACCTCTCAATCTTTTTCCCTTATAAGGTGATCATACCCGGACACAGAAGGGATAACTCGCTAAACCTGGATATGTATGCTTCGATGTTGGAGTTCTGAACTGTCAAGTTCCACAATTCCTGTTCCATCTTTTGTATCTCGCCTCTAGGGCAGTACTCTGCCAACATCATTTCCTTCAGTTCTTCCCAGGGCATCACGTTTGCCACTGGAAGGGTCATGGCTTCAATGTGACCATTCCACCATGAAAGAGCTTGATCGACAAAGGTACATGCTGCGAACTTGACCTTGCACTCATCTGGACACCCGCAAATTTCAAAGATGGATTCGATTTTCTCAATCCACCTCTTTAGGGCTATGACGCCTCCCGTTCCATTAAAGGTTTGTGGCTTGGCGTTGGTGAAGTCTTTGTAAGAGCATGCTTTGGTAGGTCCTTGATTTATTCCGTTGTTTGAACTTCCAGCTCGCTGCCCGTTTCCTCCGCTATTGTTCCCCTGGTGGATTTGCGCCATGGCTGCTGTGACCGCAGCAGATACAGCGGCTTGAAACGCGGTTGAGTTGACTTCCGGGGGTGTCGGTGGTTGGTTATTTCCATGGTTTGGTCTCTGAGGCATCTTGCTGTTATGGAACAGAAAGATGTTGAGTAGGTATTATTTTTAAGTTGGGAATTTCATGAATCGGTTTGCGCATCTAAGTGTTTCAATAAATTACACTAATCAATAAGAACATAAAACACATAACAGATAACAACATCACAAATAAACACATCGTATTTTCCACTAATATTATCCGCACTTTGATACATGAAAATTTGCTCGAAAGAGCATACATAAAGTTCGGCAGCATAACGACTCTATGAGTAGTGTAATCACTTAAACATGGAGTTGGTAGTACATAATGTAGCGAACATAAGAGAACATAGCACTAGCAGGGGGGTCTACTGATCTGAAGTGCTCTGAGATGTGTCGGGTGGTGGGGCTGATGTGGATGGGCCATGAAGATGCGCCACCTGTCGTTCTGTGGCTCGTAGTCGGTCTTCCTAAATCGCTTGACGTACATGAAAGTTATGAATTACTTCTTGAGTTTCTTGTTCCGCTCTGGCCACTGCGACTCGCATCTGATTCAATTGCTCGGCCGTGTCCTGGGCTAGGTCACCAGTGTTCCGTATCCGCCTCACCATGACAGGGAGTGCCCGATCGGCTGGCCCTCCGTCTCTCAGATCATAAAACTCCCTGGCCATCTCATATGGGGGTCGCTGCCCCTGCTGCCTGCTCCATCTCCAAATATCCACGCCCCATGGAGGCGTGGGGCCATTCGGGCCCATCCGATGAGCGGGTACCCTAATCGGGTAAGGTGGGTTGATGACTTCGGACTCTGCATCCGAATCACCATCGTCGTCATCACCGGGTTCTTCCTCGGACTCCTCTTCGGGGTCTTCTTCGGCTTCTTCTTCTTCCAAACCTGCCACTGGCTCAGCAGGTCCGCCCTCGACTTTTGCTTCAGGTTCCTCTTCAGACTCCTCTTCGGGGTCTTCTTCAGGTTCCTCTTCCAGCCATCCGTTATTCTCCTGGTTAGGGAAATACGGATCTCCAAGATGATGGAAACCGGCCATACTGTCTGCGAGAGGGTATATCAATATATCATTATTAATCCTAAGGTATTCTTAGTTGTTATGAAATTGGGTTAATGCATTCTTCTTGATTAACAATAGGGTATGCCTTGGGTTTACTGACCACCACGATCGTTCCAGGGCATGTAATAGTTGTATTACGAAGAAATGTAGTTGATCAGGCTACATTCATCCCTAATACAACTGTGAACAGTCCTGGCTTAACCGAGATGTTAGGTTCTCCCAATCGTCTTATTCGATTTGTTATTATGTTCATTTTTCTAAGCCGCACAAATAAGAGTGTTTATTAGTGTATTTTATTTGTTTTGTTCAGAGTTATTTAGTCCCTCTATGGGTTTATAGTTGCATATCAATGTGTGGTTAGATATGCTAGTTCACTATAAACAGTGCTCTGATACCAACCTGTCACACCCCCGAACCACACGGCGGAAACGTCCGAGGGCTCGTGTGACTTAAATTGAAATATCATCACAATGAATATATATGAAACATAACACATGCATCACCAACCATTACACAGTACAACTGGCATTGTTTACATCAAGTACAAGGTTTACATTACATGATTTCGAAATATAAAGTGTTTGGTGATTAGCAACTACAAAAGAAACTTTCATCACACTGGATGCCTCCTTGTCTAACGATTACTTGAGAATACAAGTTATTTTGAAAACGGTCAACATATATAATGTTGGTGAGTTCATAAGTGTGTTTGATGTGAAACAGTTTATGTCATTTGAAAAACCCAGAAAATCCGATATTTTCTGTATTAAAACTTTTCTTGAAAATGTAGTGATGATCCTGTAAGTATGTGCGTGAGTGATTTCAATACGTGAATAAATGAGATGTTTTACATTATCGTTTTTGAAAGTACAAATGAGTAAGATTTGTTTCCCCGGAAAACCCGATGTTTTCCGATATAAAGTTATGATAGTTTCGCTTTATTGAATCGTTACATCGAATGAATATGATTTCTCTTGATTAATGATGTCGGATTTCTACGTGAGTCGTTATAACCATGCATGATAATGACTAGTTCGTCTGTCTTGGCATTCTAATGAACACCGAAATTTGATCTTAAGACTTTGTCACCCTAGACTGGCCGAGTCTAACTGTAGCGAACAGCTTAGGTGTGGGGGAGTCACCACCGTATAGATCTATACACAAACTCTCGCTCTCCCTCCAGGAGACTTTGATTACAACTACAAACTACGACCGACACCTATTGGTGTCACCCGTTATTACTCACTCAATCCACATGAATTTGATTAACCTTGATTAATGATCTAATTTTTATTTTATTTGAAGAGGTGATAAGCCTAACAGACGATGAGAAGAGGACTACTAGGCCCTACTAATTTCCTATGTTATTTATGGCTGTCGAGTATACGGAAAGCGTGTTGGCCCATTTCGCATACGATTTATTTGGGCCATACTAGTAATGCTAATGGGCCACTGAGGCCCAATAACATGTAAAAACCATTGAGGGTCTCTTAAGCACGTAAATGGATCGCAGGAGGCCCAATAACATGTATTAATTATGTTGGGCACAAAAGCCATGTTAATGAGCCACGAAGGCCCATTAAGCATGATTTGAATCTCTCAAGCCCAACCATTTGAACGTTTACTTGTTTTGCATAGAATTAATGTTGCGAGTTGTTTAATCGATATGTCGTATAAATCACGCATTTGTTTTATAACGATTTATAGATTTATAAAATAGTTATTTTTCTATTTACAACCCATAAGTTATAAAGTTTTGTATAATTTGACCCAATTATTATTATTATCAACATAATTGACCAAAAACATTAGTTTGACCTATTCCGCCCCTTATTTTGTAAAGTTGGCAATTTTGCCCTTTTTATAAAAAAATGACATTTTAGGTCCTTGAACCCTTTTTCTTGACATCTTTGACCCAAACACTTATTTAAATAATGTTTTAAGCCCAAAAGTAAATTTTAGAAAGTTTCAACCCTTTAGTTAAAAGATTTGCATTTTTGTCCACCTTTTTCGCAATTTTTACACTTTTTACCCAAAATCCAAAATCTTTGCATTTTCAATCCTTTTTAACAAATATGATAATTTCAAACCGCAGAAATAGATTTATTTAGCCTAATAACCCCCAAATTTCATTTTTAGTCCTTTGAAAAACATAATGTTCATAGAAATTTCCATTTTAACTGTTTTGACATTTTGAACCTTGTAAAAACCGTAAATGACAACTTCTTCCCAAACTTTTGTTTATTTGACAAAAATAGCCCAATAATGAGTTTTATGTTGTAGTGTGTTATTTTAAGGCTTGTATATTAGTTTATCTTGACATGTTAAGTGAAATATGACCTAGATTGCATATTTTTCCTTCTTGAACTATAGATCTCGAAATATCTTTCATTTTTAGCACACATATACCACAAAAACATAAGAAATCACACATAACTTACAAATACACATAGATCTTCACATTTTACTTGCATTCTCCCCCATAAAACATATGAAAATCGAAAATAGAGGGTATAAACTCACCTTTGATTGTTGTTTTCGAT
This sequence comes from Lactuca virosa, assembly GCF_052849685.1. NCBI lineage: Eukaryota > Viridiplantae > Streptophyta > Magnoliopsida > Asterales > Asteraceae > Lactuca > Lactuca virosa. Next base: position 321,670,601 of record NC_136428.1, read on the forward strand.
TTGAAGAGAGAGATGGAAGAGTTTGATGCTATTCTCGGCCCTAGCAAGCTTTTCTTGGGTGGATCTCGAACTTAGTATGTTTCTAGGAGTATGATCATGAATTTAAAGTGGCATGAAGAGTAAATGAGTGTAGAAAGGAAATATGTTTGCAAGATCTTACCACTAGAGTGTAGCTTGGAGTGATTTTTGGATGAAATCTCCTTGAAATGCTTCTAATTCTCGAAAAGTCTTGATGAGAGGGGATGGATGTTCTTGAATGTTTTACTTAGAGAGAGTATGAAGTGTTTTTTGTGTGTGTGTTGATTCTCGGCCGCAAGTAATAGGAAGAAGAAGAGAGAGAGTTGAGGTGACCATTATAGATGCATGTTGGGCCATGCATGGAAGTATGAGGTATAATAGTGAGGTGGCAACCTTAAAAGTCAACTCTTCCCCCTTTCTTTTGTAGTTGGGCCGAATTCTTGGACTTAGGAGGAAGGAAGTAGTTTATCTTGGGCCATTGTTTGATTTTGTTCGAAACCATGAGCCTATTAAGTAGGTTTTCGGCCCATTGGGCTTTTAGAGGTGGTTCACGGCCCAATGTGCATAAAAGAATTGATTTATGGTCCATTTGAAGGTTCTAAGCCCAACATAGTCAAATTGGAGGCTTATTGGCCCATTAGGCCCAATAAGAAAATCCTAGTCCATAATGGACTTAAGTCGGGATTTTTAGGGTTTCCAATCTTTTGTTGACTATTTGAAGTGTTTTATAGAGTGTTTGATGGAATTTTGTTGTGATTGATTAAGCATCATACATCCTTTCAAGTTTTAGTTACAATGTTATCCTTGTTTAATGTTTACAAAACAATAGAATTCCTAGTTGTGACACTAAAACATACAATACAAGAATACATTTTATAACTAATTTATATTTGAAGTAAACATCTTCAATATTGACCATAGTGGTTGAGTGTTATCACTTGCTTATTATTTAGTTATTTTTAAATAAAAAAATTGGTTAAATATATAATGTTATATTTAATTATTTTATTGGTGTTTGTTTTGTATATTGGTTAATAGTTATCTGATTTTAATTAGGTTTTGTAATTATGTATTAAAATATATTTTGAAATAATAAAATAATGTTTTGAAAAAGTCATACGTAACTATTTACATATGTATTCTTATATTTGACTATTAACAATATTTATCATAATAAAAACAAAGATAAAAATAAAAATAAAACTCAAACGTATGAATAAATTTAAAATAAAATAAATATATGTAAGAATAATTAAAAATAACTTATAACTTATAACAAAAATACATAATAAAAATACAACTTGTAAGCTAGATAATTATTAATATTAAGATAAATCTTTAAAAAAACTCGAACGGGTTAGTTATTCCGAGTTAAAGTTGGACATCAAAGCTATTTGTTTAAAAATAAAATTAAGGGAATACTTGGTAGAAACCAGCCGCATGTTTTCAATCTTTTTTAAACAACTTTTTCTATGTTGTCGCATATATAACAACGTATCCGAAAGAAAAGAACATTTTTACTTTATAAGTGATTACAACAAAGGATTTCCATTTTAACAAAAAAAAGTAATATATTTTTTATTTTAACCTAAAATAACAATATATTTTGTTTAAACGTAAAACTTTAAGAATTTGATTTAACCTAAACAACATTTTTTAGTTCTAACCCAAAACTAAAATGTATTTTAATTTTTATTCGAAAATAACATTCTGAAAGGAAACTAATATTCGTTTGAAACTATTCATCAAAAGTAACGATTCACCACCGCAGCATCGTACGGGTACACCACTAATATATATATATATATATATATATATATATATATATATATATATATATATATATATATATATATATATATATATATATATATATATATATATATACACACGCGCCCATTGCTCTAGAATCTAAGGAAAGTAGCTTTGGAGGGGATGTTTAGGAATTATGTTTGATTTTTTGACGAATTCTAAGGATTTTTCAACAAATTTTGTGGGATTTTAGATTGTGCGTGTAAAATTCTCAGCGCGTGTCTTTAAAAGTATATATTTTTTTTTCTTTTTCTTTAAAGGTAGTATTATGTTATCCCTCATTTACACTCAATTCTTCCAAAACTTCTTCCCGAAGGAATTCCACTTATCTATCCTCTCTTTTTCCTCCGCTCAAATAAACCAGGTACTTTTATTTATTTATTTACTTATTTATTTATTTATTTATTTTTCTTTAAAGGTGGATTACTGTATAATAAGTCTGTTTTTTTTTTTTGGATTTTTCTTGGATTTTCGGCTATTTTTTTTTGCATTTTAAACAGTCTTTTTAACATTTTTTTGCCGGGTCGGGTCCACTAAATGGGACAATGTGCCACCGTTTGAAAAGTCGATCTCTGCACCTCCAAGCTTCCATTCACCTCCTCAAACGCTTCCCTACTTTCTCAGTACACTACTACCTCCATCACCTCTCTCTACCCAACAACCCAATATACCGACGTTTGCCCATTTCACCTGCCTCTATCATTCGATTAACAAGCAGCTTTGAAGGATATTGTCTGATTCACTTTTCATTCAGCCAGGTGAGTTCATCGATCAATGTTAATTTTAATGGTGCTTTATTTTTTGTTTCTGATTCTAAGGTCCTGAAGTCGTAAGGGTTTTGAAATTTCAACTGGTGATTTACATTATTCGTCTTAATAAACTATTCCCTCATTCCAAATTTTCGTTTTTAATGAGAAATCATCTGACTATAAGCAGTTTCTATTGCTTTTTTTTTCTTTTCAGTAAAAAAATCTATAATCTGAAACCTCTATATTCATCATCAACAAAGATCCTCTTGGTTTGTTTTCTGATATCCTTTTTGTGTTTTCTGTCTCTAAAAAATATTTTTAATGGTTCCAAAAGTTAGATTTTAATTTTATTGCATTTCATAAAAGGAAAAAAGAAAAAAAAAGTACTTGCTGTTTGAATTTTTGTGTTGTTGCATCTTCTTACCCCAACTAACTCTTCGGTTTTAGCTTTTTTCCAGCTTTTAAAATTAATATGGGGGATCCTTCTGTTATTTCGGGCAGAAAACGAGGCCCTCTAGGTTCAACCGATAGATATGGAGATAAGAAGCATAAAGCAATAATTATGCTCAACTCAGAAAAAGAAGTGATGAATGATAAAACTGAAAATAAAAATATTGTCTTAGGAGATGTATACAACCGGAAGCAGTACAGGAGAGAAGCTATTGTAAGATGGAAGTTAAAGAGAAATAATCATACAATTGCAGTCGTAACAAAAGTTCAAACACAATTTGTTGTCAGCTCCTATAAATATTTGTGGTCACTCAACAATCGGACTCTCGTTCAACCATATCCTGAGCTTCAACCACCTGTATTCCCATGTCACTTTCAGTTTACCCCTTTCACCCAATTGCACAAACATGCGGAAACTGACAATTACCAAAGTAAGAAAAACTTTCAAAACTCAAAGATTTATTACATTTACTTTCCTTTTATTCGTGATGAAATTTCATTTTTCAAATCTACCTCTGGTGAAGGATCTTAAGACATTCCACTTCCTATTTACTCTGATGGAAGTAAACCCAATAATGATGCCAGATAGGAGGTCTACATCTTTACATCAATTTTTTTAAATAATGTTTCCAAATAGTTGTAATGAAATAACATTCTACTTTTATTCTACTCCAAAAACACAGACATAAGGGGTGTCGTCATCAAATGCTTTCCAAGTGAACAATTACATGACGGATCAGAACTATCATCAAAAAGAGACATCATCATCGTCAACGAAGAGTATGTGAATAAACAAAACAACTAACCCAAAACAAGAATATTTGTCACTTAATATTAGCCAATTGCATATCATATACACCACATGATAATTAACATATCTAAATTTTAATCACTCAGGAAAATACTTCTTCTACTTACGTTATGGAATTCCTTTGATGACAATGAAGGGCACGCTCTACAGAAAATGACTACTACACCACCAATGATATTTGGAATGAGATTGAAAGTCATCACTTCCAACGGTAAGTATAACTCACATCACAAAACAACAGCACAACATATATACGCTTCGACATACAAACCTATCAAACCATTAACTTAACTCCAATACAGGTCTGTCACTTACCACAACAATGGGCTCTGCAATCATGATTAATCCACCAGTGGCGAAATATCTACATTTAGATAATTGGTACATTCTATACTTTAAAACTTTTAACTTTTGCTGCTACTTATAACAAGATTACATACTTATTTGTACATCACAGGTACAATGAAAATGAAGGAGAACTGGAACAGTTACTTAACAGAAAAACTTACAATGAAAGTGATCTTTTGTTCCCCATTCCACAAAAAAATGACACAATTCCTATCGCAACAGCAATCGAAATCCTGAAAAGTGTAAGTAATTACAACTACTAAATGACTTAAATTACTACTACTTTCCTTTTTACAAAAAAAATAAATAAATAAAATAAAATAAAAAATAAAAAACTAACAATTAATCAACATGAACACTTTTAAAAAAAAAAACAGCAGAAGCCAGTGTGGATAAAAGGCAGCCTCAGTCTACTACACCAACATAGAAGTTTCTCAAACACATCATGTGCCAACTGTCAAAAATTAATCGAAGCAGATGTAAGCTGGATTATCATATGCCCTTTTTGCTATACAGAATCAGAAGTCCAACTTATATAAGTACCTTTTCACCATAAATTCACATCATTCACAGGCAACATACTTACAAAATCACAAATATTTGGCCAGCTCCAGAGCCACAGTTCAAGTTGATGATGCAACTGGGTCACTCTCTGCAACAATATCAACACCATACCTCGAAAAGTTCATTCCCTTTACACCTGAGGAATTAAAAGATGCAGAAGACAATGTAAGCCCAACTACCTTCACAATAATTCATAAAAAAATTAAACTAAATACAGGGGAAAAGCATTCACGATACGATAGCAGCATCAGTCGACTCGTTGTTACTTTTCGCATTTGTGTGCTCGCAAAAGACATGCCACCAACAAGAACCAAGCACAACATACAACATTGTGAAAGCATACAACATCACACCAGCCAAGAAACCAAAATAGAATAGGGACGAAGAACCCCTTTTAAAAACATTTTGCTTTTTGAAAACCATTTATAAAAATGGAACAACAATAGCCAATGAAGCAACATCTCGCAGATTAAAATCTGACAAACTTTACTTTTTGTATATTGCTTCAAATGCACAAATCTGTTAAAAACTACATATGAAGAAGTTTTCAGTGCTTGTAGGAAGATAATTGCAATATGATTTTTTCGGCTCGGGTCTATTATTGTCACTTTTTATTTTAAAAACTACATATGAAGAAGTTTTCGGCTCGGGTCTATTATTGTCCCTTTTTATTTTAAAAACAACAAAAATGAAAAAAGACATGTTACTGATTTTTTGACCCTCACGGGCTCACACGTGTATCCCACCGTTTCAATCGTCTGATCATATTTTGAACACCTGTATCCCACCATATGTCTTTCCCATCGCTTTCACTTCCTTCCTCAAGAAATCCTTTTCTCTCCCATTTTTTTATACCTCACAGGTAATCGACTAGATTTTATAGCTCATGAGACATCCCCTTCTATCTGTCTCTTTTTTCTCTTTGAAACGATGTTGGTTTATGTTTTTTGAGTATGTCACTTCTCCGGTGATTTTATTAAGCCCCCTCTGTAGCTCGAACTGCGCTCTGTTGCTTGCTTATCACATAACACAATCAAAAATTAATCAATCAACCATGGTGCTATTGCTAGCTGGCTCATCACTTCTTCTCCTCTTCACTCTATCTATCTCCACACTAACCCTAAAGAGCCCCTGGTCATCTCTCTCGGCCACCACCTCACCACAGCCATCACCACCGGCTGTTGTCTCTCCTACGATACTGCCATCATAATACTTCCATTTCTTTAGTTCTTCAACTATGATCTTTGTTTGATATTGAAATTGGTATTTCATTGCAACATGAAATTGTGGACAGTGTTGCTTCTAATGGGAAAAAACAAAAAACAAAGACCGATTTCCAATTTTTTTTTTTTTTTTCAAATGAAATTAGGGCTTTTGGTTCTTGGCTATTGAGTAAAGGTAATAACTCTTCTTTTAATTCCTATGCTTTTTTTTTGTTTGTTTTCTCAAATCTTGTTTCGACTGAGGATTTTGCCATCTCATTTCTCCTTGTTGTTTTCCCCAATTAGGATTGCTCCAAAGTACATCGGCAAGATTTCAAAAAATGAAGACGCGGTCGTTCTGCTTGCCACTCTTGGATCCTCTTTTACCGCCACCTCTCCTTAATTGTGGCCGAGTCACCACTCACCCGCTTGACTACCCCGTCACGCACACGCAGACTCCATCTTTCTTCTGTATTTAAGGTACTTATATAATTTTGGTAAGGTTTATGCGATTTTTTCTTTGTTCTTGTACGCTCGTTTCCTCTGCCAGCACCACGTGCTTCGTTTTTCCGCCCAGATCGTTGCCTCCTTCATAAGCTGGTCAACTTGTTGCCTGCCTGTTCTCCAAGAAGATGTAAATGCCTATTTATTTATTTATTTATTATTATTATTTTTTTAATTTTGTGTTCGGTTCCTTCTTTACATCTATAGTTTGGTGTTTTATTGATTGTTTTATACCTAAGTACAATTCTGTGTTAAAATGTTTGTTTTTTCAGATTATGTGTTCTTCTGTGTGGATTGGGTTAACATTTGAAAAAAAAAATTATGATGCATTCCAACTACTCGATGAAATGCTCAAACCAATTTTCTGGATTTTCATTCTAATCTGTTATTATCCCGTGCATATTAGATCATATTAGATCATACTTAAATCATTATGTTCTTGAATACGTTCTAAACTTCAATGTATGTGAAGCCCATATAAAGTCTAAGAGATTGAGGGTTATGTGCAACTTCATTAAACTAAAAAGAGTAACGAATAGTTATGTTGAATTGACTATAATTGTAGTAAAAGAGAATTGACTATAATTGCAACTTCATTTCTGCAGTGGTTGCGGCTTTTTGTTCGATATTCGAGGTCAACCTATTGGACTAAGTTAACATGTCGGTATATCTTTATTCTTCTCCTTCTATGTTTTTTTTAGTGAATTGACTCAGTTTAGGCTCTTGACTTTGATGTCACTATGTATGGCTTTACCATAAAATTTCCTTTCTATTTATGCTCTTCTACTAATTTAACTTGTATTTTATGAAAGCAAAGGAATGAATAATGATTTTTTATGTTTCGGTAAATCCAGAGTACCCAAATAATGGATATCCAGAAATAAGATTACAAGCAGATGGGATATGTCATCTATAAATTGATTGCGTTCTTGATTTTCATGAAATATGTAATGATGGAGATGGACTTCTACCTTCCATTTTGATGGTTTGTTTCAATTCCTGCTTTTTAAATTCGTTTATATTTTTATTAATTAGTGTTGGGTTTTGCCACATGTCAAGAAGCTATCAACCATAAAAGTGTTTATTTTGTCCCAACTTTTTTGAGAATTTGGTACTATGCGCAAGTATAAGAGCAATTTTGTGATTACATATCGTGGGCGGATATGTAATTCATTATTCTGTTGGTTATAGCTATGCAAATTGATATCTTTGCGACAGCACACCAAGGAATGCATTTCGTTTTCCTTAATCTTGGGTAAAGCTTAGTCGGTAAGTAGTGGTGAAAAGAGAACTGATGGTGGCATGAGGGTTGTCTGGCGTGTGGGGGTGTATGTGTAATTGAAGGGGAAATGAAACGGCATGATGGATGGTGCTACACCTAAAACACACCAAAGATGAGGTGGCCATTTGTATAGTAATCTCTCCGCTCCTTGACACTTGCTTTATATTGTATATCCTTGTATTTCGACCTTATACAGATTTGTCTATATATAAACCATCTTGGAAATTATCCTAAATGAAAAGAAGTGGCAATGTACTTTCATTTCTTTGTGTGTTGTAGCATTTTACACATGTTTTCTTTTCAATTATAGCATCCTGATAAACAACTAAAACTTAATCTTTACATCACCTTCTTGCATAATACATGACTGACCACTGGGCCGTCCTTAGGACGGCCATTAGAATTGCCTAGTATATATATATATATATATATATATATATATATATATATATATATATATATGAGACCTAAAATGTATAATTTTCAAATATAAGATTAACTAGTGATGAGACTCATGGACTACTTTAAAAAAAGTTAAATATAAAAAAGTCAAAATATTTGAAAACTTTCAATTTATAAGAAAACTTTCAATTTATAAGAAAATAATAAAAATAATGAATTATTATAATTGAAATGTTTTTTATCTTTTAAATTTAATTAAATAATTTTAATAAATAAACAAAAGAAACTAATAAGCTTTAATTTAGGAATTTTGAAATTAAAAGGAAGTTCATGAAACTGATATCAATTTATTACTACATTTATTGTAATTATTGTATTATAATATTATGTGAAATTGAATAAAACAGAAAAACTCATAAAATGACATGTGGAAAAAAATTAATTCAAAATAACCACAAAATGATATTTGACAAATTAAATGATAGTGTGACATGTGGCAAAAAAACTTCATTTATTTGAGTAGATAGGGCTTATATTATGATAGTTACTGTAAATCACTAAGAAAGAAAGATTAAAGATAAAATACCTAGGATTAATACGACAGTGAGCTGATATTATTCATCATTAGCTTGATTAAATTCGGCTATCCTGAACTGTAATCGTTAATTTTGTAAGAGCTACAAAGATATGTATATATCCATACTAGGATTGACACGCCCACCTACGTTTGCTAGATACAATCTCGGCAAGATAACTTTCTTATAAATCACTATTCGACGTCCTATGAAGCATCCTGCGGGGAATCACTAGTCAAACAACGTCGATTATTAGGGCTCATGGCAATACATTACAAACATCTTACTAATCCGACTACCAAGAGGGACGTCTTGAAGTGGTAGATAAAATATGTTAGGATTAATAAAATATCCAAAAAGATAATAAGATAGGATCGGTAAATATTTTACGTAGATAGTAAATTAGAATTAGTAAAGTATCCTAAAAAGATAAAAAGCTAGTAAAATATCTTAAGAAAGGCTTTTCTAAAAGAAAAAGAATTCTTGATTTAATACAACAAAATGAAGCAGAAAACTATAAAAACTTGTGAACTCACCAACATTATCTTGATGTTTTTCAAAATACATGTATTCTCAGGGAGATTAGGGTGGAGGATAGTCGTGCCAAGGAAGAGGTCTTCAAGGAAGCTAGTTGGAGTTTATTTCCGTTATTTCTAGTTATGTTCTAAATGTGTGCTTGACCTATGAAACAATGTAATCCTAAATAAATTATAATAAATAAAAGTATCATTTGTGTTATATTTGTGTGTTATGTTCTTTATATATCTTTGTGTCTCGATCCAATATCCCTACGTCGCACAGTCCGGTGTTTCCGTTGTTGCCCGGGGGTGTGACACAATATTTGACATTCACATGAATGGAAATCACCAATACCGTTCAACAAGTTTTCTTGTTCATCCATGACCCAAGCTAGTCTCAGTTTTCGGCCCTAAAATGCATTCTTAAATATGTCTGGTACAATAGTTCATGGTTTTTAGTTGTATGCATCACTATCACGACGCCTTGTTTTTTATTCTGATGCCGATTGGGTTGGTTCTCCTTCTACCATACATTCAACCTTCGACTACTGTGTCATTCTTGGTCCGAATCTTTTATCGTGATCTTCCAAACGCCAGGGTACCATTTCACGGTCCAGTAGTGCTGAAGCGAAGTATTGTGACATTGCAAATGTCATTGTAGAGACGAATTCCCAACACAAGCTACATCTCGAGCTGCTTTACTCACCACTCACTACTACTCTATCGAGAGCTGCTATACCCACCACTCACTACTACTCAGGTTTATTATGAAAATATATGTACGGTTTACATGTCTTCTAGTCCGGTGCCGAATCGATGAACGTACCAAACACATCGAGATTTACATTCACTTTGTGTGTGAAAAAGTTTCGGTGGGACAGGTTCGAGTTCTTCATGTCCCATCTTCGTTCCGGTGACATTTTTACCAAGGGACTACAGTCTCTTTTATTTCCTGATTTTAGATATAGTCTAAACATCCTTTCGATACCTCCCGTTCCGATTACGGGGGGGGGGGGGGGGGGGGGGGGCGGCTATTAGCGTGTATTTGTATTGTATACATACGTTGTGTCTATTGGTAACACATTATTATAGTTAGCCCATTGTTATTATAATCAAAATATTTATGTGTTTCTGTGTATATTAGAATGGAATGGAATATATCAGGTTCATGGGAAAATTATCTTTGTAATAGTATTTACGAACATTGCTATAATATTAGTGATATTTAATTTTAAAAAATTCAACGAAGTAGCAATTTATGGTCCCCACTTAATCTTCCGATTAATCCCTGCCTAACCGATTAATCTCTTGACCCGAACTAATTCCATTACATTAACTAGCTAACGTCCAACGTTTTTTACAACCATTGTTTTTACTAATATGAGAATGTCAAAATCCGACAGAATTGGATACAAGGACTCCGGCAATAATATATTTGATTCCGATTTGGTTCTAAATCTGACCGAGTTGAAAGAGACATTGGCAATACCTATGAAGATGAAAAAATTGTTGGTAATAGCCCTGCAATCCCCCATGCCTTAACAAGAACCATAGTTGGAAAGGAGATGGAATATTGTTCAAAAAAACATTCAAGATGGTGTTGTCTCAAAATCAGTAAACGGGAAAATCTTTATCGTCATCCAAGTCTAAAGGGTAGGTATATGACATGCCGTTTTCTATTCAGTTAATGGACAACCTACTGTGCAGTTCTAATTCACAAACTAAATGTCAACGACGTTGTCCCTATCAACCATGTTTCGCAAGAAGCGTGTTAGCTTGGTTTGCCAGGCACCCCAATGTCCAAGGAGCATGTTGCTTTATATATTTTAAATATTGCTTTATGCTATGACCACCTTTTCTGTAGTACGTTTTCGATGGCCAAGCAACAAGTCTCCTCTAACTTTTTTATATTTTACAATTTCATCTTTGTTATAACACAAGTTTGATATTATTGGTATCTAACCGAATGTTTATGTATATATATATGTATGTAGGTATGTATGTATGTGAATTAGTAATTTCAAATTTGGCCCAAGGATTAGAGGGTTATAATTAAAAAATTAAGAGCTGGATGGTTAGATTTAATGGTCAATAGAAGAAAATGAAACCACATAATCCAATGGTGCAATGAGAAGGATAATTGGACTATTATAATACAGGAATGTTTCTGTAATTTTGTCAAATAACTATATAAAAAACGTCATGAATTTATCGTATACAAAAACATTTGTATACAAAAAGAAGGAAGAAGCATAGGGCTATGGTACAATCACGCGGAATAATACGTACGTGTTTCAAGATAAACATGTCGAGAAGGGAGTCGACGACACAAAGTAGACCTTGGAGAATCTACGTGCCGGTTTCCTTTCAGTTTCAGATGATACAGAAATCCAACCTCTCGCTTTCATCAGCTGAAACAATAGCGTGTTATTATTTTGAAATTGGGCCATCATACGATAACAATTTCTTCTATCTTTATTTACATGAACTTTCCCAACTCAAGCACTAAAACTTCATGTTTTGCATACTACGATTTGAGTCTATGTTAATTTCAGATGTTTGGTAATTTCTCGGTACTTTCTCATTATTTCTGTTTCCTTTATTTTATCCCGTTTTACTGTTCAGGGTGTCAGGGTAAATATTCAGAAAGTGGGTGTGACCAAGTCTTATGTTTGACCGAGTATTTTGGAGAATAAGAAGTACAGGTGGGTAGTTGCATGTTTATTTTATTTTCATTTTTATTTACAGTACGTGGCATGTAGTGTAGCAGCTTACTTGTTTTGTCTGTATATAGTGTAGAATGTTTTCTTTCATAGATGTAAATGTAATCTGTTTCCATTTGCAAGTAAATATAAACAAAGAGAAAACCCAAATAACCTTGAGCAATAAATGAGAGTCGGTATCAGGTGTTTGTTTTTGGTCTTTATCAGGTAGGAAAGGGGCTGATTTCCAACAATTTCCAGAAACACTGGTGATTCTCCTAGGAAGCATAGCTTGGATGAACCGTTAATTAATCACTTAAGGCTATATTTGGCGTACTAGCTAAAAAGTTAGTTGTTAGCTGAAAAGCTAACTAATAGCTGAAAAGCTAGCTGTTAAATAAAAAGCTAGCTGATAGCTGAAAAACTAGCTGATAAAAAATGTTGTTTGATAAAACTAACTGAAAAGCTAGCTGAAATATATAAAATGACTTAAAAGGACATGTGAAAGAATGTATTTCTATATTTAATTAAGGGGTATATTTGAGAAATTTTAAAAAAGCTCCTAAAAAGCTAGTCTAAGTAGCCTTTTAAAAAGCTTGTTTATAAGCTAGCTTTTAAGTTACTTTTTGGCTTCCCAAATATGACAACATAAAAAAGCTCGAAAAATAAGCTAGCTTATCAACTAGCTGTGGCGTGCCAAACATAGTCTAAATCTATGATTTCCCTAGTTTACCAACGGTGTTTTCAACTAATGATTTGTATGTTGAATCTAAACACCAAAAGAAACAAAGTAATTATATGAAAAATTCAAAATCATGTTATACATTATATAATCACTTAAGGCTATGATTTCATTAGTTTATAAATGGTGTTTTCAACTATTGATTTGATTTCCATGTTGAATCTTAACACGAAAAGAAACAAAGTAATTATATAAGAATACCAAATCATGTAATATATACACTATACAATCACTTAAGTCTATGATTTCTTTATACATATCAAGTTAACTTGATATGTACTAATTAAACGACCTTCTTTCTTTAAATTTCATCTAGCCATAAAATCCCACTCCGCGCCATCAAAGATTGTACCGAAAACTTGAACAAAAGAAAAAGTCATCGGGATGGGTGGTTACGGAAAGGTCTACAAGGGCATCCTCACCTGGGCGAATCATGTAAACGAACTAGTTGTAAAACGTCTAGATGCCAGTGGATTTCAAGGTAACAAGGAGTTCCACACAGAGGTGACAATGCTTTGAATGTATCAGCACAAAATCATTATAACCCTTATAGGTTTTTGTGATGATAATAATGGGATGATCCTAGTTTACGAATACGCAATCAATGGATGTTAGGTATAATCTTGATGCTCAAAAATTGAGATTAATAAATTATGTATGGGTTAATATTTAGTATTTGTTTTATTTACTTAGCTTTTTGAATAAAGGGTGATCATTGGAAGAGTATGTGCACGTGGGTGAACTTGGTCATCAAAGGAACCTATTTTCTAGGAATAGTTAGCTTAGTTCTACGTTGTTGTTTTTTTCCGCTTATTTCCGTTGGATATGTACCGACTATATATAGCCTTTGTTTGTTTGTTTTTTTAACATGAATAGAGTGCAGCCATAGTGTCCAAAATACATTTCATCTCCATCTGTTTTTCTTCCATTTTTTATCTCGTGTACAACAGAACATAATTGCTTGTTCTTTATATTTTATTTGTACACAGGTTTGTGGGTGGGCCTGAACCAACATTTGGTATCAGAGCACCAGTCTCATACCTGGTTCGCAGCAAGAAAAGAGGATAAAAGCAAGCAGCAAGGTATCACTGCTGGTGATACGAAGATCGATTGATCTGCCGCAAGAAACAACACTCAAATAGAAAGAAAGTAAGAAACAACACGCAAGTAGCAAGAATCAATAAGCAAGAAAGCAAGAAAGCAAGTAGCAAGAAGAAAGAAGAAAAGAAAGAAGTAGCAAGATAAGAAACAGGCAGCAAGTGGTAAGAAGAAGAAAAAAAACGAGTCCGAATCCTGTTTTTTTAAACTCGAAATTTCAGCAAGAAAATGGTGGAAAGTATAGGTTCATCAACAGTTCGTGAGCAAAGTAATATCACACTCCAATGCCCTAAATTGACTGAAACCAAGTACACTTCATGGCTAATCTTGGTTGAAGTTGTGTTGAGAGCACATGGTCTTTGGAAGACAGTACTCGAAGAAGTTGAGGACGAGAAAAGGAACTATACTACAAAAGCTATAAATTATCCCACTCTCCCAAAAGATGTTCTTTTGTAAAGGATGCACAAGATGTTTGGGACTCCATTAATATTCAGTACTTAGGTACCGAACGGGTGCAAATGGCAAGGTTGCAAACATTATAGGGTGAGTTGGGACGAGACAATAAATGACTTTTCAGGAAAGATAAGTTCTATAGCTGAGAAGTTTAAAAGTCTTGGTTCATGTACTGATGAAGAAGTGATTGTTAGAAAGCTTATTAATTTCGTTCCAAAGAAGTATTTGCCAATTGTAGCTTTTATTGAGCAATACTCTGATCTTGAAAGTATGCCACTTGAAGAAGCTATAAGAAGGATAAAAGCCTATGAAGATAGGCTCAAAGGTCATGATGAAAAAGAGGAAGAGCAAGGACAACTCTTGTTACGAGGTTCCAAGAGCAGTGGGCATGAAGATAAGCAATGGGGAAGAAGAAGAGGTAGAGGAAGAGGATTTGGTAGAGGTGAAAGAGGACGTGGAAGAGGCTCAGGTAGAGGTGATAAGAGCGGGTTTAGATGCTATGACTGTGGAGAGTATGGACACTTTGCAAACGAGTGTATAAAATGGAAAGACAAAGAAAACGAAGCTAATTTTATACAAGAGGAAGAAGTGGCTTTGCTGTGATAAAAAAAAGGTCAACAACATCAAGATTAGGGGTGACTATGGGGTATAATCGTGGAAGATTGAGATTAATAAAGTATGTATGGGTTAATATTTTGTATTTGTTTAATTTACTTAGCTTTTTGAATAAAGGGTGACCAGGTCATTGGAAGTGTATGTGGACGTGGGTAAACTTGGTCATCAAAGGAACCTATTCTCTAGGAATAGTTAGCTTAGTTCTAGGTTTTTTTGCTTATTTCCGTTGGATATGTACAAGCTATATATAGCCTTTGTTTTTCTGAATCTGAATAGAGTGCAGCCTTGGAGTGCAAAATACATTTCATCCCCATCTACTTTTCTTCCATTTTTTATCTTGTGTACAACTGAACATACTTGCTTGTTCTTTATATTTTATTTTTTTACAGGTTTGTGGGAGGGCCTGATCTAACAATGGAAGCCTCGACACTTATTTAAGTGTCACTACCACATCGGATGGATTATCATGGCAATACTGTCTCAAAATATGCATTGGTATTGCTTCTGTTTTGGACTACCTTAATAACCATGTTGCTAAAAAACACAAAATAATTAATCGCGATATAAAAAGCGTGAATATTTTGTTGGAAAAAAATTGGAATAAAAAACTTTCAGATTTTGGATTGGCTAGGATCGGTTTAGCAAATCAACATAACACCTTTGTGATCACTCACCTTTGTGGTACACATGGTTATGGTGACCCACAATATGAAAGAATGGGTTATTTAACGAAAGAGTCGAATGTTTATTCGTTTGGTATGGTTTTTGTTTGAAGTTTTGTGTGGAAGACTAGCGTGTGTTTCCAATTACCATGATGAGCGGCGTTTCTTACATCATTTGGCTTGAACCTACTTCAAAAATGGAGAGTTGGATGAGATTATTGATCACATAATAAAGAATGTTATCAAACCAAGAGCATTGAGAACCTTCTCAGCTATTGATTATGTATGCTTGCAAAAATCTCGAGAAGAAAGACCTATAAGTGCTGAGATTGTATACCAACTTAAGGAAGTCAGGAAAATCCATGTGAGTGTGAATATCCTTTTTATAAATTTACTTAACATGTTTTGACGAAAAATTGTGATTATCTACATAAATGTACATTAACTACTAACACATTCTATATATCATTTATTTTTTATTCATCATCAGTTAGAATATGAAGGAGATGCACACTTCTTTAGTCCATACACAAAGGGAATCTTTTGTCAATCTTCATTAAACAAAGGAGACATGTACAAATAAAAATCTACAGTAAAATTTAGGTTTAGTGATTGTATATAGAAATAGTACTGAGACGACACAACACCACAAGTTGGTCTTGTACATAGGGAAACAAACATTATAAGGTAAACAAATCTTTATTACTTTATATATATATATTTATTATGTCTCTACATGACATAACTGGCCTCTAACTTTTGATCAACGACCTTAATTAACCCCATATTTGTAAAAAGATGAGTTAATTGATGCTTCCATATACCAAAAGGCTTATGAGGTAGCCATTATTCAGATATGCCCATCAACCAAGTGGTTAACGGTTCAAGTCTCGTATACAACAATGACATTTAGGTGTAGTTTACACGGTGTGTCATCCTTCTAAAAAAATTGAGTCTTCCATACAAAGGTACTTCTCACCTATAAATCGTGTTGGGTCATAATTTGTAATTTTAGTAACCGGAAGTTGAGTATTAGACGTTCTATGAATTAGATCTTTGACTAATGGTCGTGTTAAATATGAATCGACCATTTGGATCGTGTTGATGGAGCATTTGGAGCACTTGGAACTCAATGGAGCACTTGGGGTTCATGGAGCATGTGACAAAGGAACTAATCATCTGAGAAAGGGATGGATATTTTGACAAAGGAACGGATCAAGTTCCAAAGGAACGAATCGTACAGAAGGGGGTTTGGAGCAAACACTTAGGAGTGATATGGAGCAACATGGGGACCTTGTTGCGCCATATGTTAAAGGGATAGGCCAAGAAGGATGCTCTTACGCCATGACATTATCTTCTTGCGCCATGATACTCCCTCTTGCGCCATGAGGGGTTCCTCTTGTGCCATAAGGATCCCTCTTGCGCCAAGGGGTACCCCTCTTGCGCCATGAGGATTGTTCTTGCACCGTGCATGGCCTTGTTGTGCCATGAATGTTCTTGTTACGCCATGGTGGTGTTGTTGCTCCAATCTTGATGTTCGTGCGCCACACAATAAACCTCTTGGGCCATCCATATTCCTGTTGCGCCATGATGGTGCAAGTTGGACCATCTTGGTCCTTGATGAGCCAAGTATGCTATGAAGTCCTCTATGATGCTCAATATTGTTCAAGGATGCTCAGAAGTTGGTATTTCTCAAGGATTACACCATGTTGTGCCACCATGATGGATGTTGGTCCATTAGTGTTCATGATGCGCCACTTGTACATCACGATGCTCCACTATGGCACAAGGTGCTCCAACATGTGCGTTGTTGATGCTCATAGGTTGTATGACATGGAAGAATGTTCCAGAAGATGATGCATGGTGGATTGTGATTGGTTGACACCTTTCATGGGCCTATAGGCCAATAGGCTTAGCCCATTATGGTTTTAGGTATGATCCCTCAAGTATAAATAGGGATGCATGCTTGGTAATTTTGTATCTTGAATTCTAGAGTGATAGACAAATCTCTGTGTAACTGTACTTGTAACCTCTATTTGAGAGATCTGAAATAAAGAATACTCCCCTCCTGCCCATGGACATATGTTACCTTGACCGAACCACATAAATATTGTGCCTCTGTTTGCAAGTTATCCACTTTACTTCTTAACAAGTGGTATCAGAGTTGCGGTTTGTATTCCTATGATTGAAGATGTCCACTCATAAGTTTGATTTGGAGAAATTCAATGTTTCAAATGACTTCACATTGTGGAAAGTGAAGATGAAGGCTCTTCTGGTTCAACAAGGATGTGTGGCGGCACTGGAAGGAGAGACAAAACTGCCAAAGGACATGGTAGATGAAAAGAAGGTGGACATTCTAAGGATGGCACGTAGTGTCATTCTATAGAGCTTGAAATATGAAGTACTGATAGAGGTCGTGGATCAAACAACTGAATCTGAGCTATAGGATGAACTTTGTGACAAGTACCAGAACAACTCCTTGACGAACAGGTTGTACTAGAAGCAAAGGTTGTACACTCTCAGAATGTCTGAAAGTACACAAGTGAAAGATCATGTGGATAACTTCAATCGCATCTTATTAGATCTACAACGTGTTGATGTGAAGATTGAAGATGAAGATCAGCTCCTCATTCTCTTATGTTCTCTTTCGAATTCATATGAGCTACACTGACTTAGGAGCAGTTTCTGGACATGTTCCTAGGAGAGTATATTCCTCTTGTGGAGCGGGAATGATTGGCTCAGGAGTACCTGGATCTGAGATAGATGACCGAGTCGGTGACGTAGATTATGAAGATGTTCACTGAACGGGATTTGTTCTATCCTAAGTTCGCTACTTCAGAGCAGGATCAGATGATTCGATACTTGAGCATGCTCAAGACGAATATTCGACAGTTTGTGTCTACCCAACGATACAGTACCCTCATTGAGCTTCAGTATGCTGCGAGGAGGCGAGAGATTCAGATAAAGAACCTAAGAAAGGAGCAACGTCAGGCTCCGATTCAGTCCAGCATGCAGCAAAGCGGTTCAAGTCCACTGGCCGAAGTTCGAGATCAGCTGAAGGGAGGTGCAAATCTTTTATATGTAGCAAGTGTGGCGAGGAGGGTAATTTTGGTAGAGATTGTAGGCAAAGTGCGAGAGTTTGTTTCCATCGCGGCTAGGAGGGCCACATTAGTGCTCATTGTCCCTTTATCATTTTTGGTGAGGTGTTGGGCTCTACACCCCTAGCTTGGTAGTTACTTGATTGTCATTATGAGACAGAAGGAGTTCTGGAGGCCGAGGTTGGAATTGTCAGTTCTTTTATTTAGTCGGTTGTTGCAGTGTTGGTATTCATATGTATTTTCTGTTTATGTTTGGAAGTTCAGTAGTAACCTTGGATAATCAATCGAATGGAATTTCCTTATTAGCTCTATTCTAATTGAATTCTTATTATGGATGGATTAACTATCTTTGTCCTCAACTGTATGCGTGGTGGAATTTGTGAATGTTGTGTGGGTTCAGATTGTCTTGTGTATGTGGATATCAGTGGTTGGGATCAAGTTGTAGAGTTCAAGTGGGTCTGGGTATCAAAGGACTATGAAGTTTTTAGATTCTAGCATATTTCAAGTGGGGGGGAGTGGAATCTCGAAGCAAGAAGACCTTGTGCCAAGGTTCGGTTCTCACTCGTATTTCTCCAAGCTCAAGACTTCTACGCAACAGTTGACACTTCCGGTTTCGCGACAAGATCATCGTCAGCTGTTGGATTTCCTTTCGATTAGTATTACTTTTAGTTGTGATAAAATCTGTAGGCCATGCTTTTGCTTTATACTCTAGGATGTTAGGAGCCCAGGTTGAGCAATGTGATGAGGGCTTCCTTGTCGGCTCTTATTTGATTAGGGCTTAGAGGTCTGAGTCACAACCCAAAGACCTAGTATGGTCAGTTAAGTCTTGTTGGGCCCGACTGTTGTCATCGGTTAATAAATCGGGGGTAAGCCCGAGTGTTGTCATCGACTAGTGGATCGGGGGTAAGCCCAAGTTTTGTCATCGGTTAGTGGATCGGGGGTAAGCCTGAGTCCTATTGTCGATTAGTGGATCATGGGTAGGCATGAGTGTTGTCAGTAGATAGCTAAGCAAGGTCGTCGCATGCGAATAAGAGCGTGTCCTAGTTTGGTATGTGACTAGTTGGTTCTCATTGTAATGGTGCACGTATGTCTAGGATTAGCATGACGGCGATTGGCCGAGGAGGTTTAGATCCAATCAAATCTACGGGTTTTTAGTTAGGGGTTCCATCTTGAAGAGGAAGCGACAACTGATTTCGAGGACGAAATCTAATTTAAGTGGAGGAGAATTGTAACATCCTGTTTCCTGCCATTTCTACGCCGTGGACTGGAAGTTGATTTTGTAAGGCCTTGGGCCTTAAGGAGGCAAAGTTTAGTTCTTGTGGAAGGAGGTAATGATAGTTAAGAGGTTTTACCCTTGAATTGTGTTTTGGGCCGAAGGTTAGAAAGGGAAAAGTCATAGGTCGTGTTCTTGCAAGAAATATGTATTTTTGTTCTGGAAGTTTTTAGTCCAAGATATTTAGATAACCTTGTGGGCTCTTCAACACCTTTCCGTAGTTATAAAGAACGTCGAAAATGGAGTTGGAACGAAGAAGTTACGACTATTTGAAGTTAGGGCGATTTTCGTATATCCACATACGCTAGGCTTTCGGGGATTACGTTGGACGTACTAGTCATCCCTAGTACATTGGGTGTATACAATTAGAACCCAAACCCTGTTTTCGTAGTTTGAGCCCTATTTAATCTCCTTAACTTCCCCAAACCCATTCCATTCTTAGCCTCCACCCCTTCAACATCATCCCTTGAAACCCTAACCCTATTTTGAGCCTTGTAAGCAAAAAGTTGGTGTTTTTAAGTGCTTTGGAGTGTTCTTGGTGCATCTTGGAGAACAAGGAGTTCATTGGAGAAGTGTTGGTTGCATTGGAGCTTGTACATTCAGACCTTGTTCACCTTGATCTTTCTTTTGGAGGTATATGATGGGAAATCTAGGTTTCAACTACAATGCCTTAAGCGGAAAAACAATCAAAACAATTCAGTTGATTATGGCACATGCAACCTAGTTTAATTTATATCTTTCACATATTAGCAACATATTCTGAATACTAGCATACAAAAAACTTTCCTATAAACATAAAAATTCATCGACAAGAAAACTAACCTTTAGATTGTTATTTTAAACAATCTTCAGTCCTTTTTCTTCAAAATACCTTTGGCAGCTAGCACCACAAGTGTAGTGCCTCTGATGGTTCACACCTAAGACTAGCAACTAAGGATTATGGAGAGGAAGGAGGAGAATTTCGGCAAGAAGTCTTCTAGGGTTAGGAGTGTCGAATTTGTGAAGGCTAAGGCTCTTTATATATGTGAGGTAGCTTAGAGGCAAAGCGAGGGTTTAGGGAGAAAACCCTAATCCCTTTGCTTGGTGACCAAGCAGCCCATGAGCCCCCATCCAAGGCCTTCGAACAAAAATTCCTTCCTAGAAGTTTTTGTCCATCCTCTTACAAGGAGGTTCTAAAGCCTTTTCCTCAACTATCAATAAATAACCTAACAACCCCCACACTTATAGATTAATCCAATTAATTCTAATTAGTTTTTGATTAATTATTAATCAAATATGCCAATTTCTAATTAATATATTATTATCATAATATATTAACAAATTATATATTCCAATTTATTAATCAAAAAATAAATCATTCTCTTTCTCTCTCTCTCTATCTCTCTCTCTCTCTCTCCAAAGTAATCATGTCCAATTGCTAGCTGTGAGGGCAACCCAAAAGGATTGTGCAACTATCATGTAACGCCCCGTTCCTTTGGTAGAGAAGAAGGAAGGAGACAAGGTTCAAAGGAGAAGAAGTAGATCCAGAAGCTAGCCCTCTTTTGCTACACATTCCGGTAATCAAGCTTAACACTTGACTTATAGTTCTATAGATCTCTTTTTTGTCACTTTTATGGAGTTTTGGGTCCAACAAGCTTAATCCTTAAGACCTGGTCGTCCCAAGTCGATTCACCTTCAGATCTAGGTTCTGGAATCGAGAACATGGCATGAGAATGAAAGCTTTATGGTCATGATAGCCCATGCACCCCTTTAGACCTCATTTTTGGGTCCTTTAAGCATATACTCCCATGCATGCACGTAAAGTTCGTAACTTTACGTGCTAGATCGATCTTAGAAGCCCAGATCTACCTTTTGGATAAGTGTTGTACGACAGAAATCGAAATATAAGGCATGGACATTATCGACTCGGCGAGTCGTTCTTGGGACTCGGCGAGTCCAGGGTATTGAGTCCCCTTTCTATTGTGGTTCAAAGGAACCCCAATTGAGTATTAACAAGGTCGGACAGGTCCTGAGGAGTGCTTCGATGTATTAAGATATAGCCATAATCTAGGAATCATGGAACTCGACGAGTGCAAGAACACACTCGGCGAGTCCAAGACAATCTCCTTACCTGCAAGAACAGACTCGACGAGTTGTTCATACAACTCGGCGAGTCGTAGACTGGATGTGTTCATATGATGAAGGAGAACTCGACGAGTTGTTCATACAACTCGGCGAGTTGTTCATACAACTCGGCGAGTCAGATGAAGGATGACTCGATGTAATCAGAGAAGGAGAACTCGTCGAGTCTTTGCTAAACTCGACAAATAGAGTCGGGTTGAGAAATAAAAGAAAGGATAGGGACTCGGCGAGTTGGTGGCCCAACTCGGCGAGTCGGGTCAATTAGAAGGTGAGTTTGACCAGGATGTTGACTTTGGCCATGGGTAAAATAGTCACCCTAAGATTAGTAATCAGTGTTTGATTAAGTGTCTTTATGGGAATTGTAGTCGGAGAGTTACCGGAGCAGCAGCCAGACATTTCCCGCCCAGCACTCCAACAGTCAGCTTTACGAGGTGAGTCTTCTTCCAGTAGGAACGGGTCTACGACAACAATGCTGACCCGTTTAGATGATAGTAGTTCCAGACTTCGGTCCGATGCCGGGCGGGGCACGATGCAGTAGTATGTATGCTTGATGTCTTCGTGATTCATGCATGATTGTGATATGCGTTATATGATCCGGACTTCGATCCGATGCAGTATGTGATTATGCTATATGTCCTTGTTATGTTATGTTCAGCTTATTCCGGGCTTCGGTCTGATGTCGGGCGGGGCCCGATGCAGTGGGCGGGGCCCAAGTTATTCCGGACTTCGGTCCGATGCCGGGCGGGGCCCGATGCAGTGGGCGGGGCCCAGACTATGTCGGACTTCGGTCCGATGCCGGGCGGGGCCCGGTGCAGTGGGCAAGGCCCAGTATTTGTTATATGTGTTATTGTATGGTATGTAGTAGTTTGGGGGAGCTCACTAAGCTTCGTGCTTACAGTTTCAGTTTTGGTTTCAGGTACTTCAGCTAGCAAAGGGAAGGGTTCGGGATGATGGCATGGCACACACCACCGTTTTAGCCTGGGAGTTAGACTCTGATATTTTGATATGATCTTGACACTAGTTTCGATTTGATAAATTTATTATGACATTTTGAGATACATGATTCATGGTTTTATCTTTTAATATTTGATATTATGGTTTAGTAAAGTTTTCAAACAAAAATTTTTGGGTTGTATTTTTGGGATGTTTCTTATCAATTCAAGTTTATACCAATTATAGTTATGGGCTTAGACACCTAATCCAACAGTATAATGTTTATGGGAATTATAGCCGGAGAGTTACCGGAGCAGCAGCCAGACATTTCCCGCCCAACACTCCAGCAGTCAGCTTTACGAGGTGAGTCTTCTTCCAGTAGGAACGGGTCTACGGTACAATGCCGACCCATTTAGATGGTAGTAGTTCCGGACTTTGGTCCGATGCCGGGCGGGGCCCGATGCAGTAGTATGTATGCTTGATGTCTTCGTGATTCATGCATGATTGTGATATGTGTTATATGATCCGGACTTCGGTCTGATGCAGTATGTGATTATGCTATATGTCCTTGTTATATTATGTTCAGCTTATTTCGGACTTCGGTCTGATGCCGTGCGGGGCCCGATGCAGTGGGCGGGGCCCAAGTTATTCTGGACTTCAGTCCGATGCCAGGCGGGGCCCGATGCAGTGGGCGGGGCCCAGACTATGCCGAACTTTGGTCCGATGCCGGGCGGGGCCTGATGCAGTGGGCAAGTCCCAGTATTTGTTATATGTGTTATTGTATGGTATGTGGTAGTTTGGGGGAGCTCACTAAGCTTCGTGCTTACAGTTTCAGTTTTGGTTTCAGGTACTTCAGCTAGCAAAGGGAAGGGCTCGGGATGATGGCATGGCACACACCACCGTTTTAGCCTGGGAGTTAGACTCTGATATTTTGATATG
Source organism: Lactuca virosa (assembly GCF_052849685.1). Classification (NCBI taxonomy): domain Eukaryota; kingdom Viridiplantae; phylum Streptophyta; class Magnoliopsida; order Asterales; family Asteraceae; genus Lactuca; species Lactuca virosa. Next base: position 321,694,472 of record NC_136428.1, read on the forward strand.
ATCTTGACACTAGTTTCGATTTGATAAATTTATTATGACATTTTGAGATACATGATTCATGGTTTTATCTTTTAATATTTGATATTATGGTTTAGTAAATTTTTCAAACAAAAATTTTTGGGTTGTATTTTTGGGATGTTTCAAGTTGGTATCAGAGCCTTGGTTTGAGGGATTCGAGCGCACTCCCGAGTGTGTCTGAACTCAAACTAAGGAAGTGGTATAAAGTTATCAAAAGAAAAGAGTTTTAAAAAAGCAAAAAAAAAAGAATTTTGAGAAAGAAAAGAACTTTGAAAAGAGAAAAAATGGTGTGGTGCATGCAATCAGCCGAGCTCAAGTAAGTACTCCCAAATTATCCATACAATATGTTATGATTATCAGCTTTATTAGAACAGCATGCTAGATTAGGACTAAGGATCTAGGAAGGATGCCTTATGTGCCTGTTATATGTGTTTCAGCTCTATGAAAACTGCATGCTAGTATAGAATTGTCAGTATGATAGACAGAGTAGTATATGCTTGATTATGATTACTCAATGCTCGAATGCTGCTTGCTTTGTGCTTTTACGAGTCTTAGTTTTCTTTCACTAACTAGTAAGTGAATATGTTACGTTACATATTGTGAGGATTAAATAATTTCAGAAGGTTAGGTCTAGCTCTATTGCGCAGCTCTTGTCTGAGTCCAACCGTTGTAGGGTAGGATCTCTCATTCGAAGAATTATCTAGTCTTAGTGATATGTAATAGTATTCACGAGCTAGTTAGGGGGAGGTAGCCGGGACTTCTTGTGCAGCTGATAGCGGAGAGTGGGTTGGTGATTACCCTAGGGCAAGTCTAGGATGAGTGTAGCAGAGAGCAGTGGTAGTAAAAGGGACTTGGTGGAGTCAAGGCAGTTCTTGAGGAAAGTACGGATAGATGTGGAAGGTAGTATGGGCCCGTACTACTGAAAACAGAGGATCCGTACTCGAATCAAGGAAGGCTGAAATGAGACCAGGAAACCTGTAGTAGTAGCGATCCCTCGAGATATATCTGTATTCCTGACATTGTCATTATGTGTTTTCAGAATGGTGGTTTTACGCCCTAGACCAGCAGTCGGAAGTTCAGGTGTCGGTGAGGGATCGGGATCAGGCTCGGGTGCCGAGCATTTGGATGAGCAGACTAGGGAGTTTCTCTCCTCAGAGGTTACACGCATCATACTCGAGCAGACTCCTATGATCTTCGGTTCGATCAAGGAGGGTATTTTGGAGCTGATGGACGAGAAGTTGAGCACATTCCGTGCTGAGGTGGCGGCCATGATAGGGTCGCGCACCCTCACTTTCAGGGAGTTCAGAGCATGTGGAGCTCCTGACTACCATGGGGCGCAGGACCCTATTACGAGTACCAGGTGGTTGGCAGATGTCGCCAACGCGTTCCGCACCAGCCGGTGTCCCGAGGGGGACAAGGTCAGATTAGCATCCTTTCTTCTGAAGGACAGGGCACGAGATTGGTGGGAGGAGGTCGGGAGAGCTATTGGAGATGACACTGTGTTGGATGCTATGACCTGGAGTGATTTCATAACCAGGTTAAGAGCCGAGTTCGCACCTGTTATTGAGGTGTATCAGCTTGCTAGGGAGTTTCAGGACCTCCAGCAGACGACAGAGACTGTGGCGGAGATTACCGCCAAGTTCAGGGAGAGGGCCCTCCTCGTTCCGCAGTATGTGGCGGACGAGGAAATGAAGAAGGCCCGATATCATGAGATGTTGTGGAGTGATATCCGCCAGTTTGTGAGCCACTCCAGCTGCAAAACGCTGGAGGAAATGATTGCGAGGGCTCGTGAGAGGGAGATTGATCTAGAGATGGAGAGGAAGAGCAAGCCAGAGGTGACGTCTGGCGCAGGAGGTTCGGGCAAAAAGCCCAAGGTATCCGAACACAGGTGTAGGGGACAACAGAGCCACGGTCGGTGTGGCAAGTGTGGCAGGTCGCACGATGGGGTGTGCAAGGCGGGGAGTTCCGGCTGCTTCAAGTGCGGTCGGACTGGGCATATGAGTAGGGATTGTACAGCTACTACCACTACCACCACAACATCTGATCTGATTTGCTTCCATTGCAATCAGAGGGGACACAAGAAGTACCAGTGTCCGAGTTTAGCACCCGCAGGACAGGTGGTGGTACCCGCTCCTACTACACTAAGGATTACAGACGGCCGGCAGGGTCGTGCAGAGGCGCCAATGGCGAAGAGTAGAGCTTTCCAGTTGACGGCAGAGGAGGCGCGAGCGACTCTTGATGTAGTTGCTGGTACGTATTTTTTTCTCCATTTTCTCTCTATTACTCTTGATTATTGCTCATGTTTATGTGTTGTTTATAGGGTCGTTCCTAGTGAACGGCATTTCAGCCATGGTATTGTTTGATTCGGGGGCTAGCCGATTGTTTGTGTCGCTTGCACTTAGCAAGCGATTTAGCAGAGCTCCGGGGGAGCTGGATTGTCCACTCGACGTTGAGATAGCAGATGATAGGACCGTCAGGGCCGCGAGAGTTCATAGAGGATGTACACTACAGTTATTTGATGAGCAGTTTTCAGTAGATTTGGTTCCTATTCCCCTGTGAGGGAATAAGGTTATAGTGGGTATGGATTGGCTGAGTTCCAATGGAGCAGTGATTGATTGTGAGCTACAGTTGGTGAGGGTTCGCACTCCTAGTGGGGGAGATTTAGTGATTTAGGGCGAAGGGCCGCAGCGTGGACCGGTTCTTTTTTCGGCAGCGAGGGCGAGACACTATTTTCAGCAAGGTTGTGCGGGATATGTTGCTTATGTCACGGACACCCGGGATAAGGGTAAGACCACAGTCGACGATGTGCCAGTAGTACAAGAGTACCCGGACGTATTCCCAGAGGATTTGATTGGAATACCTCCGGAGAGGCAGGTTGAGTTTCGGATTGATCTGGTTCCTGGTGCGGCTCCGATAGCCAAGGCACCGTATCGGTTGGCTCCTCCCGAGATGCAGGAGTTGTCTATGCTGCTGCAAGAGCTGCTAGACAAGGGTTTTATCAGACCGAGCAGTTCACCATGGGGAGACCCAATCCTGTTTGTGAAGAAGAAGGACGGGTCGCACCGTATGTGCATTGATTATCGGAAGCTGAATAAGGTAACAGTGAAGAACCGTTACCCACTCCTGAGGATAGATGATTTGTTCGATCAGCTTCAGGGAGCGTCTTGGTTTTCCAAGATTGATCTACGGTCCGGGTATCACCAGATGTGGGTCAGAGAGGATGATGTGCAGAAGACCGCTTTTAGGACCCGTTATGGTCATTATGAGTTCGTGGTGATGGCGTTTGGGCTCACTAATGCTTCAGCCGCGTTGATGGACCTCATGAACCGTGTGTGCAGGCCGATGTTGGATCGGTCTGTGATAGTGTTCATTGATGATATCTTGGTGTATTCCAAGACTCAGGAGCAGCATGAGGAGCACTTGAGGGAGGTGCTTGAGACCTTGAGGAGGGAGAGACTTTTCGCAAAGTTCTCCAAGTGCGAGTTCTGGTTGCGAGAGGTGCAGTTTCTGGGGCACCTTGTCAACCAGAAGGGTATACTAGTAGATCCGGCCAAGATTGAGGCCGTGATGCAGTGGGAGGTCCCGAGGTCTCCATCCGAGATTTGGAGCTTCCTGGGCCTGGCAGGGTACTACAGGAGATTCATCCAGGATTTCTCCAAGATAGCAGTACCACTGACCCGACTGACCAAGAAGTCGGTAGTGATTCGCTGGGGTCCTAAGCAGCAGGCACCCTTTGAGACGCTCAGGCAGCGACTGTGCGAGGCGCCGATTCTTACCCTGCCATAGGGAGTAGATGACTTTGTAGTCTACCGTAACGCTTCGATCACAGGTATGGGAGCAGTGCTGATGCAGCGGGGACATGTGATATCCTATGCCTCGAGACAGTTGAGGCCTCACGAGGCTAACTACCCGACGCATGATTTGGAGTTAGGGGCTGTAGTATTCGCTCTCAAGATTTGGCGGCATTACCTCTATGGGGTCCGGTGTACTATTTACACGGACCACAAAAGTTTGAGGTACCTCATGGATCAACCGAATCTGAACATGAGGCAGCGTCGGTGGTTAGACGTCGTAAAGGATTACGATTGTGAGATCATCTACCACCCGGGCAAGGCCAACGTAGTGGCCGACGCCCTGAGCCGCAAGGCGGTAGCAGGTCCGATTCGAGATATTTGCTTGAGGATGATAGTAGTTACTCCACTGTTGGAGAAGATTAGGGAGGCGCAGGTCGAGGGCCTGAAGGAGGAGTGCCAGAAGTGCGAGAGGATAGTTGGCCGAGTGGCTTCATTTGATTATGACAGCCGGGGATGACTTTGTAGGCAGCGACTGTGCGAGGCACCGATTCTTACCCTGCCATAGGGAGTAGATGACTTTGTAGTCTACCGTAACGCTTCGATCACAGGTATGGGAGCAGTGCTGATGCAGCGGGGACATGTGATATCCTATGCCTCGAGACAGTTGAGGCCTCACGAGGCTAACTACCCGACGCATGATTTGGAGTTGGGGGCTATAGTATTCGCTCTCAAGATTTGGCGGCATTACCTCTATGGGGTCCGGTGTACTATTTACACGGACCACAAAAGTTTGAGGTACCTCATGGATCAGCCGAATCTGAACATGAGGCAGCGTCGGTGGTTAGACGTGGTAAAGGATTATGATTGTGAGATCATCTACCACCCGGGCAAGGCCAACGTAGTGGCCGACGCCCTGAGCCGCAAGGCGGTAGCAGCTCCGATTCGAGATATCTGCTTGAGGATGATAGTAGTTACTCCACTGTTGGAGAAGATTAGGGAGGCGCAGGTCGAGGGCCTGAAGGAGGAGTGCCAGAAGTGCGAGAGGATAGTTGGCCGAGTGGCTTCATTTGATTATGACAGCCGGGGATTGTTGACCCTGCATGGGAGGGTCTGGGTACCGTACTGGGGAGGAGTACGGCAAGTGTTGATGGATGAGGCCCACAAGTCTCGGTTCTCCATCCACCCAGGGGCGACGAAGATGTACAGGGATCTTCACCCGGATTATTAGTGGCCCTGCATGAAGCGGGACGTCGCCTGGTATGTTGAGAGGTGCCTGACCTGCAGGAAGGTCAAGGCGGAACACCAGAGGCCGCACGACAAGATACAACCGTTGGATATTTCCGTGTGGAAATGGGATGATATCACTATGTATTTTATTACAAAGCTTCCCAGGACCACACGTGTGGTTGATTCGATATGGGTCATCGTGGATCGATTGACCAAGAGCGCTCACTTTATACCGATCCAGGAGAGTATCTCGGCCGAGAAGTTGGCCGAGATTTACGTGCGAGAGGTAGTGGCACGTCATGGAGTGCCTGTCTCGGTGGTGTCAGACCGAGATGTCCGGCTTACTTCCAGATTTTGGAAGCGGTTCCATGACGAGATGGGGACTCGTCTCCTTTTCAGCACCGCTTTCCACCTTCAGACGGACGGGCAGAGCGAGAGGACGATTCAGACTCTCGAGGACACGCTTCGGGCATGTGTCCTAGATTTTGGTGGCAATTGGGATACGTACCTCCCATTAGCGGAATTTTCGTATAACAACAGTTACCACTCCAGTATAGACCGGCCTCCCTTTGAGATGCTCTACGGGAGGAAGTGTAGGACCCCCATCTGTTGGGGCGAGGTCGGTCAGAGAGTCATGGGGAGAACTGAGGTGGTGCTTAAGACCACAGAGTTGATACAGCAGGTTCGTAGCCGGCTCTAGACTGCTCAGATTCGGTAGAAGAGTTATGCCGATAGGAGGCGTTCTGATTTGGAGTTTCAGGTAGGCGATATGGTCCTCCTGAAAGTGTCACCCTGGAAGGGTGTCATCAGGTTCCGGAAGAGGGGCAAGCTAGGCCCCAAATTCATTAGTCCCTTTAGGGTATTGGCCCGGGTGGGTCGGGTTGCTTATCGGCTAGATCTTCCAGCAAAGCTTAGCCAGATCCACAACACTTTCCATGTTTCTCAGTTGCGGAAGTGCTTGGCGGATGAGTCAGCAGTTGTACCATTGGAGGATATTCAGCTTGATGATAGCCTGAATTACATCGAGAGACCCATTGCGATTTTGGATCGGAAGACGAAGACCTTCAGGAACAAGGTGGTCCAGCTAGTGAAGGTGCAGTGGCAACACCGTAAAGGTTCGGAGTGGACATGGGAGCCTGAGGAGGAGATGAGGGAGCACTATCCTGAGATGTTTACAGAGGCAACAGACTTCGAGGACGAAGTCTAAGATTAGTGGGGGAGAATTGTAACACCCCGTTCCTGTGGTAGAGAAGAAGGAAGGAGACAAGGTTCAAAGGAGAAGAAGTAGATCCAGAAGCTAGCCCTCTTTTGCTACACATTCTGGTAATCAAGCTTAACACTTGACTTATAGTTCCATAGATCTCCTTTTTGTCACTTTTATGGAGTTTTGGGTCCAACAAGCTTAATCCTTAAGACCTGGTCGTCCCAAGTCGATTCACCTTCAGATCTAGGTTTTGGAATCGAGAACATGGCATGAGAATGCAAGATTTATGGCCATGATAGCCCATGCACCCCTTTAGACCTCATTTTTGGGTCCTTTAAGCATATACTCCCATGCATGCACATAAAGTTCGTAACTTTACGTGCTAGATCGATCTTAGAAGCCCAGATCTACCTTTTGGATAAGTGTTGTACGACAGAAATTGAAATATAAGGCATGGACATTATCGACTCGGCGAGTCGTTCTTGGGACTCGACGAGTCCAGGGTATTGAGTCCCCTTTCTGTTGTGGTTCAAAGGAACCCCAATTGAGTATTAACAAGGTCGGACAGGTCCTGAGGAGTGCTTCGATGTATTAAGATATAGCCATAATCTAGGAATCATGGAGCTCGACGAGTGCAAGAACACACTCGGCGAGTCCAAGACAATCTCCTTACCCGCAAGAACAGACTCGACGAGTTGTTCATACAACTCGGCGAGTCGTAGACTGGATGTGTTCATATTATGAAGGAGAACTCGACGAGTTGTTCATACAACTCGGCGAGTCAGATGAAGGATGACTCGATGTAATCAGAGAAGGAGAACTCGCCGAGTCTTTGCTAAACTCGACAAATAGAGTCGGGTTGAGAAATAGAAGAAAGGATGGGGACTCGGCGAGTTGGTGGCCCAACTCGGCGAGTCGGGTCAATTAGAAGGTGAGTTTGACCAGGATGTTGACTTTGGCCATGGGTAAAATAGTCACCCTAAGATTAGTAATCAGTGTTTGATTAAGTGTCTTTATGGGAATTGTAGCCGGAGAGTTACCGGAGCAGCAGCCAGACATTTCCCGCCCAGCACTCCAACAGTCAGCTTTACGAGGTGAGTCTTCTTCTAGTAGGAACGGGTCTACGACAACAATGCCGACCCGTTTAGATGATAGTAGTTCCGGACTTCGGTCCGATGCCGGGCGGGGCCCGATGCAGTAGTATGTATGCTTGATGTCTTCGTGATTCATGCATGATTGTGATATGTGTTATATGATCCGGACTTCGATCCGATGCAGTATGTGATTATGCTATATGTCCTTCTTATGTTATATTCAGCTTATTCCGGGCTTCGGTCTGATGTCGGGCGGGGCCCGATGCAGTGGGCGGGGCCCAAGTTATTCCGGACTTCGGTCCGATGCCGGGTGGGGCCCGATGTAGTGGGCGGGGCCCAGACTATGTCGGACTTCGGTCCAATGCCGGGCGGGGTCCGGTGCAGTGGGCAAGGCCCAGTATTTGTTATATGTGTTATTGTATGGTATGTAGTAGTTTGGGGGATCTCACTAAGCTTCGTGCTTACAGTTTCAGTTTTGGTTTCAGGTACTTCAGCTAGCAAAGGGAAGGGTTCGGGATGATGGCATGACACACACCACTGTTTTAGCCTGGGAGTTAGACTATGATATTTTGATATGATCTTGACACTAGTTTCGATTTGATAAATTTATTATGACATTTTGAGATACATGATTCATGGTTTTATCTTTTAATATTTGATATTATGGTTTAGTAAAGTTTTCAAACAAAAATTTTTGGGTTGTATTTTTGGGATGTTTCTTATCAATTCAAGTTTATACCAATTATAGTTATGGGCTTAGACACCTAATCCAACAGTATAATGTTTGAATAATGATGATGTATTTGTTAGATCTAGCAAGTTTTCGGTGTTATGAGCTTTTGGTCACTTTAGTGCATGAAGTTTAGATCTCGAAAGTTTGTGACCTTGATATGGACAAAGTTGGAAACTATATCCATCTAAACATCATATTCATTTAGATCTAAAGGTTGGAGACTTGGAATTAATGGATTAAGTTGAAAAAGATGCAGTATTGGTCCCTTTGAGACTTAATGACTAGATCTTGTTTGTTGGGACCATTCTAATGGATAAAGTTGGAAGCTTTATCCATTACGAAGCAATTAGGAACCATAAAAATGTGATCTTGTTCCATCTATCCCTTCCGTGCAAGAGTTATGATGTCTTAACGGATTAAAAACTTTGGTTTTTGGCTTTTGGACCTTTTCTAGCCATTGAAAGTCATAAAGATGAAAACTTTATGACTTAAGTCGATGTTTTGAGTCTAGATCTGATCTTTAGACTAAAGGTCTTAACTGATAAAGTACTTAATGGAGAAATAAGATTAGGTCGCGTACGCTGGGCGTACGAGGAGTACGTTGGGCGTACATAGCTGCCAAAAACATTGACTTTGTTGCCTTTCATTTTGGTGATTAGCGGATTCGCAGGAGCATGCAGTGCAGAAGGGGAAATGTGTCTTAGTTTTTCAGGTTTCTACATTTTAGGTGAGTTTTGCCTCATTGTACCCATGGGACGAAGGCACCATTTCCGGCCCACTAGTTTTGGTTATATTTTGGTAGAGGGATGCCATAGGGACTGTATATAGTCATGTATGATAGATTGAGGACTCTCTTGATCTAGGCTTTCTTGCCTGTTCCTTGTTTGGTTTTGGCTCTAGAGTAGGATCACCTGTTTGGGTGTCTATCTCACCTCTCAGTATAGATGGTTATGTATTCCTTGGATCGTTGGTGTTTAGTATGTTGCTATGTTGTAGTGATTTTTAGATCTATATCCTGGTATATAGGATGTTATTATGCTGTAGTGATCTGTTAGATCTGTATCGTGGTATATAGCCGGTAGCGGGACATTATGCTGAGAGAGGACTAGTAGGTGGTAGTGAGTTGTATGGTTGATGTTAGTTTTTATTATGTGCCTACTTGATCCTTGATTGTTTATATGTCGACATATGGTGGTAGTGGGTTGAGGCAGTCCTACTTTATGATGTAGGCCAAGAAACCTAGTGTGGGCTGGTTGTAAGTCGTAGGCACGGAGATTCGGGAATAGCGGTTGGGTTGAGGAAGCAGGCCAACAGAACCTGGTTAGTCCAACCCGATGGCTGATTGGACCTGTTGCATGTTGGCATTCCAATCTGTGGACTGATTGGGTCTAGGCATTCCAATTCAATGATTGTGGGCCGCTATACATGCTTGTATGTTTATTGTATGGGGTATTTTTGGGGAACTCCCTAAGCTTTGTGATTACCCAGTTGTTTATTGTTTCAGGTATCATTGGTCATCATGGGAAGGAAAAGGTGTGACTATACACATTCATCAGCAGCAATGAAGATTTTGCTCTTTAATATTACTCTGATTTTTAAAAACAATGTATTTGGAAAAAACGGTTTTCTTCATAATGGATTTATAATTGGGTAACTTTACATTAATAAAATAAAATAAAAATTGTTGAGAAATGCGACGTTACAACATGCAAAATCTGATATCAGGATTTTGCAACAAGGGGTCAAGGTATAATGAGAGAGAGAGAGTAGTGTATGGCCGTATTTTTTTGGGGAGGAGAGAGGGTTTATGAGGCTCATTAAAGTTGAAAATTTATAAATATTACCTCTTTATAACTTTTATAAAATTGGGCTTTTGTTTTTAAAAAAAATTCTATGTACTTTTGCAAACTTTAAAGAGTTCATTTCTAGGCATTTGTTTAAGTATTTTTTTCGAAATAAGTTCATAAAAATTCTATTCTTATTCATTACTTTTATAAATTATTTAGTAAATGATTGAATTTTATAAAAATCACAATTATATTTCATATAAATAAAATAGGGTTTATAATTAAGAATATATGATTAGATAAATATTTGAATTATGTTTTTGATTCATAATTCGAATTATGATGTGTGGATAATGTTTCCAAATTGTAATTAAATCATATTATGATTTAAATAATTTTTTAATTTGTTAACTACTTGAAACTAGTCAAGCACTTGAGAAGTTCCAATTAGGAAATTAGGGTATTCAACTTAACCTTTAATTTTGATTAACTAAAAATGATTTTTGTATCTAGTTATGGGATTGAGTTTTGGCACTTTATAGCCTAGTTGATGTACACACATGACCATGCGATTCTATCTTATGAGCTAAGTTGCAACTATTGGTTCCGATGGATCTATTGTGCCACGACCTAATACTAATACAACATCTACAATTCACTAAAGTTTACACACAAAAGTTGTGAGGTTCAAGTTGGGTACTAACCTGAGTTTAGAGGGATGTCACAAAACCTATCATTATTCATTATTTTTCCTTTTTGAGTAAAATTTTGATATCTTCTTATTTAAGGGTAATTTTGGGGTATGAACTATCAATTTGAGGGGTGCACTTCTCTTTTTGATATGTTATAGTCATGGCTTTCCTTTCTATTCGAAATTTCTCAGTGCTTTCGGCTTCTTGTCTAGGGAATCTGTTAACCTTCGTTATCTTTTCTTTGACATTTTGGAACTCTCTTCCCACTAACTTCCTAAATAACTCCCCTTCCGGCAATCAGTAAGTGAAAGCTGTTATGCTTATGAGATCATCACGGGTGGTCATTTTCCTACAAGCAAATATAGCATGTGTATGTTGCTGAAACCTTCATTGTTGTATGAAACTATTAAAATCTTTTGTACATAGTTCCTCGAAACTGTTAATTCTCTTTTTGGGATACTACCCAGCCAATATCATGCCAATCCATCAAGTGTTCCCACAAAGTAGAGACTCCATAACTGAGGAAGCATAAGAATCATCTTGATTACCCACTGGAAATTTGAGACATGGTCATCTGGATCTCCAATACCGTCGTATGGCTTTACTCTGGGTCCTTTAAGCCAGATGGGAATTGGAATTTGTTTGATATCGTCTATGAATCGAGATATAAAGCTAATGTTTTTGAAAGCCTTGTTATACTCTTTAACCTTTACGGTTCCTCGAGGTATATTTTCCACTAGTGTATGGTGAGTTTTAGATTTCTCTACAAAGTCCTTTCTATCGTGACTTTGTCGCTCTTTTACCATTTTACTCTTAGAATCATTTAAATCCAATATATGGACAGACACATGACCCCAATCTTTCTCGACATGCTCTTTTTTTCTTTTCCTTCTTTGCTTGTCGTTTCTTCATGGTCATATATTTTGTGAAAGCTTCATATTCTACCATCTTTTGCTCTTTGGTTGTGGGTTCTTTTATATTTTCCATTAGTTGAGATTTTGGGATAGAGGGTACCACTACATTTCTATTTTTTACCACTATAGTCACCTTAGGGAGTATCAGTGTGAACTTTTATGGTTTGCATTCCTTGGATTGGACTTGCATCAACAAATCGATTATCGTTGGTAGCAATTTGTTGTGTGGTCCCACATATGACACCACTTGATGCAACTCAAATTTTCCATCATTTGTTGTGTAGCCAAGCTTGAATATAGTATGAATTTCTTAAGTTCCGAACTTTAAATGCACCACAAATCGAAAGACGTTCACCAGGGATGAGCTCCTCGGAGAATGCTCCAATGATTAGGTCAGACGTCGAATGAAGATTCAACCTTTGTGAAACAATGAATGTATTCATTGTTGTGTACCTGTATTGTTCGTTTTATTTTCTTTTATATCTCTTTCATCGGGAAATGTGGCGTTAGTTTTGTCGAACAGGTTTCCATTTATTCATCATTAATGCATCCACTACTGAAAGTTACAAAAAATTTATACTTAGGTAGAGTCATTAGTCACTTCCGATAGAACCTAGGTATTGTTGCGATCTTTAAGGTAAGTTACAACCTTTCTATTGGTAATAACGAGATTAAACTGTCTCAAACTTGCCGATTCATTTACGGGATCGGTCTAATTATCAGATGGTTCGATTATACGTTCCTCGGGTCAGCATGACATTTACGTAGGGAGTGGTTTGGCAATTCGACAACGTTCTTCAGGTTCCGACATATTCCTCATTATGATGCATAAACTACAAATTAGCAAATTCCATTAATGCTTTAAATTTAAGATTAGCATATTTCATTCATGCTTCAAATTCCTTGTTTCTCACTAACTTTTATCTATCTTTGCATTATCATAACTTAATCATATTAAATCCAAAATTCATGAACTTTACAAAAAGATGGGAAAGTGCATAACCAATTTATTAAGACACTTTTAACTAAACATTTAGGTTTCTTAATCTATTAAGTCATAAAGTTGGCACTCAAAATAATAATATTTTCTATTTTACCCTTTTACTCAAAATACACACTTCTATTACTAAATTCACTTAATTCCATATTGCACTTTGTCACAAAAGGCGATTACAACTTCCATCAATCACACTTATAAGACTCAAGATTTTGAAAGTTTATAACATTCATAAATCGACCAAGTTATCCTTATGATCAATATGACCTTTTAACATAGACAAATATGGCTTACTACCTACTTGCTTATCCTTAATAATAAAGGACATTTGCGGTCTTTACAGTAATTGTATTGACAAAAGACATGGTTGTAGCTTTAGAAACTAAGTTGTTTAGTTCAATGATATAGCATGCTTTGAGCCAGGTCATATAACTTATCCTTTTATAAATGCTTTCATAAATCTCGATTTTTGTAGTAGTGTATGGTGTCAACATAATTTTTCTTGTCTTTTCGGGATTTATTGGATTTGTTTCCTCGATAAGTCTACATAGGCAACACGATTTTTGTTGTATTTTGTTGGTTTTCTTTTTCCGTAATTGTTTTTCTAGTGAGGAATAAAGGTGTCAAGGAAGGTGAGGGTGAAGGTGTCACCGAAGCTGGTGATGAGTTGTCCAACAACGAACGAGGTTGCAGGGAATGTCGGTAGGGATTGGACAAAGAGTAGGGTGTAGGACCCATATGATTTTAATAAAAATTCAATACTTATGTAAATGAAAATAAATATTTAAACTTTTTGTAAAAGTATAACGATAATCTTAACTTGTTCTGTGACTACAACAAAAATAAAACCAAACTAGGGACTATATTATTTTAAAAAAAAATAGTTAGGTATCATATACAAAAACTACCACAAACCACATGAACCAGTAAAACAAAGTTATATATTTGGTCCTTGTTGTTCGCAAAAAGGACCACTGTAGGTCCTTATGAGGAATTTTGGACAAGAGATGTCCTTTTCATGTTTCAAATGAACACTTATTGTTCTTTTGACTAACAGCATTAAAAGCATGAAAGGACCTATAGTGAGAAATTTTGCCAAGTACAATGACCATTTATTTAATTTTGTTTTGATTTGTTGTGATTTCATTTTTTTTCTTTATTATTATTATTATTATTATTATTATTATTATTATATTTTTTTATTTTTTTTATATATTTTGTTCGCTAAAATATTTTATTTTATTTATTTTTATTTTTTATGATTTAGATTTTTTTTACGTTTTGTCCGAGTATATTTTTTAATGTTTTTTTTATAATTTTAATATTTTTTTTATATGTTGTTTGTTTATATTTTTAAAAGATCTCATGGCCAATGTAACCATAATTTGTAACATAATCCAGCCACAAAGCAACTCGCTTTAAAATCTCAGCAGTAATCGTGCATCTGAAAAATAGTTTTTCATTTTGTTCTTTTAGTATAGATCAGCGTTGTTTTTTAAAAAAGTGTAAAATCTTGTTAAATGTGAATTAGATTATTATAGACTAGGTATAAAATTATTTATTTTAATAGGATTTATATATAGGTTAACCGGAATTTAAAACGGATGTGAAATTATACATCAACTAATTGGAATCCTTATAACTAGAAAACAAAAACAATTACTAAAAAGAAAACAAAATGAACTTGAAAACATTGACACTCATTTTAGAGTTATACAGATTCGATTAGTTTATGTATAACTTAACATCCATTTGAGATTTCGATTAGCTAATATTAATCCTATTAAAAATAAATAAATTTATACATAATCTATATTAATCTTATTCACGTTTAACAAAACTTTTTACACTTTTTTTTACATAAATATATTTTTAACAAGCTTTACAAAAAATATATATTTATAAAAAGCCTTACAAAAAATAATTATTATATAACCTTATTTGTGTCATATAGTTAAATATTTGAAGTGAAAATAATAATTATATAACCTTATCACTATAAACAATATTACATTTAGTGACACATTCTTTTTGTGCCATTATAGTATATTTTTAGTGTCATATGTATGTTTGTGCCACTATATATCATCGTTTTTAGTGGCATAACTTTTTTTGTGCTACTATATTATTGTTATTTTCATTTTAGTGCTTATGATTTACTAAAATTTAAAACTTCCCATCACACCCAAATTTTGTTTTTCATTTTCATCTTTTAATTTCCCTCTTTATTTCCATTTTTTTTGACATAATCCCCACCCCCAAAATGAGAACGTAAAGAAACCTTTCTCCAAAGTCAATACAGTTGTTTCGGTGAACACCAACACTTTGTTAGGGTTTGACGGTGCTAGTATGGCTTTCGAGATCAAAGATGGCCTCAGTTTCTACATGCACCGATGACAACAACTGGGTTCTTATTAGCTTGAAATATGTCATCTTCCACTCTTTACTTGATTTCTTTGGAACTCATCAGATCGAAGCTCAGGTGAGCCAATCTTTGCTTCAATTCATATTTGCCATTTGCTTGTTCAATTCGAATTATGGTATAAGCTTCAATGGTCTTGTAGTTTTTTTATTGTTAGGGGAGATTACACCACATCAGCCTTCATCGACTTTATTATCTGCGTCTGCCATCTAATTCTTCTCCTACGATTTCATCAACATCAGGCACAGATTTCTCATTCTTCTTCTTGTTTTGATTTCTTTTTTTTCTTTCGCAAGTTTTTAATGCTATATTATTATATAGTTGTGTTAATGTTGAAGAATTATGGTTATAGATTATCACAGGGTTAAGTCTCTTGTTGTTGAGATAACTGAACACTACAAGAAAATTTCGATATAACTACGGAAAAATTCCATAGCAAAAAGATGTAATTCCGTAGCTAAACCTAAATAACTATGGAAGTTGCTACGGAATTTGCCAATGAGATTCCATAGTAAGATTTCTTGTAGTAAAATGTTTAACTACGAAATTATAGTTCCATAGCAATTTTGCTATGGCCGTGTGACATCCCCATTTCACGGCCAAAAAAGACCGATTTGTTTATGCTTTGTTTTATAACGAGCGCGATGCTATCGATCGCATTGATTTCAATCTTCTAACTTGAGTCAGATGCTACCTCGAACTTGGTTCTATGAACCACGTAACAAACTCATCGTAGTCGAACTCAATTTGATATGACCGCTAGGGTCGGAATATCAATCATCTTCTTAGTCACTACCGAAACAATGGTAACGACATACTTGAATAAAACGAGATCAATCACTAGCTTCTTGGTAACCTTGTGACTTTCCCTGATCCAAGTGTGAGTCCTGTGCTTCCGGTAGTATATGCATCTACTACCTTTCACACCTACTCATACTCGTCCCAAGTATTGTCTCGCAGTCCCCAAGTCCTAAAATCACAAAACAATTTAACACATACAAATGTGTCCAATTAATCATAAAAATTTCCCTAGACTCTACTAGGACTTCTTCATTGCGTATCTTCAATCATCAATTCTACTGCAACTCGATTGGTGATGGAAATTCCAGACGATGGGATAACTTCAAGAATTACACCAATCGTTCCATCATCCTGCCAATCGAAGGTGTACTTTAGACGTACTGCACTCCCCTAAACGTACTGTTATTTTATCAGGCATATTCTAAAGGCTAGATACCACTCTTACGATATCTTCCGATAGGTGTCATTCACTATCATAAGCCTTTTCATCTCCTCTATTTACTCAATTCCCTACGAGTCTTCACCATGACCTCTTGTACATCCAAGCAGACATTCGGTGCACTGGGCGAGAATTGAAGATAGGAAAGCTTCATTTACGATAAACATATAAATCTCCTTATCACTCCGAAACGTTTACATGCTAGTTATAATATCGTATTCATACGCTTAGAATCCTACACACATAAGGTTTCCAGATCCGATCGGCAACAGACCATGGATCCGAACAAATAATAGCATCGATATAGCTATCACACAAAACATTTAGCACATAAAAGCATTTTAGGCATTATTCCTAAAATAAACTAGTGCTTGTGTCAATTTAGGTGTACTACCTAACATATTTTAGACACACTCCTCACGGTCATTACTTAGCATTCTAAGTTTAAGTCTAGAAATTTCCTACAAATTCCTAGTTCGCTTAAACTAATGCTCTGATACCAACTGTGACATCCCCAATTTCACGGCCAGAAAAGACCGATTTGTTTATGCTTTGTTTTATAAAATCAGAGTAATCCTTTGATTAAAAGAGTTGCAGAATTTGTTCCCAAAATAAAATATGATAAAATAAAATTTATCAAAGCATTTCTTAAAGAAATGTATTTTCATTAAATAACAAAATCTCGGGATGTCATGTTCCGATACAGACCAAAAGCATAAACAATATAAAATAGACCTTACAACAGTTATTTATAACTACTGATCTATAATCCAAAATCTCTCGTCAAGTCCACCAACTTATACCCTTGTGTCATTACCTGTAATGTAAAGAAAACTGAGTGGGTCAGGCTTGGGAGCCTGGTGAGCATATAGGGTTTTCAACCCACAAGAATATAATTATTATATTTAATCATCAAACAATCAACCCAATTACTCATCCCCATTATCTTCGTTTAATCTTCCCTAAAGATAGTATCCTAAGGGTCATCTCCTATATCATATTTACCTCTCATCTCCTTACATCTTATTTCCTTATATGTTTGTTCCTAAGAACTTTTCCTAAGGATCATCGCCTACATCACATAGACAATACTAATTCGGGGATCACTCCCTCAATATGTGTCTAGTAAGGGTTAGGGTATCATCGCATGATTACGCAGCCACAACATTGCCTGGACTCGTAAATCATAATAAGGGTTAGACTATCATCGCATGAATACGTAGCCACAACATCGCCTGGACTCGTAATTCATAATAAGGGTTAGACTATCATCGCATGAATACGCAGCCACAACATCGCCTGGACTCGTAATTCATCACCTATCTATCATCACCTAATTATCATCACCATTATATCCTCACCTATCTCTCATCACATTATTTCATCACACACCAACTATTTCATCTACCCATGTTCTACCCAACATATTTGTAGATATAAATTACATATACAGTTTAAAATTATTTAAAAACTCGTATAAAACATTCATTCAGCATCCATCTCAAGTAAACAAACAATGTATAAACATGTAGCACGTATTTCATAGCAAATACTTCATATCTATGTGTTAGAAGAAAGTAACTACACACTCACACCAAACATATACTTAATACATTCAAAGCAATACTTGTATTAAATCGTGTTTATGAAAGGGACTATACACTCACTTGATCAGAAGATAATCGGGCAGCACTACGGCTCTAAGAGTAGTAGCTCTTCGGTGAAACTAGAAGATCCTCACACACCGGGCTTCTCGCAGGCAGAGCTTCCGCTCGGAAACTCTTTTCTTCTCGGGATCTTCGGGCTTTGGGACTTGCTTCGGGTCTCGGGATGATACCGGGGCTTCGGGGGGTTAAAATAAGGCTTAGAGAGAGTATCGGGAGTGAGAGAGAAGAGACGGAGCAACCAAAATCGGCTGACCCTTGATTTCTATTTATAGGGTGAAATTTCTGCACTCACGTCGTGAGTTTTAAGTGTTCACGTCGTGAGCACAGTAGGTCACTGCGTTCGTCACTCGTCCACTTGCTCTGGAGGCTCCAGAAGGCGTCAGAAGTCAGTTCACGTCGTGAACACTGTTTTCACATCGTGAACCCTAACAGTTTTGGGGTTTCGCGCCCGAACTTCAGAAATTCATAACTTTCGCATACAAACTCCGTTTTCGACGTTCTTTATATCGACGCGAAGGTGAGATTATGATCTACAACTCTCGTTTAGACTCCGTTGGCTAATTTTGACGTTAATTTTAATATATTATTAATATATTATTTTTAGTAGGCCGGGACAGGAAAACTCCGTTCGAAATTCATAACTCCTTCATCTGAACTCCGTTTTCGTCTGTCTTCTTATCGTTGGACTACTATTGATGAGATCTTCAATTCTCATTTAGAAAGTTTTGGCTAAATATCACTCGACCTCAATCTCGAGTTTCGGGCTGCATACTACTAATGCTGAAACTTCGAAAAATCATAACTTCCTCATACGAAGTCAGATTTAGACGTTCTTTTTATGCACGCTCTCGGTTTAACGTATTCTACGACTTTCATTTAGATCGCTAAGGCCAAATATCGCTCTAACGTAAATTCACTATTTACGTCGCGCTGTGTCGTGCCGGTTCTGTCGCGAAACTTTGACAGGTCATAACTTCTTCGTTATAACTCAGATTTCGGCGTTCTTTATATGTATGGAATCCTTGTAACATATACTACAACTTAGTTAAGATTACACCTTATAAATAATCTTCCATCAAAAAGTCATTTTTGATGCTTATCGTCTCTAAATTGACTAGCCCGGATCTACAGACGTTACAGGCCGTTGCTATGACGTCTATCCGTAGGATTTCAACTACAACACACTTCGATCACAATTCCGTAACAATGAATTTTGTAGCAAATTCCGCATCTATTTTGTTTCGTAGCAAATTCCGTAGCCATTTGGTCCATAGTAAATTCCATAGCTAATTGTTCTGTAGCAAATTCCGTAGCCATTCGTTCCGTAACAAATTCCGTAGCCATTTGGTCCATAGCAAATTCCGTAGCTAATTATTCCGTAGCTATTCGTTCCGTAACAAATTCCGTAGCCATTTGGTCCATAGCAAATTCCGAAGCTAATTGTTCCGTAGCAAATTCCGTAGCCATTTGTTCCGTAGCAAATTTCGTAACAACTTTTTTGTTGTCAATTCCATAACAATTGTTCCATACCATTTTTTCTATAAAATTTGGTTATTTAATTTGACTTATTATATCAATTTACAAAAATACAATTAATATAAAACCAAAAATAATAAAGTATTTCTATAGAAACTAAAAGACATCCAATACATCAAAAGATACATATTTCAAAGTCAAAAGTCGCTACAAATTTAACGTAAAACATTATTCCATACATAATATTCTATCATTGATTAATAAAAGTTTTGACATGTTCACTCAATGTGTTAATGACATTCATTGCTTGTGCAAGTTGTTGTTCAAAATTTGCTTGAACATCCACATTTTTCTGCTGAAACTCCACATTCTTTTTCTGAGCATCCTCATATTTTTGCTGAACATCCTCATATTTTTGTTGAATATCCTCATATTGTTCGCGTTGCGTCTCAACTAACTTCTTCAAATTCTCAATCTCGACTTTTTTCTCGGCATTATTATCTTCATATTGTTCGCGATGCGTTTCAGAAGATCCTTTACTAGAACGAATGCGCTTTCCATATGAGCTAAATCCATATAATCTCTTTTTTCGATCATGTCCCCCAACAACATCATAAAATAGTTTGTCCTCATCAATTTCCTCTCCTATCGCTTCCAACCGATCACATCGTTCCATAAAATCATCCTATAATTTTATAATTGTGTTGAGATAAAACTTATACAAAAAAAAATCAAAATAAAACTTACATGAAATTATTCAAAATAAAACTTACATGAATTTTTTTTAGCTTTGTCAACTAAAAAAGTCACTCTATCATGATTCTTAGTGTGTGTATACAAGAATAGTTCATGGTGTGCCGGATCATGTCCCCAAAGCTTCTTCTACATATATACAAAAAAATCAATATTAAAGTAGATTGCTTTGTTTACTAGATTGTTATGATACAAAAGTAAATGAAAGTAGATTGCTATTTTTTGCATTTAGGCTCCACTCTCTAAAAATGAAAAATAAAATAACATACTTTTTAGGATTAGTCCTTTTAAAAATCAAAATGGAACTAGAAAAACTATAACATACAACTAAATGAAAGTATATTGCTATTTTATGTATTTATGCTTAGTCCTTTTAAAAATCAAAATGGATCTAAAATGCTATAATATAAAACTAAAGGAAAGTATATTGCTATTTTATGCATTTAGGCTTAGTCCTTATAAAAATCAAAATAGAACTAGATAATGGTATTTCTAAATGAAAGTAGATTGCTAGAATATAAAATTAAATGAATACTTACTAAATCAGAAGCAATCTTGGAATGAGAAGCCGATCCACCGGTATGTGTAGAAAGGGCTTGACCATCAGCTACACCTCTACGCCTATTTTTTTTGTTTTGTTCTGATTTCTTCTTGAACTCTTTAGTATTCCATCTGGCAGTCCAGGATGTCCACACTTCTGATGTTATATTAACAGTTTTTTTTAGAGTCGACTTTTTCCATTTTGAGCTTATATTGTAGATATATTGTCTATATCTTTCCTTTGCCTTATTTTCCCAACAAGCTTGGACTAACGGAGTTTTTGCATCATCCCAATAGCACTTTTTCTACAATACAAAATATATAGATGAGTTTTTTAGTTAATGAGTACCTAATAATTGCATAAACGAGATACATACATGAAACTCGTCCCAATAAAGGAGTTTTGTCTCGTCGCTTAAAGTTGCCCAGCTATACCCGTTTAAATCAGCTCTTTCACCAAAGGATTCATAGATAACGGAAGAACATGGGCCCGAAGGAAATAACCTACAAAAGAAAAAATTAACAGCATTGTAAAAATCATGAAGCTCAATGTTGATAAAAATGTACGAATTTTAACTTACTCCTTATCTCGCACTCTAATATATAGACGCCCATCCATTCCTGTAGATCCAAGTAAATACCCTTGATGTTGAACGCCAACATTTTCCTCAACCGATTCACTACAATTTCCTGTGGATCTAGGTATAGATGATGTAGTAGATGCATGTGTAGATGATTGGATAGATGTAGGTACACATGATTGGGTAGATGATGTAGGTAAGGATGACTGGTTGGATGATGTAGGTATGGATGATGGATGTGTTGATGATGTAGTACCAAGATGTGAAACAAATGTTGGGACAGATACAATACCAACAGATGATAATGTGGTACGAGATGATGATGACGATAATGCTGGTGTAGATAATGGGGCAAATATATTACCAACAGATTTTGCATCATCGGTACGTTTGTTTATGAAACGTACATTTGTATGTTGCTTTCGTTTCAATGTGTATCTTAATAAGAATTGTGACATCTTTCCTGAAATTTTAAAAACTTAGGAAGTTATAAATCTGTTAGATCACAAATATTATAGAAATATCTTACTAAAAATTTAAGCATACTACTTTTTACTTTAAAATAACAATGTACTTTTGTTTTCTTATTTATTTTAGCATCCTACTTTTTACTTTGAAAAATACAAAAACTAAAAGTATAATGCAAATACTTTAATGAAAGTAGATTGCTATATTTTTCATTTAAAAATGAAAAAAATAATAACTTACAATGTCACCTTGTCGATAAATTTTGGTAGCTAATTATCAACAATATTGATTACTGTTATTATTAATGTTAATAAATTATAATAAGTATTACTAATAATACTACAATAACTATGAAAATATTATTATAACCATTTACTATACTTTTATACAAAAATACAACTGTTGTTTGAAAGGGTAAACACTATGGGCGTAAATGATATTATAAATATGTCAAATTGACACTTCCTTTTAAAAAGAAGTACCTATTTAATAGCATCATTGCTCATTCATAATTCATAATACATAATAGAAAAAAAAAAAAAAAACTATTTCGTGGTTGAGTGTAGCCGCCACCTGTCATTGACCAAAAACTTTTTATTTTCTTACAATATGTTATCTTTCAACATTACTGGACGAGACTTTCTTCTTCAAAATAACGACTATGTCCATTCATAAGAATTATAACTGAAAAGACTCGAGCATGAGTTTTGTGACATAGATGTACACCCTATGTAACAAGTTGTACAAAAGTACCTATATTAAATTATAGTAATATAATTAAGAAACTTATTTATGAATGCAAAATACTAATTAAGATATTAGAAATGCTAAAATGAACAATTATAATTAACCATCTCCTTTGTAATTTTATCAAGCCTAAGATCTACGTATAACATACTTTACTATTTTTCTTTTAATATTTGCACAAACTTGGTAATCGATTTAAAAGGAAACTCACACCTTCACTTTTTTCCCAATGAACACCATGAAAAAGGGATTTGTGCATTAGTGCCAGGTATGGAGATTGAGATCTTTACCTTAAAAGAGCAACCCAAAGTGTTAGTGGTAACTACTAAATTTAGTATATTATTATATACTTGTGTTAATGTTGAAGAATTATGGTTATAGATTATCACAGGGCTAAGTCTCTTGTTGTTGAGATCATTGAAACAAAGATGAAGAGAAGGTGTTTGATGAAATGCTCAAATGAAAAAAAAAACATTTTACAGTGGGATTAAACTATATATTCCAACTTTGTAGTGTCTAGGTATATTTTGAACTAAAATGAAGTTTGCAATGAATTTAGAGCTTGTATGATTTATTTACAAAATCACATTTAGCTTCTAATTTGACCTACCAATCTGTATTGTATCTTTCATAAATTGGGATTTGAATAACCCATTGATACAGAATCAGCCTCAACCCCTCCGTAATGTCGTTTGAAAATAAAACTGACAAATCTTATTTCAATTTATATACATCCAAACCTACCTCGGAATGCTAATGGTATATTTGTTACTAATTAGATTAGAAAATTTTGAGTTTTGACTTCTACCACTATAGAATTTAAAATCAGTGATGGTCAATGGTTTTGGGGATGTTTTGTGTATGGTTGATCTCTATGTCCAGCTTTATAGTTTGTTCGTTTGTTAGCTACTTAAGTTAGTGATTTGACTTCACTGGCCTAATATTGTTTAGTTTTTTCAAGTGTTTGTGTTGCATCTGTTATCTTGTATCTTCACAACTTGCTGTCTTCAACTCTATCATTAAGATCATATTGGAAAACTAAAATAATTTTTTTTCAATGTTTCTTGTAAGCTCGCTATAGTGTCCTAATCTGCTAGTTAAGTTTGAAAATTAAATGACAATAGAATGAGTTATTTTATGCCACACTGGTCTTTTAAACATATAGGCTGTGTTGTGTAGGGTCCCATATTATGTGCCATAAGGTTTAAGGATAAAAATTTAAGTCGTTTTTTGAGGTTAATGTTGCATTACTAAAAATTTAAAATAATTTATATTTTATTGTAGGCTGAAGCTGCTTTTTCATCAAAGGACTACTTTAGAGCAGCATCATTTTTTGCTAAAGTGAGTGATTGTGTGGCAACTTCTTTTTAAAAAAAAAAATTGATTTAAATTTAGCTTTGTTTGTTCTTGTATTTGGGTCTAAAAAATATATCATTAAGGTTGAATTTCATATATATCCTTACATAGCTTAAATATTAAGTTTATATCCTTATAAATTTTAAAATTACATTCATGTCCATTTAAAATAATAAAATTTACATTTATATTTTGACTCATGTATTTTGAATTTTATTACAGTATAAAGAACATATGAGGGTCATGCAGTATTTAGTTATATAGACCTACTAACGGTAGTGCAACTAATTGATGCAGTGGTGCTTCCATGTTAACATATGGCTTATATTTAATGGACCAACTGAGAATATAACATGATATCTGATTGGGACCTTTTGTTATAAATATCCTTTGTATGACAGCTAGCCTAACACTTACGTTGATAGCTTGGTGTGACTAAATATCGATTACTTAAGTTGTACCTATTAATCTACAAATGGGAAAGAAGGGTTATATATTGATGTCAAATAAGAACAAAAGTGAGAGTTATATACCAACATGAAGGCAAGAAACGACGTGGGGGATTGCTTGCGCAGGTTTAGATGAGAAAAAAAAGGCTTTTGCTTAGAATTAAAGGGGTTTAGTTTAGACGGTATTTTAGTAATTTCATGAGTTATTTTGAGTTTTAGAAAAGTTTTTCTAATATTAAATTGATTAATCCCAATAAAAATATACGTTTGGACATATATGTGAAATTTATACCTTTATAATGATATATACCTAACTTAAAATTTGTAAAGATATATAGGTAATATTCAAAGTTTGTAAGGATTTATATGAAATTCTTCCTACCAACCCACTAAGTCTTCCACTAGTGACTTCGAAGTCTTCCACCAGTGAGTATCAAATTATCCATGGCAATAAGTTGCCCTGTTCTTTAGATTATTGCATAAATGAAATTAATTAATAATATACTGTGGTTAAACATGTTTTGCTGGTGGTTCGTAATTTGGATGAACAAGAGGAGCATTATACTTATACAAAGTTAGAGGCGATCAAGTTTTATTTAGTTTTATAGTTTTATGTTTTGAGTACTACGACAACATTCAGACATTTTTTTAAGACATGTGTTTTAAGTAATGTATAATATTGTTGTGAGACACGTTAAATTTAAGTTAAAGTAATGATATCATGTTTTTCAGTTATTATATTAATTTTTTTTATTATATTATATTCTATTTAAATTTTAAAAAAATTGGACCAAATCTTTGAATATAATGTTTCTATGGTAAAAAATGACACTAAAAGCATGAAAATCATATAGTGGCATAAAAATAGTGCCACTAAAACTCAAAAGTTCTTTAGTGGCATAATAAAAAAGTGACACTAAAACCCAATAAGCCTGTAGCGGCACAACAAAAAAGTGCCAGTAAATACCTTTAGTGGCAGCGCTTTTAGTGACACTTTTTTTGTGCCGATGATTCCCTAGGGAGCCTTTAGTGGCACATTTTCGGTTTTTAGTGACACTTTTTCTATGCCACTAAATGTCATTTAGTTTGTAGTGTATCTTTGATATATAGTTAAACATTTGAATACAAAATAATAATAATAAAACCTTATTTATATTAAATGAACAAAAACATAAAAAGGAAAACATGATTTAATTGAATTATGTTATGAATTATTATTCTAGTTGTCATGAAATCTTTAACAAATATACACGAACAAAACTTCAAACAAATATTAAAAATATATTCGAACAAAATGTCAAAAAAAATGTAAACGAAAAAAATATAAAAAAAATTAAACAATATATTAAAAAAAATCTAAATCATAAAAAATATATAAAACTAATAATAAATAAATGAGAAAATTATACAAATGGTCCTTATCGTAACAACACATTACATAAATGGTCCCTGCGGTAAAAAGGGTATATATATCATTTCATATGAGACTTGACTAAAAAAGTTAACAACATTAGCCAAAAGGTCATTTTGTGTTAATTTGAAATGTGAAAAGTAGCCATCGTGTCAAAAATTCTACAAAAGGACGGCTCTGTCTTTTTTGCAAACCACATGAAGCAAATATGTAATTTTGACTTTATGTAATTTACACTGTAAATAAATTACATCTTAAAGCATCTCCAATGGTAAACCTATATTATGACTTGATGATAATATTTTAAACTCTAATATTCACCCAACTCAATCAGCCAACCAAATTGAACAAAGTAAAACATTTAAACAAAAATGGGAAATATTATTGTAGCACAGTCACCTATTATCATTTACCTGATTTGGTCAATAAAGTATTCTTTCCGCAATAAGCCATTAAACTTACAATTTATATGTCTATTAAGTCACTTACATTAGTTTTTAACACATCATTCATTAACCAGTTATTGTAAATTACACAAAAGGTCCTTATATTTTCAACTTCTTTTGTAGTTGGTCTATCACTAGTACCGAACACCGTTAAACTCGATCACGCATGAGTATTCACTCACTATGGTAACTCCATATGCAAACCATTTTGTTGTCATTTTCTGAAAAATAAAGGATCTCTAAGAGTAATAATTAATCTCTATTTGATTTTGGTTTTAGGTGAGCGGTGGCGTGTGCACGAGGTGAGCGGTGGTGGTGTTGGTATTATAATAGATAACTCTATTTGTATCTTGGTTTGGTTTTTGTTATAGTTTTTTTTTTAAACGTAATAATCTAATCTATTTCTAAACAGGTCTTTAATTTCACTTATATCTACAACGGGAATTGAACCCTCAACCTCACGGACCGGATACCGTTGGGCAAAAAGCCTTTGGTTGTTTTTGTTATGGTTAGTTAATATAAAAAGACACGAGAAAAAAAAATGGTGTTCAAAATGTTAAGAAACTACTTGATATTAAAGAAATTCCAATTATAAAATTTTGCAGTTGTACTCTATTGCTTAAAAATGACAGATAAGTACTTATGGTATCTAATTTTTTTTATTAAATTATATATAAGGAACAAGATACTCATCACTTACTAATGGATTATTATTGAAGGAATAATCTGTTGAGCCGCTGTGAGTAGGAAAGCTACCAGGTGAAAAACGAATCAATTATCAAGCATCAGGTGCCTCCCCGTTGTAACAGATTCTATATCAACTCTGTATTTTGTCATAGATGGATATCAACCGTAAGCTATTTCTTCTACAGTTCTACAGTTCTACCCAATATCTCTTTTTCCTTGTTTTCTAATACTATTTAATTCCGTGAATTATTCTTTTATTAATTCACCAGGATAAATAGCAATTTATAGCTCATTGATCCTCGTAACCCCTGTTATTTTGGTTTCATCACTACAATAAAAATCACGTATTTCTATCTATAAAGCACCGAAACTTTGTGTTCTCCAGACTACTTTTTGAGTCTAAGTTAGTTGCCTTCAGTGTATTCATAGTTTCTTCAGTTTGGTACTTCTTCCGTAATTTCCCTTTACCCTTTTTGTAGTTGACTCGGGTTAATTATATATATACATGTTTACTATTGTTTCGGGAATCATTACTGATAATTCAGGGTTTTTTAGGGATGCTGATATATCCTTTGCCCCTGCATTTGAGGGAATTGCAGACAAAGGATGATGTTGGAGAGGCCGTGCGTAGATGCATGAAGAATATTGTTGTTGTAAAAGGACCGAATAATACTGTTGTTATAAAGGACCTTCAAGGACGATTTTGTTTCAATACCGGCCTCTCCGAGCTCAACGAGGCTCGTGCTATGCCGCGTACCAAGCAGGTTAATCTTATATCACAATTTCTTTCACTATTTGGGAGATTTCCACAGACACTTTCGGATCCTCATTGAAACCTACCCCGGATGATCAACTAATCACTTAAGTTTAAGATTCTTTTAGTTTATCGATGTGTTTGGACGTAATGTTTTCCATGTTATACATAGGTAACTACCTATATTACAATATTTTTTACCATAGATTAATGGATGTATAGCTAAATTAGTTATTGTCTATGCGTGTATATGTATTAAAAGAAAAATAGATAAGGGTCATATCCTTATCGCTAGTAAAAATAGGCATACCACAAAGCAAATTATTTTTTGTAGAGAAATGACTTATATATTGCTATATATAACCGTTATAAAAAGCCCAATACGAACTAGTTTGTAGTTTAGTGGTATCAGATTTTTGTGGAAAGGTAACCAAAAGTTCAGGCCCGGTTTGATGCGAAAGAAGTAGTTTAGGAATAATATAAAAGTGTTGTGTTTGGAGTTCTTAAAAAGTGTAAAAAACCCAACATTATTTACACAAAAAAAAATATTTAACCTAGATGGCTAAGCAAGTCACTTTGGTGACAACATTAACTATTTTTTTTAAAGTCATTTTACAAAACCCTAAATGCACAAAATACCAACTTATTTCTATTTGTTTGTGTATAATAACTTTTTTCTATTTTCTTTTTATTACAACATAGTCTCTGCATTCGAGTTCGGTTTTCAAAAAACCAACAAAATTACACCATTTTACTTTCTTTTTTCCACATTAAGATTATATTCATTAAAATCTCTCTCTCTCTCTCTATATATATATATATATATATATATATATATATATATATATATATATATATATATGAGTGTGATGAAGGTGGTTTTATCACATGGTTGGGTGATGTTATTAGGTACTGAATTGAACACACACATGATATATATATATATATATATATATATATATATATATATATATATATATATATATATATATATATATATATATATATATATATCAATCATGTGTGAGTTCAATTCAGTACCTAATAACAACACCTAACCATGTGATAAAACCACCTTCATCACACTCATATTAAATTCAGGAATGATGGGTACCATGGTTAGAACCAGTTTTTCATATTCATAATCATAACAATTAATTACAGGGATATTTTGTATATGCCACTGCTCAATGTCGAAATATAATATTTTCTAAACCTATTTTCTAAATATTACATTTACTTTTCTTAAACCTTTGAAAATATCATATTTGTCCAAATTTAACTTTTAGCATGTTTAATATTTTATATTTTAAAATCTTTATATCTATTAGAAAAAATAGATTGACCATATTGGCCCTCGTCTAAAATTATTATACTTATAATAAAATTGTATTAAACTACACCCATTTTACATACTATTTTATCATTCAGGGTCGGTCAATCAAATACCTATTAATTTTATCTAGCGCTTGACTTTATACAACCAAATTTCTAAATATCATATTTTCTCATCTTAAACCTTTATAATATCAAATTTGTCTAAATGTTTACATTTAACAATTTTAAAGAATTTATAATCAATTTAAATCCTTCTTTTTATTAAATTACTATTATATGCTTTCTATTTTCGTAGGTTTAAACTTTTAAAATCATTATGACTATATTAGTGTAGTAATTCCCCAAAGTCTCTATACAAATGCAACAATTCCCAAAAGAAAGTGTTTCTTAAAGTTTCTTGTTTTCTCATCCCAAATTCACTGAACAATTGAACAAACTAGAAAGGTGATGATCCTGAAGGATGACAATGAGAACATATTACTAAGGTGTTGGATTAAGTTTATGTGTCCTTCAAGTATATACAATAGATAGGTTTGAGGTGGCTTAGTAAACAAAGATTACTAATTAGAGTTCGATGAATCCAAAAAGTAAAACAATTCAAGAACAATGAAGGGCTTCTAATGGACCTGTCATATGTAATAAGGCCACAAGGGCTATCCATCACTAACCACTAATGTGGGGGTCGACACCTCATAACCACATCCAACAACATTGCACTTAGTATACATACTACTAAACACCACTCCATATCAATTTTTATTTGAAATACAATATATATATATATATATATATATATATATATATATATATATATATATATATATATATATATATATATATAACTAGTTTTTCATTCATTTAAAAAAACACACACCAACTAAAAAAACAAGAATTTAAAAAATTTTAAAAAAGTCAAAAAGCAACATAAAAATTCCTAACATAAAAAACTACTCCCTATTCCTATATCTCGCTCCAATGAATTCTTTCATTGCAAGAAATATATGTAAATCGTTGTCCTAGTAGTTGCCGACATTCATTTTAATATCTCCACTTGTTGAAACGACGTTTGCACATTAATCAGTTTTCTTCCACCTGACTCATCATCGCTAACGTGCTCTCTTATAGTTGGAAATATCGATCAAAGTTTTCTATAAAATGATCAATATTGCTAGAACTCAAAAGTTTTGAACCCGAACCGGAAGCCGCTTTCTTTGCTGTATTTCTTCCTATCGGTCGATGAAGAGGTTGTTTATCTTCAAAATCCACTGACTCATCATAACTGTCAATGTGTGTTCGGGAGTCCGATTGTTGTGAACTTCCATTGGCATTTCTTGTACGCGTCAAACCAAAAGAAGTCTCTTCTGTAAACATCGAAATCGATTGACCTGATTTTGTGTAGGTTGTTTAGATTGTTGTAGTTTCCTTCTAATTTGGTACATTTTAGCCTCAAATCACACTAATTCAAACTAATATTTTGGGATTTTAGCTTTCACTTCCCATCAAACCATAAAACACGGTTTAAACATTTCCATAAAAACAAGTAGATGTTTAATCATCTACATGTATGGGGTCTTGGGAAGCTAAAACCCATGTTTGACCTAATTTCTCTTCTTCCTATTTTGTCCGATTCACTCTTTTCTCTTTGATTGGTTTGAGTGGTAACCACTAGTTTTTTTTTTCATTTTTTGGTAATAGTGGTGGTGAAGGTTTTGTCTCGTCTACAAAATCCAATGAATCTGGTGGTGAAAAATGTGGTTGTGAAAGTTAGAGTGGTGATGGTTGTTGTTGTGGTTGTGTGTGGAATGGTTGTTGGTATATGAAAGTAGATTGGACTTATTGTGGAAAGAGTTGTTGATAGGGTGAGAAATGTTGATATGATTGCTGATAAAGTTGAGTTTGTTGGATAAAGAATCCACCGTGGAGCAAATTCATAAAACCACCTTGAATTGACTACATGAGTATCGGCATGCAGTTGTATCTAACACAAAAGCGCTGTCGACCTTGCGGTTCGATAGTTTGGTGAGGTGTTTTGATTGAGATCCAGGGTTTTTGGATTTTAAAACAATACAAATGTGTGTATGTAAATAGATTAAGAGAAGAATGGTGTTAAAAATTTCGTTGTATGCAGTGGAACTTATAGGTGAAAATTTACTATTTTTTTTTTGATAAATCAAAAACTAATCGTTAAACGGCTAGTCAACCAAGTTAGCACCCAAACCTCTCCAATCGGTGGTTATCCATCATCGTAGCCACCACAAACTCCCACTCTCACGACCACTCTCACGACCACGACCACGACCACGACCGATCACGAACCATCGGAGTGATGTTCATAGATAGTGGTCGTTACCACGTAAACCATAAAGCCATCCCTGGAGAGTACTCTAGAGGGCCTAATAACATGATAATGCTCTGTAATGGCAACCACTAGATACCATTAATAGGTATTTATTGCATTAGCGGATTGACCAAGCATGAATGACAAGCTAATGTGTAAAATGTGTGTAGTATACTAATGGCACTGCATTGAATGATCGATGCAAGAGAACATTTCCGGTATTACAACATTTTTGTTATAATTATAATGATTGTAAGGAGGAGGCAATACGGTCAATTTATTTTTTTTATAATTATAATAATTTTAAAATATAAAAACTGATTATAAAATATTAAAAAATATTAAAAAAATGTTAAAAAAATATTGGGCAAATATTTTGTTTTGAGAGTTTAAAAAAATTAAATATGATATTTATAAATACATTGGATAAATATAAAATTTATAAATATGTTGGACAAATACGATATTTCGATGTTTAACAAAGTATATATGAAATTATCTCAATTTATTAAAGATATATACAAAATTCACCCTTAATTAAAAAAAACAAAAAAACGCATGACGATCTCTATCTCTGGTACGGGATTGCATAAAAAATAGAAGAATCATCTTCATAATTGCCGTAGCAGATTATTCGTTATGTTGAAAGCGTTTCAAGAAATTTGATAAAAATAGCAAAACGATTTTGATTAATCTCACAAACTGAACAGGAGTTTGAAGTGTTGAATAGATTGAGACAATTGATTCTTGAATCAGATTTGAAAGTAGCAATTACGAAATTTCAGGTAAACCACCTCAAAATATGATATGTGTTGTCGCACTTGTTAAATGTTAATTAATTATAATTATTATACATTATGTTCCATTGAAGCAGTCAAACGACCTGAAAATACCCCTCCATGTCATAAATGTTTGCACCCAATCCTTCAATGAAAAAAAATTCATCGGGAAGGGGGGTTACGGAAGGGTTTACAAGGGAATACTTACCTGGGCAAATTATATAAACAAACTAGTTGCTGTAAAACGGCTAGATGTCACTGGATTTCAAGGTAACAAGGAATTCCACACAGAGGTCACAATGCTTTCAGAGTATAGACACAAAAACATTATAACACTTATAGGGTATTGTGATGATAATGAGGAGAAAATCCTTGTTTATGAATATGCAAGCCATGGAAGCCTTGACAAATATTTAAGTGGCCGTGCAATGTCGGGTGGACTTTCATGGCCACAACTCCTCAAAATATGTATTGGTGTTGCATCTGCACTGGACTATCTTCATAACAACGTGGCCAGAAAACACAGAATAATACATCGCGATGTAAAAAGCGCGAATGTTTTGTTGGATGAGAATTGGAATGCAAAACTTTCGGATTTTGGGTTGGCTAGGATAGGCTTAGCAAATCAACATAACACCTTTGTGATCACCAACATTGCTGGCACACATGGTTATTGTGACCCACAGTATGAAAGAACAGGGTTTTTAACAAAAGAGTCGGACGTTTATTCGTTTGGAGTGGTTTTGTTTGAAGTTTTGTGTGGAAGGCTAGCGTGTATTTTGAAGTACCATGATGCATGAACGGAGATTCCTTCATCATTGGGCTCGAACCCACTACAAAAATGGAGAGCTAGATAAGATTATTGACCAGAGAATAAAGACAGAAATTAACCCAAGAACATTAAGCAAGTTCTCAGCTATTGCATATCAATGCTTGCACAAAACTCGGGAACAACGGCCTACAATTGCTGAAATTGCATTCCAACTTGGGGAAGCCTGGAAAATCCAAGTAAGTTTAAACATAGTTTTTATCTATGACTTTAATACGTACATCTTTTTAGGGGAAAAATAAGGATGTCCATAAAGTATATGAGTGGCTGACACGACAATTGTTTTTGGTCCATCATCAGTTTACAGGATGAATGGCAAAAGGAGATGAGACTTTTGTCACATGATGCATAAGAAAGAATCATTAGTGAATCTTTATTAAACAAGGGAGACATGGACGAACAAAATCTAAACTAAAACTAGGTTTTATGGTTTTAAAGAGAAACAGTGAGACAACACAACATCACATGTTGGTCTTCTACACAGATGAAAAAAGCATTGAAAGATTACCAAATATTTGTTTCTTTGTATATCTACTATATATGTTTCTGTGTTAATTAGGGATGAGCATATGGACCGGGGAACCGGCCAGAACCGGTACCGGAACCGGAACCCGATGGAACCAGTCGGGCCGGGACCGGGACGTTATTTTTGTGGATTTTTGGAACTGGGAACCGGTAGGAACCGAAACCGATATAACCGGAACCGTATGATGCTATTTTTCAAGGATCGATTCCAACATTTGAAGACACGACAAGAACCGGTAGGAACCGGGAACCGGTAGAACCGCAGGGCCGGTTCGGTTCTTGATTTTGGCCGAAGCCGGTTCCCGGGTCGGGTCCGGTTCGGGCCGGTTCCGGCCGGTTCGGTCCTTTTGCTCATCCCTAGTGTTAATGCATGGCCTATAAGTTTTGTTGCATTGTAACATTTGTAGTTGAAAAAAGTTAAACTCTAAGCGATTGTAATTTATTATAATACGAACACAATGCATCTGTTTTTATCACTACTAGAAACATGGGTTTTAGAGACGGAAGTATCCGTCGCTATTCCGTCGCTAAATGTTGTTTGCGATGGATCAGCGACGGACTCACTCCATAGGTAATTAATAGGTGGCTAATTTCTCAGCGAGGGTTTTAGCGACGGAGAGGTTTTTCCTTGCGACAAATGTAGCGACAGAATATCCGTCGCTAAATGTCACTCAATACATTTACTCAGGGCATTAGCGACAAAATTTGATAAAGTCATTTCGTCGCTGTTCTGTCGCAAATTTCCGTGATCAGTTTTTTTCCGTA
Organism: Lactuca virosa; assembly: GCF_052849685.1. Classification (NCBI taxonomy): domain Eukaryota; kingdom Viridiplantae; phylum Streptophyta; class Magnoliopsida; order Asterales; family Asteraceae; genus Lactuca; species Lactuca virosa. Next base: position 321,728,503 of record NC_136428.1, read on the forward strand.
GCAAATCCCTTGCAAATTTCATATACTGATTTTTTTTTCGTCGCTGATCTGTCGCAAACTTTAGACATGGTTTTTTTCCATAGCTAATCCCTTGCAAAATTTATACATTAATTTTTTTTTGTTCCGTCGCTGATCCATCGCAAACTTTAGACATGATATTTTTCCGTAGCTAATCCCTCGCAAAATTGATGCATTAAAATACTTTTTTTATTCTCACCAATCCGTCGCGAACTTGTAATATCATTTTTTTTATTATGATTCTAAAAGAAAAAATACTACAATCATCAAATTTTTATACTAAAAAACATCAAATAACAATACAACCAAACATTACAATACCAAAACTATCAAAGTTTACCAAAGTATCATTCAAAAAACATCCAAAACCAAAACTATCCATTTAACATCAAACTCCCAAATGTTTAACTTCAAAATAACATTTTAGCACCAAGAAATCCAAAGTATGCAAAAGAGGTACAAACAAAAAAAAAAGTTTAACCTTCAAAATAACATTTTAGCTGCTCTCTTCATTTCATGTCCATCCAATCATCTTCGGTTCTCATTCTTATAAAACATTATTCAAAACAATCAAAAGTATCAAATACAAAAGGTTAACAAGTCATTCAAAAACATCAAATACTAATGGTTAACATCATATTACCTCTAATTTTCAATTTCTCATCATATTTTGCAAGGCTGCATACATCTTCACCATTGCTTCATATTTTGTATCAATTTGTTGTTGTTTGGCATCTATTGCTGCAGCTTTGGCATCCATTTCCTCACGTATTTGTTGATGTTTAGCTTCTATTTCTGCAGCTTTAGCATCCATTTCCCCACGCATCTTGTTTCGTACACGTTCATAGACAACCTAAAGTACAATGATAGAAAACTTTGTAAGTACAATGCCATGATAGGAAACTTTGTAAGTACAATGCCATGATAGGAAACTTTGTAAGTACAATACCATGATAGAAAACTTTGTAAGTACAATGCCATGATAGGAAACTTTGTAAGTACAATACCATGATAGGAAACTTTGTAAGTACAATGCCATGATAGGAAACTTTGTAAGTACAATGCTATGATAGGAAATTTTTATAAAGTACAAAATTAAACGAACCTCTTGGGATGTTATTGTACTAGATGTTCCTTCCAAAAAGCTCGTTGGATCAGACACAGATCCGAATCCATATATTCTTTCTTTCTTCACTCCTCCGGAAACATCACACCATGTTTCATTATCCAAGAGGGGGTGGCAACTAGTATCATCACCAAACTTAGCCACCATAGCACTTTCATAAGCCTCCTATTATAGCAAAAAAAAATATAAAAAAAACAGAAACATGAAATAAGGAATGGAATGGTTCATTCCATTCCATTAAATTCATAATCAAGGAATGGAATGAACCACTTCATAAGCCTCCTATTAATTAATACTCAAACCTTGCATAAAGTTGATTACTACTTACAAAACACTTAATTACAACTAGGCAGAGGATCAAACATTTAGAGATAATAATTTGTTTCTTTTCTTTTGTAAGTTGATTACTACTTACGAAAGATTTGTTTTCTGTCAATTTGTTGCTTTAACAAAGTCATTAACCCGAGTAGTAGGAAGTTTTGTTTCCTACAAAAGAATTAAAAATACCTTAACTTTAGCTGCCTTTGGTGTAATGTACTCTTGAGTAGACCGTTTAGTGTGCAACCTTGCATAAAGTTCAACTCCTGTAGGAGGGCGTTTAAGTGTTGCTTGCTACAAAATCCATTAGTAATACATTAAAAAACAAAACAAAAACTCAATAGTCTAAGTGGAAACTAAGGTGAGATGCAAACATCTTACCATTCTTTTCTTATGTTGACGAATAGATATAGAACCCCCGGTATGTTTGGAAACAGAGCCATCTTCTAATTTATTTTTGTTATTTTTCCCTGATTGTGATAAACTTTTCCATTTGGATGTGGTCCACACTTCATTGATCATTTTTTCCTAATACTCCTTTTTATCCAATTTGGGTGATAGTCCTTTAGCAAATTTAAATCACCTTCTAGTGAGGCATTGACATTTGCAGCTTTGGAAAGTTTTAAAGATTCTTCACGTTCTCTTCGAATTATGTCAGGAAATTGTTTCTTCATACAATCTTCCCATACCTTGCGAGCAAGAACATCAGTCTCTTCGGGCCAGACATACAAACCCTACATGTAGATCATGCATACAATTATCTTTTTCATTTTACACCAAGTTTTACTTTGATAAATCATAAAAATAATAAGTACAAACCTTGAAGTGTTCCCACATTGCATCACGATGTTCTTTGTCAACCTTCTTCCATGAGGTCCATGGGCCGTCAAACATCGTCTTCAGTATACATGTGATGGCTCTGATCACTGAAATCTGATCCGTAAATCTTGCAAAAAAAAAAATTAAAAAATTAGCATTAATATTATCATTAACAAGTAAATTCATTTTCATAAACAATTGTAAAATTAACATTAGTACTCGTTTTCAGAATCGACTTCAATGAACTTCCTTTTTGATGGGTTACTTGGAACTTGTTCCAAGATGTTTGATCCTCTAACTGAAGAAGAAGAAGGTTGATTTTCTGCATTATTGTGTGATTGAGATGCATTTCTATCTCCAGCATCACAACCACCAGTGTGACTACCACTAGGACCACCACCACGGGCTCCTCGTGGCGCCATTAGTCAAAAAATAACCCTTAAAATCAAGAATTAATAAACTATTGGTTAGAACAAGTATGTATTATAATAGAAAATTATAGAAGTAAGAGAAGGTAACATGCTATAATACACAAATAAATGAAAGTGCAATGTATATAGAAAAAGAAAACGATCATTTTAGCTAAAAAGTTATTGATAAGGTCCATTAGGTAATATATAGTTCCAAATACATTGTTTCATTCTACATTTTTAGTAATTACTCATCATCAGAATTATCATCACATATGTTGTCTTCATCTTCAATATCATCTTGGGATGAATCATCCAAGTTATCATCAACTTCTTCATCCTCTTCTCTCTCAATGTCATTGTCATTAACTTCTTCTATTTCTCCTTCAATTACATGAGAAAGGGGTCCTGCCACCTCATTTGTACCGCTACTTGTAGAAGGTAAAGTTGCTTCACTTTCTTGAAAGAATTGGTCCTCTTCATCCTCATCATCATCTTCTTCAATAACACATTGTCGTAGATCATATACACCCCTTGGTTTCGTCTTGATGACAGCCCACCAATCTTTCAAATCCTTCATTGCAGGATATGGTGCATAATACACTTGTTCTGCTTGTGACGCTAGGATAAACGGATCTTCATTTCTTAGCCTTGATTTGTATTTAATATCAACCAAATTATGCTTTCGATCCACACGTACCCCTTCAGTAGGGTTAAACCATGTACACTTGAACAATACTACGACGCAACACCCTATGCCTTGATATTCTACTTCCAAGACCTCATCCAACAACCCATAATAGTCACACTCAGTCTCATTGTAACAAGTCCCTCTTACACATACACCACTATTGTGTGTTACCCGTCCATCACCATATTTTTCAGTATGAAACTTGTAACCATTGACAAAGTATCCTTTATAGGACCTAACATGTCGTAATGGTCCTCGTGCAAGGCATTTCAGATGTTGACTGATATCATTTGATTGTTGAAAAACCTACATTGATAAATTCATTTGTTAACTAATTCACGGGGGAAGACACTTTGGTAATACAAGTTTTTCTCGTATCATACTCACATGATCTTTAAACCACTTAGCAAAATGTTGATCCCTAAACCTTTCAAATGCTCCATCATCCATATCAGGTTGGCTTTGGATCACATAATTTTCAAACAACCTTAAAAAATAACAAACATTTTAGAGATTCACGACATCAAGGAAAAATAGATAACTTGACATACCTTAAAAAAGGTAGAACCTCAACACAATTGATCAAGATGTAATTATGAGCAATACGCATCTCATCATCTGTCAAAGGCCTCCGTTGACCACTTTTTTCGAATAATCTTCGAGATGGAACTTTGAAAATGCTTAATCGAGAGTCGACCATGGTATAACTAGGACTGTCTGGGGCAAAATTACGCGACTCACAATTCAACCGGGTTTCAATTGTAGGCAAAAAGTATTGTGAGCAAAAAGTCGATATTTCTCCAATCATGTAAGCCTCAACAATGGACCCCTAAACCTTCGCATGGTTTTTTTATCTTTCTTTTCATTGATCCCAACTTCCTAAAAAGATGTTGGAAAAGGCTTATTAGAAATTCCATAGGTTTTATGGTAGAATCTTTTGTATGGTAAAAAATATACCTTTCATAAAGATACATCCACCTATATTGAACCGGACCACCAAGCATAGCTTCTAGAGCTAAGTGGATAACAAGATGCTCCATTGAGTCAAAGAATCTAGGTGGAAATATTTTTTCCAACTTGCAAATGGTTTCAACAATAGTAGTTTGCAAGCGTTGTAAGTCATCTACGCGTAACACCCTTGAACATATTACACGAAAGAATGTACACAACTCTGTAATTGCATCCCATGTTGAATTTGGCACCATATCTCTTAGAGAAATAGGCAACAATCTTTGAAGAAATACATGGCAATCGTGACTCTTGAATTTGTAAAAGCTATTATCATCTACATTAACGCACCCCCCCCCCCAGTTTGAGGCGTATCCGTCCGGGAATTTAAGTTTAATCAACCATTGGCATATTTTAGCTACTTGTTCTTTTCTCAAAGCAAACGATGCTCTCTTTTTCATATCCTTATTTCCCTTCTTCCATGTATGCCATTGCACTCGATTGCAATACATTTCTATATCTTTTCTTGCATTCATGTTGTCTTTGCTTTTTGGAGTGTCCATCACGGTGTTGAAAAGATTTTCAAACACATTTGTCTCAATGTGCATGGGATCAAGGTTGTGTCGTATTAACAACTTCCGCCAATATGGTAGCTCCCAAAAGATGCTCCTCTTAACCTAATTATGAGTAATCCCGAAACCAGGCAATTTTGCATTCTTCGCTCTAAAAGGTTTGCCTTCATAACCAGTTGGAAAGTGTCGTACTTGCTCCCAAAGGAAACAAACAAAGACAGAAATTACTTATACATGAGAATCAACGTATTCGTACTAGATAAAACAGATTAAGCAATTAATACTGAACGCACTGATCTTTTACTGGATTTAAATTAACCACAACAAGTCACATATCTGCTCTATGTTACCGGCAAGAGGTAATCTTGTCTCTATTCTACTGCTCTTTATTGTTGTAAAAATCATCCGAGTCTGACAAGGTGACACCCAGGCAGTAGCTAGAGTTTTACTTGTAAATAATTTGGTCTGGAAAAAATTGGTTAAAAGTCGCTTTAGGCGGTCAAAAAACAGCTGAAATAAAACATAAGGTGGGAATCAACATACTATTTGAAAATGAGTACTTTAGTTTTCAAGTTGTTAAATGTATTATGGTGATAATCACTTGAGGTAATTGAACATTAGGACTTGCGTTATTTTTCTATAAATTGGAATTCTTTAGACTTGCCCTCGCCATTGACACATGTCTGATTCTACTACGGACGTGAACATCAACAACTCATTTATTATGCTATTATCAAAGGTGAAGATACGAGTTTAATGCACACAAAAAATGAAGTCTTCTTCAATAAAAGACATGTCAATCTTTTTACTTCTCAGTTCATCTCGTAATACTATCGTTATGAATTAGGAAGGGATAATTTGAAATTGAATTTGGATGGGGTTTTATTCTTCGATGACATTGTAAGATCCTCTGAATGATGACGAATGCGGACATATAATGATTATGAGAATCAAACAATATCAAGAACACGAGATGTAAATAAAGTGTTTTAAGCTCTCATTAATCTAGAAAGTTATTACAAAGTGGGTCATCCAATATTTCTATCTCTAGACTAATCTCACATTCTTACATAAATGGGATCATCTCACTTCCTATTTAAAAAAAAAAGCTCAACCCATTACACATCCCTTAGAGGGCAAGCCTACATCACATCCAATGAGAACTTTGCACCCTAACATTCTCCCCCTCAAAATTAGGATTGGATGTCCCGACTTCAATATCCAAACCAGCACGAAGCGATCAAGACCAACTCCCCCTCGAAGCAGCACTGGTTTTCAAGTCCTCTTTGAAAAAGAATATCCTTTCGAATACCCATTTCAATTCTCTCCCCCTTTTTATAATAAACAAATGATTATAAAACGCCAAAAGGGTAAGAGAAATGCTCGATGAATAATCCATATGAAAATCCCCTCGATGTATGACAAAAATGAAACGATTCAAATCCGAGAAAATACCCCAAAAAAATACGCCAATGTCTTCAAACCTTTGACTTCCCGGACTTGAAAATGAACACCAGCTGTTTATATACCACGAAAAATCTTACACCAAAAACAACCACGAAAAGCCGAGAGAAAATATTCAAAAGCTGTGAAGATTTCGACTTTTGGGTGAGAGTTGCAGTCTGAAAATGGGTACCATTTTCGCAAGTACTTCGGGGACCGTTGCGAAAAATCCCCCCACTTCACAGAAATAGCGAAAATACCCCGGATTCAAAACTGGGTAGAAACTGTCAAATCACTTAAATTGTGCGGACCTGAAATGAAATATCAAATCTTCTTCTTCCCTAATTCTTGATAAGCCACGAACGCAACAACAACGTAGTTGAACCCTAAAACTCTCAGGCAAGTTTTGATCCTCAGACTTAATCCCGACCAGGATCGTTACATGGATGATACTCAATATACTTGGAATAATCACATTAATAGTTGCATTGACAGTTATCTTCAGTCCCAAAACTGTATTGATAGTTACATTGTAGACGACGACTACTTCACTTATTAGATTAGTATTAACCGCATGTCCCAGAATGAAATGGGATGGAATGGAAAAAACGGGAAGCGCTATCAGTTCGGTTTTATTGGGAGGGAGAAAATTGTGAAAAAGGAAGCTTATCCTTTGTAGATGTGCTTGTCGATGAGCATGCATAAACTGAAAGACTTAATTCACAGCAAACATCATGTCGGGTCGGGTCAACGTGAAAGATTTTAGGCCTCCCATCTTTCGCCGCCTATCTCATGCTTCTTCTTTCTCCGATTCGGTTCCAAGTGTCAGTCAATCAAGATTCGCCATCAAGGGGAGGAGGACCCAAAGGTAAAGCCAACAGACATAAAAAAACAGGTGCTATTGCGGCTACACCTCCCGCTTTGTCAGATATACTACGAAGAATGGCATTGATCGGTAGTAAATACCATTGCGGTACAATATGAGGCGGGATGGGCATCAGATTAGTAGGTATATAATTGTCTGGATGCCCCAAAGCCGAGTGATCACAGGTCCGGGGATAAGGTACTCAGTTGTGGAAGGGCACTGCCTCACATTTGTCTTTGTTACTCAGAAGTTGCATCACTACTTCATGTCCTTCACAGTTCATATTGTGATAAGATGTGACCCAATCAAACACTTAATGTCTCGAGTTATACTATGCTCATAGGGAGAGCTGCTCGGCGGTTCCTGATCTTTCGACTATTAAGCAAAAAACTTTCGTTTCTTGTCCAATTTTTCATAACAATTGAACCCAATCATGCTTCAATTTCATCCTCACTACATTAATATGACTTGCTGAAAACCTAAACTTATGCTTATTTCTTTCACCGACAACCACTTTTTTGATGGAAACTTCTTCGTACACCACCCTTCCTACTAGTCATTTGTCTGGTTCCATTCCGGTATGTATGTGTTTATATCATGTTCCTTCACTCTAATTTGCTCTAATTTATGATCAGTTTTATAATTATTTTCTATCGTTTGATGCTGTAAAATTTATCTGTTGAACTCCTAAATCGGTTGTAAATTGTATTGGGTAACCGGTTTTTGTTCTCTCTAAATAATAATGTACGTTTTTTTTCATCCATAGGGGGTGAAGTTTAGCAAATTTGCAAGCTTTATCGATTTAATTGTGAATAGGCTTTGTTTGGCTAGGATCTAGACAAATCATCTAACATAACTAAATACGGGTACCCATAAAATACTTGTACCCTTTTATGTCTATTGAATATGTTATTTACCAGTTGGATTTTTAACTGCAGAACTTGTTGAGAACATTTCACAAGGGCCCCACAAATGTTAGAACGCGATACTGTCTAAACTTATTTGATAAATAGATGCACAATGTGCTAACTTGCAAACAAATAGAACTTATTGTTGCTATATTGGTTGTTCAAGTTCCTGATGAAGATTGGGGAGATGGTGTCATATTGAATTTGGCTTAAATTTTACGAATATCAGAGTAGTATCATACTCTTAATGCTATAACTATTTGTGTCACACCTCGTTAAAGCGGGCACACGAAGAGTGACAGGCTAAGGTCTCATCACAAAAGGTAAATAGGAGTACCAACCATAAACATTAAGCATTTTAAGTGTACATCGCATACAAAACAAATACATTTAGTGTCCACAAATACATAGTCTAATACATAACAAAAGTAACAACATAAATCATGCTGGCGTCTTATTGAATCACTGAACGTTCCCTGAAAAGCATGCAAAAACGAGGGTCAACTATAAAGTAGTTGGTGAGTTCACAGGTTTATAATAATACATTATTTCAGCAAGAAAATATTGTTTGTTCAATAAAAGTTCTAGTTCAGAAAATGATGAATGTCACTGCATTCCGTTCACAACTAGACCTAATGACCGTTCTTGCCCCATATGTATTATGTCCATGGTTCCCATGATGTCAGTTCATGGAATTATGCACTCACGGTTCTGGGCGAGTAGGGGTTCTCGACCCCAAATAACGTTATCCATAAAACCATCGGCGCAAATAAGAGTTAATAGGTTGTAGTTTGGTTCTCCGGGACTTAACATACAAGTTCATAACACAAAATTCATAGCACAAGTTCGTATTACAAGGTTCGTATACATAAAGTTTGTATCATAAAGTTCATAAAACAAGTTCATCCAATAGTGTTCATAGAAATTGTAGCATGTTTCCACCCCAAAACATTAAAAACGTAAAATAGGGGTTGTGAATACTCACAAGGGAAAGTTTGCGGCTCGGGCTTCACGGTTTGATGTTGACGAGTACGATTCCTACTAGTGTCCTACGGAACAGATAGTTTCTAGTGGGATATAATTCACTAAGCTATTTTCTAGGAACTACCTATTCAACTAATGGTGTCGTAAAAGTGCCCAAAGTATGAACGATTCATTATTGGTAATACTGAATTCAGAATGTTTTGTGTTCAAAATTTCACAAAGGCATGAAAAAGAAATTCCAAAAATTATACAAATTTATTTTCCGGTTCTAACAGAGGGCATTGGTGTCCATAAATTTTACAGACATTTTTGAAGGTCATTTGATATTTATTTGTAACTTAAAGCCCAAATAATAGAGAAAATTCAAAATAAATGGTGAACAGTTTCTAAAATTCCCAATTTAATTTTTACCCTTTCACATAATGTTTCCAAAGTTGATAAAAATATTGGTTAGGACCTTTGACTCCAATGACCCGAATTTGTAAATTCATGCTCCAATTTAATGAAACATATGGATAAAATACCTAACAGTTTCCAACTCGTCTAAAAATGTATATGTCATTCTTATTTTGTGAATACAATAATACTACAATTCTACAAGTTTTTATCTCTTCTATAAATGATTATCTTGAATTTATGGCCATTAAATCATTATTTTTGTACAAAAATAAGGATTTTGTTTAAGCAATTGGGGTTTCACAAAACACCTCTTAAAAACATGACCTTTCATAAAATAAAATTTTCTTAGAATTATTTCGAAGCTAAATGAGGTATTCAACCTCAACAAGTTATAGAATGTAGCACTATATACTGCATGAGTTCCAAATGTAGCTGAAAGTTCACGAATTTGTGAAGAAAAGTCTTTGGGGTTTTAATACATGAAAGTTTAGGCATTATTTTATGGATATGTTAAGTTTCTAAAATATTTTCCCCAGATTTGTTGTGGGGGTTAAGACCTTTGATCATGTAATGCAAAACTAGTGATCACTAGAAAAGTTCTGTTTGCGCAACTGTTTTGTACAAATTGTCAAAAATCTGATTTTTAATGTTTTATAGTAAGGCCAATTGGGTTCAAAAGTTAAGTCAATGAACTAGTCCTCATAAAAAGAATATCCTAATTTGGTTGAGTAATTAGTGAGTTGTGTCTATTCAATTCCAAACAAATTATTCTAAGAGAATGCATGTCATCCTTGGTTTGATTTGTGTGCCCCTTAGGTTCATTTTTCACAAGGACAACATGCACACTTCTTTTATGGTCGAATATGAATGACAATATACTAGAGTTTACAGAAGAACAAGAAACTTTTAGGCGCATGTACCCAAGCCATAGATTTAGGGCTATCCAAGACCCTAAAGTGGGTGTTTCGTTTGCACCAAAATTCGATTTCTATCACATGCATGGAGTGAGTAAGAGTCCAAGATGTAGTAGAAATGGTTTTTGTCATGTAATAATACAAAAATAAATGAAGAAGAAGATGTAAAACTCGATTTTTGACATCATGTGAACATGCATGCTTATTTTCACTCTTAGCATAGGTTTGATCCCAGATTTTCACCATTTCTAACACATGTAATGTGTTATGGTGAGAATCTACAAAGAATAAGAGGAAAAGCAAGGATTTCTATCCATTGAATGGCATAGAATTCGAAAAGTAAAGAAGAATCATTAAGACGAAGATGTAAAGTTGTAAAACCATAAGAAGGGGTTGTGCTTCTTACCTTGACTTTGATTTTTGGATGAAGCAAGAACACTTCTAAGACTTCAAGATTTCGAAATTGTGGCAGAATATGGATGATTTTCGGATGTGTTTGAGAGGTTTTGGGAGTGGCAGAGTGTGACAACTGGAAAAATTTTGTAACGAGCAAGGTTTAAAAATGTATCCATATATAAGTATGTGTACCTTGTAGATCATATTCATAATAAACACTTGAAAGTCAATACGATAGACAAAAAATTTCGAAAATTTCATTTGCATTTAAAGTGTTTTAAGCCTAGAACCAAAATGATACTCAAGACCAAGAACCCTCTCTAGGCCGAGAACCCCCAAGACCGAGGAGTTCCTTAGACCGAAAACCCTCTTAACCGAAAACCATGCGAAGGCTACCACTTGGACCGAAAACTCTTTGTTTAGGGAGTTCTCGGTTTGGGACCGAGGAAACTAGGATCTCGGTGGAGCAATAGATCGAAATCCCTAGTATCTCGGTGGCATTGGACCGAAAACCCCACACGATCTCGGTAAGACTTTGGACCGAGAACCCATATTCTCGGTAGGGTGTAGGAGGCCTCAGTTGGAGGGGTATCCCTCACCTCCACCATCTTCATTTTTTCAAACAACTCTCGAAAATAAACTCAAGTTCTTCCAAGATCATCATCTCTAAGTTGGTCCTAAGGTTTTTGGTAAGTATTTTCTTGATCCTCTAGTGTTTTAGCACATTTTCATGTCAATTTCATCCTATTTACACACATTATCATGTGTTAATCCCTTAGGATAATAACATCTCCAAGGAAGTTCATCAACTCCATTCAAGATTCTAGGCTCGAAATCTTCACTTCATCACTTCAAACTACCCACAAATCCACTCAAGGTGAGTTCATACCTCATATTTTCAAGTTTTTCATGTTTTAGGGGGGGGATACAAGAAATATTTGGAATATTTACACAAATATTTACATGTTTCATTTTTGTGTTGGATATAAAACATTATTTGCATGAAATATGGTTACTACTAGTTTTTAGAACATTTATTTGTGGTATGACAGTTTTGAGATGAAAAACTAAGAAAAACAAGCATAAACTATGTTATATGTTCATTAGAAGAAGCTATAACTACAAAGCTTCAAAGATTAAGATTTTATGGACAAAACATGGCTTTTTAGAAAATATGGTTATGAGCTAGTTATTTTACCATTTTTGTGGGATATAACCCAAAATATGTTGTTTTGGACATGTATTTTGAAACTAGACAAAAATACCCAGGAGTTAGCTTTACAAAAAGAAAACTAAAAAATCTATCATTTTATGTAAAAATGGATTTTTAAACAAAAATGGTCATAACAAGTTAATGACTTCATTTTTGTGGGTTTTGACTAAAAATATATGATTTTAAAACATATAAGATTAACTTGAGTTAAAAACCCAAAAAGGGTAAAAATAAGTTTTACAAAGTTATATTTTTTCTAGTTACCGGTAAATATCGTTAAAAAGGGGCAAAAACTAAAAGTTTACTTTATCGTACCAAAAGTTCTCATATTTGTGTTAGATGTAAGTTTATATGATATAACCTTTTAAGACATCTAGACATGTTAACTTATACGTATTTATATACATGATTATATAAATGGACATAACAAAACATTTATAATAAACTATAATTGGTATAGTTTGGGAATCACAAAAACTACACTATAATTTCACAGTAAACAAATAATTATTCAAAGGAATAATTATTTCATTTACAATAAAAAGGAGTTTATAGTTCATGTAAATCGACTGATACTGGTTGTGAGACATTTAACTTCACCGTACCCACCAGAGTACACGTTAAGTCCTAAATTATAACCAGAGTCTCTTGTAGCAAGAGCGTGACACTTGTGTATAGATCTATACGGGATTGACAACCCCGAACCTAAACTGTTAGCTACATTTAGACCGGCAGGTCTGGGGTGACAAATGTCATAACAGTTCCGACGCCGAAGCACGTCGTTTAGGTCACTAGTCGTATTAGTATGGTTATAATAACTCACATAGAGTATCAACATAATGTTTGATTTACGGGTTAACATAGATTCAAGTAGTTTTATGTACGATAAAACTTCATAAATACTACTTTTCAGTACCGCAATACTTACATTTTAGTCTTTGGGTTAAGACTTATTGTTCATTTTAAAGAAAATATTGAATTTTCTGGAAGTATACTCTATCATTTTCATGAAACAGTTACAATTCCTTTTTTTACAAAATGCTTATGAACTCACCAACTTAAATGTTGACACTTTTCAAAATCACTTGTATTCTCAGGAAATCATTAAAAAGGTAAGCCTCAAGAGTTTTTGGTGGATGGGACGTCATCGCATCACGTTATTCATTTTTTTTACATGCATTGGACATTATGTAATCAATGTTTTGAGTACAATGTAAACATATTAAATATTCAATGCAATCATTGTACTGCTTTGTTTCATTTATATTCCATTGTTATGATATTGCACATGAAGTCATCCGCCCCCGGACGTTTCCGCCGTTCCGGTTCGGGGGTGTGACAGATTGGTATTAGAGCATTGTTTATAGTGAACTAAGTATATCAAACCATTTAAGATATACAACTATAAATACAATGGGGATAAAACACTCTGACTAAAAGTGTACTTTTTCTAAATATAAGTATTTTTATAAAAGTATACATACATGCATACATACTAGAACACGGTGTCATAATAAGAACTATATAAAAAGTTTTAGATGAGTTAAACACTACGGACAAGCCTAGACAGTTACGCAACCATATATAGGATAAATATAGCCTGATCAACTATATTTATGCGAGATATGACCAACATGTGTTTAGGAATGGTCGTGATTGGTAACGAATCTAAAACATACCAACCCTAGATACCAAGAAGCTCTAGAATCAAACATAAAGATTAAAATATTGTAGGAGTATTTTTCATACACGTAAGTTATTCATGCATTTCTCATATCTCTATTCTCGCACAGACATCATTGCAGAATTTCACATACCCGGAGATCCCTGTTTCCCTAACCAGGGAAATGAAGGATGGATCGAAAAGGATCCCGAAGAGGATCTTGAGATGGAAGAAGATCCCGAAGAGGATCCCAAAGAGGATCCAGAGGAAGAGGAAAGAAGTAGACGAGGATAAGGTAGAGGAAGATTCGGACGCAGAGTCCGAAGTCATTAATCCTCCTTATGTCGCTCGAGTTCCCGCAGGTCGACTGGACTACCAAGGACCCACGCCCCGTTGGGCAGAGGACCTAGAGAGGTGGAGCGGGCAGCAGCGTCAGCGTCCTCCATACAGCATGGAGTGAGGTTTCTATAACCTCAGTCATGGAGGACTGGCAAACATGGCCCTCCCTGTCATGGTTCAGCGGATCACGAACCGTGGAGATCAGACCAGGGCATCGGCAAACCGGATCGTGGAGCTGGGAGGCGTTGTCTAGTATACCGACGCACGAGCCCGACTATTGAGGAGGGACTACCCTCGGACATGTCAAATCATTGACAATATCTATGAGGACCTTAACACCGCTCGAGCAGAGGTGAGAGAGTATCAGGAGAGGTACTCGACTCTCGATGAGAGAGTGATCGCAACTGAGTGTCGTATAGCAGAGTTACAGGGCGCCTCGACTTCATCTCAGGGACTGCAGGAGACTACCCGCCTTGAGTAGGGTTCATATTACTCATGTTTTGTTATAGATTCAGTTTATGAGTAAGCATTGGTGCTACTCTTTCCTATATGTAGGTCCGACCCTACGAATAAGTGATTACACTATTCAAGGGGTTGTTATGCTGCCGAAAATTTTCTTTTTATTTCTTGATGTATTTTAGACCTTCTTAAAGGTCAATTTTCACAAAATTATGTACTGGTACTAAAAATTTCAATGGAACATATATATTTATTTTATTACACTTGGTGTGCTACTTGTTATATAATTGTTTACTAATTGTAGTAAATTCTATTTATGAATTGCACGCAAATTACAATAACAGCGAGACTTAATACATACATAATCGAGGTTTTCCATAACCCTTATGAAAGACTTACCATCATTCCACTTTATGGCAGAAATATGCCACCGCGAAGAGGTAGAAGACGTGTCAACAACACATCGACAACTCTACCACCACCACCTCCGCAAATGGATTCTGCCATGTTGCAGGAAGCAGTAACAGCCGCGGTTACTGCCACCATGGCTCAAATCAACAATAACGGGAATGGAAACGGCAACGGAAGCGGAAACGGGACTGGCAGTTCCAATCTCGGCGATATCCAAGGGCAACCACGAGTGTGCTCCTATAACGAATTCATGAATTGCAAGCCCAGAACCTATCACGGCGATGGACGGGTCGTTACTTTGACAAGATGGCTTGAGAAAACTGAGTCCATCTTCAAAATCTGTGCATGCCAAGATGAGTTCAAGGTCAAATATGTAGCGTGCATGTTTGCAGACTCAACTTTTTCATGGTGGAACGGCCACGTTAAAACTTTGACTCTGGCTGTTGCAAACGTTATGAGTTTGGAAGACCTGAAATCTATGATGCTCACGGAACACTCCATGAAGGGCTCTGATATTTCCACCAACACTACCCGCTTTAACGAACTGGCAACTATGTGCCCGTGAATGGTCAGTCCGGAGACCAAGAAAGTGGAACGTTACATTTGTTGGATTAGGTGTCTAAGCCCATAACTATAATTGGTATGTACTTGACCCGAGAGTAGCATAGTCCATTTCGGGTTTCCTTCACCAGAACAATCTGATAGGATGGATATTTGAGAAAGAGGTCATTTGTGATTTATTAATGTATTATAAGTATAATATATTAATTGGGAAATCACACTATTTAATTAGTATTGATCAAGAATTAATTTGGAATTAATTCAGGTATCAAAAGAGACTAATTAAATTAACAGGGACTGATTAAGTAAATTAGTGATACTTATAGTTTGGGCTAATGATCCATCTTGATTATGTGGACTATATCTTTGTGGAGTCCATGAAGATTTAGTCCAAAGGGCTTATCATATGGATTATTGGATTAAAGGCCCAAGGAAGTGGATTACGGTTTACAAGTTGAAACTCTTGGAATTATACACTATAAGTGTAACCCCTAAAACCCTAAAATTGGCAATTGTGCATTCCAAGAAGATGCTAACTGTTTTTGGTGGTTCATAGCCTCTCTCTCATTATCCTCCATTTGTTCATGGTCTTTGTGACTTGTTTGAGGCATCACACTTGAGGTGTTAAGCTCTTGAAAGGCCAAATACAACAAGCTATAACAAGATGTAATCTTCTAACTAGTTTTTTTGTGATTCAAATGTCAAATTGTATGCTAGTTGTAGGCTTCATGCTTTGGATAATTTTGTTGCATGTATAACTAGAGAAAACTTAGATCCAAAGCATTAGGGTTGTATGTGCACCATAGGGATGTTAGAGTACATAAAACCCAACAGTGGTATCAGAGACATGAGTGTTTTCTGTTATTTGATGCAATTGTTGTTTGTTCAAAGCGGAAAAAATCATTTTTTTGGACTCTGCCTGATCGCCACGAGGTGGTCAAAATTACAACGAGGTGGTGACGGGTCTGTCAGATTTTTCGGATTTCTTGGCTTAATTTGGATTTGAATAATTACTATAAGTTGTTTTGTTGATCAAAATTCAATTTTATGTGATGAAAATAATTATCCCCATCTAAATTAAAAGATAAATTGTCAAATTCTAAAATAATTACTAGATTATATGATAAACTAGTTATTTGTATCATTTGATTTATCTACGTGAATTGTAATTAGGTCAAATTGGTAAAAGACAATATGATTATTTTATTGGTTAAAATTTGATCTAAATGTTTTTGAAGAGTTACAAAACTTGCCATCAAGTTTTGGAACTCAAAAGTTTTTTAAGGAGTTACAAAACTTGTCATCAAGTTTGGAAGCCAAATGTTTTTTAAGAGTTACAAAACTTGCCCTCAAGTTTTGGGACTTAAAAAGTCTCTTTTATGAACCATTAAATCTAGTAATTGAAAGGTTTCAAAAGGTACAACTATTGGGTTCATAACTTAAAAATTTATTAAATAGTTTTTAATTTTGAATTTTTATATTTAGAACCTTGAATAGTTCAAATTACACCTTATGGACTTTACTAAATTGATTAAAGTGTTTAATTAAAAGAGAATTATTAAATCCATAATCACATGGTTTAAGATTAATTAAATTAAGAGTATAATTTATTAATAGATTAAACCACCTAGTATTTTAAAAGTTTAAAATACACCCTTATACTATATAAAATTAAAAGTTCAATATATTATATATGTATAAGTAAAAGGTCAGTCTTACCGTTAGTAGGCCTCAATCACGAAGCTAGTCTATAAGGGGTGTTTAAGGAAATTGCCTATAAAATGGCGATTGAATGGGTATCTACTCTTACCCACCGCACTCTTGACTAGTGGAGGGTCGTTAGCCGAACGGGTAGGATAGGACGCAAACTTCCATTAAAAGTATAATAAAAAATACAAAGTAACTAAACACTTTTATTAATTCCCAAATCTTAGTTACTTTAGGAAAAATGTGAATTTGATGCTAATCCATGAAATTGCACATTGCACCTTATTGGTCGTTAGTGGAGCGTGTGTGGTTAACCGGCACACTAATATGAGACTAATGAAGGATGGAAATGGATAGCTCGTAGTTTGTCATAGATCAATGGAGCGTGTCTGGTTAACCGGCACATTGATTAGGTGATAAATGACTTCAAGAGCACCAAGCTAATTTGCATGGTTATTCACACCTTGTTTGTGATCCTCGGTATCCCAGTCACAAAATTGAAAGGCATAATCGAGATTAAACATGCCATTGAAATGTTCAATGAATCTCAAAAGATCTAGGAGTTTCATTTAAAACTTAATTCGTTTAAAATTTTCGTTTTCATGGTGAAACTAGTAAATCGTCATTTACCTACCAACAAATAGTTTGCAATTGGATTACGACATCCCTCTTCCGAATTGTGAATTATTGTGTTGGGTCCTAGCCTTAATATATCATTTGGGTGTTATACTAAGGACTTAAATCAACTAAACTTGAATTTCTCCCTTGTAGATGTCTAGTTCTGACAACTATAGTCTTCCCGAATCATTTGAAAAAAGTTTTCCTCATGAAGGTGATGTTCCTAGAAATCATACTTCACTTCCTCCACCTCCTCCTATAATTCTCCCTGACCCACATGTTCATCGACTTGAAAAGTTCAAGTTCACTCAAACCCTATTGGCTAGTGAACACAAAGATGGAAAGTCTGTGTGTGAACACGTCTTGGAGATGAAGTCATACATTGACAAGCTGCGAATGTTAGGTGTCGTGGTCTCGAGGAAGTTGGCTGTTGACTTGGTTCTTCAATCACTTCCTAAAGTTATATAGTGAGTTTGTTAAAGACTACTATGTGACAGACCACGACGTGACCCTTATCGATCTTACCTATTTGCTAATTGCTGCTGAATCAACAATGATTTGGCGCACTGGTAATGCAAATTTGATTGGAAGATCTACTTCCCAAACTTCCATGGACATTGACATTGGAAACATTGGAAGTCCAGAAAAGATTTCTCTTCCCAATGGAATGGGAAAGGCTAAGTCTGAGATTGTCCCGTGACCCATTCCAAAAGAATCCGTGTGCTTCTATTGCCAAGAGAAGGGGCATTGGTTGCGAAGCTGCCTTATCTACCTGAAGGATCATGAGGATGGTAAATTCAGAGTGTATAACTGTTCTTCAAGTAAGTCCACTATCTAACTCTATTAAGTTCCTATTTGAAGATTCTTAATACATGATGTGATAAGATCACATTTTGATGTTTTGTAGAATCGATGAAAAGAAAGGAAGCTAAAAGGAAAAGCATGCTGAGTCTGATCGCGAAGAGATGGATTTCGATAGCATGGTTCGATGATCGGATTTTCGAGCTGCTACTTAGGAGTTATGATAGATTGCTTAGAAACATGTAGTCACATAGTTTTTATTTGTAATTGCATTGTAAGGACAAGATTTACGTAGTTTTATAAATAAACAAAATTTTGATGTTATCTTATTTTTATATTTCCTTACAATGGCATTTGTGAAAATTGATGTTTGTATGTATCTATTTTTTAGCAATACGGATTTGATTCTTTCGTTTGTGGTAGTGTCAAAAATTTACCAAATAAGGAAAGATTCTCATCACCAAGTTTCAATTGGACAGAAACTTAAAATCATGCAACTTGTATTGTATGATGAATGAGAACCTTCGTCTTTGAGAAATTAAGACTAATTCCTTGTTCACATGTATATATGAGTCAAGTGAAGGACTAGGGGATCATGTACACTTGGTTGTGCACTGGTCAGGTACACCACAAAGAACGATAAGACTATTCGTCATGGTTTACTAAAGGTTTAGTAAATATGGTTATGCTTACAAGATTAAGTATAATTTTGAATCATTGAAAAAGTTCCAATGTATGGCATAACGAATAATAAGAATCAATTAGGCAGAAAGATAAAAAGTTTCCCCAATCTGAAAGGAAAGGAGAGTACTTGAGTATCGTGTTTTATGATCATCTTAGTGATTATGAAACCATATCACAATTGATCATCTAAGGACATATTGGTGCATTTGTATGGCTAAGAAAAGGAATCATGAATTTTTGAAATGGTTAAACCAAGAAGACGAGTCATACTTCGTTCCAAAATCAAGTCCTAGAGTCATACTCCAAGATTGTGACTTGAGTGACATATCTTAAGGAGGTTTATAACACATTTAGAATTGGTAGTTGTGATGTCTTTAAGACAAAGACCAACTAAGACCAATTATATGAAGTGTTTTTCCTTGATAAGAATCCGCACTAACTCTTGAATATTTGTTTGTCAAGGAGTGTTTCTTGACAAGAGAATCTTATATGTCAAGAGGTCAGTGGGAGTCTTAAAGATCTTGAAAAGTTTCAGGAACTAATCAAGAATAAACCTATTGTGTATCACTATCTCTCGACTTGAGTTTTGTAACCTATCGTGTTAACATATTCTTGTTTATGTGCCCATTCCAGTTAAAAGTTGACTATGCATGTGAGTCTATGAGTTCTCAGTTGTTTGCATAAGGCAATGCACCTTGATCAGTGAAAGTTCATTAATCAGTAAGGGTGAGCTGCTAAGCAACTTGGAAAACATGGTAGGCCCTTGTGCTGCCAAGTGGCAAGAAATTAAGATTGAACAAGTTCAGTCCATATGAGTTTGAATTTGTCATAGACCTTGTCTTATGATAATGGTTGGAAATGGCAAATTCACACGGATAGGAACACATACACCATTAAATCTAAGTGGTAAGGTTTCTCTCCAATTCATGAAAATGATTGTGAGGAAACGCTTTCGCTGAGTAGATTTTAAAGAGTTATCAATTGTGATATTTGCATTCTCAAATTCGATTATGATTACGGCATCCCTCTTCATAGTTCTAATTGTGAGAAAATGGCAAATACTTTGAACATTCGGGACTTACTGTCGTAAGTTCTGAAATTGTTTGGACACACATATGGGCTTTCTAATAAAAGGTGTATGAGCTTAGATAAAGGCTTATCGAAGCATCTCGTATTAGAAATCTGAACTTTGGTAAGAAAGTCAATAAAGTATTGATTTCTAGAAGTCCAGTTGATTTTGGATACATGTCAAAGCTAGTGGGAGCATAAATGTTATGCTAGTAACAAAATAATTGTTATGCTAGTGGGAGCATAATTATTATGGTAAGTCTTGCGAGTTAGCAATGCTATTTATAGGAAACAAAGTTCTAATTTGCAAAGTTGAAAAGGTTGAAAAGTTGTTTCGCTATAGTAAGGGAGAGGATACTTATACTTTATTTCAAATCTAAAAGCATAGATTGAAGTATTAATCAAACTTAGTCATGAGTATATATGAATATCTGAAAATTTTATATATATAAATATTATAGCAAAAGATTGGTCAAGTATCATGTCTTTATGTAAGACATTATGAATCATGTCATATATGCTTCGGATATAGGATCGATTACATATGCTATAATATTCACATGTTCTAATTTTCCAAATGCCTAGGGCATTAAGAGGGAAAAATGACTAGAACCGGATATGACTAAAGTGGTTAAACAATTGTCAAGGACAATCTAAGGTTCGCTAAGGATTGGTTGCTTAAGGACAGTTGGATGTATAGTAAAGGTTGGACCATATTGCCATTATTATGAATAGACAGAATTCTATTAATAATGCGTTGGCCTATGGCAAATATGGAAATGTTTTCATAATGGGAGTTGGGTATTAAGAACCTATGTGAAGGTTAGAAACTTTTATGCAAGAAGGATGTTCAAAGGAATGTACTTCGAATTTGAGACTTCGCTTCTTTGGAATTGTTTTGTTATCAATCTCCAGTGGAAGGTTTTGTAATATCGTTGGCAAAGTCTCTGTGACATTGGTACCTCGACATTACAAAAGATACATTGCATGATAGCTTAGAATCTAACACATTCTTATAGTGGCAAGAATTAGGTATTCTTACACTAAGTAATAAGGATTTGGAATTGTGAAATGAGCATCATTGAAATGTTTTCAATTGATCTATTTCACAAAGTAAGGACCATATATAAACATAGTGTGCATGCTTGGAGCATGAGATAACTATTGTTTTAATTCAAGTATTAAGTTGATTAATCAAAACATTATACAATGAATAATGTGTAATCAATATGGTGATTAAATAAAATGTGTTTTTATTTATATTCAAAAGTTTTGAGACCATATCGAATTCGATTATTCTTGTGTTTCACTTTGCACGTTTTGACTTACCGAATAATAAGATTATTCAAGCCATCCACAGTCGATCATACTTTGGAAGTAGGTATTGAGGCAAGACTGTCATGAATCCGTCTATAGATTGTCTAAGTGTTAGTAATAGCACAAGTTTGCTACAGTGTTCATGAGTACTCCTGTAGTAAGATTTGAGTATTGGATTAAACCCACGTTCATCTAAATCACTTCATGGATTGCATCAGGAGTGATTGTGAGACGATAATATCTTATATTCTTGAAACAGAGACATATGATTTGTAGTTTGCAAGTTGGTTGCACATTGATGATGGGTAAACGCACCAGTAACTTGGTGTTATAAAACGTATTATTGTGTGTGATTTGATGAGTAAATAGAGCAAGCATATGAGTCAAAGTTTATCTGTTCCTTTTACCTTAAGAGGGATAAAAGCGATATCTGTGGGCCCCTCGATGATTTAGTGATGACAACCCTAAGCGCTTGGCCAACCCTGGACTGATTTGATGTGTTCAATTAGTCAGTCGTCATAAATCGGAAATCGGGAAACAACACATGAACAGAGAGAATGATTATAATCCATGTCTCAGTTCATACGATATCTAGAATGGAGGAATATATGATCCCTTATCTGATGGACGTGTCAGAGTTCGACATCGGCTTTTGAGAGCTACGATTGCTAGTCGATTTTTCAACTTGCATTTGCAGTTATAGTTATTAGACTTATCCAAGTGGGAGACTGAAGAATCGTGGAATCAAGTATTAATCAAAATCAGAGTTAAACGAATGCAGATTGAACAAACGATGTAAATAAGATCTGGTTTCTGCTCATTTATGCTTTCAACATTTATAGAGAAAAATAGACATGTTCTATAAAGGACTCTTATCTAACTCTAGTAAAGTTCCATATTTATAGGAACAGTGAAAGCATACAAAAAATACTAAGGCATTGACACTTAAGATTCGTACGAACTACACCTTAGTAAATAAACTTAACAAACATACGAAGGGCACAAAAGACTTCGGCATATTACAACTAAATTCGACCCTTACAATATCCCCCTTTGTAATAATGTCGACCTTCATCGGTTCAAGAGTATCTGTATAGCATACAACATAACCCTTCGAATCTCAGTGTACCACGAGATAATTTTCTTCAGCTCCTTCTTATCTCCTTCGCTATTCTTCTTGCAGCTATTCATACGAACAATGAAATTCATATATTGGGATGTTGTGTATCTTTGCACTTCGGAAGCTTGAAATAAGAATCTTTTAGCCTTCCCATTTTTATCCTTCCCAGCAAAGACTAAGACAAATGGCTTCAAACAAATTTCCCCGTCTGCATACTTCTTCAACTCAGGTTGAGTTAAAGGAAGTTCCATTGGCACTTTTACTGTCAATCCCTTTGCAGTAGCTAACTCAACATCGGTAAGAGCTAAACACTCATAATAGTTGTCAATGAAAATCTTGATGTGAGCCAGCCCAAGTCGAAAAACTTCAGGATCAGTTTCTCGAAGATATGAAGCATCTTTATCCTTTAACAACAATGCAACTTGTATCAGATCATACAAGTTCATCAAAGGAAAATCCGCCACTGAGAAATCACAAACTTGCCCATTTTCCCTCGAAACAATGAAGCGAAGATTCTGCATCATATTTTCAAATAACACATCCCTCTTTATACTTATCACCTTCTTTATCTTCACTAGTGACCAAATTTCCTCTGGAAGCTTTCCAAGTACAACATGAAATCTGATCTTCATGTATGTGTACTCATCATCATTGTCAAACTTTTCAGCTATTTTGTACTAAGCCATAATAAACATCATCTCATTAACAGGAAAATCCAGTTGATTCATGTCTGTGTTGAGAACAACATAGCTCAGCTTCGGCTTCTTTTCAAAAACATACATATGATTATATGTAACTTTTGACTCTATCGTTTCATAGTTGTAATGCTTTGAAGGATCACCCTTGTTCATTCCAGGTGGATCGTTAGCATGAAGTCGCATTATGCTTTGCACAATTCGTAGCTTTTCAACCTCAGCCTCTGCTTCAGCTTTCTTTTCCTCCTTTGACTTTTCAACCATAATCGTTTTGCCTTTGTCTTTAACTGAGGAATTATCAACAACTTCCTTAGGCTTCGAACTGCCACCACCTTCCCCAATCACAATTCCTTTGGAAATTTGTCTTGAAATTGGCTTCGTTGAAATTGGCATTGTTGTCACAACTGTCGAAGTAACTGTCCCAGTTGTTGACGTGATTGGTTTCGTTATTGGAATCTTCGAAGAAAACACCGTTCCAACATCCTTTGCATCTGCATTCAAATCTTCACCACCAGCCTTCGTACCACCAACATTCTTCTCTCCCCCTTGCACCCCTGTGTAAACAGGTGGGGCACTCGTTGGAAGAAGGCTCGAAATGTGAGAAAGAGGAGCTAATTGCTTGTGTAAAATGGCTTCGAAATGAATGAATTTCTGAGATAAAAATTCCGGAGTAATCAACAAAGATGAAACTGATTTATTAGTTAAATCTTTTAGCTCCTTCAGTAGCTTGAGCACTTTCATAAAACTTTGATTTTCCGTTGTAGAAAGTTGAGTAAGTTGAGGACTCAAATCTTCGTACAACTTGACATATTTGGTAACAACATCACAAATAATGTCAACTTTTTGATTGATCGAAACATAATCCCTTTGCACAATTGTAATCTCCTTTTTCATATCCTGACGAAGCTCCTGAATTTGCGAATTCACATCCTCCCTGACTTTCTTTACATCCTGAACGAATAACACATGTCGTTCCTTCACCAAATTCTTGAATTCTTTCACCTCCCCTCTAAACATCGAAGTTAGAGAATTCACTCTTAACTCATCATTCTGATCATTGTGATCAACCTTCTCTAAGGGTCTAGTCTCTGAGTCGCAAACCATTCCATAAACTTTACTCACCACCTTTGCTTCGAAGGTTTTCAACAAACTATCAACTTCCATACAGGACACAGACGAACTACTTCCCAAATCTGCTTGAGATTGAAGAATAGAATTCAATTTCTTGTTGAGAATCTTGAATTGTTTCATCGTCATCAACATATGATCAGGAAAGTTATCTTCTTCATCATCAAACTGCAAATCTTCAAACATGCCTCCAAAACCTTCGTTGTCAGTATCAGTTTCAACAACAGGTGAACCTTTAACAGGTGAATCGATTTTGGGTGGATCAGTGGATTGAGATGGAAAAAGAGTTGTAAAGGGTTGATGGAGAATGTTTTCAAAGGTAGGTGAATTTGTAATATTCGGAACAATAAAATGAGGTAATGACACAAAAGTATCCGTTATCGAAGATGCAGGAATACCTTGAGTTGTAGCACCAACTTCTTTGTTAGACTCTCCTTCACCCATATTGACATTTACATCTGTATCAGATACGTGTGTAAAATTGCATGAAGTTCGAACCTCCTCAGTATGTGATTCAGTTAACGAAACATCGGGTGGTATGACAATAGTATTCTCAGGAGTAGATAGAGATTGAAAAATAATTGTTTCGGGTGCTTCAGGAATTATCTCTTCTTTGGACGACTCCTCTTGTATGACCAACTTTCGTTGCCTTTTCTTCTTCTTCGAAATGTGTTTAGCCACATCTTCAGCTCTACGTTTCATTGACAAAGGCGAAACTGGAGCTGGATCCTCACGAAAAATTACTCCTTGATGAGACAGTTGTGGTTTACGAACATTTGAAGGAGAAGATTTTAACAAACCATCTGAAGATTTTCGTGAACCCCTAGTCCTCTTCTTTAATCTTCGAAAAACACCAGATTTTGAAGGAATTTTCTCTGTAACTATAGTATAGTCAACAAGTTCCACTGGTTTGATGACAACAGTCGAAACATTCACTTCTGGCTTTTTAGGCTTCTTTGGGGACAACGTGGATTCGTGCACATGCTTCTCAGTAGACTTCTTAGTCTCGTGCACTGGCTTCTCAGGTGTAGCCTTTGCATCCTTCTTAGAATGTTTTGACTTCTTCGAAGGAACAGCTTCTTCTTTCGACAATAACTTTCCAGTCTCAACATCAGGATTGATGGTTTTCAAGTACTCAACCAACACCGAATTTGTTGGCTCAACCCTCTTTAGCATTGCATCAGGAATCCTGGCAATGTGTGTGAATACTTCCATATCATCCGAAACTTCCTTTGGGAAGTGATACTTCATAAACTCAGCTTTTTCTTCATCAGCAGGTACACCAATTCCTTCTTTTTCATAAAAATAACCAAGTATCAAACTCCAATACCTAGCACACGAAATGCCTTGAACCACATTCGTGTTTTCGACACTCTTTTGGAATTCCTTCCACAGTTGTGTAGAGTAGTCGAAAAAAAGATCATAGTACAATCCTGCCACCATCACATAAACCTCCATGCGACCTTTGTCTAATCCAACACTTCGACCAGTCAAGAATCGAAGACAAATTCCAAACAAGAAATTCCAAACAGTTGGAAGAGCTGACTTCTTGAAATCACTAATTTTCGTGAGTGGGGGTTGATGACCCATCTCATTAAACATGTGAACAACTTGTGCATAAGTGAGATTAGTAACAAGTTGAGAATTGGGAATATCCAGAATCTGGCAAAAGATCTTCTTAGACAAACGGATTTTCTTGTCATTCACCAGTTGAAAGGTGATGATATCCATTGCTTTGCTATACGTAGCAGTGAATCCTGCCTGTGAAAGCCATGAGAGAGGAACTGCAAACGAGTTGAACATCGCCTTCAAAAGAACAGAACTCTTCAATGCGACGATTAACATCTTCAACTCTTCAGGATATAGAGACACATCCCCTTCCACTTTATAATTGGTGCTTTGAATCTTCATTATTGGTTGAGAAGTGATGTCTTCAGTTGTTCGAGAAGCAGAATCAACGCCAGCCATGATCAGGGTTTTGAAGCTTTGAAGAACAGAGAGAATTTGGGTATTTTTTTTCTTTTATGAGCGTAAAGAGACAAAGAACCCGTAATTACCCTTTTTATATGTAACCCTGAATTTGAATTAAACGCGGAATAAGCATTAATTGAGATCTGACATGGCACCTTGAAAGTCGCACCAGTCTGCCAATAAAGTTGCCATGCGTCAAAAAGTAACTATCACACCGCCTTGAAACTAGGACTGAATACAAAACGTCTCATCAGACAGTCTGTTCGAGTCTCCTCAAGGAATAGTAACCGTCATCGACCTTCGGATGGAGGTTAAGCTCTTTCGTCTTTGGGTTTAGAGACGAAGTCATTTGCTAGACTGTCACACCCTCAAAACCAAATGAACGGCGCAAACGTTCTGGGGTGGAGGACGTCATGTACAGTATCACAACAATGCAAGTAGTAAACAAGCAACAACATCATCCATTGCATTAATAATATAATTTCATACAAGTGTGTTCCGTTAAGTTTTAAAGACACCAAAACAATATACATCAAAATATAAGATGAGTCTTGAACGAGCTCCATCTTCTCAAAACCTGGCTCCGGTACCTGTCTACTGGTGACCTGAGAATACAAGTTATTTTGAAAGAGTTTATCAGCTTTAGAGCTGGTGAGTTCATAAGTATATTAGTGTCTGTGTTTGTATGAAAGCATTTGTAAGATGTTTTGTAAGATGTACTGTGTGTTTGTAAAAGTTTTGTATTTGTTTGAACTATCCTAGAAAACCCTATGTTTCCTACTAAAAGTAGCCTTCTACCAAGGCATCTAGTGTCTGTGTGTGTATCCTTTGTAAAAGTGAGTATTTTCCCAAATCCGACTATCATTAACCAAAAATATAGTTTTTACATTATTGTTTATTGTGTGAAATCACAAAGTAAAATGTAAAGGGAAAATGTTATAATACTTTAATGTAGTATTATGAAACTACTGCTGTACTAACTACCTTAAGTTAATTGTATATTTTAAGGTAACATGTGATCGGCATGTATCTTGCTACCGACTCAATAGTAAAGTGACAATGTAAGATGCCACAAAAATGACGTTTGGCACCCGTAGACTTGCAATTCCCACTGTAGCGAGCATCAAGGTGTAGGATAGTCAATCCAGTATAGATCTATACAAAAACTCATACGCTCCCCAATTAAGGAGATTCTGATACAAAAACAGTCATGGCAGGTAGTGCCATGCCCTGTTTAATGGCTCACATAATTGTATTAATGTAAATGTTATGTGAATTGTGTGCTAGCTGTATTGTATGTTCTTTCTCTGTCTAGCCTGTATGTTTGTTTCTCATCACTCTGTTTCATGTTTGTTTCTCATTATAGTATGTATTGACTCATGAATGAACTGACTCATTGTATGTTTCATCGTTCTAGTAATAGTATCTTCCTAAACTACCCCTATGGTAGCTTACTAGCAATGTATGAACATGTTTGTATACCCTTGCTACCCAAGGGTATGGACTTGAATGAAGGAAAACCTTTTGTATCTATATACATATATATAATATATAACTAGGATTCAAACGACCCTCGGACAACTAACCTTGATACCCCAAGACCACAATCAAACAAGAACAGGAAGCAGGGTAGACTAGCAGTCCTAAGTCCTTCTTAATCCTACTTATATAACTATATTTACATAGATACACATAATATAAGTTAAAAGAGGTTGATAACAAACCTTTTATATCTATATACGTATACATAATATATAACTAGGATTCAAACGACCCTCGGACAACTAACCTTGATACCCCAAGACCACAATCAAACAAGAACAGGAAGCAGGGTAGACTAGCAGTCCTAAGTCCTTCCAATCCTACTTATATAACTATATTTATATAGATACACATAATATAAGTTAAAAGAGTTTGATAAATGTATTGACAATAAAAGAGTTTGTAAAACAGTTTGAGGTAAAACAGTTTGATAACCAGTTTGAAAAGTAAGAAAACCATTTGTTTGGTAGTTATTAATCACATGTGATTGATATAATAACTATAATTGTTCAACTTGTATCCCCCCCCCCCCATAAAAGCATTTAAAAACATTTAAAAGGTTAATTAAGGGGTATAAACTCACCTGTAGTTGGTGGTTTGGATGAACTGAAGAAATAGGATTGCTAGGTGTCAAGTGAAGACTTGTACACACACAATGATCCTATTTAACATATAAATACAACATATATGTATCTAATTAGACTTTAAACAACTAATTAGCAAAGTTAAGACATCCTAAGACAAGTTAAACACCTTATATAAGTGTTATAAGTCTCAAGGAATGCATCTAAGTGTTGTAGAACAATGCTATAGGGTTTAGGGTTCAAAAGAAACCCTAACTTGAGTTTACGGTTTTGTGACCTCAACCCAATGGGTTTATGGTCGTAAACCCTAGAGTTTACGGCCGTAAACTCCCCCTCTTTTGACCAATTGTTGATTTGAACGTTTCTAAGTCCATTGAAGTGTTTCCTCTTGATGTATAAGCCTAAGGAAGAAGCTAGGGCACCATTTCACTCCTATTTGGAGTTTACGGCCCAAAGACCACATCACTTTGGGTTTACGGTCGTAAACCCTAGAGTTTACGGCCGTAAACTCTTATGGATGTTCGTATTTCGATGATTTCAAGTCCTTAACACATCAAGGTAAGGATCCAAGTTAGTTACTTAGGCTTAGGAAGGGACTAGGGACATTTTGGTCCCTTAAAAAAAATGGGTTTACGGTTCAAGAACGTTCTTGAACCGTAAACACCATTTTCTTGGTGTTTCTTGGATGATTTCATGTTATAATGAAGTATAGCAAGCTTAAACACACTCTAGGATAGAAGTACTTACTATATGGAAGCTTGAAATGAGCCAAAATGCCAAGAACACTAGTGTGTGTTCTTGGTGTTCTTGGTGTTCTTGGTGAAAATGGAAAAATCAACCTTTTGGAATGATTTCACGGTTAGAAGGTTGTTAAAACACTAGATTAAGTGATCTACTAACTTGAAATGGTTGAAAACACTTACTAGATCGAGATTTGGAATAAATCCCATGATGATACTTGAGAGGATTTGCTTTTGTTCTTGAGAAATTTGGAAAAATGATATAAAATGACAAGTGTCATATATATACCCCAAATTTCTGGGTTTTTGGCTGAAAATATTTTATTCCGGCAGTAAACTCCAATTTCTTGAAGTTTAGGAATAACAGTGTTGCACTATAACCCTAGGGCATCCTCTCTCCTGGTATCTCATAAAGTGTAAATCCTAAAATAATCAAACTTAATCCAAAAAGTCTGAAAATTTAACTGTAACTGATTTGACTCCTATTGAATTGACATGTTGTACAGAATAGAAATTTCAGGTTGTCACATAGACTGTCGAAATCATCAGCGTGAGTTGGTATTACACAGAACCTCAAGGATTTCGTGTGTGCAGTGTGCCAAAGAAAAGATAAGAAACAAATTAACAAAAATTTGGATCTGTGATGTCAAAAAAAAAATTCGACACAAAAGCAGAGAAACCCCGGGCAAAGGTTGCTTCATTAACTATCAAGAGAGATAATCAACTGCTTGTGTATGTTCCCGTGAATTACAATTGAATACTTATAGAGAAGTATCGAAGGGCTTCTTTTGTTAGTCTTATTGGGTGGTTTATAATTTCGTTACATATCATCCTAAACATAAGGTGAGTAATTGTAACAGAAAATTACTTGTTTGACCAGTGTAGTCAGTGACAAGTATGCTTTGAAGTATGTTGATAGTAACTTTGAAAGCAAATGAAATTCATACAGAAATCATATTCATTAAAAAAAATATTTGTTCTGGATCCTGTTGGGTAACAAACAGCGTGGGCTTCGATAGTTTGATCAAAATCACTCATGAGAATGGAATATGATTTTGAGTTTCGAAAAATGGTACTGAAACAAATGTTTCGTTAAATCTGGAACATAGTTCCCCGTCAATTCCTTACTAAGATAGAAAGTTGGGTTTCACTTGCATCACGGCCTCATGATGTCAGATCATTAACATAGAATTTTGATATATCTAAATCTTGATGGGTCGAATCAAAGATCTCTTGGACATATGTCTTCGTGTGTGCAAGTGTAAGAAATTTGGTGATGAAAAAGATTGGTTTTAAGTAACGAAGTGTACCTCTGTTATTTTCGGACAAAACAGATAACTCTTAACTCATGTGAGAAGAGTAAGGTAGCTCAATTGACTAACGTGAATATAAGCCTGACTTGGGAAGAAATTTTCGTATGAAAAATTTCATTAAGGCTGTCGTAAACACACATTGAGTCTACAGAGGCTTGGGTCAACATGTTGCAGCATGCTTCTAGGGACAGTCTAACTACTACATAGTTGTCGAAAGTTTACATTCCCATAGAAACGCAAGCATGACCCTTGAAAAAAATTTCGTGTTATCTGCACAAAGAAAAAGAAACAAAGAAAATAACAAAAATCTTTTTTGATATTTTTGATTTTTCGAACAGAAAGAAAATATTTTTGAGTTTTTGTGAATTTTTCGAAAAATAAAACAATTAACAAAAGAAAATCTTTTTGGAGTTTTTGATTTTTCAAAAAGATAACAACAAAACGAAAATAAAATCTTTTTGGAGTTTTTGATTTTTCGAAAATAAAACTAAGATACAAAATTA
This sequence comes from Lactuca virosa, assembly GCF_052849685.1. Classification (NCBI taxonomy): domain Eukaryota; kingdom Viridiplantae; phylum Streptophyta; class Magnoliopsida; order Asterales; family Asteraceae; genus Lactuca; species Lactuca virosa. Next base: position 321,759,751 of record NC_136428.1, read on the forward strand.
CGAAAAACATTTTTACAAACAAATGAAAATTTGTAAACAAACTACAATTTGCCATTTTTACGAAAATTTGGCAAACTAACGAAAATTTTGTACCACACAACCAACATACAAATTGTCGAATTCGAAGCGTGTCGAACCGTTGACTATGAACAGTAACCGTTAAATGACGTCTTATTGCCTCTGAATTGACACATTTGTATAACACTCCTTTGCTATACATTCGAAATCCTTCCTGGAACAGAACACACTTCAATCATTCCCAAACCTGTCAAAATTCAAACAAATGATTTTTCATCCAAAGCTTTTGTAAAAATATCAGCAAGTTGATCAGTTGTTTTTACAAAATGAACTTCAATGTTTCCATCTTCCACATGATCTTTGATAAAGTGATAACGAAGAGCAATATGTTTTGTTTTCGAATGTTGTACTGGATTATGACAAATGCATATAGCACTTTGAGAATCACAGTACAATGGAATCTTTTTCATATTCACAACATAATCTCTCAACTGACTTTGAATCCAAATAATTTGTGATGTACAAGCAGCAGCTGCTACATATTCGGCTTCAGCAGTAGAAATCGAAACACATGTTTGCTTCTTTGACTGCCAACTAACCAACTTTCCATCCAAAAATTGACAACCACCACTTGTACTTTTTCGATCCAAGGTACACCATCCTAGATCTGCATCTGAAAATTCCTGAATGAAAAATCTTGTTTTTGAAGGATACCACAATCCTAACGAAATTGTTCCCTTGAGATAACGAAAGATATTCTTCACAGCTGTTAAATGTGGTTCTCGAGAATTTTCTTGATACCTAGCACAATTACATACAGAAAACATGATATCAGGTCTACTTGCAGTAAGATAAAGCAGTGAACCTATCATGCTCCTGTATAAAGTAAGATCAACCGCAGGCGTTTCTAACGAAGGTGTTAGCCTTGTGCCAACAGCCATTGGTACTCTTAACTTCGTGCTATTTGTCAATCCAAACTTTTTGAGCAAATTCCTTGTATATTTCTCTTGATTGATGAATATGCCTTCTCTGTTTTGACATATGTTTAAGCCAAGAAAATTATTGATTTTACCCATCATGCTCATTTCGAATTGTCTTTTCATCAAATTTTCAAATAAATTAGATAAAGCAGGGTCAGTAGAGCCAAAAATAATATCATCGACATAAATTTGAACAAGCATCAGATGATTCCCAACTTTCTTTTGAAATAATGTGGGGTCAACAGATCGTTGCTTAAATTTCGACTGTTTTAAGAAACTGGTAAGAGTTGCATACCATGCTCTTGGTGCTTGTTTTAACCCATATATAGCTTTATCTAAAATATATACATGATTAGGATGCATTTCATTTACGAAACCTGGAGGTTGTTCTACGTAAAGAGTTTCTTCGAGTTCTCCATTGAGAAAGACACATTTCACATCCATTTGAAAGACATCAAAATCCTTATGAGTTGCATATGCTAAGAATATTCGAACAGCCTCGAGTCTTGCAACAGGGGCAAAGGTTTCTTCATAATCAATCCCTTCTTGTTGCGAATATCCTTTTACAACTAGACATGCTTTATTTCGTACAATATTTCCATCTTTGTCGGTTTTGTTTTTGAAAATCCATTTTAACCCAACAATCGAAACATTTTCAGGTTTATGAATTAATCTCCAAACCTTGTTTCTTTCGAATTCAGGCAGTTTTGATTGCATTGCAACAACCCAATCTGAGTGTTCCATTGCCATCTTAATTGTCTTTGGTTCAATTTTAGATATGAAAACATTGAACATGCAAAATTCTTGATGAGTATTTAATACCTCATTCTTCGCACGAATCTGAGCTCTTGTTAATACTCCATCTTGAGGATTTCCAATGACTTGATCTATAGGATGAGTCTTTGTCCATTTCTCTAACGGTGGATATGCCGGATCGAATTCCAAAGGTGCATCTTCGTACATCTCTTCATTTTCAGATCCTACAACAGAAACATTATCATTTAGATCATGAAAATCATCATTTTGATTAAGATTTATTGTATAATTTTCCTCTTCAACATAATTATCATGTTGATGCTCCCCCTCAACTAGATGCTCCCCCTCAACAACTTCATCCATTCTCCTATTCTACCCCTCGAAAGAATGCTCCCCCTCAACCAGAGTATTAGAATCCAAGTGCTCTCCTTCCACTGGATTATGAAGCATACTTTCGCCAACTCCGGGAGAATTCCTTGTTGAATTAACATCTACTATATTTTGAGGATTTTCCAAGTCATCATTATGCTTCGAAGATTCAGAGTGATGATTATCATTCGCATGAATTTCAGCATCCACACCCCTGTCAGGAATACCAAAAATTAAATCATAATCAAAGTCAGATGAATTTGATTCTTCAGTTTCATCAGATGATTCATTAATAATTAGTTTTTGTTCAAATTGCTTTTCAACTTGTTTGACATAATAATCATCGAAAGTAAGATTGAAAGTCTCTTCGACTTTTCTTGTGCGCTTATTTAACACTCTGTATGCAACCGAATTGTGCGAATATCCCAAAAATATGCCTTCGTCAGCTTTAGCTTGAAATTTTGAAAGTCTATCTTTAAGATTCATTATAAAACACCTGCAGCCAAAAACATGAAAGAATTTGACATTAGGTTTTCGGTTATTGATAATTTCATACGGAGTCATATTGAATCGACGATGATCGAAAGATCGATTTTGAGTGAAACAAGCTGTCGAAACTGCTTCAGCCCATAGATATTGAGGAAGATTCGCATATGTCAACATAGTTCTCGCTGCTTCGCAAAGTGACCTATTTCATCTTTCAACCACACTATTTTGCTGCGGTGTATAGGGCGAAGAGAAGTTATGCGGAATTCCTTTTTCTGTTAAGTACGAATCCAACACTTTGTTCTTAAACTCAGATCCATTATCACTTTTGATCTTTCGAACATTTTTCTTCAGACTTATCTCAATCTTCTTAATAAACTTGATCATTGTTTGAGTAACCTCAGATTTTAACCTGAAAAAATATACCCAAGTAAATCGTGAAAAATCATCAACAATAACCAAAATGTACCGTTTCTTGTTGAGAGTTGCAACAGTCGATGGTCCACAAAGGTCAATGTGTAGAAGTTCCAACGGTTCCACAATTTTCGAATCTATGACAATTGGATGTCCTTTCCTGTGCTGTTTCCCTTGTTCACAAGCTTCACACAATGTATCATTGTCAAATTTTAGTACAGGTAAACCACGAACAAGATCATCAACAACCAATTTATTCAAATTTCGAAAGTTTAAATGTGATAAACGTCGATGCCATAACCAGCTGATGTCAGAGGAAGCTTTCGAAAGTAAGCACACTGTGGGTTTGCTGATGATTGGTTTGATATCAAGAGTAAACATGTCACCATGTCGTTTGGATTTGAGCAAGACTTCGTTAGTTTCAACATTTGAAATGATGTTGCCTTCTTCGTTAAACACCACTTGATTGCCAGAGCCCACAACAAGTTGGGAAACACCTATCAAGTTATGTTGAAGACCTTCGACATAAGCAACGCGATTAACAGTGAACTTTCCATTCGTGACTTTGCCATAACCTTTCACTTGGCATTTGTGATTATTGCCAAACTTCACAACTCCTGCATTTTCCAAGCTTCGAAAATCTCTCAGATTTTCCTTTCGTCCAGTCATGTGACGTGAGCAACCACTATCAATATAGGATTTCTCATCATATTGCTCGTCACATAGTACCTGCGATCAATGAAAGAATTTAGGTACTGTCACACCCCAAAACCGGAACGGCGGAAACGTTTTGGGGTGGAGGACGTCATGTCAAGTATTACAACATATACAGTATAGTAATCAGAGTACAACAACCATTGCATTAATAGTAATAATTTTACATAGGTTACATTTAGCAACAACATCAAAAGTAAATACAAAGAATAACATAAACTGCAGCTTGGTACTAGGCAGACTTCGCAAAAGTTCCCGGAGTGTACCTGTCTATCGATGACCTGAGAATACAAGTTATTTTGAAAGCGAGTATCAGCATTTTAATGATGGTGAGTTCATAAGTATTTAATGGCATTGATATAAATACATGATTTTCTTCAAAATAATCTTATAAAAGATGGTGATTTAGAATTTACAGAGTATTAGAATTTCTCCCAGAAAATCCTATATTTCCTAATAAAAGTAGTTTTCTACCAAAACTCGACTACTCTATGTTTAAGTGCATGAGTTTCTCTACGGAAAGCAGTCTTCTACCAAGACCCAACTGTTTATTGTCTAAGGAGTATTTTCCCCTAAAAGTACTATCATTATCAAAAATAGTTTATACTTTAAGGAATATGTGAGAATATGCCAAATAAAAGTAAATAGGGAAAATATTACTTTTCTTCAGCAATGACGTTGCTGTTTTATAAAGAAATAAAATACATACTCCAGGTGGTATTGAATGAACAACACGCCTCGGAGAGTCTAAAGAATGAAGTACAGACTCCAGGTGGTATTGAATGAACAACACGCCTCGAAAAGCCTAAATGAATGAAGTGTAGACTCCAGGTGGTATCGAATGAACAACACGCCTCGAAAAGCCTAAATGAATGAAGTGTAGACTCCAGGTGGTATCGAATGAACAATACGCCTCGAAAAGCCTAAATGAATGAAGTGTAGACTCCAGGTGGTATCGAATGAATAATACGCTCGAAAAGTCTAAATGAATGAAGTGTAGACTCCAGGTGGTATCGAATGAACAATACGCCTCGAAAAGCCTAAATGAATGAAGTGTAGACTCCAGGTGGTATCGAATGAACAATACGCCTCGAAAAGCCTAAATGAATGAAGTGTAGACTCCAGGTGGTATCGAATAAACAATACGCCTCGAAAAGCCTAAATGAATGAAGTGTAGACTCCAGGTGGTATCGAATGAACAATACGCCTCGAAAAGTCTAAATGAATGAAGTGTAGACTCCAGGTGGTATCGAATGAACAATACGCCTCGAAAAGCCTAAATGAATGAAGTGTAGACTCTAGGTGGTATCGGATGAACAATACGCCTCGAAAAGCCTAAATGAATGAAGTGTAGACTCCAGGTGGTATCGAATGAACAATACGCCTCGAAAAGCCTAAATAAATGAAGTGTATCTTTATATAGCATATAATGTATTCGTATACACTCATGAATGAACTGACTCTTGTGTAATTCTTCGTACTAGAAATAGTAAATAGTATCTCCTAACTATACCCATAATAGTTACTAGTATTTTATGTATATGAATAATGGAAGGATGCCTTTGCTACCCATAGGTACTGAACTGACTGATAGAACTTTTATGACCATATAGGTATACATGATATATAACTAATATTTAAACGACCTTCAGACGGATAACCGATACCCTAAAGCCACATCCAAACAAGGAAAAGGAATTAAAGCGAGCTAGCCTTCCTAAGTCCTTTAAACATTTCTTATATAACTATACATATATAGGCATGCATTTTACCATATAAAAGCATAAAAGAAGTTTTGGTAAAACCTTTGAAAAAGCTTTAATAATCTAACAAGTGGTTTTCATACTTTAAAAGAGATTTGGAAACAGGACTTGAAAACCTTTAGCTGGATAAAACAGTTTAACATGCAAAAACCTATTTGCTATACGGTTATTAATCACATGTGATTGATATAATAACCTTATAGTTCAACTTGTATTCCCCCCCCCCATAAAAACATTTAAAATCATTTAAAAGATTGATTTAGGGGTATGAACTCACCTGACGTGGGTGATTCGGATGAACGGATGGTATAGAATGCTATGTGTCAAGTGAGGACTTGAACACACACTCGGATCCTATTTAACATGTAATGATACATTTAAGTATCTAATTAGCATTTCATAACTAATTATGCAAGTAAAGACATCCTAATACATGAAAACACTTTACTACAAGTGCTAGGAGTACTAAGGGTTGCATATAAAGAGAGTATGGCCTCACATTGGAGTTTACTCCTCAAATGGTGGCCTTTATGAGTGTTTACGGTTTCTGGACCACTTCCCCCATGAGTTTACGGCCGTAAACTCATGGGAATGGTGTCATTGGGTGTTCTAAGGTCTTATACTACTCAAGGAAGTAAGCTAGACTCGAATCAAGAGCTTAGGAAGTGACTAGGGCTCAAAATGGACCCTTGGTGGGGTTTACGGTCGTAAACACATGAGTTTACGGCCGTAAACTCATGTTTGCCCACCCATTTTGTGTATCTATCTTATGCATGCAAGGTTCTAGTCACTCATGTTTTGGTGTATCTATCTTATGCATGCAAGGTTCTAGTCACTTATACAAGCCATATGAGGTGTTAGGGGCACAATATCACCCCTTTATAGAGTTTACGGCCAAAGGACCATTTCCTTATGAGTTTACGGCCGTAAACTCTATGTGGACATGGTTTATTTGATGTTTAAGGTCCCTAGTTCAAAGGTGGTTGGTTCTAGGCTAAGTTCTGGGCAAAAGGAAGGAAGAAAGGGCATCATTGAACCCTTAAAGGGAGTTTACGGCCCAAGAACATGCCTTGGCCGTAAAATCTCTTCCAACCCTTGTTTCTTGATGTTATTAAGGCCTAAACATGTTAAACCTAGTGTACAACGAGTTAGAACGAGAGTACTTACGATCTAGGAGCTTGAATGGTCGGTTTTGGCCAAGAACACTAGTGTGTGTTCTTGGTGTTCTTGGTGAAACTTGAAGATCTACACAAATGGAATGATTTCACGGATGAAACCATGTAAGATCACTAGCTTAAGTAAGATATCAACTAGTTGGGACAAGAAACTTACGAGTTTTGAAGATCGGGGACGAAGATCGGGATGATAGTTGAGAGGATTTCAGCCAAAGGAAGGGAAGGAATGAACAAATGGCCAACATTCCACCATATAAGGTGGAGTTTACGGCCGTAAACTCCCATGTGGTGGCCGTGAACTCTAGGTCACTGTGTTTCAGGCCCGTTCGTTGTACTATAGTTTCGGCAGATAAACCCCAACACTTATTCCTTAAGTGTACTGGGCTCAGAACGCTCGAACAGACTCTAAATTGTGCTAAATGATAGCAGGAATAAGTCTGACACTAATTTCGGTTGACTGGCTGAGCTTTCAAAGCAAGAGAAAATTTCGGGTTGTCACATCATCCCCCTGTTAGAGGGAATTTCGTCCCGAAATTTGAGTTTAGGCAAGGAAGTAGGTATGAATAATCGAGTAAAGAGATGAGGATACTTCCTATTCGATTGGTCCTCGCGCTCCCAAGTGAACTCCGGTACTCACTTGGCGTTCCAGCGAACCTTCACGATTGGGATGCGGATTCGTTTCGTTCGCTTGGCCTTTCGGTCCATGATTTCTACAGGTTCTTCCACGAAGTTGAGGCTCTCATTGATTTCAATCTTGACGAGTGGGATTTCGAGAGTCACATCGGTCAAGCACTTTTTCAAGTCTAAGACGTGGATAGATTTGGGTGGAATTTATGGAATTCCAAAAGTAGTTAAGGTCTGACGGGGGTTGGACAAATTCTTATCAAGAATTTATGATGGTCCTAAGCTCTTTGGGAAGATAGAGCTTTTCAGTACTTAGAACATAATGTACTTCTATGGTGAGATCATCACTGGCGTAATCGCCATTTTGAAGTTCCAAAAGTTCTCTCTTACTGAGGGTGTAGTTCTCCGAATTGGTTCTTAGAAGGCTCAGGTCGTCTTCGGATTCGTATTTCCTACTGGTTAGCTTTCGGAGGTTTTCTGGATCATCGGGTGTATTGGCTATATACTGGCATCTATTGGTTACGTGACATCTATCTCGACCTAGTGCAAAATGGACCTGTACTTCTAACTCTTGAGGTGTTTCTAACGGAAACTCTCAAAGTCGGTGTGATAGGGGATTTTACCAGACGATGCTTAGAAATTTTCAATTTTCATCATCGTCTAATGGATGCTTTCGCAGTATGATTCCTAACTGGCGGGAATCATTCTCTTACTCGCTTCTCTGTTTCATGGAGAGCAGCCTCTGATCAGGGCTAACTTAGTCCTCAGAGATTTTCGAAAGGATTGACTATCTCAGGAGGTGGTTCTACTATCTCTTTCGAGATAGTATTTCTTGGAACACCTAGTAGTCTAACAAATCTCTAAGATATGCTACATTCTCCATTGTGTCTACTCCCTCTAGTTTGTAGGAAACGCATGTTCCTGTGTAACCCATCGACTAGCACCTAGACTGGTGTCGGGTCTACAATCTCTTTATGATCTGGGTTGTAAGGTTTAACGCAACTTACCGCCTACTTTCCTTAAGTATTCTTGGTCGCGAAAGTTATCCTGTGGCTCTTGGCATTCTAGTATTAACTTCGATGAATGCGGTCGATCGTCTATAGGGTGACGGTGACTTTTTCTCGCATGAGGAGGCGTTGTGTCCTAGGCACTACTCGTCTGTAACGGAATAGACGAAGTTCCTGAGTAGTGCAAGTATCCCTTGCAACTACTCTTCCGGTGTTACTGAGTTTTCTCTTTCCGGATTAAATCTAGATAGCGTAAGATTCTGCTACTCAGAACCTCTGATTTCCTCATCCATTCTTCTCATAGTTTAACCTGTCACAGCTTTCGGGTTTCTGGGCCTACCGCTGAGATGCTTAATTGGTGGGATTAAGCGCGAATGGATGGTCGTAGTCAATGTTTTTGACTCTTACGACTTGAGTTACTTTTCCTAACCGAGGGTGTTAGCTACTATGTTGGCTTTAACCGGGATGACAACAAATTTCGAATTTGTGGTCATTTTAGTAGCTCAACACGCAGTGGTTCTCTTGACTCCAGCTCCTTTTCTATGGGATAGGATGAAAGGTCTTATTATAAGGTTCGTGGTAGACCTCATACTCGGCTCAATCACTATTACTCCGTGTCTGCAAGTCGTATATAATTGAGATTTGACGGGATGTTCAGATGTGTGGCCCCACCCCAGACCCACAACCAAACGAGGAATAGGGAGTAGGGAGGAAGCATACATCCTAAATCTTATTGATCTAAATTATATACCACTCTAATGCATATACTCAGTAGTAGTAAGTTAATCCCATGAGTTCTTTCTCTTGAATTACGAACCTGGTTGTGTGGTGCTAATGGTCTTTCGGGAGGATCTATTGAGTAGGCCTCGGGCGGTTACTGTCTTCCGGAATATCTGCAGTGCCTTTCGCTTTAGGTTTTGATGACTAAAGAGGGGTTGGTTAAAAGTGCGCGGTACCCTTCTCCTGGGTACTTCTGAAGGTTTGGATAAGAGAGACGACTGACGGTTCGCATTAGGTTTTCTTATTAGGTTCGGAAGAACCTTTATTTGACGCATAGGCTATGGTGAAAGTTCTCTTTACGCAACACTAGGAATTCTTGCATGGGTGAACCAAGTCAAGCCATGACTGACGGCAGTGTCGAAATTGGCAAACATCGACATGATATGGAATGAAGATCGATAGGACCATGTGCTGAGCAGGGCACACAAGTTCTTAGCGTCTCGGGTTTCGTCCATGGTATCACTATCGTGGATACTTGGACCGATAGAATTGACGCAGAACTCTAGGGGTCCTGATGTTTTGGGAACAATGTACTTTTCATGAATGGATTTCTCACGAGGCCTCTCTATAACCGCCTAGTATACACTAGTCATGTATAATTAAGATTAAAAGGACTGTTGACTGAGCAATTCCGCCCTAAATCCACAACCAAACGAGGAACAGGAGATAAGGCAGCATCACTCACTCGAGGTCTATCAATCTTAATTATAAATGGCCTTAATGCATATACTAAGCCATCATAGCTTTACCTGATGGGTTTTTGAATTTTACAACAGTGCTGCGACTTTCGCCTTAACGAGGGAGTAATTACAATTAGAATTGATTTATTAAAGTTCTCGGTTAGCTACTTAGGATTGAGAGACGTACCAAAATTCTACCGGGTTCTTTGATGCTTCTCCTAGGCATTAGGGTTAAACTCCTCCTGCGTCTTTGTCATTTCTTTCAGTTGGGAAGTCCCTCTTGAAGTGCCCAATTTCACCACATAAGTGGCATAATGGACTGGTCCCCACATGGGTGGTTGATGTAATGAACTCAACCGGGGTTCTACAGAAGCGAGCGGTATGCCCCTTCATGTTGCACCTAACGCAAAAGAGTTCTCGACATATACCATGATGATGGTAGTTACACTTGCTGCAGCGGGGGAGGTTTCCTAGGTATGGTCTTCCAGGTGTCGAGGCAGAAGGGTTGACAGGGGTATTGACTACCTCCGCTCATTGCCCTACGGGAGGTCCTTGAGTCGAGGTACTTCCCTCCTCGTTCTTAAACTTTCTTTTCAGTGGATTTGGGTGGGGTTCTTGGGTGGCTTTACACACCGGTGCTGGTTGTTGCGGTCCATTGCTTTGATCGGGATTCCCGATAGGGCTCCTGCTAACAATGGCGTTGTTAGCATTCAGGTGAGCCATGACAGCTGCTACGGCTGCTGAAACTGCAGCTCGGAACGTAGCTTCATCGAAATGGAAGGACCGGTGTCTTACTAACGGGTTGGTTACGTCTCTTCGGAGGCATGGTTTTTCCTACACGAAAAGGAACACAAGCTGATGAGAGACGATGGTTAACCCTAGACGTATCTTTCTTTACTATGATAGGCATAAAATTTTCCCACACCTCGAATTATGGTTATCTGAGCGTCGACCTACATCCCTATGATGCAGTCTGGGTAGCAGGGTAGGAGTAAGTGTATCGGAAAGCCATAAAATGGGTGTCGTTCCTACTAAGTTATCCTTACATTGGAGAGGTTCACTCTCCGGCCTTGAAAAGATTTGAGAGAAGTTCGGAACGAAGATCATAGAAGAAAAGGCTCATGAAAACTTATGGTTAAACACTCTCAATCGAGGTTTTGAGATCCGATCTATTCGTATTAATTGCGACGGGAAAGACGATTTGCCTAACACATAGTGTGAGCAGTGCAATCACTAACTCACTAAATTGTATTATTTTATGGATTTATTAGCGTGACGATAACGAGGAAAAGACACTTCTCGGGTTCCATGTATTGGCTCCCTCTATCCACCTCTTATCCTTGATTGGAACAGGCGTTGGTTTTCTTCGGGTATTTTCCTAGGGTTTTATTCTCTTGCAGACATATTGAATTTCTGCTCCGCCTTACTTCTGATTCTGACTCTGAGTGTCATCACCTCATAATGGATGACTGGAATCTCGAAAGTTCAGGCGAATCTCCCACCGATGTCCCTAAAAGGTATAGGCACATGGTGGTTTCAATAGTCTCGTCCCTGTTCATTTATTTCCTAATTGGAAATCTTCTCAATGAACCTCTTCTGGGTCTGCATCGACTCTTCTGCCGATTACTGAAGTGGATAAGGCTTTCTAAAGGGTTTCGTGCGAGAATGGAAATGTCTAAAGAATCCTAAGATATTATTAAAACATTTCACTGGGTGATCCATATCGAGTCGTGCTGCAATTACATAGCGTACACAAATCATATATAACTTAGATCTGATAGGCCTTCGAATATGTGATACTAATCTATATCCACATCCAAACAAGGAAAAGGAAGTAGAGCGAAACCACACATTCTTAGCCTATGGGATCCTTACTATATATAATCTTGGAAGTATACACTTTGTAATCATAGGTCTATCAATAAGGATCTTTTTAGTTCTCACGCAAGGTTATTTATGGTTCCTAAAATACCCCTATACTATTTTAATTACATGTTTGATTCTTAACTTCTGAACGTGCTTTTGGGTTTATTGTGAGTCTTTTAGTATCCTAAAATACTCATATAGTATTTTAAACTTTATGTTTGGCTCTAGCATTCCTATTTGGTAAGTTTCTGATTTGTTGCAACACCACCATCACTCCCAAGCACACGTTAGTCGCATCTTGAATAAATATAGTTGATCAGGTTATATTTATTCCAGCTTACGATTTACATAACTGCCCAGGTTTGACGGTAATGGTCAACATCCAAAGACTTTTATTCTTATTCTTCTTGTGATACTTTGTTCGGGTGCTTAGATTCTGGATGTTCATATACTTTTGTAAAATATGGTTATATTTTAAATTATAATTCTTGGTCAGAGTATTTTATCCCATTGTATTTATAGGTCGTATATCTTTTATGATTTGATATACTGAGCTCACTATAAACAATGCTCTGATACCAATCTGTCACACCCCAAAACCGGAACGACGGAAACGTTCTGGGGTGGAGGACGTCATGTCAAGTATCACAACATATGCAGTATAGTAATCAAAGTACAACAACCATTGCATTAATAGTAATAATTTTACATAGGTTACATTTAGCAACAACATCAAAAGTAAATACAGAGAATAACATAAACTGCAGCTTGGTACTAGGCTGACTTCGCAAAAGTTCTCGGAGTGTACCTGTCTATCGATGACCTGAGAATACAAGTTATTTTGAAAGCGAGTATCAGCATTTTAATGCTGGTGAGTTCATAAGTATTTAATGGCATTGATATAAATACATGATTTTCTTCAAAATAATCTTATAAAAGATGGTGATTTAGAATTTACAGAGTATTAGAATTTCTCCCAGAAAATCCTATATTTTCTAATAAAAGTAGTTTTCTACCAAAACTCGACTACTCTATGTTTAAGTGCATGAGTTTCTCTACTGAAAGCAGTCTTCTACCAAGACCCAACTATTTATTGTCTAAGGAGTATTTTCCCCTAAAAGTACTATCATTATCAAAAATAGTTTATACTTCAAGGAATATGTGAGAATATTCCAAATAAAAGTAAATAGGGAAAATAATACTTTTCTTCAGCAATGACGTTGTTGTTTTATAAAGAAATAAAATACAGACTCCAGGTGGTATTGAATGAACAACACGCCTCGGAGAGTCTAAAGAATGAAGTACAGACTCCAGGTGGTATTGAATGAACAACACGCCTCGAAAAGCCTAAATGAATGAAGTGTAGACTCCAGGTGGTATCGAATGAACAACACGCCTCGAAAAGCCTAAATGAATGAAGTGTAGACTCCAGGTGGTATCGAATGAACAATACGCCTCGAAAAGCCTAAATGAATGAAGTGTAGACTCCAGGTGGTATCGAATGAACAATACGCCTCGAAAAGTCTAAATGAATGAAGTGCAGACTCCAGGTGGTATCGAATGAACAATACGCCTCGAAAAGCCTAAATGAATGAAGTGTAGACTCCAGGTGGTATCGAATGAACAATACGCCTCGAAAAGCCTAAATGAATTGTCACACCCCGCTAAAGCGGAAACACGAGGCGTGGAAGTATAAAGGGTTTCATAGCAAAAGTTAAAAGACAACACCAACCATAGTATTAAAAATCATTACAATTTTACAATGGGTTTGAACAACTTTTAAAAGAAATTACAATGTAAATTGAAATACAACACATGCGAATGCTCCTAAAAGTGAAGTGTCCCTAAGTGCCACTTACTCGATGATTCCTGAAAAAGCATGTAAAACGAGCGTCAACTATAAAAATAGTTGGTGAGTACTCACAGATAAACAAAATAATATTGGTTCCATGAATTGAAATCAAAGTTTTGATAAAAGTTTCCAATAATAAAAGTATATTGTTAAAATTAGTAAATAAGTTTGTAAAAACAAAGTTCTTTGTCATCATGAGAGATAAAGTATGTTGCCCAAATAAGATGCAACATTCATATTCTCATGGAAGATAAAGTCCGTTACTCAAACGAGTAAACAAGTTTCATTGCTAAAATGAGCAATCAATTTCGTTGCTACAAGGAGCAAACAATTTCATTGCTAAAACATGTATATAAGTTTTCAGTAATAAAAGTTCGTTGTTGTAATGAGAAACAAAGTTCATTGCTATAATTAATAACAAGTTCATTGCTATAACGAGAAACGAGTTTGTATGTGTATGAGCAAACAATGAGTCTCAACCAAACCTATGACTGAAGCCCTATCAAGATCTATGCTTATCGTTCCATAGATGAATATGGTATCATGCACTCCAGCAATAGGGCGAGTGAGGAGTTGTCAATTCCTAATAGCGCTATCCATAATGACCATTGGCTCAAAGAGTTAATGGTTAGAGATAAGGGAAGGGCCTTAGTACGATAAGTTCTCATGTTCCGTGTTGCATAGACATACATAGAGAGATATAGCAATAAAATAGCAATCATGTTTGATACAAATCAATTTAAATACAACGAACAAATAATAGTTTTTCGGGACATGCTTTTCCACCCCAAAACATAAAAACTGAAAATAGGGGAGTGCGTGAATACTCACAATATGCAAAATATAGTTATCAAGTTTATACGAGTCAACTAAATATAATGAACATAAATAGTTTAGGACATGCTTTTCCACCCCAAAACATAAAAACCGAAAATACGGGAGTGGTGAATACTCACAATATGAAAAATATAGCAACCAAGTTTATACGAGTCAAATAAATACAACGAACATAAATAGTTTAGGACATGCTTTTCCACCCCAAAACGTAAAAACCGAAAAAAGGGGAGTGGTGAATACTCACAATGCATTTAGATGATGCAAATGGTGCCTTGAACTACGTTCCACGTGTACCACTACCGATTCCTACAATAATGGTATTCGCTAGTGAGTCTCTAATCGAAATCTAACACTAGTATACTTACTACTACAATAGAATTATGCCAATAATGTGTCAAAATTTAATATTGATAAGTTACAAACATTTTTCTGTGGAAATTAAGTTTCAAAGAATCAATTGTTATATAACAATTTAAGTGCAAAATTTCCATTATTGAAATGTTAATATTTAACATTTTAGAGGTGTTCCAATGATTAAATATTCAAAACTAAATCAATTTAGTTCTAAACTTTCCCAAACTTTGCATTTAAGTTTTAATTGAAGTCAAAGACCTTAAAATAAATTTTCTTGAATTTTTGATTTGTCTGACTATTTTTCACGATTTTAGTTTCTTGAATAACCATAAAATCATGAAAAATACTAAACCGTTAATAAAAATTACCAAACTTCAGATTTTGGTTCTAAATGTACTAAAAGACTTCTAGATAAATTTTCATGGATTATGAATATGTATAACCATTTTTCACATATTTAATTCTCTAAATAGATACAAATTCATGAAAAATAGAAATCAGTTATGAAAATACCCCAAACTTTTTATAACAATATCATTACACATACTTAAGCTGGCAAAAATATAAAAAGGGGTTTCTAAACTGTTTAACCAAATTTTATGATTTTTATGCATTTATTCTAACAAAAATGGGGATAAATAGAAAACAGTTTCCAAAATTACCCAAAATTTTTGTAACATTTTTATTATACATGTAGAAACTGTGAAAAATATAAAATATATTTTTCAATTAGTCTTTCTATTTTTCTTTGTTTTATCCTCTTAAATAATCATTAATTGGAGAATAATTATTAAACAGTTAAAGTAAATTACCAAAAAAAATTTACACTTCATTTACAGAGTAAATAATCTGGGAAAAATACCAAATATGGTTTTTATATACTGAAATCCGATTTTGTGTATTTAAGTGTATTTAATCTTAGAAAATAGCAGAAAAATAGTATACAGAAGAGAAAAATCATCAAAATTTTTATGTAGCCTCCTAAATTACTAAACAGTGTTCTGGTAAATTTTCATGAATTTTGGGTGAACAGAACTATTTTTTTCTATTTTTAGCCCATTATAAATACAAAAATCGAGGAAAAATATGAATGCATTATGAAAAATTCTGAAAATA
The DNA here is from genome assembly GCF_052849685.1 of Lactuca virosa. Lineage (NCBI taxonomy): Eukaryota > Viridiplantae > Streptophyta > Magnoliopsida > Asterales > Asteraceae > Lactuca > Lactuca virosa. The sequence continues at coordinate 321,775,542 of NC_136428.1, forward strand.
TTTTTCTGAGTCTTATACCTCCGGTAGTAACTGCGAAAATTTTTATATATCATTTTAAGATTTTCTAAAGTGCTTTTATGATTTATTGGAGCCAAACAAAAAGAAAATTCAAAACCATATTAAACAGTAGCAAAAATCGATGAAACTTAATGAGGGATCATTATTTATCATAGGGGTCATCCACGAATTTAACTATTATTTATAGACCCCAGAAAGTATTTTATATGATTTATTGCCCTATTTTCTTGCATTAATTATAGTAATTCGAGATAAATGAATTATCTTCTGGAAATTTACAGAGCATCTTATTTTGTTGATGGGAATCTGGGAAAAATCGGATTTGGTCAGAAAATGAGTTTTTGATATTTATTTGGAAATAAATCCTTCATGAACATATTTGAAAGCTTTTAACAACATACTTTGATGATCTAGCTTCTAAGCTTGAAGATCATCACATGCATGTTTGTTTGAAGTTCATTCATGAGTTTGAAATGTTTAAAATTCGTTTTTGAAAGAAAACTTTGGATGCATGTGGTGATTTTCCACCAAATCGTGTAGAAAAGTGCATTTCCATGGTTTTGACTTAGGTTTAGGTCATGGATCTTCACCATTTTGTAACATGCAAGATGTTTTTGGTGAAAATCTACCACCATCATCATCAAAACTGAAGTGAATGAATATTCACACAAATTTTCTAAGAGAATGGAGTAGAAGAACAAGGAAATGCAAGAAAAACCTTTAAAACTAGAAAGAAAAGTGAAGGAGATTGAAGGATTTTCGTGATTACCATGAATAACAACCCTAGAAGATGAAGATTTGAAGGTTAAGAAATGTTCTTGGCTAGAGAATTTCGTGGTTTTAGAGAGGGAAAGAGAGAGTTTGAGTGTGGTAAATGGTGGAGTGTGAGAGAGAGTGTAGAGAGAGAGAGAGAGAGAAGTGAAGGAGATGGAGTGTGAGAGAGGAGTGATTATGTGTTTTGGGAAGAGGGGAAGCATCTTGGGAAGAGGGTGGACGGTTTTGAGTGTAAAATGCCCTCCCTCTCTTTTAATTTTATAAAAAAATTCAATTCTTTTATAAAAATATCAAACTTTTTATAAAATATACACCCTAACCAAGTTTTTTGCTCATGAAACCTTGATTTTTGACTTATAAATTTAGGGCAATTGTTAATGACTTAAATTTTATTTTCCTTAAATGCATTTTCATAATTTTAATTATTATAAGATCATATTATAAGTTTCATAATTATTTTTATAGAATTTTTAAGGTTAAAGTTTATAAATATGAGTTTTTATGGCTTTTAGGGTCTTGAGATTTTGTAAATCTTTGGATATCAAAATAAATAGAATATTTGAGACTTTAAATTATCTTATGGTATTATAAATATTTTATAGTTATAAATAATGTTTGTAATTTATTTTTATCGGTTTATTGGCATTCTATGTAGTGATTCCGAGATTCAAGCGAAATTGAGGAATCAAGTATACTAGTCCTAGTCTTCAACTTTGACTTAAGTTTCTATGAGACTTTGACCTAATTTCTACTACTAGGTCAAGTGCATGATGTGTGTATATGATTCATGAAATGGTGTTCGAGTCAAAGAGTGACCCAAATATGGATAGTCACTACAGTTAAGTAGTAGTAGAATTCACATATCAATGTGAAATCTAAGTACACTATCATTCGATCCTACTTGTTTCCAAGTTTCTAGTAGGTTATAACTTAGCTTCTAGTTACTAAGTCTATTATGTGTCGTGCCTATATGTGCAACTAAGTTTATTCAAATCTAGAACCGACTCGAATTTTGACGGTTGTCACATTCTCCCCCGGTTAAAAGAATTTCGCCCCGAAATTCAATTCGTGACGTATTCTATTAGAACTCAGTCGAATACAATTATATAGTTGGAGAGGTGGTGACTTGCAGTGTTCTTTGATTATTTCGGGTTTATTTCCTCAAAGGAGGAACCCAATTCTTTAGCTATAGTCAAATTAATGTTTCCTTAATTCGAGTTCTACAATTTAGATTGCGAGAAATTAGGATCATGGAAATCATGATCCAAACATGGCGACCTAGTCGAAAAAGATCATCTAGTTAGATATTATCTTAATTAAGAGAGCTATAAGTTTTGCTGAAGCACTAACTGCACTGAGCGTTAAATCCGCATTGATCCTTAAGTCGCGTTCTAAATTAGCACTAAGTGTAAATTCGCCGCCTAATAAAGAAGAGATTAGGAACAATTTGTTCACTTCCGGGTTGGCTACTACATCTGGAAAAGATATATTTTGAAATAAGAAGGGGTAGCACGAATGAAAGAGAAGCGATTGAGGGTAAGTTCCTAAAAATACGTACTAAGGGTAGGCAACGAAGTTTTGGTACATCTCAAATGTAAAGGCTAATTAAGTGTCGTCGACAAAATAAATTACGAAATGATTGAGCATCTCCGAGGCTATAATTACTACTACGGTTACTCTTACAATAATAAAACCTTATTCGAAGAATAAATATATTTAGACAGTCATTGTTGCAAATGGAAGCGATGAAAGTTTATGATATTTTAAATTACATTGTGTAGATAGCATTTTAAGTGTTTAGAAGTGATAGAAATTTCACTGTTATCAAAATGTGTGTTTAGAAATGATAACTAATCTCACTATTATCAAAATGTGTAATAATTCCAAGATAATGAAGATACATGTGTGGCGATCCAACAAAGTAGTAAAATAATATAAAGATTAATTAAGGTTAAAGGTTTAAGTCGTAATTAAAGGAATTTGTATAGAAATATTTGTATTAAACTTTTGAGAAATTGTCGTAAGTCAGGACAAATTCAAGTTTACGAGGAGTCAGAATACTTATGAAAACAAGTTTGAGAGTTTAGGAACTCACTGAAAATTGCAAAGTAAAATACTATTTTAAGAAAGGTGTAAAAATGTTAATCTTTGAAAATAGTGCACTCATAGTTTAGTGTTTCTACAAAAACAATCATTTAGAGAATAGATAATCGTAAAATTCAAAACTTTTGATGTATTTAAAGAAAAGAAGAAACATAAGGAAATATATCCTTCACATATATTTTCCGGATATAGAAAAATTATAAGCATAAGAGTATTCATCTTGTGTATTAATTATAAGGAAAAATACAATGAAAATTGCATTTTATATCAAGTTTCTGAATTTAGAACGAAAGAGCAAATGTAAATAAGGATCACTTGTTTATAGAGATTTCAAAATAAAAACAAGATGTATATGATAAAAGGCGTAATTGAATATATCAAAGTTGACTAAATAAAAATTATTCCTCACGGCTATACATGTATTAATCGCTCAAAACGAAAGGATAGACTTCTAGTATGTATGTGTACAAACATGATACTAGGAGAAGCAAAATAGACAGAAACAAAGTTAGACAATGTATTATGTTACTATTATGGGTGTGCGAGATCTAAAATCATAAGGAGAGCAAGAAATCAAGTGCGGGGGAAAGAAAAAGGAAGGTAGCGGCGGCAATGATTGTTATTGTTAAAATTATAAGAACAATACCTATAGGTAGATTAAAACCAGGTTGAGATATATTTCAAACTTTAATATTTGATGTATATTGATGATTAAATAGACATGTGGGAGGTTTAAAGTGTTTTCTAAAAATTTATGAGTTATCTATTAAGTTAAACTCCATTTGTGAAAAAGAAGAAACATTAAAACTTGTAATTGAAATTCCGACAGCTTTGACCTTTTTGACTGGAGTCCAACAATGGTTAAAACGGATAAGGTAAAGACTTAACATATTTAGATGAATCATTGTGCATTGTCGAAAGTGCGCCACTGGAAATTTAAAAGTGAACACTAAGTTTTGCAATGCTTTATATTTTAGAATCTTTATAGATTATAAAACTATATTGAAGCAAAGTACACAAATAAGGTATGTTTTGAATTACAAGCGTTAGATATGCCTTATAAACATGTTTGAAGTAGACATTTGCATAAATATCATGTTGTGTTTTCGAGAAAACACATTAAAGTAAATTACAATTCCTAAATGAGAAAGCGGTTAAATGTGTCAAAGCAAAAGTGGTTTGGAAAATCCGAGGACGCTTTTACGTATAATAGGACTTCAATGTTATATGTTTAAGTTTTATAGAATAGAGTTTAAACACTTTTATAAAAGAAAATGTTTCTAAGTTTTTCGAAAACGTGTCAAAATGGTAAGCAAGGTTTAAAATGGTTTATATGCCCTTAAAAACACATCTATCCATTGAAATGGATTTGAAATAAAATTGAAATAGCAAGGTTAAAACCAATAATGGTTAAATTGAGTTTTGAAGAAAAGTGTTAAGTTAAAGCAAGTTGTCAAAAGATTTTTAGCGAGAATATTGCTTACATTGTTAAGAAATGTCTACTAAGTTGATTGAAGTGGTTATAAAATATTTTATTGATGATAAATAAAACCGATGAAGCGAAATAATTTTTCGATGGAAGATTAAGAAGTAAGGAATAAGTATATTAGTGTAGCTGATCGTACCTAAATACTAAGGCGAGTACAAGGCGAGTATAAGACGAGTACCGATGTCTTTTTCCCTAAGATAAAGGGCAAGAAAATTGTTTGAAAAACGTTTTATGGTGTGTCAATGCAGTTTCGTGGCCTTTTATAAAGGTCAAAGGGATATCCTATGTTAAGTTTTAACCTGAAGGTGGAAACAACCTAAAGCTAAATCGTAGCGTAGTAATAAGGTCTCACGTATTAGTAGCAATAGGTTAAACCTTTGTGTCTCCTTGTGAGTCGAATTCGGAATGCCCACCAATGGTATCCAAGTGATTACTTAGAAACGACTCATCTACCTCCTTACGCGATGCTCCAATTTTCATCCGTGTCAGTATCGGAACGCTTTCCTAGTTGTAACTCTAGTACGAAGACGATGAAGAGGTATTGAGGAATAATTGGTATAGGTTTCGACTTAAGATTATTACTAGTGTATATCTAGCTACTAACCTTACATCTAAAGTCAATAGCTACCGAGGAATACCCATTATCAGTACTAAGTGCATTGCTCCTAGAGTGGCTAGTGATACAACCTAAGTGGTTAACCTATCACTTGATAAGGGATAAAAGTATTTCTAAATAAAGGAATTGTTATAAAAGTGCACTTAGTTTCTAAGTGTATCTAGATGAATGCCTATAATATGCAATGCCCGTACGCACACCGAAAAAAATTTGCTTTTCAAAAGTTTAAGTTGAAAATTGTTTTGAACATAATTCTACTATAACCGTTTCCAGCCTCGCATTAATTTTCCTTAATTAAGCATAGTTGGCCAGGCTATACTTAATTAAAGTCTAATAATGTGTACTCGAATTAGTTATACTAGTAGTATGTTCAGTATTTTAAAAACATTTTGAAAATTTTTGGCTATAGTTGTGGTTCTCCAAAGGAAAACCGGTATTCTCTATAACCTTCGGCTCTGATACCATTTTCTGTCACACCCCGCTAAAGCGGAAACACGAGGCGTGGCAGTATAAAGGGTTTCATAGCAAAAGTTAAAAGACAACACCAACCATAGTATTAAAAATCATTACAATTTTACAATGGGTTTGAACAACTTTTAAAAGAAATTACAATGTAAATTGAAATACAACACATGCGAATGCTCCTAAAAGTGAAGTGTCCCTAAGTGCCACTTACTCGATGATTCCTGAAAAAGCATGTAAAACGAGCGTCAACTATAAAAATAGTTGGTGAGTACTCACAGATAAACAAAATAATATTGGTTCCATGAATTGAAATCAAAGTTTTGATAAAAGTTTCCAATAATAAAAGTATATTGTTAAAATGAGTAAATAAGTTTGTAAAAACAAAGTTCTTTGTCATCATGAGAGATAAAGTATGTTGCCCAAATAAGATGCAACATTCATATTCTCATGGAAGATAAAGTTCGTTACTCAAACGAGTAAACAAGTTTCATTGCTAAAATGAGCAATCAATTTCGTTGCTACAAGGAGCAAACAATTTCATTGCTAAAACATGTATATAAGTTTTCAGTAATAAAAGTTCGTTGTTGTAATGAGAAACAAAGTTCATTGCTATAATTAATAACAAGTTCATTGCTATAACGAGAAACGAGTTTGTATGTGTATGAGCAAACAATGAGTCTCAACCAAACCTATGACTGAAGCCCTATCAAGATCTACGCTTATCGTTCCATAGATGAATATGGTATCATGCACTCCAGCAATAGGGCGAGTGAGGAGTTGTCAATTCCTAATAGCGCTATCCATAATGACCATTGGCTCAAAGAGTTAATGGTTAGAGATAAGGGAAGGGCCTTAGTACGATAAGTTCTCATGTTCCGTGTTGCATAGACATACATAGAGAGATATAGCAATAAAATAGCAATCATGTTTGATACAAATCAATTTAAATACAACGAACAAATAATAGTTTTTCGGGACATGCTTTTCCACCCCAAAACATAAAAACTGAAAATAGGGGAGTGCGTGAATACTCACAATATGCAAAATATAGTTATCAAGTTTATACGAGTCAACTAAATATAATGAACATAAATAGTTTAGGACATGCTTTTCCACCCCAAAACATAAAAACCGAAAATAGGGGAGTGGTGAATACTCACAATATGATAAATATAGCAACCAAGTTTATACGAGTCAAATAAATACAACGAACATAAATAGTTTAGGACATGCTTTTCCACCCCAAAACGTAAAAACCGAAAAAAGGGGAGTGGTGAATACTCACAATGCATTTAGATGATGAAAATGGTGCCTTGACCTACGTTCCACGTGTACCACTACCGATTCCTACAATAATGGTATTCGCTAGTGAGTCTCTAATCGAAATCTAACACTAGTATACTTACTACTACAATAGAATTATGCCAATAATGTGTCAAAATTTAATATTGATAAGTTACAAACATTTTTTTGTGGAAATTAAGTTTCAAAGAATCAATTGTTATATAACAATTTAAGTGCAAAATTTCCATTATTGAAATGTTAATATTTAACATTTTAGAGGTGTTCCAATGATTAAATATTCAAAACTAAATCAATTTAGTTCTAAACTTTCCCAAACTTTGCATTTAAGTTTTAATTGAAGTCAAAGACCTTAAGATAAATTTTCTTGAATTTTTTATTTGTCTGACTATTTTTCACGATTTTAGTTTCTTGAATAACCATAAAATCATGAAAAATACTAAACCGTTAATAAAACTTACCAAACTTCAGATTTTGGTTCTAAATGTACCAAAAGACTTCTAGATAAATTTTCATGGATTATGAATATGTATAACCATTTTTCACATATTTAATTCTCTAAATAGATACAAATTCATGAAAAATAGAAATTAGTTATGAAAAATCCCCAAACTTTTTATAACAATGTCATTATACATACTTAAGCTAGCAAAAATATAAAAAGGGGTTTCTAAACTGTTTAACCAAATTTTATGATTTTTATGCATTTAATCTAATAAAAATGGGGATAAATAGAAAACAGTTTCCAAAATTACCCAAAATTTTTGTAACATTTTTATTATACATGTAGAAACTGTGAAAAATATAAAATATATTTTTCAATTAGTCTTTCTATTTTTCTTTGTTTTATCCTCTTAAATAATCATTAATTGGAGAATAATTATTAAACAGTTAAAGTAAATTATCAAAAATTTTGTACACTTCATTTACAGAGTAAATAATCTGGGAAAAATACCAAATATGGTTTTTATATACTGAAATCCGATTTTGTGTATTTAAGTGTATTTAATCTTAGAAAATAGGAGAAAAATAGTATACAGAAGAGAAAAATCATCAAAATTTTTATGTAGCCTCCTAATTTACTAAACAGTGTTCTGGTAAATTTTCATGAATTTTGGGTGAGCAGAACTATTTTTTTCTATTTTTAGGCCATTATAAATACAAAAATCAGGGAAAATAAGGAATGCATTATGAAAAATTCTGAAAATATTTTTCTGAGTCTTATACCTCCGGTAGTAACTGCGAATATTTTTATATATCATTTTAAGATTTTCTAAAGTGCTTTTATGATTTATTGGAGCCAAACAAAAAGAAAATTCAAAACCATATTAAACAGTAGCAAAAATCGATGAAACTTAATGAGGGATCATTATTTATCATAGGGGTCATCCACGAATTTAACTATTATTTATAGACCCCAGAAAGTATTTTATATGATTTATTGCCCTATTTTCTTGCATTAATTATAGTAATTCGAGATAAATGAATTATCTTCTGGAAATTTACAGAGCATCTTATTTTGTTGATGGGAATCTGGGAAAAATCGGATTTGGTCAGAAAATGAGTTTTTGATATTTATTTGGAAATAAATCCTTCATGAACATATTTGAAAGCTTTTAACAACATACTTTGATGATCTAGCTTCTAAGCTTGAAGATCATCACATGCATGTTTGTTTGAAGTTCATTCATGAGTTTGAAATGTTTAAAATTCGTTTTTGAAAGAAAACTTTGGATGCATGTGGTGATTTTCCACCAAAACGTGTAGAAAAGTGCATTTCCATGGTTTTGACTTAGGTTTAGGTCATGGATCTTCACCATTTTGTAACATGCAAGATGTTTTTGGTGAAAATCTACCACCATCATCATCAAAACTGAAGTGAATGAATATTCACACAAATTTTCTAAGAGAATGGAGTAGAAGAACAAGGAAATGCAAGAAAAACCTTTAAAACTAGAAAGAAAAGTGAAGGAGATTGAAGGATTTTCGTGATTACCATGAATAACAACCCTAGAAGATGAAGATTTGAAGGTTAAGAGATGTTCTTGGCTAGAGAATTTCGTGGTTTTAGAGAGGGAAAGAGAGAGTTTGAGTGTGGTAAATGGTGGAGTGTGAGAGAGAGTGTAGAGAGAGAGAGAGAGAGAGAATTGAAGGAGATGGAGTGTGAGAGAGGAGTGATTATGTGTTTTGGGAAGAGGGGAAGCATCTTGGGAAGAGGGTGGACGGTTTTGAGTGTAAAATGCCCTCCCTCTCTTTTAATTTTATAAAAAAATTCAATTCTTTTATAAAAATATCAAACTTTTTATAAAATATACACCCTAACCAAGTTTTTGCTCATGAAACCTTGATTTTTGACTTATAAATTTAGGGCAATTGTTAATGACTTAAATTTTATTTTCCTTTAATGCATTTTCATAATTTTAATTATTATAAGATCATATTATAAGTTTCATAATTATTTTTATAGAATTTTTAAGGTTAAAGTTTATAAATATGAGTTTTTATGGCTTTTAGGGTCTTGAGATTTTGTAAATCTTTGGATATCAAAATAAATAGAATATTTGAGACTTTAAATTATCTTATGATATTATAAATATTTTATAGTTATAAATAATGTTTGTAATTTATTTTTATCGGTTTATTGGCATTCTATGTAGTGATTCCGAGATTCAAGCGAAATTGAGGAATCAAGTATACTAGTCCTAGTCTTCAACTTTGACTTAAGTTTCTATGAGATTTTGACCTAATTTCTACTACTAGGTCAAGTGGATGATGTGTGTATATGATTCATGAAATGGTGTTCGAGTCAAAGAGTGACCCAAATATGGATAGTCACTACAGTTAAGTAGTAGTAGAATTCACATATCAATGTGAAATCTAAGTACACTATCATTCGATCTTACTTGTTTCCAAGTTTCTAGTAGGTTATAACTTAGCTTCTGGTTACTAAGTCTATTATGTGTCGTGCCTATATGTGCAACTAAGTTTATTCAAATCTAGAACCGACTCGAATTTTGACGGTTGTCACATTCTCCCCCGGTTAAAAGAATTTCGCCCCGAAATTCAATTCGTGACGTATTCTATTAGAACTCAGTCGAATACAATTATATAGTTGGAGAGGTGGTGACTTGCAGTGTTCTTTGATTATTTCGGGTTTATTTCCTCAAAGGAGGAACCCAATTCTTTAGCTATAGTCAAATTAATGTTTCCTTAATTCGAGTTCTACAATTTAGATTGCGAGAAATTAGGATCATGGAAATCATGATCCAAACATGGCGACCTAGTCGAAAAAGATCATCTAGTTAGATATTATCTTAATTAAGAGAGCTATAAGTTTTGCTGAAGCACTAACTGCACTGAGCGTTAAATCCGCATTGATCCTTAAGTCGCGTTCTAAATTAGCACTAAGTGTAAATTCGCCGCCTAATAAAGAAGAGATTAGGAACAATTTGTTCACTTCCGGGTTGGCTACTACATCTGGAAAAGATATATTTTGAAATAAGAAGGGGTAGCACGAATGAAAGAGAAGCGATTGAGGGTAAGTTCCTAAAAATACGTACTAAGGGTAGGCAACGAAGTTTTGGTACATCTCAAATGTAAAGGCTAATTAAGTGTCGTCGACAAAATAAATTACGAAATGATTGAGCATCTCCGAGGCTATAATTACTACTACGGTTACTCTTACAATAATAAAACCTTATTCGAAGAATAAATATATTTAGACAGTCATTGTTGCAAATGGAAGCGATGAAAGTTTATGATATTTTAAATTACATTGTGTAGATAGCATTTTAAGTGTTTAGAAGTGATAGAAATCTCACTGTTATCAAAATGTGTGTTTAGAAATGATAACTAATCTCACTATTATCAAAATGTGTAATAATTCCAAGATAATGAAGATACATGTGTGGCGATCCAACAAAGTAGTAAAATAATATAAAGATTAATTAAGGTTAAAGGTTTAAGTCGTAATTAAAGGAATTTGTATAGAAATATTTGTATTAAACTTTTGAGAAATTGTCCTAAGTCAGGACAAATTCAAGTTTACGAGGAGTCAGAATACTTATGAAAACAAGTTTGAGAGTTTAGGAACTCACTGAAAATTGCAAAGTAAAATACTATTTTAAGAAAGGTGTAAAAATGTTAATCTTTGAAAATAGTGCACTCATAGTTTAGTGTTTCTACAAAAACAATCATTTAGAGAATAGATAATCGTAAAATTCAAAACTTTTGATGTATTTAAAGAAAAGAAGAAACATAAGGAAATATATCCTTCACATATATTTTCCGGATATAGAAAAATTATAAGCATAAGAGTATTCATCTTGTGTATTAATTATAAGGAAAAATACAATGAAAATTGCATTTTATATCAAGTTTCTGAATTTAGAACGAAAGAGCAAATGTAAATAAGGATCACTTGTTTATAGAGATTTCAAAATAAAAACAAGATGTATATGATAAAAGGCGTAATTGAATATATCAAAGTTGACTAAATAAAAATTATTCCTCACGGCTATACATGTATTAATCGCTCAAAACGAAAGGATAGACTTCTAGTATGTATGTGTACAAACATGATACTAGGAGAAGCAAAATAGACAGAAACAAAGTTAGACAATGTATTATGTTACTATTATGGGTGTGCGAGATCTAAAATCATAAGGAGAGCAAGAAATCAAGTGCGGGGGAAAGAAAAAGGAAGGTAGCGGCGGCAATGATTGTTATTGTTAAAATTATAAGAACAATACCTATAGGTAGATTAAAACCAGGTTGAGATATATTTCAAACTTTAATATTTGATGTATATTGATGATTAAATAGACATGTGGGAGGTTTAAAGTGTTTTCTAAAAATTTATGAGTTATCTATTAAGTTAAACTCCATTTGTGAAAAAGAAGAAACATTAAAACTTGTAATTGAAATTCCGACAGCTTTGACCTTTTTGACTGGAGTCCAACAATGGTTAAAACGGATAAGGTAAAGACTTAACATATTTAGATAAATAATTGTGCATTGTCGAAAGTGCGCCACTGGAAATTTAAAAGTGAACACTAAGTTTTGCAATGCTTTATATTTTAGAATCTTTATAGATTATAAAACTATATTGAAGCAAAGTACACAAATAAGGTATGTTTTGAATTACAAGCGTTAGATATGCCTTATAAACATGTTTGAAGTAGACATTTGCATAAATATCATGTTGTGTTTTCGAGAAAACACATTAAAGTAAATTACAATTCCTAAATGAGAAAGCGGTTAAATGTGTCAAAGCAAAAGTGGTTTGGAAAATCCGAGGACGCTTTTACATATAATAGGACTTCAATGTTATATGTTTAAGTTTTATAGAATAGAGTTTAAACACTTTTATAAAAGAAAATGTTTCTAAGTTTTTCGAAAACGTGTCAAAATGGTAAGCAAGGTTTAAAATGGTTTATATGCCCTTAAAAACACATCTATCCATTGAAATGGATTTGAAATAAAATTGAAATAGCAAGGTTAAAACCAATAATGGTTAAATTGAGTTTTGAAGAAAAGTGTTAAGTTAAAGCAAGTTGTCAAAATATTTTTAGCGAGAATATTGCTTACATTGTTAAGAAATGTCTACTAAGTTGATTGAAGTGGTTATAAAATATTTTATTGATGATAAATAAAACCGATGAAGCGAAATAATTTTTCGATGGAAGATTAAGAAGTAAGGAATAAGTATATTAGTGTAGCTGATCGTACCTAAATACTAAGGCGAGTACAAGGCGAGTATAAGACGAGTACCGATGTCTTTTTCCCTAAGATAAAGGGCAAGAAAATTGTTTGAAAAACGTTTTATGGTGTCAATGCAGTTTCGTGGCCTTTTATAAAGGTCAAAGGGATATCCTATGTTAAGTTTTAACCTGAAGGTGGAAACAACCTAAAGCTAAATCGTATCGTAGTAATAAGGTCTCACGTATTAGTAGCAATAGGTTAAACCTTTGTGTCTCCTTGTGAGTCGAATTCGGAATGCCCACCAATGGTATCCAAGTGATTACTTAGAAACGACTCATCTACCTCCTTACGCGATGCTCCAATTTTCATCTGTGTCAGTATCGGAACGCTTTCCTAGTTGTAACTCTAGTACGAAGACGATGAAGAGGTATTGAGGAATAATTGGTATAGGTTTCGACTTAAGATTATTACTAGTGTATATCTAGCTACTAACCTTACATCTAAAGTCAATAGCTACCGAGGAATACCCATTATCAGTACTAAGTGCATTGCTCCTAGAGTGGCTAGTGATACAACCTAAGTGGTTAACCTATCACTTGATAAGGGATAAAAGTATTTCTAAATAAAGGAATTGTTATAAAAGTGCACTTAGTTTCTAAGTGTATCTAGATGAATGCCTATAATATGCAATGCGCGTACGCACACCGAAAAAAATTTGTTTTTCAAAAGTTTAAGTTGAAAATTGTTTTGAACATAATTCTACTATAACCGTTTCCAGCCTCGCATTAATTTTCCTTAATTAAGCATAGTTGGCCAGGCTATACTTAATTAAAGTCTAATAATGTGTACTCGAATTAGTTATACTAGTAGTATGTTCAGTATTTTAAAAACATTTTGAAAATTTTTGGCTATAGTTGTGGTTCTCCAAAGGAAAACCGGTATTCTCTATAACCTTCGGCTCTGATACCATTTTCTGTCACACCCCGCTAAAGCGGAAACACGAGGCGTGGCAGTATAAAGGGTTTCATAGCAAAAGTTAAAAGACAACACCAACCATAGTATTAAAAATCATTACAATTTTACAATGGGTTTGAACAACTTTTAAAAGAAATTACAATGTAAATTGAAATACAACACATGCGAATGCTCCTAAAAGTGAAGTGTCCCTAAGTGCCACTTACTCGATGATTCCTGAAAAAGCATGTAAAACGAGCGTCAACTATAAAAATAGTTGGTGAGTACTCACAGATAAACAAAATAATATTGGTTCCATGAATTGAAATCAAAGTTTTGATAAAAGTTTCCAGTAATAAAAGTATATTGTTAAAATGAGTAAATAAGTTTGTAAAAACAAAGTTCTTTGTCATCATGAGAGATAAAGTATGTTGCCCAAATAAGATGCAACATTCATATTCTCATGGAAGATAAAGTTCGTTACTCAAACGAGTAAACAAGTTTCATTGCTAAAATGAGCAATCAATTTCGTTGCTACAAGGAGCAAACAATTTCATTGCTAAAACATGTATATAAGTTTTCAGTAATAAAAGTTCATTGTTGTAATGAGAAACAAAGTTCATTGCTATAATTAATAACAAGTTCATTGCTATAACGAGAAACGAGTTTGTATGTGTATGAGCAAACAATGAGTCTCAACCAAACCTATGACTGAAGCCCTATCAAGATCTATGCTTATCGTTTCATAGATGAATATGGTATCATGCACTCCAGCAATAGGGCGAGTGAGGAGTTGTCAATTCCTAATAGCGCTATCCATAATGACCATTGGCTCAAAGAGTTAATGGTTAGAGATAAGGGAAGGGCCTTAGTACGATAAGTTCTCATGTTCCGTGTTGCATAGACATACATAGAGAGATATAGCAATAAAATAGCAATCATGTTTGATACAAATCAATTAAAATACAACGAACAAATGATAGTTTTTCGGGACATGCTTTTCCACCCCAAAACATAAAAACTGAAAATAGGGGAGTGCGTGAATACTCACAATATGCAAAATATAGTTATCAAGTTTATACGAGTCAACTAAATATAATGAACATAAATAGTTTAGGACATGATTTTCCACCCCAAAACATAAAACCGAAAATAGGGGAGTGGTGAATACTCACAATATGAAAAATATAGCAACCAAGTTTATACGAGTCAAATAAATACAACGAACATAAATAGTTTAGGACATGCTTTTCCACCCCAAAACGTAAAAACCGAAAAAAAGGGAGTGGTGAATACTCACAATGCATTTAGATGATGCAAATGGTGCCTTGAACTACGTTCCACGTGTACCACTACCGATTCCTACAATAATGGTATTCGCTAGTGAGTCTATAATCGAAATCTAACACTAGTATATTTACTACTACAATAGAATTATGCCAATAATGTGTCAAAATTTAATATTGATAAGTTACAAACATTTTTCTGTGGAAATTAAGTTTCAAAGAATCAATTGTTATATAACAATTTAAGTGGAAAATTTCCATTATTGAAATGTTAATATTTAACATTTTAGAGGTGTTCCAATGATTAAATATTCAAAAATAAATCAATTTAGTTCTAAACTTTCCCAAACTTTGCATTTAAGTTTTAATTGAAGTCAAAGACCTTAAGATAAATTTTCTTGAAGTTTTGATTTGTCTGCCTATTTTTCACGATTTTAGTTTCTTGAATAACCATAAAATCATGAAAAATACTAAACCGTTAATAAAAATTACCAAACTTCAGATTTTGGTTCTAAACCGAAAAAAGGGGAGTGGTGAATACTCACAATGCATTTAGATGATGAAATGGTGCCTTGAACTACGTTCCACGTGTACCACTACCGATTCCAACAATAATGGTATTCGCTAGTGAGTCTCTAATCGAAATATAACACTAGTATACTTACTACTACAATAGAATTATGCCAATAATGTGTCAAAATTTAATATTGATAAGTTACAAACATTTTTCTGTGGAAATTAAGTTTCAAAGAATCAATTGTTATATAACAATTTAAGTGGAAAATTTTCCATTATTGAAATGTTAATATTTAACATTTTAGAGGTGTTCCAATGATTAAATATTCAAAAATAAATCAATTTAGTTCTAAACTTTCCCAAACTTTGCATTTAAGTTTTAATTGAAGTCAAAGACCTTAAGATAAATTTTCTTGAATTTTTGATTTGTCTGACTATTTTTCACGATTTTAGTTTCTTGAATAACCATAAAATCATGAAAAATACTAAACCGTTAATAAAAATTACCAAACTTCAGATTTTGGTTCTAAATGTACTAAAAGACTTCTAGATAAATTCTCATGGATTATGAATATGTATAACCATTTTTCACATATTTAATTCTCTAAATAGATACAAATTCATGAAAAATAGAAATCAGTTATGAAAATACCCCAAACTTTTATAACAATGTCATTACACATACTTAAGCTGGCAAAAATATAAAAAGGGGTTTCTAAATTGTTTAACCCAATTTTATGATTTTTATGCATTTATTATAATAAAAATGGGGATAAATAGAAAACAGTTTCCAAAATTACCCAAAATTTTTGTAACATTTTTATTATACATGTAGAAACTGTGAAAAATATAAAATATATTTTTCAATTAGTCTTTCTATTTTTCTTTGTTTTATCCTCTTAAATAATCATTAATTGGAGAATAATTATTAAACAGTTAAAGTAAATTACCAAAATTTTTGTACACTTTATTTACAGAGTAAATAATCTGGGAAAAATACCAAATATGGTTTTTATATACTGAAATCCGATTTTGTGTATTTAAGTGTATTTAATCTTAGAAAATAGGAGAAAAATAGTATACAGAAGAGAAAAATCATCAAAATTTTTACGTAGCCTCCTAATGTACTAAACAGTGTTCTAGTAAATTTTCATGAATTTTGGGTGAGCAGAACTATTTTTTTCTATTTTTAGGCCATTATAAATACAAAAATCGGGGAAAAATAGGAATGCATTATGAAAAATTCTGAAAATATTTTTCTGAGTCTTATACCTCCGGTAGTAACTGCGAATATTTTTATATATCATTTTAAGATTTTCTAAAGTGCTTTTATGATTTATTGGAGCCAAACAAAAAGAAAATTCAAAACCATATTAAACAGTAGCAAAAATCGATGAAACTTAATGAGTGATCATTATTTATCATAGGGGTCATCCACGAATTTAACTATTATTTATAGACCCCAGAAAGTATTTTATATGATTTATTGCCCTATTTTCTTGCATTAATTATAGTAATTCGAGATAAATGAATTATCTTCTGGAAATTTACAGAGCATCTTATTTTGTTGATGGGAATCTGGGAAAAATCGGATTTGGTCAGAAAATGAGTTTTTGATATTTATTTGGAAATAAATCCTTCATGAACATATTTGAAAGCTTTTAACAACATACTTTGATGATCTAGCTTCTAAGCTTGAAGATCATCACATGCATGTTTGTTTGAAGTTCATTCATGAGTTTGAAATGTTTAAAATTCGTTTTTGAAAGAAAACTTTGGATGCATGTGGTGATTTTCCACCAAAACGTGTAGAAAAGTGCATTTCCATGGTTTTGACTTAGGTTTAGGTCATGGATCTTCACCATTTTGTAACATGCAAGATGTTTTTGGTGAAAATCTACCACCATCATCATCAAAACTGAAGTGAATGAATATTCACACAAATTTTCTAAGAGAATGGAGTAGAAGAACAAGGAAATGCAAGAAAAACCTTTAAAACTAGAAAGAAAAGTGAAGGAGATTGAAGGATTTTCGTGATTACCATGAAGAACAACCCTAGAAGATGAAGATTTGAAGGTTAAGAGATGTTCTTGGCCGGAGAATTTCGTGGTTTTAGAGAGGGAAAGAGAGAGTTTGAGTGTGGTAAATGGTAGAGTGTGAGAGAGAGTGTAGAGAGAGAGAGAGAGAGAAGTGAAGGAGATGGAGTGTGAGAGAGGAGTGATTATGTGTTTTGGGAAGAGGGGAAGCATCTTGGGAAGAGGGTGGACGGTTTTGAGTGTAAAATCCCCTCCCTCTCTTTTAATTTTATAAAAAAAATTCAATTCTTTTATAAAAATATCAAACTTTTTATAAAATATACACCCTAACCAAGTTTTTGCTCATGAAACCTTGATTTTTGACTTATAAATTTAGGGCAATTGTTAATGACTTAAATTTTATTTTCCTTAAATGCATTTTCATAATTTTAATTATTATAAGATCATATTATAAGTTTCATAATTATTTTTATAGAATTTTTAAGGTTAAAGTTTATAAATATGAGTTTTTATGGCTTTTAGGGTCTTGAGATTTTGTAAATCTTTGGATATCAAAATAAATAGAATATTTGAGACTTTAAATTATCTTATGGTATTATAAATATTTTATAGTTATAAATAATGTTTGTAATTTATTTTTATCGGTTTATTGGCATTCTATGTAGTGATTCCGAGATTCAAGCGAAATTGAGGAATCAAGTATACTAGTCCTAGTCTTCAACTTTGACTTAAGTTTCTATGAGACTTTGACCTAATTTCTACTACTAGGTCAAGTGCATGATGTGTGTATATGATTCATGAAATGGTGTTCGAGTCAAAGAGTGACCCAAATATGGATAGTCACTATAGTTAAGTAGTAGTAGAATTCACATATCAATGTGAAATCTAAGTACACTATCATTCGATCCTACTTGTTTCCAAGTTTCTAGTAGGTTATAACTTAGCTTCTAGTTACTAAGTCTATTATGTGTCGTGCCTATATGTGCAACTAAGTTTATTCAAATCTAGAACCGACTCGAATTTTGACGGTTGTCACATTCTCCCCCGGTTAAAAGAATTTCGCCCCGAAATTCAATTCGTGACGTATTCTATTAGAACTCAGTCGAATACAATTATATAGTTGGAGAGGTGGTGACTTGCAGTGTTCTTTGATTATTTCGGGTTTATTTCCTCAAAGGAGGAACCCAATTCTTTAGCTATAGTCAAATTAATGTTTCCTTAATTCGAGTTCTACAATTTAGATTGCGAGAAATTAGGATCATGGAAATCATGATCCAAACATGGCGACCTAGTCGAAAAAGATCATCTAGTTAGATATTATCTTAATTAAGAGAGCTATAAGTTTTGCTGAAGCACTAACTGCACTGAGCGTTAAATCCGCATTGATCCTTAAGTCGCGTTCTAAATTAGCACTAAGTGTAAATTCGCCGCCTAATAAAGAAGAGATTAGGAACAATTTGTTCACTTCCGGGTTGGCTACTACATCTGGAAAAGATATATTTTGAAATAAGAAGGGGTAGCACGAATGAAAGAGAAGCGATTGAGGGTAAGTTCCTAAAAATACGTACTAAGGGTAGGCAACGAAGTTTTGGTACATCTCAAATGTAAAGGCTAATTAAGTGTCGTCGACAAAATAAATTGCGAAATGATTGAGCATCTCCGAGGCTATAATTACTACTACGGTTACTCTTACAATAATAAAACCTTATTCGAAGAATAAATATATTTAGAGAGTCATTGTTGCAAATGGAAGCGATGAAAGTTTATGATATTTTAAATTACATTGTCTAGATAGCATTTTAAGTGTTTAGAAGTGATAGAAATCTCACTGTTATCAAAATGTGTGTTTAGAAATGATAACTAATCTGACTATTATCAAAATGTGTAATAATTTCAAGATAATGAAGATACATGTGTGGCGATCCAACAAAGTAGTAAAATAATATAAAGATTAATTAAGGTTAAAGGTTTAAGTCGTCATTAAAGGAATTTGTATAGAAATATTTGTATTAAACTTTTGAGAAATTGTCCAATTGTCTAAGTCAGGACAAATTCAAGTTTACGAGGAGTCAGAATACTTATGAAAACAAGTTTGAGAGTTTAGGAACTCACTGAAAATTGCAAAGTAAAATACTATTTTAAGAAAGGTGAAAAATGTTAATCTTTGAAAATAGTGCACTCATAGTTTAGTGTTTCTACAAAAACAATCATTTAGAGAATAGATAATCGTAAAATTCAAAACTTTTGATGTATTTAAAGAAAGGAAGAAACATAAGGAAATATATCCTTCACATATATTTTCCGGATATAGAAAAATTATAAGCATAAGAGTATTCATCTTGTGTATTAATTATAAGGAAAAATACAATGAAAATTGCATTTTATATCAAGTTTCTAAATTTAGAACGAAAGAGCAAATGTAAATAAAGATCACTTGTTTATAGAGATTTCAAAATAAAAACAAGATGTATATGATAAAAGGCGTAATTGAATATATCAAAGTTGACTAAATAAAAATTATTCCTCACGGCTATACATGTATTAATCGCTCAAAACGAAAGGATAGACTTCTAGTATGTATGTGTACAAACATGATACCAGGAGAAGCAAAATAGACAGAAACAAAGTTAGACAATGTATTATGTTACTATTATGGGTGTGCGAGATCTAAAATCATAAGGAGAGCAAGAAATCAAGTGCGGGGGAAAGAAAAAGGAAGGTAGCGGTGGCAATGATTATTATTGTTAAAATTATAAGAACAATACCTATAGGTAGATTAAAACCAGGTTGAGATATATTTCAAACTTTAATATTTGATGTATATTGATGATTAAATAGACATGTGGGAGGTTTAAAGTGTTTTCTAAAAATTTATGAGTTATCTATTAAGTTAAACTCCATTTGTGAAAAAGAAGAAACATTAAAACTTGTAATTGAAATTCCGACAGCTTTGACCTTTTTGACTGGAGTCCAACAATGGTTAAAACGGATAAGGTAAAGACTTAACATATTTAGATGAATAATTGTGCATTGTCGAAAGTGCGCCACTGGAAATTTAAAAGTGAACACTAAGTTTTGCAATGCTTTATATTTTAGAATCTTTATAGATTATAAAACTATATTGAAGCAAAGTACACAAATAAGGTATGTTTTGAATTACAAGCGTTAGATATGCCTTATAAACATGTTTGAAGTAGACATTTGCATAAATATCATGTTGTGTTTTCGAGAAAACACATTAAAGTAAATTACAATTCCTAAATGAGAAAGCGGTTAAATGTGTCAAAGAAAAAGTGGTTTGGAAAATCCGAGGACGCTTTTACATATAATAGGACTTCAATGTTATATGTTTAAGTTTTATAGAATAGAGTTTAAACACTTTTATAAAAGAAAATGTTTCTAAGTTTTTCTAAAACGTGTCAAAATGGTAAGCAAGGTTTAAAATGGTTTATATGACCTTAATAACACATCTATCCATTGAAATGGATTTGAAATAAAATTGAAATAGCAAGGTTAAAACCAATAATGGTTAAATTGAGTTTTGAAGAAAAGTGTTAAGTTAAAGCAAGTTGTCAAAATATTTTTAGCGAGAATATTGCTTACATTGTTAAGAAATGTCTACTAAGTTGATTGAAGTGGTTATAAAATATTTTATTGATGATAAATAAAACCGATGAAGCGAAATAATTTTTCGATGGAAGATTAAGAAGTAAGGAATAAGTATATTAGTGTAGCTGATCGTACCTAAATACTAAGGCGAGTACAAGGCGAGTATAAGACGAGTACCGATGTCTTTTTCCCTAAGATAAAGGGCAAGAAAATTGTTTGAAAAACGTTTTATGGTGTCAATGCAGTTTCGTGGCCTTTTATAAAGGTCAAAGGGATATCCTATGTTAAGTTTTAACCTGAAGGTGGAAACAACCTAAAGCTAAATCGTAGCATAGTAATAAGGTCTCACGTATTAGTAGCAATAGGTTAAACCTTTGTGTCTCCTAGTGAGTCGAATTCGGAATGCCCACCAATGGTATCCAAGTGATTACTTAGAAACGACTCATCTACCTCCTTACGCGATGCTCCAATTTTCATCCGTGTCAGTATCGGAACGCTTTCCTAGTTGTAACTCTAGTACGAAGACGATGAAGAGGTATTGAGGAATAATTGGTATAGGTTTCGACTTAAGATTATTACTAGTGTATATCTAGCTACTAACCTTACATCTAAAGTCAATAGCTACCGAGGAATACCCATTATCAGTACTAAGTGCATTGCTCCTAGAGTGGCTAGTGATACAACCTAAGTGGTTAACCTATCACTTGATAAGGGATAAGAGTATTTCTAAATAAAGGCATTGTTATAAAAGTGCACTTAGTTTCTAAGTGTATCTAGATGAATGCCTATAATATGCAATGCCCGTACGCACACCGAAAAAAATTTGTTTTTCAAAAGTTTAAGTTGAAAATTGTTTTGAACATAATTCTACTATAACCGTTTCCAGCCTCGCATTAATTTTCCTTAATTAAGCATAGTTGGCCAGGCTATACTTAATTAAAGTCTAATAATGTGTACTCGAATTAGTTATACTAGTAGTATGTTCAGTATTTTAAAAACATTTTGAAAATTTTTGGCTATAGTTGTGGTTCTCCAAAGGAAAACCGGTATTCTCTATAACCTTCGGCTCTGATACCATTTTCTGTCACACCCCGCTAAAGCGGAAACACGAGGCGTGGCAGTATAAAGGGTTTCATAGCAAAAGTTAAAAGACAACACCAACCATAGTATTAAAAATCATTACAATTTTACAATGGGTTTGAACAACTTTTAAAAGAAATTACAATGTAAATTGAAATACAACACATGCGAATGCTCCTAAAAGTGAAGTGTCCCTCAGTGCCACTTACTCGATGATTCCTGAAAAAGCATGTAAAACGAGCGTCAACTATAAAAATAGTTGGTGAGTACTCACAGATAAACAAAATAATATTGGTTCCATGAATTGAAATCAAAGTTTTGATAAAAGTTTCCAATAATAAAAGTATATTGTTAAAATGAGTAAATAAGTTTGTAAAAACAAAGTTCTTTGTCATCATGAGAGATAAAGTATGTTGCCCAAATAAGATGCAACATTCATATTCTCATGGAAGATAAAGTTCGTTACTCAAACGAGTAAACAAGTTTCATTGCTAAAATGAGCAATCAATTTCGTTGCTACAAGGAGCAAACAATTTCATTGCTAAAACATGTATATAAGTTTTCAGTAATAAAAGTTCGTTGTTGTAATGAGAAACAAAGTTCATTGCTATAATTAATAACAAGTTCATTGCTATAACGAGAAACGAGTTTGTATGTGTATGAGCAAACAATGAGTCTCAACCAAACCTATGACTGAAGCCCTATCAAGATCTACGCTTATCGTTCCATAGATGAATATGGTATCATGCACTCCAGCAATAGGGCGAGTGAGGAGTTGTCAATTCCTAATAGCGCTATCCATAATGACCATTGGCTCAAAGAGTTAATGGTTAGAGATAAGGGAAGGGCCTTAGTACGATAAGTTCTCATGTTCCGTGTTGCATAGACATACATAGAGAGATATAGCAATAAAATAGCAATCATGTTTGATACAAATCAATTTAAATACAACGAACAAATAATAGTTTTTCGGGACATGCTTTTCCACCCCAAAACATAAAAACTGAAAATAGGGGAGTGCGTGAATACTCACAATATGCAAAATATAGTTATCAAGTTTATACGAGTCAACTAAATATAATGAACATAAATAGTTTAGGACATGCTTTTCCACCCCAAAACATAAAAACCGAAAATAGGGGAGTGGTGAATACTCACAATATGATAAATATAGCAACCAAGTTTATATGAGTCAAATAAATACAACGAACATAAATAGATTAGGACATGCTTTTCCACCCCAAAACGTAAAACCGAAAAAATGGGAGTGGTGAATACTCACAATGCATTTAGATGATGAAAATGGTGCCTTGACCTACGTTCCACGTGTACCACTACCGATTCCTACAATAATGGTATTCGCTAGTGAGTCTCTAATCGAAATCTAACACTAGTATACTTACTACTACAATAGAATTATGCCAATAATGTGTCAAAATTTAATATTGATAAGTTACAAACATTTTTTTGTGGAAATTAAGTTTCAAAGAATCAATTGTTATATAACAATTTAAGTGCAAAATTTCCATTATTGAAATGTTAATATTTAACATTTTAGAGGTGTTCCAATGATTAAATATTCAAAACTAAATCAATTTAGTTCTAAACTTTCCCAAACTTTGCATTTAAGTTTTAATTGAAGTCAAAGACCTTAAGATAAATTTTCTTGAATTTTTTATTTGTCTGACTATTTTTCACGATTTTAGTTTCTTGAATAACCATAAAATCATGAAAAATACTAAACCGTTAATAAAAATTACCAAACTTCGGATTTTGGTTCTAAATGTACCAAAAGACTTCTAGATAAATTTTCATGGATTATGAATATGTATAACCATTTTTCACATATTTAATTCTCTAAATAGATACAAATTCATGAAAAATAGAAATTAGTTATGAAAATTCCCCAAACTTTTTATAACAATGTCATTATACATACTTAAGCTGGCAAAAATATAAAAAGGGGTTTCTAAACTGTTTAACCCAATTTTATGATTTTTATGCATTTAATCTAATAAAAATGGGGATAAATAGAAAACAGTTTCCAAAATTACCCAAAATTTTTGTAACATTTTTATTATACATGTAGAAACTGTGAAAAATATAAAATATATTTTTCAATTAGTCTTTCTATTTTTCTTTGTTTTATCCTCTTAAATAATCATTAATTGGAGAATAATTATTAAACAGTTAAAGTAAATTATCAAAATTTTTGTACACTTCATTTACAGAGTAAATAATCTGGGAAAAATACCAAATATGGTTTTTATATACTGAAATCCGATTTTGTGTATTTAAGTGTATTTAATCTTAGAAAATAGGAGAAAAATAGTATACAGAAGAGAAAAATCATCAAAATTTTTATGTAGCCTCTTAATTTACTAAACAGTGTTCTAGTAAATTTTCATGAATTTTGGGTGAGCAGAACTATTTTTTTCTATTTTTAGGCCATTATAAATACAAAAATCGGGGAAAAATAGGAATGCATTATGAAAAATTCTGAAAATATTTTTCTGAGTCTTATACCTCCGGTAGTAACTGCGAATATTTTTATATATCATTTTAAGATTTTCTAAAGTGCTTTTATGATTTATTGGAGCCAAACAAAAAGAAAATTCAAAACCATATTAAACAGTAGCAAAAATCGATGAAACTTAATGAGTGATCATTATTTATCATAGGGGTCATCCACGAATTTAACTATTATTTATAGACCCCAGAAAGTATTTTATATGATTTATTGCCCTATTTTCTTGCATTAATTATAGTAATTCGAGATAAATGAATTATCTTCTGGAAATTTACAGAGCATCTTATTTTGTTGATGGGAATCTGGGAAAAATCGGATTTGGTCAGAAAATGAGTTTTTGATATTTATTTGGAAATAAATCCTTCATGAACATATTTGAAAGCTTTTAACAACATACTTTGATGATCTAGCTTCTAAGCTTGAAGATCATCACATGCATGTTTGTTTGAAGTTCATTCATGAGTTTGAAATGTTTAAAATTCGTTTTTGAAAGAAAACTTTGGATGCATGTGGTGATTTTCCACCAAAACGTGTAGAAAAGTGCATTTCCATGGTTTTGACTTAGGTTTAGGTCATGGATCTTCACCATTTTGTAACATGCAAGATGTTTTTGGTGAAAATCTACCACCATCATCATCAAAACTGAAGTGAATGAATATTCACACAAATTTTCTAAGAGAATGGAGTAGAAGAACAAGGAAATGCAAGAAAAACCTTTAAAACTAGAAAGAAAAGTGAAGGAGATTGAAGGATTTTCGTGATTACCATGAAGAACAACCCTAGAAGATGAAGATTTGAAGGTTAAGAGATGTTCTTGGCCGGAGAATTTCGTGGTTTTAGAGAGGGAAAGAGAGAGTTTGAGTGTGGTAAATGGTAGAGTGTGAGAGAGAGTGTAGAGAGAGAGAGAGAGAAGTGAAGGAGATGGAGTGTGAGAGAGGAGTGATTATGTGTTTTGGGAAGAGGGGAAGCATCTTGGGAAGAGGGTGGACGGTTTTGAGTGTAAAATCCCCTCCCTCTCTTTTAATTTTATAAAAAAAATTCAATTCTTTTATAAAAATATCAAACTTTTTATAAAATATACACCCTAACCAAGTTTTTGCTCATGAAACCTTGATTTTTGACTTATAAATTTAGGGCAATTGTTAATGACTTAAATTTTATTTTCCTTAAATGCATTTTCATAATTTTAATTATTATAAGATCATATTATAAGTTTCATAATTATTTTTATAGAATTTTTAAGGTTAAAGTTTATAAATATGAGTTTTTATGGCTTTTAGGGTCTTGAGATTTTGTAAATCTTTGGATATCAAAATAAATAGAATATTTGAGACTTTAAATTATCTTATGGTATTATAAATATTTTATAGTTATAAATAATGTTTGTAATTTATTTTTATCGGTTTATTGGCATTCTATGTAGTGATTCTTAGATTCAAGCGAAATTGAGGAATCAAGTATACTAGTCCTAGTCTTCAACTTTGACTTAAGTTTCTATGAGACTTTGACCTAATTTCTACTACTAGGTCAAGTGCATGATGTGTGTATATGATTCATGAAATGGTGTTCGAGTCAAAGAGTGACCCAAATATGGATAGTCACTACAGTTAAGTAGTAGTAGAATTCACATATCAATGTGAAATCTAAGTACACTATCATTCGATCCTACTTGTTTCCAAGTTTCTAGTAGGTTATAACTTAGCTTCTAGTTACTAAGTCTATTATGTGTCGTGCCTATATGTGCAACTAAGTTTATTCAAATCTAGAACCGACTCGAATTTTGACGGTTGTCACATGAATGAAGTGTAGACTCCAGGTGGTATCGAATGAACAATACGCCTCGAAAAGTCTAAATGAATGAAGTGTAGACTCCAGGTGGTATCGAATGAACAATACACCTCGAAAATCCTAAATGAATGAAGTGTAGACTCCAGGTGGTATCGAATGAACAATACGCCTCGAAAAGCCTAAATGAATGAAGTGTAGACTCCAGGTGGTATCGAATGAACAATACGCCTCGAAAAGCCTAACTAAATGAAGTGTATCTTTATATAGCATATAATGTATTCGTAGACTCATGAATGAACTGAATCTTGTGTAATTCTTCGTACTAGAAATAGTAAATAGTATCTCCTAACTATACCCATAATAGTTACTAGTATTTTATGTATATGAATAATGGAAGGATGCCTTTGCTACCCAATGGTACTGAACTGACTGATAGAACTTTTATGACCATATAGGTATACATGATATATAACTAATATTTAAACGACCTTCGGACGGATAACCGATACCCTAAAGCCACATCTAAACAAGGAAATGGAATTAAAGCGAGCTAACCTTCCTAAGTCCTTTAAACATTTCTTATAAAACTATACATATATAGGCATGCATTTTACAGTATAAAAGCATAAAAGAAGTTTTGGTAAAACCTTTGAAAAAGCTTTAATAATCTAACAAGTGGTTTTCATACTTTAAAAGAGATTTGGAAACAAGACTTGAAAACCTTTAGCTGGATAAAACAGTTTAACATGCAAAAACCTATTTGCTATACGGTTATTAATCACATGTGATTGATATAATAACCTTATAGTTCAACTTGTATTCCCCCCCCCCCATAAAAGCATTTAAAATCATTTAAAAGATTGATTTAGGGGTATGAACTCACCTGACGTGGGTGATTCGGATGAACGGATGGTATAGAATGCTATGTGTCAAGTGAGGACTTGAACACACACTCGGATCCTATTTAACATGTAATGATACATTTAAGTATCTAATTAGTCATTTAATAACTAATTATGCAAGTAAAGACATCCTAATACATGAAAACACTTTACTACAAGTGCTAGGAGTACTAAGGGTTGCATATAAAGAGAGTATGGCCTCACATTGGAGTTTACTACTCAAATGGTGGCCTTTATGAGTGTTTACGGTTTCTGGACCACTTCCCCCATGAGTTTACGGCCGTAAACTCATAGGAATGGTGCCATTGGGTGTTCTAAGGTCTTATACTACTCAAGGAGGTAAGCTAGACTCGAATCAAGAGCTTAGGAAGTGACTAGGGCTCAGAATTGACCCTTGGTGGGGTTTACGTTCGTAAACACATGAGTTTACGGCCATAAACTCATGTTTTCCCACCCATTTTGTGTTTTGGTGTATCTATCTTATGCATGCAAGGTTCTAGTCACTTATACAAGCCATAGGAGGTGTTAGGGGCACAATATCACCCCTTTATAGAGTTTACGGCCAAAGGACCATTTCCTTATGAGTTTACGGCCGTAAACTTTATGTGGACATGGTTTCTTTGATGTTTAAGGTCCCTAGTTCAATGGTGGTTGGTTCTAGGCTAAGTTCTGGGCATAAGGAAGGAAGAAAGGGCATCATTGCACCCTTAAAGGGAGTTTACGGCCCAAGAACATGCCTTGGCCGTAAACTCTCTTCCAACCCTTGTTTCTTGATGTTACTAAGGCCTAAACATGTTAAACCTAGTGTAAAACGAGTTAGAACGAGAGTACTTACGATCTAGGAGCTTGAATGGTCGGTTTTGGCCAAGAACACTAGTGTGTGTTCTTGGTGTTCTTGGTGAAACTTGAAGATCTACACAAATGGAATGATTTCACAGATGAAACCATGTAAGATCACTAGCTTAAGTAAGATATCAACTAGTTGGGACAAGAAACTTACGAGTTTTGAAGATTGGGGACGAAGATCGGGATGATAGTTGAGAGGATTTCAGCCAAAGGAAGGGAAGGAATGAACAAATGGCCAACATTCCACCATATAAGGTGGAGTTTACGGCCCACATGGTGTTTACGGCCGTAAACTCCCATGTGGTGGCCGTGAACTCTAGGTCACTGTGTTTCAGGCCCGTTCGTTGTACTATAGTTTCGGCAGATAAACCCCAACACTTATTCCTTAAGTGTACTGGGCTCAGAACGCTCGAACAGACTCTAAATTGTGCTAAATGATAGCAGGAATAAGTCTGACACTAATTTGGGTTGACTGGCTGAGCTTTCAAAGCAAGAGAAAATTTCGGGTTGTCACAGGTACCCAAGGCTGTTTGGGTCCTTGGAAATTAGTTTGAAAACAGAATGAAATGAAGAACTTTTAACCCAGTCACAAACTTTAGTTTTGAGACTATCAATTAAGTCCACATCATTATTTAAAGAAAGAGAAACATAAGTTTTTGTTATTTCGGGATTGTCACTGACACATGCCTTCGTCTTTTTAGATTGAGTATGAATAAGCTTTTCTTTCGAAACCGGTTGCCAAGTTTTTACCGAAACATTCGAATCTTTTGAAGATGAGCTTTCAGTTAACGAAGAATTCACATAATTCTCATAGGCTTCGTGAATTTGTTGTTGAGAATATTTCCTTGATTGATATTTTTGTCTTTTTCCTTCAAGCCAATGATCGATGTTTTTGTCACGAGACAACCCTTTTGTGTACGAAACTTTTAAGGTTTGTTTTCCTGTAGGATTTGGAAATTTTGGTTTTTGTGGAAAGAAATCAACATTTGATTTAGATCGAAATGTCATAGCGTATCGACTTCCATCATTGTTTCCAACACTTCGATTTTGAGAAAATCGATTTGGAGATTTTTGTTTTTGAGAAAACCTTGTTTGTTGATTAGAAGAAAATCGTTGTTGTGATGATTGATTTTGAACAGTCTTTTATATATTTTTGTTATCTTTTGAAAATGATGAGTTTGAAACTTTCGAAGAATTTGTTTTTGGTTAAAATTCAGATTTAGATTTATTTGTTTGAGCGGGATTTTGCTTTGGATCTGAATGAATAGCTGAATGAGAAGACTTGTTCTCAGCAGATTTCATCTTTGTGTTTTCAGTTGTTTTCAAATTCAAACCATTTTGTTGTTTTCAAAGTTCCATGGTTTGCCAAAAAATCTTCTTTCGAGCTTGTCTTTTTGAAATTGCATTTTCTTTTGAAAACTTGTCAATTTGTTCTTTAAATTCTTTGGAATTTAATTTGACAACAGTTTCATTTTCCACAACAACTTCTTTTGTAACTTCTTTCACAATTTTCGATTTTTCAACCCATTTGCGTTGTGGTTTTTGTCTTTGAAAAACATACGAATTCTTTGTTAAGGTATTTTCGACTGTGCTTTGATTTGAAAAGAATCCTTCGTCTGTTGTCTTCTTGTTGTCATCTTCGACCATTTTGTTGAGTTCTGGTTTAATGTTCTCAACATTTCCAGTAGTAACAAACACTTGTTGGAAAGACAACATTATCAGTACACTTGAAATTAGGATACACCACTTGATTTGTTTCCAAATAATGAGCTCCTTTTTCAGACAACACTTTGTCAAAATTTTCAGTATCCCCAAATACTTGATCAACAACAACACGAGTAATTTCTTTTTCTATCGAATCTTTGTTTGATGAGACCTTTTTGTCCGATTCGTCATCATCATTTTCATCATCACTGCTATCCGTTTGACTATCTCGGATATCCACAAACTCAGAATCACAAACTTTTGAAGTTGAAGGTTTGTCAGTGTCAATCTTAACTTCCAAATCCTTAAGTTTTTCTTTTCCTTTAGATTTTGATGCGACATTTATGACAAACAACTGAGAACAATCAACATCCTCAATATCACTAATTTCGCTAATATTGTCAAAGTTATCTTCAATATCGGCAAAATTAGATTGAGAATCAGATGTCAAATTCTCAGTCTTTTTCAAAATTTTGATTTGTTCTGATTTTGTCAAAGTATCATTCACAATGTTAACTAATTCATTTGTATCAATACATTCATCAATTTTGACAATTCCATAAGCATATCTATCATCAGGAATTTTGTCAAACTCAGCAATATTTTTCTCACAATCATACGAAATATTATCTAACTTCGCTCTTTCATATGCTAGAAAAGGTAATAATTTCCTATGTTGTTCCTTGCTAATATCACACGAATGATGCAATGCAGTTAATTTGCCATATAGACGTTTAGCAGAATTGTAGTAGATATTTCGTTGAGCTAACAAAAGTTTTACATCACTAGATAATGAATCTCGATCACACATTATGTTTGTTATTTGCAATTCTAAACATTCTATCTTGACAACTTTCGAATCTAACTTCTTCTGTGTCTCTAACAACTGATTGCTTAATTTCTTAGCTTCATTGCTAGCAGAAACAACCAAATTATCAAAATAAGCAACAGTATCATCAAAAGCAACAATTTCAGAATCATATGCACTTAAAGGAATATTGAAAGATTGAAGTATATTACGTACCTTTGTTGTCATTGGAGACTTATCAGCAGATTTTGACACAAAGAAACGGACCTTGACCTCTTCGTCTGAATCTTCCTCCAGCTTCGCATACATAGCCCCGTGCGTAGGATTACGCATTTCCTCATCATCAGAGCCCGAAGACCAGATTTGATATGTGCCATCATTCTCCTGTTCACCTTGAGCCACCAAAGACAAATTTTTCGCCTTCGTACGTACCTCTTCCAACCTCTCCACATAATACGCCTCATCCTTCACTCTATTCTTCTTCTCATCTTTCTTTCGAAGCATGCAATCATTTGCTAGATGATTGGCTCCATTGCAATAATGACAATCCGTACCAGAATCTCCTTTCAATTTCTTCTCTTTCTTCTCCTCAGCACCCTTCGCATCATTCTTCTCATACTTCTTCTTCTCTTCTCCTGCAGATTTGTTCACGAAACTTCCTTTTCCCTCACTTTGCTTCGCCTTTGAATTAAACGGTTTCTTGAAAAACTTTTTGACTCGGTTGTTAGAGTAAAAAGCAATTGCCTCATCATCCGAATTCATGAGAAACCCCTCTTCATCATCAGAATCAGCTTTTCGACTCTTCTGCCATTTCGTTCACTTCACTTTCGTGAGTTTTCAGTTGATTGTATAAATCATTCAAAGAAGATGTATCGAAACTCTGTTGATTTTTCACCATCATGCTAACACTTCTCCATTCTTTATGGAGTCCCATAACAAAGGTGAGATTGAATTCCATGGCAGACCTCGTGATTCCATAACGATTGCATTTGTAAATCAGCTCATTCAGCCTATCATAGTAACTTTCAATCGTTTCACCATCTTTTTGCTTGAAATCCTTCAATTCAATCAAACATTGCTTAACTGAATTGATTTTCATCTTCTCGCCGCCTTGAAACTTTTCTTTGAGATTATTCCAGATTTCCTTTGCAGTTGTACAACTTCTGACATAGTTATACACCACTGGAGGCAATGCACCACGCAACTCCCTTATGCATCGTTTTTCAAGTTTCTTCATACGATCAATTTGATTTTCCACACTCGTAGTACTAGATGACGATCCAATTGGTTGAAGGTTCGTTGGAAGAGTAACATTCCCTGAGATGCAAGACCAAAGCTCTTCATCGATTCCATTCAAGTAATCCTGCATACGATCAGACCACTGATCATAGTATTCAGGAATGAGCATAGGAATCTTAGTTGAAGATCCTAGCAGATAAGAGTATGAAGTCATCGAGTTGAGATTAAAGTTCGCCATTGATGTACGGAAGAAATTTTTTGAGAAATCAAAGAGAATTTGAAAGCAAATTGCTGAATTGATCAGAAAAACAAAGCAGAATACTCGATTCAACAAATCTGTTGCAGAATCAAATCACAACTTAAGATCTAGAAAACTTTTTCACATCAAAAGATGCGGAACTTTTTGAACCAGAATTTTGATTCAAAAACCTTTTGAAACAGAGTGAAAATTAGATCTCAGATCATGATTCCTGCTCTGATACCAATTGAAGAATCGTGGAATCAAGTATTAATCAAAATCAGAGTAAAACGAATGCAGATTGAACAAACGATGTAAATAAGATATGGTTTCTGCTCATTTATGCTTTCAACATTTACAGAGAAAAATAGATAGGTTCTATAAAGGACTCTTATCTAACTCTAGTAAAGTTCCATATTTATAGGAATAGTGAAAGCATACAAAAAATACTAAGGCATTGACACTTAAGCTTCGTACGAAATACACCTTTGTAAATAAACTTAACAAACATACGAAGGGCACAAAAGACTTCGACATATTACAACTAAATTCAACCCTTACAGAGACTGTTGGATTAGGTGTCTAAGCCCATAACTATAATTGGTATGTACTTGACCCGAGAGTAGCATGGTCCATCTCGGGTTGCCTTCACCAGAACAATCTGATAGGATGGATATTTGAGAAAGAGGTTCTTTGTGATTTATTAATGTATTATAAGTATAATATATTAATTGGGAAATCACACTATTTAATTAGTATTGATCAAGAATTAATTTCTAATTAATTCAGTGATCAAAAGAGACTAATTAAATTAACGGGGACTGATTACGTAAATCAGTGATACTTATAGTTTTGGCTAATGATCTATGTTTATTATGTGGACTAAATCTTTGTGGAGTCCATGAAGATTTAGTCCAAAGGGCTTATCATATGGATTATTGGATTAAAGGCCCAAGGAAGTGGATTAGGGTTTACAAGTTGAAACTCTTGAAATTCTAAACTATAAGTGTAACCCCTAAAACCCTAAAATTGGCACTTGTGCATTCCAAGAAGATGCTAGCCGTTTTTGGTGGTTCATAGCCTCTCTCTCATTATCCTCCATTTGTTCATGGTGTTTGTGACTTGTTTGAGGCATCATACTTGAGGTGCTAAGCTCTTGAAAGGCCAAATACAACAAGCTGTAACAAGAGGTATTCTTCTAACTAGTTTTTTATGATTCAAATGTCAAATTCTATGCTAGTTGTAGGCTTCATGATTTGGATAATTTTGTTGCATGTATAACTAGAGAAAACTTAGATCCAAAGCATTAGGGTTGTATGTGCACCATAGGGATGTTAGAGTACATAAAACCCAACAAAATTTTGGGGTTATCCCCTCAGATCCAGCGAATGGTCATATCTGCCAACCCGAGCACCCTCGACATTGCCAAGCGTTTGGCACAATCTCTTGTCGACCAGGGAATTTGTCAAGGCATTATAACCCCCACTCCTGAACAACCAAAGAGGGGAGACAACAAGAGTAAGTTTTAGAACAAAAAGAAAGGCCAACCTGCTCAAGAACCGCTCAAGAAACTAATGGGTTTTGGTATACTACAACATCCTATGGTGCACATACAACCCTAAATGCTTCGGATCTATGTTTTCTCTAATTATATATGCAATATTGTTTCCAAAGCATTAAGCCTACAACTAGAATACAATTGATATAAACTACATGGAATTGAGTTATAGAGTTACCTCTTTGTAATAGCTTGTAGAACTTCTTGAGTTTGGCCTTTAAGAACTTAGTTTCCCTAAGTGTTGCACCTCAAATGGAATCACAACACACCTAGAACAAACGATGACTTGTGAGAGAGTTTCTTCCACTTAAATCCGCAATAGTAACTCCAAGAACACTAGTGTATCTAGTAATCAACTTTGGATGCTATGGGGCTTCTTATATTGTAACAACCCGTTATTTCGACTCTATGTAATAGTATAGATCAATAATAAAGAGAAATTTTTGTATACTATGTGCATTTACATAATTGACCCTCAAAAATGAAATGTTAAACAAACTTGTTTGGGATGAATATAGTGGTAGAAATCGTGTCAAGGATTCCAAAAATATAAAGAACGCCCAAATCCGAGTTATAACAAATAAGTTATGACTTATCGAAAATCCGCGACAAAACCGGCAAAACACTATTTAACGTAAAAAGTGAGTTTTCAATAAAATGCTTTTTAGCCTTAACTATCTAAATGAAAGTTATAGTATACGTTAAACCGAGAGTGTCCATAAAAATAACGACTAAATATGACTTCATATGAAGAAGTTATGATTTTTCGAAGTTTCGACACAACAGTACACAGCCTGGAACTCGAAATTTAGATCGAGCAACTTTTGGCCAAAACAACCTAAACAAGAATCTTAGATCTTATCAAAAGAAATTCAACGGTAAAAAGACAGACAAAAACGGACGTCGGATGAAGAAGTTATGAATTTTTAACGGACTTTTCTTGTCCCGGCCTGTTAAAAATATATCTTTAGAAATAAAGACAAAATTAGCCGACAGAGTCTAAACAAAAGTTGTAGAGCATGGTCTCACCTATGCGTGGATATAAAGAACGTCAAAAACAGAGTTTGTATGCAAAAGATATAAATCTTTGAAGTTTGGAAAAAGGAAGTACGCCCCGCATACATGAGTACGCCCAGCGTACTCGGAAGCAAGGTCTTGGATTGTCCACTTAGCCTATTTCTTCGCAAGTGACACGTATCTCGCTCAATCGACGCGTCCGAAGCCAGGTGGCCACTACGCCCAGCGTACATAAAGATTACGCACAACGTAATGGGACTTGCCTCGACGCGTGCCTCATAGCTTCACCGCGTCCGAAGGTCGGATAAGGCTCGAACTAGTACGCCCCGCATACAATATGTACACCCAGCGTACTAAGATTTTTGGTAGTACGCCCAGCGTAATGAGGGCCAGAACCCTCCTATAAATAGGATGTGAGACCTCCGAGTTTTTTTTAGAATTTCCAAAACCTCTCTCCACTTCAACACGCTTTTAAGCTCTTCTAAACCCTCCGAAGCCCCGGTAACCTCCTTACCACTTGAAGCAAGCCCCGAAGTCCTAAAGTCCTCAATTTTAAGCTGAAACTCTGCCCGAGTGAAGCCGGCTTTTCATCAACAACTCTCAGTTACATCAAGAAAACTCTCTTCTAAGAAGCGAAACTCTGCCCGAATCACCACC
The DNA here is from genome assembly GCF_052849685.1 of Lactuca virosa. Taxonomy (NCBI): domain Eukaryota; kingdom Viridiplantae; phylum Streptophyta; class Magnoliopsida; order Asterales; family Asteraceae; genus Lactuca; species Lactuca virosa. Next base: position 321,810,780 of record NC_136428.1, read on the forward strand.
TATCAAGTGAGTTCATACCCCTGTATTTTCATAGTCATTACAGTTTTAAGGGGGGGGGGGGGGATACAAGTGAAACACAATAAAGTTGTGTTAATATCTTAATAGTTTTTAAATATTTTGAGTACTTTTAAATTGTTATAATTAATAAAATTACATATTTATATATGTGTAACTTATATAATTTGGATTCAGAAGATTCAGAATATATAATTTGACCCCATTTCCTGTTCCTTCTTTGGTTGTGGGCTTGGGGTAAAGTTATTTAATCGAAGGTATAATTAATCACAATTATATAAATAGTACATTTATATAAATATAAAATGGTTTTCAAACTGTTTGATAATACTTGAGTACAAACAGAGAATTTCCTGGAATAACAGTATTACATATTCTTACACTAAAACAAACAGCTAAACTATAATAGGTATAGTTTAGAGAACTCATTCATTTGTTTCAATTTTCAAATTACATAACATGAAAACTAACATAGTACATAATAGAATGGAAATAGAATACATGATGGAAAACAAACAGATAATATTATCAGAAAACAAACGGAATACTTTACTAAGAAACAAACATATAAAACTATATTTTATATAGTTTATGAAACTTACTTTCAGTATAGTTATTACTAAATAACTTTTTATTATTCTGCATGTAATCATCGATATAGAACTTGTGAGACACGCTTCAAGTACTTATTTAAGTATAAAACAAAAGTCCTAAAAATTATAACCAGAGTCTCCTTGTGTGAGAGTGTGACACTTGTGTATAGATCTATACGGGACTAACAATCCCGCACCTAAGCTGCTTGCAACAGCTAGGCCGGCAGGCCTAGGGTGACAATTGTCATACCATATTTCGACGCCTGAAGAACGTCGTGTTTTAGGCAATCCTAGGTCATCAAGCATGGTTATGATAACTCACAATTCGGTATTGAACAAAATGATTATTGTATGAATAAATAGCACTTCACATAGTTTTATTTAATCATAAAACTATAATACAATATCTTATAAGTATAAACATGGAATACTACTTTAATTCAGAGAAAGCATACTTTTCAAGGTCTTTATCAGAACTAAACTACATTTTACAAGTTGTTGTTATAGAAATCATTATACATTTTGTTTATAGTATAACATTGCAGAAAATATAAGATTTTCTGGGAAAAACATGTTCACTTTATCAATATACAAGAAAACAGATTTCAGTTGCAAACATACTTATGAACTTACCAACTGAATTGTGACACCTTTTCAAAAACTACTTGTATTCTCAGGGAAACAGTGATACAGGTACAACCACAGCTTTTTGAGAAGACGGAGAGCTATAAACTCATGTCTTTTAAACTTGTACTTTTGAGTTCATATACTTTATGTTTTGAACACAGTTGTAAAACTTATAACTTTTTAAATACAATGGTTGTTGTTGTACTTTGATTAATATTGTGCATTGTTGTGATACTACATTAAGTCCTCTACCCCCGAATGTTTTCGCCGTTCTGGTTTGGGGGTGTGACAGATTGGTATCAGAGCATTGTTTATAGTGAACTCAGTATATCAATTCGTAAAAAGATATACAACTATAAATACAATGGGGCCGAAGTGCTCTGACTACAAGTATACGTTTAAAATATAAGTATTTTATAAAAAGCATACTAACACTCACACATACAGAAATAGTATCACAGTAATAACTACGTAGAAGTATGTGGATGTTGGACACTGCAATTAAACCTGGACAGTTATGTAATCATATCTGGGATAAATATAGCCTGATCAACTATATTTATTTGAGATATGACCAACATGTGTTTGGGAGTGATGGTAGTGTTTCGACAAGTCTAAAACTTACCAAACTCTACTCATATAGAAGAACTCTAGAACAAAATACAAATTTAAAATACTATAGGAGTATTTTGTAAAACTACATCATTTCTATGCATCTTATCTTTAATTCTTCATATAGACCTTATGGCAGGATATCCTCCGCTTGGAGATCCCTATTTTCCTAACCAAGGGAATAATGGTTGGATAGAAGATGATCCCGAAGAGGATCCCGATGAGGATAGTGAAGAAGAAAATTCAGATGACACAGACTCGAAACCAAAGGTATATAATCCACCACAAGGAGTACAACGCCCAGCAGCCATACAACATTTTCATGGTCCGAACCCAGCATGGGGTGAAGAACTACACAGGTGGAGTCACCAACAAGGAAAACGTCCTCTATTTGGTATGAACAGGGACTTTTATGACATCAGTAATGGAGGATCGGCTGACAGGGCTCTCCCTGTTATAGTGCGTCGTATTTCTCGACAGATTGATCAATCCCGGATATCGATCAATCGAATTTTGAAAGTCACTGCTGCCTCCCAACAAAACATCACAAATATTCATCGTCTAGACGGAGATCACCATGAAACCAGACACCACACAAACATGCTCCATGTAGAAATGATTGCTGCTCAAATCGAGATGAGAGCACTCCAAGAGCATCAGACTACACTGGAGAGGCGTTTATGGGAATCATAACCCCATGTGGTAGAGCCCAGTACTAGGAGTCGTACTCGTCGCAAGTAGTGTTTACACTACTTCTATTTTCTATTTTAATGTAAATTAGGATGTCAAATGTATATATTACTTTTTACTATATGTAAACCCTACGATTAAGTGAATACACTACTCGTAGGTAGTAATGTTGTCTAAATTCCCTTTTTGTTAATTTAATATAGACCTATATCTAGGTCAAATTATCCCAACTTCATGTATAAAGCAATATATCAATAAAATATTAAGCATTTTATTTCATTAAGGAGTTATTACAATTTTCATTAACATCTTGCTTTATAAGTTAAGATATGTCTTATCAAATTTCACCTGACTCATGATATTGTACTTATCTTCATTTTTCTCTTAATTTATTTTAGAGAAAGATGCCTCCCAGGAAGTCTAACCGAAAGAACAACAACAATCCACCAAATCCACCACCATCACCCCCTCCATAATTTGATGCATCTATCTTTCAAGCAGCAGTGGTTGCTGATGTGGCTGCTGCTATGGCAAAAATCAACTCCAGGGGTAATGGTGGAGCAGGCGGTGGTACTCTAACTTCCGGTCAGGGCGAAGGTCTTGGACATCCTCGTGAGTGTTCCTATAAAGACTTTACTAATGCAAAGCCTAGAACTTTTGATGGCACCGGAGGTGTCATTGATCTGACACGCTGGTTCAAGAAAATAGAATCAGTGTTTGAGATTTGTGCATGCCCTGAAGCAAACAAAGTCAAGTTTGCAGCATGTACCTTCCTGCACAGAGCCCTTTCCTGGTGGAATGGCTATGTCAAATCCTTATCCCTTCCAGTCGCCAATGCTATGGGTTGGGATGATCTAAAAACCCTGATGCTAGCAGAATATTGTCCCCGCGGAGAAATTCAAACGCTAGAGGAAGACTTTGGAGTCTCACGATGAAAGACTCTGATATAATTGCATATACTGCCAGATTCAGTGATCTCGTTATTCTATGTCCAGGGATGGTTTCCATCGAAATCAAGAAAGTTGAAAGGTATATTTGGGGACTCTCTCCTCAGATACAAGGAAATGTTATAGCTGCTAAACCTCTCACCTTTGACAATGCCAAACGTTTGGCACAGACACTGGTAGACCATGGAGTTCGTCATGGCTTTATGGTACCTATCCCGGAGAAACCCAAGGAAGGGAGCGATAATAAGAAGAAATTCTGGAACAAGCGAAAAGGGTAATCGTCTCAAGAGCCCTCGAAAAAGCAACAAACAGTGGCAGCACACGCTGCTATTGTTCCTGCTGCAGTCCCAACTCATGTTCCTGCCACTTTGTCTACCACTCCAGCAACCCCAAGTATATATGCTGCATCTTTACCAAAGTGCAATAAATGCCACTTCCACCATACTGGAGCTCACAGAGAAATGCATTTCAAAGAATTGTAACGGAAAGGGGCATACTGCCCATTTCTGTAGGGCACCAGCACAGCCTATTTCTCAAGTCCCTACTGCAGGAATGGGCCAAGCATGCTATGAATGTGGGGAAATAGGATATTTCAAGAAAAATTGTCCTAAGTTAAAGAACATTGGTGGTACTGGAAGAGTCTTGGCGATTGGCTATGAAGAAGTAGTAGCGAATCTTAATGTGGTGACCGGTACGTTTCTTCTCAACGACTCTTATGCATGTATTCTTTTTGATACCGGTGCAGAGAAAAGTTTCATAAGCCATAAGTTCAAACACCTTCTAAAATAAAATCCCAAAGCACTAAAAGATACATTCACCATTGAGATGGCCAATGGAAAAACCGAAAGTACCAATGACATATACATATGATGCACACTTACTTTAAATGACCATTCATTCCGAATAGACCTTATGCCGGTCTCAATTAAAAGTTTTGACATCATAATCGACATGAATTGGTTAAGTATTCACCATGCTGATATCCTGTGTTATGAGAAAGCCATCCGTCTTAATCTCCCGATTAACGAATCTGTCGTTATTTATGGCAAAAAATCTAGTGCGAATCTTCAAATCATTTCTTGCGTTAAAGCTCAGAAGTATCTTCGTAAAGATTACTGCGCCTTCTTAGCTCACGTTGTTGATAAAACACAAGAAGTGAAAAGCATCAAGGATATCCCTGAAGTTTGTGATTTCCCTGATGTGTTCCCTGAAGATATCTCAGGAGTTCCTCCTGAACGCCAGGTCGAGTTCCGAATCGACTTGATTCCTGGAGCTACCCCTGTAGCTAAAGCCCCGTATCGTCTTGCACCTTCAGAAATGAAAGAACTGTCCAGCCAGCTAAACGAACTACTCAGCAAAGGCTTCATTAGACCAAGCTTCTCACCCTGGGGAGCGCCGGTCTTATTCGTGAAAAAGAAGGACGGATCTTTTTGCATGTGCATATATTACCGGGAATTAAACAAGCTTACCATTAAAAATCGATACCCTTTTCCACGGATAGATGACCTCTTTGATCAACTCCAAGGAGCTAATTTCTTCTCCAAAATTGACCTGAGATCAGGATACCACCAATTGCGAGTCCAGGAGTGAAACATTCCGAAGAAAGCTTTCAGAACTCGCTACGGTCACTACGAATTCGTAGTGATGCCCTTTGGTCTAACGAATGCACCTGCAGTATTCATGGACCTTATGAATAGATTGTGTCGACCTTACTTGGACAAGTTCGTCATAGTATTCATTGATGATATACTAGTCTATTCTCAGAGTAAGGAAGAACACAGCTAACAGTTGAGACAAGTTTTGGAAACTTTGAGGGCAGAGAAATTGTATGCAAAGTTCTCAAAATGTGAATTCTGGATTCGAAAGGTGGACTTCCTAGGTCATGTAGTCAGCAAGGATGGAATACATGTTGATCCTTCCAAGATCAAGGCTATCGAAAGTTGGGCGACCCCATGAACTCCAACAGAAATTCGACAGTTTTTAGGTCTCGCTGGCTACTACAAGATATTCATTCAGAACTTCTCCAAGATTGCAAAGCCACTCACCACCTTGACTCAAAAGGTGTGTCATTCAAATGGGAGGAGAAACAAGAAAATGCTTTCCAGACCTTAAAACAAGCCCTATACAGTGCACCGATCCTGTCCCTCCCAGAAGGGACGAAAGATTTTGTAGTCTACTGCGACGCGTGTAATCAAGGGCTAGGTTGTGTTCTTATGCAACGAGAAAAGGTTATATCCTATGCCTCAAGACAGCTTAAGAATCATGAAGTCAATTATACTACGCACGCTCTTGAACTAGGAGCAGTGGTTTTTTCCTTGAAGATCTGGAGACATTATCTATATGGTACAATGTGCACAATCTTTACTGATCATAAAAGCCTTCAACACATCATCGATCAAAAAGAACTCAACATGAGACAAAGACGATGGGTAGAACTACTAAATGATTACGAATGTGAGATTCGTTATCACCCTGGCAAGGACAACGTTGTAGCAGATGCCCTGAGTCGGAAAGAGTACTCGAGCCGCCGAGTAAAATCTCTAACTATGACTATCCATTCCCACTTATCCGTACAAATCAAGTAGGCTCAGTTGGAAGCTTTGAAACCTGAGAACATGACAGGTGAAGCCTTGAGATGAATGGAAAAGAAATTGGAAATCAAGGGTGATGGAGTCCGTTATTTCATGAATCGAATTTGGACACCGAAGTTCGGTGGCTACAAAGATGTCGTCATGAAGGAAGCTCATAAAACTCGATACTCTATTCACCCGGGTTCAAAAAAAATGTATATGGACCTAAAGAAACTCTATTGGTGTCCAAACATGAAAGCCAAAATAGTTACTTTTGTGGGCAAGTGTCTAACTTGCGCCAAGGTTAATGTAGAAAATAAAAAGCCCTCAGGTTTACTTCAACAACCAGATATACCTGAGTGGAAGTAGGAGCGAATTACAATGGATTTCATAACCAAGTTACCCAGAACAACGGGTGGTCATGATACCATTTGGGTTATTGTCGATAGATTAACCAAATCCGCTCACTTCCTGCCAATAAAAGAAACAGATAAAATGGAGAAGTTAACAAGGACGTACTTAAAAGAAATAGTACGATTGCATGGTGTGCCAATATCTATTATCTCTGACCGAGATAGTAGATTTACCTCCCGGTTTTGGCAATCATTGCAAAAGTCCTTGGGAACCAATCTTGAAATGAGTACATCGTACCATCCTCAGACTGATGGGCAAAGCGAGAGGACCATACAAACACTGGAAGACATGTTAAGAGTTTGTGTGATAGATTTTGGTAAAGCTTGGGACACCCATTTACCACTAGTTGAATTCTCCTATAACAATAGCTATCACACTAGCATCAAAGTTGCACCCTTTGAAGCTCTGTATGGCCGTAAGTGCAGATCCCCTCTGTGCTGGGCTGAAGTGGGCGATACACAACTAGCAAAGAACTAAATACATGATAGTGCTCTAACCGGTCCTGAGATTATTCGTGAAACCATAGAAAAGATTGTCCAAATTCGGGAACGGTTGAAAGCTTCTCGAGATAGACAGAAGAGTTATGCGGATAAACAATGAAAACCCTTGGAATTCCAGGTTGGTGACCGCGTTCTATTGAAGGTCTCACCCTGGAAAGGAATGATATGTTTTGGTAAACGTGGAAAACTAAATCCAAGGTATATTGGACCATTCCAGATCATTGCTAGAATTGGTCTTGTTGCTTACAAACTCAATCTACCGCAGAACTCAGTAACATTCATCCCGTATTTCATGTCTCGAATCTCAAGAAGTGTTTGTCCGACGAGACTCTTGTTATCCCACTCGACGAAATCGAATTAAATGAGAGTCTCAGCTTCATAGAAAAACCTATATAAATCCTAGACAGGGAAGTGAAGAGAACTAAACAAAGTCGTATCCCGATAGTGAAGGTTCGTTGGAATGCAAAACGAGGATCTGAATTCACTTGGGAGCGAGAAGATCAGATGAAATAGAAATATCCACATCTCTTTCCCTAGTGTTTCTGTAACGCTATAGTCCTAATTTCGGGACAAAATTCTCTCTAACGGGGGGATAATGTAACAACCCGTTATTTCGACTCTATGTAATAGTATAGATCAATAATAAAGAGAAATTTTTGTATACTATGTGCATTTACATAATTGACCCTCAAAAATGAAATATTAAACAAACTTTTTTGGGATGAATACAGTGGTAGAAATCATGTCAAGGATTCCAAAAATATAAAGAACGCCCAAATCCGAGTTATAACGAAGAAGTTATGACTTATCGAAAATCCGCGACAAAACCGGCAAAACACTATTTAACGTAAAAAGTGAGTTTTCAATAAAATGCTTTTTAGCCTTAACTATCTAAATGAAAGTTATAGTATACGTTAAACCGAGAGTGTCCATAAAAAGAACAACTAAATCTGACTTCATATAAAGAAGTTATGATTTTTCTAAGTTTCGACACAACACTACACAGCCTGGAACTCGAAATTTAGATCGACCAACTTTTGGCCAAAACAACCTAAACGAGAATCGTAGATCTTATCAAAAGAAATTCAACGGTAAAAAGACAGACAAAAACAGACGTCGGATGAAGAAGTTATGAATTTTTAACAGACTTTTCTTGTCCCGGCCTGTTAAAAATATAACTTTAAAAATAAATTCAAAATTAGCCGACGGAGTCTAAACGAAAGTTGTAGAGCATCGTCTCACCTACGCGTGGATATAAAGAACATCAAAAACAGAGTTCGTCTGCAAAAGATATGAATTTTTGAAGTTTGGAAAAAGGAAGTACGCCCCGCGTACATGAGTACGCCCAGCGTACTCGGAAGCAAGGTCTCAGATTGTCCACGTAGCCTCTTTCTTCGCAAGTGATATGTATCTCGCTCAATCGACGCGTCCGAAGCCAGGTGGCCACTATGCCCAGCGTACGTAAAGATTACGCCCAACGTAATGGGACTAGCCTCGACGGGTGCCTCATAGCTTGAAGACGTCCGAAAGTCGGATAAGGCTCTAACTAGTACGCCCCGCGTACAAGATGTACGCCCAACGTACTAAGGTTTTTGGTAGTACGCCCAGCGTACACGAACATTACGCCCAACGTAATGAGGGCAAGAACCCTCCAATAAATAGGATGCGAGACCTCCGAGTTTTTTTTTTAGAATTTCCAAAACCTCTCTCCACTTAAACACTCTTTTTAGATCTTCTAAACCCTCCGAAGCCCTGGGAACCTCCTTACCACTTGAAGCAAGCGCCGAAGTCCCAAAGTCCTCAATTTTAAGCTGAAACTCTGCCCGAGTGAAGCCGGCTTTTCATCAAAAACTCTCAGTTACATCAAGAAAACTCTCTTCTAAGAAGCAAAACTCTGCCCGAATCACCACCTATCAAGTGAGTTCATACCCCCGTATTTTCATAGTATTACAGTTTTAAGGGGGGGGGGGGGGAATACAAGTGAAATACAATAAAGTTGTGTTAATATCTTAAAAGTTTTTAAATATTTTTAGTGCTTTTAAATTGTTATAAATAATAAAATTACATATTTATATAAGTGTAACTTATATAATTTGGATTCAGAAGATTCAGAATATATAATTTGACCCCATTTCCTGTTCCTTGTTTGGTTGTGGGCTTGGGGTAAAGTTATTTAATCGAAGGTATAATTAATCACAATTATATAAATAGTACATTTATATAAATATAAAATGGTTTTCAAACTGTTTGATAATACTTGAGTACAAACAAAGAATTTCATGGAATAATAGTATTACAGATTCTTACAGTAAAAAAAACAGCTAAACTATAATAGGTATAGTTTAGAGAACTCATTCATTTGTTTCAATTTTCAAATTACATAACATGAAAACTAACATAGTACATAATAGAATGCAAATAGAATACATGATGGAAAACAAACAGATAATATTATCATAAAACAAACGGAATACTTTACTAATAAACAAACATATAAAACTATATTTTATATAGTTTATGAAACTTACTTTCAGTATAGTTATTACAAAAATAACTTTTTATTATTCTGCATGTAATCATCGACATAGCACTTGTGAGACACGCTTCAAGTACTTATTTATGTATAAAACAAAAGTCCTAAAAATTATAACCAAAGTCTCCTTGTGTGAGAGCCTGACACTTGTGTATAGATCTATATGGGACTGACAATCTCGCACCTAAGCTGCTTGCAACAGCTAGATCGGCAGGCTTGGGGTGACAATTGTCATACCATATTTCGACGCCTGAAGAACGTTGTGTTTTAGGCGAGCCTAGGTCATCAAGCATGGTTATGATAACCCACAATTCGGTATTGAACGAAATGATTATTGTATGAATAAATAGCACTTCACATAGTTTTATTTAATCATAAAACTATAATACAATATCTTATAAGTATAAACATGGAATACTACTTTAATTCATAGAAAACATACTTTTCAAGGTCTTTATGAGAACTAAACTACATTTTTCAAGTTGTTGTTACAGAAATCATTATACATTTTGTTTACAGTATAACATAGCAGAAAATATAGGATTTTCTGGGAAAAACATGTTCACTTTGTCAATATACAAAAAAACAGATTTCAGTTGCAAACATACTTATGAACTCACGAACTTAATTGTTGACACCTTTTCAAAAACTACTTGTATTCTCAGGGAAACTGTGATACAGGTATAGCCACAGCTTTTTGAGAAGACGGAGAGCTATAAACTCATGTCCTTTAAACTTGTACTTTTGAGTTCATATACTTTATGTTTTGAACACAGTTGTAAAACTTATAACTTTGTAAATACAATGGTTGTTGTTGTACTTTGATTACTATTGTGCATTGTTGTGATACTACATGAAGTCCTCCACCCCCGAATGTTTTCGCCGTTCTGGTTTGGGGTGTGACATATATAGTGTGGCAAGATTAGGGTTACCCCATGTAAACCCTAATGTGCATGACCTTCCATATTCCTTAGGCTCCATGGGTTTAAACCCCCATGGATCATCCATGGGTTGTAACATTGGTTTAGCCCACCCTAAAGAATCATGGATCATTGGCCCATACCATAAGAATGAATTATTTACAAAATCAATCCCCATATATTTAATTAGTCTCTTTTGATCACAAAATTAATTCCAAATTAATTCTTAATCAATACTAATTAAATAATATGATTTCATATTAATATATTAGAACTTATAATATATTAATAAATCATAAAAAAACCTCTTCTCAAAAGTCCATCCTATCAGATTGTCCTGGTGATATGCAACACAAATGGACCATGTTACTCTCGGGTCAAGTACATACCAATTATAGTTATGGGCTTAGACACCTAATTCAACAGTCTTCCACTTGGATAAGTCTAATAACTATTATTGCAAGTACGACTCCACAACCCGACTAGCAATCGTAGCTCTTAAAAGCCGCTGTCGAACTCTGACCTAGTCAATGACGCGTCCATTAGATAAGGGATCATATATTCCTCCGTTCTAGATATCATATGGACTGAGACATGGATTTTAATCATTCTCTATGTCCACCTATTGTTTCCCAATTTCTGATTTATGATGACTGACTAATTGAACAAATCAAATCCGTCCAGGCTTGGCCAAGCACTTAGGGGTGTCATCACTAAATCATCGAGGGGCCCACAGATATCGCTTTTATCCACATGGGGTAAAAGGAACGGATGAACTTCGAACCAAATGCTTGCTTGTACTTACTCATTAAATTACACACAATAATATGTTTTATAACACCAAGTTACTGGTGCGTTTACATATGTCAATGTGTAACCGACTTGCAACTATAACTCACACGTCTTGGTTTCAAGAATATAAGATATTATGGTCTCACAATCACTCGTGATAAAATCCATGAAGTGATTCAGATGAGCGTGGCTTGAATCCAATACTCGAATCTTATTCCAGGAGTACGCATGAACACTGCAGCCACCTTGTCCTAGACAAACTACAGACCCATTCATGACAGTCCTGCCTTAATACCTACTTCCAAAGTATGATCGACTGTGGATGATTTGAATAACCTAGTTATTCGGGAAGTCAAAACATGCAAAGTGAAACACAAGAATAATACTAATCCTATATGTCCCCAAAACTTTTGAGTGCCATATTGATTACTTATTATTTATTGTATAATGTTTCAAATAATCAACTTAATACTTGAATTAAAACAATAGTTGTCCCATGCTCCTAGCATGCACACTATGTTTACCTATGATCCTTACTTTGTGAAATAGATCAATTGAAAACATTTCAATGATGCTCATTTCACAATTCCAAATCTTTATTGCAAGTGTACGAATTTCAAATTCTTGTCACTGCTAGGAAGTGTTAGATTCTAAACTATCATGCAATGATTCTTCTGTAATGTCTAGGTACCAAAAGTCACAGAGACTTGACCAACGATATTACAAAATATTCCTTTGGAGATTGTTACAAGACAATTCCATGGAAATGAAGTCTCAAACTCAAAGTACATTCCTTTGAACATCCTTCTTGCATAAAAGTTTCTAACTTCATCATCTATTCTTCAACTCCCAATATGGAAACATTCCATATTGCCATACGACAACTCATTATCAATAGACTCCTGTCTATTCATAATAATATCAATATGGTCCATCCATTACTATACTTCCAACTATCCTTAAGCGACCAATGCTTGGCGAACCTTAGATTGTCCTTAACAGTGTTTAACCACTTTAGTCATATCCGGTTCTATTAATTGTTCCCTCTTAATGCCCTAGGCATTTGGAAAATTAGAACACGAGAATATTATAACATATGCAATCGATGCTATACCAGAAGCATATGGGATGTGATTCATAATGTCTAACATAAAGACACGATACTTGATCAGTCTTTTGCTATAACATTTCTATTTGCCATGTTCTCATAATTCGAATTATCAAGAGGGATGCCGTAATCATAATTGAATTTTGAGAACGCAATTAACATTTCCATATATAGAATTTTCTTATGTTGAACCATTCCAACATAACATTCATCTATATTTGACTAAATTTGATTAAAAACTCAATCTAAGCTTTTAGATTTTAAAATGAAGTATAATTCCCTCTCCCTTAATTATAGCAAAACAAGTTTTCAAACCCACAACTTTGCGAATTGAAACTTTTGTTTTCTATAATTAACATTGCTAACTTGCAACACTTACCATAATAGTTATGCTCCTACTAGCATAATAATTATTATCTTACTAGCATAACACTTATGCTCCCACTAGCCTTGACATGTACCCAGAAATCAGTTGGACTTCTAGAAATCAATACTTATTGACTTTCATTACCAAAGTATAGCTTTATGATACGAGATGCTTCGATAAGACTTTATCTAGGCTTCTCAAAATCATACACCTTTCCTTAGATAGCTCACATGTGTGTCTTAACAGTTTTAGAACTTACAGCCATAAGTATGAAATGTTTATACCCTTTTCCATTTCTCACAATTTAAATTATGAGGAGGGATGTCATAATCATAATTGAATTGGAGAATGAAAATATCACAATTCTATCTCCTTAAAATCTACTTAGTGAAAGCGTTTCCTCACAATCATTTTCATGAATTGGAGAGAAACGTTATGACACTTAGATTTTATGGTGTATGTGTTCCTATCCATGTGAATTTGTCAAACCATAATCATAAGACAAGGGTAGTGACAAATCCAAACTCATATGGACTGAACTTGTTCAATTTTAATTTCTTGCCACCTGGCAGCACAAGGGCCTGCCATCGCTTCCAAGTTGTTATACAAACAATTGACAACTCATATAACTCACATACATAGTCAACTTTAATTGGAATGGCCACAAAAACAAGAATATGTCAACACGATAGGTTACAAACCTCAAGTCGTGTGCTAGTGATTAACAATAGGTTTTATTCTTGATTAGTTCTTGAAACTGGTCAAGATCTTTAAGACTCCCACTGACCTCTTGACATATAAGATTCTCTTGTCATGAACCATTCCTTGACAAACAAATATTCAAGAGTTAGTGCGTATTCTAATCAAGACTAACACTTCATACCATTGGCCTTAGCTGGTCTTCGTTTTATCCAAAACATCACAACGTACCAATTTCAAATGTACAAGAGTAAGAAACATGTTACTCTACATTCGATGAGTGTTACAAACCTTCTTAATTTAATGTCACTCAAGACACAATCTTGGAGTATGACTCTAAGACTTGTTTTGGAACGAAGTATGACTCATCTTCTAGATTTAACCATTTCAACAATTCACGATTCCTCTTCTTAGCCATATAAATGCACTAAGATGTCCTTAGAGGATCAATTGTGACATGGTTTTCATAATTATCAAGATAATCATAAAACACGATACTCAAGTACTCTCCCATCGTTTCAGATTTGAGAAACTTCTATCTTTCTGCCTAATTTTATTCTTCTCATTCGTTCTGCCAAACATTGAAAGTATTCCAATGTTTCAGAATTACACTTAAACTTGTAAGCATAACCATATTTACTAAACTTTAGTAAATCATGACGAATAGTCTTATCGTTCTTTGTGGTGGACCTGACCAGTGCACACCCAGTGTACCCGATCCCCTAGTCCTTCACTTAACTCACATATTCATGTGAACAAGGAATTAGTCTTAATTTCCCAAAGACGAAAATTCTCATTCATCATACAATACCAGTAGCATGATTCCAAGTTTCTTTCCAACTGAAACTTGGGTGATGAGAATCTTTCCTTATTTGGAAAATTCTCGACACTACCACAAACAAAAGAATCAAATTCATATTGCTAACATAGAAACATACAAACATCAATTTTCACAAATGCCATTGCAAGGAGATATAATAAAATAAAAACAAAATTTTATTTATTTATAAAATGTGGAAAAACGTTTCCTTACAATGTAATTACATATGAAAACTATGTTATTACAAATTTCTAAGCAATCTATCATAACTCTGAAGCAACAGCTCAAAAATCCGATCATCGAACCATGCGATTGAAATCCATCTTCACGACCAAATTCAACATACTCTTCTTTTAAGTTTCCTTCCTTTTGCATGATCCTAAAAAAATCAAAATGCAACCTTGTCACATCATGTATTAAGAATCAACAATTAGGAACTTAATAGACTTAGATAGTGGACTTACCTGAAGAAGAACCATACAATCTGACTAAAGTTCTCAAGTAGTCAGGGCAGCTTCGATTCCAATGTCCCGTTCCTTGGCAATAGAAACAAACAGGCTCATTGAGAATGGCATATGGAACAATCTCAGATTTGGCCTTTCCCTTATGATCAAAACTTTTGATCATGGCCAATTCCATTCCTTTAGGAGAAGGAATCCTTTATGGGATATTCATGTCATTGCCCATGTCAGCTTGAGAGGTAGATCTTCCAGTCAAATTTGCTTGACCATTGCGCCAAATCATTGATGATTCAGCATCAATCAACAAATAAGTAAGATCATTAAGGGTCATGTCGTGATCTGTCACATAGTAGTCTTTAACAAACTCACTATATAACTCAGGAAGTGACTGAAGAACCCAGTCAATAGCCAACTTCCTTAGGAACACGACACCCAACATTCTCAACCTGTCAATGTGTGACTTCATATCCAAGACATGTGCACACACAGACTTTCCATCCTTGTGTTTGCTATCCAATAGGGCTTGAGTGATCTTGAACTTTTCAAGTCTTCGAACTTGTGGGTTAGGGAGAATAATTGGAGGAGCTGGAGGAAGTGAAGCATGATATTGTGGAACATCATCTTCAAGAGGAAAGTTTGTTCCAAGAGATTTGGGAAGACCATAGTTGTCTGAATTAGACATCTAAAATGGGAGAAATTCAAGTTAGTTGACTTAAGTCCTTAATATAACTCCCAAATGAAATATTAAGGCCAGGACCCAACACAATATTTTACAATTCGGAAGAGGGATGTCGTAATCCGAATGCAAAATATTTGAAGGTAGGTAAATGACGATTTACCAATTTCCACCACGAAAAACAAAATTGGTTATTAAGTTTTAAATGGATTTAAATTCCTAGATCCTTTGAGATTCATTGAACTTTTCAATGGCATGTTTAAATCTCGATTGTGCCCTTCAAGTTTGTGACTGGGATGCCGAGGATCACAAACAAGGTGTGAATAACCATGCAAATTAGCTTGGTACACCCAATGTTACAACCACCTAATCAATGTGCAGGTTAACCACACATGCTCCATTGATCTATGATTAACATCAAGCTACCCTTTGCCATGCACTGTCAGTCCCAGATTAGTGTGTCGGTTAACCACACACGCTCCACTAATGACTTAACAAGGTGCAAAGTGCAATTTCATGGGCTAGCACCAAATTCACATTTTCCTAAGTAATTAAGGTTGGGAATTTATAAGTGTTTAGTTACTTCGTATTTCAATATACTTTTAATGATAATTTAAATGTCCTCTCAAACCCGTTTGGCTAACGAACCTCCACTAGTCAAGGAAGCGGTGGGTGAGAGTGGACACATTAAACTGCTATTTTATAAGTAGTAACCTTATACCCCCCTTATAGACCGACTTCGTGAATGAGGCCTACTAACGGTAAGACTGACTTTACTCTTATACATATATAAATATTAAGCCTATAATATTATAATAGTATAAGGGTTGAATTTTACACTTTTAAAATTCTAGGGTTTGGAACTAATTGTTTCAAAAGTGAGAATTTACAAATTCCAAAACTTGAGGGCAAGTTTTGAAACTTGTCAAAACTCTTGGATTTTATAACTTATGAGTTTAATAAAGGTTTTATGAAAAGGACTCTTGAATTCCAAAACTTGAGCACAAGTTATGGAGTTCATAAAAACATTTATGAAAGACCTTTCAAGTTCCATAACTTGAGGACAAGTTATGGAAGACTTAAAACCATTTTATGATGACATTAAAAATGACACTTTTCACTTTCCATAACTTGAGGACAAGTTATGGATTTCATCAAAAACAATTAGATCAAAAATTCCAACTAACAAAATCAAACAATTTGCCTCTGATCTAATTAAACTCATAAGTTAAGATAATTCATATCAAACAAGTTTCAAGAAATTAGCCTAATCATATAAACAAATACAAATCATGAAACTTTGAAAATTATCTTTTATTTGGATGAGAATCATCATTACCATATCAACAAAATAAGATTTTATGAACTAAAGCATTTTGTGGTAATGATTCTAATCCAAACAGGCCAAAAAAACTCGAAAAACTGTCCACTGGAGCACCAACTCGGCGAGTACATGAACTGGACTCGTCGATTTGGACTTTTTCTGAGTGGACTCAGTGAGTCCCCCAGTGGACTTGGCGAGTTCATTGTCCAGAATGCAGAAAATTCGATTTTTTTGCTTTGAAAACCAATAAAACATCAAGTATAATGGAAAACAACCCTAGGCTCTGATACCACTGATGAGTTTTGGTATACTACAACATCCTATGGTGCACATACAACCCTAAATGCTTTGGATCTATGTTTTCTCTAATTATACATGAAATATTGTTTCCAAAGCATAAGCCTACAACTAGCATACAATTGATATAAACTACATGGAATTGAGTTATAGAGTTACCTCTTTGTTGTATCTTGTAGAACTTCTTGAGTTTGGCCTTTGAGAACTTAGTTCCCCAAGTGTTGCACCTTAAATGGAATCACAACACACCTAGAACAAAGGATGACTTGTGAGAGAGTTTCTTCCACTCAAATCGGATATAGTGACTCCAAGAACACTAGTGTATCTAGTAGTCAACTTTGGATGCTAAAGGGCTTCTTATATAGTGTGGTAAGATTAGGGTTACACCATGTAAACCCTAATGTTCATGACCTTCCATATTCCATAGGCTCCATGGGTTTAAAACCCCATGGATCATCCATGGGTTGTAACATTGGTTTAGCCCAACCTAAAGAGTCATGGATCATTGGCCCACACCATAAGAATGAATGATTTACCAAATCAATCCCCATATATTTAATTAGTCTCTTTTGATCACAAAATTAATTCCAAATTAATTCTTGATCAATACTAATTAAATAATATGATTTCATATTAATATATTAGAACTTATAATATATAAATAAATCATAAATAACCTCTTCTCAAAAGTCCATCCTATCAAATTGTCCTCGTGATATGCAACCCAAATGGACCATGCTACTCTTGGGTCAAGTACATACCAGTTATAGTTATGGGCTTAGACACCTAATCCAACAGAAACAACAAACTGTAGCCGTCCATGCCATCACCGCCCCTACTGCACCCGCACCAGTCAAGCAATATGTTGGGACTCTTCCGAAATGTGACAAGTGCAACTACCACCAGCACGGAGCCTGTCTGGAAATTTAATGTAACAATTGCAACAAGAAGGGACACACATCCATTTCTGCAAAACACCGGCACTTCAAACGACACAAGCCGCTAGTGCTGGGGTGAGTCGCGCATGCTACGGTTGCGGCGAGACCGAGCATTTCAAGAGGGACTTCCCACAGGCACAAAACAGAAACAGTGGGGGTGAGGGAAGGGTTCTAGCAATAGGGAATGAGGAGGCCATGAGGGATCCCACTGTGGTTACTAGTACGTTCCTCCTAAACAACTCATATGCATGCATACTATTTGATAGTGGTGCGGAGAAAAGCTTCATGAGCCACCAGTTTAAACACTTATTCAAACAGAAACCTCAAAAACTAAATGAAACATTCATCGTAGAAATGGCCAACGGAAAGACAAAAAGCACTAAAGACATATTCGTAGGATGCACATTTACTCTAAACAGTCATTCTTTTCGAATCGACCTTTTGCCGGTCACAATAAGTAGTTTCGACGTTATAATTGGTATGGATTGGTTGAGTCCCCACCATGCTGATATTCTGTGTTACGAAAAGGTCGTTCGCCTTAACCTACCAAATGGTGAAACCCTTGTCATTTAGGGCAACAAACCCGACGCGAATCTACAGATCATCTCCTGCATCAGGGCTCAAAAATATATGCGCAAGGAATACCACGCCTTCTTAGCCTATGTCATTGATAAGAAACAGGAAGTGAAAGACATCAAGGATATTCCCAAGGTCTATAATTTTCCTGATGTATTCCCAGAAGACCTTCCGGGAATCCCTCCTGTACGCCAAGTCGAATTCAGAATCGACTTGATTCCTGGAGCCACCTCCGTAGCCAAATCCCAATATCGCTTAGCACCTACAGAAATACAGGAACTATCCAGTCAACTGAACGAGCTGCTGAGCAAAGGATTCATCCGACTAAGCTTCTCACCTTGGGGAGTACCAGTCTTGTTCGTGAAAAACAAGGACGGATACTTCCACATGTGCATAGACTATCGAGAACTGAACAAGCTCACTATCAAGAACTGTTATCCCCTACCTCACATCGACGACTTATTTGATAAACTGCAAGGATCAAGCTACTTCTCGAAGATTGACAGAAGGTCAGGGTACCATCAACTGCGAATTCGGGAGGAAGATATCCCTAAGACGGCATTCAGAACTCGTTATTGTCACTACGAGTTTGTAGTGATGCCCATCGGTCTAACAAATGCGCCAGCAGTGTTCATGGATTTAATGAATCGTGTATGTCGGCCTTAATTGGATAAATTCGTAATAGTATTCATCGATGATATACTAATCTATTCCCGAAGCAAGGAGGAACATATCCAGCATCTACGGAAGGTCTTGGAGACGTTAAGAACAGGAAAGCTATACGCCAAATTCTCAAAATGTGAATTTTGGATCCAAAAGGTTGACTTCTTGGGGCACGTAGTCAGCGAAAAAGGGATACACGTGGACCCTTCTAAGGTCAAGGCGATTGCAAACTGGGAAACACCAAGAACGTCGACAGAGATTTACGAGTTCTTGGGTCTCGCCGGCTACTACCGAAGGTTTATACAAAACTTCTCTAACATCGTCAAGCCACTCACTACCTTGACTCAGAAGGGAGTAACTTTCAGTTGGGAGAACAAGCAAGAAACCGCATTCCAAACGCTAAAGCAAGCTCTGTGCAGCGCTCCCATCTTGTCTAATCTAGATGGGACCGAAGATTTTGTGGTCTATTGCGATGCGTCCAAGCAGGGCCTTGGATGCGTGCTCATGCAACGGAGGAAGCTCATCGCCTATGCCTCAAGACAACTCAAGGCTCATGAAGTCAACTACACCACACACGACCTCGAACTAGGAGCGGTGGTGTTTGCCCTGAAGGTCTGGAGACACTATCTTTACGGCACCAAGTGCACCATCTTTACAGATCATAAAAGTTTACAGCACATCCTTAATCAAAAGGAGCTCAACATGAGACAACGACGATGGGTTGAACTGCTAAATGAATATGAATGCGAAATTCGTTATCATCCGGGCAAGGCCAACGTAGTAGCAGACGCCCTAAGTCAGAAAAAACACTCGGGTCGCCGAGTGAAGTCGTTAACCATGACCATCCATTCACATCTATCCGCACAATTCAAGGAGGCACAACTAGATGCCTTTAAACCCGAGAACATCGCAAGGGATGCATTGCGGGGAATGGGTAAAAACTTCGAAGTCAGGAATGACGAAGTTCGTTACTTCATGGATCGAATCTGGACCCCGAGATTTGGCGGGTACAGAGACGTTGTCATGAACGAGGCACACAAGACAAAATACTCCATTCATCCCGGTTCAGACAAGATGTATATGGACCTCAAGAAACTTTATTGGTGGCCGAATATGAAAGCAGAGATCGCTACCTATGTGGGCAAGTGCCCGACTTGTGCCAAGGTCAAGGTAGAATATCAAAAGCCCTCGAGTTTACTTCAGCAACCAGACATACCCGAGTGGAAGTGGGAGCGGATAACCATGGACTTCATAACCAAGTTGTCCAAGACGACGGGTGGACTTGACACCATCTGGGTGATCTTAGACAGGTTAACCAAATCCGCACACTTCCTGCCAATAAAAGAGACCG
Source organism: Lactuca virosa (assembly GCF_052849685.1). Taxonomy (NCBI): domain Eukaryota; kingdom Viridiplantae; phylum Streptophyta; class Magnoliopsida; order Asterales; family Asteraceae; genus Lactuca; species Lactuca virosa. The sequence goes on from NC_136428.1 coordinate 321,831,273, forward strand.
ACAAGATGGAAAAGTTAACAAGGACGTACATTAAAGAAATCGTGCGACTACATGGGATGCCAATATCCATCGTCTCTGACCGGGATAGTAGGTTCACCTCACGATTCTGCCAATCACTATAGAAGTCCTTGGGAACCAAACTCGACATGAGCACAACTTATCACCCTCAGACCGACGGGAAAAGTGAAAGGACCATTCAGATGCTGGAAGACATGTTGAAAGCATGTGTGATAGACTTTGGTAAGGACTGGGATACCCACTTACCACTCGTTGAATTCTCATACAATAACAGCTATCACACTAGCATTAAGGTCACTCAATTCGAAGCCTTCTACGGACGCAAGTGCAGATCACCCCTGTGCTGGGCCGAGGTGGGGGATACGCAGCTGGCAAAGGGACAAGTACCTGATAGCACACTCACTGGCCCGAAAATCATATAGGAAACCACAGAGAAAATCGTCCAAATCCATGAACGCTTAAAAGCATCCCGGGAATGGAAAAAGAGCTATGCAGATAAGCGACGTAAACCCTTGGAGTTCCAGGTCGGTGACTGTGTACTGTTGAAGGTCTCGCTCTGGAAGGGAATGATACGCTTTGGGAAATATGGGAAGCTAAATCCAAGGTATATCGGGCCCTTCGAGATCCTTGCTAGGATCGGCCCGGTGGCTTACAAGCTTCGACTACCACAGGAACTCAGCAATGTACATCCCGTCTTCCATGTGTCCAACTAAAAGAAGTGTCTGTCCGATGAGACTCTTGTGGTCCCACTCGACGAGATCGAGGTAAACGAGAGTCTACACTTCATAGAGGAACCTATTGATATCATGGACAGGGAAGTCAAAAGCACGAAACAAAGCCGTATACTAATAGTAAAGGTCCACTGGAACGCCAAGCGAGGACCAAAATTCACTTGGGAGCGGGAAGATCGAATGAAACAGAAATACCCACAACTCTTCCTCTAATTGAAAGAACCCGTTCAAGATGCAAATTTCGGGACGAAATTCCCTCTAACGGGGGGATGATGTGACAACTGGAAAATTTTTGGAATGAGCAAGGTTTAAAAATGTTTCCATATATAAGTATCTGTACCTTGTAGATCATATTCATAATAAACACTTGAAAGTCAATAAGATAGACCAAAAATTTCGAAAATTTCATTTGCATTTAAAGTGTTTTAAGCCTAGAACCAAAATCATACTCAAGACTAAGAACCCTCTCTAGGCCGAGAACCCCCAAGATCGAGGAGTTCCTTAGACCGAGAACTCTCTTAACCGAAAACCATACGAAGGCTACCACTTGGACCGAAAAATCTTTGTTTAGGGAGTTCTCGGTTAGGACCGAGGACTCTAGGATCTCGGTGGCATTGGAATGAAAACCCCACATGATCTCGGTAAGACTTTGGACCAAGAACCCATATTCTCGGTGGGGTGTAGGAGGCCTCGATTGGAGGGAAAATGAATAGGAGTTGACACTATGATAAGATGTTCCACCTTTGCCACCTTTTACCAAACAAGTACCAATGTTAACCATGTTATTATCCCTCAAACAACCAAGCCAACATCCCATCCTCTTCCCCTTTTTTATGTTTGGCCGAGAGGGGTATCCCTCACCTCCACCATCTTCATTTTTCAAACAACTCTAAAAAATAAACTCAAGTTCTTCTAGATCATCATATCTAAGTTGGTCCTAAGGTTTTTGGTAAGTATTTTCATGATCCTCTAGTGTTTTAGCACATTTTCATGTCAATTTCATCCTATTTACACACATTATCATGTGTTAAACCCTTAGGATATGAACATCTCCAAGGAAGTTCATCAACTCCATTCAAGATTCTAGGCTCGAATTCTTCACTTCATCACTTCAAACTACCCACAAATACACTCAAGGTGAGTTCATACTCCATATTTTCGAGGTATTCATGTTTTAGGGGGGGGGGAATACAAGAAATATTTGGAATATTTACACAAATGTTTGCATGTTTCCTTTATGTGTTGGATATAAAACATTATTTGCATGAAATATGGTTATTACTAGTTAGTAGAACATTTATTTGTGGTATGATAGTTTTGAGATGCAAAACTAAGAAAAACAAGCATAAACTATGTTATATGTTCATTAGAAAAAGCTACAACTTCAAAGGTTCAAAGATTAAGATTTTATAGGCAAAACATGGCTTTTTAGCAAATATGGTTATCAACTAGTTATTTTACCATTTTTGTGGGATATAACCCAAAATATGTTGTTTTGGACATGTATTTTGAAACTAGACAAAAATACCTAGGAGTTAGCTTTACAAAAAGAAAACTCAAAAATCTATCATTTTATGTAAAAATGGATTTTTAAACAAAAACGGTCATAACAAGTTAATGACATCATTTTTGTGGGTTTTGACTAAAAATATATGGTTTTAAAACATATAAGATTAACTTGAGTTAAAAACCCCAAAAAGGGTAAAAATAAGTTTTACAAAGTCATATTTTTTCTAGTTACCTGTAAATGTCGTTAAAAATGGGCAAAAACTAAAAGTTGACTTTATCGTACCAAAAGTTCTCATATTTGTGTTAGATGTATGTATATATGATATAACCTTTTAAAACATCTATACATGTTAACTTATACATATTTATATACATGATTATATAAATGGTCATAACAAAACATTTATAATAAACTATTATTGATATAGTTTGGGAATCACAAAAACTACACTATAATTTCAGAGTAAACCAATAATTATTCAAAGGCATAATTATATCATTTACAATAAAAAGGATTTTACAGTTCACGTAAATCGACTGATACTGGTTGTGAGACATTTAGCTTCACCGTACCCACCAGAGTACACGATAAGTCCTGAATTATAACAAGAGTCTCTTGTAGGGAGAGCGTGACACTTGTGTATAGATCTATACGGGATTGACAACCCCGCACCTAAACTGTTAGCTACAGTTAGACCGACAGGTCTGGGGTGACAAATGTCATAACAGTTCTGACGCCGAAGCACATCGTTCAGGCCGGTAGTTGTATTAGTATGGTTATAATAACTCACATAGAGTATGAACATAACGTCTGATTTACGGGCTAACATACATTCAAGTAGTTTTATGTAAGATAAAACTTCATAAATACTACTTTTCAGTACCGCAATACTTACATTTTAGTCTTTGGGTTAAGACTTACACTTCATTTTAAAGAAAATATTGGATTTTCTGTAAGTATACTCTATCATTTTCACGAAACAATTACAAACCCTTTTCTTAGAAAATGCTTATGAGTTCACCAACTTAAATGTTGACACTTTTCAAAATCACTTGTATTCTCAAGAAATCAGTAAAAAGGTAAGCCTCAAGAGTTTTTGGTGGATGGGACGTCGTCGCATTACGTTATTCATTTTTGTCACATGCATTGGACATTATGTAATCAATGTTTTGGGTACAGTGTAAACATATTAAATATTCAATGCAATGATTGTACTTCTTTGTTTCATTTATATTCAATTGTTATGATACTGCACATGAAGTCATCCGCCCCCGGACGTTTCCGCCGTTCCGGTTCGGGGGTGTGACACAGAGTTTTCTTGGAGAATGAGAGAGAGTTACAGTGTGTAGATGGTTCAAATGAGTTGTAATGATAAGTTTTAAGGCATGGGGGAGAGGGAAAGGCCTAGGGCCGAGATTTTGATGATGGGGGAGGGGGTGAGGGTGAGAGAAGAATGTATTCTTTGTATTTGACACATTACTTAAAAGCCCATCTTTAGTTTTTATAAAACTAGGCTTAATTTTTTTTTTTAAAACTCAAGTATTATCTTAAATTTCTTAGGGTTTTATTTATTGGATTTCATTGAAATATTTGTTTTTGGAATTATATTTTCTTGAATTATTTTAGAAAAATAATAACCTATGACTTAATTTTTATAAAAATCAATTTTTTTTTCATAACTCAAACAATTGCAACAAAGGATCATAATATGTGATTATAGGATTTTAAAATCCTTGGATTTTATTTTTTGGTTCATGTTTCGAATTATGAACTGTATGAACTTATCATCAACTTTGTAGTTGGATCATATTATGATTTAATTCTGTTCATATTAGCTTAGATTACTTAACCTTGTTAAGCATCAGATTGTTCCAATATGCAAATTTAGGGTTGTTAACCTACCCTTGAGTTGTGATCTACCGAACATAGTTTTATGTTTAAACTTATCATTCAACTTTGGCACTTTACAACCCAGTTGGTACATTCACATATCAATGTGATTGTTCAATACAAGCTAAGGTACACTAATTGTTCCGAGGGATCTATTAAGTCGCGAACCTAGTTCAACTTGTAACTCTAGAGCCAAGTTAAGTGCACACAAGGAAATGGCGAGGTTCTAGATGAGTTTTGATGGATGTCACAATTTGGCATCTCCACTTTTAATTTTAATGAATAAAATACACTAATGAAAGCAACAACTTAGTTCTCCTCTTTTTTTTGTGGTTGCTACTGCTTTAAATGGTTCTCCTTGAACCTTATATTACTTTTTTGTTATTTGCCAATGCACTTTTTCACTGGTTTGAAAATTAAGGTTGTAATGAATTTGTTTTAGCTTGTTCAAAGTGATTTGGCGGTCTTTAGTGCCCACTTTAAGCCTTTAAATTTAGGGAAAAACTTGTTCATTTATGAGATTAGAAACTATAAGTGTTGTAAAAAAAATCAATTCGTTAATGTAGTCTGCACACTTTAAAAAACAAATTAACAATCTTTTTTTTTTGCAAACTGTAGATGTTTAGTCCTCATCTTATAGATGTGGTTCGTAGACTGCAAACATTTTACCTCTTCAAAAACAAACATCACCTTAGTGATTCAGAGATCTGCTTGATTTCCTTTGTTTTTCATAATACACTAGTACAAAAGCTATTTAATAGTGCGATGTTTTTTTTGTGCAGTGGTAGGTTAAAACCGCATCACTAAAAAACCAAAAACTATTTTGGTATCAATAAACTAAGAAACCGCATTATTTACAACATTTGATGGAGCGGTTTCTGTATGACCACATTAAATTGCATTTGTTGGTGCGTTTATATCAGAATCGCATCATTAAACATTCAATTTTTTCATTCCCAAACGCCACCTCAGTTCCCTCCTTACATTTTGTTTCCGGGCGATGGCTTTCCCATTCAATTTTTTCATTCCCCGCGTGCGATTCCTTTCCCTTATATTATTTTGTTATCTCATATCTCACCCAAAGGCAGACGACGAAGACACAACAGATACCAGCGGCCTTCTGCTTCAACCGACTACTTCCTCCTCGTGTTCCGGTACAAAATCTGAAAACCCTAGCTTCGATTTTTCTTATTGTTAGTATATTCCTTATTGTTTCCATTCTTCAATAGTTTGTTTGATGGGTTTGATATCCAGCGACACCCTCAATCCTTTCATCAGATGCATCTTCACCCCTTTCATTAGACCACTTGAACTCCTTTTTTCTGTATCAACTTCAACTTTTTTTTCTCTATTCGTCTCTTCAATCTGTTTGTATTAAGGGTAAACAGCATAAAAAACACTCAGTTTACACCAAAATTCTAATTTGACACTGTGTTTTTTTTTTCTCAAATTTGACACTGTGTTTTCCAATTTATTACAATTCTGACCACTTGACCGGTCAACCAGGTTACATGCTAACGTGGCGTATTGATGTGTCGGTTTTGATGACGTGACATGCTGACATGATATGCTGACGTGTCAAAATTGAATTTTTTTTCCACAAAAAACACTAAGTTTTCATTTTTTCGATTTTGACACTAAGTTTAATTTTTTCTTTCAATTTTGACACTATGTTTTTTTGTTCCAAATCGAACATCATTTATCAAATTTTGTTCAATTTTGACCATTTTCCATTTGAAACCATATAAATATATTTTTTATTACATTTTAAACTGTATAAATATATTTTTTTCGTTTAAAAACCACATTCTTATTTAAATACAAGGTGTTTCTTTTTTTTGTTTTTTTATATTCAAAGCATAATGTATAAATATGCATTAGTTATATCATGAGAATCAAACTAACCATAAGCTTCTAATAAGATGCAAAAATTTCACGGGTTGCAAACTTGACATCCGGGTTTTGATTGACTACACGCCTCCAAACCTTGAAACTCATTGTAAAGTTGCGTATTTAATATAAAATACAGTTTTTATATAAATAATACATATTTATACATAAAATTATGGTTTGAATGTAAAAAAAAAACCTTGTATTTATACAAAAATATGGTTTTTAATTGAAAAAAAAAACGAATTTATACGGTTTAAATGTATTAAAAAAAATATTTATATGGTTTCAAATAAAAAATTGTCAACATTGAACAAAATTGGAAAAAATGATGTTCGATTTGGAACAAAAAAACATAGTTTCAAAATTAAAAGAAAAATTAAACATAGTGTCAAAATCGAAAAAAAGTGAAAACATAGTGTTTTTTGTGGAAAAAAAATTCAATTTTGACACGTCAGCATGCCACGTCATCAAAACCGACACATCGTCATGCCACGTCAGCATATAACCTGGTTGACCGGTCAAGTGGTCAGAATTGTAACAAATTGGAAAACACAGTGTCAAATTTGAGACAAAAAAAAACACAGTGTCAAATTAGAATTTTGGTGTAAACTGAGTGTCGTTTATGCTATTTACCCTTGTATTAATTTCAATTTTGTTTTTCTTTTTGAAGAAATTCATGGTTTGGAGTGATCATCGAGATAGGGAAGACCAAGAATCGACAGAGTTGAGGAAGGTTTGTTATTTATTTGATCTAATTTTGACTTTTGGATTAGTTTCTACAAATAACAACTGAAGCTTTGTTATTTTTACTCAAGGAACGGGGAATTCTATAATTCACATTGCTAGGGTGAAATTTTACTCCTTTTGTATATAACTTAAACAGATTTTTTATACTAAAGTTTCTTTTTTTAATGTGTGTATAATATCTGCATAATCATAGTGTTTGTTCATAACTCAAATATTTGCTTAACAGAGATGGAAAGTTTAAGATATTGTCATGATGTTTTCACTCCTAAAAGATTCTAGAAACTGTGTCCAACTATTGGATGCTTCTAATAACATAACATTCTCAAGTTCTGTGTAATGCTAAGACTATATGTATTTTGTATGTTTTAAACATTTTTTTTGCTTAACATTCTCATTATAGGAAGAAATCTGCAGATTGAAAGTGAAATCAATATCAAGTTAATGCATGAATTTCTTTTATTTATCATTTCTCATTTTGGTTGGGTGTTGTTATGTTTTCATACTAAAAGACGCTTAAACTAAATAAGTAAATTAAAATTACACAATTAACAACAAATATCACTAATAGAAAAACCGTATTTTATATTTAATAGAAAAACCGTATTAAATTAAAATACGGTTTTTAAACTAAATAAATAAATTAAAATTACACAATTAACAACAAATATCACAATTAACAACAAATATCAATATAAAATATGGTTTTTATATAACTAATACTTATTTAGGTTACAATGGGGACAAGGTAAATAGCATAAACGACACTCAGTTTACACCAAAATTCTAATTTGACACTGTGTTTTTTTTTGTCTTAAATTTGACACTGCGTTTTTCAATTTGTTACAATTCTGACCACTTGAACGGTCAACCAGGTTACATGCTGACGTGGCATGATGACGTGTCGGTTTTGATGATGTGGCATGCTGACATGATATGCTGACGTGTCAAATTTGAATTTTTTTTCCACAAAAAACACTATGTTTTCACTTTTTTTCGATTTTGAAACTAAGTTTAATTTTTTCTTTTAATTTTGACACTATGTTTTTTTGTTCCAAATCGAACATCATTTTTCCAATTTTGCTCAATGTTGACAATTTTCTATTTGAAGCCATATAAATATTTTTTTAATACATTTAAACCGTATAAATACGTTTTTTTTCAATTAAAAACCATATTTTTGTATAAATACAAGGTTTTTTTTTACATTCAAACCATAATTTTATGTATAAATATGTATTAGTTATATAAAAACCGTATTTTATATTAAATACGCAACTTTAAAATGAGTTTGAACGTTTGGAGGCGTGTAGTCGATCAAAACCCGGATGTAAAGTTTGCAACCCGTGAAATTTTTGCATCTTATTAGAAGCTTATGATTAGTTTGATTCTCATGATATAACTAATGCATATTTATACATTATGCTTTGAATATAAAAAAAAAACTAAAAAGAAAAAAATGAAACACCTTGTATTTAAATAAAAATGTGGTTTTTAAACGAAAAAAAATATATTTATACAGTTTAAAATGTAATAAAAAATATATTTATATGGTTTCAAATGGAAAATGGTCAAAATTGAACGAAATTTGATAAATGATGTTCGATTTGGAACAAAAAAACATAGTGTTAAAATTGATAGAAAAAATTAAACTTAGTGTCAATCGAAAAAAAAATGAAAACTTAGTGTTTTTTGTGGAAAAAAATCAATTTTGACACGTCAGCATATCATGTCAGCATGCCACGTCATCAAAACCGACACATCAACATGCCATATCAGCATGTAACCTGGTTGACCGGTCAAGTGGTCAGAATTGTAACAAATTGAAAAACACAGTGTCAAATTTGAAACAAAAAAAAACACAGTGTCAAATTAGAATTTTGGTGTAAACTGAGTGTTTTTTATGCTATTTACACTAATTTAATTGTTATCTTGCCTTTGGTTTTTGATTTGGGTGTATTAATATAAAAGGACATGAGAAAAACTTGTTCAAAATGTCACGATTCAACCACTTGATATTAAAAAGAATTTCAGCTATAAAATTTTGTATTTTTCAATTTGCTTAAAAATCATAGATAAGTATACATGGTATCTAACTTTTTTTTATTAAATTATACATAAGGAACCAGATACTCATCACTTAGTAATGAATTATTAATGAATGAATAAATTGTTGAGCCGTTGAGAGTGGGATATCCGGCAAACCAATCAATTACCAAGTATCAGATTCAGGTGCCTTCCTCATTGGAACAAAGCATATATTAACTCTGTATTTTCTCGTAGATGGATATGAACTGAAAGCTATTTCTTCCTCCCAATATCATTAGTTCACCCGGATAAATAGGAAATTGATTGGTCATTCATCCTTTTCAACCCAGTTTATTTGGATTTCATTACTACAAAAACAAGTGCGTCCTTTTTATTCTTAGTTTGCTCGTCTATCTTTCTTAACATATATATACAAATTCAAGCGCTGAAACTTTGTGTTTTACTGACTACATTTGTAGTCTAAATTGCCTTCATTCTATTTAATTGTTTCTTCAGCTTAGTACTTTTTCCGTAATTTTCCCTTTCACCTTTTTTTGTTGTTTCAGGAATCATTATTGATTATTTATGGTTTTTTTAGGGATCCATAATTATAAATTTCAAATGGGTCGGTCGACACTGCAGCGCGCCCGTGATGATGAAAAGTTTCATTTGAAGCAAGTAAATTTTGTTTACAAAGAGGACTATGAGCGCCCCAAGGTTAAGGTTAAGCTCCCCAACCTCAAAACTAGACTCCCCAAGCTGAACAAGGCTGCCACTAACCTCCCCAAGCTCAACAAAGACTCTGCTATGCCACCCAGCAATCAGGTCAATAATCTTATTTGACACAATCTCTCACTATTTGGGACATTCCCACAAACATTTGATATAACCAAGTTTTTATTTTCACCAAGTGAGGTTGTGAGTAAAATGCCCACCACCAAGTATAAAAGTATTTAAATTTGCTGGCCGAGCTAAAAGTAGGATTCACTTTCCTGACATCATACAAATGTTATTTTTATTATTTCACAAATCACTAAATGACTAAATGCAAGAAATTATTTATTTTTGTATTATAGATATCCTTTTGTATTTTCTTCTACTACAAAAATGCACTTTCATTTTTTTTTTTACTTATTAAAGAGTTGTAATTTAAAAAATCTATTAAATTACAACTATAGTTTCAATTTTTATCCCATCAAGTCAATTTTCTTTGAAAAATCTACGAATTTATATCAAGAGTTGAATATTAATCACTTGTGCTACATTATGTTCCAATGAAACAGCCAAACCACCTCAAAATGCCCCTCCATGTAATAAAGGATTGTACCCAAGACTTCAACCAAAAAAATTTCATCGCGAAGGGTGGTTACGGAAGGGTCTATAAGGGAATCCTCACCTGGGCAGATCATGTAAACCAACTAGTTGCTGTGAAGAGGCTAGATGTCACCGGATTTCAAGGTAACAAGGAGTTCCACACAGAGGTCACAATGCTCTCAGAGTATAAACACAAAAACATTATAACACTTATAGGGTTTTGTGATGATAACGAGGAAATGATCCTTGTTTATGAATATGCAAGCCATGGAAGCCTTGATACATATTTATGTGGTAGTACAGTGTCGGGTGGACTATCATGGCCACAGCTCCTCAAAATATGTATTGGTGTTGCATCTGCATTGGATTATCTTCATAACCACGTGGCCGAAAAACACAGAATAATACATCGCGATGTAAAAAGCGCGAATGTTTTGTTGGATGAAAATTGGAATGCAAAACTTTCGGATTTTGGGTTGGCGAGGATAGGCTTAGCAAATCAACATAACACCTTTGTGATCACCAACATTGCTGGCACACATGGTTATTGTGACCCACAGTACGAAAAAACAGGGTTTTTAACAAAAGAGTCGGACGTTTATTCCTTTGGAGTGGTTTTGTTTGAAGTTTTGTGTGGAAGGCTAGCATGTATTTTTAGTTACCATGATGAACGGAGATTCCTTCATCATTGGGCTCGAACGCGATACAAAAATGGAGAGCTGGATAAGATTATTGATCATAGAATAAAAACAGAAGTTAACCCAAGAACATTAAGGAAGTTCTCAGCTATTGCATATCAATGCTTGCATAAAACTCGGGAAGAACGACCTACAATTGCTGAGATTGCATTCCAACTTGGGGAAGCCTGGAAAACCCAAGTAAGTTTGAACATCGTTATTATCAATTACTTTAATATATGTGTACATCTTTTTAGGGGAAAAATAAGGATGTCCAAAAAGTATGAGTGGCTGACACGACGTTTGTTTTTGGTCAGGTTACAAAATGAAGGAGATGAGACTTTTGTCACATGATGCACAAGAAGAAATCATTGGTGAATCCTTATTAAAGAAAGGAGACATGGGCGAATAAAATCTAAACTAAAATTTAGGTTTTATGGTTGTATAGAGAAACAGCAAGACAACACAACATCACAGGTTGGTCGTCTACACAGATGGAGAAAGGTATTGAAAGATTAACAAATATTTGATTCTTTCTATTTCTCAGATGTCTGTGCATTAATGGCCTGTAAGTTTTTTTCTAAGAAATTCATCACCTGCATAATCCCCGAAATATTGGCGCATTGATGCTCTCATATAAGGTAGTTCGCCCATTAAGTTGTTCTAGGACAAAATCTGTGATATTAGTAACTAGAGTCGTGTATTAGACGTGCTACGAATCGGGTATTTAACTAATGATTGCATCGTAACATTTATAGTTGAAAAAAGTTACAACTCTAAACTATTGTAATCTATTATAATCTAAACGCAATGTATCTATTTTTATTTAAACTTGAAAGGAAACAAACAAAGAAAAAAATTACTTCATACATGAGAATCAACCAATTAGATAAAACAGATCAAGCAATTAGTATTAAACACAACAATCTGTTTATAGATATAAATTAACTAAAAGTGTTTATGGTATCATGAATCGCTCTCTGTTTATTGATAATCAACGCCCATATATATAGGGACCAATACAATGCAAAACCGCCACATCTTTTGGAGATAAATACCAAATATACAATCAAATATTGACAGAAGTATATCTCCTAAAGATACGTACAATCTATAAATATAATCGGCTAATATTCCCCCGCAATTTGAGTTGGGGAAGGACGAACACTCAAACTGGATCGAAACTGTTGATACAAGTAGCGTGGCAACCCTTTACTGAAGATATATGCATATTGCATGGAGGACGGAATGTGTAGAACGCGAATATGACCAATACGAACCTTTTCACGCACAAAATGTATGTCAATCTCTACATGTTTGGTGCATTGGTGCTGGAGATTTTGTGACAAATAAACTATAGACACATTGTCACAATAAACAATTGTGGCCTTGCGAAGCGGAACATGAAGCTCAAGTAGGAGATTTCTTAACCAGGTTGTCTCGGAAACAGCATTAGCAACACCACGGTATTCAGCCTCATGAGAGATAGTTGACTGACGCTTTGCAGACCAGGATACAAAATTGTTGCCAAGAAAAACGCAGTAGCCGAAATTGGATCAGCGAGAGTCAGGACATCCTCCCCAGTCAGCATCAGAATAGGTTGTTAACGTCTGTGACGAAGATGCCACAAGTTGGAGACCGTAGTCTATGGTGCCCTTTAGATAGCGGAAAATTTTCTTCATGAAATGAAAGTGTGGCTCACGAGGAGCATGCATGAACAGGAAGACTTGTTGAACAGCATATGCAATGTCAGGGCGTGTAAAGTCAGATACTAGAGAGCTCCAGCTAGAGTGCGATAGAGAGTACCATCAACAAGTGGATCACCGTCAGTGGTGCTAAGTTTTGTGGACGTATCCACTGGTGTGGCGCACGGCGCACGGCTTACAGGAGGCCATAAAGGCTCTTTGAAGAATATCGCGAGTATAAGAGGCTTGCGACAAAATAGACCATGTTTGTCACAAGTGGCCGTGACACCCAGAAAATGGTGAAGATCACCGAGATCAGTCAAAACAAATTCCTGCGACAAAGAAGTGATAATATTGCGGAGAACACCAGGTCAGATGCAGTCAATATTATATCATCGGCATATAGTAATAAATACGCAGTATGATGGTCATGCTGATTAATAAATAATGAATAATCATAGATGCTACTCCGGAAATCCTGAGATGTGATGAACGAGGAAAAACGAGTATACCAGGCACGCGAGGCTTGTTTAAGCTCCTAAAGAGATTTTCACAGACGACATACATGGGATGGAAACTGGGCGTCCACAAAGCTTGGAGGTCGGTGCATAAAAACAGTCTCATGTAAATAGCCATGCATAAAGGCGTTCTTGACGTCTAGTTGATGTACTGGCCATGCCTACGAGACAACGAGACTAAGAACAGTTCTTATTGGAGCTAGTTTCACGACCGGACTGAAGGTCTCATGGCAATCAATACCCACTGTATGAGATTTCTCGTTAACCACAAGGCGAGATTTATAGCGGTCAAGCGATCCATCCGCTTTAAACTTATGGCCAAACAGCCACATACACCGAATAACAGAGATGTCTATCGGTCGTGGAATGAGTTCCCATGTTTTATTCACATGTTAAGATCGAAATTCATCTTCCATGGCTAGTATCCAATTTCGGTCAGACCTAGCGGCAATGATGGATTTAGGAATAGGGGATATGGGAAGGGTGGAGGTGGCGCAAAGGCTAAGACGGGTTACAGGTTTGGTGACTCCTGCCCGAGCACGGGTAGTCATCGGATGGGCATGAGGATTTGGGGGTTTGAGATGGGGTTGATTGAGGTTGAGTGGATTGTTCGTGAGAGTCGTTTGTGGTAGATTGAGACCTTAAACGATGTGAATAAGTCAAGATAGGTGGTTGAGGAAATAAGGGGTTGGATGATGGTGGGATCGAAGGTTGCGGAGTGATGGTGGAAGGAGTAGGTGTAGAGTAGGGAAATATATGAATGGGTGGGTCATCAAGAAAGTCAAAAGAGGTGGAAAGGGGAGGGGTTGCGGCATAGGGAAAGGAGGTATTGTCGAATGTAACATGATGGGACAGATGAACGTTGTCGGTGGACGAATCGAAACAAAGATACCCTCGGAAGTTTTCTAGATATCCAAGGAAAACACATTTGATGAATCTAGGTTGAAGTTTATGAGATTGAGTAGCAGATATGTTAGGATAGCAGGTGAATCCGAAGGTGCGAAGATGGTCATAAGAAGGTTGGCGACCGTAAAGAGAAAAAGCGGGTGTGGAAAAATGAAGGCGTTTAGTTGGAAGGATATTATGTAGGTACACGGCAGTATGAAGAGCTTCAACCCAAAATGAGTGGGGAAGTGAAGCGTGGGTGAGAAGGGATCGAATGATTTCATTAAGGCGATGAATTATGTGTTCGCCCCGTCTGTTTTGTTAAGATGTTTGAGGGCATGAGAAACGGAAGACGAAACTGTGGGTTTGGGCAAACGATTTAAACAAATTATTGTCAAATTCACCATCAAGATCGCATTGAAACGACTTAATAGTTCGGTTAAATTGAGTATGGATGAATTTATGGAATTTTGTAAAATTTAGGAGAGTGTCAAATTTATACTTGAGAGGGTAGACCCATACATAGTGAGAAAAATTAGCAATGAGGACCATATAGTATTTGTAACTGGTTTTGCTTAAGACTGGAGATGTCCAAATATCACAATGAATAATATCAAATGGTGCATAAGTCATAGATTTTGAATCATAAAAAGGCAACCGAGTATGTTTAGATAACTGACAATCATTTCATAAGGAAGAAGTTGTAGGTTTATTACAAGTAATTGAAAATTTAGAACGAAGTAAATCTAAAACAAAAGCGCCTGGATGACCCAAGCGAACATGCCAACAATCATGAGAAGTAACAATAAGAGCGGGTGCACTAGTTGGTGTTGTAAAAGGATAAAGATTTCCCATGCTATCATGACGAGAAATAAGAGGTCCAGTATTGAGGTCCTTTAATAATGGATGGAGTGAAATGGATATTTTTTTAATGCATAGGAATGAGACGGGGTTGTGTATGAGGTATGACGAGACCCATGAATTGGAAGACTAGAACCATTTCCAACAAAAATAGAGGTTACATGAGAAGTAATCATGGGACTAGACATTTTACCCGGGTCGGAAGTTAGATGTGTCGAGGTGCCCGACCAAGTCGGATCATTGGTGTTGAGGTGAACTTGTTGCATTATTTAGGCTATGTTTGATGGACTGTAGTCTAAGCAGCCAACAAAGTGAGGACTGGAGGTACCAATTTGGCCAGAGGGTTGCACCATTGGCGGTCCATTAGGACCTTGTTGTGTCATCGGTTCAAAAACAGGGTTGGACCCAAAGGTATGATTAGCCCAGTTATTTGTAGACTTTTTTGGACAGTGAGACGGATATGGTGATGGTGGTGGATTCCATGATGGTGAGGTGTTCCAGTTTTGTGGGTTCCAGTGATTTCCTTGATTCCATTGACTTGCTTGATTCCAATGTTGTTGACCTCGGCCTCCACGTCCTCTGAAGCTTCTACCATGGCCTCGTCCATTTGAACCACGACCTCGGCTGCTTGCACCTCTGCCCGAGTGGTTTTGGTAGGAAGGAGTTTAAACATGTTGACCCGCTGTTGGGTTTTGTGATGCTCGATCAATCGCAGAAGATGCAACAAGGACCATTTGCGTTTGATTCTACCTAACAGTTTGTTTGTGTTGTTCTAGTTGTAACATGCTACGATCCATTTCCCATGATGGAGAGCTTTAATTGATATATGCCCCAACGACATCAAATTTTGGTGGCAATCCACGAACCATCTACAAGACAGGTCTAGATTGAGTGACAGGATTGTCAACATCTCCTAGCTGGTCCTAGCTGGTCCGCTAAATCTTTCAATTTCTGACAATAAGCTTCCATTTATGAAGATGAGGCCAGAGTAAGATTAGCAAATTCCTGTTCGAGGGTTGCAGCACGTGACCCTTTCTTATTAAGAAAGTTTGTTTTGAGTTTGTTCCATGCAGCTTAGGCGGTGGTATCGCTTTCTAGGATTCGAACCATGAGTTCATCAGAGAGCGTACTTACTGTAGATCCATTGCAAGACAAGTGAATCGATCTCCACCTATTGATCATAACTAGGATCGTTTTTCTATGGTGTTGGGGTGTCGTCAATGTGATCAAGAACCTTGTAGGATTTGGCATGAAGACGGAACAGTTTCGTCCATGAGAAGTAGGTAACCTTGGTGCCATCTAGGTTCCAAATCTTGGTTTGAATATTTGTCACAGTATATGTTGGGTGTAAGGACGTGTCCTTCACTTCGCTTGAACTGGCATCATCTTTGCCCATGATGATCTGTCGATCAATAAGGAAGGAGACAGGGGATTAACGAACAGAGAAGGGGCTGAGACAAATTTGTAGCTCTTTGAGGTTCTGGGATCTTTCGATCTGGGTTTCTAAGGCTCTGATACCATAAAAGTGATTATGGTCTCATGAATCGCTCTCTGTTTATTGATAATCAACGCCCTATATATAGGGACCAATACAATGCAAAACCGCCACATCTTTTGGAGATAAATACCAAATATACAATCAAATATTGACAGAAGTATATCTCCTAAAGATATGTATAATATATAAATATAATCGGCTAATATTAACGACATCAAGTCACATGTCTGCTCTATGATACCTGCAAGAGGTAATCTTGTTTCTATTCTAGTTTGTTATGACCTGGGATCTAGACCTCGTGACAGGACATCATGGAGAAGCCGTGAACTGTAGTCACCTGATTGCAGGAGACTAAACTAAGCTATTAAACAAATAATACTCTATTGATTGTTTTGGAATTCCAAAATATCCTATTTCATTAACCATTACCCTTTAAATAGAGATAAACAAAAAGACTCCAATAGGGAAACAAAGACTCCAAAATCGACTCGAATGTTAAATGATCCTAATTACCAAATTTAAAAACAACAACAAAATAATTTCCTGAAATATTATCTATTAACTTGCAAACTTATCAAGTATGATTCATAACATTACTCCATTTCTTTGCAATGAGGTTATCTGCAAGCTCAAAACCTGGGTGTGCGTTCGTAAAAACAACACGACCATCCCAAATAACATCTTCTTCATCCTCCATCATGATACCGAATAGTTTTGCACACTTATGGTCGATCGTGAACATCTCATCACAGTTAAAACATAATCCTTTTGCTTGTATTTCTGCCATCTGTTTAGCCGTAAGCCGTTTCAAATCCAGGTTCTGCACTTTAGATTTCACTGTTCCGGCTCCACCACCTACTGACTCTCGGTTTTTACTTCCTAGGTCGCCCCTCCTCTGATAATTTCAGCTCAATTTGGCGAGCTAAATTCATTGTGAAATATAAAGTGTTAGGTCTTGCAAACTCCACTTCATATTGTATAACATTAGCCAAACCGGCACAAAAATGCTAGATACTTTGCTCGGGTGTTAGATACTTTGATCAGGTGCTACACTGGTTTTTCGACCCAAGCAGGTTAATGCTCATTGGTGGCCCGAACCTAATTTTACACGCTTCTAAGAATTCGCCCCAACTTAGGCGAGTACTCATTCTTATGATATTATGATACCACAAACTACTTTGCCCTTATAGAGAGAAAGTGGCTTGTCGCACCCATGTCTCTATTGGATTTTTTTGCTCTTCAAAGAAATCTTTACACTTTTGGAGCCATTTGATCAGGTTTTGGCTTAGGGTTTGCAATCCTTCTTCCATCGCTGCTTGCTTTGGTCTCCAAGGCTGTCGTAGCCGCCTTCAGATCATTGGTACGTACTTATCTTCAATTCATTGTTGCTTTGTGTTTGTTGGATGATGAATGCTTATAATTTCTTCATTAGTTCTTCCTGTTGTGTCGACATCACGAGTGGCTCTGATACAAAATTTTTTATGATCCGGGATCTAAACCTCATGACAGGACCAATGCGATGCTTGAAGAAACCGTGAACTCCCTTGTAACCTAGCCTTCTTTTTGTCGGAGACTAAACTAAGCTATTAAACTAATAATACTCTATTGATTGTTTTCAAATTCCAGCATATCATACTTCATTAACCATTGCACTTTAAATATGGACAAACAAAAAGACTCTGAAAAGGAAACAAAGACTCCAAAATCGACTCAATAATATTAAATATTCATAATTACCAAATTTAAAAACAGCAACAAAATAATTTCCTGAAATATTATCTATTAACTTGCAGAATTATCAAATATGATTCGTAACATAATTTACTACAAGAAAGTAAGGATTTTACACACACATAATTCACTAGTAGTGGTGGCCGAGGTGGCACTAGTTGTGGTGGACGTGGGGATGGTGGAGGTGGTGATGTCGGCAGTGGTGGTTGCAGAAGTGGCATTTTCACTAACGAGACTTATATGTATCTAATATTTACGTATTATCCACACATATTTTATATCATTAAATTGTGTTGGTATTAAATTTGTCACGTTATCGTCAAATAAAAAAATATTTATTCTATTTACCTAAATGTTTATATATAAATAATATGTGTAGATAAAATTTTAAAAATTACACACATATATTTAATATTTTTACATGTGAGGGCATTTACTTTGCCACGTCATTTACACAAAATCCATTATTATTGTTATTTAATTTATTTACCAACACATATCTGAAGTAAGATTATGTGTTGGTAAAACCAAATGAATCACCGACACATCCAATTAATTTATATGTATGTGTATGTATATTACCTATACAAAGAAAAAATTTAACATGTGTGACTAATTTCACATACGTAAATCACAAATTTTAGAGGGAAAATTCATCCCCAAATAAAATGTTACTATATGGTATTACCTACAATGGCGGACACAGACTGTTTTAGTAGGAGTGTCCCTCGTACTTCAAACGGGTGCACCTAATAGAAAAAATCAAAAAAAAAAAAAAAAAAAATTTACACTACGTGCCGGAAATTGAGCAGTGGCCCGGGACCCCAAATGCCCCACTAAGGTCCGCCACTGATTACCTACACATATTAAATGTCATATGTTATGAAAATTTATTATTTACAAATACATACACATATGTGAATTATGTATAGGTATTTACATACACATACCATGTGTGGGTAATTTATGTGTAGGTAAAGACCCTATATTCTCTCTATTTTGGTAATAAAATAAAAAAAAATAAAAAAAAACACCCTAGATTGCCAACAAGGTTACTTGCGCCCAGTCGTCGGAGGTTTACTTGTAAATTGTAAATGTGGAAAGAACGTAGTCTGTCAAAAAATGGTTAAAAGTTAGTCTACACGGTCAAAAATCAGCTGAAATAAATCACAATGTGGGAAGCAACCTACTATTTGAAAATTAGTATTTTAGTTTTGAACTTGTTAAATGTATTATGGTGATGATGACTTGAAGTAACTGAACATTTCGACTTGCTTTATTTTGAGTGTTTTGTTCAATTATTTCACTGATTTTACCACAGACGTGAACAACAATAACCCAACTATTATGTTATTATCAAAGGAGAGGATGAGAGTTTAATGCACACAGAAAATGAAGTCTTCTCCAATAAAAGGCATGTCAATCTTTTTATTTATCAGTTCATCTAATAATACCATCATTATGAATTAGGAAGGGATAATTGGAAATTGTATCTGGATGGGGGTTCTATTCTTTGGTCACCTATTTTTCCCTATTTAATTTACCACATATATGCTTGGAAACTCATGGATACATTAATCAACACGTGAAGTTCAATGTGTTCCAAAATTTCGAACAAAGCAGCTTGTTTCTTTGCTTGGCAACATGTTATCTTTTAAACTTATTTGTTATAAATATACTGCTAAAGTTTTTGTTGTAAATTTTGAACAATCAAAATAAGATTATCTACAGACAATGTGTAGGACTACCATACAGAAAGAATAAAATCTCGATGAGATAGGGCTATAAAGTGGAAATTCATAACTAAAAACGTAGCTTAAAGTTGAAAGAAAAACTATTTGATTTGTGGATGTAAAGTTCCTTTTAGCAATTATAAAATTCATAGCCAGTAAAAAAAGTACTTAGCGACAAATCTTCTCCAATTACTATTAAAATCTCAACATCGTAATTCTATAAATACCATGTTATAAACAGAGATATTGTTGAAAATATAAGCTAGACTTAATTTTAAGTTGTTTGTTGGTAATTACTTACACCATGTTCTCAAGTTTTAAGTTAAGGGAATGGGAAAGGAATGAATGCAAAGGAAATAGAAAGAAAAGGGAAAAGGAAATTAATGAGTTGTGTTCTCGGGTAGGAAGAGAAGTTATGTTCTCTAGTCGGAAGGAAAGAAAAGAAACATGACATATTTACATTTTTGCCCATAATCGGTTAAAAAACATAGCATTTAACTTTGGCAAATACGACTCAAGAAAATGATATCATAACATTCAAACAATAATTTTGCAATTATAAAAATTAGCATGTTATTTTAAAAACAGAACAATGTCCAATGAACTTACTTTCATAATAATCATATACAAAACCAAGACTTCAACGAAATCGACTAGTCGCTCTAAGAGAATCCTCACCCAGGCAGATCATATATACCAATCGTTATAAAGTTGCTAGATGTAATTGTATTTTAAAGTAACGAGTTCGACACAAAGGTCACAATGCTTTCAACGTATCAACACCAAAATATTATAACACTGGGTTTTTGCAATGATAACAAGGAAATGATTCTTGTTTATGAATATGCATGCCATGGAAGCCTTGACGCATATTTAAGTGACATTACCATGTTGGGAGGACTATCATAGCCACAACTCCTAAAAATATGTATTGATGTTGCTTCTGCATTCGACTATTTTCATAACCATGTAGCAGAAAGACACATAATTATACATGATGATGTGAAAACCTGCAAAGTTATTTTTTATTTTATTTTTTTAGATAAGAATTGGAATGCAAACTTTTCGATTTTCGTTCGGCTAAAATAGGTGTAGCATATCAACATAACATATTTATGATCATTAACATGTGGTTATACTGTCCCACAATATTAAAGAACAAGGTCTTTAACAAAAGAGACAAACATCGGATATTAGGCCTAAGAACTCATCCTTCACGACCATTAAACTCCTTTTCCAACAAGTAGAGCATACACATTTAGATTGCATCCTCGCCCAATAAATGAACTCATCCTTCACGACCATTAAACTCCTTTCCAACAAGTAGAGCATACACATTTAGATTGCATCCTCGCCTAATAAATCATCAACAGAGTTATAAAAAAAAACTCTTGTGTCCGAAGGTCATGAGAACTTTGGCCAAGGCTTAATTTTCCATTGAGTATTTCTTGAGAAGTTTCAGGACATACTTTTCCCGATGGATGAAGATGCATAGGTTCGTCAATTTGACTTGAAGTCCTAGACAGATACTTAATTCTCGATTCATGCTCATTTGAAATTTATTGATCATAAGTTTTGCAGAATCGTTGACCAATGAGGAATCTATCGAGCCAAAAATGATATCATCAACATATATTTAATCAAGCATGAGGTGCTTATCATTCATTCTTTAGAAAACCTTCTGAAGTTTGTAACAATAATTTCGAAAAGAAAGATTTACAAACCAATGTGGTTTCTGGACATAAACTTCTTCCTTAAGTTCATTGTTAGTAAATGCACTCTTAACATCCATTTGATAGACTTTAAAGGCTTGGTGTGCAACGTATAAAAGGAAGATACAAATAGCTTCAATACATATAAGTTGGGTGAAGTTTTCATCATAGTCTAGACCTTCAATCTAAGTAAACCATTGGCTACTAGCCTTACCTTGTCGTAGATGATAACTCCAATGTCATCAAGTTTATTTTAGAATAACGATTTGGTTCCGACTACATGGTGATCCGAGAGAGGAGAAACTAAGTTTTGAACTTGGTTTCAGTCAAGTTCTATTAGTTCCTCTTGCATTATTGAGATCCATTACGAGTGTTCTAAAGCATATTTGATAGACTTCAGTTCAACTAAGGAGATGAAACTAGCATAGTGACATTAATTTTCCTTTTCTGTTGTGGATCGAGTTTGAACACCTGCATTTAAATTACCTATGATTTGGTTTGGTGGGTGATCTTTTGTCCATATATACAATCTTGGAAGATTGGTTGTTGCAGAGGATCCGATTTCAATAATAGAGTTGTGTTGCTCCCCCTGAATTTCTAGAATTTCTTGATGACGCTCCCCTAAACTTCAAAGCATACTCTTGACATATCACCATCATTATTGGGAAAGTCAAAGAAATTCACTTCTTCATTAACAATCGGAATAGGAGGATTGGATTCAATAAAATGTTCCTCTACATCTAGGACTCTTTCATTTAATGCAGGCATACCAGTCAACTTAACGAGGGCCTTACGCCAGCCAACTACGTTCTAGGATCCCACATTTTTAATATCCTCTGCCAACATGATCTTTGCCTCCCAAACCGCCTCAGCAGCATTGCTCTTGACCTCAACAATCACCTCTTCAATCTCTGCTGCATGCTCCTCTTCTTTTTCTGCTTTCTTCTTGACCAATTTTTCTAACCTCTGCAGAAGCTCCTTATTGATCCCTTCTTGCTCCTTCAAAGCGTAAAAATTAGCCTTGATATCCTTAGTAGAGTGAGAAACATGGTAGACCACCTATAAAAGACAACGTTAAAGAAACTATAGGTAAATATAAGAGAGCACATGGATGATCACAAATTGCTAAAAAATATCAACTTCTTCAGTGCATCATCCGCATCAAGATTCTCCAGGTTGAAAACCTCAGCTGATTTCCTCTTTCGATATCGTGGAGTCTTAACATTCAAATATATGGAAACTGTCTGAGGAGGGAAAGAGGATGAGGTCTTTTTCTTCTTGACCACCAGTTGGCCACTACACATAGCAGAATCAATATCGGCAAGGGTAAATCGAGCACTAGAACGTGTGGATTTGGATCTTAAACATAGCAAAAGAACTCAATAAGTTTAGGATCCTTCATAAAAAATAATAAAATAAACAAAGTTAGGATCCTTACCGGTCGACATGGGTATGATAGAAGTTGAACACTCTTGATGACTAGGTTGTTCGAGCTTGAATGATCTCTCAATCTCCGGCTAAGAAATGAAACCTTCAATCCTATCTTCAGTTTCTTGAGCAACAGGAAAGAGCCCTTCAAACTTGAAGGAAGCAAAAAATAAACAAAATAAGGGAGTGTGAATTACGTGATCCTTAGTATAATAACGTGAAACCCTAGACTTTGGTAAGGGATTTCCGTTAGGGATGGAGTCGCATCTCATAAATAAGTACTATTCTCTCCAAGTGTCATCATTATGCTTGGACTTCAGAACAAGATGTGACTTATCAGTTTTGACTTTGAGAAAAAAAATGAGAGTTTACGAAGGTCGAAAAATCATTGACATGAGCTAACTTGGCCAGACCGATAACAAAACCCATGGAGCGGTTCATCCGATCGATCTAGTAAAGGATCCTCCAAACCGGTTGCATGGCTTGAATATACAAAATTTTGGTAATCTCAAAGAATTTGGAAACAATTCTAGGAAAAGGATAAGAAAGACCTAGAGAGAAAGGATATTCGGGGAAGCGTAACCAAGAGGAAGAACCGAAGACTAGTTGAATCTTGGCATCAAAAGGTTTGAAAACAGTGCCAATGGGAAAAGTCACAGCCGACCTCAAAGCTCCGATGCCATTATCATCAAAGGAGCATGTTTCCTCATAAGATAAGATTTTTTGATCGATGAAATCATCATCAGGAACAGCGATGATGCTTGCGCAAGAACGATTTGCCTTCTTGGACATAGTCAAAGACGAAGAAAATTAAGGAAAAACGAACAGGAGGAGTACCTCCGAATATAAACAATAGAGTCTGAAAGAGAGCTGAAAAAAGTAAAGGGGAATCGAGAACCTAAATGCCCTAATTATGCGGGGATCACATAAAGGAAGAGGGATGATTCGACAGATAATCATGCCTATATCAACAACTAGAATTCTATTTGTTGGAATTTAAATTTCCTTATCCGTTAAAATTTCAAAATCCTTACTCTTCTTTTTATTTTAATTATACTTCTACAAATATTTAGAAATTAACTTAAATATTTCACAGGTATAATTTGGGGGCAATTGCTAGGGCTAAGATCCTCAACACTATTCAGGATCTCGGATCTTCAAGAACTCTTAGGATCCAGAACATATATCAGGATCCTGACCATTATCATTACTATTATATCCTAACATTTTTAACGAATATATCTCTAGTCTTTTTCTCACATGTGTAGAAATAATCAACAAAAGACTAA
The DNA here is from genome assembly GCF_052849685.1 of Lactuca virosa. Classification (NCBI taxonomy): domain Eukaryota; kingdom Viridiplantae; phylum Streptophyta; class Magnoliopsida; order Asterales; family Asteraceae; genus Lactuca; species Lactuca virosa. Next base: position 321,855,418 of record NC_136428.1, read on the forward strand.
TTATTAATGAAGAAACACTTTTACCTGGTAGAAGACATGGAAATACCAAGTCAAGGCTACGTCTTCACTTTTATTGAAGAGGATCCCGGAAATATCGTACTTATGGTTACTTAGACTAGACTATAAAAACACAAGTATTTCACACACTACACACAACTAGACTCGTTGTCATACGTGTGCTAGTTTACTTACTTTCATCTCTATAATTCATATTTCAATCAACACAATTAAACAGGGAAGGTGATGATTATCACTTCCTAAGGTTTTTTGTCTGAGATCCTAGCAAGGATCAAGGGCTTTCCATATAAATCACTTGTGCAATCTTGTTCTAATTTTGATAATAACTTTACCAACAACACCACATCCTCTCATTCAATTTGTTTAATATTCACTTAATTGATTTTTAACCAAAACACTTGGTAAATTTCCTAAGGCACCCGGAGGAAAGGTTTTCATGCTAGAAATGATATATTACATCTTAAAATGGATAGAAGTTGAGGTTTTCATTCAAGTGAAATATAAGGAGGTAGTCTCATTTATCAAGAGTAACATCCTCACTAGATTTGGGATCCCTATAGAGATCATATGTCACAACGGATCCCAATTCATAAGTAAAAGAACACGGGACATTTGCACCAGTTAGGGAATCAAAATGATAATGTCCACCCAATTCACCCTCAAGTTAATGGATAAGTAGAGTCTAGTAATAAAATCATAGTTAATAACTTGAAAAAAAAGATTAGGTGAGAAGAAGGGAAGATGAGGTGAGGAACTTCCTTTCGTGATATAGGTGGATAAGACTGCAACTAAAACAGCAACAGGTCAAACCCCATACTCCTTAGTATTTGGACCAGAAGCCATGATCCCCACAGAAGTAATGATCCCAACCGCGAGACACCAACTGCATACTCAAGACAATAACGATAATATCCTAGTTGAGGATCTTGACACTAAAGCCTATAATAGGAATATTAATGGGACCTTGCCAACATCCGCATCGCAAGTCATCAACAAAGGATCACTAAAGCCTATAATAGGAATATTAAGATCCGAAGATTCCAAGTAGGTGACATGTTTTTAACAAAAGCATTTCAAAAAATCAAGGATCTTAAAGTTTGTAAGCTAGCACCTAAATAAGAAGGCCCTTATCTCCTCGATTCAGAATTAGGAAAGGGGGAATATTGGCTAGCTACTCTAGAAGGAAACCTCTTGTCAATACCATGGAATGATATACACCTCAAGGCATATTTCGTGTAAGTCAAAGTTAGAATATTTCATTATGACAAGGATAAGGTATGAATATACTCCTTACTTTCAATTTCCCTTTTTGATTATTTTTTCTCTCAAAATTGTTACTAACGTAAGCATCGGAGGGGCGTTAGCCAAGCTAACAGCCACCCAAAGCTAACATTTGCGAAATGCAGAAATTCAAGGATCCTTGCAGATACATATAGAGATTGATCATCTCCCATCCGATCAAGGTTACTTAACCCTTCTAAGGTTTAAAGATTTAATAACCTATTCTGTCCGTGTATAGGTTTCCACACCTCACTTGGACGCACAATATTTAACTATGGAATGTGAATAAGGGAATCATTTATGTAACACGCGCGTTTCCTACTAGATTAGTCATAGTCTGTAATCACTTTGGTCAAATATTGTAATCTTTATATGAATGAATAAGAAAGGATTATTCATATATATATGTGCGTATGTGTTTTATACGATATTTTATATGGATCATATAAATATTCAATAATAAAATAAATAAGATTAAAATACACATAAAAAAAAAGATTATTCAGGACAAATAATCTTAACTTAGGTGTGGTATACGTGATAATGATGTCGGGGATAACATTCGAATTCAACTTAGAACGAAGAAGTTGTGCTTCTTTGAAGCTTCGCAATTAAACTAGCACGACTTTGTGTATCGTAAAAACTAAATTTTTGATAAAGTACTTTTTAGCCAAAGTGATCTAAATGAAAGTGGTAGTAGTCATTTAACCAAGAGTGTGCATATAGAGAACGTCTAAATCTGACTTCCTTAGAGGAACTTATGATTTTTATAAGATGCAACATAACACTATACAACTCAAAAATAGAATTTTAGATCGGTCAATTTTTAGCTGAAAAAATCTAAACGAGAGTTGTAGATCTCATTAATAGGAGCCCAACGATATAAGTACAGTTGAAAACGGAATCTGGATGAGAAAGTTATGCATTTTATACTAACTTTAATAGTCTAAGCTTGTGTGAAAAATAATAAATTCAAAATTAGCCGACAGAATCTAAAGGTAAGTTGTAGATCTCGTTGAGAGCTTTCCAGGGAAATAAAAAACGTCAAAAATGGAGTTCGTATGAAGAAGTTAGGCGGTTTTGAATATCTGAAAAATGACACGTGCACGCGATGCGTAAAAGGTTCTAGAAGCAGCCACACAACCCCACCCATATTTGGACACGTGTCAGACGCAGAGAGTTCGGCTAGACCAGTGCATGATGCACCTTGTCTGTAAACGGCACACAAGTCATTTTTCCTTCCTATAAATAGCCAGTAGTCTCCAGTCTGAATCCTTCACCCCTACAAACTTTCTCTCTTGATATTCTTTGACTTTTAGCTCGTTTTCCCTTAGTTTTAGCCTGCGGTGAAGCCCCGCAACACCCCTAAGTGCTCAAGTAGTTGTAACCTTTGAGTAGAAGTTCCAGAGTCAATATTTTGCCCGCTTAGTTCCCAGTTTTCATCAAGAGTACTCTATAAGTTAGCTACACTTGCTCCGCTTCCGTATAATTTACAATTATAGTTATAGGTTGTTACTAGGAACTTATAATTAAGATTTATCAATGGTTCAAAGTAGTTATATTGATTGATCTACTTATGGGAGAAGTGTCTATAATGGTCATGTTGGCTTGGCTGTTGGATTTCAGAAAGGTTATACGCCGAAATGTTCCTGCCTCCCAACTTTCCTGCATGGATGATCCTTAATTGATAGAACTCTCAATACTCTTTGGGATTATTAAGGAATCTAAACCCGTATGATAATAATCATGAAACTAGACTAAGACTTAGTGTTATATACATCTAGGTCTTTTGGAAAAGTTGTAAGGCGAAGCGCAGCCAGATTCACCAATCACCAGACACTTCGTCAAGCGAGTGCATATTTGTTCTTAAGAATATAATATTAAATAAAAGTATTATTTTTAAGTAATATTATATGTTTACCTATATTATCTGTGTTATGTACTACTTGTATAAAGACGATTAATAAGGTTGGGTGATTCCTCCAAATAAACGTGTTTTAGGATCTGTGAGGATCGGTTGGGTTGGGTAGTTAGTCTTAGGTCATATTATATATATATATATATAGAGAGAGAGAGAGAGATTGAGATAGGTTCAAATGTTTCCAACAAGTATTGTGTGCCTCTAACAACCAATCAGAATTAAGCATAAATAAATTCAATAATAAATTATAAAAGGGCATAATAGTAATCTTAGTTATGATAAATATGGTAAATAATTAAAATCTTTAATAACCTTTAAATATGGAAATTAATTTAGTAAACCCTAAAAAATCACCGAGAGACCCCTTTATCACAATCCTTCATAGTCAAATTAAACATCAATTACTAATAATCGGATCCTCCCCTTCAAAACGTAACCCACCGTACTTCTCCCCTCGTCGACTAATGTCCAATCCTAACGCAATCGATTGTGGCTTATTTCCCCAACCCGACGACAATGTCAGAATCACACGACCATGTGTAGCCTTTAACGAGTTGTTCTACCTTCATCTCAGATTCGATGTGTTTCTTTTTTGAACAAAATAGGGTTTACAAATCGGAACTCCGATTCGTCATTGCTTAATCCAGGTCAAATTTTTTTCCTCCTTTTTGTTTTTATTAAGTGATTTCGAGATTTCAAGAATAAACTCCTAAATCAATGTGAGCATCTGATCTTGAAACTTAGAAGATTCGAGTACTCCTGTCTCTATTTCATTTGACTTGTCAACTTTTGGCGATAAGTCCCACAAGGAAGAGGCTGATTTCATACTCTCAATTGACAATTCTAGTGTTTTTCTTCTATTCTAAGACCTATGTGTTTAATTTATCTGATGAGAAAATCAGGTTCCTTAACACTGGGGCTGATGATGTTTAGGTTTTGACCCGGAAGAATATGGACGACCCGAAAGAGTATTGTTCTCAGACCTTATCCTGATACGACTTCATCATGTTGCTCTTTATCTTATCATATTCATAATCTGGAATGTTATTGAACAACCATTTTTCATCTTTCTTGGATTTTAGCATTTTGAAACTCTCATGCTTCTTTTCTACTTCACTTGTTAATCTAATATGGTGTTGATCTAATGAGCTCTTTATTTTCCTTATTTTGACTTTGCTTATGATTAGTTATTCCATAAACATGATGATTTAATTTGATTTCTTTTAATTAATTTTATACTCTTGATAATACAAATTCTTTAAGAATATTCAAAACCATTGTGGGAAAATATTTACAGTACAATCTTGCAGAATAAAGATGTTTTTTAGGATAACATTCTATTAGACTAAATTAGAATTATTTAATGTGTCATACATTCTATCAGAATTTATAGTTTTTATTCTCTTAGAATGCACATACTTTTTAATATTTTTGTTGACATACCATCAAACATTTATAATCTTTCCAATAGAAGTATTGAACAATTTCATAACCTTTATTTATGTTTTATTCCAGAAATTTTGATAATCGTAGCTACAAGATATATCCAGTTTGTAGATTATGGGATACAAAAGTCCATATTCTCTCTACTTTGATGAAATTCGAGGAATGAAACTTTGATAATTGGCACCGAAAAACAGATGATTCATTCCTTAAGAATATTATGCAACAAGTATATTATTCTGTTAGAATATTCAAAAAATAATATTATATTCTGGTAGAATATATTCTATGTATTCTCTCATATTCTATATATTCTACCAGAATATATAAAGTGATAGTTAATTGCAAGTAATATGTTTTTAACCATTTTTAGTTTTTGTTGTATTTGTGATAGGAATGGCTGGAAGAATGCATTGAAGACCTAATACGAATACCTTGAAGAGTGAATAAAGTTTGATCATACGCACATTTTAATAATGTTGTTATTTGTTAAGAATTTTATTCATTTTTGTTAATATTCCTTTAGAATATGTATAATTATATTAAAATGTATAAGACTTTTAGTCTGTAAGAATATGTATGAATTTGTATTTAAGTTCGGATGTATAAGAATATATTAGAATGTTGTTATTTTTCAACCTCTGATTCAAGAATTTGTTATTCTTCAATAATATTTTAATAGAATAAAATTTTGAAAGAGCATCATTCTATCAAAAAAAATATTCTGACAGAATAAAATCGGTTATGTTTACAAATTATGTTATAATTAAAATTGAATTAATTAAAAAAAATTCAGACTTTTAAAATTAGGAGAATTAATTATCCCTAAAAATCCGAAAATTTCCTTTTATAATTGTAGTTAATTGTCTAAAATACTCTTTTGCTAAATTTTGTGTGATTAAATGGTACATGCTATCCCATTGTAATATCATACACTCACAAATCATGTTCATTGATTAATTTCATCCGTTGGTCCAGATCTGTGCATTCTGGAACACAATAGTTAGTAAAACAAAATAACCTAAGCCTATATATATATATATATATATATATATATATATATATATATATATATATATTATGATAACGTTGTTTTCATGAATGATATTATCTATTATCATTAAATTGTTATGGGCTTGAAAACTCTATGCATCTCACCAGGTTTTCTCAAACCTGACCCGCTCATTTTATGCATCACACGTAGCGGATGTAAGGTTGTCGAAGTCTAGTTAGGATGTTGAGTGGAGTAAATAGATGTGTCTCTAATAAGTAGTTTCAGGACCTTCTAATATTTATGTTGTAATCTGTGTTTGGTTGATATCGATGGCATCCTCAAAGTTTTAAATAAATGAAATAAATTTTGTTATCTTAAAAATGTTTTCTTTAATTGGGAATTTCCGCATCTCGATTTATAAAGCGTAAAGAAAATATTTTAACTGGTTTTGAAAAATGGGGGATGTCACAATTTCACGCTTTAGTGACTTGGCAACCCTCCTATTTTTGAACATATGTTAAGATCCTAAAGTTTAATCTGCGGTTTATAACATTGTCATGTTATCTTACAAAATGGGATCTTCCCTAGTTAATTCTAAGTTGGGATCTTCCCCAGTTAATTCTAAGTTGGGATATTCCCTAGTTAATTCTAAGTTGGTATCTTTCCCAGTTAATTCTAAGTTGGGATATACCCTAGTAAATTCTAAGTTGAGATCTTCCCCAGAACACACTAAGTTAGGATCATTCCCAACATATTCTAAGTTGGGATCTATCCCAATGGACTATTAAGATAAAGTTTTTCCAAGATGTTAAAAGGATTCTCCTCGGTTCGAGTCTCAATATTGAAAAATACATCTCCAAGATTACAATCCTAAAAAGAAGATCAAAGAGACAACTAAAAATCAAATGAAAACCTAAGGAAGAAGCTCTTATCAGGTTCTATTTGTCCTTATCTTCTAATGAAAATGTAAGGTTTTCCTACTTTTTAGATCGAAACTTATATCTTTTAAACCTTGGGATCCTGACTATTTCAAGATCCTCATCAAATTTTAGGTCTTTAGGATCCCATAGAGTTCTTCTAAATCCTAAACTCCTTAGGATCCTAAGCATCCAAGAAACCTTAGAAAAATTTGTTTTGACCCTATTTCTACAACCAAGTCAACCATGCCAAGAATATAATAGAACCAAAGCATTAACTTTAAAATGGTTGCCCTCAAACCCAACAAAATAATTGTCTTACAAACCTAAAATATTAAATTGTTTTTTGAAATTTATAAAACCGAATTCTAGGTCTGATCACCCCCATCAGGGGTCCCCTCTGTCTCCTTCTTCTTCCACTCTTCCTCTCTCTTCTTCTTCTCTATAGGATCCTTACTGGAATTAACAAGCTTTCCAGTTAAATTGGCTAGGGCTTCACGCCAACCAACCATATTCCAAGATCCTACATTCTCTAGATCTCTACGAGCTTGATCTTTGCCTCCTAGATGGCCTCAGCGGCACTGATTTTGACCTCAACAATCACCTCTTAGATCTCTAGGGCGTACTCTTCCTCTTTCTAAACTTTCTCCTTACTCGGATTATCCACCCTCTGCATAAGATCCATGTTGATCCCCTCTTGCTCCTTCAAAGCATGTTCTATTCGTTCAGATCTGAGCTTTAAGTCATCATTGGATCGAGAAATGTGATAAGCAACCTGTAAAAGATCATGGTAAGTAAACTGAAGTCAAAAACAGAAAACAACTCAAAAGTAATTATAGACTAAGAAAAAGAGATTAGCTTCATAAGTGTCTTCTCAACTGCAAGGTTCTCCAGGTTAAGATATGGGACCCAGTCGACTTCCTTTTCTTGGATCCTAGAGTCTTGATGGTCAGGTATATCGAAGTCCTCTTCGAAGGGAGGGAAGATGAGTTATTTTCCTTCTTGACCACAAGTTGGCCACCAGACATGGCAAAGTCTATATCAGAAAGGGTAAACCAGGAATTTAGATCGTGTGGCCTTGGATCTTGTATATCACAATTAGTTTAGGATCCTTCAAATAAAATAAAGTAAACAAAGGATCTTGACATGCCGACACTAGGGAAGTAGAAGATGAACTCTCTTGGAAGCTGAGTGGTTCAAGCCTAAAGTATCTTTTAGCCTTAAGAAAAGCAAGTAATCCTTCGATCTTTTCCTCAATAACTTCAATCGCCGGAGCAACGTCCTTGAACTTGAAAGTTGCATCGAAATAAACAAAATAAGGAATCATTAATTTCAGGATCCTTAATATAATGCAATAAAACCCTACCCTTTTTAACCCAGGTTTTGGGTAGGAGATCTCCATTGGAAAGAGAATCACGCCTCATAAATATAATTTTCTTTCCAAGAACCATCAATTTGCTTCAATTGCAAAATGAGATGTGATTTGTTCATTTTGACCCTAAATAGGAAATGAGAGGATCCGAATGTTGAAATTGCATATATATGGGCTAACTCGGACATACCAATATCAATATCCATGGAATGATTTAGACGATCGATCAAGAAGAGGTTCCTACATATCACTGGTATAGCCTGGATGTAGGAAATTAGGGTGACCTCAAAGAATTTGGAAACAACACCAGAAAAAGGGTAAGTCGGACCTAGAGAAAAGGGGTATTCAGAAAAGAAAACCCAAAAGCAGAGATGAAATCTAACTGAGCCATAGCTTCAAAGGACTTAAATACAGTACTAGAAGGAAAAGCCCCATTCGCTTTCAAGGATTCAATGTTTTCATTATCAAAAGAGAAAGTCTCTTTGTAAGGTAAAAGCTTTTCGTCAATGAAATCCTCGTCGGGAAGGGCGATAATACTAGCATGAGAACGAAGCGCTTTTTTGCTCATGATCAACATATAGGAAAAATAAGAAGAATGGAACAACAGGTTTACCTTCACGATAACCAATAACATCTGAAAGAAAGCTAGAAAAATTAAAGAAGAATCTGGAACCCATATGCCCTATTTATTCGAAGTTCATAGAGGGGAGAGAAATGATTTGACAGATAATCATGCTTACCTTAATAGCTAGAATTCTATCTCTTATGATTTAAATTTTAGAATCCTTACTTTTTTTTTGTTTTAATTATATGATAAAATTATACTCTTTCAAATATCCAAAATTAATCCGAAATATTTTGTAGGTATAATTTGGGGGCAAATGTTAGGGGTCGGGATCCTTAACCCTATGTAGGATCCCATATTTTAAAGGAATCTAAGTATCCCGAAACATGCATCAGGATCATGGACATAATTATTATTTCCTAATGAGATAAATGACTATATTTCTTGTTTATTCTTCATATATACAGAAATAGTCAAATCAAGACTCTTTAAGTCTGAAGAATCGTTTCGATCACACTTAAGACCCAAAAATTGTTGGATAAGGTGTCTAAGTCCATAACTATATTTGGTATGTACTTGACCCGACTTGGCATGGTCCATTTGGGTTGCATGGCATCGGAACAATTTGGATAGACTTTTGTGAGAAGAGGATATTTATGGTTTATTAATATATTATAAGTTCTAATATATTAATATGAATGATTTAATTAGTATTGAGCAAGAATTAGTTTGGAATTAATTTTGTGATCAAAAGAGACTAATTAAATAAATGGGGATTGGTTTGGTAAATCATTCATTCTTATATATAGTGGGCTTATGATCCATAATCCTCATGGGCTAAACCCATGTGGTTACCCGTGGATGCTCCATGGAGTCTAAAACCCATGGATCATGAGGAATTTGGAAGGGCATGAGTTACATGGTGTAACCCTAATATGAACACTATATAAAGAAGCCTCATCCTTGTAAAATCGGCACTTACGTGATTCTAGTGAGGGCTAGCCGATTTTGATGCATATCAATCTTCTCTCAAGTTATTCCAAGTTGTTGGTGGTGTTGTGTGAAGCATTTGAGGCATCACATTTGGGGTGCTAGGCTCATAAGGTCTTAAGGAATCCAAGCTACAAGAAAGGTATGTCATTCTACTAATTTTATATTACATATATCCCAATCATATGCTAGTTAGGATGGAACCTTGGAAAAATGAATGTTTGCATGTATAACAGAGAAAACATAGATCCAAGGTTTCTAGGGTTGCATGTACACCATAGGAGTGTTAGAATGCTCAAAACCCAACAAAAATACCAAGTCAAAGAAATGTGTGAATACTTATTTAAGAGGATCCCGGACATATACGTGTATAATTCACACTACAGACACACAACTAGAGCTACTCAAAAACTTGTACTCGTATTCATATTATCATTTATGTAATTTCCAAGGTTGTAAAAATCGTTTGACGGTAGCTCGACGGTCGACTGGTGATAAGCGATTAATCGGACTAAGCGGGGATTAATCGAAGATTAATCGGGGACCCAAAATTATTAATAAATATATTTAAAAATTAATATTTCCTAAAAAAATTAAGTATTTGAAAATTTAAAATTTTAAAATTTTGTAATTTTGAAAATTTTAGTATAATATTTTAAAATTTGAAATGTTAAAAATTTGAAAATTTAAAATTTTGGTCTAATATTTGAAAAATAAATTTTTGAATTTTTTAAATATTTCCCACCTATGACCGTCGAGACAACCAAGGACCGCCAGGCCCGAGTTTGAACGATTTTGACCAATTTCCGCCAATCACCCTAATCGTAATCGGTTCAATGCTGCCAAGCGATTAATCGCCGATTAATCTGTAACACCCCGCTAAAGCGGAAATACGGGGCGTGGCAGTACAAAGGGTCTCATAGCAAAAGTTAAAAGACAACACCAACCATAGTATTAAAAATCATTACAAATTTACAATGAGTTTGAACAACTTTTTAAAAGAGATTACAATGTATTTAAAAGTCAACACATGCAAATGCTCCTACAAGTGTTGTGTCTCTACGTGCCTCTTACTAGATGATTCCTGAAAAAGCATGTAAAACGAGCGTCAACTACAAAAATAGTTGGTGAGTACTCACATATTTAAAAATAATATTGGTTTCATAAATCGAAATAAAAATTTTGATAAAAGTTTCCACGAATAAAAATATATTGCCAAAATAAGTAAATAAGTTTGCATAAACAAAGTTCGTTGTCATCATGAGAGATAAAGTATGTTGCTCAAATGAGATGCAATGTTCATATTCTCATGGGAAATAAAGTTCGTTACTAAAACGAGTAAACAAGTTTCATTGCTAAAATGAGTATATAAGTTTCGTTGATAAAATGAGTATACAAGTTTCGTTACTAAAATACGATATAAGATTCGTATATGCATCAAGTTTCCATTCATGAGTTCACAACCCAAGCCTAATGATCGTTCCTGCCCCCATTCCATCATGTCTATGGTTCCCATGATGTCAGTTCATGGAAATATGCACTCGCGGTTCCGGGCGAGTGGGGGTTGTCGACCCCAAATAGCGCTATCCATAAGACCATCGGCTCGAATATGAGTTAATAGGTTGTATCGGTTCTCCAGGGACTTAATCGTACAAGTTCATAACACCAAATTCATAGTACAAGTTCATAATACAAGGTTCATACAACAAAGTTCATATCATATAGTTCATAGCACAAGTTCATAAAATAATGTTCATAGAAATTGTAGCATGCTTTCCACCCAAAAACATTAAAAACATAAAATATGGGCTATGAATACTCACAATATGCAAAATATAGCAACCAAGTTTATACGAGTCAAATAAATACAATGAACATAGATAGTTTAAGACATGCTTTCCCACCCCCAAAACATTTAAAAGAAACCGAAAATAGGGGAGTCGTGAATACTCACAATGCATTGAGATGATGAAAATGATGCCTTGAACTACGTTCCACGTGTACCACTACCGATTCCTACAATAATGGTATTCGCTAGTGAGTCTCTAATCGAAATCTAACACTAGTATACTTACTACTACAATAGAATTATGTCAATATTGTGTCAAAATTTAATATTGATAAGTTACAAACATTTTTCTGAAATGGTGAAATTTTATAGCTCATGTGATTAAGACAATTTTGGATATTAATTTCCAGATTTTTGTAATATTAATTGAGGGTATTTCAACACATTTAAATGTGTTTTAAGCTCTTAAAAAGCCAAAATATCATCAAACAATTTCCAAAAATTCTCAAACTTTGCATTTTCATTCTAAACACAGTAGAGGTCTTCCAGAAATTTTCCCTTGAATTTTTGATGTGATTAACTATTTTTTCCAATTTTTAAGCCTTCATAAAAATATAAATACGTGAAAAATAGGATCCAGATGATAAAAATTCTCAAACTTTTTATAATACTGCCATTAGACATACTTAAGCTGGGAAAAATATAAAAATGAATTTCTAAACTGTTTAACCCAATTTTATGATTTTTGTGCATTTATTCTAATAAAAATGGATTTAAGTGTATTTAATCTTGGGAAAATAGATGAAAAATAGCATACAGAAGAGAAAAATTATCAAAATTGTTATGTAGCATTCTAATATATTATAAGGTGTTCTGGTAAATTTTCAGGAATTTTGGGTGCGTAAAACTATTTTTCCTGTTTTTAGTCCATTATAAACACAAAAAAATCATGAAAAATAGATATACATTTTGAAAAATTCCCAAAATATTTTCCTGAGTCTTCCACATAGGGTAGAAGCTGCGAAAATTATTAGATACTCTTTTTATATTCCCTAATGTGGTTTTATGATTTATTAGAGCTAAACAAAAAGAAAACTCAAAACCATATTAAAAAGTAACAAAAGTCATTGAAACTTCATGGGAGATGTTTATTAACTTAAAGGATCATCCAAGAATTGTTACCGAATTTATTTACTAGTGTAAGTATTTTATATAATTTAACACTCTATTTTCTTATTATTTTCATATAAAAATAAAGAAAATATATATTGCGCTGAAAATTTCCAGAATGCATCTTCATACTATTTAATAACAATGAAAAATTGTTTTCTTATTTTTGATGTTGAAAACCATGCCTAAAGGCTCAATAAATTATAGAGAAAACTTGGTTCTTGTGATTTATGTAAAGATTATTGATGTTACTTTGAGAATTTTTGCAACATGTTACAAAGACTTTTGAATCAAGATCTTTTTGTACCTTTACATGATATTAAGAGTTCAAAATAATTTTTGAATTATTTTTAGTGATGAATAAGTCCTTTGAACATGCAACACAAAACAAATGTTCATAAGGAAAGTGCTATTTGAGCAACAGTTTTGTAAAAATTGGTAAAAATCGAAATATTGGAATTTTCCAGTGAGGTCAGATGGGTTTGAAAGCTAACTCAAAATATTATATTTTAGAAAAAGAATCACGAATTTTGGTTAAGAAATGAGTGAGATATGGCAGTTTAAAGTCAGGTAAAGAAATCTGGCAGATTGCATGCATGATGATTTGTTAGAAAAGTGAGTTTTCATCATTTCCTTGAGTAAATCTTTTGAAATATTTTAAATATATCATGATAAACTCATATTTTAGTCATGTTTCCAGAGATCAAAAGATTAAAACTTGTCAAAATGTATACATGCATTTATGAACAAAATTTTGTTTCTCAAAAACTCTTAACTTGAGTTTAATGTTTTAGTCCTTAAAAATCAATTTTTGCACTAAGATCATGAACATGCAACCTTGTTTATCATACATGCATGGTGTTAGAACACATCCATGATGTTCTAAAAACCATTTTAACAAAAAGAAAACAAGTTTGAAGAAGATGAAGAAGTAGAAGTCGGTTTTTGAAGTAAAATGCACATGCATGGCTTAAATCATTGTTGTGGATCTTCAAGAGATGTATGTTCTTTACCTTAAATTTATTTGTGGCTTGAAAACCCCTTATGAATCTCCATAATTTCGTGGTTAAGAGGCTGTGGTTGTGGTGTTTGGAGAAAAAAAAATTAGAGAGAAGGTAAAGAGAGTTTTCTAGAGATAGAAAGAAGAGAGATGTGTGTATGTTGGAGAATAAGAGTGTGAGAGATAGATATGGGGAGGAAGAGAACGAAATTTAGGGGAGGAGAGGCTCCCTCTCTCTTGTTTCTTTTATAAAAATTCAAATCTTTTATAAAAATATCCAACTTTTTATAAAATGTGCACCTTAACCTAGTTTTTATGCATAAAACTCTTGATTTTTGACTTATAAATCAAGGGTAAATGTTAATAACTAAATCTTTATTTTTCAATGATTGTATTTCATAATAATTATTATGATAAGATAATATTATAAGGTTCATAATTGTTTTTATAGGATTTTTAAGGTTAAAGTTTATAAATATGAGTTTTTAGGGCTTTTAGGGTTTTTAGGGTTTTTCGGATTTTGCTAAACTTTAGATATCAAGGTAGATTGAATTTTGGAGGCATCAAATTATTTTTGAGTCTTATAACTCTTTTATAGTTATAAATAATGTTTTTAATTCCTTTTTGTCGGTTTATTGGCATTTATATGTAGTGGTTCCGAGATTCAAGTGAACTTGAAGAACCAAGTATACTAGTCATAGTTTCAACTTTGACTTAAGTTCCACGAGACTCCGACCTAATTTTTACCACTAGGTCAAGTGCATAATGTGTGTATATGATTCATGAAAAGGTGTTCGAGTCAAAGAGTGACCCGAATATGGATAGCCTCTACAGTTAAGTAGTTGTAGAATTCACATATCAATATGAAATCTAAGTACATTATCCATTGTTTCTAATTGTTTCCAAGTTCCTAGTAGGTTATAACTTAGCTTCTAGTTACTAAGTCTAGTATGTTTCGTGCCTGTACGTGCAACTAAGTTTAGTCAAATCTAGAACCGACTCGAATTTTGACGGTTGTCACATAATCAGCCGCTAATGCCGATTTCTGCAACACTGGTAATTTCCATTCATATCAATAAAATCAAACAAGACATGTGATCATTATCACCTCCCAAGGTTTTTTGTTGGAGATCCTATCAAGGATCAAGAGCTTTCCTTGTAAACCATTTGTTTCATTTTGATCTCAATTCAATACTCACAATAGTCATAACACCACAGCCTCTGATACAATTTGGTTGATATCCATTTGATTGATTTTTTTGACCAAAGTAGTTATGTAGGGAAGGGTAATAACACCTAGTTCCAGGTAAGTTTATCTGTTAAGTTATGTTTTTAAAAGTTTAAATAAGTGGGTTTTTAATATGACGTGTCCCTCTGAGGTTCGTGATGTCCGTCGGTCGTGCCACGTCTAAGTTAAAAGCGATGTGTCACCGCAATCAGCCAAAAACCCTAGGTCTCAAGCTTTGCGTCCTATTTCAAGGAACTAACTTCTATGGTTTCTCTTATTCGTAGCTTACATCCTCCAAAAAACCCTATAAGCATACCATAGCCTCCTCTCATTTAGTTTTAATTGGAACATCCCATTTTTCAAGTCCAAAAATTTCGATTTTGATATAACAACATAGGAAAACATTCATAAGAAAACATCATGAAGTAATATCAATTCGTAAAAACCATAATATCATGTCTGAAAATCATATCATAAAAGTAGTGACAATGTCAGAGTACATTCCCAAGAAATCTCATAATACGGAATCCAATGTGTGTATGATGTGCAGCTACCGCGCCGGCACCTTCCCCTTCGCTGAAGAGGTACCTGAAACAAAATTGAAAACTATACGCACAAAGCTTAGTGAGTTCCCCCATCGTACCACATACCATACAATCACATAGCATACATATTGTCGGGCAATTCTGGGGTGCCCGACCTACCCGGTACGACTATTATGGGGTGTCGACCTACCCGGTACGGCCATTCTGGGGTGCCGACCTACCCGTCAAGCCATTTTGGGGTGCTGACCTACCCGTGTCAAGCCGTTCTGGGGTGCTGACCTACCCGTGTCAAGCCGTTTTGGGGTGCTGACCTACCATTCGGTCCTAACAACCGAACCTCGGGGACTATTCCCCTCCTACGACCGCTATCACATATATCATATCATGCCAGCATATAAACATATCATCACATACTGTCAGACATAACTGGGGTGCCTGACCTACTCTTCGGTCCTAACAACCGAACTCTACTACTATCACATATAACATATTATGCCAGCATATAACATATCAGGTAGTAGCAAACCTAGATGATATCACAAAGACAATCATCTAACATACAACTCCTATTGGTGGGCCAACATTGTGGCCATAGACCCACCGCTACTGGAAGGCAACTCACCTCGTAAGGCTGACTGCTGAAATGTTGATCGGGAAATGTTTGACTGCTGCTCCGGTAACTCCCCGGCTGTAATTCCCATAAAGACACATAGTCAAACACTGCTAACTAATCTTTGGGTAAAGTGACTAATTTACCCCTGGTCAAAGTCAAAGCCTTGGTCAAAGTCAACTTCCAGTTGACCTGACTCGCCGAGTTGGGCCGCCAACTCGTCGAGTCCCTTTCCTTTCATCTGACCCCCTCCCGACTCTACTCGTCGAGTTTAGCAAAGACTCGACGAGTTCCCCTTCTATAACATCATCGAATGAACCTTCATCCGATTAGCCGAGTTGTATGAACAACTCGTCGAGTTCACCTTCATCCTATGAACAAGTCCAGTCTGCGACTCGCCGACTTGTATGAACAACTCGTCGAGTTCATCTTCAAAAGTTGGGAGATTGCCTTGGACTCGCCGAGTCTGTTCATACACTCGCCGAGTCCTATGATTCCCAGGTCTATTTACGAGTCTAAACATTTACGGGACTTCCTTCCCGAACCACTGGTCCAACCACAGAAGGGATTTAGTAGTCATTGCACACCGACTCGCCGAGTTCCAAGAACAACTCGTCGAGTCCCTTCTTGACCCTTACTATGCAGTCGATTTAAATGGGTCTTAACACGTCAAAACCATAGATCTGTCCCCCTAATGTCCATTTTATACGTAAAGTTCCAAACTTGGTGCACATGCATGGGGTTTTTGGCTCAAAAGTCCATAAAAGGCGCTCTACAATGTGCATGGGGCTCTCATGGCCATAGAGTTGGCACCTTTATGCCATGAGACCCCTCCAATGACTCAGATCTGAAATTAGAACCCCATGAATCACTTCACAAATCCGAAAATGGCTTAGAAAGCCCTAAATGCACCCAAAATCTAGGCCCTAAAGATGAACAACCAAAAAGGAAGACCAAAACAGGGGGCATTTACCTTGGTTGAGCTGAAGATGGAATAAGATCTCTGGATCTACAAGCCCCAACTCGAATTCCCAAGCTTATTCCTTCCTTTCAAGCTTCACAAACCACCCAAAAGTACCAAAAATGGCCTTAGATCACTCAAAGCGGCTAGGGTTTCGATAAGAGGTGTTCTGGGAGCATAAGGGGCAATGGAGGCTATAATAAGACGTTTAAATAGGGTGCAAACAGCACCTACTCGCCGAGTCAGTCTCCGACTCATCGAGTAAGTCACTTAAACTTCCCGCAGATCCCGTCCCTACTCGACGAGTTGGGCCACTAACTCGTCGAGTCCCAGAGAAAAATACATAAAATTATTGAATTAAAGACATACCAGGAATCGGGTGTTACAAATCTCCCCCACTTATCTTAGACTTTGTCCTTGAAGTTTGCTGCTCGATCCTGAAAAAGCTCGGGGTAATGCTCCCTCATCTCTTCCTCCAGCTCCCAAGTCCATTCCGATCCTTTGCGGTGCTGCCATTGCACCTTCACCAGCTCCGCCCTCTTGTTCCTCAGGTCCTTCGACTTCCTGTCGAGGATCGCCACTGGTTGCTCGATGTAATTCAGGCTGTCATCCACCTGAATGTCCTCCAAAGGTACCACCGCCGAGTCGTCCACCAGGCACTTCCGTAACTGGGAGACATGGAACGTGCTGTGAATCTGACTGAGTTCGGCTGGCAGGTCCAGCCTATACGCCACCTTGCCCACCCGGGCTACAACCCTGAAAGGTCCAATGTACCAGGGGCCCAACTTTCCCCTCTTCCTGAATCGGATGACGCCTTTCCAAGGCGACACCTTCAGGAGGACCATATCCCCGACCTGGAACTCCAGGTCCGAGCGGCGCTTGTCGGCATAGCTTTTCTGCCGACTTTGAGCAGTCTGAAGCCTGCTCCTAACTTGCTGAATCCTCTCTGCCGTATTGAGCACCACTTCGGTGCTCCCCATGACCCTCTGGCCCACCTCACCCGAACATATTTGGGTCCTACACTTCCTCTCGTATAGCATCTCAAAGGGAGGACGATCGATACTCGCGTGGTAGCTGTTGTTGTAAGAGAACTCGGCTAATGGAAGATAGGTATCCCAGCTACCACCGAAGTCTAGAACGTATGCCCGCAGCATATCCTCCAAAGTTTGGATGGTCCGCTCACTCTGACCATCCGTCTGCGGGTGGAACGTTGTGCTGAAGTGCAGAAGAGTACCCAACTCGTCGTGAAACTTCTTCCAGAACCTAGAAGTAAACCGCATGTCTCGGTCTGAAATCACCGAAACTGGCACTCCATGCCGAGCTACTACCTCTCGGATATAGATGTCAGCCAACTTCTGGGCCGAAATTCTCTCCTGGATCGGTATGAAATGGGCACTCTTGGTCAACCGATCCACAATGACCCATATGGAATCCACTCCCCGCGCGGTCCTGGGAAGTTTGGTGATGAAATCCATGGTAATATCTTCCCATTTCCACATGGGAATATCCAACGGCTGCATCTTTCCGTGTGGTCTCTAATGCTCGGCCTTGACCTTCCTGTAGGTCAAGCACCGCTCCACGCACCATGCTACATCCCGCTTCATGTAGGGCCACCAATAGTCAAGACGAAGATCTCTATACATCTTCGTCGCTCCGGGATGGATAGAAAACCTGGACTTGTGTGCCTCCTCCATCAATATCTGGCACACGCCTCCATGATAGGGGACCCACACCCTACGGTGAAGGGTCAATAACCCTCGGCTATCATAGTCGAAGGAGGAAACCTGACCCACAATACGCTCGCTCTTCCGATGTTCCTCCTTCATAGCCTCCTACTGGGCCTCTCGGATCTGCTCCAACAGTGGAGTCACTACTGTCATCCGCATGCAACTGTCTCTGATCGATGCTGCCTTACGGCTAAGCGCGTCGGCCACCGCATTGGCCTTCCCCGGGTGGTAAAGGATCTCACAATCATAATCCTTCACCACATCTAACCACCGACGCTGCCTCATATTCAAATTCGGCTGATCCATGAGGTATTTCAAACTCTTATGGTCCGTGTAAATGGTACATCGAACCCCATAGAGATAGTGTCGCCAAATCTTGAGGGCGAATACAACTGCCCCCAACTCCAAATCGTGTGTCAGGTAGTTCGCCTCGTGGGGCTTCAACTGCCTCGAAGCGTAGGCGATGACATGCCCTCTCTGCATCAATACTGCGCCCAAGCCAGAAGTAGACGCATCGCAGTACACTACAAAATCCTCTACGCCCTCTAGCAGGGCTAAGATCGGCGCCTCGCACAATCTCTGTCTCAGTGCCTCGAACGCTGCATGCTGCTCAGGCCCCCAACGAAAGACTACGGCCTTCTTCGTTAGCCGAGTCAAAGGTACGGCTATCTTGGAGAAGTGATGGATGAATCTCCGATAGTAGCCGGCTAATCCCAGGAAACTCCGAATCTCAGATGGAGACTTCGGAACCTCCCATCTCATCACGGCCTCCACCTTGGCCGGGTCGACCAGAATACCTTTCTGGTTGACAAGGTGCCCAAGAAACTGCACCTCGCGCAACCAGAACTCACACTTGGAGAACTTGGCGTACAAGCTCTCCCTCCTCAGAGTATCCAAAACCTCTCGCAGATGCTCCGCATGCTGCTCCTGCGTCTTGTAGTAGACCAAGATGTCATCAATAAAAACTATCACAGACCGATCCAGCATCGGTCTACACACACGGTTCATGAGGTCCATGAACGCGGCAGGAACATTGGTGAGCCCGAAGGGCATCACCACGAACTCGTAGTGGCCATAGCGAGTCCGAAAAGCAGTCTTCTGTACATCCTCATCCCTGACTCGCATCTAATGGTATCCTGATCGCAAGTCTATCTTGGAAAACCAAGATGCTCCCTGAAGCTGGTCGAACAAATCATCTATCCTCGGGAGTGGGTAACGATTCTTCACCGTTACCTTGTTCAGCTCCCGGTAATCTATACACATACGATGCGACCCGTCCTTCTTCTTGACAAACAGAATCGGGGCTCCCCAAGGCGAGCTACTCGGCTTGATGAATCCCTTGTCTAGCAGCTCCTGCAGCTGCGTAGACAACTCCTGCATCTCGGGAGGAGCCAACCGATATGGTGCCTTGGCTATCGAAGTAGCACCAGGGACTAGGTCGATCCTGAACTCCAGCTGCCGCTCCGGAGGTATCCCATGAAGCTCCTCTGGGAACACATCTGCGTAGTCCTGCACCACCGGAACATCGCTCACCGTCGCCTTACCCGCCTCCCAGGTATCCATAACATAGGCGACATACCCAGCACAGCCCTGCTGTAGGTAGCGTCTAGCCCTCGCTGCTGAACATAATGTGGGTCCACGTTGTGGCCTCTCGCCGTGGATCACCAACTCTCCCCCACTTGTTGTGCGCAGTCTATCACCGCCCCATTGGGACTCAACCAATCCATGCCTATAATCACCTTGTTCCCACGCAACGGAATGGGAACCAAGTCTAGCAGGTAGCGCTCCTCGAATAACCTCAGAACACAATCTCTGAAAACTGCTGATGCTCGCACCGATCGGTCATCGGCAATCTCAACCTCTAAAGGGCAATCCAACATGCCCGCAGACTCAGGGAACCTCTTGCTAAGTGCAAGAGAAACAAAAGATCGTGTGGCACCTGAATCGAACAACACCTGAACTGGGATACCGTTCACACGGAACGATCCTAAACGTGTATACACATAACAAATCAATATCATACGCATCATATAAATAAAAAACAGGGAGAAGGAATCATACCCGTCACCACATCGGGTGCGACTCGTTCCTCCTCGGTAGTCAACTGGAAGGCCCGACTCCTCACCACTGAGCCTCTGTCTTGCCCTATCGGCCATCTGTAATCCGCAGGGTCGCTGGAGCTGGCGCCTTCACTGGCGCTGCTGCTGTCAACTGGGGGCAATTGGCCTTCTTATGGCCCCTCTGGTTGCAGTGGAAACACAGCAACTCGGATGTCTGGAAAGTGGGTGCAGGGGCGGTACAATCCCTGCTAAAGTGCCCCGTCTTGCCGCACTTGTAGCAGCCCGACGATCCCAACCTACAAGCTCCCTCATGTGGTCTGCCGCATTTCCTGTAGCGGCCCTGTCCTGACTGGCCTTTCGGCCTAGAGTCTGATCCCTTGGGCTTCTTCCCCAAAGCCCCAGTCATCTGTCCCTCCTCTGCCTTCCTCTTACGTATATGCTCCAAATCAATCTCCCTCTCCCTTGCCCAGGCAATCATGGAATCCAGGGTAGGACAAGCTAAAAAACTGACATGATCCCGAATATCGTCTCGCAGCATGTCATGATAGCGGGTCCTCCTCATATCCTCATCTCCCGCATACTGGGGCACCAATAAAGCCCTCTCTTGGAACTTGGCGGTTATCTCCGCCACTGTCTCGGTCGTCTGTCTCATATCCAGGAACTCCCGGGCCAATTGCTGGAGCTCTACAGCGGGTGCGAACTCAGCCCTAAACCGGGTCACGAAATCCGGCCATGTCATAGCCTCAATAGCCGAGGCTCCCAGAGAGTCACCAACCGACTCCCACCAATCCCTGACCCTGTCCCTCAAGCATCCCGCCGCATATCGAACCCTCGACCCCTCGGGGCAGAAGCTAGTCAACTGTGCAGACTCAATGTGTGCAATCCATCACCTGGAAGCAATGGGGTCCTTCGCCCCATGGAAATCCGGCGCACACTTCCCCTGAAGTCCTTAAAGGACAGTGTGCGTGATCCTGACTGGCTGGTCGCCATGTCACTCCTGAGCGCCCTGAGACGATCCTCCATCAACTCTACTATCCCTTCCTTGATCGACCCAAAGATAACCGGGGTCGCATCAAGGATGCCTCTAGTGATCTCTGACGCGATGAACTCACGTAACCTCTCATCCACTAGCTCGGAACCTGAACCCGAACCTGATCCCTCTCCTGAACTGCCAACTGCTGGCCTAGAGCGTAGTACCACCATTCTGAAAACACATAATGACAATCTTCAGAAATACTTATATATCTAGAGGGATCACATCTACCACAAGTTTCCTGGTCTTGTCTCAGCCTTCCTCAATTCGAGTACGGATCCTCTACTTTCGGTAGTACGGGCCCATACTACCTTCCACATCTATCCGTACTTTCCTCAAGAACTGCCTTGACTCCACCAAGTCCCTTCTACTGCTACTGATCTCTGCTATTCTCTTCCTAGGCTTGACTTAGGGTAATCACCAACCCAAACTCAGTCCTCAGCTACTGAAGGTATCCTCATAATGCCAATTAGCCACTATCTGAATACCATCACATGTGACGAGGCTCAGATAATCCTTCGAGTAAAGGACTCGTCCCTATAACGGTTAGACTCAAACAAGAGTTGCGCAATAGGGCCAAATCCAGCACTCTGAGATTATTCAACCCTGATCACGTGTGACTTAACGTATTCACCTAATGGCTAACTCCCATCACTCAAAGTCCCACAAAGCACAAAGCAAGTAGCATTCAGACGAAAAGGGAAACCTAACCGCATAATCCAATCATACTGCTCTATCCTCTACTCAGGAATCTATACTAGCATGCAATTCATAAGGCTCATACACATATAATAGGCACATAAGGCATCCTCCTAGATCCTTAGTCCTAATCTAGCATGCAGTTCTAATAAGCATATCGTAGTATAACTTGTATGGGTATTTTGGGGTACTTACTTGAGCTCGTCCGGTCACGCACATCACACACCTTGTTCTTTCTCAAAACTCTTTAACTTAGATTTTAGAAACCATTTTCTTTGTAAAAATCTTTTTGTTGAAAAATGTTTTTGTATGTGATCATCACTGAAATAAGACGAACTGTTTTTTATGTTATCTAACAAATATTATCAGTTATTTCAGGTTGCATTAATGCGTGATCAAACGGAATATACGAAAACACGTGAATGAAAGAAAACGCATAGACGAGAAAATTTAGCTGTGCGACTAAACAGTTTCAACAATATATATATATATATATATATATATATATATATATATATATATATATATATATATATATATATATATATATGTATATTATATATATATATATATATATATATATATACATATTGTATATTGTATATATATATATATATATATATATATATATATATATATATATATATATATATAATGGAAAGAAATGAACAAAGTAAAAAGAACCCAACACCATGTGTGCTACCAACTATTACATCCACCAAGCTATTTCTTTTTCATAAACAAACACAAGTGGAAGAGTTGTTTGATTCATTTTTGCATATATATATGTATGTATACGTGAGTTTTGAGGGAGAGTGGAAATGTAAGTGTGTTTTGTGTTTCCTTGTAATATATCTCCTATTACTCTCTCATCTCCAGAAGAATAAACACATAGCCAACCTCAAAATACTCTCCAAACACCCTCCAAATACCCTCCTTAAATCTCCTCAAAAAACCATTTCAAATCACCACAACCATCACCACATTGCTGTTTTTCGACATCAGAATTTGCAAGTTAAGAAAAAATTCACCGAGCACAACTCAACAAGATAATACGGGAGAGATTTGCACCGCAAATTATTCAGGACCTTACCTACATCCAGGAATTTTCCTCGATTTTTTTGACCACTGAAAACCCCAGAGAGACGCGAGAGAGAATTGGCTATCCAGAGAGATTTACTACGAAAATCTATATTCATAACCACCCAAAGCTCTTTCAACATCACCCTCTTTATTACCTTATACCACCAAAACTACAACCTTATTCCACCTTCTACCACCCTCCAAATACCCACTTCAACCTCATCAAATCACTTTAAAAAACCCCATACCCACATACAAAAAACATTACCCGTGTATTTTGTATCGTTTTGTAAACAATTTATTGTTACATAAAAAGAACTTATTGTTACTTACCGGATTGAACTTTGAACAAATAGAGACACAGTCTATTAAGATCCAGTCCAATTCTAAACCAGTTCAGTCAATTTATTGACGAACCGACTTTATATATATTTATATATTTATATATTTTATTATAGCTTTACGTCATTTAAATACTGTCATTTATTTCATTTATAGCTTTCAGTCATTTATAGTTTTCCAGTTTATATTTATTCCGCACTTCTTATTTTTTTTCCGCATCTTATCTCCTTAAATATATATATCTGTCACCCAGTAACTGGTATCCGAGCCTTTATTCGTGGTAATCAGATCGTATATTTTCAACAATTGGTATCAGAGCTTGTGTGATTTACCTTGAAATTTTTGTCGAAAACTTTTGGTTAGCGTTTATAAACCTTCCATAAGTTTTTCTTTAAAAATTTCATTTTAATATCACTTGTTCAAAATCCTTTAAAAAAAAATTTAAAAAATTTAAAAAAAAAAATCTTAAACAAAAAAAATTCAGAGCTTGTGTGATTTACTTTGAAATTTTTGTTGAAAACTTTTG
This sequence comes from Lactuca virosa, assembly GCF_052849685.1. Taxonomy (NCBI): domain Eukaryota; kingdom Viridiplantae; phylum Streptophyta; class Magnoliopsida; order Asterales; family Asteraceae; genus Lactuca; species Lactuca virosa. The sequence continues at coordinate 321,879,692 of NC_136428.1, forward strand.
GTTAGCGTTTATAAACTTTCCATAAGCTTTTCTTTAAAAATTTCATTTTAATATCACTTGTTCAAAATCCTTAAAAAAAAAATTATTAAAAAAAATTAAAAAAAAATTTTAAAAAAAAAAAATCTTAAACAAAAAAATTCAGAGCTTGTGTGATTTACTTTGAAATTTTTGTCGAAAACTTTTGGTTAGCGTTTATAAACCTTCCATAAGTTTTTCTTTAAAAATTTCATTTTAATATCACTTGTTCAAAATCCTTTCAAAAACAAAAATTTTATTATGTTTTCTGCTAATTATTCCAACATGAACTCTGTTTCTATTGCTAACAGCTTGGGATCTGGTTCACGGGCACCCATACTTATTCCCGAAGAGTATAATTCATGGGTTGGCCGTATGAATCTTCATCTCAACTCCATAAATGAAAATGTCTGGAATTGTGTAGAAGGAACATATATTACTCCAGAAGACATGGCTACTCTTGTTACAAATCAAGCAACTCTTGCTGAAACCGAAAAAAGACTGCAACTCCAAGCCAAAAAGGAACTTGTGTCTGGAATTCCCCACAGTATTCTAAGTCAAATGGATGACATTATACTTTTGACTGCAAATCAAATATGGGAAAATTTAAAAAATCGTTTTTGTGGAAATCAAAGAATTATTGGAAACAAAAGAACATCTGTTTTAAATGAATTCGATAATTTCAAGATGCTTTCATCAGAAACCATCCATGATGCTCATGATAGGTTCAACTTTATCATGGTAAAAATGAACAATTTGGGCATCAAAAAGACACAGCACGAGATAAATCTCAAGTTTCTAAACAATCTTTACGAAAGCTGGAAGATGGTTAAACTCATCATTCAGGGAAATCCAGCCATTCATACTGAAACTTTATACAATTTGTATGGAGAACTTCAATCGTATGAATCCTCGATTGACCCACCAACCACTACAGCTTTTGGAGGACCACTTGCTCTCCTTTCCACATCTTCTCAAAACCAAACACCTTTTAATGAACAAAACTTCAATCATTTTAATCAGACATCTTTTCAAAACCAACCCTTTTTGAACAATTCTTTTGATCAATCTGATTTAAATGATGAAGCAGACTACCAACAACTGTGTGCTTTGGTAGCAAACACAAACCTCCAGAGATTTATTCCAAATCACGGTCAATCAAATTTTAAACCAAATTTTCAAAACCGACCATCATTTGGACAAAATAATTCTGGATTTCAACCAAGACCTCAACCTGTTCAAAACAACTCAGGTTTTCAACCAAGACCTTATTTTGGACAAAATTTTCAAAGACCTTCCTTCCAAAACAATTCAAACCAAGGTTTTCAAAACCAGGGATTTCAAAACAATCCCAACTCAAGTCATCATAACAATAACCAAAACAACAGTTTTCAAAACCAAAACAGAGGATTCCAAAATCAAGGTTACACTAATCAAAACAATGGCTTTCAAAACAACCAAAATTTTGGATTCCAACAGAACCCTTCCCAATCTTCCCAACAAATCCAAACTCAAGCTCCTGAAAGACTTCCGATTAAAAGTCAAAAGGATGACAGTGATGAAGAAGTGATCATTTGTCACAACTGCAAAGGAACTAATCACTATGCCAGAGAATGCCGAGCCAAAAACAAAACCAAAGTCAAAGACTCAGCATACTACGCTAAAAAGCCGATGAATTAAAGAAACAGGAAAATCAAGATAAGCAAAGAGCATTGATGGCAATCCATGAACCAAACGTGGAATACTGGCCAACTTCTGAAGACGAAGCTGACAATGAACCAACACAATCAAACTTCTGTTTCGTAGTTGGTGTTGATAGACCTTCAAGAGCTCCAAACGTCATAGAATAGGTATGGTCTATGATCTCTGAACTTGGTCTTTCCAAATCAATTTTTGAGTCCCATATAACCAAGATTGAGAAAAGTCTAGAAGCTGATCTCAAAAAATATCATGACACAATGATCAATTCCGATATCTGCAAATCTGAGTTACAAACCTTGCAACTTAAATTTGGAGAATCAACAAGGATAAAGAACAAAGTGGAAAGAGACGTTGAAAGAAAATCAGAAGATTATAATCACGTCTTGGAACAATTAAATCAAACCCTAATTCAGAAAAAGGATTTGGAACAAAAAAATCAGTCAGTCATTTCCTCTGAAACAAAAGATGTTTTATAAAAGGAAATCCTTCAGTTGAAACAAAACTTTCAAGAATCAACTGAAAAATACAAAACTTTAAATGAAAAACTGACTGATTCTTTAAACCAAACCAATTTTCTTGAATCTGAAAACAAAAGATTGATATGGAATATGAATTCTATCAAAATTGCTAGAAAACTAAGTGATGATGTTTTCACCAAAGCAAACACCTTAGGAACTGGCAAAATTGATACGAATTACAGACCAGGAATTGGAAGAGAATCCTTTGAAAATGAACTAGCTAAACAAGAAAACATGACAATTTGTGAAAACTCTGAATCCACTCTTCCAGATCTTTTCACATCTGCTAATGAGGAAGATTCAGATGACGAAACAGTTATCAACTGTAGCCCAGATGACACTGCTTTCACTGTTTCCAAAAAGTCTATCAAAAGAGTTGTAAAATCTGAAACAAACTCTGCTAGTTCTTCAACAAACCAAATCAAACATACCAATGAAGCAACCATAACCCCACTTAACAAACCAAAGGCTTTTGAAAACAAACCAAAGAAACCTGTTAAACCATACGTCATACCTCAAAAACAGGTTTCCAAACAAAAACCAAAACCTTTTCAAATACCTTTTGAAAACCGCTTTCAAGAGATCACCTTTAAAAATTCAAGGAACTTCCAAAAACGACCAAATCAGAAAGTTTCAAAACATCATCTTCAAAAAGTCTTTCATAACCGCCAATCACATCCCAGATATGAAGAGAACTTTTCAAAAAAAATTTCACATCTAGGATATCATTCACCAAATCACAGATTTTATCAACCAACGAATTTTCAGAAACAAATCACTTTTTGGGAAAATTTGATAAATAAAATCAAACCTCAACCATTCCATCCTTATAAACCAAACTCTAATAGCAATATGAAGTCAAATGCTACAAGAAGTTCAGTAAACAAAAAACCCAAAATAAAAACAACTAACAAACCAGGACCCATTCAGATTTGGGTACCTAAATCTTCTGTCTAAATTGCAGGTATCTAATGCTGGAGAACCCAAGGATGATACATGGTATATTGATAGTGGCTGCTCCAAGCATATGACAGGAAACCGAAACTACCTTCGTGACTTCAAACCCACCCAAACCAATCAAGACGTTACCTTCGGCAACAACATGACGGCAAAAATCAAGGGTTATGGAAACATAACAAATGGTAACTTCACCATAAAGAAAGTTGCCTATGTCGATCACCTGAAACACAACCTCATCAGTGTTTCTCAACTGTGTGATAACAATCTTGAAGTCCTATTCACCAAACAAAGAAGCTTGATCATGGACGCCAAAACCAAAGAAATCATTGTTGATTCTTACCGTGCCAGAAATATGTATCCACTTGACATGGATCTTATCTATGGTAAACCTGATATATGTCTGCTATCAAAAGCCCCAGCAGATATCAGTTGGTTATGGCACCGCCGCCTTTCCCATCTAAACTTTGGGTACATCAACAAACTGATCGGCGATAATCTTGTTAGAGGATTGCCACTTCTGAAGCTTGATAATGAAACTCTGTGTGTTGCATGTGAAAAGGGAAAACTTTCCAAATCCACTCACAAAAGCATCTCAGAATCTAGTGTATCCGAACCACTAGAATTGCTGCACATAGACCTTTGTGGCCCTGCTAAAACCCAAACCATACAAGGGAAGAAGTATATTCTTGTTGTCGTTGATGGTTTCTCGCGCTTTACTTGGGTCTTTTTCTTAAGACTAAAATCAGAAGCACCTGAAGAGATGATCAACTTCATCAAACAAATCGAACTGAAGCTCAAACGACCTGTTCGAAGAATCCGAAGTGATAATGGTTTAGAGTTCAAAAACAAGACTCTAGATTCATTTCTCAAAGACAAAGGAATTGAACATAACTTCTCAGCCCCATACACTCCACAACATAATGGAGTTGTCGAAAGAAGGAACAGAACTCTATGTGAAGCTGCAAGATCAATGCTTATCTTCGTTGATCTGCCACAATACTTCTAGGCAGAAGCAATAGCCACAGCTTGCTACACTCAAAATCGTTCCTTAATCCATAAACATCTTCATAAAACACTATATGAAGTCATTAACAACCGAAAACCAAACATCAAATTTTTCCATATTTTTGGTTGTCGATGCTTCATAAAGAACAATAAAGACCACCTCTCAAAATTTGAATCAAGGTCGGACGAAGGAATTTTCCTTGGTTACTCATTTTCTTCAGCTGCTTATCGAGTACTGAACAAACGTACCAGAGTAATTGAAGAAAGTACCGATGTTCATTTCGATGAATTTTATGTCAGGAAATTGGATCGTGAACATTTTGGTTCAAAAATGATCAATAATATTTTTCAAAATCCAATTCAACAAACACCTTCTCCTGACAGAGATATTGAAATCGATCTTGATTTACTTTTTGAACAACCCAAAACCGCTTACAATTCTGAACTTCTAACTACTTCTATTGATTCTACAGGAACAACCACTGAAGGAACTCCACAAACAAACCGAAATGATGCAGATCAATTCGAGGGGGAACCACCTACACATACTTCTTCATTGGAACAAACACCAAATCCTCCTTTAAATACCCCATCCCCAAATATCCAAAACAATCCCGATGCATCATTTATGGGGGAACCTTCAAACCTATTCCAAGATGAAACTCCCGGAGAAGAACAATGGGATACTGAAATTCCAATTATTATAGCGGAAGAGAATCGCTTAATAAAATGGACCAGAAACCACCCAACTGACCAAATCATCGGAGATCCAAACTCAGGCATCCAAACTAGATCCGCAACTTCTAATGATTGTTTATTTGGAGCCTTCTTATCCATGACTGAACCCAAAACCATACATTCTGCTCTCAAAGATCCAGACTGGGTAAAAGCTATGCAAGAAGAGCTAGAAGAATTTGAAAGAAATGACGTATGGAATCTTGTCCCTACCCCACCCGATGTTTCTGTTATAGGTTCAAGATAGGTATTCAGAAACAAAACTGATGATCAAGGAATCGTTTGTCGAAACAAGGCACGTCTCGTAGTCAAAGGATATTCACAACAAGAAGGAATCGACTACGATGAAACATATGCTCCAGTTGCCAGAATTGAAGCAATTCGCATCTTTCTTGCATATGCTGCACATAAGAACTTCAAAGTATTCCAAATGGATGTTAAATGTGCATTCCTACATGGAGAGTTAGATCGCGATGTATACATCCAACAACCACCAGGTTTCGAAGATCCCAAATTTCCTGATCACAGCTTCAAATTGCAGAAAGCTGTCTATGGCTTAAAACAAGCACCCCGAGCCTGGTATGCCACATTGACAACCTTTCTCGAAGAATCAGGTTTTAAAAGAGGTTCAATCGATCAAACCCTCTTTCGTAAAATCTATAATAAACATCTTTTAATCGTACAAATATATGTTGATGACATTGTTTTCGGTTCTACTGATGAATCTTTGAGTATTAAGTTTGCAGATCTAATGAAGAGCAAATTTGAAATGAGCATGATTGGGGAGATGACTACTTTTCTCGGACTTCAAATCAAGCAGTCAACTGATGGCATTTTCATCAACCAAGAGAATTATGTCAAAAACATACTCACTCGCTTTTCAATGGACAAATCCAATACCGCAAAAACCCCAATGGCTTTTGGATACAAAATCGATGCAGACTTAAATGACAAACCTGTTGATCAGAAAAGATATCGTGGAATGATCGGATCACTCTTATACCTCACTGCCAGCAGACCTGACATCATGTTTTCTTCATGTGTCTGTGCCAGATACCAAGCAAATCCTATGGAATCCCATGTAGTCGCTGTGAAACGCATCTTCAAATACCTAAAAGGCACTCCCAAACTTGGCCTTTGGTATCCAGCTAAATCCGATTTTCAGCTGAACGCTTTCACCGACTCAGACTATGGAGGATGCAAGTTAGATAGAAAGAGTACATCTGGTAGCTGTCAATTCCTAGGAGGTAGACTAGTGAGTTGGACTTCAAAGAAACAGACTTGTGTATCCACATCAACAGCAGAAGCTGAATACGTCGCTGCCGCCAGCTGTTGTTCGCAAGTCATATGGATGCAAACTCAACTGCGAGACTATGGCTTCAAAATTTCACAAATTCCCATATTTTGTGACTCAACCAGTGCAAATGCCATTTCTCACAATCCCGTTCACCATTCCATGACAAAGCACATCGATATTTGATATCATTTCATCAAAGACAACATTCAAAAGGGTCATATCGAATTGCACTTCATCAACACCGAAGATCAAATTGCCGATGTCTTCACTAAGGCTCTCGATGAAACAAAGTTTCAATACTTCCTAGGCCGTCTAGGAATGTTAAATCCAGATAACATCTATCCTTAAACTTTTACTTTTTGTTTGTACAAAAGTGTGTTTACTTTCATTCAAAAGGAAAATTAAAAAACAATTGAAAATTGCTTTCCTTTTAAAAAAAAAATACCAAAAACATTCAAATAACCAATATTTCCAAAAACATTCAGAAAAACAAATCTTCAAAAAAAAAATTAATAAAAGACTTGCCATAATAAGCTTTTATAGAACCTTGTGATTAATCTTCTCTTGACTTAATTTTCAGATGCTTATGCTCGATGAAGATTTTAAGTCATATTGATTCTCAATTGGAGTGAAGGTTCAAATATCCTACTTTTCATAATGTATATAACTTTATTTCCTTCGATTTTATTTCATTATTGACGATTTTAAACAATCAAGGGACATAAGGTTAGGAGGTTCAGATGAAAACAAAAACCCATGTGAGAATTTGTGCCTCGTCGATCTAAATCATTGTGGAAATCATTTCTTGTGAGCTTAGGTGTGTTACTATTGCTTATAAGGTATACCCAATTATACCTTGTCACGGTCTCATTTTTGCTTAGATATCAAAATGACCAGGGACGATACATTCATTTCTTACATACTAGACAAACTGTCTTTTATGCCACCTATCCCTACCTAGATAAAAGCCAACCAAAAATGAAGACTTGCGATCCCATGATCCATCAAGCAAACAACGACATATCCTTACAAGAAAACCAAAGGAGAAACAAATATCTATCAACATCCAATCCTCAAAGACAAATCAACAAGAAAACAAATGGATTCAATAAAGATATACCAAACAAAACAAAAAAAAAATATTCTATATTTGGTATTTTCAAACAAACTTTCAACCAAATGGTTATTTCAAAACAAAAATCATAAAATCTCGCGATTTGTTTTAACCATTTTTTCACAAAAGAGTATATCTCAATCACTCAAGTCAAATACTCTTAAAAAGGTCTCAAATGTAGCAAATTCTCAATGCTAAAACAAAATATCTTTTTACAATAAATCGGTATTGATCAACAAACAGGATACTATCAAAGAAGAAACTGCAACAACAATGGATTTCCCGGGATACTGTAGCCTTCATCACTGAAGAATCTTAGTTGCAAACTGCACTATGAAAATTGCTAAACCCCTCTACATGTATTTCCCGACGGAGAGAGAGTGAACTTTAATGGCATGAATGAAGAAACCCGTTGAGTAATGCCGAAACCAGTCTTATGTGATTGATTATCTAATAATGCGACTAAGTGACTTTACAGGAAAAGCATAGCTGAACACCTCCGATATGAGTGTGAGTCGTCAGAGAGAGATATCACTCATTTTTAGTGATCATTAACTTGTTCTGCTGCCAGAACAACCAAACACCTAAGTGAAGTGTGAGCTATACCTATGAGCGTTCATCTGAATCGACCTGTTAGACCACTTGTCGTCATTAATAATGCTATAAAATCTAAGGAAATTTCTTTAGATACATATATGACTACCCTTTGATAACCGAACCCGAGACTTTAATTCGGAAACAAATTTCTGAAAATCTTTTACATAAGATATGTTAAACCAAGTCACAAACTTTCAAAACGATTACAATGGTTTTATATATATCTTCTCATTGACAAAACTTTTATCCCAAATCTTCAAGATTAAAACTGTTAATGTGATTATATCTATCCTTATTTCATCAATGATCACATAGGGGGAAATTGTTGAAAAATGTTTTTGTATGTGATCATCACTGAAATAAGACGAACTGTTTTTTATGTTATCTAACAAATATTATCAGTTATTTCAGGTTGCATTAATGCGTGATCAAACGGAATATACGAAAACACGTGAATGACAGAAAACGCATAGACGAGAAAATTTAGCTGTGCGACTAAACAGTTTCAACAATATATATATATATATATATATATATATATATATATATATATATATATATATATATGTATATTATATGTATATTGTATATATATATATATATATATATATATATATATATATATATATACACATATTGTATATATACAATATGTATATATATATATATATATATATATATATATATATATATATATATATATATATATATATATATATATATAATGGAAAGAAATGAACAAAGTAAAAAGAACCCAACACCATGTGTGCTACCAACTATTACATCCACCAAGCTATTTCTTTTTCATAAACAAACACAAGTGGAAGAGTTGTTTGATTCATTTTTGCATATATATATGTATGTATACGTGAGTTTTGAGGGAGAGTGGAAATGTAAGTGTGTTTTGTGTTTCCTTGTAATATATCTCCTATTACTCTCTCATCTCCAGAAGAATAAACACATAGCCAACCTCAAAATACTCTCCAAACACCCTCCAAATACCCTCCTTAAATCTCCTCAAAAAACCATTTCAAATCACCACAACCATCACCACCTTGCTGTTTTTCGACATCAGAATTTGCAAGTTAAGAAAAAATTCACCGAGCACAACTCAACAAGATAATATGGGAGAGATTTGCACCGCAAATTATTCAGGACCTTACCTACATCCAGGAATTTTCCTCGATTTTTTTGACCACTGAAAACCCCAGAGAGACGCGAGAGAGAATTGGCTATCCAGAGAGATTTACTACGAAAATCTATATTCGTAACCACCCAAAGCTCTTTCAACATCACCCTCTTTGTTACCTTATACCACCAAAACTACAACCTTATTACACCTTCTACCACCCTCCAAATACCCACTTCAACCTCATCAAATCACCTTAAAAAACCTCATACCCACATACAAAAAACATTACCCGTGTATTTTGTATCGTTTTGTAAACAATTCATTGTTACATATAAAGAACTTATTGTTACTTACCGGATTGAACTTTGAACAAATAGAGACACAGTCTATTAAGATCCAGTCCAATTCTAAAGCAGTTCAGTCAATTTATTGACGAACCGACTTTATATATATTTATATATTTATATATTTTATTATAGCTTTACGTCATTTAAATACTATCATTTATTTCATTTATAGCTTTCAGTCATTTATAGCTTTCCAGTTTATATTTATTCCGCACTTCTTATTTTTTTTCCGCATCTTATCTCCTTAAATATATATATCTGTCACCCAGTAATTTAAACAAATATTATCAGTTATTTCAGGTTGCGTGGATTCGTGCTTAATTATGAAATAGAAAAATATGCAAAAGACGAAATACGCAAAGACGGAAAAATAGACGCAATATTTGGTCGTTTGAAGACAAAACAAATCAAGACTAAAATTGTCAAGAATTTAAAAACCTCAAGGGTCAAAAATGGAAATTCAATTCACAATTGGATATATATATATATATATATATATATATATATATATATATATATATATATTGGAAAGAAATCTTCACAAAAGCAAAAGTACCAAACATCATGTGTGCTTCCAACCTTTACAATCAATCACTTCATTACTTTTCCTTAAACAAACAAGAGTGGCTTGATTCCTTTGCATATATATAGATGCATGTTTACATGAGTTTTTGTGTGTACTTTGTGTTTCCTTGTAATATATCTCCTATTACTCTCTCATCTCCAGAAGAATAAACACATAGCCAACCTCAAAATACTCTCCAAACACCCTCCAAATACCCTCCTTAAACCTCCTCCAAAAACCCTTTCAAATCACCATAACCATCATCACCTTGCTGTTTTTCGACATCAGAATTTGCAAGTTAAGAAAAAATTCACCGAGCACAACTCAACAAGATAATACGGGAGAGATTTGCACCGCAAATTATTCAGGACCTTACCTACATCCAGGAATTTTCCCCGATTTTTTTGACCACTGCAAACCCCAGAGAGACGCGAGAGAGAATTGGTTATCCAGAGAGAGTTACTACGAAAATCTATATTCATAACCACCCAAAGCTCTTTCAACATCACCCTCTTTGTTACCTTATACCACCAAAACTACAACCTTATTCCACCTTCTACCACCCTCCAAATACCCACTTCAACCTCATCAAATCACCTTAAAAAACCTCATACCCACATACAAAAAACATTACCCGTGTATTTTGTATCGTTTTGTAAACAATTCATTGTTACATAAAAAGAACTTATTGTTACTTACCGGATTGAACTTTGAACAAATAGAGACACAGTCTATTAAGATCCAGTCCAATTCTAAACCAGTTCAGTCAATTTATTGACGAACCGACTTTATATATATTTATATATTTATATATTTTATTACAGCTTTGCGTCATTTAAATACTGTCATTTATTTCATTTATAGCTTTCAGTCATTTATAGCTTTCCAGTTTATATTTATTCCGCACTTCTTATTTTTTTTCGCATCTTATCTCCTTAAATATATATATCTGTCACCCAGTAACTGGTATCCGAGCCTTTATTCGTGGTAATCAGATCGTATATTTTCAACACTTTTAATCCCTCGGTTTGAGTCCAGACACTCCCGAGGGTGTGTCTGAATCCCTCAAACCAGGGCTCTGATACCAACTTGGAACATCCCATTTTTCAAGTCCAAAAATTTCGATTTTGATGTAACAACATAGGAAAACATTCATAAGAAAACATCAAGAAGTAATATCATTTCGTAAAAACCATAATCTCATGTCTGAAAATCATATCATAAAAGTAGTGACAATGTCAGAGTACATTCCCAAGAAATCTCATAATGCGGAATCCAATGTGTGTATGATGTGCAGCTACCGCGCCGGCTCCTTCCCCTTCGCTGAAGAGGTACCTGAAGTACAACTGAAAACTATAAGCATGAAGTTTAGTGAGTTCCCCCATCGTACCACATACCATACAATCACATAGCATACATACTGTCGGGCAATTCTGGGGTGCCCGACCTACCCGGTACGGCCATTCTGGGGTGCCGACCTATCCATCAAGCCATTCTGGGGTGCTGACCTACCCGTGTCAAGCTATTCTGGGGTGCTGACCTACCCGTGTCAAGCCGTTCTAGGGTGCTGACCTACCCTTCGGTCCTAACAACCGAACCTCGAGGACTATTCCCCTCCTACTACCGCTATCACATATATCATATCATGCCAGCATATAAATATATCATCACATACTGTCAGACATAACTGGGGTGCCTGACCTACTCTTCGTTCCTAACAACCGAACTCTACTACTATCACATATAACATATCATGCCATCATATAACATATCAGGTAGTAGCAAACCTAGATGATATCACAAAGACAATCATCTAACATACAACTCCTACTGGTGGGCCGGCATTGTGGCCGTAGACCCACCGCTACTGGAAGGTAACTCACCTCGTAAGGCTGACTGCTGAAATGTTGATCGGGAAATGTCTGACTGCTGCTCCGGTAACTCCCCGGCTGCAATTCCCATAAAGACACTTAGTCAAACACTGCTAACTAATCTTTGGGTAAAGTGACTAATTTACCCCTGGTCAAAGTCAACTTCCAGTTGACCTGACTCGCCGAGTTGGGCCGCCAACTCTTCGAGTCCCTTTCCTTTCATCTGACCCCCTCCCGACTCTACTCGTCGAGTTTAGCAAAGACTCGACGAGTTCCCCTTCTATAACATCATCGAATGAACCTTCATCCGACTCGCCGAGTTGTATGAACAACTCGTCGAGTTCACCTTCATCCTATGAACAAGTCCAGTCTGCGACTCGCCGAGTTGTATGAACAACTCGTCGAGTTTATCTTCAAAAGTTGGGAGATTGCCTTGGACTCTCCGAGTCTGTTCATACACTCGCCGAGTCCTATGATTCCCAAGTCCATTTTACGAGTATAAACATTTACGGGACTTCCTTCCCGAACCACTGGTCCAACCACAGAATGGATTTAGTGGGCATTGCACACCGACTCGCCGAGTTCCAAGAACAATTCGTCGAGTCCCTTCTTGACCCTTACTATGCAGTCGATTTAAATGGGTCTTAACACGTCAAAACCATAGATCTGGCCCCCTAATGTCCATTTTATACGTAAAGTTCCAAACTTGGTGCACATGCATGGGGTTTTTGGCTCAAAAGTCCATAAAAGGCGCTCTACAATGTGCATGGGGCTCTCATGGCCATAGAGTTGGCACCTTTATGCCATGAGACCCCTCTAATGACTCAGATCTGAAAGTAGAACCCCATGAATCACTTCACAACTCCGAAAATGGCTTAGAAAGCCCTAAATGCACCCAAAATCTAGGCCCTAAAGATGAACAACCAAAAAGGAAGACCAAAACAGGGGGCATTTACCTTGGTTGAGCTGAAGATGGAATAAGATCTCTGGATCTACAAGCCCCAACTCGAATTCCCAAGCTTCTTCCTTCCTTTCAAGCTTCAGAAACCACCCAAAAGCACCAAAAATGGCCTTAGATCACTCAAAGCGGATAGGGTTTCGATAAGAGGTGTTCTGGGAGCATAAGGGGCAATGGAGGCTACAATAAGACGTTTAAATAAGGTGCAAACCCTAAAATTTAGGGTTTCACCCAAACAGCACCTACTCGCCGAGTCAGTCTCCGACTCATCGAGTAAGTCACTTAAACTTCCCGCGGATCCCGTCCCTACTCGACGAGTTGGGCCACCAACTCGTCGAGTCCCAGAGAAAAATACATAAAATTCTTGAATTAAAGACATACCAGGAATGGAGTGTTACATTAATGTTCTTGGTGCATTTTGAGGGGCGTTGAAGAAGAAGCAAGTGGATTTGGTTCATAAAAGGCTAGATCCAGTGAAGTTTCAATTTTCTTGTCACTTGAATCTCCTCTGTAAGTAACAAAGTTTGGATTTTATGGTTATAGATTCTAGATCCAAGGTTTTTAGCATATTTGGTCCTTTTTTGCTTTAAGGCTTGGAGTTTGGAAAACTATAGCTTTAGTGGTTGTTTTGGATGGCTTTTTGGACTAATTAAGATGAATGGAGTGCGTGCTCAAGCGCTATTGCAGCCATGCAAGAAGTTCCTTGCCTTTTTAGATTATTTTAGATCGAGGGTTTTGATGGGGAATCTAGGTTATAACTTCAATGCCATAAGCAGAAAAACATTCAAAACAATTCAATTGATTAGGGCGCATGCAACCTAGTTTGATCTATGTCTTTCACATATAGCAACATACTATGAATCTTTAGCATACAAAACTTTCCTATGAATAAACTAATTCATAAGATAAGAAAACAAACCTTTAATTGTTATTGTAAACAATCTTGAATCCTTCTTCTTCAAAACTTTTGAAGCTAGCACCACAAGCGTCGTGCCTCTGATGGTTCACACCCAAGGCTAGAAACTAAGGATTATGGAGAGGAAGGAGGAGAATTTCGGCCAAAAGTCTCTTAGGGTTAGGAGTGCCGAAATTGTGAAGGTAAAGGCTCCTTATATAGGAAAGGTAGCTTAGAGCCAAAGCAAGGGTTTAAGGGTGGAAACCCTAATCCTTTTTCATGGTGACCAAGAAGCCCACAAGCCTCCATCCAAGAGCCTTTGGACGAAATTTCTATTCCTAGAAGATTTCGTCTAACCTCTTTACAAGGAGGTTTTAGGGCTTTTTCGTCAACTATCAATAAAATGCCAACCAGCACATGCACTATTTATTAATCCAATTAATTCCAATTAATATCTGATGAATTGTCACACCCCCACTAAAGAGGAAACACGAGGCGCAACAGTATAAAGGGTTTCATAGTAAAGTTAAAAGACAACATCAACCATACTATTAAAAAACATTACAATTTACAATGAGTTTGAACAACTTTTTAAAAGAAATTACAATGTATTTGAATGACAATACATGTGAATGCTCCTACAAGTGATATGGCTTTAGGTGCGTCTTACTAGATGATTCCTGAAAAAACATGTAAAACGAGCGTCAACTATAAAAATAGTCTGTAAGTTCACATGTTTACAAAAATATTGGTTTCATGAATCGTAATCAAAGTTTTTTAACGAAATTTGTTAGTTATAATCGTGTTTGAAAAAAAATTTATAAACAATGTTAGCAAAAAGTTACAAAAAAAAATTATATTAAAAAACGGTAAAAATAGTTTATAAAAGAAAATTTAAAAGCTAAAAAATAACATAAAATCTTGAAACTACAACTATTTAATAACTATTTTAACACTATATCTATCTAATAAATAATTTTTTCAAAAACACTTTTGGTAAAAAAAAAAAAAAAAAAAAAAAAAAAACCTCTATTTATTGCTATCTTGGTGTGTTAATATAAACAGACACTAAGAAAAAAAGGAAAAATGTGTTCAAAATGTTTAGAAACTCACTTGATAAAAGGAATTTCAGGTTTCTACTATAAATTTTTTTAGTTATCAATTGCCTAAAATTCATAGATAAGTATTTATGGTATGTAGTTTTATTTTATTAAATTATGGATAAGGAACCAGATACTCATCACTTAATAACTGCTTATTATTAAACGAATAAATTGTTGAGCCGCTGAGTGGGATATCCACCAGGTGAAAAACGAATCAATTAGCAAGCATTAGGTGCCTCCCCCATTGTAACAGATTCTATATCAACTCTGTATTTTTCTCTATTTTCTCAGAAATGGATATAAACTCAAAGCTATTCTTTTACCCAATATATATATATTCCTTGTTCTCTAATACTATTTAATTCTGTGAATTATTCTTTCTTTTATTCACCAGGTTAATTAGGAAATTGATTCGTCATTGATCTTCTTCGACCCGGTTAATTTCTTTATTTTTAATTTGCTCATCGATCTTTCAAGACTAAATTTACTAATTCAAGAGCTGAAAGTTGGTGTCGTCAGACTACGTTTTCAGTCCAAGTTGCCTTCATCGTATTAATAGTTTCTTCAATTTGGTACTTTCTCCTTAATTTCCAGTTTACCTTTTCCATTGTTGACTATATATATATATATATATATATATATATATATATATATATATATATATATATATATATATATATATATATATATATATATATATATATATATATATATATATATATAGGGTGAGGTTCAATAGAGAACCATAATTAACCAAGGAACCAATCGTGAGCGTTGTAAATCATAACGATCAACGGCCAAGGAAATAGATGTACACTTTCACATTTGACGCACACACACCGGATTATACCATAAAATCCACCATTTACAAAAAAAACCCACCACTTTTTTTCGTTTAAAATTTTTTTTAGGCCATGTTTTTTATCAAAAAAAAAACCGAGTATACCGTTGTTCACGATTTTTCGTCCTCTTTCCATAGAGATCCATGATGATATATAAAAAACGAACTTTTTTTTTCGAAAAAAACCCACTTCATTTTCTTTGATGAAAAAAATTAAGGTCTATTTTTTATAGAAAAAAATTTAATAAATATATCAAAATTCATATTTTTTGTACTTTTTAAACATAGATTTATATTCATGTTTAAAAAAAAAAAAAAAAAAAAAAAAAAAAAAAAAAAAAACGATATTTCAGTTCAAATTCACATTGTGAACCTGTTCAGATTCATATTATAAACATGTTCAGATTCATATTGTGAACCTCCTCAGATTCACAGTGTGCATAATAATAAGTCAGATTCAC
This sequence comes from Lactuca virosa, assembly GCF_052849685.1. NCBI lineage: Eukaryota > Viridiplantae > Streptophyta > Magnoliopsida > Asterales > Asteraceae > Lactuca > Lactuca virosa. The sequence continues at coordinate 321,895,807 of NC_136428.1, forward strand.
AGTGTGAATCTGAACTGATCGGAGCTTTTTCACATTGTGAATGTTAAAATTTGAAATATTTACAGTTTAGATTCACAGTGTGAATCTACACTGATCGAGGTTTTTTTTTTTGTGAACCTTCTTAGATTCACACTGTGCATAATAGTAATTCAGATTCACAATGTGAATCTGAACTGTTCGAGATTTTTCATATTGTGAATGTTAAAAATTAAAATATTTACAGTTTAGATTCACAGTGTGAATCTACACTGTTCGAGGCTTTTTTTTTTTTTAAATCGGTGTTGATGTTTATTAATAGAGTACAAAAAATTAATATTTTTGGTATAATTAGTTTTTTTTATAAAAATAAACTTAAATATTGAAAAAAGTAAGAAAATCAAGTGGGTTTTTTTCGAAAAAAAAAAGTTCGTTTTTTATATATCATCATGAATCTCTATGGAAAGAGGACGAAAAATCGTGAACAACGGTATATTCGGTTTTTTTTTCGATAGAAAACTTGGCCTAAAAAAATTTAAATGAAAAAAAGGAAGTGAGTTTTGTTATAATCCAGTACATGTGCGACCATTATAAAATTTTATAACCTTTCCTTTTGCCGTTGATCGCTTTAAATTACGACGTTTTGATTAATAATGGTTCTCTATTGAACTTTTTCATATATATATATATATATATATATATATATATATATATATATATATATATATATATATATATATATATATATATATATATATATATATATATATATATATATATAGGTTCAAGTGTTTAATCTAGTTATTGTGTTATTGTATGGACAAATGTGGACCAATTATTCTTAAAGGGTATTAATGTAATCTTGCAATATAATTTATATTTTCTCAGTTAATTAAACTTTGATTGATATCAATCAAATTCCTAAATATCAGGCTATTACATATGCATTTTATCAACGAATATAACATATATATATATATATATATATATATATATATATATATATATATATATATATATATATATATATATATCCATCGTATACGTTTTATTCCATTGCAGATTCATAGTTCAACATCTTCAGAGCAATTTTCTTATTCTGATATTTCGTTAATGGAGGTATGTTGTTCATGGAATTTTTTTTTATAGTGTTGAAGTATCGTTTATCATATGCATATAAATTTTTTTATATTCATAGTTCAGAATAATCATTTATCAGATTCATCTCATATTTCTTCTTTACGATATTTCAGTGATGAAATTCATTTTTTGAATTTTATTGTTGTGTTTTTCAGAACAAAGATAATATTGATAACAATAAGAATGGTTTTTCTGATAACAATGATCGGAATGTCAATCAATGCCAAGTTCATCAAGATCGGAAGAAAATAAGAAGATGTGGGATTTGTTTTGGTGTTGGTCATGATAGGAGGAACTGTCCTCAAGCAAGGGTCAACAGAGAGTAGATGTTTACTTCGTCAACATATTTTAGGAATTGAATAATGTTTTCAATTTAGTCTTATCGGATTTTATGGAGTTTTATTTCAGTATAATAATGATATGGATTCATGAATTATAGGGGTTTCTCCTTGTAAGTTTATGTTTTCATTCAATTAATATTAATAATTTTCATTTTGATTTTGATTAAAATTCCATACATTTTCTTATTTATCATATGACTATAGAGATGTTGTTGTAAATGTATTTTTGTTCTCATATTTCTGTATAAAACAGTTCTTCGTAAATTGTGTTATACTTAATGTTATATGTACACATTCTGTTATAATGTTTGATATAAAATACAATTCTTATTATTCGTACAGAACAAACAAAAACACAATTCTTATTATCAAAAGTAGTAGAATGTAACTGTTGATTACAATATACATAAAAAAACAAATACATAATGCTTATTATTCTTAAAGAATAAGTGTTTTTAAATTCGTTTTACCTATTGATTAATCAAAGATTCCGTTAGAATTATTGGGATCAAATTCTACCAGAATGCTAATTTGTATTACAATATACATATCAAACATGAGCAAAATATATTTACTGTTATTATTATTACATATATTTTTATAGAATTAGATTGTGGTATCATGATACCGTGGTATAAGTATGTCTATGTTAAGTTGCACGAGAATATACAGAACAAATGTGTGAAAAATAAATTTATTGTAGATCTTGTTTCAAAATTTTCTCACAGAATAACACTCTTGTGATATTAATTGATTTCTTAGTATACGCGTTTATGCCATAACAAACCAGAAATCATTTGTAAATTCAATAAAAAAAAAATTTAAAGTTTGCTGAGTTAATTTATTAAAAGTCTAATTTAAAACGCATGATGTGTTGAAGTCATATCTATGCAATTTATTATTTTGGAATTTGAATATGTCAAATATTTACAATATCATGATGAATAATACGATTTTGTGTTGATTATTATCCTTACAATCTTTCTAAAAATTTTAAAAAACCAAATATTTGATAACAATAAATACAGATATCACGCATTTTTAGTTACATATCAATTACACGGTTTCTCCTTTTTTAATATATATTGAATTGGCTCAAAGTTTGTAATATTGAATTTATTTTGCTTTCCCCAATCAACTGGTGTTCAATCCTGCTATTACTTATCTTATGGATGAGTCAGTATCAGCTGGTGACGATCATATTCATGATCAACATGAATATCCTAAGGAGTATGAAGATTTCGGGTTATGGGATCATGATTCTCTACATAATGTCGAGTTTCAAATATCTGAGATTAGCAATCTAAATTTAGGTGAATTTACTTTATAAGTTTTTTATATTTGTTAATTTGTATAATAATAATGTTGAAATTTTATATTGTTTTTTGTGATATGGCGTAACTTGCACTTGCAAAGATGAGGATCCATTAGAACACATTCAAGATCACATAGATAACAATTCCAAATATCATTTCGGTGATTCTAGTAATCATAACCCAGGTGATGTATTTTAAGTATTTTTTTCGTTTTTATATATATTTACGTATCCATTACACATACTCTAATTAAAAGATGCAGAAAACGAATTCGAGTTCAATGATAATGAGACAGATTATACTATAGACGATGATAACATTGATTTTCAGAAAGGTTAGTATATGAAAAAAAAAGTTTAATAAACTAGATTAATTCTTTGCCACTTTTTTAATTTTTCTTTTATGCAGAACAATCTCATGTTACACATGATTATGTTTCTCCTGGTGGATCATCGTATTGGATTCCTATGGTTTCAAACAACATCAAACCTAAAATCAATTAAATTTTTGATTCATATACAGCAACATTATCAATGTATTAGAATTATGCATCATTAGTAGGCTTTGATGTCAGGCTTGGACCATTTAGAACAACTGAATCTGGCATTACCACACAACGACATTTGCTATGTAATCGGGAAGGTAAACCAACAACCGCTAAAGTGGATACTTTGGACCCTCAACATAATAAGATTCAGAGAAGGAAAGACTCATTTAGGTGCGAATGTAAAGCGAAAATTGTTTTTATTCTAGTACATGGTACTAATAAATATAATGTTGCTGAATTTGTTGAACAACATAATCATAAGTTGTTTGGTAAGGACAATATGTTTTTTGTCTCGTACAAAGAGGAAACTTGATTATTCACAGGAGATCTTTATTCATAACTTGTCAAAGAAAAATATTGGTGCCTCAAGAGCACATAGATTGTATTCCGGACTTCAGGGTGGTTCTGACATTCGAGGTGGGTTGGTTTCTGATTTCAAGAACAGTACGAGAAATCTCAATTCTTACATAGGTGCCAGGGATGCAAAATTCCTTGTAGTGAAGATGGTGGAAAGGAAAAAAAAATATCCCAAGTTTTTCTTTCGATTTTAAAGTTGTTGAGAAAAAATTGAATTCGATTTTTTGGGCTGACGAAACTGCAAAGTACAACTACAATGCTTTTGGAGACGTTGTTTCTCTGGATGCCACATTCAGCATGAATAAGTATTTTTAAATTTTGCAATGTTTTCACATAATTTTTCTTGCTTCCGATAACGCTTACCAAGTTTTATCTTTTTAAACAGATATGATATGGTTTTCGTACCTTTCACTAGGATAGATAATCATAAGAAATATGTGACTTTTGGTGTTGGACTTTTGAGTAGAGAAGATGCTACTTCTTACTCTTGGCTGCTTAGAGCATTTTTGAAAGCATTCAAAAAACAACATACGCTTGTTCTTACAGATCAAGATCCAACTTTAAACAAGGCTGTTAATGAAGTATTTCCAATGTCAGCACATAGGTTTTGTATGTGGCATATTACAAAAAAACTTCCAAACAAGGTGAATATTTTTTTTATATTCAACACAAACTCACTATGTTTACCTTCTTAGCACATATTTTTCAATCAGAAATTAACTATTTCAGAACAAAATTTATGCCACAACTACAATTCAAAACCGGCTTCTGCTACAATTTAAGATACATTATGTTAGAATTTTAAGCGAAATTTTGTTAGAATTTATAGTTTACACCATTCATACCCATCATTCGTTGTGCAGCACAATTATATATTTTATACTAACATATATTTTTTTGTTTTCAGATAACATCGCAACTAGCCACAAACTCAGCCTTTCGAAAGCGTTTTCACTCTATAATTTGGAATTCTAAGCTGGAACCACATGATTTTGAAAAGGAATGGAAATCTTGTTTAAATGAGTTTAACATTTCAAATAACAAGTGGTTGCAAGAGATGTATGGGTTGCGTAGACGTTGGGTACCTGCATTTTTCAAGGACATACCGATGTCTGGTCTTATGAGAACTACATCATTGTCGGAAGGCCAAAATTGGTCGTTTCAGAACAATACCCTTACTGGTTCTTATCTTTTAATGTTTATGATGACATTTGAGGGTGTTATGGAACGGAAAAGGCGTAATCAAGTTGTCAACGACTTTAACACTGCTATAACACTTCCTAGATTCATCACATCTAGTCCAATTGAACCACATGCTTCAAAGGTTTACACTCGTAAAAAATTTTATCAGGTGCAGAAAGAGATATCAGATTCTGATAACACTTGTTTCCAAATGAATGTTACTTCTAATAATGGTGTTGACACTATTAGTGTTTTGGAGAAGCAAAAGAACATAACAACAAGGCAACCATCAAGTCCTGTTGTTGATGACAAACTTAAGGAATACCATTACGATCGTCTTACAGAGGATACCCAATACATCGTACGTTATTACTTTACCACTGCATAATTATTATTTTTTAATCACACAACAATACTTTATTACTGAAACTCATATTTTATCATACATATTCTAGGTTACACACTCAACAATAGATGGTTCATACAAATGTACCTGCATGCATTTTGAACATGTCGGTATTTTGTGTAGGCACATATTTTGTGTTTTTAAGTACTATAGTATTGAACAGATTCCTGAAAAATACATTATGAGACGGTGGCGTCGGGATGTTGTTCCAACAGAATTGCTTAAAAGGCGTTTTTCTAATTCTTTACTAGACTCTAACTCTGACATGACGGCTATTGAAATTTTTTCAAACGTAGATCGTTGTGTTTCATTTTTAAGCCATGATGCATCAAAGTTAAAGTCATACCTTGAAGAGTTGAATAAGCTGAAGAAGAAATTTGTAGATGATTGTCCAGCCCCTGAGATGCCATCAAGAGAATCATTCTACAACCAGATTATAGGCGTAGAACTAACTAATGATGCTCCCGATATTGACAATCCATCAGATATTCGTAATAAGGGAATTGGCAGTCGTGGTAAGAGATTAAAATCAAAAAAAGAAATGCTGGAAAAAGTTTGTTCGAAGCCTAAGCGAAAGTGTGCTTTATGTAAACAGATGACTAACCATGATAAACGAAATTGTCCTCTTAAAAAACGTGTCTAAGTAGTATGCTTTATATGTAGTTTTTCTTTTAATATTATATTACAGTAAAACTTTTTTGTTTCATCTTTATTTCTTTTAATGCTTACAAATTTCATAGTCTTTAATAAAATTGTCATATAGTGTTATACACTTTTGCATAATTTGTAACAATTCTTATCTACCATTAATGACTATCCTAACTTGTAACAACATAATCTTCATACATTCTACCACGATTAATGTGTATCCTATCTGAAATATAACATTGAAACAAACATGGAAAATCATAATGTTCATACATTCTACCACTTGTAAAACAGCACATATATTCTATCAGAATATCTTGTACACATAATATTCTTGAAAAACAAAACTTACATGTACATTACAAACCATCTTACAACAACTTATTTTGTTACACTTTACCAATTGTAACATAAGTTCTTATATTCTTCTAGAACATTATGTACAGACAATTCTAACAATTCTTACACATGATTATTTTGTATCCTATCTGACATATAACATTGAAACAAACATGGAAAATCATAATCTTCATACATTCTACCACTTGTAATCAAGCAGATATATTCTATCACAATATCATGTACATATACTTACAACAATTTACATACACCATTAATGTCTACACTAACTTGTATCAAACTACCACAACAAATGCATATCATAATTACATTCTTTAAAAACAACTTACCTGTACATTACAAACCATCTTTCAACACATTGCATATTTTCATAACTTTCATATCCATATACACATTCCAACATCAATCAAATACTAACGATTACCAAAAAAAACTACTAGAACAAACACCATTCACATTCAACTGTTTCTCAAAAACAAACAATTCTAGGATATAATAAAACACATCAACATTGTTCCCCAAGCAAAATACTTAGACCAGAACAAACCATGTTACCAAAAGTCTTACAACATAAACCATCCTACCATGATAAACTGTTACCCCAAAACACGCAATACTAGACCAAAATAAAACAACATAACAAGTTCCCTAAATAAAAAACATAGACTTAAACCAAACATACTACCAAAAGTCTTTCAACACCAACCATCCTAACATCATAAAATTCTCATCTTAAAATCGACGCCTTCCACGTTTCTGCTTCTCCCTGATTTCATTCACTTCATTCATCATAGCCAATATCTGCAATGGATCGAGCCTCTCATACGCTTCTGCATCTTTCTCCAACATACTTTTATGTTTGTTTTACTCCGATTTCATAAGCTTTGCCATGTATTTGATTCGTAGATTATTTAATGCAAGTAAATCACTCTGTTTTTTTCCTATAAAACCGCAATCCCAACGCCCTTCATTTTCCCCCAAATATGACTCCATATGCCTCATAAGATATACTCCACAGTCTGATCCTTCTTTCTCTACTTTCCATGTCATTTTCATTACACGAGCTTTAATCTTGTTGAAAGCTGTTGACTTTTGGTAATTCTCTGTTTTTAAATAGTTCCCAAACAATTTTTTCTGCGATACAATACAATCATTTTACAATTCTATACTAAACTCATGTTTTTTAAATCTTTCAAAAAATAAAGCTTCAACATACCACATGAACGGGTTTTATTCCATAGATTTCCTCAACAGAACCATTTCGGGTCACATGGTCTATAATGTAGTATGTTGGAACCCTTAGATCAAAGCATATCAGATAATATTTGCTTTTATCAACTATTGGGAAGAAAACCTGTTACAAAACACATAGTAGTCCAATAAGCTAGTTTTGTATGTTAGGGTTGTAATTGATAAAAAACAATGTTTAATTAAATCACCAGTCCAATATCCTTCAGCTTTTCCTGTTTTGGTAGACTTTTAAAGTGGAGTTTCAACATTGAATCAAATAATTTTTGAGTTCTTTCAGGTGACAATGATCCACCCAGTATCTCTTCTGCCTGTACAGATTAATAAACCAATCAATAAAACACATATTATTGGACCGGAACTAAATTTAATTTAAGTACCTACCAAAAATTTTGTGTCGAAGAAAACTCTAGAAACTATCCTACATCCCTGAGTTCCTCCATTCTGTTGAGTAATGATGACCAACAGTCAATGATTATCGCATGAATACACGTGTTGCTTTTAAAATGATATGCGAATCCTTGATGCAACACATGCCCGCTACCAATGTTCCATATTTCTTCCCTGCTCGACAATTATAAAATGATCAATTTTATAACACCACATTTTAAAAGCAAACCACTAAATTGTATTATTTAACTTACCCATAATCTCTTTTTGATGCAAAAACTGAATTGTATAACGACATTTCATCCTTCTTCACCTTGTCACTCATTCTAACAATCCTTTCAACAAAAGGTGATTTTCCATATACAGGTACCTTTTGATCTCTTTTTCCCCCTTTTTCCATTGACATCATCTTCCTCACATACCTCAACTGTTTCCAAGATTTTCTTTTCTCTTTTTTTTCTTTTTTATAACTTTCCAACACAGCCTCATCTGTCATTTTAATTGCTGTTGCCAACACTTCAGGATGCTCCAAGAATTGTGAACAGGTTAGATTATCTGTATTATCTACCTTATCCATATTAGGTGTACTGAATCCTCCACCATCATCCTTCTTTTCCCCATGAACTACCAATCATCTAACTGGAGAGAATCCTGCATCTTTACCACCATCTGCCTCTCCTTTGTTACTATGACCATCAAAACTAGCTTCATTATATTTCATTCCTCCAGTCTCTGCAGTATTCACTTCTTTGAACATTTTTTCATTTTTTTCACACCACTCCTTCAAGATCAAGCTGTCTGGCAATTTCTCAATTCCATGTTTTAGAGCTTTTTCAATATTCTTCTTTTCGGACAATATTACTCCATAGCTATGCTCGATAACAGCCACGTATGCCTGTAATTTTTATATTAACATATCATTATTAATATTCTAAAACCATTAATGTTCCACTTTCCAAATAACTCAATAACTATATATCAAATCATACAATTTAAATCAACCACGTATGCGTTTATGTTTCATATTAACTTATCATTTTTTACAATTCTGAAAGAAATAATATTCCATATTCTTAGTGAATTCATAGCTCACCTCCTCGTCACCATAATCCCTCATCATCCCGTCCAACATCTCATCTTCATCAACCATTCCATCATCATCACCAATATCTTCAAAGTTTTCCGGTAACTGCCTACCAAACCCCCCCAGCACTAATCTCCAACTTCTCTATTTTTTCAAGTAAAGCACCCGTAACATTTCTAACAAACGGTAACCTTTTCACTATCTTCAAACCTGTGAACTTCATACTATATACATACACCAGCTACATCAAAAAGATTAAAATTCATTAATTAATTCATTATACATATTCCTGTTGTAAAGTAAAGTAAATATTTAATATAGACAACAATATTACCGTCAAAACGAGTATAGGTCCACTGTAATAGCATGTCTTATCATCTCTTCTCCACAGTTGTTTTCTTCTTACCAAACAATCTAGAATATACTTGCACCAATCAATTTTAGAGAAGTCTTTTACCAAGACCAACTTATTCACAACATTAATTTGATTGGTACCACTCAAAGTTGATTCAGCAAATGTGTTAATGAAAAGGGTCAGGAAATTCAGCCTAAACACAAGACTGTCTTGCTTTGTGTTTTTGATCCTTTTCAGGTATTCTTCACCATTGAACCCTTTTTTATCATATTGTCCTTTCCATTCTTGCAGAACTTCATTATCTTTATCACAACTACTCATGCTCAGAAAGTCTTCCCCCACATTTGGTAAACCCAATATGTCATGCACTGTGTCTTTCGTAATTGTTATGACCATATTTTCCAGAACTAGACGGCTACTATCTGGATCATAGTGATCTAACAGATAGTAGTTAAGTAAACCCGGAGTAGTGTCTATGTCAATATGAAGAAGTGAACCAAATCCCATTGACACAATCCCATTTTTCTGTGCGGGTGACATTACTTTCACAGCTAAACTTATCCTTCCAGGAGTCATCCTAGTTGCAAGTCTTCTATAACCTTCTGGATGGTCCTTGCTTATTTTTCTGACCTTCCCCTCCATTGTTTTGATTTTATCATTTTCATGTTCTACTTTTCCTTTCTTTCTCTTTGGACTTTTCTTTGAATGTGCATCTTGCACTACCTTTTTCCTTTTTACAACCTTTTCCTTATCTTCCATATCCACACCAATTTTAGCATTTTCATTGTCTTTCTTTGCCCCACTAATACTCTCCATAAAAATCTCATTTAAACCTCTTGGTTTTTTCCTTTCACTACTTGCCTCCGTCGATTTCTTATTGTCCTTAACATATGTATTTCTAGCAGAACCTTTCCTTTTCAGCCTTCCTACACTTGTGCTGTCAATTTGTATTGTGTCTTTTTTTATCTTTGTTAACATTTGTTGTATCACACAAACACAATTACTAATCGTCTAATACAACTTCAATAGAATAATAAACTCTATATTAGCCATATCAGAATCATATAGTTGAACTCATTAATTACAAGCACTTATGATCTAACCTGACTTCCCAGATTCTACATTGTTCTTTCCATGTTCTGATCTTGAAGTTGTTTTCCTCTGTTTCTTTGTTTTGCTTGATCCAACAATATTCATATTATTTGGTCCACTTTCGACACCTTCTGCTTCATTAATTAACAAGAAATACATATTGGCTATCAACATTTTCTAAAATTTTTGTTATTTTCCTTCATCAACCAAAAAAATTAAATCTACATGTAGGTTGAGTACTGATATTCTCTTTAACGGGTGTTGATCTTGTACGGTAGTTCCTTCTCACATTTGTTTGGCTTGTAGTATCAACATTAATTGGGACTGGATCAGCTTCTGCAACAACTAATGAAATGAATGATTAAAGTCGATTAATAATAGTTTTCAAAGTAACCAGCCATACTTCATTACCTATAAAAACTAAAAGTATTATATAAGTGTTCATTCTGTAAGAATGAGACACAAATCCAAAACCTGTTTCTACCAGAATTAAAACCAAATAGTAAATACAAATAAATTAAATCATCAAAAATCACAGTAATAAAAACATATACATTTACTTAATAGCAATCTCCAGATTAACCACTCACAATCCAATCTATATGACCCCTATATACACTTAGTTCTGTTACAATTCAGTAAGCATGTACACACTTACCCTTACAATGATTCTATTAGAATTTTAATTCTTGGGCTCAAATTCTACCAGAATGCTAATAAGTATAATGTACACACATACACTTCTGTTACAATGATTCTATTAGAATTTTACTTCTTTTCATTCTGTAAGAATGCAACATACATAAGTATAATGTTTATATTACAATTAAAGCCACAGCTTTGCTACAAAAAAACTAAACCATCAAATATCACAGTAACAAACACAGAGAAACAAACACATATACAAATACTCAATATTAATCCCCATATGAACATTAATTTTTAAAGATTGTCTGAGAATTAGATTTATTTAACCACTACATCCCCTTCTCATGTTCCACATTCTTTACGAATTTAACACATTTAATTAAACTAATTATGTTAGAATTACATACACACTGTACATACAACTAAACTGCAACATCAAAATAATAGGAATAAAACTACAAATTATAAAAACAAAAAAACCAAATAAAATAAAACAATACAACATTATATTACAAAATTCTATCATAACATAAAGACCTTGAAAGATTTATGCATTTTTTTTAAAAAATATCTCAAAATACTAAAAAAAATTTCAGTAACAAACAAAACCTTCACACCCTAAATTACCACAACAGCAACTACATTGACTCCTTTTACATATTTAGTATTCTGGAAGAATGCATGTCATATAAAATCAACAAACAAATGTCACATAAAATCAACGAACAATCTTTTAGTTCTTACAGAATATCCTCATGACTGACTTATATCACAAATACAACAACATATTTCTAAGAAAAAAATGGACAGAAACAACATCGTTTTTGGCGGTTACAAGACACAAAAAAAAAATACACAATCACAGACCCTGTTCTTGAAGAATGACATTACCATATCTATAAAGTAAAAATTTTTACTTAGTTTGTAAATCCCCAATTTCAGAAAACCCTAATGAAAAAAATACTCCATTTTTACAGACTTTTGTTCTGTGTTACTTAAACGAACTTAACAACCACATGCATCTACTTCATTGTTCAAAAATTCCAAAAGAATGTTCTGTAATCAAACGATTACCTTAAAAAAACTAAACAAAAATTACCTCTAGGCGGAGTAACGAAATCATCATCGTCTTCATCTAGATTCAAAACTGTTGCTTGTGTGTTCTTAAATTTCGATTTGAAAGAAGTCGTCCTTGTATTCCTCATTGTACTGCAATTTCTTTTTTTTCGAACGATCACAGTGCAATTCTTTGAACAATTTTCAAGAATATAACACTTTATACTAAGAAAACAACAGAATCTACCGCTATTTTCGGTTGATTATAGAAGATATACATTGATTTCGTGTTCCGATACAGAGGGTAGTGGAATCCGGATTTATGCGAACTTGTAGGGATTATGCGGGAAGTTATGAAAATAGAGCAGTTTCCTATTTTAATGGAGATGACAAATGTACACATATACCCTTCCTGATCCCTTTTCTTTAAATGTGAAGACTTTTTCATTTATTAGATATCAATTTAATGATAATCATTTTCATTTAAAAATTAAATATTTCATTGGCCCACAATTAGTAATACAATAACACAATAAATAGTGTTAACAAAATAACCTAAGCCTATATATATATATATATATATATATATATATATATATATATATATATATATATATATATATATATATAGACACACACTTAAAGGCATATAAGCTTAGATACGCAAACTCACCATAATATGTCGTTTTGTTTTATATATTTATTAGAATGTTCTTAAACTTCAACACTTAACTTGATTAACTTTCAAGATTTTTGAAATTTCACTATTATCTTCCTCTTACATTATATATTTTTGCCGAACACCTACTAAGCTATATATATATATATATATATATATATATATATATATATATATATATATATATATATATATATGGGAGTGAATATACCCTTAAGCATATATTCACTTAGGTACCCAAACTCATCATACTACATCGTTTTGTATCTAAGTGAATATATATGCTTAAGGGTATATTCACTCCCATATATATATATATATATAATATATATATATATATATATATATATATATATATACTAGCCGTTTACCCGCGCCAAACGACGGGTGCGAATAGTTTTTTTTAGAAATTAGTGTACTCAGAAACATGTTATATTTTAAGTAACAAATCGTTGATTCATATTGTTATCGGTCTGTTTTGTAACAACAGATAGTTTTGAGACGACGATTAGAATCATTTCAACGAGAATAGTTTCAAACTCAAATGACTAAAGGAATGGTTGGTTTGATTACGCTTCAAATTTTTCCCCAGCAATGATTAACCTGAAAAACCAAGATTTTTTTATTTTTTTAATGCTGATGATTGAGAAATTTTACGATATATTAGGATTTTCAATACTAAAATATTTTTAAGATGTATAACTTTTTATTAAAAAAAATTATACATATTACAATAACATTTTATTTTGAAGTATGATAGTTTAATGAAAATAAAAACTATAAGTTATACAAATATACATATAAACCAAAAATAGTAACATACTTTCGTTTTGTCCTATTACATCATAGTAGTTTGAAAAAATCAACCCAAATATAGCAGTCTCATCCAATTACAAAGAAAATGAGTGGATTGTTCGAAATACAATGTTCTAATATTAAAAAATGAAAGTACTATGCTATAATTGGGTAAAAGTTTCACAGTATTATGCCAACGTGATAAGAAAATATAAAAAACTGGAAAAAGTAAAAAAAAAAAAAAAAAGACAATGTTAAAAGACGCTGAAAGTGCTATAATAAACAATGAAAATGTAAATACATTGTTATTTTTTACATTAAGTCGTGAAAGAATACAAGAAATAGCAATCTACTATCATTTACACTTGTTTATTGTAGCACTTACTTTGATTTCGTCCTATTACAGCATTGCAGATTATAAATCTACCCAAATTATAACAACATTATCCAAATACAAACTTACAAAGTAATTTTCATTATTATAAACTTATAATTGTGAATTTTCATAATACAATGTCCTAAAAAGAAGATATTGAAACTACAATGATGCAATAGGAAAAAAAAAAAGGAAAGTAAGATGCCATAATAAACAAAAAATGAAGTACATTGCTACTTCTTGAATTTACCCCTAAAACTAATAAAAATGGCCCAACTTCTATATTTTGCATGTGCTCCTTTTATGTACAACATACTCACTTCACCATAATGATCAAGAGACTACAATATTAAAAAAAACTATGTCACATGTAATACCCAGAAAAAAGAATTTAAAAATGAGGATATACAATCAGTAAATACCTGCTTACATTGCCAGATAAAGATGCCAGCTTCCAAAATTTCCATGACAACCTAGTTACCACAACCATGATCCCCTCCCTTCCATCAAATCAAAAACCAGTAGCAACAAACTATCCATATCTTCATTATAAAAAATATACAACACAGGCCTATTCGGTCATAGAATTCAATTCCAATACTACCTTGTTTGTTTAAGTAACTAAAATATCCTTCATAAACCCCAAAATAAAAAAAATAAAAAAATGATTAACAATTGTTAGTCTGAATAAAAAAAAACTTCAATATTCAACAAAAAGGCAGAAAAAAAAAGTAAAATATGACCCCTATGCCCTGACTATGATTCCTCATAATTAATAATGGGTATCTTCAATAATCCTTCATAAATCCCTATATTTCTCAACTATGAAAAGGGAGCATATAAAAGTGCATTTTTTACCAAAAGAGATAGCTAAAAACTTTGCTACCATTAATTTAACTTTAGAAGGTAAAATCATAAGATAAAGGTAATCAAAATAAATAAATTAGACCATTTTGCTTCTTTATCCATTGAGAACCACATCATCCTTGATCCTTTAAAAATCATATTACTCATCATCCTTTCCTCCATAAATGGATTTCAATTATGAATGGATGTTACCTGAACAATCAAGGCCCAAAAAAATTTGGTTAAAAAAGAAAAAAACTTAATAGTATACACAGATGCATCTTTGAAGGTGTACATACCAACCACAACATAAGATAGGAGCATCGGCACCCAATTTAATAAACATATGATACAACAAATATATGGTTTGTAGAGCTATTCAAACACATAAAATCACATAGTTCCATAGGTGACCCACTTGTAGAGCTAATATTCCCCAACAAACAATTACGTATACCTTAAATTTAATCTGATCTCTAGAGCTCTACCAATCACACAATCGCCTTATTTGACCCTTCATATGATGTAAGCATACTTCATACCGCATAACCTTAAAAAAAGAACCTTGTGATTAAACTCGAAGCCAAACAAGTTGGATTGCTATCAAAAATTGCATCAGGTTACCAATTAGACACCTAAGTTAGGATAAACATGCAACAACTACCACAATACCAACATAATGTCATGTATAGTTCTCCTTGCTTTCATTCATCAAATATAGTTTAATCCGGAGAAGGAGAAAGAGAAGGGGGACACATTTGCTTAATCAATTCCACCAATTGATCCATAATTCACCTACGCATGAATTAAGATCCTCTATCAGTGGGTCAATTTCAACATCAGAAGTCAACCTAATTCCATAGAGCATATAACCTTTTCACAATCCCTACATATAAATCCGACAATTTTGCTTTGGTAACTTGACCTACTCATAAATATGGTGGTGCAAAAATCAGAAAGATGTTGGAATGAAAATCATATGAAAACTCTATAACAGTCTACCTAGGTTTCAAATGGGGAACATAGAAAAGACAATGGTGCGATGATTGTTGTGGTTATCGTGCATCAACCCAGTTCGTAGTTCATCGTTAGGTATGGCGTAAACCACAGCCATTGCCCCAACTTTGAAAGTTGTTATATCAATTTTCCCCAACGCTCCTCGCAAATGCACGGTGGGTGGCTGTTGATGGGTTAACGTATGTTTGTAAACATGATGTATTTGAATTAAGAAATGGAAGATTTTGAACATAATAATAAATGTAACCTCAGTTCTTTTTCAAAAAAAAAAATAACAGGTGAAACTCTTCATCTTCAACTTTCTGTATATCTACCCTGCAATCAATTGAAACAAAAAAAATTCATTAGCAGAAACCCAAGAAGACAATATATCTGAATGACCACTGCATTTCATGGTGGTTGTGAAAGTAGAGGGTGGGACGGTGGCGGCAGTAGAGAGTGGTGAATAGTTGTGACGGTGGAGGCAGTAGAGAGTGGTGTGGATTTAACGATTAATAAAAAAAAACTACACAGAATCTCACAAAGAAAATATGGTTTAATTCTTAAAATCAATCGAGATTGTCATAAAGCTTACCAATGATATGAGAAACAAAATAAAAGCACATGAAAAAACTATTTAGCAAAACAGTTTACCCTCTCATAGAAAAAAACATAGAGGATAATGGAGGCGTTTCTGTTGCACACAATGTTTAAGATTAACACAATAACTCATAAGGAGGTAAATGGAAGAACCCAAAACGAAAGGAAAAGATAACTTCAGGAGGTAAATGGAAGAACCCATCGTATAGGTCTTATGGTCACTTTAAAATGTAGTGTCTGTATGATATGAAAACATGTGGTCGTATTATAAAATTGTGGCAAATGTGTACAGAAATTTTTTCCTTAAATATCCAATATTGTAGCGTTAAACCGTCAATAGACACATTTATTTAGTAACTGTGGTGACTGTATATCACCAACTTGCGACATTCATGATGTTTTAGTGTAGTTGTTTTTTTATATTGTCACACAGTTTAAATTTTGTTAAGACTATTGTGTATCTTTTGTAAACATGTAATTACGGTGAGCATGACCATGTTTGCTAAATGGCCACATGTAATTAATTCCATAAGTGGTGAATTGCTAATAATTAGTCACAAAAAACAATCAATTTTTGTGATTATAGCCTATCGTATAGAGACACACAATTAAGTGAAATACAATCATAAGTATTATAAAGACACACATTTTGTTAAAATTAAGGAGTATTCGGTATCGTAATAAGACTATTGGGTATATTTTAGATACATATAATTACAGTGAACATGACCATGTTCGGTAAATGGACACATATAATTAATTTTGTAAGTGACGATTTGCTAGTATTTAGTCACAACAACAATCAATTATGGTATTTATTTGCCACATAAATTGTTTTGATATTGTTATTGTTTAACTTAGTCACAAAAACTTTAGAATAAACATCATTTTAAAACAACTGTAGACTCATAATTCTTGTATATTATGGCTATTGTTAACCATTTAGCCACACGTTAAAAAATGATGTAAACTAACCATTGTATAATTTTAGAGACATTGAAAACCTATAAAACATGGCCAAATTTATATTAAAGCCACTTTAATTTAATATTTACTGTTACTTTTTCTACAATTTTAGACACATCAAAATAATTTAAATTAAAGTAACCAAACCCAACAATATGAAACAAAAGCAAAATTCATAATTTGATATTAGTAATAATTGAAATCCAAATCCATACATTAAATTCCTAATTAAAATACCAAAAAAAAATTGTTCTAATTTCAAGAATTTAAATAATGGTAAAAAAATCAAACACATCATAAACCAAAACCTAAACATAACTAGGTATTCTTCTTATTTGTATTGCTCCTTGTCTTCTTGAGAAGGGCATCAGATGATATGTAAGTTGGTTTCCTTTTCTTTGAGTTTTGATGTTGATGTTCTTGATGTGATATAATTTCTGGTACCTATAACAACAACATTGAAACAAAAAAAATGAGTTCATCAAAAACTTAGTATACTACTTTATGAAGAAAATAAAGTGTAATGCACAAAGTAGTGAACATAATTAAACAAACCTTTGACTCGGTTTGCACAAGGTATTTTGGCCATGGAACAAAACTTTTATATGCATCCTCAAATAATGTGAATTCTCCAGTTTTATGGGGTAGAAATGCTTGTTTTATTACCACTTCATCAATGGAAACTTTATAGCAATCATCTTGTAGAGGAACTCCATGAATGAATTGTCTTTCTGATGATAAGTGAATGGTACCACGAGCAACGATGTTCCTTTTATACAGATGTGATATACTACACTTGATTGGCTACAATGATAAGTAATAATATAATCAGAAAAAAAAAGGACAGAAATGTATATTCAACATGTAAAAAATACTTACCTGGTGAAGGGGTTTATTTGGTGAAACTGTTGGTATGTCAGGATTGATAGTGGAAGTCTTAGAGTCAACAGCTTTTCTGGTGGGTTTTGTATTTGCCTAATATAAAGTTTTAAGACATATATGTAAAATTATATTTTAATATAAAAAATAAATTAAAAGTGTTGAAAACTGTAAAGTTAGTATATACTACTGTTGCAGATTTCATGGAAATCAATTGTGTATCGGGAGTTGCAGTTGCAGAGTTGGATTGAACTTGTTTCTTGGTGGGTTTTGAAATAACCTAAATAAGTTAAAGTCCCAAGTGAAAAAACAGACATTAGTACCAAAAAAAGTATATCAATGATGATCTTATAAGATGATAACATACTGGTGTTATAGGTTCTGATGGTTCCTTGGTTTTGAGACTAACAGGAGTTGTTTCACTACTTTCAACAATCTTGTCACTTGAAATACCCTAGCAAATATAAAGAAACATGGAAAATGTCTAAAGGAAATGCAATTTACAAGTAACATTGAAAATACATGTTGTTAATAAGATTACTTACAACTGTATGAGACAGATTTGGAAAGTCAGCTCCTTTTGCATTAAGATGAGCCAAAACTAGCTTTAGTGTTTTATCTTGTTCATTAACCTTTGTAGACAAAGCCTTGAGTTCAGCATCTTTTTTCTCAAGCTCAAGTTTTCCATTATGCAGTGCAACTTTAAGATCTTTAATTTCTTCCTTAGATGATCCTTTGCTGCGAGGAACATTGAAATATCTGTTGTAAGTGACTCCTGTGCCGACACCCTTTAAAAATCCTCCCTTTTCCTTGCCAAAAACTAAGGTCATGGCATCCGTGCCTGGTTCAACATTTACTTGTCCTTCTTTTATCTGCTTTTCTTGTTCCATCTAGCACACAAAATATTAATAATTATTGTCCTAATAAAACTGATTAAAATCTTTACAGTAACAGTAATAAAAAAAGTTTATTGAAGTTACTAGTTTATCCGCCATGAGTTTAACATCTTCATCCTTAAAGTCTCCTTTACTTTCACGTCCTTTACACCACATAATTGACCTTGGGGGCATTTCTTCCTTTGAAATCACTTTCTCTTCGATCTTGATAAAAAAATTAAATTGTAAACAATATAAAGTAAAATTCTGTTAAGTACAATGCTATGAAGGTAATATAATGGATCATATTGCTAAAAACAAAGCTTACCAACTTCCGCCTAAGAGTAGTATACCCCCTCGTCCCATCCGATGAGCGTACTTTGACATCTTTCGCGCTTTGATAGTCTTTTGCGACACAGCCTGTCAAAAAAAAGATTTGTCAAGCACTTTTTGGTAATTTTATGATAAATAAATGAAGAAGTTTTGGGAAAAAGTTGTAACATTAAACTCTTCAGTATGCGTATATGTCACGAATTTGTTCCAATCATCTTTTTCAGTAATTATTGCACGATATCGAACAGGGATTTCTCCAAGATTTTTGGAATTGCCTAGATGTGGCTTGATGTAAGCTGCATACAATTTCCTTCTGAAGTTTCGTAGAAGGATACCAAGCCTATTCATCACAAATTGTTTTCCAGTTTCATCAACTTCAAAATAGCGCTAAAATGAAACAATAATGAATTTGTTAGTATTTAATACATGATTTGTAAATAAAATATGAGATGCAGTTAAAAAAGGTGAAAAAAATATTTACTGTAATCTCTTCCCAAAGTTTGTCCTTCACTTCCGGTTTTACTTTCTTCCAGCAAAGAGCACTTAATCCCACCTTCTCGCGGACAAGATCTCCCAAATAACTAACAAACACTGCATTATTCTTCCCTGTAAACTTACCGAATTCAACAAACTTGACACGTTTTTTTCTACCACCAAAATTGACATACTCGGTCTTCAGCTTTGGCAATCGAGTCAGGCCCCTCTTCCTAGGTGACCTTGTAGGAACTGTGCTTTGGATTTCTTCTTCCGAATCTGAATGGCTATTGTAGTCAATGTCCTTATTTTCACCATCTTCTGTGTCCGATTCATAAACTTGGGTTCCATCATCTTGCTCATATTCCATATCATAGTCGGGCATATCCTCATGTTGTTCCTAGTTCACCTCCATGATTCTTCTGTTGACATGAAACATATGAAATAAGTTTGATTAATTATTTGTTTAATAAAAAGGTATGACTAACTTATATTGCATACAAAATTTCATATACACATTTCATCGAACATTTGGTGTGCAACAAGCATAGTAATATGAAGAATCAAAAAAAATTTGTTTTATGTATAATCCCCTAATCAATACAATCAATAACATTGACACCTACTATAAACCCATTTCGGTCCTAAATCCGTACCAACACCCTTACATGACATTGTAACGATCAACCCGCACCACCAACCGACCACATAGGACCCATCCACCTACTATAAACCCATTTCGGTCCTAAACCCGTACCAACACCCATACATGACATTATAACGATCAACCCGTACCACCAACCGACCACATGGGACCCGTACACCTACTATAAACCCACTTCGGTCGTAAACCCGTACCAACACCCCTACATGACATTGTAACGATCAACGCGTACCACCAACCGACCACATGGGACCCGTCCACCTACTATAAACCCATTTCGGTCCTAAACCCGTACCAACACCTCCACCTGACATTGTAACGATCAACCCGTACCACCAACCGACCACATGGGACCCGTCCACCTACTATAAACCCATTTCGGTCCTAAACCCGTACCAACACCCCTACATGACATTGTAACGATCAACTCATACCACCAACCGACCACATGGGACCCGTACACCTACTATAAACCCATTTCGGTCCTAAACCCTGTACCAACACCCCTACATGACATTGTAACGATCAAACTGTACCACCAACCGACCACATGGGACCCGTCCACCTACTATAAACCCATTTCGGTCCTAAACCCGTACCAACACCGCTACATGACATTGTAACGATCAACCCGTACCACCAACCGACCATATGGGACCCGTCCAACTACTATAAACCCATTTTGGTCCTAAACCAGTACCAACGCCCCTACATGACATTGTAACGATCAACCCGTACCACCAACCGACCACATGGGACCCGTCCACCTACTATAAACCCATTTCGGTCCTAAACTCGTACCAACGCCCCTACATGACATTGTAAGGATCAACCCGTACCACCAACCGACCACATGGGACCCGTCCACCAACTATAAACACATTTCGGTCCTAAACCGGTACCAACACCCCTACATGACATTGTAACGATCAACCCGTACCACCAACCGACCACATGGGACCCGTACACCTACTATAAACCCATTTCGGTCCTAAATCCGTACCAACACCCCTACATGACATTGTAACGATCAACCCGTACCACCAACTGACCACATGGGACCTGTCCACCTACTATAAACCCATTTCGGTCCTAAACCCGTACCAACACCCCTACCTGACATTGTAACGATCATGTCGTACCACCAACCGACCACATGGGACCCTTCCACCAGGTATAAACCCATTTCGGTCCTAAACCCGTACCAACACCCCTACATGACATTGTAACGATCAACCCGTACCACCAACCCACCATATGGGACCCGTCCACCTACTATAAACCCATTTCGGTCGTAAACCCATACCAACGCCCCTACATGACATTGTAACGATCAACCTGTACCACCAACCGATCACATGGGATCCGTCCACCTACTATAAACCCAATTCGGTCCTAAACCCGTACTAACGCCCCTACATGACATTGTAACGATCAACCCGTACCACCAACCGACCACATGGGACCCGTCCACCTACTATAAAACCATTTCGGTCCTAAACCCGTACCAACACCCCTACATGACATTGTAATGATCAACCCGTACCACCAACCGACCATTTGGGACCCGTACACCTACTAAAAACCCATTTCGGTCCTAAACCCGTACCAACACCCCTACATGACATTGTAACGATCAACCCGTACCACCAACGGACACATGGGCCCCGTCCACCTACTATAAACCCATTTCGGTCCTAAACTCGTACCAACACCCCTACCTGACATTGTAAAGATCAACCCGAACCACCAACCGACCACATGGGACCCGTCCTCCTACTATAAACCCATTTCGGTCCTAAACCCGTACCAACACTGTCATACCCCGAAACCGATGGCGGAAACGTTCCGGGGCGGAGTGACGTCATGTAGAGTATCACAACCAATGTACATAGCAAGCATAATAAACACAACCATTACATTACATGAGAAAGTTTTACATTTGTTTGAAAATAAAGTACTACAAGTTTTTCTTAGATACATTTGTTAGAACAAAAGTGAAGACGAGTCTTCTATATGCTCCGTCTTCTCCAAAAGTTAGTGGGAGTACCTGTCTATGGATGCCCTGAGAATACAAGCAGTTTTAAAATATCAGCAAAAAGTTGGTGAGTTCATAAGCGGTTTGTTTTCTGAAAAAGAAGATTTAGTTTCTTTTAGTTTCATGAACAGTTGATATCCAAGAAAATCTCATATTTTCTTATATGTAAGTTAATTTGAATAGGCTATGAAAACCATAAGTTATGACCCTGGAATTACTATCCAGTACGAAAGTAGGCAGTTTTAATACATAAAACTGTATATTAGATCCCTGGAATACCATCCAGTACGAAAGTAGGTAGTTTTAATACCTAAAACTATTAGATTAGATCCCTGGAATATCATCCAGTACGAAAGTAGGTAGTTTTAATACATGAAACTATTAGATTAGATCCCTGGAATACCATCCAGTGTGAAAGTAGGTAGTTTTAATACATAAAACTATAGTTGGAATAAAGTAAGAAAAATCCGTAACCAAGTTGGTTTGTTAAATACGTATTGTGAGCCGTATAACCATACTGATATGACCCGTGACCTCCTTGACGTTCTTCAGGCGTCGATCGATTTACAAAATTTGTCACCCCAGGCGTGCCCGCCTAACTGTAGCTAACAGTTTAGGTGTGGGATTGTCAGTCCCGAATAGATCTATCCACAAATTTCACGTTCTCCCTCCAGGAGACTCTGGTTATACTTCCGGTGAGGGTTTATTGGTATCCCGAAGGATATAACGAAGATAAGTCTCACAAGCTAGTATTTACAGATTTTCAGATGATTCAATCGTTTTCGAGTTTCGAATTAGTTTGGAACATAGTAGAGTATGAATAATTAAATACAACATAATTATTTAGCATGATACTCTAGATTAGACATAGATAAACTAAATCAAACATAGTTTATATTTTTGACTTTGCATGAAATCGAAATTCGTATAACAAGTGGTAAAGATCCCCAAATTATTCCCATAATAATTTGCACATTTTGATAAGTTTTTCCCCATTTAGATTGGAAAGGTTTGATAAGTTCCATACAGTTTTAAGAAAACTATGTAATTATATTTAGAAAATATCCCTTATGCTCTGCCTATTACAAGAGGGATAATGTAACATAAGTTCATCGGAGAATCGTATAATTACATCAGTTTCTTTCAAGTTATGGAAACCTTTATGATTTTTCTTGTATTCCCCCCATGAAAACATGAAAAACTTGGAAAAGGTGTAGGGGTATGAACTCACCTGACGAGAATGTACCGAGTAGGATGCTAGAAGGCAACTTAGGACTTGAACACGCGTGAGGTTCCTATGTAACATGAAGAGATACATAATTGTATCTAATTAGACTTTGATTTACTAAGATAGCAGGATAATACACTCCGAGGCATGAAAACACTTCAATTCAAGTGTTAGGGATGGTACAGGTTGTATCTAAGGAGTATAGGGCCTAGATAAGGTGTTTACTCTTCAAGTGTAAACCCTTAGGGGAGTTTACGGTCCAAAGACCACATCCCCCATGAGTTTACGGCCGTAAACTCATGAGTGGTGTGTTCTTGGTTGATCAATGACCTTATCTTGCACACGGGAAGGTTCTAAGGTTGATTCCATGGCTTAGGAAGTGATCGGGACATGAAATGGCCTAGGAATTAGGGTTTACGGTCCTTGGACCACCCTTGGGGAGTTTACGGTCGTAAACTCATGGGTTTACGGTCCTTGGACCACCCTTGGGGAGTTTACGGTCGTAAACTCATGGGTTTACGGCCGTAAACCCACCCTTGTCCATGTTTGTCCATTTTCCATGTGTTTTGGTGGTTTGTAGGCCATTCATGCAAGTTCTAGACTCAAATACAAGCCATGCAAAGTGTTTGGAGCATTATAACACCCTTGGAAGGTGTTTACGGTTTTGGGAGACGTTCCCAAACCGTAAACTCAAGTTTATGCTCATTTGGACATGTTTTAGGGTTCTAAGATCATCTAAGCAAGTTTTGAGGCCATTAGTCATGCATTGGAAGGGTTAAGGAGCATCAAAACCCCATGAAAGGGTGTTTACGGTTCGTGAACATTCAAGAATCGTAAACTCATGTTCATGGCCAAAAATTCATGATCTTGTGGTTCTAACTCCATGCATGTAAGGATCTAAGCATTAGAAGAGGTTTGGAAGGGTTTTGGGGCTTCAAAAACCCCCATTGAAGGAGTTTACGGTTTTTGGGAGGCTCCCCAAACCGTAAACACGAGTTTTTGATGCATTTGAGAGTTTAAGACATGGATTTGCATGCATGTTAGGATAAGCAACTAGTTAGGAAGGATCACTTACCAATTTGGAGCTTGAAAGTGAAGATTCTTGAGAGAGTTCGATTTCTAGAGAGAGAGTAGAGAGAGAAAGTTGAAGTGTGGGAAAAGCTCAAATGGTGGTCACTCCACCCTTTTATGTGTCTAGAGTTAGTGACCCGGTGGGAATACACCCAATACGGACATTAAACGGAGCTTAATATTTTACCCGGGTAAATGACCATTACCCGTATTAGTCGTAGTCTAGAAATTTTCAAAAGATTATTTAGAGTGTTTTCACTCAAATAAATATTTTGTTTCAATACATAGGAAATAATAATAATAATTCTAAATGAATTATTTAATTTGAAAGTGAACGGAAAAACCCAAAATAAAATAAATTTTATTAACGGCATGGGTTATGTTAACGGAATATCTTTCGGGTTGTCACAAACACCCCTACATGACATTGTAACGATCAACCTGTACCACCAACCGACCACATGGGACCCGTACACCTACTATAACCCCATTTCGGTCCTAAACCCTGTACCAACACCCCAACATGACATTGTAACGATCAACCCGTACCACCAACCGACCACATGGGACCCATCCACCTACTATAAACCCATTTCGGTCCTAGACCCGTACCAACGCCACTACATGACATTGTAACGATAAACCTGTACCACCAACCGACCACATGGGACTCATCCGCCGACTATAAACCCATTTCAGTCCTAAACCCTTACCAACGCCCCTACATGACATTGTAACGATCAACCCGTACCACCAACCGACCACATGGGACCCGTCCACCTATTATAAACCCATTTCGGTCCTAAACCCGTACCAACGCCCCTACATCACATTGTAACGATCAACCTGTACCACGAACCGACCACATGGGACCCGTCCACCTAGTATAAACCCATTTCAGTCCTAAACCCGTACCAACGCCCCTACATGACATTGTAACGATCAACCCGTACCACCAACCGACTACATGGGACCCGTCCACCTACTATAAACCCATTTCGGCCCTAAACCCGTACAAACACCCCTACATGACATTGTAACGATCAACTCGTACCACCAACCGACCACATGGGACCCGTACACCTACTATAAACCCATTTCGGTCCTAAACCCGTACCAACACCCCTACATGACATTGTAACGATCAACCTGTACCACCAACCGACCACATGGGACCCGTACACCTACTATAAACCCATTTCGATCGTAAACCCATACCAACACCCCTACATGACATTGTAACGATCAATGCGTACCACCAACCGACCACATGGGACCCGTCCACCTACTATAAACCCATTTCGGTCCTAAACCCGTACCAACACCCCCACCTGACATTGTAACGATCAACCCGTACCACCAACCGACCACATGGGACCCGTCCACCTACTATAAACCCATTTCGGTCCTAAACCCGTACCAACAACCCTACATGACATTGTAACAACCAACTCGTACCACCAACCGACCACATGGGACCCGTACACATACTATAAACCCATTTCGGTCCTAAACCCTGTACCAACACCACTACATGACATTGTAACGATCAAAATGTACCACCAACCGACCACATGGGACACGTCCACCTACTATAAACCCATTTCGGTCCTAAACCCGTACCAACACCACTATATGACATTGTAACGATCAACCCGTACCACCAACCGACCACATGGGACCCGTCGAACTACTATAAACCCATTTTGGTCCTAAACCAGTACCAACGCCCCTACATGACATTGTAACGATCAACCCGTACCACCAACCGACCACATGGGACCCGTCCACCTACTATAAAACCATTTCGGTCCTAAACCCGTACCAACACCCCTACATGACATTGTAACGATCAACCCGTACCACCAACCGATCACTTGGGACCCGTCCACCTACTATAAACCCATTTCGGTCCTAAACCCGTACCAACACCCCTACATGACATTAGACCATTTTGCTTCTTTATCCATTGAGAACCACATCATCCTTGATCCTTTAAAAATCATATTACTCATCATCCTTTCCTCCATAAATGGATTTCAATTATGAATGGATGTTACCTGAACAATCAAGGCCCAAAAAAATTTGGTTAAAAAAGAAAAAAACTTAATAGTATACACAGATGCATCTTTGAAGGTGTACATACCAACCACAACATAAGATAGGAGCATCGGCACCCAATTTAATAAACATATGATACAACAAATATATGGTTTGTAGAGCTATTCAAACACATAAAATCACATAGTTCCATAGGTGACCCACTTGTAGAGCTAATATTCCCCAACAAACAATTACGTATACCTTAAATTTAATCTGATCTCTAGAGCTCTACCAATCACACAATCGCCTTATTTGACCCTTCATATGATGTAAGCATACTTCATACCGCATAACCTTAAAAAAAGAACCTTGTGATTAAACTCGAAGCCAAACAAGTTGGATTGCTATCAAAAATTGCATCAGGTTACCAATTAGACACCTAAGTTAGGATAAACATGCAACAACTACCACAATACCAACATAATGTCATGTATAGTTCTCCTTGCTTTCATTCATCAAATATAGTTTAATCCGGAGAAGGAGAAAGAGAAGGGGGACACATTTGCTTAATCAATTCCACCAATTGATCCATAATTCACCTACGCATGAATTAAGATCCTCTATCAGTGGGTCAATTTCAACATCAGAAGTCAACCTAATTCCATAGAGCATATAACCTTTTCACAATCCCTACATATAAATCCGACAATTTTGCTTTGGTAACTTGACCTACTCATAAATATGGTGGTGCAAAAATCAGAAAGATGTTGGAATGAAAATCATATGAAAACTCTATAACAGTCTACCTAGGTTTCAAATGGGGAACATAGAAAAGACAATGGTGCGATGATTGTTGTGGTTATCGTGCATCAACCCAGTTCGTAGTTCATCGTTAGGTATGGCGTAAACCACAGCCATTGCCCCAACTTTGAAAGTTGTTATATCAATTTTCCCCAACGCTCCTCGCAAATGCACGGTGGGTGGCTGTTGATGGGTTAACGTATGTTTGTAAACATGATGTATTTGAATTAAGAAATGGAAGATTTTGAACATAATAATAAATGTAACCTCAGTTCTTTTTCAAAAAAAAAAATAACAGGTGAAACTCTTCGTCTTCAACTTTCTGTATATCTACCCTGCAATCAATTGAAACAAAAAAAATTCATTAGCAGAAACCCAAGAAGACAATATATCTGAATGACCACTGCATTTCATGGTGGTTGTGAAAGTAGAGGGTGGGACGGTGGCGGCAGTAGAGAGTGGTGAATAGTTGTGACGGTGGAGGCAGTAGAGAGTGGTGTGGATTTAACGATTAATAAAAAAAAACTACACAGAATCTCACAAAGAAAATATGGTTAATTCTTAAAATCAATCGAGATTGTCATAAAGCTTACCAATGATATGAGAAACAAAATAAAAGCACATGAAAAAACTATTTAGCAAAACAGTTTACCCTCTCATAGAAAAAAACATAGAGGATAATGGAGGCGTTTCTGTTGCACACAATGTTTAAGATTAACACAATAAACTCATAAGGAGGTAAATGGAAGAACCCAAAACGAAAGGAAAAGATAACTTCAGGAGGTAAATGGAAGAACCCATCGTATAGGTCTTATGGTCACTTTAAAATGTAGTGTCTGTATGATATGAAAACATGTGGTCGTATTATAAAATTGTGGCAAATGTGTACGGAAATTTTTTCCTTAAATATCCAATATTGTAGCGTTAAACCGTCAATAGACACATTTATTTAGTAACTGTGGTGACTGTATATCACCAACTTGCGACATTCATGATGTTTTAGTGTAGTTGTTTTTTTATATTGTCACACAGTTTAAATTTTGTTAAGACTATTGTGTATCTTTTGTAAACATGTAATTACGGTGAGCATGACCATGTTTGCTAAATGGCCACATGTAATTAATTCCATAAGTGGTGAATTGCTAATAATTAGTCACAAAAAACAATCAATTTTTGTGATTATAGCCTATCGTATAGAGACACACAATTAAGTGAAATACAATCATAAGTATTATAAAGACACACATTTTGTTAAAATTAAGGAGTATTCGGTATCGTAATAAGACTATTGGGTATATTTTAGATACATATAATTACAGTGAACATGACCATGTTCGGTAAATGGACACATATAATTAATTTTGTAAGTGACGATTTGCTAGTATTTAGTCACAACAACAATCAATTATGGTATTTATTTGCCACATAAATTGTTTTGATATTGTTATTGTTTAACTTAGTCACAAAAACTTTAGAATAAACATCATTTTAAAACAACTGTAGACTCATAATTCTTGTATATTATGGCTATTGTTAACCATTTAGCCACACGTTAAAAAATGATGTAAACTAACCATTGTATAATTTTAGAGACATTGAAAACCTATAAAACATGGCCAAATTTATATTAAAGCCACTTTAATTTAATATTTACTGTTACTTTTTCTACAATTTTAGACACATCAAAATAATTTAAATTAAAGTAACCAAACCCAACAATATGAAACAAAAGCAAAATTCATAATTTGATATTAGTAATAATTGAAATCCAAATCCATACATTAAATTCCTAATTAAAATACCAAAAAAAAATTGTTCTAATTTCAAGAATTTAAATAATGGTAAAAAAATCAAACACATCATAAACCAAAACCTAAACATAACTAGGTATTCTTCTTATTTGTATTGCTCCTTGTCTTCTTGAGAAGGGCATCAGATGATATGTAAGTTGGTTTCCTTTTCTTTGAGTTTTGATGTTGATGTTCTTGATGTGATATAATTTCTGGTACCTATAACAACAACATTGAAACAAAAAAAATGAGTTCATCAAAAACTTAGTATACTACTTTATGAAGAAAATAAAGTGTAATGCACAAAGTAGTGAACATAATTAAACAAACCTTTGACTCGGTTTGCACAAGGTATTTTGGCCATGGAACAAAACTTTTATATGCATCCTCAAATAATGTGAATTCTCCAGTTTTATGGGGTAGAAATGCTTGTTTTATTACCACTTCATCAATGGAAACTTTATAGCAATCATCTTGTAGAGGAACTCCATGAATGAATTGTCTTTCTGATGATAAGTGAATGGTACCACGAGCAACGATGTTCCTTTTATACAGATGTGATATACTACACTTGATTGGCTACAATGATAAGTAATAATATAATCAGAAAAAAAAAGGACAGAAATGTATATTCAACATGTAAAAAATACTTACCTGGTGAAGGGGTTTATTTGGTGAAACTGTTGGTATGTCAGGATTGATAGTGGAAGTCTTAGAGTCAACAGCTTTTCTGGTGGGTTTTGTATTTGCCTAATATAAAGTTTTAAGACATATATGTAAAATTATATTTTAATATAAAAAATAAATTAAAAGTGTTGAAAACTGTAAAGTTAGTATATACTACTGTTGCAGATTTCATGGAAATCAATTGTGTATCGGGAGTTGCAGTTGCAGAGTTGGATTGAACTTGTTTCTTGGTGGGTTTTGAAATAACCTAAATAAGTTAAAGTCCCAAGTGAAAAAACAGACATTAGTACCAAAAAAAGTATATCAATGATGATCTTATAAGATGATAACATACTGGTGTTATAGGTTCTGATGGTTCCTTGGTTTTGAGACTAACAGGAGTTGTTTCACTACTTTCAACAATCTTGTCACTTGAAATACCCTAGCAAATATAAAGAAACATGGAAAATGTCTAAAGGAAATGCAATTTACAAGTAACATTGAAAATACATGTTGTTAATAAGATTACTTACAACTGTATGAGACAGATTTGGAAAGTCAGCTCCTTTTGCATTAAGATGAGCCAAAACTAGCTTTAGTGTTTTATCTTGTTCATTAACCTTTGTAGACAAAGCCTTGAGTTCAGCATCTTTTTTCTCAAGCTCAAGTTTTCCATTATGCAGTGCAACTTTAAGATCTTTAATTTCTTCCTTAGATGATCCTTTGCTGCGAGGAACATTGAAATATCTGTTGTAAGTGACTCCTGTGCCGACACCCTTTAAAAATCCTCCCTTTTCCTTGCCAAAAACTAAGGTCATGGCATCCGTGCCTGGTTCAACATTTACTTGTCCTTCTTTTATCTGCTTTTCTTGTTCCATCTAGCACACAAAATATTAATAATTATTGTCCTAATAAAACTGATTAAAATCTTTACAGTAACAGTAATAAAAAAAGTTTATTGAAGTTACTAGTTTATCCGCCATGAGTTTAACATCTTCATCCTTAAAGTCTCCTTTACTTTCACGTCCTTTACACCACATAATTGACCTTGGGGGCATTTCTTCCTTTGAAATCACTTTCTCTTCGATCTTGATAAAAAAATTAAATTGTAAACAATATAAAGTAAAATTCTGTTAAGTACAATGCTATGAAGGTAATATAATGGATCATATTGCTAAAAACAAAGCTTACCAACTTCCGCCTAAGAGTAGTATACCCCCTCGTCCCATCCGATGAGCGTACTTTGACATCTTTCGCGCTTTGATAGTCTTTTGCGACACAGCCTGTCAAAAAAAAGATTTGTCAAGCACTTTTTGGTAATTTTATGATAAATAAATGAAGAAGTTTTGGGAAAAA
The DNA here is from genome assembly GCF_052849685.1 of Lactuca virosa. Classification (NCBI taxonomy): domain Eukaryota; kingdom Viridiplantae; phylum Streptophyta; class Magnoliopsida; order Asterales; family Asteraceae; genus Lactuca; species Lactuca virosa. Next base: position 321,927,429 of record NC_136428.1, read on the forward strand.
GTTGTAACATTAAACTCTTCAGTATGCGTATATGTCACGAATTTGTTCCAATCATCTTTTTCAGTAATTATTGCACGATATCGAACAGGGATTTCTCCAAGATTTTTGGAATTGCCTAGATGTGGCTTGATGTAAGCTGCATACAATTTCCTTCTGAAGTTTCGTAGAAGGATACCAAGCCTATTCATCACAAATTGTTTTCCAGTTTCATCAACTTCAAAATAGCGCTAAAATGAAACAATAATGAATTTGTTAGTATTTAATACATGATTTGTAAATAAAATATGAGATGCAGTTAAAAAAGGTGAAAAAAATATTTACTGTAATCTCTTCCCAAAGTTTGTCCTTCACTTCCGGTTTTACTTTCTTCCAGCAAAGAGCACTTAATCCCACCTTCTCGCGGACAAGATCTCCCAAATAACTAACAAACACTGCATTATTCTTCCCTGTAAACTTACCGAATTCAACAAACTTGACACGTTTTTTTCTACCACCAAAATTGACATACTCGGTCTTCAGCTTTGGCAATCGAGTCAGGCCCCTCTTCCTAGGTGACCTTGTAGGAACTGTGCTTTGGATTTCTTCTTCCGAATCTGAATGGCTATTGTAGTCAATGTCCTTATTTTCACCATCTTCTGTGTCCGATTCATAAACTTGGGTTCCATCATCTTGCTCATATTCCATATCATAGTCGGGCATATCCTCATGTTGTTCCTAGTTCACCTCCATGATTCTTCTGTTGACATGAAACATATGAAATAAGTTTGATTAATTATTTGTTTAATAAAAAGGTATGACTAACTTATATTGCATACAAAATTTCATATACACATTTCATCGAACATTTGGTGTGCAACAAGCATAGTAATATGAAGAATCAAAAAAAATTTGTTTTATGTATAATCCCCTAATCAATACAATCAATAACATTGACACCTACTATAAACCCATTTCGGTCCTAAATCCGTACCAACACCCTTACATGACATTGTAACGATCAACCCGCACCACCAACCGACCACATAGGACCCATCCACCTACTATAAACCCATTTCGGTCCTAAACCCGTACCAACACCCATACATGACATTATAACGATCAACCCGTACCACCAACCGACCACATGGGACCCGTACACCTACTATAAACCCACTTCGGTCGTAAACCCGTACCAACACCCCTACATGACATTGTAACGATCAACGCGTACCACCAACCGACCACATGGGACCCGTCCACCTACTATAAACCCATTTCGGTCCTAAACCCGTACCAACACCTCCACCTGACATTGTAACGATCAACCCGTACCACCAACCGACCACATGGGACCCGTCCACCTACTATAAACCCATTTCGGTCCTAAACCCGTACCAACACCCCTACATGACATTGTAACGATCAACTCATACCACCAACCGACCACATGGGACCCGTACACCTACTATAAACCCATTTCGGTCCTAAACCCTGTACCAACACCCCTACATGACATTGTAACGATCAAACTGTACCACCAACCGACCACATGGGACCCGTCCACCTACTATAAACCCATTTCGGTCCTAAACCCGTACCAACACCGCTACATGACATTGTAACGATCAACCCGTACCACCAACCGACCATATGGGACCCGTCCAACTACTATAAACCCATTTTGGTCCTAAACCAGTACCAACGCCCCTACATGACATTGTAACGATCAACCCGTACCACCAACCGACCATATGGGACCCGTCCACCTACTATAAACCCATTTCGGTCCTAAACTCGTACCAACGCCCCTACATGACATTGTAAGGATCAACCCGTACCACCAACCGACCACATGGGACCCGTCCACCAACTATAAACACATTTCGGTCCTAAACCGGTACCAACACCCCTACATGACATTGTAACGATCAACCCGTACCACCAACCGACCACATGGGACCCGTACACCTACTATAAACCCATTTCGGTCCTAAATCCGTACCAACACCCCTACATGACATTGTAACGATCAACCCGTACCACCAACTGACCACATGGGACCTGTCCACCTACTATAAACCCATTTCGGTCCTAAACCCGTACCAACACCCCTACCTGACATTGTAACGATCATGTCGTACCACCAACCGACCACATGGGACCCTTCCACCAGGTATAAACCCATTTCGGTCCTAAACCCGTACCAACACCCCTACATGACATTGTAACGATCAACCCGTACCACCAACCCACCATATGGGACCCGTCCACCTACTATAAACCCATTTCGGTCGTAAACCCATACCAACGCCCCTACATGACATTGTAACGATCAACCTGTACCACCAACCGATCACATGGGATCCGTCCACCTACTATAAACCCAATTCGGTCCTAAACCCGTACTAACGCCCCTACATGACATTGTAACGATCAACCCGTACCACCAACCGACCACATGGGACCCGTCCACCTACTATAAAACCATTTCGGTCCTAAACCCGTACCAACACCCCTACATGACATTGTAATGATCAACCCGTACCACCAACCGACCATTTGGGACCCGTACACCTACTAAAAACCCATTTCGGTCCTAAACCCGTACCAACACCCCTACATGACATTGTAACGATCAACCCGTACCACCAACGGACACATGGGCCCCGTCCACCTACTATAAACCCATTTCGGTCCTAAACTCGTACCAACACCCCTACCTGACATTGTAAAGATCAACCCGAACCACCAACCGACCACATGGGACCCGTCCTCCTACTATAAACCCATTTCGGTCCTAAACCCGTACCAACACTGTCATACCCCGAAACCGATGGCGGAAACGTTCCGGGGCGGAGTGACGTCATGTAGAGTATCACAACCAATGTACATAGCAAGCATAATAAACACAACCATTACATTACATGAGAAAGTTTTACATTTGTTTGAAAATAAAGTACTACAAGTTTTTCTTAGATACATTTGTTAGAACAAAAGTGAAGACGAGTCTTCTATATGCTCCGTCTTCTCCAAAAGTTAGTGGGAGTACCTGTCTATGGATGCCCTGAGAATACAAGCAGTTTTAAAATATCAGCAAAAAGTTGGTGAGTTCATAAGCGGTTTGTTTTCTGAAAAAGAAGATTTAGTTTCTTTTAGTTTCATGAACAGTTGATATCCAAGAAAATCTCATATTTTCTTATATGTAAGTTAATTTGAATAGGCTATGAAAACCATAAGTTATGACCCTGGAATTACTATCCAGTACGAAAGTAGGCAGTTTTAATACATAAAACTGTATATTAGATCCCTGGAATACCATCCAGTACGAAAGTAGGTAGTTTTAATACCTAAAACTATTAGATTAGATCCCTGGAATATCATCCAGTACGAAAGTAGGTAGTTTTAATACATGAAACTATTAGATTAGATCCCTGGAATACCATCCAGTGTGAAAGTAGGTAGTTTTAATACATAAAACTATAGTTGGAATAAAGTAAGAAAAATCCGTAACCAAGTTGGTTTGTTAAATACGTATTGTGAGCCGTATAACCATACTGATATGACCCGTGACCTCCTTGACGTTCTTCAGGCGTCGATCGATTTACAAAATTTGTCACCCCAGGCGTGCCCGCCTAACTGTAGCTAACAGTTTAGGTGTGGGATTGTCAGTCCCGAATAGATCTATCCACAAATTTCACGTTCTCCCTCCAGGAGACTCTGGTTATACTTCCGGTGAGGGTTTATTGGTATCCCGAAGGATATAACGAAGATAAGTCTCACAAGCTAGTATTTACAGATTTTCAGATGATTCAATCGTTTTCGAGTTTCGAATTAGTTTGGAACATAGTAGAGTATGAATAATTAAATACAACATAATTATTTAGCATGATACTCTAGATTAGACATAGATAAACTAAATCAAACATAGTTTATATTTTTGACTTTGCATGAAATCGAAATTCGTATAACAAGTGGTAAAGATCCCCAAATTATTCCCATAATAATTTGCACATTTTGATAAGTTTTTCCCCATTTAGATTGGAAAGGTTTGATAAGTTCCATACAGTTTTAAGAAAACTATGTAATTATATTTAGAAAATATCCCTTATGCTCTGCCTATTACAAGAGGGATAATGTAACATAAGTTCATCGGAGAATCGTATAATTACATCAGTTTCTTTCAAGTTATGGAAACCTTTATGATTTTTCTTGTATTCCCCCCATGAAAACATGAAAAACTTGGAAAAGGTGTAGGGGTATGAACTCACCTGACGAGAATGTACCGAGTAGGATGCTAGAAGGCAACTTAGGACTTGAACACGCGTGAGGTTCCTATGTAACATGAAGAGATACATAATTGTATCTAATTAGACTTTGATTTACTAAGATAGCAGGATAATACACTCCGAGGCATGAAAACACTTCAATTCAAGTGTTAGGGATGGTACAGGTTGTATCTAAGGAGTATAGGGCCTAGATAAGGTGTTTACTCTTCAAGTGTAAACCCTTAGGGGAGTTTACGGTCCAAAGACCACATCCCCCATGAGTTTACGGCCGTAAACTCATGAGTGGTGTGTTCTTGGTTGATCAATGACCTTATCTTGCACACGGGAAGGTTCTAAGGTTGATTCCATGGCTTAGGAAGTGATCGGGACATGAAATGGCCTAGGAATTAGGGTTTACGGTCCTTGGACCACCCTTGGGGAGTTTACGGTCGTAAACTCATGGGTTTACGGTCCTTGGACCACCCTTGGGGAGTTTACGGTCGTAAACTCATGGGTTTACGGCCGTAAACCCACCCTTGTCCATGTTTGTCCATTTTCCATGTGTTTTGGTGGTTTGTAGGCCATTCATGCAAGTTCTAGACTCAAATACAAGCCATGCAAAGTGTTTGGAGCATTATAACACCCTTGGAAGGTGTTTACGGTTTTGGGAGACGTTCCCAAACCGTAAACTCAAGTTTATGCTCATTTGGACATGTTTTAGGGTTCTAAGATCATCTAAGCAAGTTTTGAGGCCATTAGTCATGCATTGGAAGGGTTAAGGAGCATCAAAACCCCATGAAAGGGTGTTTACGGTTCGTGAACATTCAAGAATCGTAAACTCATGTTCATGGCCAAAAATTCATGATCTTGTGGTTCTAACTCCATGCATGTAAGGATCTAAGCATTAGAAGAGGTTTGGAAGGGTTTTGGGGCTTCAAAAACCCCCATTGAAGGAGTTTACGGTTTTTGGGAGGCTCCCCAAACCGTAAACACGAGTTTTTGATGCATTTGAGAGTTTAAGACATGGATTTGCATGCATGTTAGGATAAGCAACTAGTTAGGAAGGATCACTTACCAATTTGGAGCTTGAAAGTGAAGATTCTTGAGAGAGTTCGATTTCTAGAGAGAGAGTAGAGAGAGAAAGTTGAAGTGTGGGAAAAGCTCAAATGGTGGTCACTCCACCCTTTTATGTGTCTAGAGTTAGTGACCCGGTGGGAATACACCCAATACGGACATTAAACGGAGCTTAATATTTTACCCGGGTAAATGACCATTACCCGTATTAGTCGTAGTCTAGAAATTTTCAAAAGATTATTTAGAGTGTTTTCACTCAAATAAATATTTTCTTTCAATACATAGGAAATAATAATAATAATTCTAAATGAATTATTTAATTTGAAAGTGAACGGAAAAACCCAAAATAAAATAAATTTTATTAACGGCATGGGTTATGTTAACGGAATATCTTTCGGGTTGTCACAAACACCCCTACATGACATTGTAACGATCAACCTGTACCACCAACCGACCACATGGGACCCGTACACCTACTATAACCCCATTTCGGTCCTAAACCCTGTACCAACACCCCAACATGACATTGTAACGATCAACCCGTACCACCAACCGACCACATGGGACCCATCCACCTACTATAAACCCATTTCGGTCCTAGACCCGTACCAACGCCACTACATGACATTGTAACGATAAACCTGTACCACCAACCGACCACATGGGACTCATCCGCCGACTATAAACCCATTTCAGTCCTAAACCCTTACCAACGCCCCTACATGACATTGTAACAATCAACCCGTACCACCAACCGACCACATGGGACCCGTCCACCTATTATAAACCCATTTCGGTCCTAAACCCGTACCAACGCCCCTACATGACATTGTAACGATCAACCTGTACCACGAACCGACCACATGGGACCCGTCCACCTAGTATAAACCCATTTCAGTCCTAAACCCGTACCAACGCCCCTACATGACATTGTAACGATCAACCCGTACCACCAACCGACTACATGGGACCCGTCCACCTACTATAAACCCATTTCGGCCCTAAACCCGTACAAACACCCCTACATGACATTGTAACGATCAACTCGTACCACCAACCGACCACATGGGACCCGTACACCTACTATAAACCCATTTCGGTCCTAAACCCGTACCAACACCCCTACATGACATTGTAACGATCAACCTGTACCACCAACCGACCACATGGGACCCGTACACCTACTATAAACCCATTTCGATCGTAAACCCATACCAACACCCCTACATGACATTGTAACGATCAATGCGTACCACCAACCGACCACATGGGACCCGTCCACCTACTATAAACCCATTTCGGTCCTAAACCCGTACCAACACCCCCACCTGACATTGTAACGATCAACCCGTACCACCAACCGACCACATGGGACCCGTCCACCTACTATAAACCCATTTCGGTCCTAAACCCGTACCAACAACCCTACATGACATTGTAACAACCAACTCGTACCACCAACCGACCACATGGGACCCGTACACATACTATAAACCCATTTCGGTCCTAAACCCTGTACCAACACCACTACATGACATTGTAACGATCAAAATGTACCACCAACCGACCACATGGGACACGTCCACCTACTATAAACCCATTTCGGTCCTAAACCCGTACCAACACCACTATATGACATTGTAACGATCAACCCGTACCACCAACCGACCACATGGGACCCGTCGAACTACTATAAACCCATTTTGGTCCTAAACCAGTACCAACGCCCCTACATGACATTGTAACGATCAACCCGTACCACCAACCGACCACATGGGACCCGTCCACCTACTATAAAACCATTTCGGTCCTAAACCCGTACCAACACCCCTACATGACATTGTAACGATCAACCCGTACCACCAACCGATCACTTGGGACCCGTCCACCTACTATAAACCCATTTCGGTCCTAAACCCGTACCAACACCCCTACATGACATTGTAACGATCAACCCGTACCACCAACCGACCACATGGGCCCCGTCCACCTACTATAAACCCATTTCGATCCTAAACCCGTACCAACACCCCTACCTGACATTGTAAAGATCAACCCGAACCACCAACCGACCACATGGGACCTGTCCACCTACTATAAACCCATTTCAGTCCTAAACCCGTACCAACACCCCTACATGACATTGTAACGATCAACCCGTACCACCAACCGACCACATGGGACCCGTACACCTACTATAACCCCATTTCGGTCCTAAACCCTGTACCAACACCCCAACATGACATTGTAACGATCAACCCGTACCACAAACCGACCACATGGGACCCGTCCACCTACTATAAACGCATTTCGGTCCTAAACCCGTACCAACGCCCCTACATGACATTGTAACGATCAACCCGTACCACCAATCGACCACATGGGACCCGTCCACCTACTATCAACCCATTTCGGTCCTAAACCCGTACAAACACCCCTACATGACATTGTAACGATCAACTCGTACCACCAACCGACCACATGGGACCCGTCAACCTACTATATACCCATTTTGGTCCTAAACCCGTACCAACACCCCTACATGACATTGTAACGATCAACCCGTACCACCAACCGACAACATGGGACCCGTCCACCTACTATAAACCCAATTCGGTCCTAAACCCGTACCAACACCACTACATGACATTGTAACGATCAACCCGTACCACCAACCGACCACATGGGACCCGTCAACCTACTATAAACTCATTTCGGTCCTAAACACATACCAACACCCCTACATGACATTGTAAGGATCAACCCGTACCACCAACCGACCACATGGGACCCGTCCACCTACTATAAACCCATTTCGGTCCTAAACCCGTCCCAACACCACTACATGATATTGTAACAATCAACCCATACCACCAACCGACCACATGGGACCCGTCCACCTACTATAAACCCATTTCGGTCCTAAACCCATACCAACGCCCCTACATGACATTGTAACGATCAACCCGTACCACCAACCGACCACATGGGACCCGTCCACCTACTATAAAACCATTTCGGTCCTAAACCAATACCAACGCCCCCACATGACATTGTAACGATCAACCCGCACCACCAATCGACCACATGGGACCCCGTCCACCTACTATAAACCCATTTCGGTCCTAAACTCGTACCAACACCCCTACATGACATTGTAACGATCAACCCGTACCACCAACCGACCACATGGTACCCGTACACCTACTATAAACCCATTTCGGTCCTAAACCCGTAACAACACCCCTACATGACATTGTAACGATCACCCGTACCACCAACCGACCACATGGGACCCGCCCACCTACAATAAACCCATTTCGGTCCTAAACCCGTACCAACAGCCCTACATGACATTGTAACGATCAACATGTACCACCAACCGACCACATGGGCCCCGTCCACTTACTATAAACCCATTTCGGTCCTAAACCCGTACCAACACCCCTACATGACATTGTAACGATCGACCTGTACCACCAACCGACCACATGGGACCCGTATACCTACTATAAACCCATTTCGGTCCTAAACTCGTACCAATACCCCTACATGACATTGTAACGATCAACCCGTTCCACCAACCGACCACATGGGACCTGTACACCTACTATTAACCATTTCGGTCCTAAACTCGTACCAACACCCCTACCTGACATTGTAACGATCAACCCGTACCACCAACCGACCACATGGGACCCGTACCCTATTAATTAAAAATATGATTTTATATATTTCTAATTAATTTATATATTAATATATATTTTGTATGGTATTAATAAAAACAAAGCAAGTATGGATATTACACTTAATTAATATTATATATATTAATGTAAATATTATATTAATGTATAACACTATATCGGTAATCATTATCACAGTCGTCGTTCAAGTTGCACCTCCCTTGTAACCCCCTAGTAATCGGAAGTGATGGCATGCGTCGATGTCCCTTCAGTTCCGAATGATAATCCATTTAAACCATCCCCTTGTATCAAAATCGTCATTCTTACATCTTCATTACCAACATACGATAAGTTCGATTTGCTCCTCCTCTGTGAAAAAAATCTGACGATCAATGGAAACAAAGATGAATGCTGATCCATGGGCAAATCCGAGGTTCCAACTCTAGAGTGTAAGAAGTGAACCACCAAAAACCACACCATTAGTAGAGTATAGGAAAGCAAATGATAGGAGATTCACCATTAGAGTTGTTCATGGCGGGTATTTTACAGACTATCCAGGTAAATCGTATGAAAAGACAAAAGTTCACGTTATTACTTTTGTCAACATCGATTTGCTCAACATGGAAATGCTTGGTCGTTTTTCCAAAAGCTTGGGTTATACAACCATGGGTAATTGGTATCATATGCCAACTGAAGAAAATTGTGGTTTGACCATGATTCCAATTTTGAACGATGACTGTTTGGGAACTTTCAAAATGATCGTTAGGGCACACCAATTCCGAGAGATTGAACATTTGTATGTTGAACATAGGCCTGTATATGTTCCAATCAATTTCCCCCACTTCTTGATGAACTCACTATCCAAAAGAGTTGAGAAGCTTATTCATATGTTTGTAACAGAACACCCAATGGCAACAGTTGATGATGGAATAGCATACATCAAGCATATGCTAAACATGACCATTCCGAGAGAAAATATGGAAGATGCAATGGACATGGCCAAGGAGAATGTCATTGCATGGCAAAACTTAGTGTAGGCAACCTTTATCTCTTTTTTTTGATGAAGTAATATATTTCATGTTTAAGACAAAGTATATATGTTGTGTATATTGGATGGAATAGAACATCCTATTTTGTAAGCACTTTGAAAGTATTTTTTTGTTTAATGTTATATATAATATGTCTATATGCTTTATGTTAATGGTTGTGTTGATTCTAACTGTCAAAGGGGCAAAATGGGAATTAATCAAAAAATATGAATTTTCCATTGTAATATTGAGTGTATTTCATATGTATCAGAAAATTATTATCGTAAATTGCATTTTTATAGTAGAAACTTTGAAACTTTGTTTTTTTTTAAGTTATATATAAAGCAATGTACTTTCAATATTATGGATCATCTGAATCCTTTTCGTCAAATGTAATTTATTTGTAATTTCAATCATTTATTATGTGGAAGCAGGGGTATTTTCGTCAAATGTAATTTATTTGTAATTTCAATCATTTCTTATGTGGAAGTAGGGGTATTTTCGTCTAGTGTTTATCTTTTGAAAAGCTGGATTTTTTACAGTAGTATATTCACAGTTTCATATGTTTCATTTGATTTGACAAAACAACCATTTGTCTTTTTTTTCTTATTCAAACATTGTACTTTACCTTCTATTGAAAAGCACATGTTGGGCTTTAAAAGACTCTTGAAACACAAGATTAATGACACTAGGTTTGACTTTAAATTACACTGGGTCTGAATTGAAAATGACCCCTCTGCCCTTGGTTTCATTTTTTATGCTTATAATTGTGTTGGTTTAACAACCCACTTTATAGTTACTCCAATTTTATAGATAAATTCTATCACTGTATTGTAATTTCAATTTGTAAGTTAGGAAATTAATTTCATGTACACCTTGTACTTTATATATTGGCAAGGGTATTTTTTTCAAAATTTTCACTTTATTATTGCTTTATTACTAAGAATATTATTTATTTGTAATTTCAATCATATCTTATGTGGAAGCAGGGGTATTTTCGTCAATTATTTGGTATTATCATAAAACAAAGAAAATGTTATAATTTTCCATTTGAGGATGCTTTTGTGTCTGTAGGGGTATAGTATCTTTAATTATGTTAATGGAAAAGTTATACCACTCCAAACTACTGTTAGAAATTAATGAATACTGTTAAAACTGTGTTTGAGATGTAAGGGTAAAATGGTCATTCAGTATAGAAAATGAAAAGAAAAAGGAAACAGCACCTAAGGGTATGCATCATCAAACACATAAAAATGATAAAAAAAAATAAGTTAATCTTGGATACATATATGATATTCATAACTAAAATTAAACAAAATGAATGTGAGAGGAATCAGGGGTATTTTTGTCATTTGTTTTTATTTCCAATTGTGAAGGCTAATTAAAAACAATGTGCAACCACAATTACATTTATTTTATCAAATGAAGAAAGTATGAATGATTCTACATGTGTTTGTGTTAGATCGGTTCATTAAGAAGCAGATGTATTTTCGTCAAATGTTTCTCTTTTAAATCATTGTTTTGTTTTTTAGTAACCTAATAACTTACAAAGAACCAGTCACCTTAGTTGGTCAGTGTACACGTAGTTAATAGTATATTTTGAAATAGCATGGGTTCGAACCCCACTAGTAACAATTTTTTTTAAATGTACATAACTTTTTAAATATGTCAGACGGTAAAACAATCATTAAGCAAATATCTCTTTTTTTTGTTTCTCGATATCTCCTTGATCATCCACACCCATTACGTAAATATGAATTTTGAGACAATATGAATTCTCATCGTAACATTATCTGCTTACTACAAATGCATTGCAACTACGTTTACACTTCAACCAGAAATTGATACTTCAACCTGAAATTCACACAGGTACACATACAACATTAAATTGTACAGGGACATAAAAAACAATTATCCTCATAATATGAATCTTTGCTATTTCGTTTGGTCATGATGTGTATCATTATATATTCTAGAATTAACAAGTATTTGGTTTCCATTTATTGGATTTATTTGTAATGTGATCTTTTCCGTTTATGCACACCAACTGTTTGTTAAAATACTTCAATGAACAGGAAACATATATTACTTGTTGATGTTGTTGTAATTAAACTGAATATGGATAAGTCTTGGATGGGAGCCTACAGAACATCAGAAACGTATGTAAAGGGTGTTGCAGAATTTTGAAATTTGCAGTACACAATTACAAGATTTCTAAGAATATGAATCCTGTAGATACCAAAAAAAAGATAAGAATTCCATGTCCGTGTGTCAAGTGTGTAAACCACATATCTCACGGTGGATGTGGTAGATGATCACCTATTCAGGAATGGAATTGATCAAACATACACGAATTGGAATAAGCATGGAGGAACAGAGGAACCACCCAGAAACTATATATATGAACAGAATTTTGACATGGACACATCATACGTTGTTCATTCCACGAACATGAATACAGAAATGCCAGCAGATGCTGCAGAAACAGTAGAGATGGTTGAAGCTGTAGTAGAAAATTTTATGGGGAACCATGAGAAATTTAGAGAACTGATAGAAGATGCCGAGAAGCCCCTATATAAAGGGTGTCCTAATTACACAAAGTTATCTGCAATCATACAACTACTCAACTTGAAGAGTAAGTATGGAGTATCAGATAAGTGCTATACAAAATTATTAGTTTTGATCAAAAATATGTTACCAGAAGGAAACGAAATGTACAGTAGTACATACGAGGCCAAATAAGCATTCAAAGCAATGGGTTCAGGGTATACGAAGATACATGCATGTGTCAACAACTGTATACTTTACAGAAACGAATACACAGACATGGCAGCATGTCCTACTTGTGGTAAATCAAGATGGAAGGTCGATGAACAAAAAAATAAAATGTAAGAGAATATTCCTGCAAAAGTTTTGTGGTACTTTCCAATTATTCCACGTATGAAACGACTTTTTCAGTCTAAGACTACTGCAAAAGATTTAACATGGCACGCAACAGACAGAAAGGTGGATATTGGTGTTTTACGTCACCCAGCTGATTCACCAGCATGGGCTTCCATTGAAGACAAATATCCTGACTTTGCTAGCGAACCAAGAAATTTACGGCTAGGCATTTCGGCTGACGGGGTCGATGTGAATAGAGGAAATATGAATCATAATGTGTGGCCTATTTTAACTGTCATTTACAACCTTCCACCATGGTTGTGTATGAAGATAAAGTTCATCATTCTTTCGTTATTGATTTCGGGAACACCAGGAAACGATATTGATGTGTTCCTAGCACCTTTGATTGATGATCTGCAATTATTATTTGATATTGGAGTTGAAACATACGATGCATATGCACAAGAGCAGTTTAATCTACGTGCAGTTGTGTTATGGACTATTAATGATTATCATGCTCTAGGTACATTAAGTGGTTGTCCTTACAGCAGATTTCAAGGTTGTGTTGTGTGTGGCGAACAAACACGCTGCATTAGACTCCCTGAATCGAATAAGCAAAGTTATGCTGGTCATAAACGATTTCTACCGTATGATCACCCGTTCTGAAGACAAAAAAAGGCATTCAATGGACAACAAGAGTTCTCACCCTCTCCAGAACCTATGAATGGGGAGGAAATATATAACAGGGTCAAATTTATAATTAATAAATGGGGAAAGGTGTCTAAGGGCAAGGAGGTAGAAATCCAACAATCTACAACTGGAAGAGGTGGGAAGATTAATAAAAAAAAGAGGAAATCAAACCAAGTGGGTACTTCAGATGTGGGCCAGCAAAATAATATGTACTAGAAGAAATTTAATATATGGTATAGACAGCTAAGGTATTGGCGCGACAATTTGATTCCACATTGTATAGATTTTATGCATGTCGAAAAAAACGTGGGCAAGAGTTTAACCGGAACTGTGTTGAACGTTCCTGGGAAGACGAAAGATGGTTATAAAGCTCGATTGGATTTGGTTCATTATGGTTTAAAACCAGAGCTGCATCCTAAGATAGAAGGGAACAACGCAACACTTCCCGCAGCAGGTTGTACATTGACAAAAGAGGAAAAAGACAAATTATGTGAGACTTTATACAACTTAAGGGTTCCTCAAGGGTATTGTTCTAATTTTTCTAGTTTGGTGAGTCTGAAGGATAGGAAGTTGATCGGACTAAAATCACATGACTATCACATGCTCATGCAACAATTTTTGCCCATAACAATTCGATCTATTATGCATCCACCCACCAGAGTTGCTATTACAAGGTTTTGTTTCTTTTTCAAAACAATATGTAGCAAAGAAATCAAACTGGATGAGCTCGATAAGTTGCAAGAGGAGTTATGTGTAACCTTATGCCTTCTTGAGAAACACTTTCCACCATCATTTTTTGATGTGATGATTCATTTAACCGTTCATCTAACTAGGGAAGTAAAATTATGCGGTCCAATATTCTTTAGATGGATGTACCCGTTCGAAAGGTTTATGAAGGTTAGTAAGGGGCATGTGCGAAACAAAAATAGACCATAAGGATGCATTGCAGAAGAGAATGTTGCAGAAGAGACAATTGAGTTTTTTAGTGAATTCCTCAAAAAGATGGATATTGTTGGTATTCCACCTGAAAATAATAACATATGTGGAATTCAGAAAGGTGTAGATAGTAGTTCTATTATGGACGGTACTCCTCTATCAACTGCTAAATCGGTAGAAGTCTCTGCAGAACTATTCAGCAAAGCACATTTCTTTGTATTGCAAAATACAAATGAAGTACTCCCGTATATCAAGTAAGTTTTTTTTACATGTATGTTTTTTTTGTTATAATATTAACATTAACGTATTGACAGACGACACATGGAATTTTTGCAACATCAACACCCTACTAAACGAAAGGCACAACTAGAGCAAGAGCACAGTAATACATTTGGTCATTGGTTACGAAAGGAGGTATATTGTTTTCATATATGTAGTGTTCTTTGTTATGTATTTCCTTATATCTTATATTCATAATCTAATTACTATTTAGGTAGAGAGAGAGTTAGGGGTTTGTAGAGAAAGTATAACAGAGACAATGAGATGAATTTCACATGGACCCAATAAGAACATTATTAAATACGATGTATATGCTATTAATGGATATACTTTTCGTACAAAAGCTCGTGAAGGTAAAGTTTACCAAAACAGTGGGGTTAGTGTCGTTGCAACTGACACACACATCAGTAAAGAAGTTGTAACATATGCCAAAAATACTTATTATGGTGTTTTACAAGAGATATGGGTACTAGATTATCATTTTAAACAAATTCCAATTTTCACGTGTGACTGGGTTGGCAGTAGAAATGGGGTAAAAAAGGATAAATTGGGATACACACTAGTTGAACTAAAAAGATTAGGCCATAAAGGTGATCCCTTCATATTGGCCTCACAAGCACAACAATTATTTTACGTGACAGACCCGCTCGATCAAAAAATGTCTATTGTCTTCAACACACCTCCCAAAAATTACAGAGATACATATGAGGATGTACATGAAGAATTTAGTACTGTAGTTCCTCATAATGACAATATATTGCCACGTGTAGACACAATTGACTTGCAGAAGGAAAATGATTATTTTCGTACTGATTGTCATGGTATTCTTATACGTACGGTATGTGTTTCTTAATGTCATGAATTACATTTGTAGCGATACTATTTTTCCTTCTTTTAACATATAATGATCTTAATTTATTTTTGTTTGTAGAAGGAAAGGCCAAACCTTGATCCTAGCGTTACGTGGAGAATAAGAAAATGACAAAAAATGACGATGTACTTTCCTTAATATCTTTTTACCATATTATACCATCAAACTTTTCTGGTGCAATATTGTTATAACACAAAGTTAATTTTTTCAGTTTTTTACTATAATGGTGTATGACATGTTATAACATAAACTGCATATTATAGCAATGTACTTTCATTATGCAATATTAGACAAAGTTGTATTCTTTTCATTTATTTATCATACTTTTCTGTTAAAGAAACTTGTATTCTTTTCATTTTTTAATGGTGTATGATCTGCTACGATTAAAAGAATAGATGACAAAAAGGGCAATTTGGTCCTTTCTTATAGCTCTTATTCAATACAACTATTGTTATTTGTTTTTGTTTTTATTATTATTATTTTTTTGGTTTTTTCAGAAATTGTTTCTGTTGAGATAACTTTAGAAAACTACCATTCAATTTTTTTCATTAATTTATACAACCCATTAATTGCAAAAAAAAACAATGTACTTTTTTAAAATGGCATGATTGACCTTTTTGTTCATTTTTTATTCTGCCAAATGATATCAAAGAAAAAAATGGTCAAATTTATGAGTCTTCCAAAAAGTCTAAAATTGTCATTTTGTTGTATAATAACTTAACCAGAAAACAATTTCAGTTTAACAGCAACAAATTTTCATTTTATGAAGACTATTCTTTAAACTTACAAATACAATAGTACAACCAGAATGAACATTACATAATTATAGCAACATATTCAATGAACGACCCCTAATTATACCGATAAGACATTATTATTCTTTTATAACTATATTTACATAAGACACATATAATAGCTGTAATCATAACTAAATGCTACCTACACTCACAATATTTGTTTCTTCTCAAAGCCAATTCATCATATTTTGACACACATAAAAAAAGGTACATGACCATAAACAACCAATACTAACTTGTTTTCTTTTCTTGCGTTAACTAAGTACAACTAGTACTGAACCGCCCTATAGACACATAAATATTTAGTGTGACCATATGTATCACCTTTTAGCTACTTTGTCTGTTATGTGTCTAAAAAGGCACCAGGTTATAGAGACACATACAACTGCCTCATGTCACAATACGTTTATCTATTGTCTCTTATAAAAAAAAGTATGACAATCTTAATCGATACCTGTGGCTGATTGTGACCTATGGCCTCAATGTTCGAGTGTGACTAATATTTGTCACATTTGGTATAATTAAGTGTGGTTAAAGTTTTGATTATATATACAATGACCACACAAACTAATTTAAATGTATCCAAAAACAGTTTGTAAATTTTTTTAATGAACTTTGGCCACACTTTTAATAAAAAGTGTGACATGCAGTTTTTCGGAAAGTGTGACCGTAGGTCATTTTTGTATTAGTGAGATATGGAATACAGAAACACACACACACACACACCATTAATGGCGGTGTAGTGTAGGGTTTATGGAGAACATGAGAGTATATGGATAGTGATACACTACATATAGGAGAACGATACGGGATGCGAGAGACATGCATGATGACACTGCAGGATTGAGTGGTAGTAGCGGTGGAGTGTAGGGTTTTTGAAGAACAGGGGGGTTATAAGGGAGGTGAGATGCGTCTTTAAGGGTGAGTTTGTTGGACAGATGGAATTGGATATAGGGAACACTTGGTCAAACTTTGACTCATTCAAAATCTTATCATCTTATTTGATTTTTTTTGACCAGATAAAAACTCATTTTGCTGGAATGCATAAAATTATTATACATCTTGCATAAACCCTTGTACCTCTTAAAATTCAACATTTTACCAAGTTTGTATAATAAGGAGTATATATATATATATATATATATATATATATATATATATATATCACGAAACATGATTGATAAAAAAAATTAGGGATGTTGGATTATGATTTGCATACAAATTTGTGGGAAGAGCAATCAAAAGTCGATCCTGAAGAGACGTTACCGAGATGGAGGAATAATATTGTTGTTGTAAAGAATCCTAAACTAAGGGTTCGTTTCACTGCTAATCTCCCCAAACTCAACGAGGCTTCTTTTGTTCCCACGAATCAGGTCAATAATCTTACTTTACATCCTCTCTTTCACTCTTTGGGACATTTCCACAAACACTTGGGATCCTTATCCAAGCATACCCCTCATGAACAATTAATCACTTAATTCTACGATTTCTTTAGTTTATCAATGTGTCAGATTAAAACTAAATACAAAATTAAACAAAGTATCTATGCGAAAATAGAAAATCATGTTATACGTACATAAATAACTACCTGCATTACATTAGTTTTTAACACTTGGGATCCTTATCCAAGCATACCCCTCATGAACAATTAATCACTTAATTCTACGATTTCTTTAGTTTATCAATGTGTCAGATTAAAACTAAATACAAAATTAAACAAAGTATCTATGCGAAAATAGAAAATCATGTTATACGTACATAAATAACTACCTGCATTACATTAGTTTTTAACGCTTGGGATCCTTATCCAAGCATACCCCTCATGAACAATTAATCACTTAATTCTACGATTTCTTTAGTTTATCAATGTGTCATATTAAAACTAAATACAAAATTAAACAAAGTATCTATGCGAAAATAGAAAATCATGTTATACGTACATAAATAACTACCTGCATTACATTAGTTTTTACCACAGATGAATCGATGTATATCGGAATTAGCTATAACATATGTATATGTATTTAAAGAAAAAAAAGAATATATAAAATTCATATCATGATATCTTTTTTTTTTATGTAGATAATAGATTTGCTGTATCTAACCAACTTTCAGTTTTCACATTTCACCGAGTGTTAGAATTGGTGATGAGAGAGAAATGATAGAAAGAGAATGAACATTTTTCATTTCATTACTTTGGAAAATGATACAAGAGAGATATATAAAGATACATAATGTACTAATCTTCTAACTTGTTTGTTAACTTAACTAACTTTTGATTAACTCTAACATCGAGTGAGATTGCAAGTAAAAATCCAAGACCACGTAGAAAAGTATTTAAGCCGGATGGCCAAGCTCTAAGTAGGTTTCACCTTCTTAACATTGTAAAAATGTTGTTCTTTATTATTTCATAATGACTAAATGCAAGAAATTGTTAAGTTGTGGAGATTGATTCACTTTTTGACCCTATAGCCACTATAGGCATACCAAACATGGGGTCCCTGAATTTGTGAACATGTGAATGTTATTAGTTATAATTTATGAATGATGAAATAATTAGAATTAATATTAGGTATATTACTTATATATTTGTATGTTAATAAATCACGAAATGTAATAAAATTTTGATGCACTAGTTATCTACATTTGAATAATCTAAGAGGTGTGATGACAGAGTCTATTTCTAGAAAAAATAAAATAATCTTTTTAATATGTTTGTTTTTTTTCCGATAAAATGACCTTGTTAATATTGTTGTTGCAAAAGACCCTAAACGAAGGGTTAATTTCAGTCCTAATCTCCCCAAGCTCAACGAGGCTGCTGTTATACTGCATACCAATCAGGTCAATAATCTTATTTCACACAGTCTCTTTCACTCTTTGGGGGCATTTCCACAAATAGTTGGGATCCTCATTGAAGCATATCGCTCATGAACAATTAATCATTTAAGCCTATGGTTTCTTTAGTATATCAATGTGTTTGGACTTGATGCTTTCCAAATTAAATCAAAATACAAAAAATTTGGTGTAATTTTTTATTTTATTTTTTTGAAAAATATTGTGTAGTAGAAAAGTTCTTAATTTATTAAGGTTTTTAAGTTCTCATTTGATTTTAATCATGTATGTGTCAGTATATATATATATATATATATATATATATATATATATATATATATATATATATATATATATATATACTCACACATAAAGGATTAAAATCAAATGAGTACTTAAAAACCTTAATAAATTAAGAACTTTTCTACTACACAATATTTTTCAAAAAAATAAAATAAAAAATTACATCAAATTTTTTGTATTTTGATTTAATTTGGAAAGCATCAAGTCCAAACATATTGATATACTAAAGAAACCATATATTGTGTTTAGAATTGTTGAATATTAATTATTCTAGATTATGTTTCAGTGAAGCAGCCAAAGGACCTTAAAATACCATTTCATGTCATAAAAGATTGTACCCAAGACTTTAACGAAAGGAATTTCATCAGAAAGGGTGGTTACGGAAGGGTCTACAAGGGAATCCTTACCTGTGCGGATCATGTAAAACAACTAGTTGCTGTAAAACGGCTAGATATCATCGGATTTCAAGGTAACAAAGAGTTCCACACAGAGGTTACAATGCTTTCAGAGTATCAACACAAAAACATTATCAGACTTATAGGCTTTTGTGATGATAACAAGGAGATGATCGTTGTTTATGAATACGCAGTCAATGGAAGCCTTGACAAATATTTAAGTGGCACTACCATGTTGGTTGGACTACCATGGCACCTACTTCTTAAAATATGTATTGGTGTTGCTTCTGCATTGGACTATCTTCATAACCAAGTGGCCGAAAAACATAGAATAATACATCACGATGTGAAAAGCACAAATGTGTTATTGGATGAGAATTGGAATGCAAAACTTTCTGATTTTGGGCTGGCTAGAATAGGTTTAGCAAATCAACTTAACACCTTTGTGATCACTAACCCTGCTGGTACATATGGGTATACTGACCCACAATATGAAAGAACGGGTTTTTTAACAAAATAGTCAGACGTTTATTCGTTTGGTGTGGTTTTGTTTGAAGTTTTGTGTGGAAGGTTGGCGTGTGTTTTTAGTTACCATGATGAGCGACGGTTCCTACATCATTTGGCTCGAATCCGCTACAAAAATGGCGAGTTTGATAAGATTATTGATCACAACATTAAGAAACACATCAAGACAAGATCATTAAGCAAGTTCTCATCTATTGCATATCAATGCTTGCATAAAACTCGGGAAGAACGACCTACAATTTCTGAGATTGCTTTCCAACTTAAGGAAGCCTGGAAAATCCAAGTAAGTTTGAATATCCTTTTTATTTTTCCCTGATTTGAACTGTGTG
Organism: Lactuca virosa; assembly: GCF_052849685.1. Lineage (NCBI taxonomy): Eukaryota > Viridiplantae > Streptophyta > Magnoliopsida > Asterales > Asteraceae > Lactuca > Lactuca virosa. The sequence continues at coordinate 321,948,298 of NC_136428.1, forward strand.
GACTTGATGTTATAATATCTAGTATTGGATTTGGTTGGATATTTGATGTTCTTATTTGTGTAAACTGAGACGAACTCATTCCATCTGTATATGCTGCAGATGAACCATGTATAAGCAACCAGATGAACAAGCTAGGGAGACATGGGTGAATAAAATCTAAAGTACAACTTTGGTTTTCTAGTTATGTAGAGAAACAATGAGACAACACAACACCACAGGTTGGTCTTCTACATAAAGAAAAAAACACTGTAAGATATGTGAGTGTAAACCTACTTGGGTGTGAACCTGCCATGAGTAGCTGTACCACCCTCTTTTGTTGACAAATGAATGCCTCCTTTGTTGACAATAAGAACTCAAATGGCAACTTCGTATGTTCACATAATGAACACAATAAATGGTAGCAGTAGTAATTGTAGGCTTGTTTAAGTATAAATAGAGGCTCTAACCTCAGTTGTAAGACACCACAAACAGAGAGTGTAGTGTGTAATACTTAGAGTGAGTATTAGAGGGTTGTTTCTTTTTCTTGTAATATTGAGCGTGTAAGCTCTTCTCTTTTGTTCTAGTTCTGAATAAAAGTGTGTTTCAACCCCAACAAGATAAACAAATATTTTTTTTTGTTTGAATATATTTAATACGTCTTTATGTGAAAGGCCTGTAATCTTTGTTCTACGAACTTTCATCAACTCCACAATCCTCAATATAGTGGTTAATTGATGCTTCCATACAAGGTCTTTTTCATGTGTGATATTTGTCACTAGAAGTGGATAAAAGGAATTCAGACAGTTGCCCTTGAACACAACAATCTGTATCTAGATATCAATTCATAAGAAGAATTAAATCACATATCTGCCCTGTGTTATGTGCAAAATTTGTTTCCAGAGGTAATCTTGTTTCTTTTCTACTACCCTACACTGCCCTCCCGTGTTGTATATATAAATTGTCGTAGATGGCCTACTAGGCAGTGGAGAGGCTATAGCTTTTAGGTACCTATAATAAAATAATTTAGTAACAATGTATATAAAATTAATTAGGACCTATCTTAAATATTTTAAATATTTGAGATGACCTGTCTTAATGTTTTTCTCAAAAAGATCTATATAAAAATCAAGATTTTTAAAGTGATTATTTTTATTTCAATAGCCAAAAATCCCAAATGTCCAGTTTACTTAAGATATAATACAATAAAAGATAACCAATACAACTAAACATTAGAAACGTTGTCCCTTCAAATTTGAACCACATTGTTTTGTATTCTAGACTCGACATTGCTATTAGGTGGCACCTAGGCCGCGGCGGAGCCGGACAGAATTGTAAGGGGTATCAATTATATATTTATATAATTAATAAAATAAATTAGTAAGACAATAGCATTACAACCTTGCATTTGGAATATGTTTAGCCAATTCTATACTTCACTGCATCACTTACCTCCTTTAGACCATCTTAGACTTCTTATTGTATATTTGTATATGTAGATGAACATGGAGGGGCTCAAAAGAATGAATATGTAAATAGGTATAAACATTTAAGCTATATTTCCATTGTTCTAGTAAAATAATCATACTATTAATAAATACTAAATCTCCATTAACTATCCCAACTGATTAACAACGATTAACAATTAAAAGTTAAAACAAACAAGCTTTAAAAAAATAAAATAAAATAAAATAAAAAAAACTGGCGGCAGTGGTCTTCATCCAAAGAAAACTACAAACATGTTTCTAATATAAATTGTAGCAAACAATTTCATATCTTGTAAAAGACATTATACCTAAAAAAAAAAAGCAAATACAAAAAATCTAATCATAAATTTTGAAAGACACTTTGCCCAACAAAGTCCTATTTTAAAATCGTTGTCAACTACAAGGTGGAAAATTATTATTGAAAATATGAAAGCAATAATGGCTCAAGCTCCTGAAATCAGTGACGGAGCTTGAACTTTTGATTTGGGGGACCGAAATAAAATAATAGAAGCTTTGTATAAACTTGTTCATATATATATATATATATATATATATATATATATATATATATATATATATATATATATCAAAAGTGAAGTTACTTGGCTAGAAGAATATGAACTTGGCATATTTGATTTTATAATTGGTATGGTTATATGGTATTATATTTTGGCTAAAGTAAATAACTTGAGCAAACAGCTTCAATTTGAGACAATGCGTAGTTCTATAACTTATGATTTAGGAAATGATCCGGTGTTTGTTGAGAAAAATAATAAAAGAAGAATTAAAAAAATAACGAGAGTGACGTTGGGTCATCTGAACTAAATAACTATATAAACTTTCACCTCATGAGTCATTAATGATTCAACATTGGAGTGAAAGTTTGAACAACACAAACAATATGAAGATATTTTTTGTTTCTTATTAACAACAAAACAGTTAAAGTCACTAAAATATTAATAAGTTTGCAAAAATCTTGAAAAGTGGTCATATCTCATACATCAGTGTTGATGATTTATCCAACGAATTGGAATGTTAGAAAAAAAAAAGATTTACCAGTTGAAAATAATATAACTAATGGAATACTAAATTTCTTAAAAATGATAAAGACTTATCATATTTCTTGTCTAACATACAAAATATTGTTAATTGTTCTCATTGCAGTTGCATCAACGGAAATAAGCATTTCAAAACTAAAGTTTTTAAAATATTATTTGCACTTGACCATGTCTCAAGAGATATTTAACGCTTTGGCTTTAATTTAATTGAGAATGAATATCTTTATAATATTGGTTATGAAAGTGTAATACATGAATTTATTTTAAAAAATGTTAAAGGTCGATGTTTAGAAAAGAATAACCCATTGAATGTTTATATTTTTTCTAAAAGTTTCTGGTCACAATTACAACTTATTACTAATGAGTGAAAACATGATGTTATGGTAGTGAAATGACTAGATGTTTGTGAGCAACTTTATGTTTTGAATTTAATGATAACAAAATTACTTATAATATTTTACAAAAAAAAAATTATGGGGTCTCATTTTGATTTTTGCATAAGGCCTCGAAAATGTCAGGACCGAGCATGGTGGCCAATGCTCACTCCGACAACGACATCATGGGGAACAAGGCCGTGGTTGTGGTGGTGAATAGGGCAAGAAAACTTCTTGTGTGGCTAGGTTAGAAAAGGGAGACAAAATGGGAGTAAACTAGAATAGATAAGAGGGTGAAGAGAGCTAATGTTTTTTTGAAAAATCCAAATTACTGGGTGCCAAAATGAATTGAGTGGGGATATACTCTCTTTCAATATGTAAAAAAAAAATTAATATATTAATTATTATATATATTAAAGTTATGAAAAGTTTTAACAGTAAAGTGGTACCTTTTTTGTCAATTTTGGTCCTCCAACTTACAACATTGACCCTTCATCTTTATGCTTTTGTTCACAAACAACCCTTTCACTTTGGTTTGAATTTTTCATAACCCTCGCCTTTTATTACATATTATTAGTATTTAGTCTTTTGGCAGAAATGGTCCCTCATCATTATTATTATTATTGTTAGACAAAATTACACGATTGGTCCTGTGCTTTACCAGATTTAACATTCTCTTTTTGGTTTTAAATTAATGTTTTATTTATTAGAAAATACTCACCCAATACCATAAACTCACTCACCATCTGCCATCACCACCACCACCACCACCGCCAAAATTACGTAAATGGTCCATATGGTTTACCCATGGTAACAAATTCAGTCCCTACTACCTGAAAAGACCAAATTACCCTCACATTAACGGACAAAAAGCAACCAACATGCTACTTTACTTTAGAAAGCAATACATTCCGACCCCGGCAACGCCGGGGAATCTTTTCTAGTATACATATATGGTGGGACAAACATCTAAATGGGGTTCATGCACTTCTTCTAGATTTGCCACTCTACCTAGGCGGTAACTCACTACTACGAAAAGGGCATTATCGATGGCTAGTAATCCGTCCCTAATGGGTTTTACCAACGGAATTGCAACAAATCCAAAGAAATTGGTATATTTTTTATGGTATTTATTTGCGACGTATTTTGAGATGTACACGCCAAATTTTAGCGTCATATTTTTCCTTTGGAAATTAATAACGGATTACTGACTGGATATGTATTTACAAGGATTATTGATGGAACGTGTTTGTAACGCACTAACGATGGAATATCCAAGTAATGGATTATCGACAAAATCTTATAAGGGATTACTCAGAGATTCAAAAGAGAAAAATCTAAAACTAACATTAAATCTATATTTTAAAGGCAATAACCATAAAAAGCAAAAAACTTCAAATCTCTAAATATTATTAAAAGAGAACCTTAAATTCTAATATTAAGAAATCAACCATCGGTTACATTTCAATCCTTAATTTCTACATCATCTTACTGTTCATAAACCTTTACACGGTTATCTTTTCTTTCCTTCGTCATCTACCCTCTTTCTCTCTTTTTCAATTGTAACCTAATTTTACTTCAATCATGCCAGAATCGCCATCATCTTCCTGCTTTTCTCCCTCCCTTTTTCTCTAAACCTAATCGCTTCCTTCAATCAACATCAGAAAAGGTCACCCCATCGATTCACAAATATCACAACGCCAACAACAGGAGGCCCAAGTTTCCAAAGCTTTGACAGCAGCTAAGGTCTTGATTGATATAATTAAAAAAATGATATTGTGAAGGCTCTCTAACATGAGTTTATTATGTATGCGTAGGATTTAGTGTCAGCAATTGAAGAGAGAGGATTGAAGATTGGAAAGTCAATGTTCCAAGAATTAACAGGACTGAAAAAGCCGATATTAGATAAAGATGGTATACTCCACTGGCCTGTTCTTCTTCTTTATGCAGAGGTTATGTCTAGCGACTTCATTGAGGATTTTTGTGAGACTGATATGTTTTCACCTCACCTTGACCTCATACGTCATATCCTTTTCCTTTCTTAGTTGCTACAATTTCACCAAATAATAAATTTAATAATTCTGTTAAGTGGAATCCTTAGCGCTTGAAAACATGTTCTCAGATAGTATTAGTGGTGCACCATTGCCATGGGATAAAGAGAATGCTTAAACTCGTGATGCCATTGAGTTGTACTATGAGGTTAGAGAATGCTTACATGTTCTCAGATAGTATTAGTTGTCCTGCGTACTATGATTTTGTTGTTTAACATTTTTTTCAACCTTTGGTTTGGTTTGGTGTGTAGGCGGGATCAGAGGTAGGTTTGTCCAACAAGGAAATTATTAGCAATTTCTTACAGGGTACAGCTGCTTCTCATCTTGAGACATTTGGTGATGATGATGAAACAGATGCAATTAAACCTTCACCTTCAGTTGGTATTTTTTTATTTATTTTGACTGAAAGATATAATCACAACTGCTTTCTGTTTGGATGAACTTTTCTTTTGTAATTATTATTCAACTTTAGGGGGAGAAGGTGCTTCAAAATGGGTGAAAGTTAACGAAAGAAGAACCCTTTATTCGGTTCTCAAAGAAGACAAATTTGTTATCCCTGGGATTCCGGGTTTGTCACCATCAAAAATCAACTTCCTTTTGTGTTCTTCCATATTTTATTTTTAATTTTTTTTGTTTGGTAATGGTGGGTGCAGTGTTTTTTGCTGTTTCAAAAAGATCCAAGAGCTTCTATAAGAAATTCAAATCTGGAATTGGTCCCTTCCATCCTGAACCAAGTCAAGTCACATTTGATCAAAAACAAAATCATACCCCACCCTCCTTATAAATTAGTTTTGTATTAAAAGTATTATTTATTGTTGAATGATTGACTATCTGGAGTCGTAATTAATCTCATATCTACTATGCATTTTATTTTGAATAGTGTGTATAAACTATAAAGTTTGTCTTTTTAACCTTCATAAAGCTCCAATATCTTGATTACAGTTGGGATGAATGGGTTGGAGTTGACAGATTAATGAAGTATACAGAAGAAAACATTTTAAAGCAACAAGCACTTGACAAAAAACACGGTGTACACAAAAACTCAAAAGGAAGATCAACGCAAACTAAACCCAAAATATCAAATGGTAAGTAATTTGACTATTTTACCCCCTTCTTAACAATCTATTTTTATCTGCTATGAATTTCAATGATTTATTTATTTTATTTTTTTTTTGTGTTTTTTGCATCTTTCAGATGTAAAGGTGGAAAAAGAAGATGTGAAGAGTAGTGGTATATTACTATATTACTATTATCTGAACTCAAATAAATAATTTATTTATACATATATTGAGAAATTGTAACTATCTATTTCTGTGTTACTTACTCAGGGGCAAAAGGGAAAAAGAGAAAGAGTGATTTAAGTATAGAGGTATGTTTATGTTCAAATTCAAACATCTCATATTATATTATAAAATTTTTGTTCCCAAAATAACCCTATGCTTATGGTGTTAGAAAGAGAATGCATCTGTTGAAAAACCTGTAAATATTCAAATTCCATCAGCTATAAAAAATGCTTATGTTCATGAGTTCAACCTGTGATGATTATAATCTTATCAAACTTACTGATGTGAATTACTCTTCATTAAAATTTTAATGCTATATCTTCTGTATGGATATATGCTCTACAGGCATTTAACGTAACTCTGCATTAGCAACACTTGATGGAATTGATGTGATCGGAAGCAGATTAGCAGATGAGGTGAGTATCTTTCCTTTTTTCCATTTTCCTCCTTTTTTAGGGTTAAATGCAAGACCTAGAAATATTTATAATTTATTTGTAGATTCATTTTCTGCTATGACAGCATTGTAGTTTGAAGTAAAAGTGGTGTTTTTGCATGCAGGTGATATCTGTCATAGAATGCAATCCTAATGTTGAAAACATTTCAATTATAGGCCACTCACTTGGTTGCCTAATATCAAGATATGATATTGCCAACCTGTACACACAGAATCAATCATACCATTTGACTGGAAACTATAGATCTGTGACATGTAATGGAAAAATTGCTGGAATTGAGGCTATTAATTTTATTACAGTTGCCACTCTCCATACCTTGGTTCAAGAGGACATAGACAGGTAATAATAATTTTAATAAGCAAGTGGGACAAAATCAGAATCCTGTGAATGATGATTATAGATGGTTGGATGGGTATCAGTTGCAATCATCAATGAAGGCAGGGGAGGGGTACAACCAGTAAACTTCGGGACCCACTATATGAATATGAATGAATCCGTTGCTACTACTTCAAGTTTTCCGTTTCCCGGGAAACAAGTTCAAGTTCAGTTTGAATGCGCAAGGCAACAAAATTGGCCGGAAACCGCCACTCTTGGAAGCTCAGATCACCGTGAAACACTTCTTCAACAGCAGTATGTTCCCCTTCCTCGATTGGACCAACAAGGGGGGCAGTCTACATGGAAAGGCAATCAGTTTGTGTGATTTCTCTGAGCAGTGCACGGCATTTTTTATTTTTTTTTGACCCTTCTACTTTCAAGTTTTTACATTCTTTACCCTTGTATTTGTATGAACTTTGTTCTTCTGTGTTGTGTTGTGTTGTGTGAAGGTCATTCGTGATTGTTCTGATGTGGCATTTGATCCTCTTCTTTATCATCATGACATGAAGTTACACACTCCAACTTGAACCAAATCAATTTCCTTAAATTTTATTTTGGAGTGTGGTGGTGCTGGCAATCTCGGCATGCTTGCAGCCAAAAAAGTGAGCATCAACTCTTACTACTATCACTTAAATTGTTAATAGGATTATATGGAAAGGGTAAATGGGTCATTTGGGTTATTATTAATATGTTTTTAAGGTTTTATCTTATTATGGTTATTATTTAGAGAGACTGTGAGTGGCTTTCCCAGTGGAGTCGGAAACAACCTGGTACTATTGAGTTCTACATTTGTGGTTATTTGGGTTGGGGAGGGATGTGGTCCATGTGATGTCAGCATATCCATATCCATATCTGCCTAAAATTTGTATAAATGTCTCATTTGCTTAATAGATTGTTACTTGATAAAATCGATCGTCTTTTTTTTTCTTTTTTTTTTAAAAATTTTCGTCACTTTATATGATCAAATTGTCTTTTTCTGTCTTTCACTTTTCACATGTTATTGCTTTTTGCAGCAAATTCATATTTAAGTTTGTTTTTTGTTACTGTTTTCTGTAATACTTTTATTTCTTTGATTTTGTGTGTTATGATAATGATAATGATTAAGGTGTTTGTTTTAGTATGGACCAAAAGTATGGAAAGAAATTTTAAATCCTATTTGCATCAAATTTAACAAACCTTAGAAGGAATCTGTTAGTAATTGGGAAAATTGTTAAACAAAACTTCAACTCCTTAGCTGAAGAATACCTTTCACCTAAATGAGGTCTAACTTTCTTCCATTTTGTACTTGGGTCCTCTAAGTATTCAAAATCTATTTTTTTATACTGCATATATTCCCTCCATATGCATATAAGCAGACTTTATTTTTTTATCTAATTTAAACCCAACTAATAATCAATTCCTTTATTTAAGTATATACAAAATTTATTTTTACCTAATTTAAAACCTTTTAATATACATCGTTTGCATATGTTTTTACGTTATGTAGTAAGATTTTTGTTTTATGGTTTTACGTTAACATATTAAAAAATAAAACTATTTAGGAATTTATGTGTTACTTCCTGGAGTCTGAGTGCATAAAGATTTTGTTGGACCTGCTATTCCACATGACAGGTCAGCATCACATGTATTAAAGGATGTTAAGTAAAAATAAGTTGGCACCAATCTCAAAGCCAAATTTTATGTTCAGCAGTAATAAAAAAAATTTAAATTTTATATAATTAAATGTAAATAAGATCTGCCAAGCCAATCAATGAAAAATAATACTATGATATTGTAGACGGAAATTAACATACAAAGTTTCTAGATTGATTCCATCAAAAGAAGACAACAGGGTTACTAATGTTTCTAGATGAAGCAAACAATAAATAAATTATTTATATGTTTAATTTTTTTATAACGAAATTTATCCATCTGTTCTGAAGATACTATTGGAAAAAAAGATGGCGTTCAAAATTCAAATTAAACATGACAATTTGAAGAACACAAAACAGAAAGTTATGTTATCTCAAGGATCACGCCTAACAATACAATCATTGAAGAATTGAAAAAAATATTTAAAATGGATCGGGTAAAATTCTTTACCGTCAATACTACAAACATTATACTTATTATTAATTTAATTCGTATGTCATGAAAGATTAAATTTTAAGTTTTTCTAATATTATTATCTTATTATTTCTTTCTTTGCAGTTATCGTTATTGACTTCTGAACTAATTATTGAAATTCTTTCACGAACATCATTACAAACATTTGCTACCATACGTTGTACAAATAAATATTATGGAAATCTAACATACAATAACTATGTTCTTCATAACTACAACCGTAGAAATAATGTGGTTTGTAGAATTATCGTTCAACAAAATAAACCATGGAGAAATATAGAACGTCAGTTTGTTCCGTCTTCTGCTAGCAACAATCTCGACATTGATTGGCTACCACATACTTGTACTATTTTAGCATCATCATTGTGTGGACTCCTTCTTGCTGAATCCTATGATCCAAATGAATACGTTTCAAAGATTTTATTTGTTATCAAACCAACAACTACAGATGCCAAATGGACACCTTTTCCGACCTCTGAATACTGCGACAAAGTTTGCTTTGGTAGTTATCAGTTCGAACCTGTTACATTTCAAGGTCATTCGATTGTCATACACAAAGCCATCGTAAGAGTTTATATGTAGTGTATTTTATGTTATTAGTTTACTTTATTATTTACTTATATGTTATTTTATTTGTAGTGATATGCCTAAGGAAAAAGTTGACTACGATTACTACAACATAGAATTGTTTTCATCTACTACATGGCAATGGAGGGAGTTTCAAAATATCCAGTTACCATCATCTGTTTATCCTGTTTCTATGAGGCAGTTACAAGTGGCGGTGTCGTATATTTCTTATTATCTAATGATACCATATTGCGATTTGATATTTATTCAGAAGAACATATACTCATATTTGCACCTTCTACTATTAATGACTTCAAACCGTATGCATCGAGACTGATCAAGTTTCACGGAAAATTGGGATATTTCTCTGTAAGTGGAGAACGTTTTTGGGCTATTTGGGTTTTCATTCACAATCAGTGGGTTAAAGTAGATGTTAGTACTTACAATGAAGGTGCACATGAATGGTGGGATTATAGAAACAATACCCTATATTTCTTTAAAGGACATACGATTGAGTATGTGGTTCCGGCACATCCTTCTCAACAAGTTTTTTCAATCCTTTCTGATTTTGATACAGTGATTATGCCAAGTAGATATTAGTGATTATATATATTTTAATTTGCATTCGAACATAGTTGTTTTTTTGTAATGAACTATTTTAATATTTTATATTACTCTATATTTATTCTTTTAATTTTTATGAGGTTAAAATAGCTATTGTAATGTATGTTAATGAATTTAAAATAGCTTTGGTAATGTACTTTTAATTGTCATGATTCCTATGATGTAATATATGTTTACAATTCTATGTTTTTTTATATGCTCCCCGCGTTTAACGCGGGTCATAATCTAGTATTTGATAAAAGTTAAATATGTAAATTTCAAATACATATTCAACAGTAAAAACATAATACTAAAAAGTTTCAAATACAATTTCGATAGTAAAAACATAATACTAAAAAGTTTCAAATACATATTCGACAATAAAAGTGTTAGGACTAGGTGGTTTAGCCAACCTCTTTTCGTCAATTGTTTAACTAGTTCAAGCATTTGTCCATGAAGACGAACTTCCATCTCATCTCGTAAATTCACCTCTCTTTCAAGACGAGCTTGCATCTCCTTGTGTTCCTTCACTTCCCTTTCTAGCATACTCTCAAATTCATTTACCTAAATTTTTTTCCAACAAACATATATATATATATATATATATATATATATATATATATATATATATATATATATATATATATATATATATATATATATATATAGAAAAGTTTAATAGAGAACCATTATTAATCAATGAACCAATGAACCAATCAAAGCGTTGAAATTTAAAGCGATCAACGGCAAAAGGAAGGGTTGTAGACTTTTACAATGGACGCACATGCACCGGATTATAACAAAACTCACTTCCTTTTTTTCGTTTAAAATTTTTTTTAGGTCATGTTTTTATCGAAAAAAAACCGAGTATACCGTTTTTCACGATTTTTCGTCCTCTTTCCAAAGAGATCCATGATTATATATAAAAAACGAACTTTTTTTTTTCGAAAAAAAACCACTTCATTTTCTTTGTTGAAAAGTTAAGGTCTATTTTTTATAGAAAAAAATAATAAATATATCAAAATTCATGTTTTTTTATACTTTTTAAACATAGATTCATATTCGGGTAAAAAAAACCATGTTTCAGTTCAGATTCACATTGTGAACCTGTTCAAATTCATATTGTGAACCTGTTCAGATTCACATTGTGAACCTTCTCAGATTCATAGTGTGCATAATAGTAAGTCAGATTCACAGTGTGAATCTGAACTGATCGAGCTTTTTCATATTGTGAATGTTAAAATTTGAAATATTTACAGTTTAGATTCACAGTGTGAATCTACACTGATCGACGTTTTTTTTTAACTTTCTCAGATTCATAGTGTGTATAATAGTAAGTCAGATTCACAATATTCACAATGTGAATCTGATCTGATCGAGCTTTTTCACATTGTGAATGTTGAAAATCGAATTATTTACAGTTTAGATTCACAGTCTGAATCTACACTGTTGGAGGATTATTATTATTATTATTATTTTGTCGGTGTTGATGTTTATTAATAGAGTACAAAAAATTAATATTTTTGGTATAATTAGTTTTTTTTTTTATAAAAACAAACTTAAATATTGAAAAAACTAACAAAATGAAGTGGGTTTTTTTCGAAAAAAAAAATTCGTTTTTTATATTTCAATATGGATCTCTATGGAAAAAAGACGAAAAATCGAGAACAACGGTATATTCGGGTTTTTTTTTTTTTTGATAAAAAATGTGGCCTAAAAAAATTTTAAATGAAAAAAAGAGGTGAGTTTTTTGATAAAGAGGTGGATTTTTTGGTATAATCTGGTGTATGCGTCCAATATAAAAGTGTACATCCATTTCCTTGACCGTTGATCATTATGATTTCCGACGTTCACGATTGGTTCTTTGGTTCCTTGTTAATTATGGTTCTCTATTGAACCTCATCCTATATATATATAGGTAGAGGTTCATTTGAGACCACCTATATTTTGTGAGACATGGGGACCAAATCTTAGCATTTGATCAAAACTGATCTTGTGGCTCATAAAAAAAACATGATTAACCCTAATTAATCTAATTGATTAGTTAATGAGGGGTAGATTAGTCACTAGGTTAAATTTTAGATGATCAGATCTGATTCAATGTTAGCGTTATCGTCATGTCATCAAGAAATCACCGGCTTCGACTCTTCTACCAAGATATTCGTTGGATCAACATTCATTGTTCTTGAATTCACTCCGATCAATCTTCTATCTCCTTAAATCTTCTATTATTTCAACCGATAATCAATTTGATTTGGACATTGATCGAACAATGCTAAATAATAGCTATTAAACTTTCGATTTTTGTGCTTTTTGAGTTCATGTTCTTCATTCTTCTACATCTGCAATTGATAATCTGAGTGATTGAGGTTTATTTTCATCTATCGACACCAATAATTCGTTACAAGATTGTTATCGATTTTAGCTCTGTAATCATCGATTTCATTCAAGGTAGAGGTTCAAGTGTTCAATCGATTTCTACTTATCTTCATCTTCAAAAATTGCTAACGATCTTTCAAACTGTGATTTTTACTCTACATCACGATTTCATCAATTGATCAAGGTTTGAGTTTTCTTCTCTGTGTTTTCATTGCTTTCATTGTTACTTGCATATAACATGTTCAATTGTTAACCTTGTAACATGAACTGGTTGACTCATCAAGATACTAGTCATTTCTCCAATTAATATATGTATAATTAATGATTTCAGCAATCAAACATCATATTGATTGATTGAAATCAATTATTGTTCTTGAGAAAATTCTCTTAAACTATACATGCATTCTACATGTTTGATGAAATTCCTGAATGAATAAAGATTCTGATGTATCACCCTCTCCTTTCCATAAATAAAGTCCTCTTTAAGAATGAGTATACTTTCAAAATATGAGTTAGGATTGGAGTAAAATAATTAAGTATTGACTAATCTTATTAAATTTACCTTAGTTTTGATAAAATATGTCATTTTCTTTAAACACAGATGATTAGAGATGTATTTTACCACACTTTTTTTCAATATGCTCTTGTTAACCTGTAGGAAATGGGTTGTACTAAAAAAATATTAGATGCTATTAAATAAATTATTGTTCTTCTAAAGCTAGTATATGTTAACAATGTGTTATTTTATGATTAATTTTTATAAGAATGTATATTGTTCTGATTATATCCATTGGATACATACCATCAGTGATATGTTATTACATGATGTGATTCTCTACTAGTGTATATTATTCTGATTAGACTAACTTAATTCTATCATTGAAATGTTATGAATATAATTTTGTAAATCTTAATCCATCTGAAGTTTGAATCACTTATAAAAACATAGTATTTATTTTAATCCATATCTATTCTAAAAATTCATTCATTTTTGTTGCAGAGAAATTTAGTTAATGAAGCTCAGCTCGAAAAAAAACTTTAATGTTTCAAATTAGAAGTTCTTACGACATATGTTGAGATTAAAGAACATGTAATATCTTAGTGAAAGGTTCAGGTTAGTCATAGTCCTCCTTGTCAGTTGCATGTTAAGTAAAAGATGCATTGACTAGTTTTGCATGAAGTAGAACAGGTTCAGGTTAGTCATAATCCTCCTTGTCATGTAATTTTTTACTCTATTCATTAAAACCTGACTGAACTATAATGTTGACATTATACCATATGTTAAATATATCTTATAGTATTAACCATAACTAGAATATTATGCTACAAACTAGAACATTACACCACGAAGTAGAATTTATGACTTTGTTTCAATAATAATTGACATCGTTACTGTGTTTAATGTTATACATTTTTCTTTTATCTGGTTTTCTATAGAAACCAACTCTTTAATACAATGAAATGGTTTTTTTTTATTTCAAACAAAAAAAGATTGAAGATGTTTTTTTAGCATAAATTTGTTTAAATATATATAGCACTACATATTTTCATAATTAGAACAATACTATGTTTAGTGTTTTATGTTAAGTATTGGTGATTCAGATATTCTCCATCATGAGGAAAATCAATCGGAAACCCAAGGTAATTTTGTTACCAATATCAATTATTCTTATAGAATATTGATCATAGATTTATTAATTCCAATTATCAACATCGTGTTGCTGATTAGTTCGTGTTGCTGATTAGTTTCTTATAGAATATTGAACATGCATTTATGATTAAAGTCATATGAATGCACATTATTTTTATTATATGTTAATGTGGTGGTATATTGTTTTTTGTAGTTCTAAGTGACAAGGTTGCAGCACAATATGGCTCTTGCAAACAAATCATTTGACCTGATGGTTATTTCTTTTGGATTCCAGAAGTTGAATTGAACTTGAATGTTTGAAGCTAGACTCTTTCAACTATAAGTATCGAGATTAATGGATATGTAATAGATTTAATATGTCACAAACATGTAATAGATTTTTTATGGTTTTTGGTGCATTGTTATCTGACTATAACTTGATAAGACTTTTTGAGATTCATATTCATCCTTTTGTCTAACAAGGTAACCAGATGATGAAGATTTATGATACTATCTTGAAATGTTGTTTTCAAATTATCAATGGTTTTCTAATCATTGAGATTCTTTGTTTTAGTTTCATTGACTTTTGGCTTTTGATTTTTCCATTTATTCAATTCATGTACATAAACAAAATTAATACAGATACTCAAGATTCAACAATATTATAAAATTAGATATTCTAAAATTATAATATGACACATAATTTTAGAATATGACACATTACCTCAGTATTAATAAAGTGCTATCACAATACTTTCCAAAGAGGTTCAAAACAAATTGTTTCCAAAGAAAAGAAAAATGTATAAAATCATATATTACATATTATTTAACAAAATGTTCGAATACATAACACAAATTGAATATCAACATTTATAGATCTTATATACTAAAATTACAACTATATTGTCATATATACTTGTTTCGTATTCTGTTAATCCGTTTTCGATCGGTTGACGATCTATCAAACGAGGTACCGTGAACTAAGACTTTTTTCCTTATCTATTTTTGATGATAAAAATTGTTGTACATTCTTTCCTTTAGGACAAAAACTCATTTTCCCTTAAATTTGGTAATTTCTTCATTTCCCTGCATCAAAAAATAAAACATGCTTTTGTTAAAACAATAAAACTATGATATAAAGAAGAAATTTATTCTCAAACAAAAATTATGTTCCGAACCTATTATAAAATAAAATGTAATAATACAATATTTCTAAAATCCTAAGAATTTAAAAGAATGAAAAATCATTTAACAAGCAATTTACAATTAAGGAATTGCATGTTGTTATTTCCAGGTACAATCACAATATGATAAAATATTTCACAAAAGGTTCAAAACATGTTATTTCCAAAAAAAATGTAAAGTCTAAAATCATATATTACACAATAGTTAACAAAAAGGTTGAAAGCAGGTGGTTTCCAACAAAATCAGAATGTTTAAAATTAGAATACGACACACAATTTTAGAATATTTCACATAAGTTGATACTATATCAAATATTATCATAATATTACACATTACTTCACTAAAAGGTTCAAAGAAAGTAGTTTTTAACAAAATATTAATGTCTAGAGTACTTTATCCATACTTGGTTTGTTTATTAATACTGAATTTATCCGTCGAGCCTTACAATTATCTTTTCGTTAAGTCTTTGGCTATACCTGAATCATTCCTGGTTTCTAACAAGATCAAAATGTCTAGAATATTTATACATCAATACCTATATCACAATATTTTTACGACATCATTTAATTAAACAACAAAATGTCTCGAAAATTTAGTAAATAATATCATAATCTTACAAAACCAGAATACATAATGCCTAGATTTTTCTGATAATACTTATCAACATGATACTATTGTGTTAAAGTTTGTACATTTTCCTTGAAGTTGGTGTTCTAATGACATGCTAGATTTAGAAGTTAACTCCTTCTTCTTTGTTGGCTTTTTTTTGCTTTTAATTTCTTCATTATTTTACTTTTATCTGCATCAATAAATTATCGTTAATGTAAATAATTCCATAATATTAAGAATATAGATTCATATTAAAAGTTACAATTGCACGTCAATGAAAAATAAAACAAACTAATATACTATGTTGCTAAATCAATTAAAACTAAAGTAAAATATCTGAATACTAACGTAAATTGATTACTTATGTCAAACGTTATTAATACTCTAAGAGTAATTAGGATTATAGACCAAAATAGAATATCAGAATACTAGTGTTGTTATAAACCTGGACATATATTGAAACTTAACATTGTATAACATCAATGATATCCAATTAGTCTTGTTCTAGATTTTGTTCTAGAATATCTGATACATAATTTGATGTTATTCTTCAACAATTATATATAAATGTTTGGTTTAAAATTTTCTGGAATACTAACTCTAATTTCAAGGAATCAAAATAATAACTTTAAAATTTAATGAAATGATGAATAATTAGTTAGATTATCATAACAATTTTGTTGATTTTGAGTTTTCATAAGAACTCAAAATCTTTAATTAGAACACTTTTAAGTTACCTGGAGAGTTAAAATCTAAATGTAAATTTCTCAGGATTTCATATATTATATATGTAAATCTCTTTACGATTTCATATTTCTACATAAATATTCTATAAATATTTATAAGCATAAAAATTGAATATATAACAAGTAATATACTATGTTGTTAAATCAATCATATCTGAAAACAAACAAACTTAACTTAATTACAAACATCAAACATTAGTAAAATTTACAACTTTACAACATACAAGAGATTCCATTAGCTACCAAATCAAAAAAATAAAACCAATAATCAATGGATTAATAGGATTCAGAATCATATAACAATGTCTAGAATACTATATCAACCCCTATTTTACTAATTTAGCACTAGATCATGTCATTAATTAACATATTAGCATCTCAAATTAAAATTACAGTTCATCAATAAACAAATTGAAGACTATTAAGAAATTAAAAAAAGATAAAACCTAATTTATCAATTACTGAAACCTAAAATACCTACAATAGTTTTAACTTCTTCATGTTTTGGATTTTTTAATTTATCAACATCAAACATTCTCCTAATAACGTATAAAGAGTTGTTTTTTGAATAATACATAAAGTTATGATAAAAGAAAATGTAAAATATTAGAATGTTCTATATATATACATTAACTTTACACAATAAAGTCATTGGTGTATGAATTAGTTTTACTTATCAAAGTAAGCAGTAACATCTAGTTAATCAATAAAATAACATCTGAAATCAAATTAATGAAGTAACACCTAGCTTAACAAATAAAAATACCAAGAATATTAAGTTATCAAAGACTATTTTACTAATATTTTTACTAGATCATCTAACTAATCAAACAAAATAGCATTCTAATCAAACAAAGTAGCATTTGAATTATCAAACCAGAATACTCAGAATATAAAGTTATCCAACAATATTTCACTAAATTTTTACTAGATAATCCAATTACTCAAACAAAATAAAATTTAAAATCAATTTAAGAAGTAAGTTATGTCTTATCAAATTAAATTCATATAGAGATAAATTCGACGATTGCAACACATTAACTCAAAATCACACATTAAGATAAAACTGTGAAGAGATTATAGTATTATACATTACCTAGAATAACTCTAGATGCAAAATCTAAATCCAATTATCCAGAATAAGCCATTTGCTGGAATAACAAGCTTTAATTTCTTTTATTTAGGAATGGTTGATGATCCAAAACTTTATATGGTTTCAGAATCAGAATCACAAGGTTGAAAATCCAAATGAGAAGGAATCATAAATTGTGTTAAATCAAAATGCCTAGAATAGTTATGTATTTAACCTTATTTCAATGTATGTGCACTGCATTATCTAATAAATCAACAAAATAACATAAGAACTTAAATTTCACTAATCATAATACTTAGAATATTACATATTTTAAATTAGAATATGATATATAGTTTTAGAATATATGTCATTACTTCATTATTTTGACTAAAAACTATTCTATAATCAGAACACAGAGTTTTATAGAATATTTTATAGATGGATACATTAACTCAAAATCATACAGAGAGACAAATTTGCCGATTATATCATAGTAACTCAAAATCACACACGTAGATAAAACCGTGAAGAGATTAGAGTATTATATGTCACCTAGAATAACTTTAGATGCAAAATTTGAATCTAATTGTGTAGAATAAGCCATTTGTTGGAATAACAAACTTTAGTTTCTTTTATTTAGGAATGGTTGATGATCTGAAACTTGATATGGTTTCAGAATCAGAATCACAATGTTGAAAATCCGAATGATAAGGAATTAGAAATTATGTTACATCATTTTACCTATAATATTAATGTATTAAATCTTATTTCCATGTATGTACTGCATTATCTAATTAATCAACAAAATAACATTAGAACTCAAATTGTACTAATAATAATACTTAGAATATTACATACTTTAAATCAGAACATGACATAGAATTTCAGAATATATGACATTGCTTCATTATTAATCAAGAACTATCACAATACTTCACAAAAAGGTTCAAAGAAAAGTTGTTTCAAACAAAAGAAGAATGTCTAAAATCAGATATTACACATCATTTAACAAAAAGGTTCAAATCAAGTTGTTTCCAACAAAATCATAATGTCTAAAGTCATAATATGACACATAATTTCAGAATATTTCACATTAATTCATAGTAAAAGGTTTAAAAAAAGTAGTTTCTAACAAAATAACATCTAAAATCAACATAGGAAGCAAGACCTCACTTATCAAATCAAAATATGTATAATATCAAGTTAGCTAGCACAAATTTACTTATCTTTCACCAGATCATCTAATTAATCAAACAAAATAACTTCTAAAATCAAATTATATTTAAAATACCTGCAATCTGAAATGTACGATTTGGTTCAATCTTCTCCCCAAAATATGATTCAGTTGAACCATCGATAATATATGATGAATGTGAGAATTCTGATGTTCTTCATTGCTAAAACTTGAATAAAAGGCTAGGGTTTTTCAATCCTATGGTTTTGTTGATGCTAGGGGTTTTTTGAATACTAGTCCATTCGTTTTCTTGATGATGAGTGCGATTATTAGGGGATTTGGTGGAAAAACTATTGGATGAAGATTGACGAATGATTTTGATCGAGAAGAATTTGAAGGGGGAGAAGGATATGAATGAACTCAAAGAAATTAGGGAGAAGAACGATGTGAACGCTGAAGTGATCAGATCTAATCTATTGATGCTCGAGCGATTTCACAATCAAAAACAAAATGAAAGGTTGATAAAACCAGAGCTTTCAAATCTGAATCTGAAAGAAACAGAAGATATTGATGATTGAGATTGAATCAAACGAGTTTTAGTGTTTGTCTCGAGGGTTTTTAGGGTTTTATGAATCAAAATAAAGAAGATTTAGAAGAATACTGAGTGTTTTTGCGATCTGAATGAAATAGAATGTAAAATTCCATTACTGCCCCTCCATGCCTTATTCTAATCTCAAAGTTTCATTTAATTACAAAAATATCACCGCCTACTTTTGGTTCCTTGTGGTTTAATATGAGTAAATTACAGCCTTTGATTATTCAAGATGAGTGGTCAAGATTTGGTCCCCTTGTCTCACAAAATACTATTGTCTCATATGAACCTAACCCTATATATATATATATATATATATATATATATATATATATATATATATATATATATATATATATATATATATATATATATATATAAGAACATATATAATTAAAAGAATAGTTTGACGTCTAAATCGATAAATAATAATGATTAAACCATTTTATAATTATATCATTTAGCCATTTAACTATAATGATTAAACCATTACATTTTCTTCACAGGTTAAAAAACAACTTTTTGGGTACCATAATTTTAAAAGAGGAAAAGTGGAAAACATAAAAAAACACGAATTTTAAAAGAGGAAAACACAAAAAGTACAACGAGCTTTCATCGTTTCATCGATCTAAACATTGAACTATTATATTTTTAAATGGTTAATTATAATAATCATTCTTAATAAATGAATGTTTTTTTGTCACATGTCAATCTTTTATAAGCTTTGACACTTGTCATTTTATAGTATTTTTGAATAAATATTATCTATTTGTCAAATTTTTGGTTTGTTTCAATTTTTAAAATTAAAGTCATATACTTATATATGTAAGGTAGTGTTTGTTTTTTCTCTGCAGATCTGCGTGTCATCTTCTGTCTGCGCGGCACAGACCACGCGCAGACATTAACATTCGCAGACTGTTTGTTTTTTTGAAGGCTGCAGACCTAAAAATGTCTGCGCGCCCTCTTCTTAGTGCAGACGTGGACCAGAGTCTTCTAACATCTTCAGACATATTCTAGCCTAAAAAAACATATATATCTTTATTTTTTTTAAGTTTTTTTTTAATTTATATTTTTTCCAACTTTATTAATGATAAACAATTTGAAATTTTTTTTTTACAAAACTTAAAAAATAAAAAAACTTTCGACGATACAAACATGATATTTTTGACAAATTTATAAATAAAGATTTATTACAATAATAGTCGTTGAAGTTGTTTATATAAATATGAAAAAAAAATCATAATATATTCTTATATTTTTTTGCCAAATTTTGTAAAACATTATTTAATACAGTATCGTCAATTTCTCGAGAAAATATTTATGGTACGTTTTTAATGGATTTAATTGAAAAAACCAAAGTTTATTTCCATCCATTTATATATCAAATTCTTTGATCACTAGTTATAATGTTTAGTTATAACTTTGCAACCAAAGTTGTTGGTTTTTATCAAATATATACGTTAATTCATACCATTTTTATTTTTATTTTTTATACAATAATACATAAAAGTTGATCTAGATTCATTAATTATTTATAACAAAGTCATAAAAATATTAAAAAATCACTTTGAAGTTTAAAAAAATCAGTTTATTTAGATTTCAGTTTATTTTATTAGCCCGCAGATGTTAAAAAAACAAACAGTCTTTTTTTTTTCAGACTGCAGACGTTTGGTCCACCTCTTCTACTGCAGAGGTCTACAGATGTGGTCCGCAGACTGCAGACATTTTGCCTTAGAAAAAACAAACAGCACCTAAGTATTATATATATATATATATATATATATATATATATATATATATATATATATATATATTAAATTGCAATAAATACGTTTCTTCATTTCTTATTTTAAAGTTGTACATTAAAAAATATTTTCTGTTTACACTTTAGTGTTTAATTTTTTTTAAATCAAACCGTCTAATGTACGGGTTTGACACCTAGTAATCAATAAAATGGTGAAAGTATGGCGTGTTATTTTGTAGTTCACACTCTGATAAACAAGATTATAGAAGTACCACTTCATGAATTGCATGATAAGGAACTCATTTTGAGAAAATATTAAATAGGTTAACATAAAACCCTTATCCTTAATTTTAGCGTAATCCTACAAAAGCGTGTTAAATCACTAAAATTAAAATTGGATATCATTTTCATTAATAAAACTAGGTGTAAGACTCATGTATTACATGAGTTCATTTTAAAAAAAAATATGAAAATTCTAAACATTTGAAAAAGTTTGAATTTATAAGAAAAATTAGAAAAATATTGAATTATTAAAATTAAAGTGTTTTTTCTCTTTTAAAATTAAACAAATAATTTAGATAAATAAACAAATGAAACTAATGAAGTTATAATTTAGAAATATTGAAATTAAAGGAAAGTTAATTATTAAAATAGATATGCATTTATTATTACATTTATTGCAATTATTACATTTAAATATTATGTGAAATTTAATAAAATAGAAAAAACCACAAAATGACATGTGGAAAAAATTTAATTGAAAATAACCACAAAATGACATGTGGCCAAATCAATAAGAATATAACATGTCGCAAAAAAAATTTCATTTATTAGAGTAGATTGAGAGCCAGAAGCGTAACGATGATTGTGATTTAAGCAAGGATAATATGCTCTTTAGAATGTAGCCAACTCTTTATCCAAATTACCTTTAGCAATAGAATTCAACATTATTTAAAAAAAGTGTTTAATAGCAAACAATTTTTTCAATATTTGTAAGCCAAAAATGAATAATTTGACACCACAAGCATGAACATACCTAATGGACTTAAAGGCTTAAACACTTAATCTGAACACATATACATGGTTTTTTTCCTTTTTAATTAATCTAGGGACTTAATTGGTTAAACCAAAAACCTAAATTAATGTGTTAAGACATTAGTCCTTCTATCTTTTTGCCTTTTTTTCTCTCATGCTAAAATTGATCAATATCGATTGGAATATAAGGGTAGAGCGGTCATTTAGTCCCATTTAGAAGGTTCATTCAACCTATAAAAAAACAAATGTAACACCTATAAAAACCATGTCAAATTTAAACTTTTAAAAACATTTCAAAACCATTAACCATTACAAAACTTGTTTTCAAATTGTATCATATCAGAGTGTCCAAGAAACAAGGTCATAAAAAGTGAGGAGCTGTACGATCATGCCTTTGCCTTGCCGTGATCCCCTGATGTACCTGAAACAATAAACTGAAACTGTAAGCCCGAGAGCTTAGTGAGTTCCCCCAAAATACCCATGCCCACAACAATACACATATACTCATAAACAACATACTATGGGTCCAGTCAATCATCGGGTTGGAATACCCCATGCCCTCACCCATCCGGTTGGAATGCCAACATACTATGGGTCCAATCAACCTCGGGATGGAATACCCCAGGCCCACAACCAGCATGTTGGAATGCCCACATACTGTGAGTCCAATCATCCTCAGGATAGAATACTCACGGCCTACAACCAACAGGTTGGAATGCCCAGGTCTATTGGCTTCCGCACAAAGCAGGTAAGCCTCAACCGCCAAAAAAACATGTGCACATATAGCAGATAATCACATAACAGTCTATAGACAACAACTGATCTAACGGATCATACCAAATAACACGTAATACCATCCTATCTACCAGGATACCGATCTAATAGATCATACTAACATAGCATATCCAGATAACAATCCAAAGGGCCAACCTTGGTGCCTTAGACCCTTGAGTATAGTGAGGATAACTCACCTCTCAACTGTCGACTTGAAAGATAAGATCAAACTCTCGGATCACCGCCACAAACTCCACCACCTATATTTACCATGGAAACATATTCATAAATTTCCAATTTCCCAAAATGCCCCAGAAATCAATTAGTCAACCCTTGGTCAAAGTCAAAGTCAACGGTCAAGGTCAACAGTCCATGTTGACCCGACTCGTGGAGTGCAGTCACTGACTCATCGAGTCCTCCCATAACTCGAGTAGTTATGAAATCCCCCCACCGACTCGTCGAGTTTCCCTGCAACTCGCCGAGTTCATGCGTGTCCAAATGTCGGGAAAACCCTAGTTGACTCGCCGAGTCACCCCACTGACTCGTCGAGTCCATGCAGAAGTCCTTACACGACAATCTTCATCAGACTCGCCGAGTTGACCAAGCAACTCGCCGAGTCCCTTCAGTCCTTTATCTATTCAAATGCTTTTTAAGCCATTTTAAGGTCCCATATTGCACATCAAGATTCCCAAGGCATGTTTATCACGTAAAGTTGCAAACTTTACGTGCATGCAAGGCTCTAAAGGCTTAGAGTGCCAAATCCAAGCTTGTAATGGAGTTTTACACCTAAGGAGAGGTTTACACTTGCTAAATCAAGAAACTTTATGGACTTAGAGACCAAAGAGAGTTCAGATCTGAAGTTGCAACTTCAGATCTTAGCTCTTACCCAAGAATAGCTTCCTAACATGCTAAAAAAGCCCTAATCTTTAACCAAATGAGATCTAGAAGGAAATGAGGTCAAGGTAACGACTTGATACCTTCAAATGATACTACACTGAGGTAGACTTCAGATCCACACACGTTCCTTGCTGCTAGTTACTAGATCTTCAAGCTCCTCTCACTAAGATCCACCTTCCAAAGCTTAAAACATACAAGAATGGAGCACATACACAGATTAAGGTTTGTTGGACTCTCAAGAGGCTGTAAGTGTCACACCCCCAAACCAGAATGGCGGAAACATTCGGGGGCGGATGACTTCACGTAGTATCATAACAGTTGAATATTGTAAAGAAAGTAAACACAACCATCATAAATATAATAAAAACTTACATTGTTGCGAGTAATACATGTTTCAAAAGAATATTACAAATATGATGATTTAAAATGTTTTGATAATAAACGCCTTAGCGTTCCTTCTCCAAAAGCTGATGGTTACCTGTATTACTGATTCCCTGAGAAATACAAGTAGTTTTGAAAGAGTGTCAACAATTAAGTTGGTGAGTTCATAAGCGCTTTTGTACTGAAATTTGTATGTCCTTGAGTAAAAATAACTGAACGTGTTTTCCATAAAATCCGATATTTTCTACATATAGTTTGAAAAGTTCCAAAGGCTGGAGTACAATCGTGTCTTTCGTGCTCGAATATATTAGTGTATTTATACTCAAATAATGTATTTACTGAATGTATCAAAAGTCTCGTAAATCAAACTTATTTTAATACTTCCGTGTGAGTTTTATAACCATGCTATTGACCCAGACTGCCTGTAACAACGTTCTTCAGGCGTTGTAGTGTTATGACGTTTGTCATCCCAGACCTGCCGGTCTAACTGTAGATAACAGTTTAGGTGCGGGATTGTCAATCCCGTATAGATCTATACACAAGTATCACGCTCTCCCTCCAAGAGATTATGGTTTATAATACAGGACTTGAAATACATACTTGAGAGTACGTTGAAGTTGAATGTCTCACAACTCTTAGTATTTAATAGATTTACGAAAAGAAAAGTCTATATTTCGTGTAGATGAAAGTATTTCATTTTCACAATGTTTACGTAAAGATGTAATGAATAACCGCAAACTATACCCATTATAGTTTTTCCGAAAGTGTGTTCCATTTGGCGATAAAAACTCGATGTAATACTAACTTTGCATGTAAAGTATAACGTTGATATCAAAGTTATTTTAACATTTATAAAAATGTAGGTGATGTATGTGAATCCGTATAAAACGATAAGTTTTTCTCGTATTGCACTTGTATTCCCCCCCTAAAACATGAAAAGACGTGAAAAAGTAGGGGTATGAACTCACCTGGAAAGTGTGATGATTCGAAGAAAATGAGATTTTTCACGGGCGGCACTTCGATCGGAACGTGGTGAGATTCTCGGGAATCTCGGGGATTCAGACCTTCGTCGGGGCTGAGGTATGAAAACCGGGGCTTCGGGATATTTCTTGCACGCAAAACGGAGTAAAAACGCAAGAGAAAGAGAGGAAATGAGCACTTATGCCCGGAACCCTCGCATTCCTTTTATAGGGGTTGAAGACCCTCGGTACGCTGGGCGTACGAGGTTACGCGGGGCGTACCCGTGCGTCATCGCTTACCACATCCTCGTCTGGCGGACTTCGGATGGGACGGGCATAGAGGCATAGAGGGGCGACGTGGACGATCCGGAGCCTAGCATCCGAGTACGCTGGGCGTACGAGGGTACGCTGGGCGTAAATCGTCTCGGTTTGTGCACCTCGAACTTGTAAAATCCGTAACTTTCGCATACGAACTCCATTTTTGACGTTCTTTATATGCACGCGTAGGTGAAAATATACTCTACAACTTTCATTTAGACTTCGTCAGCTAGTTTTGAATTTATTTTTAATTATATTTTATTTAATGGGCCGGGACACGATAATTCCGTTAAAAATCCATAACTTCTATATCCGATGTCCGTTTTCGTCTGTCTTTTTACCATTGAGCTACTATTGTGGAGACCTTCAACTCTTGTTTAGGTTGCGTTGGCTAAAAATCGCTCGGTCTTTATTTCGAGTTTTTAGCTGTCTACCGTTGTTCCGAAACTTAGAAAAATCATAACTTCCTCATACGAAGTCAGATTTGGGCGTTCTTTTTATGTATGCTCACAGTTTAATGAAATCTACGACTTTCGTTTAGATACCTAAGGCTAAAACGTATTTTATCGAAGTTTCACTTTTTACGTTTAGCAGTGTTTTACCGGGTGTGTCGTGGATTTTCGATTGGTCATAACTCCTTCGTTATAACTCAGATTTGAGTGTTCTTTACGTTTTTGGAAACCTTGGCACGATATCTAACACTTTATGCATCCCAATTAAGATTTTAGAACACTTCTTTTTTTGACGCTAATTTCGTTGATTCCAAATAGTTCATTATATTTGACTTTTTGAATGTTACATTGATTTGAAAAATATCGGGTTGTTACATCATCCCCCTGTTAGAGGGAATTTCGTCCCGAAATTTAATCTAAGACAGAGTTTATGGATTAGGAAAAATATGTGGGTACTTTTGTCTCATCTGATCCTCGCGTTCCCAGGTGTATTCAGGTCCTCGCTTGGCGTTCCAACAGACCTTCACAATGGGTATGCGGCTTTGTTTAGTCTTTTTAATTTCCCGATCCATGATCTCTACTGGTTCTTTTACGAATTGGAGATTCTCGTTGATTTCAATTTCGTCCAGAGGGATAACGAGGGTCTCATCGGACAAGCATTTCTTTAGGTTTGATACGTGAAACGTAGGGTGCACGTTATTGAGTTCCTGCGGTAATCGAAGTTTGTATGCCACTGGGCCGATCCTGGCAAGGATCTCGAATGGTCCGATATACCTTGGGTTTAGTTTCCCACACTTTCCGAAACGTATTAATCCCTTCCAGGGTGAGACTTTTAGTAGTACCCGGTCCCCAACCTGGAATTCTAAGGGTTTCCTTCTTTTATCCGCATAACTCTTTTGTCTGTCTCTTGAAGTCTTCAATCGCTCCCGGATTTGAACAATCTTCTCCGTAGTTTCCCTTATGATTTCTGGTCCAGTGAGAGTGCTGTCGGTTGCTTGTCCTCTTGCTAGTTGTGTGTCACCCACTTCAGCCCAGCACAGAGGTGATCTGTACTTACGGCCGTAGAGGGCTTCGAATGGGGCAAATTTGATGCTAGTGTGATAGATATTGTTGTACGAGAATTCTACCAATGGTAAAAGGGTGTCCCACGCCTTACCAAAATCGATCACACAAGCTCTTAGCATATCTTCTAAGGTTTGTATGGTTCTCTCACTCTGGCCGTCGGTCTGTGGGTGACAAGCGGTACTCATGTCTAACCTTGTTCCTAGAGATTTTTGTAGCGACTGCCAGAACCTCGAGGTGAATCTGCTATCTCGGTCTGAGATAATGGATATTGGTATACCATGCAGTCGTACAATCTCTCTGATGTATGTTCTGGTTAGCTTTTCCAGTTTATCCGTTTCTTTGATTGGTAGGAAGTGCGCGGATTTGGTTAGCCTGTCGACGATCACCCAGATGGTGTCGAGTCCGCTTGTTGTCTTGGGTAACTTGGTTATGAAGTCCATGGTTATCCGCTCCCACTTCCACTCGGGTATTTCCGGTTGTTGCAACAATCCTGAGGGCTTTTGGTATTCCACCTTGACCTTGGCGCAAATCAAACATTTGCCTACATAGGTAGCTATTTCGGCTTTCATGTTCGGCCACCAATACAACTTCTTGAGGTCGAAGTACATCTTGTCTGAGCTGGGATGTACGGAGTAGCGAGTTTTATGAGCTTCGTTCATGACAACATCCCTGAATCCACCAAATTTTGGTGTCCAGATCCGGTTCATGAGACAACAAACTCCGTCATCCCTGACTTCAAGGTTTTTGTCCATTCCTCTCAATGCTTCACCTGTCACGTTCTCTGGCCTCAAGGCTTCTTCTTGTGCTTCTTTGATTTGTGCGGACAGGTGTGAGTGGATGGTCATTGTTAAGGATTTCACTCGTCGGCCCGAGTATTCCTTTCGGCTGAGTGCATCGGCTACTACATTAGCTTTCCCGGGATGATAACGAATTTCGCATTCGTAATCGTTTAATAGTTCTACCCACCGTCTTTGTCTCATGTTGAGTTCCTTTTGACTGAGGATGTGTTGAAGGCTTTTATGGTCGGTAAATATTATACATTTCGTGCCGTAGAGATAGTGCCTCCAGATCTTTAGAGCGAAGACGACCGCTCCTAGTTCGAGATCGTGCGTGGTATAATTGACTTCGTGCGTCTTGAGTTGTCTCGAGGCGTATGTGATGACCTTCCTTTGTTGCATCAGGACACATCCAAGTCCCTGGTTTGACGCATCACAGTAGACCACGAAGTCTTCTGTTCCTTCTGGCAAAGATAATATAGGTGCACTACATAGGGCTCGTTTTAGTGTTTAGAATGCAACGTATTGTTTTTCTCCCCAGCTGAAGGTTACACCCTTCTGAGTTAGGGTGGTAAGTGGCTTAGCAATCTTTGAGAAGTTTTGTATGAACCTTCGGTAATACCCGGCGAGGCCCAAGAATTGTCGGATTTCCGTTGGAGTCCTTGGAGTTGTCCAGTTCTCGATTGCCTTGATTTTGGAAGGGTCCACGTGTATCCCCTCCTCGCTGACTACGTGACCTAGGAAATCTACTTTCCGAATCCAAAACTCGCACTTTGAGAATTTTGCGTAAAGCTTCTCTGTCCTTAATGTTTCTAAGACTTGTCGGAGATGTTGGCTATGTTCCTCCTTGCTCCTTGAATAGATGAGTATATCATATATGAACACGATCACAAATTTATCTAGGAAAGGACGACATACTCGGTTCATCAAGTCCATGAACACCTCCGGTGCATTTGTCAATCCAAAGGGCATTACTACAAACTTGTAGTGACCATAGCGAGTTCGGAATGCCGTTTTGGGAATGTCTCCTTCCAAGACTCGCAGCTGGTGATACCCAGATCTTAAATCGATCTTTGAGAAGTAGCTCGCTCCTTGTAGTTGGTCGAACAGATCGTCTATGCGCTGTAAGGGATATCGGTTCTTGATCGCGAGTTTGTTCAGTTCCCGGTAATCGATGCACATGCGGAAAGATCCGTCCTTCTTCTTTACGAACAGGACCGACGCTCCCCATGGTGAGAAGCTCGGTCTAATGAATCCTTTGCTTAGAAGTTCGTTCAGTTGGCTAGATAACTCCTGCATTTCAGCCGGTGCTAGACGGTATGGCGATTTTGCTACTGGGGTAGCTCCGGAAATCAAGTCGATCCTGAACTCGACTTGACGTTCTGGTGGGACTCCTGGAAGATCTTCAGGGAAAATGTCGGGGAAATTGCAGACTTCCGGAATGTCTTTAATGTCTTTCACTTCTTGTTTCTTGTCTATCACGTGGGCTAGAAAGGCACGATATTCTTTGCGAAGGTATTTTCGGGCTTTGACACAAGAGATGATTTGTAAATTTGTAATGGGTTTGTCTCCATAAATGATAAGAGTTTTGCCGCTTGGCAGATTGAGGCGAACGGCCCTTTCGTGACAAAGTATATCGGCATGGTGAAGGCTTAACCAGTCCATACCGATGATGACATCAAAACTTCTTATAGTAATTGGCATAAGATCGATTTGGAACGAGTGTTCGTTTAAATTTAACGTACAGCCTATGTACATATCGTTTACGCTTTCCGTTCTACCGTTTGCCATTTCTACTGTGAATATTTTATTGAGTGCTTGGGGTTTTTGATTAAGTAAATGTTTGAATTTATGACTCACGAAACTTCTCTCTGCACCACAGTCAAAGAGTATGCATGCATAAATGTCGTTGAGGAGAAACGTACCCGTAACCACCGTGGGATCGGCTATTGCCTCGTTCTGCCCTATTGCCAGCACTCTTCCTACACCGCCAGCATTCTTTGCCTTAGGGCAATCCCTCTTGAAGTGCCCAGTTTCCCCACACCCATAACATACCTGGCTTACTCCAGTACCAGGAACTTGGGTGATTGGTCGCGCCGGTGCCTTACAGAAACGGGCAGTGTGCCCTTTTCTGTCGCAGTTTTTACAGTGCATCTCTCGGCAATTACCGTGGTGATGGTAATTGCATTTGTTGCACTTTGGTAGGTTCCCAACATATTGTTTTGTCGGCGCAGGGGTAGCGGGAACAGCAGTGGAGGCAGTAGCGGCATGGACCGCCACTATTTGTTTCTTTGAAGGTTCTTGCGAAGTTTGACCTTTCCTCTTGTTCCAACACTTCTTGTTGTTGTTGTTGTTGGCATTGCTGTCATTGTTGTTGCTTCCTTTGGTTGGTTCCGGGACGACGGTCGTGACACTTTGGCAGACCCCATGATCAACGAGAGATTGTGCCAGTTCTTTGGCGTTGTTGAACGTCGTGGGTTTGGAAGCTAGCACACTTCCTCGAAGCTGGGGCAACAACCCCCAAATATACCTTTCCACCATTTGGCTTTCCAGAATCATCATTCATGGGAAAAGTATTGTCAAATCACTGAACCTATTCGTATAGCTTGTGATGTCCGAGCCTACCATTGTAAGGCCCGAAAGCTCCTGCTCGAGCTTCTGAATCTCGCCCCTTGGGCAGTACTCTCGTAGTAGCATCCGTTTCAGGTTCTCCCAACCCATTGAGTTTGCCACCACTAGAGTTAGTGACTTGACGTGGCCATTCCACCACGTTAGGGCTCGCTCGGAGAAAGTACAGGAGGCAAATTTTACTTTGCTTTCCTCGGGGCATGAGCATATCTCGAACACAGCTTTTGTTTTCTCTATCCATTGGGATAGAGCCATCACTCCCCCAGTTCCATTAAAGGGGATGGGTTTGCTGTTGGAGAAGTCCTTATAGGTACATTCCCCGGAACGACCTTGGTTTTGGCCATTAGTAGAGCTATTTATTCCTCCTCCTGATCCATTGTTACTCATTTGTGCCATTGTTGCGGTTACGGCAGCTGTTACAGCAGCCTGAAAGGTAGCAGCATCCATTGATGGAGGGGGTGGTGGAGGTGATGCTGGTGCTCCGTTTGTATTGAAACGTCGGGGATTTCTCCTTGGTGGCATGATTCTGCCACAAGTTAAGAGACGGATTCTTGATAAGTCATTAGAAATGATTATGGAAGGTTTTAGTATTATCAGTTTTAGTTCTGGTTTTCGCATGTAAATGGAAACTTTCAAAAAGGAGTGTATGATCCTTTTAAGAATTTAATGGAATACTCAAGGAAATAATAAATGCGTGTCAATTTCATTGATATTAGTAGATGATACAACGATCAGGAAAATTTGACCTTATATAGGTCTAGGGTACATCAATGAAAATGGGAAAATTTGACCGCATTCCGACCCCCGAACTGCGTTCTCACAATTCCTCGGGTTTACATTCTTAAAGGAAAGAGTAGCACCAACACTTATTTGATAGGTATATACATAGCGCCAGAAGTACGCGCTCTACTCTGAGCGGGTGGCACGCTGTGGTCCATGGTATGTGGTTGTGGAAGCCTTAGCTCGGGCTACTTGACGTTCAGCCTCGATGACGCGCCTCTCCATTGCGGCTTGGCTCATATGGAGCTCCCTCACTTCGGTTCTAGTAGCAGTGATGTCCTTCTGCAGGGAAAAGGTGTGCTCTATTGTTCGCTCATGCTCTTCGTCCAGACGACGAAGACGTACCGCGGTGACAGCAGCGGTGGCCCCAATGTCCAAGAATTGGTTGGCATTTGCTCTTGCTTGCTCGCCTTGGTTGGCAATGCGTCGGACCATGACAGGGAGTGCCCTGTCAGCTGAACCCCCGTTGCGGTGGTTATAAAAGCCTCGTGCCATGTCGTAGGGTGGGCGTTGCCCTTGTTCCCTGCTCCATTGCTTCAGATCCATAGCCCAACGGGGCGCCGGGCCCTGAAAGTTCCTTGGGGGATTTGCTGCTCCTCGGGGAGGATTGTAGATCTCAGGCTCCGAGTCTATGCTCCCACCATCTCCTTCCTCTTCTGTATCTTCGTCTGGGTCTTCCTCAGGATCCTCTTCGGATTCTTCTTCGGGTTCTTCCTCGGGAATTTCCTCTTCGGAATCCTCTTCGGGGTCGTCCTCAATCCAGCCTCCATTACCCTGGTTAGGGTAGTAGGGATCCCTGGGAATGTGAAAACCTGCCATTTCGTCTGATCGAGAATAGGGGCAAGGGAATTATATATAAAACTCGGGAGTAAGAAGGGTAATTTTCGATAAGGATAAATTTTATTCGACGATTTCTATTTCTAATTAAATACCGAGATTTGCATGATTATAACAGTTCTTTTAGTTTTTACAAAATACTCCTATAGTATTTCAAATTCGTGAGTTTGATTCTAGTATTTAATTTGGTAAGTTTTCGACTTGTTGCTTACTACGACCATTCCTCGACATACGTTGGTCACATCCAGGATAAATATAGTTGATCAGGCTATATTTATTCTCGATTTGATTACATACCCCGAGGCCTAGTCGTAGTGTCGCAACTTGCCTTAATACTTTTTTTTATAAAATTTTGCTATGATACGAGACCGATGCATGCGTGTACTTATACTTTTATAAAAAAAATGTATATCACTTTAATTTATACTTTTACGCGGGGCGTACCCGTGCGTCATCGCTTACCACATCCTCGTCTGCCGGACTTCGGATGCGACGGGCATAGAGGCGTAGAGGGGCAACGTGGACGATCCGGAGCCTAGCATCCGAGTACGCTGGGCGTAAATCGTCTCGGTTTGTGCACCTCGAACTTGTAAAATCCGTAACTTTCGCATACGAACTCCGTTTTTGACGTTCTTTATATGCACGCGTAGCTGAAAATATACTCTACAACTTTCATTTAGACTTCGTCAGCTAGTTTTGAATTTATTTTTAATTATATTTTATTTAATGGGCCGGGACACGATAATTCCGTTAAAAATCCATAACTTCTATATCCGATGTCCGTTTTCGTCTGTCTTTTTACCATTGAGCTACTATTGTAGAGAC
Source organism: Lactuca virosa (assembly GCF_052849685.1). Classification (NCBI taxonomy): domain Eukaryota; kingdom Viridiplantae; phylum Streptophyta; class Magnoliopsida; order Asterales; family Asteraceae; genus Lactuca; species Lactuca virosa. Next base: position 321,981,494 of record NC_136428.1, read on the forward strand.
CTTCAACTCTTGTTTAGGTTGCGTTGGCTAAAAATCGCTCGGTCTTTATTTCGAGTTTTTAGCTGTCTACCGCTGTTCCGAAACTTAGAAAAATCATAACTTCCTCATACGAAGTCAGATTTGGGCGTTCTTTTTATGTATGCTCACAGTTTAACGAAATCTACGACTTTTGTTTAGATACCTAAGGCTAAAAAGTATTTTATCGAAGTTTCACTTTTTACGTTTAGCAGTGTTTTACCGGGTGTGTCGTGGATTTTCGATTGGTCATAACTCCTTCGTTATAACTCATATTTGAGTGTTCTTTACGTTTTTGGAAACCTTGGCACGATATCTAACACTTTATGCATCCCAATTAAGATTTTAGAACACTTCTTTTTTTGACGCTAATTTCGTTGATTCCAAATAGTTCATTATATTTGACTTTTTGAATGTTACATTAATTTGAAAAATATCGGGTTGTTACAGTAAGGGAGGCTAATGACCCTTTAAATAGGGTGCAAAACCTCGGAAATTAGGTTTTCATCCTCGAGCTCCTACTCGTCGAGTCCTATCCTGGACTCGACGAGTAGGTCACTTAAACACGTGGCCAAACCAGCTCCTACTCGACGAGTTAAGGCATCCAACTCGTCGAGTAGACTTTGCAATTTATGAAAATTAAAGCCATAAAATTAATACCGGAGAGTCGGGGCGTTACAATTCTCCCCTACTTGAACTAGACTTCATTCTTGAAGTCCTCTGTGGTGAACAACTCCGGATAGTGCTCCCGCATCTCACCCTCCGGCTCCCACGTCCACTCAGACCCTCTTCGGTGCTCCCAATGTACCTTCACCAAAGGTATCTCCTTGTTCCGCAGAACCTTCACCTTCCTCTCCAGAATGGCCACTGGCCTCTCCACATAATTCAGGCGCTCATCGACCTGAATGTCATCCAACGATACTATCGCCTCCTGATCCATAATGCACTTTCGCAATTGCGAAAAACGTGAAAAGTGTTGTGGATCTAACTGAGCTCCTCCGGTAGCTCTAGTTTGTAAGCCACCTTGCCAACCTTGTCAATGATCCTGAACGGACCAATATATTGGGGGACCTAATTTCCCCCTCTTCCTGAAGCGGATCACACCCTTCCAGGGCGAGACCTTCAGGAGTACCATGTCACCAACCTGGAACTCTAACTCAGATCGGCGTTTGTCGGTGTAACTCTGCTGTCGACTATGAGCGGTCTGCAGTCCCTGTCTAATCTGCTGAATCTTCTCGGTAGTCTGTAAGACTACCTCCGTCCGTCCCATTACCCTATGTCCAACCTCACCCCAACAAACTGGGGTGCGACATCTCCGCCCATACAACAGCTCGAAAGGCGGCGTGCCAATGCTGGAATAATAGTTGTTGTTGTAGGCAAACTCTGCAAGGGGTAGGTGGGAATCCCAGCTCCCACCGAAGTCAATAACACACGCCCTCAACCTGTCCTCGAGGGTTTGTATGGTCCACTCGCTCTGATCGTCAATCTGCGGATGATATGCTGCGCTAAAATGCAGCCGCGTGCCTAGTTCCTCGTGGAACTTCCACCAGAATCGGGAGGTAAATCTAACATCTCGGTCGGAAACAATGGAAACCAGGACCCCGTCGCGAGCGACGATCTCGCAGACATAAACGTCGGCAACCTTCTCGGCCGATGTACTCTCCCGTATGGCCAAGAAATGGGCACTCTTGGTCAATCGATCCACGATGACCCATATAGCATCAAACCCCTTCGCTGTCCTCGGCAGCTTGGTAATGAAGTCCATCGTAATCTATTCCCATTTCCACACAGGGATCTCCAGGGGCTGCAGCTTGCCATGCGGCCTCTGATGCTCGGCCTTGACCATTCTATAGTTCAAGCACCTCTCGACGTACCAAGCAATTTCTCGCTTCATGCACGGCCACCAGTAACTCAAACTCAAGTCCCGGTACATCTTGGTGACCCCCGAGTGAATAGAAAAGTGAGACTTGTGAGCCTCCTCCATAACTGTCTGTCTGACCCCACCAGACATTGGCACCCATACCCGACCGCATCAGTCAACAGTCCCCGGCTATCCTGCACAAACCGGGTGTTCTAGCCCCTATCCTCTCTAGCTTCCAGTTCTCTGGTCGCATGCCCTCAGCCTGATCATCTCTAATCAAACTCACAAGTGGAGAATCCACCGCTATCCTCATACATATCGCTGGGGTGGAAGGCCTAGCTGACTTGCGGCTCAGAGCGTCCGCCACCACATTCGCTTTACCGGGGTGGTAAAGGATCTCGCAATTGTAGTCCTTGACTACATCCAGCCACCTGCGCTGCCTCATGTTCAGGTTCGGCTGATCCATGATGTGTCTCAGGCTCTTATGATCGGTGTATATGGTACAACGGACCTATAATGACTCCAAATCTTGAGAGAGAATACCAACGCTCCCAGCTCCAAATCATGTGTAGGGTATCTCGTGTCATGCGGCTTTAACTACCACAATGTGTAGGCTATCACCCGTTCCCTCTGCATGAGGACCGCCCCAAACCTGTGATGGATGCATCACAGAACACCACAAAATCCTCAACTCCCTCCGGGAGAGTCAAAACTGGAGCCTCGCACAACCGTTGTCGGAGGGTATCAAACTCCCTCTGCTGCTCAGGTTCCCACAGGAAATCTACCCCCTTGCTCGTCAGACGAGTGAGGGGTACTGCAATCTTGTATAAATCTCGTATGAATCTCCGGTAGTACCCTGCTAATCCCAGAAAACTCCTGATGTCTGAAGGAGACCTCGGAACCTTCCACTGCATGACTGCCTCGATTTTGGCCGGGTCGACCAATATTCCCTTCTGGTTAACGAGATGTCCGAGGAACTGGACCTCTCGTAACCAAAACTCATACTTCGAGAACTTGGCATACATCCTTTCTCGTCTCAGAACTCCCAATAACTCCCTGAGGTGCTCATCGTGTTGTTCTCGGGTCTTGGAATACATAAAGATATCATGTATAAACACGATGATCGAGCGATCAAGCATCGGTCTGCAGACCCGATTCATCAGGTCCATAAATACTGCTAGCGCGTTGGTGAGCCCAAACGACATCACCACGAACTCGTAATGTCTATAACGATTCCGAAACGCGGTCTTCTCCATGACCTCATCTCTGACCCGGACCTGATGATATCCCGACCTCAAGTCTATCTTGGAAAACCAAGATGCAACCTGTAACTGATCAAAGAGATCATCTATCCTCGAGAATGGATAACGGTTCTTCACCGTCAACTTATTCAACTCCCTATAATCAATGCACATCCGGTGCGAACCGTCCTTCTTCCTAACAAAGAGGATCAGTGCTCCCCATGGAGAACTGCTCGGACGAATGAACTGTTTGCCCAACAGTTCCTACAACTGTGATGGCAGCTCCTGCATCTCGGGTGGTGCCAGTCGGTACGGCGCCTTAGTGATAGGGGCCGCACCCGGCACTAGGTCGTTCCGGAACTCGACCTGCCTCTCTGGAGGTATCCCTGGTAACTCCTCCGGGAACACGTCAGCAAACTCTCTAACCACTGGAACCTTTGAGACTGGATCAGTCGGTAGACCGAAGAAGCAGAAACCCTGTGTTCGTTGGCGATTGAGACTCGCAATGGACACTCTAACTCGCCTACTGGCACACTGACCTCCCTCCTAAATATTTGTGATACAAATGACCGACTCGCCCCCGAGTCAAATAAAACCAATGCAGGCAAGGAGTTCACTAAAAACGTACCTAAACACAGGTACAACAGATAAGCATAAAGCAGATATAATCAATGAGATAAAGGATAGAAACACACCAGCAACCACATCCGGTGCTGCTCTTGCCTCCTCGGCTGTAAGCTGGAAGGCACCCCCCGGGGCCTTCGGAGACTCCGCTCTACCTGGCCTCCCATCCATAATCCTCAATGTAGTCGGCGCTGGAGCCTGCGCTTGCTTGGCGGCTAGTAGAGGACACTGAGCCTTCATATGGCCCACCTGCTCACAATGATAACAAAGCCTGACTCCGGGAGTCGGAGTCTGCTGCCTGCAATCCCTGGGTAGATGGCCCTGCTTGCCACATCGGTGGAACCCACTCCCTGATCGGCACGTCCCTGAATGACCCTTTCCGTACTTCCCACAAGTGCGGCCTGGCTGTCCCCCAGTCCTAGTATCAACGGTCTTAGACCGCTTCAGCACCGACTGTGACTGTGTTGGGGCCTGTCGATGCTCCCTAAACTTCAACTCAATCTCCAACTCGCGCTGCCTAGCGGTCTTTTGTAAGTCCAATAGTGTATCACATCGCTGAGTGGCAACAAACTGACGGATGTCAGTCTTGAGCATGCACAGATAACGTGTCATCTGAGCCTGCTCCGAGGCAAACTCCGTGCAAAACATCGCCCTCTCGGTAAATATGCGGGTGATCTTCATCACCGACTCAGTATCCCGCTTCAGATCTAAGAAATCATGTGACAACCGCTCGCACTCGACCCGTGGAATGTAGCGAGCGCGGAACATATCCATGAACTGCTCCCAAGTAATAGCATCTCTCTGGTCATCCGTATATGACCCAGTCACCAGCCTCCACCAGTCCTTCGCCCCATTCCGTAACAAGTTCAAGGCACACCTGACCTTCTGGTCAGTAAGACATGAACACGTGAAGAAACATCCCTCCACGTCAGACAGCCACCTCATGGATACGATAGGATCCTGAGTACCATCGAAAGTCGAGGGCTTCGTATTATCAAAGTCCCGGTACTGAAAAACTCGGCCAGCTCCTCCCCCTGCCGCTGTTACAGCCGCGGTAGCTTCAGCGGCAGCCGTCTCAGCAAGGGCTGCGTATCTGTCATCGAAGTACTCCATCATAGTGGACTTGGTAGTCCCAAACAACTCCAGAATCTGACCCCGGACAATCCCGACCACCTCGCGGATGATTTCCCTGACACGATCCTTTGTCAACACTAGCCCCTCCTAGCCGATAAGCTCAGGCGCTGCCGGGGCCTCCTGATCGCCTGGCCTTGATCCCGATCCGGATCCAGTCACAAAATGCCTCGTAACCACCATACTGAAATATAATAAAAAGATATCAGACAATCCACATCAATAGCCGGGAACCAACTCCCGACCATACCCTAAGGGTTGTGACTTCCTTGCTACGCGTATGGGTCCTGTGCTTTAAGTAGTACGGGCCCATACTACCTTCCACTTCTACCCATATTTGTCTCAAGTATCACCACAACACCCTAACAATATACATAAACATGGTGGTCGCTCAACCTTACTCCTAGAGGAAGGCTAACTGTCTCACAACTGACATACCGGCCTTACACAACCCACCAATCCATCAAACTTCCACCAACCCTGCAGCACTAGTGTATGCTAGCCATACATAACGTTGGACCCTATAAACTTTCGAATATATGATCCTAACCTAAGCCCCCAATCAAACAAGAACAGAACATAAGGCTAAACCAAACATTCTCAGGCTATAAGATGTTAATTGTATACAGCCGTGATGCATACACAAGTAACTACCGTAATGATGTCAATCTCACATAAGGAAAACCCTAGGGTTGCAGGCATCATGTAATCAGTAAATTCTATCATGCAATTCCTGAAGATCCCTAGCCTAGTACTAGCATGCTATTCTAACATATCATGATATCAAATAACTGTATGGTATTTTGGGGTCTACTTACTGGCTCCGGCTGATCGTACACCCTGCATCCTCCTTTACTTATTTTGAAAACCATTTTAACATTATTTTGAAAATCTTTCAGTGATTTGAGACTGGATTCACACGAATGTTCCTCCAATTCACTCAAACCAAGGCTCTGATACCAACTTGTAACACCCATAAAAATCATGCCAAATTTAAACTTTTAAAAGCATTTCAAAACCATTAACCATTACAAAACTTGTTTTCAAAATGTATCATATCAGAGTGTCCCAGAAATAAGGTCATAAAAAGTGAGTAGTTGTATGATCATGCCTTTGCCTTTCCGTGATCCCCTAATGTACCTGAAACAATAAACTGAAACTGTAAGCCCGAGAGCTTAGTGAGTTCCCCCAAAATACCCATACCCACAATAATACACATATACTCATAAACAACATACTATGGGTCCAGTTAACCATCGGGTTGGAATACCCTAGGCCCTCAACCATCCGGTTGGAATGCCAACATACTATGGGTCCAATCAACCTCGGGATGGAATACCCCAGGCCCACAACCAGCATGTTGGAATGCCCACATACTGTGAGTCCAATCATCCTCAGGATAGAATACTCACGACCTACAACCAACAGGTTGGAATGCCCATGTCTATTGGCTTCCGCACAAAGCAGGTAAGCCTCAACCGCCAAACAAACATGTGCACATATAGCAGATACTCACATAACAGTCTATAGACAACAACTGATCTAACGGATCATACCAAATAAACGTAATACCATCCTATCTACCAGGATACCGATCTAGCAGATCATACTAACATAGCATATCCAGATAACAATCCAAAGGGCCGGCCTTGGTGCCTTAGACCCTTGAGTATAGTGAGGATAACTCACCTCTCAACTGTCGACTCGAAAGATAAGCTCAAACTCTCGGATCACCGCCACAAACTCCACCACCTATATTTACCATGGAACCATATTCGTAAATTTCCAATTTCCCAAAATGCCCCAGAAATCAATTAGTCAACCCTTAGTCAAAGTCAAAGTCAAAGTCAACGGTCAAGGTCAACAGTCCATGTTGACCCGACTCGTTGAGTGCAGTCACTGACTCATCGAGTTCTCCCAGAACTCGAGTAGTTGTGAAATCCCCCCACCGACTCGTCGAGTTTCCCTGCAACTCGCTGAGTTCATGCGTGTCCAAATGTCGGGAAAACCCTAGTTGACTCGCTGAGTCACCCCACTGACTCGTCGAGTCCATGCAGAAGTCCTTACACGACAATCTTCATCAGACTCGCCGAGTTGACCAAGCAAATCGCCGAGTCCCTTCAGTCCTTTATCCATTCAGATGCTTTTTAAGCCATTTTAAGGTCCCATATTGCTGATCAAGCTTCCCAAGGCATGTTTATCATGTAAAGTTACAAACTTTACGTGCATGCAAGGCTCTAAAGGTTTATAATGCCAAATCCAAGCTTGTAATGGAGGTTTACACTAGCTAAAGCTGGAAAGTTTATGGACATAGAGACCAAAGAGAGTTCAGATCTGAAGTTGCAACTTCGGATCTTAGCTCTTATCCAAGAATGTCTTCCTAACATGCTAAAAAAAGCCCTAATCTTTAACAAAATGAGATTTAAAAGGAAATAAGGTCAAGGTAACGACTTGATACCTTCAAATGATACTACACTGAGGTAGACTACAGATCCACACACGTTCCTTGCTGCTAGCTACTAGATCTTCAAGCTCCTCTCACTAAGATCCACCTTCCAAAGCTTAAAACACATAAGAATGGAGCACACACACGGATTAGGGTTTGTTGGACTCTCAAGAGGCTGTAAGGGAGGCTAATGACCCTTTAAATAGCCTGCAAAACCCCGGAAATTAGGGTTTCATCCTCTAGATCCTACACGTCGAGTCCTATCCTGGACTTGGCGAGTAGGTCACTTAAACATGTGGCCAAACCCGCTCCTACTCGACGAGTCATGGCATCCAACTTGTCGAGTAGACCTTGCAATTTATGAAAATTAAAGCCATAAAATTAATACCTGAGAGTCAGGGCGTTACAACAAAACTTATGTATACAGCATTTTATCCACACATCCATCGTTACCCATACAACATTTGATAGGAAAAATAAATGAAGGAAATTGGTTAAAATTAGGACTTAATGTGGAAACTGTCTAGTAAGTTAACATATGGAAGAGGTACATATCAATAAAAGATATAAATCACATATTAAGACGAGTGTATCACATCTACTTAAATGAAACATAATCAATCCTACCTTTTTCAGTTTCATAGCATCTTTCACATGAGTATCACCTTAATGGTTATCACATGGGTTTGATCTTAATGGTAATGTCAATTATCCAAAAAGAAACATCCGGAACTCTATAAAGCAAATACCTCTTTCTCCAATTATTTGGCTACATCCTCAAACAAAAATTTTGGAGTTGAGCCTAATAAGCTACAACTCCTTTACCTGTCAAATCAACCTAAAACAATGTTACACATGAAATGATAACCATCAAAATCCCATTATACTAGACTTGTAAGGCCATACAGTAATTTTACTAAACTACATGATAACAATAGACAATAGTAGCCTCATTGAGTTTTTTCCCTAAGTGTACCGAAATTTGCATCTTCCATCATCTTGCGAAATTCATCATGTTTTTTGTGATCCACATTTTTTATATGTTCCTTAAAGAAAAAAAAAATTAATGATTTTGATCTAAAAATGAGAAGGGAGATTGTCGTTGAACAAGAAAATTGTAGTCAAAGGCACATTATAAATTTCATTTGGTTGTCTCCTTCCTTCCGTGGGTCACAATCATATTCCTGCCACCAGAAAAGTAATATCAACTTATTTGCCTTATAGCAATGAAAGTCATTGGTTGATGTAGAAAATATATGTGCAATATCTTCAAGTGATAGATCTTTCCAAGAATGTTCTGTAACATCCTAATTTTGAGGGATAATGCCTTTGTATGTTATTCATGAGTTTGCTTGGGTGACTCGACGAGTTAGTGCTTCAACTCGTCGATTAGAGTCGTGTTTGGCCACGTGGGATTAGTAACCTACTCGACTAGTCAGAGAGTCGACTCGCCGAGTAGACGCAGTGTGATAAAACCCTAAATCCTCGGGTTTGGGGCCTATTTAAGGACACTTATGGCCTCATTTGCGGCTCATCAGCTGCCTACCTTCACTGAGAGAAACCCTGATCGGCCTTTGAGCTAAGAGAAAGAGTATTTGAGCTAACTTTGAGTGTTTGATGCATCTTTTGAAGAGAAAGGAGGGATACCAAGCCAAGGGACGAGAGGAGGCTGTTAGATTCGTGGCTATTTCATCCAAGAGCTTCTGTGAAAGGTATAAAGTCCACACCTTTCTCATTTTATTGAATAAATCTCATGATTTTGGAGTTTAGGGCTTTTTCCTTCTAATATTGGGACTTTGAGTGGATTGAGTTCATATAGAGGTTTGGATTTCAGATCTGGACCTTGTGAGGTCCCTAGAGTCCAAAGGTACCTGCTTTAATCAGCCATAATAGAGCTTTTGAGGGAAAAACCTTTAATAGAGCATGGACATAAAGCTCATGACTTTACGTGATAATCCAGCCTTGAGAGTGTAGATCTAGAGTTTGGGAAGGTTTTCTGCCTTAAAATCGTCCGAATGAGAAGTGAGTCTGAATGGACTCGCCGAGTCAATGAGCCGACTCGACGAGTCGGTTAGGGTTTGTCCCGATGAGCTTGATCGTGCAATAACTCGGCGAGCTAAGATGAACTTTCATGAGACTTCTAAGGAAACAAGGGGACTCGACGAGTTGCAAGAGTGCACTCGACGAGTTGGGTCAACCTTGGCTGTTGACTCGAGTTTGACTTCTATTGACTTTAGGGTTTGGTCAACATGAGTAATGGAGACCACGGAGGGGTACTATGGTCTTTTTACCCATTCCAAGAGTTAGAGAGAGAGAGAGAACAATCTTTTTTATAGTTTAAGTATGAGTAGAGTATTAATTAGAGATAATTATTCTATGTGTTAGGCAAAGGCTAGTTCGAGATCCCGTGTATGAGATTGTTACTTGCTAGCTTATGAGGTGAGTCTTCTCACTATACATACCTAGAGTGGTAATCTGAGTTGTGTGACCAAGAGGGTCTTATGTGTTTATTTGAGTACTGTAATGTTTTGCATTATGTCTATGTGATTTATGCTATGTGTTATTCTGAGTATACAGAGTTAGGACCGGAGGGTCTACAGAGTTAGGACCAAAGGGTCCCAGAGTTAGGACTGGAGGGTCCACCAGAGTTGTGGGACTGGAGGGTCCCACTGAGACACATTGACCAAGGGGGTCTTACAGAGTTATAGCCTCGAGTGGCTAATGAAGCCAAGGGACAAGAGGAGGCTGTTAGATTCGTGGCTATTTCATCCAAGAGCTTCTGTGAAAGGTATAAAGTCCACACCTTTCTCATTTTATTGAATAAATCTCATGATTTTGGAGTTTAGGGCTTTTTCCTTCTAATATTGGGACTTTGAGTGGATTGAGTTCATATAGAGGTTTGGATTTCAGATCTGGACCTTGTGAGGTCCCTAGAGTCCAAAGGTACCTGCTTTAATCAGCCATAATAGAGCTTTTGAGGGAAAAACCTTTAATAGAGCATGGACATAAAGCTCATGACTTTACGTGATAATCCAGCCTTGAGAGTGTAGATCTAGAGTTTGGGAAGGTTTTCTGCCTTAAAATCGTCCGAATGAGAAGTGAGTCTGAATGGACTCGCCGAGTCAATGAGCCGACTCGACGAGTCGGTTAGGGTTTGTCCCGATGAGCTTGATCGTGCAATAACTCGGCGAGCTAAGATGGACTTTCATGAGACTTCTAAGGAAACAAGGGGACTCGACGAGTTGCAAGAGTGCACTCGACGAGTTGGGTCAACCTTGGCTGTTGACTCGAGTTTGACTTCTATTGACTTTAGGGTTTGGTCAACATGAGTAATGGAGACCACGGAGGGGTACTATGGTCTTTTTACCCATTCCAAGAGTTAGAGAGAGAGAGAGAACAATCTTTTTTATAGTTTAAGTATGAGTAGAGTATTAATTAGAGATAATTATTCTATGTGTTAGGCAAAGGCTAGTTCGAGATCCCGTGTATGAGATTGTTACTTGCTAGCTTACGAGGTGAGTCTTCTCACTATACATACCTAGAGTGGTAATCTGAGTTGTGTGACCAAGAGGGTCTTATGTGTTTATTTGAGTACTGTAATGTTTTACATTATGTCTATGTGATTTATGCTATGTGTTATTCTGAGTATACAGAGTTAGGACCGGAGGGTCTACAGAGTTAGGACCAAATGGTCCCAGAGTTAGGACTGGAGGGTCCACCAGAGTTGTGGGACTGGAGGGTCCCACTGAGACACATTGACCAAGGGGGTCTTACAGAGTTATAGCCTCGAGTGGCTAATGAAGCCAAGGGACGAGAGGAGGCTGTTAGATTCGTGGCTATTTCATCCAAGAGCTTCTGTGAAAGGTATAAAGTCCACACCTTTCTCATTTTATTGAATAAATCTCATGATTTTGGAGTTTAGGGCTTTTTCCTTCTAATATTGGGACTTTGAGTGGATTGAGTTCATATAGAGGTTTGGATTTCAGATCTGGACCTTGTGAGGTCCCTAGAGTCCAAAGGTACCTGCTTTAATCAGCCATAATAGAGCTTTTGAGGGAAAAACCTTTAATAGAGCATGGACATAAAGCTTATGACTTTACGTGATAATCCAGCCTTGAGAGTGTAGATCTAGAGTTTGGGAAGGTTTTCTGCCTTAAAATCGTCCGAATGAGAAGTGAGTCTGAATGGACTCGCCGAGTCAATGAGCCGACTCGACGAGTCGGTTAGGGTTTGTCCCGATGAGCTTGATCGTGCAATAACTCGGCGAGCTAAGATGGACTTTCGTGAGACTTCTAAGGAAACAAGGGGACTCGACGAGTTGCAAGAGTGCACTCGACGAGTTGGGTCAACCTTGGCTGTTGACTCGAGTTTGACTTCTATTGACTTTAGGGTTTGGTCAACATGAGTAATGGAGACCACGGAGGGGTACTATGGTCTTTTTACCCATTCCAAGAGTTAGAGAGAGAGAGAACAATCTTTTTTATAGTTTAAGTATGAGTAGAGTATTAATTAGAGATAATTATTCTATGTGTTAGGCAAAGGCTAGTTCGAGATCCCGTGTATGAGATTGTTACTTGCTAGCTTACGAGGTGAGTCTTTTCACTATACATACCTAGAGTGGTAATCTGAGTTGTGTGACCAAGAGGGTCTTATGTGTTTATTTGAGTACTGTAATGTTTTGCATTATGTCTATGTGATTTATGCTATGTGTTATTCTGAGTATACAGAGTTAGGACCGGAGGGTCTACAGAGTTAGGACCAAAGGGTCCCAGAGTTAGGACTGGAGGGTCCACCAGAGTTGTGGGACTGGAGGGTCCCACTGAGACACATTGACCAAGGGGTCTTACAGAGTTATAGCCTCGAGTGGCTAATGAGTTGTATGTGGTATTTTGGGGAACTCTCTAAGCTTCGTGCTTACCGTGGTATGTGTTATGTGTTTCAGGTTCTTATCAGGATCGTGGGAAGGCGCCGGCTCGATTGTACACACATCTGAGTAGGGATATATTTTTGGAGGATCCTGGATTTGTGATAAACAACTTTTGAAATATGTTCATAAATTGATACTTGTGAATTGTGAGAAAATGTGGCATGTGTTTTATTGTGTTTTAAAAAGAAAATTTTGGTTTGAAAATTTACGTCGTTACAAAAAGCCTTGGTTTGAGGGATTCGGATGCACCTCCGGGTGTGTTTGGACTCAAACTGAGGATTTGAGAAAGATTTTCAAAAGAGATAATTTTTTCTAAAATGAGAAAGAGTTTAAGAGAAAACGAGTTGGAGCCGTGTGTACAATCAACCAGAGCCCGAACGGTGATTTCCCAAAATACCCTTACTTTTGTGCTATGAGATATTTATGAGATATTTTATGAGATATTATGCATGCTAGAGATAGGCTAGGTATTTCATATTTTAGGACTAGAGTTTCCTGATTTGTGATGCCTTAGCCTAGGAATTGCTGCTATCTGTGATGTGCTTTTGAGTATGTGCTGAGTAAGAGTATCTAGCAGGAGTCACCTAGAGAGAGAGTTCTGAGTTGAGAGATAATCTAGGAGAGATACCTAGATGAGCATTTGAGGAGTCTACTGAGAAGAGTAGTTAGATACCTCGAGAGGTAGGATTGCCTGAGTCGGCGATGTCTTTTGAGTTGTGAATAGAGCAAGAGGAATTATATGCCAGAGTGGCTTTATGTTTTAGTGTAGGTTATTCGATGCCCGAATGCTGCTTGCTTCGTGCTTTGTGGAACTCTTGATGTTGGGAGTCAGCTACTAAGTGGATATGACGATATTTAGGAGGTAGATGGTTGGCATCATGGGGAGTTCCTCAGCAGCTGATGGCAGAGCAGTGTGAGAAACTAGAAAGAGCCTAGGGAGTAACTTTAGTCAGATGAGTACGCTGATAAGAGGGGAGTTTTCGCTGGAGAGTGACCAAGTATATCGTGATTGGTAATTGAGGAGGTTGAGCAACTACTTAGAAAATCTGGGACGATCCGTGTGGAAAGTATGGGTAGATGTGACAGGTAGTATGGGCCCGTACTACTGAAAGCAGAGGACCCATACTCAAAACAAGGAGAATTCCAGAGGTTCTAAGTAGCAGATTGAGAAGAGGTTCTAAGTAGCAGATTAAGAAGAGGTTCTAAGTAGCAGATTGAGAAGAGGTAACATTGTTCGAGTACCATGAATTGTAGCAGATTGAGAAGAGGTAACATGGTTCGAGTACCATGAATTGTAGCAGATTGAGAAGAGATAACATGGTTCGAGCACCATGATTTGTGGCAGATTGAGAGAAGATAGCATGGGTCGAGTACCATGATTCGTAGTGGACAGTGCTTCTAACCTTACCAATCGTCCTGTTGTGCTGATTTAGACTGAGAATGGATATTATAGAGTGTGGGGCCAGAGGGCCATGTCGATCAAGTCTCAAAGGAGTGTACCTTAGGAAGGAAATCGAGTTAGTTTCCGAGAGATTTTACTGGTGAGATGCCAGTTGGAGTCGCAAGACTTAGGGATGAGGCTTTATGGAGGATTGTGGTCTGAGTTTAGCAGTCGTCCGTAGTTGAGGAGTCACCTTCTGTGACAAGAGTTGCGCTTTTCCCGTTCCTGTGAGAACCAACGGAGATAACGAGCTCACAGTTTCAGAGTTTGGAGGTAAACCCCGTGGGGGGGGGGGGGTAACATATAGTTGTGACTTTTCATCAGAGTATTTTGTAATAAGTCTGCTGCAAGGTATTTTACATACCGAGAGAGGGACATCAGTAGGGAATGAGATGGACGAGACGGGGATATGCCTTAGTTGAGTATACTAGGGCATATGTTGGCAACAGTTTTGAGGAATTAAGAGAAGCATTTGGGGCGGTGGCCCTTTTCGTTTGCATTGGGCAATTGAGAGGCCCGGTAGTGTGGTGGTATGAGAGTTTGGGTGGTAGAGGCAGTCATGTTGGAAAGTTTCCAAGGATTTCATCTGAGATTCGGGATATTTGAAACTGCTTGGTCTCTATCGGGAAGATAATCGAGTGTCATATGGTACTTTTCAAGAGTAAGTGTGATGTACTTGGCGAAACAGTCTGTGGAGTAGATTTGTAGTGTGCCGATTGGTGATGGTTCGAACCCTGAGTGGGGGAGAACCCGATATTTATTTGAGAGGACCATATATTTGTTCAAGTGCGATTAGAAAACTAGGTATGGGGATCTGCGGTGCGGATACATGAGGCCAGGGTTATTGGTGATCGAGGTGAGGTACAGGGCGAGATAATGCGTGTTGTACATATTCAGGGAATGAGGATTGTTTCCGTGGCAAGTAGTTGTTGGTCAGGGACCTTAAGGTGGTTAGAAACTCTTCGAGGTTGTAATTGTTGAATTCGAGGTGGTTGGCTCGTAAGGATAGTCGTGACAGTTGAGAATTTCTAGTTTGATGAATGGGTGGTTATGTGCACCTTGGGAAGGGCAAGAATTGATTGGGCAACCAAATCCAGAGTCTGTATGAGTATTCTTGCAGGGGTTGTGAGCATCAGAGGAGGGAGTTTCAGATTGTCGTCAAAGTGTTCTGAGTCATTGACGATTCCTCTATGTTTCAAATTGAGATTTGGAATTTTTCGAAATTATGAGTTGTGCGAGAGGAAGATCAGTTGTGAGATTCTGAGAGGATGCAATGCGGTATCTGAGTATGATGTCGCGAGTAGGAAATCAGTGGTTGAGGCAAGACATCGTGAGGTCCTGTGATGGTGTACCGAGGTATCCGAGTATGATGCCCTAAATTTCGGCTTATTTTGAGACTTGAGTTATGTGATGGAAAGTGGTGTAGCAAGTGTCTATGGTTTCAGTGGGAGCCCTATGGCTAGTTGTCATCAACAGGATTATCTGAGAATGTGAATTGCAGTGAGAAAAAGTGTTTTGTCATGATGATGGTCGTCAGGAGTAGTGATGCTTAAGTTGGGTGGGCGTGTGTCACTATCTATGTTGGGTCGCAGATCATGAGTTAGTGAACGCAGTGAGGTGATGACCTGAGGACGAGATCGTGGGGTGATAAGAGAGAGTGGTGTGATACTGCGAGGAGCAGTAGTATTCACCAGTCAGTGAAAGAGTGTTGTGATACTGCGAGAAGTTGTAGTATTCACCAGTCAGTGAAAGAGTGTTGTGATACTGCGAGGAGCCGTAGTATTCACTAGTTAGCAAGAGGGTGTTGTGATACTGCGGGGAGCCGTAATACTCACCAGTCATCGAGAGAGTGTTGTGATATGGCGGGGAGCCGTAGTATTCACTAGCCAGTAGGAGAGTGTCGTGATGCTGCGGGGAGCCATAGCATTCACGAGTCAGTAAGAGAGTGTCGTAGGCCTGCAGGAGGCCGTAGCCTTCACAAGTTAGAGAAAGAGAATGTTGTGATACCATGGGGAGCCGTGTTATTCGTTAGTCAGAGCATGACGCAAGAGAGTTCTTGGACTTGGGTAGCCTTATTAATTAAGTCTTCGGGAAACATGCTGGCCAGACCAAGGGAAAGACGGGGGTCTCCATAATGGTCGGGAATTATTATATTTTGAGTTAAGGTGTGGTTATCTCAATCATAAGGAATCAGAGAAGTGACGTACGCGTGGGTTGCAGGTCATGGGTTGCAAGTTGAGTCTTTCGTTGGGACGAGTGGTTCCAATTCTATGCCGGACCAGACTCACGAGTTGAGTTTGATTCTAGTGGGGTATTGAGTAGGCAGAATGAGATTCTGGATTCAGAAATGGATTTCATTTTGAGGGGTATTGTTTTTTTCAGCTGATGTCTTAGACCTGAGTGGGTCAGTTCGTTGCTATGGGAAAAACCGCGAGACGTATGGAATTAACGAGCAGTAGATGACAGAGGTCGAAGGTGAGACGATTTCAGTTGGGATGGTAGTATTCGCTTGGGGTAAAACGAGGTTCGTGACTTGTGTGTCACAATGGGCCGAGATAGTTATTGTGCGAAGGAAGCCAGTGAGACGTTGTTGGGTATGCAATGAGTAATCTTTGGAGGTTCAACTGTTGGGCCGGGAGTTGACCTAGTGCTCAAGTGTTGAAGGGAATAATTAAGAGGAAGCTGGGGTTTATGATTATAGATGTCAGAGGGCACTTCTGAGCGAGCGTGACCATTTTCTTGTGTCCGAGGACAGGGTGTCAAGAGTTCATTATTCAGATAGATTCTGACAGCAGTACAATAGGTGGGTCCCTAGTGAGATGTGACCTTTTTGTTTCTTTGGAGTGTGAGTCGGTTCGATTAATATATCTGGTATGTGTGATCGGTAGACAAACTATGGATCAATGGCTTGATTCTGTCAGTCACAACAAAAGAATCAGGGTGACAGTGTGTTATCTGGGTCTGTTATTCGAGGAGCGATTAGCATGATGATATCTTGCGAGGGTGGTCTGGCAGGGAGACAGACCACTAAAGTTTTCAAATTCCAGAGAGTCAGAATGGGTACCGTAGCGGCAGAGGGGTCAGTCTTTTTTGGAATTGGGAGTCCCGGTTTTGGATTCATGTGTCATTTAAGGAAGATTGTTGTATGGTATGAGATCCTTTCGGTGGTGCTTTCTCGGGTTATGGAGTTTTGAATCTCTGTGATGCTAAGGAGCGATTTCGGGGGAGAAATCAAATTAAGTGGGGGAGAATTGTAACATCCTAATTTTGAGGGATAACGCCTTTATATATTATTCATGAGTTTGCTTGGGTGAATCGACGAGTTAGTGCTTCAACTCGTCGAGTAGAGTCGTGTTTGGACACCTGGGATTAGTAACCTACTCGACGAGTCAGAGAGTCGACTCGCCGAGTAGACGCTGTGTGATAAAACCCTAAATCCCCGTGTTTGGGGTCTATTTAAGGACACTTATGGCCTCATTTGCGGGTCATCAGCTCCCTACCTTCACTGAGAGAAACCCTAATCGGCCTTTGAGATAAGAGAAAGAGTATTTGAGCTAACTTTGAGTGTTTGGTGCATCTTTTGAAGAGAAAGGAGGGATACCAAGCCAAGGGACGAGAGGAGGCTGTTAGATTTATGGCTATTTCATCCAAGAGCTTCTGTGAAAGGTATAAAGTCCACACCTTTCTCATTTTATTGAATAGATCTCATGATTTTGGAGTTTAGGGCTTTTTCCATCTAATATTGGGACTTTGAGTGGATTGAGTTCATATAGAGGTTTGGATTTCAGATCTGGACCTTGTGAGGTCCCTAGAGTCCAAAGGTCCCTGCGTTAATCAGCCATAATAGAGCTTTTGAGTGAAAAACCTTTAATAGAGCATGTTCTTGGCATTTCAAGCCCTAAGTGCCATGCATGGATGTAAAGCTCATGACTTTACATGATAATCGAGCCTTGAGAGTGTAGATCTGGAGTTTAGGAAGGTTTTTTGCCTTAAAAACATCCGAATGAGAAGTGAGTCTGAATGGACTCGCCGAGTCAATGAGCCGACTCGACGAGTTGGTTAGGGTTTGTCCCAATGAGCTTGATCATGCGATAAATCGACGAGTTGGGGGTCAACTCGACGAGCTAAGCTGGAATTTCATGAGACTTCTGAGGAAACAAGGGGACTCGACGAGTTGCAAGAGTGCACTCGACAAGTTGGGTCAACCTTGGCTGTTGACTCGAGTTTGACTTCTCTTGACTTTAGGGTTTGGTCAACATGAGTAATGGAGACCACGGAGGGGTAAAATGGTCTTTTTACCCATTCCAAGAGTTAGAGAGAGAGAACAACCTTTTTTATGTTTTAAGTATGAGTAGAGTATTAATTAGAGATAATTATTCTATGTGTTAGGCGGAGGCTAGTTTGATATCCCGTGTACGAGATTGTTACTTGATAGCTTACGAGGTGAGTCTTCTCACTATACATACCTAGAGTGGTAATCTGAGTTGTGTGACCAAGAGGGTATTATGTGTTTATTTGAGTACCGTAATGTTCTGCATTATGTTTATGTGATTTATGTTATGTGTTATTCTGAGTATACAGAGTTAGGACCGGAGGGTCCCAGAGTTAGGACTGAAGGGTCCACCAGAGTTGTGGGACTGGAGGGTCCCACTGAGACACAGTGACCAAGAGGGTCTTACATAGTTATAGCCTTGAGTGGCTAATGAGTTGTATGTGGTATTTTGGGGAACTCACTAAGCTTCGTGCTTACCGTGTTATGTGTTATGTGTATCAGGTTCTTATCGGGATCGCGGGAAGGCGTCAGCTCGATTGTACACACATCTGAGTAGAGATATGTTTTTGGAGGATCCTGGATTTGTGTTAAAAAACTTTTGAAATATGTTGATAAATTGATACTTGTGATTTTTGAGAAAATGTAGCATGTGTTTTATTGTGTTTTAAAAAGAAAATTTTGGTTTGAAAATTTACGTCGTTACATGTTCCTTTATTACAAATGTGTCCTTATTTATTTGGATGAAATGCTTAATGGAATCATGGATAATTTGTTGGCAATTTTAATGGCATCAAACATTTTGTGTAATTGGAACTAATATGTGTGATAAGAAGCTTATTATGTGTATTCTATATTATAAGTTCAGTGAATGTAGAATGCATGCATATATAAGATAGAATTATAAGCATGTATGATATAATGATAGGTGAAACATCCCAAAAATACAGTCCAAAAATTTCTTTTTAAATCATTACGAAAACCATAGCTATCAAACATCATATAAAAATCATAAGTTGTGTATCTTAAAGTATCATAAATATATGTCAAACATATCAGAGTATAAACATCCCAGGCTTAAAAAATGTTGTGTGCACTGCAATCATCTCGATCTCTTCCCTTTGCTATCGGAAGTACCTGATACCAAAACTGAAAACTGTAAGCACGAAGCTTAGTAAGTCTCCCCAAACTACCACATACCATACACATATAATATAACATGCAGCTAGGAGATACGACCCTCGCCCATACTCAAGGAGATACGGGCCCCCGCCCACACTCAGCTAACTATGAGATGTAGTAAAGCGAATGCTGATCGTCCAAGCAGAATGTTGTGTTATGTTGGGTATCAGATCACATAGAATTCGACTGTCCTTGTGATTCAGTCTCTTTCGTCATGGCTGACCAACGTTAAGGGCAGCAGAATAATTCCTAGCGGCCACAAGCTATACCCGGTGAATCCTACTAATGGCCCACCGGTTGAGGGTCAGAGCCCCTCCTTTCACGTGTCAGGTACTGCCGGAGGCAGTGGTCATAGAGTATATCAGAGAAACTACCTTTGTCAATGTGTATTCGGTGGACCTTCGTGTTATGAATGAATCCTGATATGAGGAGTGGATCTCGTGGATCCCAGTTTGATGGTCTGGGATCACTACTCAAGAAACTGATGTTGAGTAGGTTTCTCAAGAAGGTCTCGGTCTTGTTTTCTGCATGATGAGGTGCGTTTCTCTTACGAAAGTTAGAGAGAGTGAATACCTCAGTGTCGTTATATGGATTCTTCTGCAACAAATAGGGATGTGATATCACAATCTGAGGTGATGAGACATTCGATGACAATTGCCGGAAATTGCTCTGGAGCCCTGGTTCTTCTGTTTTTATCGTAATTTGCGGAATATGTGTCATCGGCACCTGGAGTGGTTCGTGCGTTATGAACAGAGCTTCTACTGCCATTCTAGATGATGTTGGGTTTATATACCCCTTATGCAAGGAACCAACGTCATCTATTGGTTGTATCACTATGAGGATACGTCCGGATGGTGCCAAATGTTGTGACATGCTCTTCAAGGGGTTTGGATGTTTGATGATGTAACTGAAGGGTTTGAGCCATAAGCACTTTCCTATGTGCACATGCAAACCCTAATGCTTGGATCTAGGTTTCTCTATTGTGCATGCAATTTATCCAAGTCTTGCAAAACCTAGATCTAGTATATACAATTCGAATTTGACATAAGAAACTCAGATCTAGATGATTACCTCTTGTAGATTGCTTGATTCTTCTTGTCTTGGAGCTTAGAGTCACAAGTGTCACTCCTCTAATAGCTTACAAACACCAACTAGCAAGAGGATGATTTGGAGAGAGGAGAGAGGTATGAAATCGGCTCTAGGGTTCCAAGGAAGCAAGTGTAGCCGATTTCCATAACCCAAGGGGTCTATTTATACTGTGAGCTGCTAGGGTTTCAGCCAAAACCCTAATGGACAGCTTAAACTCCAAGCAGCCCATGGAACCTTCTGGATTAAGGCCATGGACGAAAATATGATGGACTCCCATCATAATTTCGTTCACCCCCTGCTCCATTAGGTTTCCCAGCCCAACAACTCAATTATCCAATAATTGCAGTTCAGTCCCCTATATTTAATTAATCTCTTTTAGCCATCAAATTAATTCTTAATTAATTCATGACTAATATTAATTAAATAATATTAGTCCTGATTGGGCCCGGCACATAAGTCAAATCAAATCATCGAGGGGCCCTGATATCGCTTTTACCCTCTTAGGATAAAAGGAACATATAAACTTCGACTTATATGCATTTACTATCCACTAGTCAAATCATACACAACAATGCGTTTTATAACATCAAGTTACTGATGCGTTTACGCATTATCAATGCACAACCAACTAGCAAACAATAAACCATGTATCTAGGTTTTAAGACCATATGATATTATCGTCTTGCGATCACTCGTGATGAATTCCATGAAGTGATTCCAGCAAGTGTGGGTTTATTCCAATGCTC
This sequence comes from Lactuca virosa, assembly GCF_052849685.1. NCBI lineage: Eukaryota > Viridiplantae > Streptophyta > Magnoliopsida > Asterales > Asteraceae > Lactuca > Lactuca virosa. The sequence continues at coordinate 322,002,467 of NC_136428.1, forward strand.
AAAACTTGTTCATAAGCACTCATGAACGTTGCAACAAACTTTTGCTATGTCTAATACACTTTAGACAATCTACACACCAATTCATGACAATCTTCATTCATATTTACTTCCAACATATGAACGACTGTGGATCGTTCGAATAATTCGATTATTATCAAATAATTCAATTATTCAGGAAGTCAAAACATGCAAAATGAAACAATAGGTAAATGATTAACATAAGACAGTAGCACTACTAATAAATAATACTCTTTTATTTAATCATCGAATGTTAATTACAATTTATCTATTACATGTTTCTAAACTATCTAATCTAAACTAATATCGTCCTTCAGCCCGATGCTCCTAGCGTGTTGCAAGTGCTTAACCCTGCTCAATCCCTTTGTAAGCGGATCTGTTGGGTTATCCTCTGACGATACCCTCTTCACTACAAGGAGTCCTTCTTCCACCCGATGTCGAATAAAGTGATATTTTCTGTCGATATGTCGAGATCTGCCATGATCCCTGGGTTCCTTGGTCAAGGCAACCGCTCCTTCAGTATCACAGAAAATTTCCATGGCCTCCTTTATGGCTGGCACAACTCCAAGGTCTCCAATGAAGTTCTTCAACCATATTGCCTCTTTTGACGCTTCGCTTGCTGCAATGTACTCTGATTCGCATGTTGAAGCAGCTACGGTCTCTTGCTTGGAACTTTTCCAAGTCACTGCTCCTCCATTAAGGGTAAAGACCCAGCCCGACTGTGAACGGTAGTTGTCCCTGTCGGTCTGAAAACTGGCGTCACTATACCCTCGCACCTTTAAGTCATCACTCCCACCGAGGACTAGGAACCATTCCTTGGTCCTCCGAAGGTACTTAAGAATATTCTTGACTGCGGTCCAATGCGCTTTTCCAGGGTTCCCTTGATATCTGTTGACCATGCTCAAAGAGAAGGCCACATCAGGGTGAGTACAAGTCATAGCATACATGATCGAGCCAACTGCGGAAGCATAAGGTACTCGTCTCATCTCTGCTATCTCGACTTCAGTACTCGGACTTTGAGTCTTACTCAACTTGGTATTACTTTGGATTGGTAACTCCCCTTTCTTTGAATTCTCCATACTAAAACGTTTTAGTACCTTGTACAAGTAAGTATTCTGACTAAGTCCTATTAGTCTCTTACTTATGTTTCTCACTATCCTTATTCCCAAAATATAGGAAGCCTCTCCGAGGTCCTTCATAGCGAAGCACTTCCCGAGCCAGGACTTAACCTCCTGCAGTGTCGGGATGTCGTTTCCTATGAGTAGTATGTCGTCGACATACAACACGAGGAAGCTTACTATACTCCCACTGGCTTTGACATATACACATGATTCATCCTCGCTTCGCAGAAAACCAAACTCTTTGACCTTATTATCAAAACAAAGATTCCATCTGCAAGACGCTTGCTTAAGTCCATAAATGGACTTCTCAAGCTTACACACTCTATTGGTATGCTTCGCATTGACAAAACCTTCTGGCTGAGCCATGTAAACATCCTCAGACAACTTCCCATTAAGGAAAGCGGTTTTGACATCCATTTGCCATATTTCATTGTCATGAAATGCAGCAATGGCCAGCATCACCCTGATGGACTTTATCTTTGCAACTGGTGAGAAAGTTTCATCGTAGTCAACTCCAGGAGTTTGAGTGAAACCCTTCGCAACCAATCGCGCCTTATAAGTGTGCACATTTCCATCCACGTCAGTCTTCTTCTTGAAGATCCACTTGCACCCGACCGTCTTACGACCTGGTACATTGTCAACTAAATTCCAAACTTGGTTGTCATACATGGACTGAATCTCGCTGTCCATAGCCTCTTTCCATTTCGCAGACTCCGGGCCTGCCATGGCTTCCTTATAGCTATTGGGTTCGTCCAGATTCACTAGAGTACTATCACTAATGAATGTATCCCCTTCTGTAGTAATATGAAAATCATAAAACTGGGGTGGAACACTAACCCTTTCGGAACGTCTAAAAGGTAAGGACTCGTCAATTGGTTCAACCGGAGTTTCTTCCTCAGGTTGAGCGCCAATGTTAAAGGTTCCTTCATCGCTCGACTCTTAAAGCTCTTCAAGATCGATTTGCCTCCCACTGTCTCCTTGGCTTATGAGTTCTCGCTCTCGGAAAAGCCCTCTCCTCGCAACGAAGACAACATTGTCACTCGGTTTGTAGAAGAGATATCCAAAGGATTTTTGAGGGTAGCTGATGAAAATACATCGCTCACTGCGAGGTTCGAGCTTGTCGTGAGTCTCTCGTCTTACGAAAGCCTCGCAACCCCAAACCTTGACATGTGCCAACGAGGGAGCCTTCCCTGTCCACATTTCGTGAGGTGTTTTGGCAACCTTCTTCGTAGGGACTAAGTTAAGGATATGGGCGACAGTCTCTAAGGCATACCCCCAGAATGAGATAGGTAGTGAAGCACGATTCATCATGGAATGAACCATGTCCAGCAAGGTTCGATTACGCCTCTCAGCTACACCATTCAACTGCGGTGTCCTAGGTGGTGTCAATTGCAAAACTATTCCGCATTCCTTGAGGTAGTCGTGGAATTCAAGACTTAGGTACTCTCCACCTCGATCAGATTGAAGCATCCTGATTTTACTGCCCAACTGATTCTCCACTTCTTGCTTGAACTCTTTGAACTTTTCAAAGGTTTCTGACTTGTGCTTGATTAAGTATATATACCCATGTCTGCTATAATCGTCTGTGAAAGTCACATAGAATCGATTCGCATCCCTTGTGGTGGATCTAAAGGGTCAGTGAAGGGTGACTTGGTCATCTTTCCAAGTAAACAAGACTCACACACGTCATCGTCCCTAAGGTCAAATGACTCCAACACTCCATCCTTTTGGAGTTGGGCTATGCGTTTCTTGTTGACATGTCCAAGACGACAATGCCATAAGCATGCTTTATCCATACTATTAGAAGAATCCACACACAACACATCATTTCCTAAGTTATCTACAACCATCACAGTTTCATATATTCCATTACAAGGCAATGCTTCAAAATATAAAACATTATTAAGATAAGCATAAATAGAACCCTTTTCATTATCAAATGAATATCTAAAACCTTGTCTATATAAACCATGAAATGAAATGATGTTTGTTGCCATATATGGCGAATTGCAACAATTGTTTAAATCTAAATCTAATCCATTACTAAGCACTAAGGAATATACTCCAATCTTGGTGACAGGCGACGATCTTCTGTTTCCCATGATCAGATTCATCATTCCATGCTCCACATCCCTATTTTTTCTTAGTACCTGCAAATCAGAACATATGTGAAAACCACATCCTGTATCAAGAACCCAAGAAGTAGCATGTGATAAACCATTAGATTTAATTGTGTAAATACCTACGAAAGACAGCTTGATCTTCCCATCCTTGATGGCCTGCAGATATTCTGGGCAACTTCTCTTCCAATGCCCTATCTTGTGGCAGTAGTGGCACTCTGCCTCCTTAGGGTTAGAGTTGGGTTTAGCAGAACCAACTTTGGTTCCACTAGAAGAGGTACCATCTTGGGACATTCCCTTGTGGTGGCTCTTTGAGGGAGCCTTCCTCTTCTTACCCTTCCCTTGTCCTATTGCCAAGACAGGAGCAGCAGCGGGAGTTGGAGTTGATGCAACAGATTTATCCTTGCTCTCAGCAATCCTCAACAAGCCTTGAAGCTTGCTCAAAGAGACCCCCTCCTTATTCATGTGGTAGGTCATGCGGAACTGGATATAGCAGGGAGGCAATGAGTGAAGGATAATATCAATTGCCAGCTCTTCATCAAAGTTCACATTCAACTTTAGCAGGCGATCGGCATATCTCTGCATCTTTCGCAGATGAGCGGTAAGGGACTCTCCATTACCCATTTTGGTAGTGATCATCGAGGTGATGATCTCGTACCTTTCTTGCCTAGCGCTCTGGTGGTACCGGTCCAGCAGATCTTGGTGCATCTCGTAGGGGTACATGTCCTCATAGGACTTCTGGAGCTCTGCAGTCATAGTCGCTAGCATGATGCAATGGACTTTCGTCGCATCACGCTCGTGGACCTCAAAGGCCGCGATCTCTTCAGCAGAGGCAGTGTTGATGTCAATCTCCTTCAGCTTCTCATCGAGGACATACTCTTTGTCCTCGTAGCGAGTGACCATGCGAATGCTGCGGATCCAATCATTGAAATTGGACCCATCAAAGATCACTCTCCCACACAAGTTCATGAGTGAGAATGAGCCAGAGGAGTTTGAACCAGAAGCGTTGTTGTTGACGTTCGACATATGAAAAGGAAAAAGAACAAAGTTTGATTAGAAATGAATTCCCCAATTAAACACCCAAATGAGAAATTAGGGCTAGGAACCAACAACATTATTCACAAATCAGAAAATGGATGCTGTAATCTAACAAGCAAATAATTTGAAGGTAAGTGAATGTCGATTCACTAATTCTCCACCATGAGAAAATGAAAAGAGATTAAGTTTTAAATGTATTGAAAACTCCTAGATCCTTTGAGATTCATTGAACCTTTCAATGGCATGTTTAAATCTCGATATGCCCCTCTAGTTTGTGACTGGGATGCCGAGGATCACAAAGCGGGTGTGAATAACCATGCAAATATACATGATGCCCTCATTGTTACAGTCACCTATTCGATGTGCCGGTTAACCACACACGCTCCATCGAACTATGACAAACAATGAGTCACCCTTTGCCACCTTTGCTTAGAACCCAATTAATGTGCCTGTTAACCACACACGCTCCATTAACGTCTTAGCAAGGGTACAAAGTGTAATTTCATGGAATTGCATCAAATTCACTTTTGCCTAAAGTAACTAAGATTGAGAATTTTGTAAAAAAACATTTAGTTACTTTATATAGATTCATTATATTTTTAATGAGGAAAAGTTTGCCCTATAATACCCGTTCGACTAACGACCCTCCACCAATCAAGGAAGCGGTGGGTGAGAGTGGACACCCATTAAACGGCCATAACCTTATACCCCCTTATAGACCGGCTTCGTAAATGAGGCCTATTAACGGTAAGACTAGCATTTATATATATATATATATATATATATATATTATAATGGGTGGATAATTTACAAGTAAGTGATGCATGATTGTCTTAAAATTAAGATTAAGAGGTACACTCTATATATATGCATGAAACTATAAATCATAAATCAGTTTTTTTTCTTTATTATGAATCGCCAACATGGCATGTTATTTGACCATTGGATTGCTTTGCAGTTTTGTCATGGATTGCCACCATGGCAGACTCTTTGAATGTTGCATTATTTTTTATATTATATCTCACACTCATCTTTAAGTAGCAAAACTGCCAGGGAGAAGTCTCACACATGTATGTCGACCTTACCTCTCTCACATTCAAACCCACTTTTCTCTCTGCGTTCATCAAACCCATTTCCATCTATTTATATCTAGAAACCTTACAACCACCACTCATGGGGCGCAGATACACAAAACCTTCAAGAGAATTTACGACCACCTCTTCCACCGAGTTCAACGTTCCGGCACGCCGCTATCCGAATTCTCCATAGATGTTGGCAAAACCCTAGATCAAAAAAGCCAACAACCACCGGTAGCTACCAAATTGTCGGTTCCTCTCTCTTTTTGCACATCTTTCTCCGAAAAACCCGACAACCACCATTTAAATACGGGAAACCCTATACTACAAACCAAAAAATAACCGGATCTAAACCGTCGACGGCAAATTGGCCTTTATTATCAGCTTCTGCAGCCATCACTATCATCTTCGGCTCTTTCTACCTTTTAATCTTGCAAATGCTTTTTCATTAATTTTTGTGCGTATATGTGATGTGCATGTTATATATCTAGGTATGCTATAGATTTATATGGTATATGTTTGTGTGTCTGATTTATTTTGGTGTTTTTTTGTTATCTCAGGTCCAGATATCAAGCAAGAACCACACATGAAGACAGATATGGATGTTTCACTTCAATAACATTAATTCTGGTTATCGAATCAAAGGAAGATCTACTCAGATCTGATTTTTTTTGTTTTCCTAAATATTTCTTCGTGAATATTATATAGATCTGTGAGTAATACATGAAACTGTGCATGCTACAGATCTATGTGTATGTGTATGATCTAAAACTTTCCTTTTGATTATAAAGTAGAATGTGATATGGAGAAACACGGAAATAATATTTAGATTTTATATAGTCTCTAAAATGTATAAACTATGATTGTATGATATGTTAGAATTGAGGATGTATACAAATAATATGATAAATTCACTGATATGCCAACACCCTCTTCTTCCTTACAACCAAAGCTGCCACTATCTAAATCTGTCTCTACTACTGAAAATAGTAGACACACACCTTAAATCTCTCTTTTTGGGTTTATGAGATTTGTACTAAAAATTTAATGTTTTGTTTGTTTTTTAAAGTAATCATAAATTTTATGTGATCTCAAAAGAATCATTTTATTTTTTTTATTTTTGTATTTCTTATAATATATACGGTTGGAGGCTTTTATTATTTTAATTTATTTAATGTATCCACATGTATTTTTTATTTCTAATATTTGAGGAAATAAGATAAAAAGAAATAAAGTATTTAATAATACTTTTAGATCTGAAAAGAAATAAAAAACTAAGAAATGATAAGATTGAAAATGGCGTGGTTCAATAGGAAGATTGTTTACTTTCTTTAAAAGAATGGTTATAATAGTGTTGATGCTAAGCAAAAGTAAGGTTAGGTTCCTATGTCTACTTTTGTTGCTATTCATTTATATAAATCTGACAAATAATTAAATAATTATTTTCAAAATAGATTTATATAAAATTAAATAATTGTTTTCAAAAAACAGATTCGATACAACATATTTTTGAACACCTTAAAATTTATTTGAACGGCCGATGAAACATTGGAGTAGATACGTGAATGTTTGTTTTTGGACAAAAAAATTTGGACATTCCATTGAAAATTGTATCCTAATATACTATAAATTAGGTTAAAACCCGTGGAACCTACGGGTGTCGATTTTTAATTGAATTTAAAAATGAATTATTTAATAAAATAATATTTCATTAATTTTGATAACTTATAAAATTTGTAATATCGCATTTTTCAATAAAATTTTGATTTATAAATATTTAATTACAAATTTAATGGTAAGTATTTAATTAGAAATAAAGATTTTTGAAAACCCTTATTTTTGGTGGATGATTCTTGTTGGACATACGTAGATGATGCATTACCAATGTGTGTAATGAAATTAACATAAAATACAACAATACGTAATTATAAATAAATAAAGTAATATGATAGATTAAGTGTGATTTGCTAAAAATGAATAAAATATGCTACAAAAAAGTTGGCTACAAATTTCGAAAAACTTTCTTATAAACAACATTGGAAGTTTTATTTGTGAGTTTGTCATCTTTATCTAAAATTAATAATTTTAATCCCTCTCTGCTTTGAACTCTAGATAAGGCAACATACAATTGTCCATGTGAAAAAACTGGATCTTTCAAAAACAAACCAACCTTTGATAACGATTGTCCTTGACTTTTATTAATAGTCATTACAAAACATACGGCCAAAGGAAATTGTCTTCTTGTGAATTTGAAGGGAATCTTTTTTTCTGATGGAGTTAAAGACATTTTTGGAATAAAAGTCCGGTTTCCAATATTAGTTCCAGTTATTATACGTGCCTCAATAACACGTTTACCCAATGATAACACCTGTAGTCTTGTGCCATTACATAAGCCGTTTTTCTGATCAATATTTCTCAGTAACATTACTGGAACACCAATTTTTAAAACTAACTTATGATTTGGTAAACCGGATACTTTGAGACCATTTAATACATCAGGAGAGTATAAATTTGCATCAAATTGATCATGGACAAATTCGGATTCACATATGCTGTCTGAACTTAAATATTCAACTTCATCTCCTGGAAACTTCTTAAGCAAACGGTCGTTTATTTCCTCGACAACTTCATTTTTTGGAGCAAGTATCGCTCTTTCTTGGAAATAATTTATATCACTATAGTTCTCTAAAATTGAAGGATATACAAACTCAATTAAGGAACCTATAGGATCAAGTGAATCATTAATGAGAATATCATCCGAAATATCGATAATTGTTTCACCGTCGTTCGGACCACCAAGTTTGCCTTCTCCTATATCCAATAGCCAATTTGCAAAATCTCTTATTTTTCCTATATCAGATTGATCCCTTCCAACAGTTAGCCTCATGTTTTTTGTTAATCTATGGACTTTGCAATGTTGCCATAAATATGAAGAACTCAAAGAAGCATTTACAATGTTCTGTTTACTGCCACCCGGAACAACAGGTAGAATCTGTCTAAAATCTCCTCCAAAGACAATAACTTTCCCTCCAAATGGAATATTTGAGATGGTTGAATTTCCGCACCTTAACAAATCCTTCAAAGTTCGATCTAAAGCTTCAAATGCATGCTTATGGACCATAGGTGCTTCATCCCAAATTATTAAAGAGGTTTTTCTTATTAAGCTAGCCAACTCACCATCTGGATTTATTTTACAAAAAGAATCCTCTGTAAGTTCAAATGGAACTATAAATCGAGAGTGTGCTGTTCTACCACCGGGTAATAATAAGGAAGCAATACCGCTTGAAGCAACATTTAAGACAATATTACCTTCAGATCTAATTGCTGCAGATATTGTTTTCCATAAAAAAGTTTTACCCGTTCCACCATAACCGTAAACAAAGAAGACACCTCCTTTATTTTCTTGAATATCACTCATGATGTTTAGAAAAATGTTACGTTGCTCATTTGTTAATGCAAGAAACATACGATCATAGTCATTCTTTATAACGAGAATGTCGTAATCTAGCTCCTCGGTGATAAGTCGATTGTTTGAAGAAGAAACAGATTCAACATCTGGGTATGGCATGTTTTTGAAGTTTTTGAGAGTAGAGTTGTTTCGAAGTAAAATTTGTTCTATTTCGAACAAAGTTAAGTTTTTAAGTTCATCTACACCGAGTGACAATTCTGCACGAAAATATTAAATAATTAATAAAATATGTGTTCGATATTTAATAATTTTATTACTAATTATTTAATGGGTGTTGAATAATAAAAAGAAATTAATTTAAATAAAAAATAAGAAAAAAATGTAATACCTGCAGATATTCCCATGTACTTTCCCAAACGACCTCTGGTTTAGACATACTATTACACATCAACAATGTAGCAAATAAGAAGCGTAGATAAAAACCAGATCCAGAATGACTTGCTTCTTTAATTGCCTTAATGTATTCCTTATCATCATCTAATAGCCCGAGTGCATAACAAGCATCTCTAAAAGAAGAATGTGTTTCACCATTTACCGTGCAAATTTCATCAAATGATGTTGGACCTTTTACTTTATTTAAAAGAATCCTTAAGAAATATGCTTCACCTAGTTTAGGTGAAACCGAATGAATTCTACCGATGGCTTTTCCTACTTTCCTTCGCTTCCAAAACCGACCATTTAATATCCAAACAAACTTTGTAGGAAATTCAACATATGTGAGTTTTCGTGCTTCACTGTCGATTGCATTACACTCCATCCAAGATGTGAACTTTGAAGCCGCAACAGAAGGTTTGTCAAGAACATCATCAATATCATCGTCTTCGCCATATACAATCTGCTGTTGATTAGGAAGATGAAAAGGTAGTCTGACAACAGAAGGATATCTGCAATGAACATCATATTTAAAAATTCGCCATGATGCTTCACATGCTGATAAATATCTACAATCGTAATATTCAGCTATTTCATCGACCGCATCATTATTTTCACATTCATTGTTGGTTGGTACAACAGCAACTGTAGCTCTATCAGGACCCTTATTTATGTATTTAAACAAATACTTTATAGAAGATCCCTGATTGCACCATTCAATATTAATATGTGCCTAGTATCTTTTCAATAGATATTTGTTGTATGGAACAACATTTCTATTATCCAACCTTACACCTGATTTTTCAACAAAATGACCATCGTTTCTTCGCCTATATAACGGAAAACCATTCTGATCAACAGACGAATGATTACAGAATTGTTTTGGAAAGTTTTTAGAACACCTTTTATCCACCATGCATGGACAATTCATATTTTCAGCTCCACATGGACCATGAATCATAAACTCATTCACAAGTGAATACAATTCAGGATCTTCAATTCTGTCTGGTATCTCTGCTGAAATTATCGGATCGATATATTCAACAGTTGGTAGCTTGTTGTCAGAATGCATGAATAGACATATATGACTATGCGGAAAACCTATTTTTTGAAATTCAATGGTATAAACATCTGTAAAAGAATTTGCCAAAAAAAAAGAAAATGTAATTAGATTTTAAAAACATATTTAAAATATAATAATAAGATCAATGTTTTATAAAAAATTAAAAAATATAGTTTTAATTACATGCTTGAACTTTGCCGAAAATTTGATTCTCACTTAAGTCTTTAATGAATGCATCAAGCTTGATCTTGAACAACCTACATAGTATATCAGGCCTGTCTTCTGGTTGAAGTGAAGTATCCTTAAGAAACCTTTTAATCTCAGGCCATTTGGGATGACACGTAAAGGTTATGAAGAAATCAGGATATCCAAACCATTTACATAGTGACATGGCGTCCAAATAGTTTGCAGCATATAGCGTGCACCACCGGTAAAGGACGAAGGTAATATGACACGTTGGCCGACATTCGAGATATCATTCGTTCCTTGAGCTTTTTGGTTACGTAAATTTTCATAAGAATCACATCTAAGAACATGTTGTTGCCTACGTATGTAGTACAATCTCTCTGTTTCCATCATAGTATAGGCATCTACCAAAAACTGTTGAAACAACCTTTTTGAATTAAGTATGAGAGAGAACGAATGATCTCTGTCTTGAATCCTATAAGCGAAATATTCTCTCATTGTACATTTCGCACGCTTGCTGTCGGTCGTAAATGACACACCTCTATGAAGAATGTCAACACTGTAACCATCATCCCCATATGGAAATAGCAATGGATATTGGAGACGAAGGTACGAAGGATGCAATTCACTGATACGTTGTAGAGAACCATTTTTTGTTTGAACGACGATATCCCTCATTTCGATTGAATCAGAAATGTCACCAATAATTAAAGCAGCAACCTCAGAAGCAGTCGGTAGGTTATATGTTCTTCCATCTTGCTCCCTTCTCCCGATAAGTCGTAATTTCATATCAACTTCTGGATTTTTCTGAAAAGTATCTCTTACCATCCTATAAGATCTAACCAAGACATTATTTGAATCCAACATCACCTTAATATCTTCAATAATATCACTATCAATTGATGTTGATTGATCCTTTTCCCCACTAAAATAAATAAAATTATACATAATATTAGTAATATATATATATATATATATATATATATATTAATAATAATAATAATAAATTATGAATAAGAAGTTTGAAAAAATACCGAAAACATCTTTGTCTATTTGTAATTTCGTTGTCAGTGTCATAAATGTATAACTGAGAGAATTTTGGTTCCGATCCTTTTGCTGGTAAAAGACTTCCAATACTATGATAATTTTGACCACCCAATCTGAAAATGTATGGGGCGTTTCCTCTATTGATTGAAGAATCAATTTTACCACCCATCGACGTAAAAGAAAACATTGAATTGTAACGTCGAATGTTTTTCATGAAGTGTTTGCTTTTTGAATCCATATTTCGGAACATTCTTTCATAAGTCGGGGGTGCTTTCTTTAAATCTGGAAGTTGAACTTTGCCGTAAGCACAACATAATGAATAATTTGTGTTCCCCTTTTCTTTACCTCTAATGGATTCATTTCTCCATAACTTTGCACGACATGTTTGACATACAACATTTTGATCACCATGATCCAAATATTCTGTAAAATAAAAGCGTTGAATAAAATATCAATGAATTTTATAAGTATATACAACATAGTATTTGAAATGTAAAATATATATTATTTTTTGATTACCATTTGAGATACCAACTATAAGATTTTCATTGTTCACTTGATGTATATTTTCTACATCTTCTGTCAAATCAATCAATGGGATAGGGGATAAATGTATCGTCTTCGTTTTTAATTTATGACATCCTGGATTTAACTTGATTGATGATGAAGAAGTCGTTACTGTAGATGCATTTTTTGATGTCATTTCATTTGAATGTTTGGTAACTTGGAAGTGGCATATTTATCAAAACTGATGTTATCTGACCAAAAAAAGTATAATATATATATATATATATATATATATATATATATGTTATATACAAAATAGATAATAGTATATTTTAAAAACAATAAATAATTACCATTTCCAATGTTAGATAACGGATTTTTAACATTTGTAATGTTAGATAACGGAGTTCTAACATCTGTAAAGGAAGGAGAGTATTGTATGGTTGTATTATGCATTCTAGGTGAAGTAAATGAATTGACATTTTGAGTTTCACCAACAATGTTGGTTGATTGATCTGCAAATAGCAACAACTTATAAAACTTGTAAAGACATGTAGAAAACAAAGTAATAGTAAAACATAGAATATAAAATAATAATAGGTTTATTTTCCAAATATACTTGGAACGTTCAATGTTGTTTTCATTTTCTTCGATCTTTTATTTTCCAAATATATTTTTGTTTGTCTTCTTTTCTCTCGGGCTTGCATGTGGTACATGTTATTGTTGTTTTCTGCATAAGAACACATAGGATAGGATATGAAATGTGAAATTAGGTAAATAATATGATTATATAATACAATTGAATAAATAAACGTACCTTTGTAAACATCGATTACCAATTTTGAAGAAAATTGATTTGCAGCGGAGGAAGAACTTGACAATTTATCTATTTTTTTATGTTAATAAATGTGTTAGTTATTTAAATAAATTTAATGTTAGTTAATAAATAAGAAATAATAATAATAATGTAAATTTATTTGAAAAGTTACCTTTTTTTATTGAAGTATTAACCGCTGTAGTTGTTGAAGTATTTAATTTTGTAGTCTTTTTAGAAGAAAGGGAATGCATTGTATGTCTGCAACGTTAAGAGATAAATGAGATTACTATAAAAATTAAAATATTTAAGAAATATAAAATTAGTAGTTTATATAATATTTATATAAGAAACAAATATGTATAATGTGAATTTGTAGTATATTTAAGTATTTTTGTTAAGTATTGACAAAAACGGTACAATAAGAATATATAATTTTTTTAATTTGTTTAATACAATGGTTTTGTAAATCTCCAAATATTAATTTAGTCATGTATTATTTTGTTTAAAAATAAGTCAGTTGAAATCTTTTTAAAATTTGAAATAATATAAAATCAAAATTTTATATTTGTTATATTGTGTAAAAGTGAATTTAATTAAAGATATTAAAGTTAACATGAGTCGGAGTCAGATCCAAAGCTAAATATGGGTCGGGGTCGGATCCAAATAAGAGTCGATACCCACACGCACTGTCAGTCGTCACATGTCTTGTATATGCAGAAAGAAACTGGGTCAAGAAATCGCAATACTCTCCCAACAACTCTCTTCTACAGACGTGTTCTTCATCACTCATTCTATCTATCTTTCTCTTTCTGTAAGTGTCCTCCTATCACTCACTCGCCGGTTAACCCTCAACTTATTTACTCGATTCACCCACCATCGATTTCGTTCAACAACGCATGAAACGGAAAAAGTAAAGGTTTCATCTACAGTGACCTCTCATCATACGACTTAGTCTCCGTCAGGATGAGAATAGACGATCCTAACGCCGACTCTCCTTATTCCACTGCCTACCTCAATTCCTTCCCTGATGTGCATCACCGGTAATCATCGTCATTTCCAACCTAGGGCTTATTCCATTTCCATTTGTTCTTTCCCCAATTTCAACCAATTTTGCGTTGGGATGATATGAGGGGGTAAAACCCTAGTTCTCCATAGAAACCATGAAGTTAAAATCATTGGATATACGAAAAGTGGTGATGATAAAAAATGGATTATTGATTCACAACATCTATTCGAGTATGCTTGTTACACTTAGTAGGAATGAATGTTTATTTAGAAGAGGTAGCACATTTTTTTTTCAAGTATGTAGATATTTTGATTAAACTTCAGTTTGTGACATCTGTTTAAGAAGATTTAACACTTTTTTACAGTATTTGCAGATTTTGTGACAGATGAAGAGATTCAAAAACCTTGTTTCAAAAGATTAGAGCTTTACCAACTTGATGGATCTTTACAAGGTAGATAATATTTTCTTAGTCAAGATGCCTTTTGATCGAAGTTTTTCTTTAATTTGATTGGAATTGGAATTCAATTCCATTCCAACATTTAGTTGCAAATGAGTATGGAATTGGAATCCAATAAATCGATTGACTTTCAATGTTCAACAATAAATCCATACAGAAACCAATGTAATCTAAAGTCAAAAGACTAACCTGATATATGAATATGAAAATCTTGCAGGAAGTAAGAAGGCTTTAAAATGAAAACCAGTTGACGTGTGAACTGAAATGAGGAATAGAACTTCTATGAAGCAGATTGCTGTAACTTTGAGGAAATAAGATTCGCAGATGCAATTGAAAGACAAAGAAGACGAATGAGGATTTTCAAAATAATTGATTTCACGTTCTGAGGTATATTTAGAGATATAAACTTATTCACATAATAATATCTTCAAAATATACTCCCAGATTTTATGAATTTATTGTTGTTGAATTTTTATTGGATAAATTTATGTTCCAGATTTTATGGGATTTAATATATTACAAATCAATTAAATTTTAATATATGATTTGAATTTAATAAGGGAGTACCGAAAATTATGAAACAATAATTTAAATATACGAAATTTATAGAGGATATACATATACTATATATGGTGCAACCATGAGAGAAATGTATAATTAATTACAAATCACCTAAAAAACAGAATATATTAATATACAGATTACTTAAAAAACAATGCTATATTATTCAGTTTTGGTCTAAGGGAGATATTAACACTGTAAAATAAATATTCATAATAAGTTATACGCTGTATTATGAAATCCATGTGTATGTTTTGTTTCAGAATTCATAATTTTTATTGTATGAATACATGCATACGATCATAAGACTTTAATAAAAAAAATAGTTAAATTCTTCTGTTTGAAACCCAGCTTTCTCTGTTTGCTTTTGAATATGATACACGAAATAAGGAAAAAAGTCTGCCATGCTTGTTCCTTTTTGCTTGACTTGATTTAGGATGTATTATTTTATTAAGAACAAATCTAACATATGTCATTCAAAAACTGCATAAAAACTTACTTACGTGAATGGTTAAATTCTTATATTTGTAACCCAGCTTTCTCTGTTTGCTTTTGAATATGATACACGAAATAAGGAAAAAAGTCTGCCATGCTTGTTCCTTTTTGCTTGACTTGATTTAGGATGTATTATTTTATTAAGAACAAATCAAAGATATGTCCTTCAAAAACTGCATAAAAACTTACCCACGTGAATGGTTAAATTCTTATATTTGTAACCCAGCTTTCTCTGTTTACTTTTGAATATGATACACGAAATAAGGAAAAAAGTCTGCCATGCTTGTTCCTTTTTGCTTGACTTGATTTAGGATGTATTATTTTATTAAGAACAAATCAAAGATATGTCCTTCAAAAACTGCATAAAAACTTACCTACGTGAACATGTTTCCAAAAGATGCATGATGTGTCCTTTTCATTCCAATAAACATGTCTACCGTGATATCCTTTAAACAATCCTTGTTTTGTCTTCTTGCTATAACATTATACGGTGGATTGTGGTTTGGAAACTACTTGATGCAAACAGAGAAATTAAAAATTTAAAGTATATTAATATGACTTAATGATAAAGCATGATTTAACTTTTCATTACTTTCGTTGCATGTAATTTGACTTCATAAGCATGCTGTTACTTTTAATTACTTTCATTGCATGTAATTTGACTTCATGCTGCCAATAGTTTTTAACTTTTTGCATTTGTCTACTACACTCCTTTTTGTAATATTAATTAGTGTATCTTTCATTAATTTAAATAGGGAAACAAAATACTACATAAAACATAACATGTTTAATATGTTTGTCTCTCCCAAATAAGAAAGGACATTAGTTTTTGCTCTTCCATCTTGTGCATGCTTCCCACCAAATGCGTTTCCATACAATGGAATTGATTCGAATTGCAAATGAAGTAAGACAGATAAACAGTAAGTACATAAATGACCTCATGAAGGCATTTTTTTTGCTTGAAATGGTCAAAAGTGTTGGAATAATTGTTGTTGTGATTTTGCTTTTCATATGTGAAACACAACACTTATACCGAAATTGCCCCTGCAGCTTAGAATTAGATAACATGACAAATAGTAATGACGAGTTAGATATCATGAATTAGTAGTGCAAATGTTTTTTTTATAATCCATTAATACGTCAATAAACCTATAATAATTGACATCCTAAATATCCAAAAATAAAATTAATACCAAACAATGAAAATATCTTTAAAAGCAAATAAACATCAAAATATATTAAATGTGTGTTAAAACCATCTCCAACTAACTTGTCCACTTTAAAACAATAAAAATATCCAAATATATCCAAAACAAATAATAATTGACATCCTAAATATCCTAAAATAAAAAGCATACCAAACAATCAAAATATCTTTAAAACCAAAGAAATATCAAAATATATTAAATGTGTAATATAACCAAAACCAACTCACTTCTCCACTTTTGGAATTAAGAGTGGAGTTTCCTCTCCGATTGATTTTCTTTTAGCCTTAGTTGAACTTAAATCATCTCCATAATCAACGTCATAAATGTCTTGGAGGTTGCGCTTCAAATCAGTTGATATTTTGCTAGGACTTGTTGCGGTTGATTTATCAACTGTTGATGGTGTAAAAGTTTCATCTGTTTGTGAGATCACATCCTAAATTTTTTTTTTAAAAAAAATAAGTATTTAATTGGAACAATTAAATATAAAAAAAAGTTAATGAAAGAAATTGAAAAACCTTTTGAACAGGCTGTACAACATCATCTGATTCCAAAGGCACTTGATTTAAGGAGACGGACTCAATACTCTACAAAATTAAATGGAAATATGTTAATCGTTATGTATTTAAATAGTAAACAAATATAAATGGTGAACCCTAAAATGTTTTGTACCATAAGTTCTAATTTACTTTCCAATTCTGAAGAATGGATACATCTTCTGTAAGCTTGAGAATGGTGTAGATATTATTATAGTTGTTAACATTTTATTTTGTAATATCTACAAGAAAACAAAACTTGCGGTTTTTCAACACGTTATAGTTGTTAACATTTTATTTTGTAATATCTACAAGAAAACAAAACTTGCGGTTTTTCAACACGTTAAGTTGCATTGGAAATAGTGCATCACTGTCTCCAGCCTGTAAGAAGATTTTTATTAAATTATAACAAATTAAATGTATTATGATATTAATATATGAATAATATAATATACCGCTTCATTTATCTTTTTCAACTCGTATGCACTTATATCTAACAACCTCTTTGATTCTCTATCAAAAAGAGTCAATCCGATGGTGCCAGTACCATCTTGTACGTTGATTGGAATTATATACCTTAAAAAAACAATTACATAAATATTAATTATCTACAAAGTTTGAAACAATTAATATAAATATAAAAGTGTTTACTTGATAACTGTATGAAAATCCGAATTGTTGCAACTTGGATCTTTACACTGAACAACAACAGTTTCTGTAATTTTGTCAGGGTCAGTATAGGAATGGTTGGGTGTTGGAACTGGAGTTATTTTTTTTCCACATTTGTAGCATGCTTCATAATACCACCATGTCTTATATTAACGATTGAAGCAACTAACAAAAATTTCATTTCCTGTAATTAATAGCATGTAAAGTTACGAAAATACATATTGTAAAAAAAATAAAAGGATATCAAATAATCCAATGTACCTTCAGCGGTTCTGTGATCTTACAAATTGTTCTTAGTGGGAAAGTGCCCTTAAAGTAATTTGTATATGAAGTATATGAAGAAGAGTAGCTTTGGAGTGAAGTAATGCTTTTTTTAGATTTACCAACATTGTGATCAACTTTCAATCTGTAATGTTTAAAATAAATTGATAAATCATAGGATTTGTGTTAGTGTAAATTAAACAAATAACATAAATCAAAGAAACTAACTTTTTCTTGTACTCATTAATTTCAACAATGTCAGAATTTATGAACATTTTGGTTACTTCAAAATGACTTTTAGCTTGACCAACTCCTGTAAAAGTAAAATACCAAATCAATAACAATTATACAAAAACAATATATATATATATATATATATATATATATATATATATATATATATATATATATATATATATATATATATATATATATAATATGCGAATACAAACCATCCCAAATTTTAAGCTTTACAAACTGCATCACTTTAACAACACAATTAACCGTCGGGTTATCTTTTAGGTATTGTGACAGCTGGTATGCTTGAGTTCCAAAGATAGTAACCTTAAGATGTACAGACCTAAATAAACAATGAAAATAGTTAATACTATTAAATTATGATTTAAATAAAGATAATAAAGGAATAAAAATAATATAAACTCACTCTAGGTTGCTAAGTGTGAGTTTGAGATAATGTTTGGATGCTACAAGATTTGATGTTTCAAGCGGTCGAATTGAGATAATCTGTCCAATAACATCTACAAAAGTATAACACAATTTATACTATTGCATTAATATTAAAACATTAAAATAAAAAAATGTATAATAAAGAACACAAGTCAAAAAAGTAATTGGAATAAAATTTAATAACTAACCAAAGAATGCGTCCGGTGGGCATGTTTTTCTATGATTGAATTAAAATCAAGAAACATAAATCCATTCAATGGTCCTGAGAAGTCGTCACATTTTTTTAGGATACTTTTCCAATCCAAAGTTAGTGTTTGCTTATGACCTGTATAACTAAAACCACTAATAACAGCCGCCATATTGGGTTTTATAATTATATAAGTTTCATTTTCTTTTAATAAATGACCAAATCTGGAGAAATTCTGATTGAAGACACGAGAATGGTATTTTGTACCCTGTTCAATCAAATAAATAATAATTCGTAAATGTTTGTTGCAACATATGTAATATTGAATGGGCTACAATAAAAATAAGAAATACAACAAACCTCCTCGTCTATTAGGATCATTTCAATTGAACAAACACTATTATTTTTGGTAAAGTTCCACATTTTCAGCACCCGTATCTTGATGTGTGAATTATCATCAATTTGATCAATGTTTTTTAGGTAAACTTTCTTCCCTATATTCATTTCCTGCAAAACAATTGATACAATATAGAAATGTTAGCAAATAGCATATTTGTAAATTAATATATGCAATTATGGAATATATACAAATAAATACTAAAATGGTTCCTATTTAGTAGAAATATAGCAAATAGGATAACAGAAAAAAATTGTTTCAGAATTCCTTCATTGTGTGATTATCATATTTATTACCAATTGAAACACAACATTTATACCGAAATTGCCCCTGCAGCTTAGAATTAGATAACATGACAAATAGTAATGAGAAGTTAGATATCATGAATTAGTAGTGCAAATGCTTTCTTAGGTAAACTTTCTTCCCTATATTCATTTCCTGCAAAACGATTGATACCATATAGAAATGTTATCAAATAACATATTTGTAAATTAATATATGCAATTATGTAATATATACAAATACATACTAAAATGTTTCCTATTTAGTAGAAATATAGCAAATAAGATAACAGAAAAAAATTGTTTCAGAATTCCTTCATTGTGTGATTATCATATTTATTACCAATTGAAACACAACATTTATACCGAAATTGCCCCTGCAGCTTAGAATTAGATAACATGACAAATAGTAATGAGAAGTTAGATATCATGAATTAGTAGTGAAAATACTTTTTTAGGTAAACTTTCTTACCTATATTAATTTCCTGCAAAACGATTGACACCATATAGAAATGTTAGCAAATAGCATATTTGTAAATTAATATATGCAATTATGGAATATATACAAATACATACTAAAATGGTTCCTATTTAGTAGAAATATAGCAAATAAGATAACAGAATAAATTTGTTTCAGAATTCCTTCATTATGTGATTATCATATTTATTACCAATTGAAACACAACATTTATACCGAAATTGCCCCTGCAGCTTATAATTAGATAACATGACAACATTTATTCCTTCATTGTGTGATTATTCTTTCTCTTTTTCTAATTTTCAGGCTATTCGAAGCTAAATTTTCCCTGAGTTGCAGTTGGCTTCTTAAATGTTCCAAAAATAAAGGGTATACATACCGCCATGAAATCAGGTAAAAAAATTTCTGAGTTTGATAAATATTATAAAATTATTTGTTATAATGTAAAAGTAAAATGATTATTTAGTTTCACATTCTGGTCACTACAAAAGGATATTTATTAAATAGTAGATTGATTTTATATGAAGTGATGTGAAAGTACAATGCTATTAACAGAAAATAATTTGTCTACTTTCACATGGCCTGTGAAATAATTTGTGTACTTTCACGGGGACTGTTCTTTATACATTCAAAATACAATCTTTTAATGAAAATTTGAGTAACAAAGTATGATGACAAATGTCATAAACATAAAAAAACGAAGTATGTAAGTAATTTTGGTATAATAATTCATTGTCAAATGTAAATAACGTAAACAGTAAAACTGTAAAGTTTTTAAAGTGGAAGAATTAAGTACATAAACATCAAAACTACGAAGAATATATGCAGCTATGGGAATTTTTACAAATGCATGAATTCAGGTTAATACTTCTGTACTTGTTCTTGTCGTGGAGAATGAATATGCAGCAAACGATGATAAAACCAAGGAAATTATAACTGATACAGAGACGAAGAGAAGAATACCGTTTGTAAGGAGTTCTCTGAAGCAGAATGGCGAAGAAAATAGAAGCGTAAAGAATGAATACTGCTATATATTTCGGTATGATTTTATTGGGTGCAGATTTTTTGGGATTTATTGACTGGGTAACAATTACCTTCCAATTATAATAAACAAACTTCCATATTTGCATTGGATTGGATATGAACGATTTTTAAATTTGAAATTAAGATTTCTGCATAATTATCTTTCCGTATACTTTTAATTGTTGCAGATTTTTCGGAATTATTGATTGACTTTGACTGCATATGAATATGATATGCAGGGCAGTTTCGTAAATGTTGATGAGGAAAATAAGCGGGAAAAAACGATTTAGGCCTGCTGAGAGATTGACACGTGGACACAATGTACTTATTTATTAGGATAGGGGATATATTTTGATACTAAATTGATATTCGCCAATAAATAGTGTGTTCTTTAGATATAAAATGTTTTCAGAAAGAAAAGTAACCTAAACATCATCCAACAAAAATAAATTAATCGCTAAAGAAAATTGTTTATTTTTCCACGTATTTGTTAGCTCAGTTACATGTTTCCAAATAAAATTACCGATTGAATGAAAATTATCTACAGCCCGCTGAAATAAATTATTCGTCTATTGTAAAAAAAGAAACTAATCATAGGTGGATGTTATTTGGTATAATGTATTATTATTTATATTGAATTATTTGTTACTTTTAACTTAAAAATAACTTATGGTTGGAATGAGATTAAACTTTACATCACCCACTTAAAGGGACATGTGGCCTTAGTACAACTCCAAGTAAACTTAAGTGAAACATTAATATTCCAAAGTCCAAACCTTAATTTTTGGTCTAACATTCCTTAATATATTATAAGAAAATGGTTTATAAAGTTTATTTGTGAAAATCAACCTATATTTCTCAATTTTAGGCAATGAAATATCTATCAATGTTCATATTTTTAAATCATATTTTTAAAGCCAACTCCATATTTAGACTTGTGAGAGTCTCATAGTAATGTTAATTACTATTTCGTTCTTATGGCTTGAATGTGGTCTATATTTTATATTTTTAAATTAATTGTCTATTAATTTTTTATAGTAATTTATTCCACATTTGAACTGTTTATGTTGCGTTATTTGGTATAATGCGGTTTATATGCTTTGTGTGTTCGGTGAAACTAGAGAGTACAATCTTTTTAGTGTGATATTGTCAATTTTTTTTTCCATTTTATTGAAATAAGACCTTTTGCAAAAAGAACCTTTTAGACTTGAATTAAAAAGAATCTAATTGCCATAATGAAATTATTTGTTGAAAAAAATTATTTCATTTCATCGTCCTGCGTGGGTACCTCTTTAATGTATTATATAGGTGTCTTAAATTGGTGGGTACATCAACATATTTTATTTTTAGTCTAAAATAGAAAGTACTACTATTTTTATCTCTAAGATAATATATTTTTATTTTTATCTCAAAGTCGTAGTATACTTATATTTTTAAACAGGAACAACATACGTACATTTGTTACCCCTATCCCGAATCATAATCGTTGAAAAGAAACTACTCGCCGAAAATAAACAATTCACCGCCTTGGCACGATGTCACATTGTAAATTAACAACATACTTTTCTTTTTATCCTGAAACAACAACATGCCAAAAGAAAACTACTCACCGAAGAAACAATTCGCCAGAGGGCTGAAACGAACTATCGAACACAAAAATATAACTAACTGACGCATAAAAACTATCTGGCGCCCCTGCCAGATAAAGAGTAATAGACGAAAATTACTATTTGTTGTTTGTTTAGAGACAACTGATCGCTAAAAGGAACAAATCTCCGTAATGAAACAAATTGAAACGAAACTATTTGACGACCATCGAAATTACACTAACTTTCGTTCGAAAACTAATCGCCGGAATAAAACAAATCGCCGCCGCCGCATCGCGCGGGTACGCTACTAGTATATATATATATATATATATATATATATATATATATATATTAATCTCATAATATTATAAAGTATAAGGTTGAATTTTAAAACTTGTAAAATTCTAAAGTTTGAAATTTAAATAATTCAATTTAAACTTTTATTCACTAAATTTAAATTTCAAAACTTGAGGACAAGTTTTTGGACTTTTCAAAACATAAAGGATCAAATAGCAAATAATTTTAAATGAAACAATTAATTTAATGATTATCTAAATTTGACCTAATCAAGATTATTCATAAGATAATTCACCAAATAAATTCAAATAACCAAACATTATCAAATAAGGAATTTATTATTTAAATAATTGGTAATTATCTTTTGTTTTGTTAAGGATATTGTCAAACAGGTGATAAAATTCAGATTTTATTAAACCAAAACGATTTAGGTAAGTATCCTTAAGTAAAACAGTAGGAAATCCCGAAAATCTCTCTGGCAGATGCTCCGACTCGCCGAGTCCCCTTATGGACTCGTCGAGTTCATCCTACTCGTCGAGTCCACAATGGCACTCGCCGAGTCTGTCAATCAGGGGGCAAAAAAAAACGATTTTTAAAGCTTGAACAAATAAACAAGGCATTAATACAATAGAAACCAATGAATGCTCTGATACCACTGAAGGGTTTGAGCCATAAGAACTTTCCTATGTGCACATGCAAACCCTAATGCTTGGATCTAGGTTTCTCTGTTGTACATGCAATTTATCCAAGTCTTGCAAAACTTAGATCTAGTGTATACAATTCGAATTTGACATAAGAAACTTAGATCTAGATGATTACCTCTTGTAGATTGCTTGATTCTTCTTGTCTTGGAGCTTAGAGTCACAAGTGTCACTCCTCTAATGGCTTACAAACACCAACTAGCAAGAGGATGATTTGGAGAGAGGAGAGAGGTATGAAATCGGCTCTAGGGTTCCAAGGCAGTAACGTATCTGTTACATTTAACGTGGCCGTTAGGTAATGTTAACAAAATGTAACATCCTAAAAATCATAAGGTAAAATTTTCATTTTTTAATCAACCATAAACTCCATTTATCCTTTTCAATCAATCAAAAGTATATCAGAGTACAATCCCAAAACCATAAATTGCAGAAATATGGGTGGATGCGTTGTAATCAAGTCAGGACCTTCCCTTACGAACCGGAAGTACTTGAAACCATAAACATAAAACCGTAAGAACAAAGCTTAATGAATTCCCTAAAATACCACATACCATACATACAATGGGCCTATCTCGATAACCATCAGGCCCCGTCCGGAACAGATTTGTCAGTAACATGTGATGGGCCCCACCCAATACACTCATCAGGCCCCGCCCGATATACATTAAAACACATACAATACATGCATGAGTCACAATGTAACATCCCAAAGATACCAGCTAAAAATTTCATTTTTAAATTAGGTTAATACATAAAAACATCATTACAAAACGTCCATAATAAAATGTTCAGAGTACATCCCAGAAAATCCACAGTGCGGAAAAACATGAGAGTGTGTGATATGCCGCTACCGCGCCAGCTCCTTTCCTCTAGCTGAAGAGGTACCTGAAAACAAAACTATAAAACGTAAGCACGAAGCTTAGTGAGTTCCCCCATAAAGCCACATACCATGCAATCATATAATGAATAGCTAAGGGATACGGGCCTCGCCCACACCCATAGAGATACGGGCCTCGCCCACACTCTACTAGCTAGGAGATATGGGCCTCGCCCACACTCTACTTTCTGAGAGATACGTGCCTCGCCCACACTCTACTTTCTGAGAGATACGGGCCTCGCCCACACTCTACTTTCTGAGAGATACGGGCCTCGCCCACACTCTGCTATCCATGGAGATACGGGCCTCGCCCACACTCCGCTACTAAACCATAACATACAAGTATCACACAGACAACAAGTATAAGCAATTCTATCATACTGGCATATATCACAATCAAACTCAGCTATGAGATACGGGCTCCGCCCACACTCCGATACTAACATATCGTCTATACGGGCCGGCCTTGGTGCCTTAGACCCGTCCCTACTGGAAGGAAACTCACCTCGAGAGTAGCTGCCGAAAACCTGCTCAGACTACGCCTGGCTGCCGCACCGGTAATCCCTCCGGCTGGTTAGGAGCTTCTCCCAGGGTAGATTTCGGATCTACCACACTTCCTTGCACCCTCCAACTTCCTCCTTCTTCTTCTAAGCTTCAAACTTCCTTCACCAAGCCAAAATCACTCTCAAGGATCAAAATGGGCTAGGGTTTCGCTCTACAGTTCTTCTGGAAGAGGATGGGACGAAATGGGTGTTTTAGAATGGGTAAAATAGGGTGCAATGTCTGAAAATAGAGTTTCATCAGACAGGTGGACTCGCCGAGTCCATGCATCGACTGGCCGAGTTCACCGCTCAAATCCCGTGTCCACCCTGCTGCTACTCGGCGAGTCGGGACGCAGACTCGCCGAGTTCGTGGCAAAATTAAGATAGAAACTTAAATAAAATCATACCATGAACCCGGTGTTACAATTCTCCCCCACTTATTTTAGACTTCGTCCTCGAAGTCTGCCGTTCCCTTTCAGAACAGCTCCGGATAATGCTCCATCATCTCATCCGCGGGCTCCCAAGTCCATTCCGAGCCCTTCCGATGCTACCATTGCACCTTCACCAGCTCCACCCTTTTGTTCCTCAGTTCCTTGGACTTCCGGTCTAGGATAGCCACAGGCCGCTCGATATAATTCAGGCTGTCATCAATCTGGATGTCCTCCAAAGGTACCACTGCTAAATCGTCCACCAGGCACTTCCGCAGCTGAGAGACGTGGAAAGTGCTGTGGATCTGACTGAGTTCGGCTGGTAGGTCCAGCTGATATGCCACCTTGCCCACTCGGGCTGCAACCCTAAACGGTCCAATATACCTGGGACCCAACTTGCCCCGTTTCCTGAATCGGATGACGCCCTTCCACGGCGATACTTTCAGGAGAACCATATCCCCGACCTGGAACTCCAGGTCTGATCGGTGCCTATCGGCATAACTCTTCTGCCGACTCTGAGCAGTCTGAAGCCTGCTCCGGACCTGCTGAATCTTCTCTGTCGTCTTGAGCACTACTTCGGTGCTCCCCATGACTCTCTGTCCAACCTCGCCCCAACATATCGGGGTCCTGCACTTCCTCCCGTACAACATCTCGAAGGGAGGACGGTCAATACTCGCGTGGTAGCTGTTGTTATATGAAAACTCGGCTAAAGGAAGATAGGTATCCCAGCTACCACCGAAGTCTAAAACACACGCCCGCAGCATGTCCTCCAGAGTCTGGATGGTCCCCTCGCTCTGGCCATCCGTCTGCGGGTGAAAGGCTGTACTAAAATACAGACGAGTACCCAGCTCGTCATGAAACTTCTTCCAGAACCTGGAAGTGAACCGCACATCCCTATCCGAAATCACTGAAACTGGCACCCCGTGCCGTGCCACCACCTCTCTGATGTAGATATCGGCCAATTTCTCGGCCGAGATGCTCTCCTGAATCGGAATAAAGTGGGCGCTCTTGGTCAATCGATCGACGATGAACCATATCGAATCCACTCCCCGCGCGGTCCTGGGAAGCTTGGTGATGAAATCCATCGCGATGTCTTCCCATTTCCACAGCGGGATATCCAACGACTGCATCTTGCCGTGCGGTCTCTGGTGTTCGGCCTTGACCTTCCTGCAGGTCAGGCACCGCTCAACGTACCATGCTACATCCCTCTTCATGCAGGGCCACCAATAGTCCAGACGAAGATCCCTATACATCTTCGTTGCCCCTGGATGAATGGAGAATCGGGATTTGTGCGCCTCCTCCATCAGAACCTGGCGCACGCCTCCGAGGTATGGAACCCACACCCTGTGGTGTAATGTCAATAATCCTCTGCTGTCATAGTCGAAGGAGGAAATCTGTCCCACAATCCGCTCACTCTTCCGATGTTCCTCCTTCATAGCCTCCTGCTGAGCCTCCCGGATCCGCTCCAAAAGCGGAGTCACCACTGTCATCCGCATGCAAATATCCCTGATCGGCGCCGCCTTGCGGCTAAGCGCATCGGCCACCACGTTGGCCTTCCCCGGGTGATAAAGGATTTCACAATCATAATCCTTTACCACATCAAGCCACCGACGCTGCCTCATATTCAGATTTGGCTGGTCCATAAGGTACCTCAAACTCTTGTGGTCCGTGTAAATCGTACAACGAACCCCATAGAGGTAATGACGCCAAATCTTGAGGGCGAACACAACAGCCCCCAACTCCAAATCATGCGTTGGGTAGTTCGCCTCGTGAGGCTTCAGCTGCCTCGACGCGTAGGCGATGACATGCCCTCTCTGCATCAATACCGCGCCCAAACCTGAGATGGACGCATCGCAGTATACAACAAAATCCTCCATGCCCTCTGGCAAGGCTAAGATTGGTGCCTCGCACAATCTCTGTCTCAGTGTCTCGAATGCTGCCTGCTGCTCAGGCCCCCAACGAAAGACCACATCCTTCCTCGTTAACCTGGTCAGGGGTAATGCTATCTTGGAGAAATCCTGGATGAATCTCCGATAGTAGCCAGCTAATCCTAGGAAACTCCGAATCTCAGATGGAGATTTCGGAACCTCCCATCTCATAACGGCCTCCACCTTGGCCGGATCCACTGAAATCCCGTTCTGGTTGACAAGGTGCCCAAGAAACTGCACCTCGCGCAACCAGAACTCACACTTGGAGAACTTAGCATACAAGTTCTCCCTTCTCAACGTCTCCAAAACCTCCCGCAAATGCTCCTCATGCTGCTCTCGCGTCTTGGAGTAAACCAAGATATCATCGATAAATACTATCACCGACCGGTCTAACATCGGTCTACACACGCGGTTCATGAGGTCCATGAACGCGGCAGGAGCATTGGTGAGCCCGAAAGGCATCACCACGAACTCATAGTGGCCATAACGTGTCCGAAATGCCGTCTTCTGCACATCCTCCTCTCTGACCCTCACCTGGTGATACCCTGAACGCAAATCTATCTTGGAGAACCAAGATGCTCCCTGAAGCTGGTCAAAGAGGTCGTCAATCCTCGGGAGTGGGTAGCGGTTCTTCACCGTTACCTTATTCAGCTCCCTATAATCGATACACATCCGATGCGACCCGTCCTTCTTCTTCACAAACAGAATCGGGGCTCCCCAGGGTGAACTGCTCGGTCTAATGAAACCCTTGTATAATAGCTCCTGAAGCTGTGTAGACAACTCCTGCATCTCAGGAGGAGCCAACCGATACGGTGCCTTGGCTATCGGAGCCGCACCAGGGACTAGGTCGATCCTGAACTCCACCTGTCGCTCTGGAGGTATCCCAGGCAGCTCCTCGGGGAATACATCCACGAACTCTCGTACTACGGGCACATCGCCCACCGTCGCCTTACCCGCCTCCCGGGTGTCCATGACATATGCGACATATCCTGCACAACCCTGCTGAAGGTAACGCCTTGCCCTCGCTGCCGAACAGAAGGCTGGCCCTCGCTGTGATCTCTCACCCTGAATTACTAACTCTCCCCCACTTGGGGCTCTGACTCGTACTAACTGTTGCGCGTAATCTATCACTGCCCCATTGGGACTCAGCCAATCCATACCAATAATGACCTTGTTTCCCCGCAATGGAATGGGAACTAGATCAACCAAATACCGCTCTTCGAACAACCTTAACACACAATCTCGGAAGACCTTTGATGCTCGCACCGACCGGTCGTCCGCAATCTCGACCTCTAAAGGGCAATCCAACATGCCCGAGGACTCAGGAAACTTCTTGCTAAGTGCAAGGGAAACAAAGGATCGGGTAGCCCCCGAATCAAACAACATCTGGACTGGAATACCGTTCACATGGAACGATCCTAAACGTATATACACAGAGTACATATCAATATCATAAATCTCATATAAATAGGTCAGAGGGAAAGAATCATACCCGTCACCACATCGGGTGCAGCGCGTTCCTCCTCGGCTGTCAGCTGAAATGCCCGGCTCCTGACCACCGGAGCCTCTGCCTTGTCCTGCCGGCCATCTGTAATCCGCAGGGTCACTGGAGCTGGCGCCTGTACTGGCGCTGCTGCTGTCAACTGGGGGCAGTTGGCCCTCTTGTGGCCCCTCTGGTTGCAGTGGAAACACAGCAACTCAGATGTCTGAATAACCGGAGCAGGGGCAGTACAATCCCTGCTGAAGTGTCCCGTCTTGCCGCACCTGTAGCAGCCTGTCGATCCTAATCTACACGCTCCCTCGTGCGACCTGCCGCACTTCCTGCAGCGGCCCGGTCCTGAATGGCCTTTCGGCCTACCATCTGATCCCTTGGGCTTCTTTCCCGAAGCCCCTATCGTCTGTCCCTCCTCTGCCTTCCTCTTCCGGATGTGCTCCAGATCTATCTCCCTCTCCCTCGCCCTAGCAATCATAGAATCCAGGGTAGGGCAAGCTGAAAAACTGACATGCTCCCGAATGTCGGCTCGCAGCATGTCATGGTAGCGGGTCCTCCTCATATCCTCATCACATGCATACTGGGGCACCAGTAACGCCCTCTCGCTGAACTTGGCGGTGATCTCCGCCACCGTCTCCGTCGTCTGTCTCATATCCAAAAACTCTCTGGCTAACTGCTGGAGTTCCACTGTAGGTGCGAACTCCGCTCTGAACCGGGTCACAAAGTCCGGCCACGTCATAGCCTCAACAGCCAATGCTCCCAATGAGTCACCAACAGACTCCCAGCAATCCCTAGCTCGGTCTCTCAAACATCCTGCTGCATACCTCACCTTCGACCCCTCGGGGCAGAAGCTGGTCAGCTGCGCAGACTCAATGTCTGCGATCCATCGTCTGGTAGCAATGGGGTCCTTCGCCCCATGGAAATCTGATGCACCACTGCCCCTGAAGTCCTTAAAGGACAGTGTGCGTGGTCCTGACTGGCTAGCCGCCATATCACTCCTGAACGCCCTGAGACGATCCTCCATCAACTCAACAATACCCTCCTTGATCGACCCGAAGATGATGGGAGTCGACTCAAGGATGCCCCTGGTAATCTCTGACGCAATGAACTCGCGTAGACCCTCATCAACTGGTTCGAACCCTGAACCCGAACCCGATCCTGATCCTGATCCTCCCGCTCCCTGTCGTGTGGTCACCATACTGCAAAACATAGCATAACCACCATCATACTATATTCCACTAACGAGGCTCACATTCATATCACAAGTCCCCGGTCTCATCTCGGCCCTTTTTTTGAATCGAGTACGGATCCTCCGCTTTCAGTAGTACGGGCCCATACTACCTTCCACGTCTATCCGTACTTTCCTCAAGAATTGCCTCAACTCAACCAAGTCCTTTCTACTAATACTGCGGTTTTCGTGCTACTCTCGCCCTAGGCTTGCCCTAGGGAAATCTCTGACTCTACCCAAACCAGTCCTCAGCTGCTGAAGGCCTCCTTGTAATGCCAATTAGCCATCACCTGAATACCATCACATGTGACGAGGCTCAGATAATCCTTCGAGTAAGAGACTCGTCCCTATAACGGTTAGACTCAAACGAGAGCTGCGCAATAGGTTCAAATCCAGCACTCTTAGATTATTCAACCCTGATCACATGTGACGTGACGTATTCACATAATGGCTAACTCCCATCACTCCGAGCCCCACTAAGCACGAAGCAAGCAGCATTCAGACACAGGAAACTACTCAAGCAAATCTATCCTCATAACGAGAAATCTCGTGCTACTCTCGCCCTAAGTAATCGCCATCCCACTCTCTGCCATCAGCTGCACAAGAAATCCCTGCTTTCTTTCCCTAACTAGCTCGCGAATACTATTACATATTACTCAGACTAGATAATTATTCGAATGAGAGGTCCTACCCTACAACGGTTGGACTCAAACAAGAGCTGCGAAATAGGGCGACCCAACCTTCTGAAATTATTTAATCCTTGCAATATGTAACTTAGCATATTCGTTCACTAGTTAGTGAAAGACAACTAGAACTCCTAATAGCACAAAGCAAGCAGCATTCGGGCATTGAGTACACATAATCAAGTATATACTACTCTGGCTATCATACTGACTGATCTGTACTAGCATGCAATTCTCAAAAAGCCGAAACACATAAAGCAGGCACATAAGACATCATTCCTAGATCCTTAGTCCTATTCTAGCATGCTGTTCTACTGAAACTGAAACTGATAATCATAACGTAAACTTGTATGGGTATTTTGGGGAAAACTTACTTGAGCTCGGCCGGTCGCGCACATCACACACCTTTTTTTTTAGAAACCCCTTTTATTTAGTCTTTAGAAAATCATTTCTTTATAAAAATCTTTTAATCCCTCGATTTGAGTTCAGACACCCCCGAAGGTGTGTCCGAATCCCTCAAACCAGGGCTCTGATACCAACTTGTAACATCCCAAAGATACCAGCTAAAAATTTCATTTTTAAATTAGGTTAATACATAAAAACATCATTACAAAACGTCCATAATAAAATGTTCAGAGTACATCCCAGAAAATCCACAGTGCGGAAAAACATGAGAGTGTGTGATATGCCGCTACCGCGCCGGCTCCTTTCCTCTAGCTGAAGAGGTACCTGAAAACAAAACTATAAAACGTAAGCACGAAGCTTAGTGAGTTCCCCCATAATGCCACATACCATGCAATCATATAATGAATAGCTAAGGGATACGGGCCTCGCCCACACCCATAGAGATACGGGCCTCGCCCACACCCATAGAGATACGGGCCTCGCCCACACTCTACTAGCTAGGAGATACGGGCCTCGCCCACACTCTACTTTCTGAGAGATACGTGCCTCGCCCACACTCTACTTTCTGAGAGATACGGGCCTCGCCCACACTCTACTTTCTGAGAGATACGGGCCTCGCCCACACTCTACTTTCTGAGAGATACGGGCCTCGCCCACACTCTGCTATCCATGGAGATACGGGCCTCGCCCACACTCCGCTACTAAACCATAACATACAAGTATCACACAGACAACAAGTATAAGCAATTCTATCATACTGGCATATATCACAATCAAACTCAGCTATGAGATACGGGCTCCGCCCACACTCCGATACTAACATATCGTCTATACGGGCCGGCCTTGGTGCCTTAGACCCGTCCCTACTGGAAGGAAACTCACCTCGAGAGTAGCTGCCGAAAACCTGCTCAGACTACGCCTGGCTGCCGCACCGGTAATCCCTCCGGCTGGTTAGGAGCTTCTCCCAGGGTAGATTTCGGATCTACCACACTTCCTTGCACCCTCCAACTTCCTCCTTCTTCTTCTAAGCTTCAAACTTCCTTCACCAAGCCAAAATCACTCTCAAGGATCAAAATGAGCTAGGGTTTCGCTCTACAGTTCTTCTGGAAGAGGATGGGACGAAATGGGTGTTTTAGAATGGGTAAAATAGGGTGCAATGTCTGAAAATAGAGTTTCATCAGACAGGTGGACTCGCCGAGTCCATGCATCGACTGGCCGAGTTCACCGCTCAAATCCCGTGTCCACCCTGCTGCTACTCGGCGAGTCGGGACGCAGACTCGCCGAGTTCGTGGCAAAATTAAGATAGATACTTAAATAAAATCATACCATGAACCCGGTGTTACACACAAAGACACCTAGCATACTACACACTCATCAGGCCCGCCTAGCATCGGTCCTCACCCAGTTTATATGTAAACACTTAAAATACATGCAAAAGTTTCACAGAAAACTATCATACAAATAACAATAATCCATGGGTCGGCATTGGTACCTTCGACTTGCCAAACAGTGGGATGAGACTCACCTCAGTCTGAGATAAATCGAGATACAGGCGCTGCTATTACCGGAAACCTCACACTGTACATAATCAAATATCCTAATCAATAATTAAGGTTAGTTCCCAAAATCCAAGGTCTAATCCATATTCTATTCTTCCAATGGCTAAATGACCATTTTACCCTTCTCATATATGATCCAATAACCCATGGCCCAAACTCCTAAAGACTTAAGGCCCAAAAGAAGACCTCACAAGTACGCCATGCATACCCAACTCTTATTCCCCTTGTACGACCCACTGAAGCACAATGTACAACTTGCTAAAGCTCAAGGACGGGGACTTTGTGCATTACGTTGAACGTACACATACGTATGCCCAACGTACTCATCAGATGACCAAAACTTAATATTAAGCACTTAACGCTTAAGACCAAAATGTTTGAACGCAGATCTAACCTCTAAATAAGGTCTTAGTCCATAAAGCGCCAACTTTACTCATTTTCATGTATTAATGGGACCCAAAACCCGTTTTTATCCATCTAAACCGATAATATGAATATCAACATAAGCATGATTCATCAAAACCCATCAAGATGATATTTTTATGGTTCCTAATAACTCCATAATGGATAAAGTTTCCAAATTTATCCATTAGAATGGTCCAACCAACCAAGATCTAGTCTTTAAGTCTCAAAGGGACAAAAATTACATCTTTTCCAACTTAACCGATTAAGTCCAAGTCTCAAGCTTTTAGATCTGAATCAATATGATGTTTAGATGCATAAAGATTCCAACTTTATCCATAAGAAGGTCACAATTTCAAGATATAATCATTATGCACTAAAGTGACCAAAAGCTCATAACACCCAAGACTATCTAGATCTATCAAATGCATCATCAAGATTCAAACTTTATGCCCCTAGATGAAAGATTAAGGTGAACAAAGTATGCATCTATAAGCTCTAATGCAACCAACACTTCTCCAATGTGCTCCTTCATCTCCAAGATGCACCAAGAACACTCCAAAGCACTTAAAAACACCTTATTCTTGCTTACAAGGCTCAAACTAAGGTTAGGGTTTCTAGGGAGGGTGTTTGGAGAGGTGGAAGATGAGAATGGAATGGGTTTGGGGAAGTTAAGGAGCTTAAATAGGGCTCAAACCACGAAAATAGGGTTTGGGCACTGATTGCGTACACCCAGCATACTCCTGGTACACCCATTGTACTCAGGGATGCCCTTGTATGCCCAACGTACTTCCTCGTATGCCCACCATATGCGGCTTAACCCGAAACTGCCCTAACTTCAAACGGTCATAAATTCTTCGTTTCAACTCAGATTTCGACGATCCTTATATCCACATAAAGGTAGTAAGAAGCTATACAACCCTATCAACTCTCCTTTGCCTTAACTCTTTCCAAAATTAAATCCAAAATGCATAAAAGGCCTGAACTATCACTTTATAGTTATACCCTTGCACTCCAAAGCACCAACCGAACTCTCGGATCACCTAATCTACATAACCCACATCCAAAAGGGGTCTAAATCTCTCTTTCCCCCAAGGCCCGAAGCCATATGATAAATGATCTTCGGGTCACAGCTCCAAATTATGAAACGATTCGAAACAGGGTGCTACAACTCTTCCCCTCTTAAATTAGATTTCATCCTCAAAATCACTCCTTTCTACAATCCAGGCAATCAGACAATCCGAACAACTCTTTTAGATCCCTGATGAAAGTCGAACCCGAGATACGATGACCTTCCAATAATCGATCCCATTCTTAGTAGAACTCACATACTTACGATGAATGAATGCCTGCTCCCGCTAAACTTAACCAATGAAGGACGACCATCATTACTCAGCTCAGATCCAGGAATCCAGTTCCTTATCCGACTTCTAGACATGCAAAACCATTCCGAAATATTATCAATAGGGCCTATCTCTGCAATCCAAACTGAAAGAAATCATTCTGGTCCGAAATCATCTAACTGATAATTTTGGCAGACAAAATCCTAACCATAGCTTGCTGTTGAAAAGTTCTTTCATATAAACAAAGGCGACTCCCAACGTGAGTTTCAACCCCTAGTATCAACTGAGAACATAACTCACGTTCCGAAATCCAAAGATTTACACTTGCATTCTATCTGAAATATTTCGATTCCACGGTGACCTTCCATTGAACCGAGATATAAAATCCCCAATCCACCGCAGTGGCTGGCAATCTCATACCTGGTCTCGCCACAAGGCTCTGACTAAGAGTCTAACCAATAGGGGTTATCCCAACCTAACCAATACACAGTTACCAACCATTTACCACTGAGTTATCCCACCCTAAACGTGATCCAATACCTTGCTCAATCCAATCTCCACCGGGTCTTACCCACTCTATCAAAAGAAAACTGGCCTCGCCCACGGGTATCACCTAATCTGCATAATCGAACAGGCGTCGCCCACGGGTATCAGCCAATCGAGTGTTGTACAGGCTTATCCTAGCCTCAGATCCAACGATCCTCATTCCAAACAAAGAATAATCCTCTGACAATACTGTCCGCCTCGACCCTGGCATACGTTGATCCTCTTTCAGTCTAACGACCACTCCTACAATAGTCTACATCATTCTGGTGAATGCTACGATTACATCACATACAAACAACACTTTTCGATAGGCTATCCTCCTTGCAAATGCTACGGATAGCACATAGTCTTACAACACTTCCATACTGACATGGACCCACCCTATGGTCTTACTATCTAACTACCGAACAAACCACGATCATCATGAGTTGAACCCGCTTCCGACTATACCCTAATCAGGTGTTCGGGTCATGCTTTGAACCCCAAAGCCTTCATCAGACAAGAACAGGAAAAGAGGTTCTAACACAACCCTCAACATGGATCCAATAACACATCTGCCATGCATTACTACAGATGTGTCATCCTATCGTTGAAAGTTTCTGAACCTCAAACATTGCATAACCTTTATCTACACCACCACTTGAATTGGCTTCCCTCTCAACTAGGATGTGGAACGCTCCTTGGTTCCACTCCTGATTTTATTCTCGGAAATCCAAAAGGTTCTTCCTCGCTTGGATTTAACTACACCTTGCCAACCTTACTTAAAACAACGAATAATGAATTCCCTTGTCGGAACTGACTGATCGCTAACTCAACATCCCACTTATCGAAGGGTCTATGCAATCCTAACCATCTTCAACTGATACGATTTCAAAATTTCTTGACACTCCCATTGTCTGAACAAGCCCATGCGGCCGCCATAATCATCTATTTCCTACCGTTCCTTCCCTAGAAACGGTAGCGATAGGACCCAAAAGTCCTTCGATAAAAGATCACCATCCCTGTTGGGGGATGCAACACTTCTGAACTCTGACTTCATTGCTGAATTAATAATGCTAATCTGACTACTGGTCTTCCAAGTGATACCCATGAATTGTTTCCACCAATGTCCCACAACAAACTACCTGACCATCTAAATTAGGGATGAAAGTGGGTCCAAACCCGGACCAGATGGACACGGACCCGGAAAACCCGGAACCGGTTAACGGGATTTTCTAGAACCGGAAACCGAACAGGTATATAGGAATCGGTTCTGGTTTGGTTCTGGGTACGGTACCGGTTAAAGTGGGTCTAGAACCGGAAAACCCAAAAACATCAAAGTGGGTAAGGTGGAACCGAGAAAAATGGGTTTAGAACGGGAAAAACCAGAATGTTTTTTGTAATTACCTCAATCACATAATCTTTCAACCGTTCTAATAAAAATTAATAAACAAAAAATTACAACAATAATTAAAAATTAATCTAATTTGGCATGAAGGTTACATAAAGGACGAATTAGATTTTTTTTAAATAAGTAATATAATTTGCATTATTTATGGAAGACATTACTAAAGAAGTAATCAGAAGTAATGTAACTGTCATACGTTCATACGTCATACCCACCATTAATTTTTTTTTATAAAGAAATAATGTATTGGACTATTGGACAATTATTTTAAATACCTTCTCCAATTTAATTTATTGTGGGTTGTGTGTATTCATTTAAGATATGTGGAATGCTAAATTGTTATGTATTTATTTACTTGGGCAACCACACTAACTTCTCTTTTTGTATCTTTGACCTTCGATGCTTCAACTTTGAAAACATGAACATAAAAGCAAGAATACAATTTTTTTACATTAGCAATCCTTTAATTTTCATATTTTGTCAACAGTTCACAGCTTCTCATTATAAATAGGCCCTTCCACCTCTATATTTTCACTTAACTTATTATTCTCTAAGTTGAAGGCTTGAAGTTGTTTTTTTTCTTTTCTTTATAAGAGCATTCAGAGAAGCTAACCGCCCAATTCAAGTATTTTTCTCTTTAATGTTATGCAAATATGCATTTAAGGTAATTGACTAATTTACGTCTTTATACTTATATTACGTTCCATTTTGAATATATTATTTTTATGTCTTTGATACTTCATTTTTTACATGCTTTAAATCTACCTAGATTTTTTACTTATTTGTTTATGTTGAGAGAAAAACTTGAGACACACTTGAACAAACGTTAGAACAAGTATAGTTGCGGAATAGTTTATCTCAAAGGATCTAAAAGCTCAACAATAATAATAAGTTAACGAGTTAGATAATTAGAGAGTTAGTTGCGGAAATGTAAGGAAATATAAATGACAGCAGGTGGTATATCAAGTATACACATAAGTGGATTCATAACATGTAATGCATTCAGACCAAGTTAGTAAGTGAGATCAAACTTAGTTATTAAGTCACGAATGACTTGCTCCGAAGAGAAATAATATTCAGTTATGTTTTAGTGAACTTTGAGAGTAAGGAGAGATTTAAGATGCGTAATCAGATAGAAGTGAGAGATGTAATTGATAGCATCGAAGTTGTATTGAATAAGTAAGATTGAGCTCTATATATAGAGACTCAGGAATTTCATTGGATCAAATCTCTAAGAGTAGCCATGCAAGGCATACTGGACAATAAAGAGTACTACAACAAAAGTAGATAAAGTTAAACTAAGTAAACTAGTAAGTAAAGCTGCGGTTGATGATGACTTCGGATGAGGTTGCTGATGAAGGTTTGACTGCGGATCCTTGAGAGCTGCGGTAGCTCAAGTTCAAGAGGGTCACTTTTATGATTCAACAATTTCCCCCTAAGTGACCTCTTTAACTTCTCTTCAATTATCAAGTTTTAGGAACTTGATTAGAATCCACCAAAACTTTCTGATATTTTCCAACCAGGTGATCCTTCTTAAAATTTCGAACTTGACTTCGGCAGTCGTGTGTTTTGATCTTTCAACTGCGGTTCGACAAATTTCAAGTTGCTTCCTTGTGAGAGGATTCATGGCATTCATGGGAATGAATCATTGATTTTATCGACCTTTCTTTTGAAAATGACTCCAAGTTCTGGGAAGTTTGTTGCACCTAGGGATCTCTCTTGATAACCTCCGGTAGGCATCGGTGCAGGGTCAAGTGGTGGTAGATCGAACTTTTTGGCAGTTGTAGGGTAGATGTCTGCATCAATCTTTGCAAAGTCACAGACGGCTTCCCTCAGAAATGTGCTTGCCCTTTCAGGTGATATCTTCATCTTTGGATACTTCTCGCTTTTGTTTTGGAACACCTTCGCTATCAGGAAGACTTCTTCTGGATTCATACATGGGAAGTCAGCTTGGGTGCGGACGTAGTCCTGATTCCTTCTTGTAAGAGTATACTGAATGAAGTCAGCTTTCATGAATTTCCAGGGCTTAAAGTTCTTGACTATGGATGGTTTATCATTAGACCAGATTTTCTCTATGGAAGAAGCATGTTTTCCATAGAATCGATTGAGTCTTTCGAATTCCACGGACAGTCTCTTGTGATCAGGTAGGCTACGGTCAAACTGCTCAAATACAGTGAAGTATTTAGCATTTGGGGAGATTGGAACATCCCAGTAACCGTCAGAAGGGGGTTCAGCATAAGTAAGGTAGGGTTTATAGTCATCATCCAGCAGTCTTCGGTGGGGATTGATCCAGGAATTGACTAAGGATTCATCCATGGTGATGTCGAATCCGTTTTTTCTCCAGATGAGTTCAACAAATTTGGCTGCTTTCCAATATGCTTTCTTCTGTTTCGTTGTTGGAGAGTCGTTGGAGTGTTCAGATGACATGTTGGATGCTAGATTCTTGAAGTGGGGAGAAGTCTCCAGTCGCTAATGAGAAGTTTCTTGAGTGATTTTCTGTTGCAGTGGAGACTGATGCGGTGGTGTCTGATGCGGTGGTATATGATGAGGAGATGGTTGCGGTGAGGGAATTTTTTCAGTTATGATGGGGGGGCTCCTATGATGAGAGACGCTATTTGAGTGATGGTCTTCATCACTTCCCCCTCTTGAGGAATGCAAAACCGGAGCATCCTCAAGCGATTATTTAAGACCATCGACTTTGGCACACACCTCCTGGAATTGAGCTTTAAGAGCATCAGCTAGTTGCTGATTGTCTGGGATGGCGGTGTTGAAGATTAGTCGATGAATCTCCTTTGTAAGTTGAAGAATCTCA
Source organism: Lactuca virosa (assembly GCF_052849685.1). Lineage (NCBI taxonomy): Eukaryota > Viridiplantae > Streptophyta > Magnoliopsida > Asterales > Asteraceae > Lactuca > Lactuca virosa. Next base: position 322,041,763 of record NC_136428.1, read on the forward strand.
GGGCCATGAAAATTTGACGATAAAGATCGTTGAAGTTTGTTGATGGTAGATTGAAGGACTGAGATGGTGGACTCATAGGCAGTGTGAGTCTCAGCTATCAGCTTCTGTGAGTGAGTTGACTGGTCCGCAATGGCTGTTTGTAAATCTACCTTGATTGCGGATACCTCAGAGATGAGGCGCTCCGCAGCAGCCATCAATTGCTTATGATCAGCCTGGCAACTTGTATCCAGGGATCGGATTCCCATTACAACTTTCATAGAAATTCGCTCAGCAGCCTGTCGTTCACGGGTTTCCAGTCTTTCGATTCTTTCAATTAAGGATTGCGGTCCTGGAATGTCTTCAGGTTGCGGTTGAGTGGGCTTAACCGCAGCAAGAATCTGATCTACTTTGGCTTGTAGACTCAGAAATTCTTTTCTGGACACAGCGATCTTCTTTTTCTTCTTTTTCTCTTTCGGCTTGGAGGTTTAGTGTTGAGAGCGACTCGATTCTTCTTCCTCATCAAACATCATTAAATCATCATCAAAAGGGTTAGGCTGATTTACCTCATTGAGATCAAAATCATCGAATCCGAAGGTAGGAGCGGAGATAACTTCGAATGCGGTTCCCTCGTCTTGAGAATCTCTAACAGTTGGAGTTGGAGCTGGAGGGAGTTTAGATGTACCTTCACCACCATGAGTGGACTGAGCCTTGCGGATCATCTCAGCCATTGCGGACATCCACTCTTGTACTTTCAGAATGGTGGCTACGGTATAGGCGTTGTTGATTGCGTCCGCCCAATACTTATTGAATCTCCTGTTGTTTCTGTTGAAGTTGCTTGATTTGCTGATCCTTCCTTGCTTGAAATTCCCTACGGAAAGCGACATATTTCTTGACATCAGATTCAGAGACCGGAGTGTAATGTAACCATGAATCATTCGATTCATCACCGTCAAATCCTTGGAATCGCACCGAGGTGTCCCTCGGGTCCACGGATCCTTGCACATTAGTGCTCACCGTGCCTAAACCACCTATAAAAGATGTAAGTAGAGTAGGATTTCCTGAGCTTCCTCGGTCTCCTTGACCAGTGGTCAAGTCTAGCCTCGGCTCAGTTCTGGCAAAGGCGGAAGAATTCCCCTGCGGTTGGGGAGGTGTTTGCAGTGTTTAGGTTACAGACAAAAGGATGGAGTTCAACTCCTCAGGGGAAAAGAAGTGTAGACGGGAAGCCCTGGAGACCTTAGGGCGAGAACCAGTTCCATCCCCTTGGGAGTGAGCTGGGGGTGAGTCTCCACGTTGAGTTGAAACAGACACACTTTCTGTGTCTGAGTGGAATTCTATATTGGTATTGAATGGGTCTGCGGCCACCCCAAGGACTACATGAGCCTTTTGAGAGGCTGCGGCATCAGTCCGGTCACGCATTTGGTCTGTGGGATTGGTTTTTCTATTTTTGAGGAGAGAGATGGGTTGTGCATCCTCATCAGAATCACTCATAGAGGGAGTGTGAGATCGATTTTTAGTTGATTCGTCATATGAGGGAAAGGTTTGTTTGAGTTTTCGCTTCTTTGAAGGTTCAGCTTGTTTGGGAGCATCTTTCTTCTTTGGGGTTCCATGTTTCTTGGTGATGTTGCGGGGGCCTTGATCGGCTGAGGCTAACTGCTTGCGTCGTTTTGATAAAGACAAGTTGGATAGAGTGGTGGAGGATGGGACTGCGGTACTACCAGGGATGGTGAATGCGGATGTGGCGTGTAGAGGCGGGGTAGGAAGGTATGGGTCAATACTTTCCGTAGCCTCTATATGGTCTGTGACATCAGTGGTTTCAAGACCAAGGGTAGATAGAATGTGGACTGGTAGCCGTCTGATGGGTCCAAAAACAGATTGATCAGTAGAGGGATTGTACCTTTTAAGATCTTTAGTGATGAAGAGGTTGGCATCTGTGACAACCTGAAATTTCCAAGCTTGTTTAATCAATTAAACCTATCAGTGTTAGACTCATTTTGCTTCTAGTTATCACTGTTTGGAACCTGTTTCGAGTGTTCTAACCCTAGTACATCAAAGGAATAAGAGATTGGAAATAGCAACTTAAGTTCTTAACTGCCTGCAACCGTAAACCTCCTCAAAAAGGGAGTTTACGGTCAAGACCAATGAGTTTACGGTCATGGTGACCGTAAACCCATCCCTATATATATGGAGGGTGATCAATTCAGCCATTCTTTTCTCTTTTTCAAGCCTTAGAACCGATTCTCTTTAAAAAAACATAAACTTTTGCTTCCAAATCTTCAAGAACACGGTTGTGTTTTGTACCGAAAACACCTTCCTTGCCTTCAAAACCGTAAGTACCATCCTCCTTTACATCTATCTAGTTAGGATCCTTCATTTTGGACTTAAGATCATCACTCTTTACATGAACAAAAGAGTTTACGGTTCTATGAATCTTCATAGACCGTAAACCCTTATAAAGGGTGTTCTTATAGCCTTTACCCTATCTAAGGCTAAGCATGGTCCCTAGAATCCGATGCCTTTGATTGAAGCCCTTGAAAACCATCATTTGTGAAAGATTTGGTGAGTTTGCGGTTGAATCTCCTTAGACCGTGAACTCCATGACCTTAAGGTCATTGGACCGTAAACACTAAGACTGTAAACACCTAGGACCGTGAACACTTGGACCGTGAACTCCATGACCATAAGGTCATTGGACCGTAAACACTAAGACCGTAAACACTTAGGACCGTGAACACTTGGACCGTGAACTCCAATGGTCATACCTCTTTGACTGTAAACTCTATAGGGTGGCCATATACCCTAGTTATGCAATCATATGTGATTGTATTCCTTCAATCTAAGAGTTTCCTAGTCTATTAGGGTGTTATCCCTTATAATTAGCTGTTTATACACTAATCAAATACACATACATGTCATTATATGTTTATTAGGATCTTTGTGTGCTCAAGGTTTCACCTGACACTCTACATCCTATTTCCAAACATACTTCCGTATCACTCACTACAGGTGAGTTCATACCCCCGTATTTTCATAGTTTTTACTGTTTTAAGGGGGATGGGGGATACAAGTCTAACACAAAGATTTTGTGTTATAACAAATGATTTCAAATGGATTACAGTTATAAAAACAAATGGTTTCAAACATCTTATCAAAATGAATTTTAGTATCATCAAATGAAGTGGTTTTAAGTGATTGTTTCAAAAAGACGTCAAGCCACCAAAGAGGATTTCAAAATATGAAACTTCTTTTAAATATTTTATAAACTTATATTTTTCCACAAAAATCATACTAGTATACATATATTTATATAAATAAGATTTAAAAGATTTAGGACTGATAACCCACTTTGGTTCCTTTTCCTTGTTTGGATGTGGGATTACAAGTATTAGTTATTTGTCCGAGTGTCATTTAAATTTTATTTATACTATTGTATATGTATACAAGTATAAAAGTACTTTTATACAAATACAACTACTTTTCATATACAACAGAAAATATAGGATTTTCTGGAAACAGTTTACATATTCAAGAAACAGAAGATATTCTTACATACATAAATACTTATGCACTCACTCAACTTTATGTTGATACTCTCTTTTCAAATTACTTGTATTCTCAGGGAACCAGTAGACAAGTACACCCCGAGCTTTTGAGAAGATGGAGTTATTTATGTCTTGTCTTCTTCTTTTTGTACAACTTTATAGTTTCAGTATACAATGTGAAACATATGTAAATATTTATACTTTTTAATACAATGGTTGTTTGTACTTTGATTACTATATTACATGTGTTGTGATACTACAAATGAAGTGCTCCACCCCCGGACGTTTCCGCCGTCTAGTTTGGGGGTGTGACAGATTGGTATCATAACAATGTTTATAATGAACTTAGTATATCAATCCATAACAGATATACAAACTATAAATACATTTGGGGCTAAGTGCTCTGACTACAAGTATACTATTAAAAATTTAAGTATTTTTACAAGAAGTATACTAACACTCATACCTACAAGTACAGTATCACAATCATAAGAACTTAAAAGTATTTGGATGTTGAACACTACAGTCAAACCTGGACAGTTATGTAATCATATCTGGGATTAATATAGTCTGATCAACTATATTGATTTGAGATATGACCAATATGTGTTTGGGAGTGATAGTGGTGTTGTGGCATGTCTAAAACTTACCATACATACTCAGAAGAACTTTAGAACAGAACATAAAGATTAAAATACTATAGGGGTATTTTAGGCACTATATACTAATAACAAACATGTGAAAACAATAGAACAATTAAGGGTAAAACTATAAATATTAAGGGTATATTACAATTATATATAATTAAAGTTATATAGACTTAGAATATGTGATTTAGCTTCATTTCCTGTTCCTTGTTTGGTTGTGGATTTAGAGCCGGGTCATATAATCGAAAGTCGGTTATACCCAAGTTATATATAATTAGTATACACTTTATAGTTATAGAAATACCTAAGAACAAGTCATACATAATACATTACTTGATAACTATAGGTCTCTTTTGTAGTCAATCGTTACTAACTATATTCTATATCTCTTATCCCTATTCTCGCTTAGATAACACTGGCTGAGTTGAGGTTTCATCCAAATGATACCCGTCGCCATTAGGAAATACTCTACTCGTTTCCTATTTCACTCTTTTGGTTATAGTTAAGTCTATGGATAGGTTTTAGTGTTATTTTTCAGGTTTTTCAGTAAGACCACGAAAATTTTATTTTCGATAGGTCTGTATGATGTCGATATTTTTCTCAGAATTTGGTGTATTGTAGACCTGTCTAGGGTTAAGTTTTCTAGACTTATGTATTCAATATGCCAATGTAATCGACATGCGTTTTCTTAGTAATTGAAAAATAACCATTCACTTTCATATTATTTAGTTACAAGTTGTACTTGTCATAGAATTCTATTTCCAATTCATTCCAAGATTCATATCGAACTATATGTTTTAGTTCAGAGATATCAGAATTCATATTCACTCTTGATATCTTATCATCTTTGTATCTTTTGACTTTTATAGAAAAAGATGACTCCTCGTAGAAATCCAAGACGTCAAAATGTTAATGAACCACCGGTACCACCTCCACCACCACCTCCTCAGTTCGACCCCGCTATGTTCCAAGCGGCGGTCACGGCGGCTGTAGCTGCTGCTATAGCTCAGATCAATACTTCTGGAGCTAGTGGTTCAGGAGCTGGTGCAAATCCCCCTAACCATGGTGAAGGTCATGTGCATTCGCGAGAATGCACTTATAAAGATTTTTCCAATGCCAAACGCAGGACCTTTAATGGAACTGGAGGAGTTATGGCATTAAGGCAGTGGATAGAGAAGACAGAAGCAATTTTCGAAATCTGCTCCTGTCCTGACAACAACAAAGTCAAGTTCGTTGCTTGCACTTTTTCGAAAAGAGCTTTGACGTGGTGGAATGGTCACGTTAACTCACTTACTCTGGTAGTGGCTAATTCGATCAGCTGGGAGAACTTCAAGGGTATGCTTATGCGGGAGTATTGTCCGCGAGGCGAAGTTCAGAAACTTGAGGAGGAGCTCTGGGGTCTCTCAATGGTTGGTTCTGATATATCAACCTATACTAGTAGATTTTGTGATCTGACAATTCTTTGCTCGGATATGGTTGCTCTATAGAGCAAAAATATTGAGAGATATATTTGGGGACTGTCGCCCCAAATTCAATCTAGTGTTTTAGCTTCAAGGCCTGTTACTTTTGACAGTGCCAAAGAGCTGGCACAATCTATTATTGATCATGGAATCCATCAACACTCGGTGGTTGCTACACCAGAACAACCAAAGGGAAACAAAAACAACAACAATAACAACAACAACAACAAGAAGGGTCGGAACAAGAGGAAGGGAAAGTTTTCACAGGATTCCTCAAAGAAACAACTGGCTACAGTCAACGCTGCGACTATACCTACTGTTGTTCCTGTTAATCCAGCACCAGCTAAGCCATATGCTGGTAATCTCCCTAAGTGCAACAAGTGCAATTTTCACCATAATGGAAATTGCAGGGAAATGCAGTGTCGTAACTACAACAGAAAAGGGCATACCGCCCGATTTTGTAGAGCACCACCCCAACCACTTAACCAAGTACCTGCGGCTGGAGTTGGTCAAGCATGTTATCAGTGTGGTGAAGTGGGGCATTTCAAGAGAGATTGTCCTAAAGCTGGAAATGCAAGTGGAGTGGGGAGAAATTTAGCTTTGGGCCAGCATGAAGCAGTGGCAAATCCCGCAGTAGTTACGGGTACATTCCTTCTCAACAACACTTATGCATGCATTCTATTTGATTGTGGTGCTGAGAAGAGCTTTGTGAGCCATAATTTCAAACACTTGCTAAATCAAAACTCTCAACCATTAAAAGAAACATTCACAGTCGAAATGGCTAACGGGAAATCCGAATCCACCAACGAAATATACATAGGATGTACTCTTACCTTGAATAACTTTTCGTTCCCAATTGACCTTATGTCGGTCTCTATCAAGAGTTTCGACGTAATAATAGGTATGGATTGGTTGTGTCCTAACCGTGCTGACATCCTATGTTATGAAAAAGCCATTCGTCTGAACTTGCCAACTAATGAAACTCTTGTTATTTATGGCGACAAACCCGGAACGAACCTCCATATCATTTCTTGCATTAAGGCACAGAAGTACCTTCGCAAAGAGTACAGTGCTTTCTTAGCTCACGTGGTAGACAAAAAGCAAGATGTGAAAGATATCGCGAAAATTCCTGAAGTCTGTAACTTTCTCGACGTTTTTCCCAATGATCTTGCAGGAGTACCTCCCGAACGACAAGTCGAATTCAGAATCGATTTAATTCCATGGGCTACCCCTGTCGCCAAATCTCCTTATCGTCTTGCACCTTCAGAAATGCAGGAATTGTCCAGCCAGCTTAACGAACTCCTTAGCAAAGGTTTCATAAGACCAAGCTTCTCACCCTGGGGAGCACCGGTTTTGTTCGTGAAGAAGAAGGATGGATCATGCCGTATGTGCATAGACTATCGCAAGCTGAATAAACTTACCATTAAGAATCGATACCCTCTGCCTCGTATAGACGATCTGTTCGACCAACTTCAAGGTGCGAGCTACTTCTCAAAAATAGACTTAAGATCCGGGTATCACCATTTACGAATTTTGGAGAATGACATTCCCAAAACCGCATTCAGAACTCGTTATGGTCATTATGAATTCGTAGTGATGCCATTCGGATTGACGAATGCACCTGCTGTGTTCATGGATTTAATGAACAGAGTGTGTCGTCCATTCTTGGACAAATTCGTCATAGTCTTCATTGACGACATCCTTATCTACTCAAGAAGTGAAGAGGATCATAGCCAACATCTTCGTCAAGTTTTGCAAACTCTTAGAACAGAGAAACTTTATGCGAAGTTTTCAAAGTGTGAATTTTGGATCAGGAAGGTTGATTTCCTAGGTCACGTGGGCAGTTCAGAAGGAATACACGTCGACCCTTCCAAAATAAAGGCAATTGAAAACTGGTCAGCACCCAAAACACCTACACAAATTCGTCAATTCTTAGGTCTTGCTGGCTATTATTGTAGATTCATCCAGAATTTCTCTCGAATAGCTAAACCTCTTACCACTCTGATGCAAAAGGGTGTAACTTCTAGCTGGGGAGAAAAACAAGAAACATCATTCCAAATGCTAAAACGAGCCTTGTGTAGTGCACCAATCCTGTCTCTCCCTGAAGGGACAGAGGATTTTGTAGTGTACTGTGATGCTTCAAATCAAGGGCTTGGATGTGTTCTTATGCAAAGAGGAAAAGTGATATCCTATGCCTCAAGACAACTAAAGACACATGAAGTCAACTATACAACACATGATCTTGAGCTAGGGGCAGTGGTATTCGCTCTGAAGATCTGGAGACATTACTTATATGGCATGAAATGCACAGTATTCATGGACCATAAAAGTCTCCAGCACATCTTCAATCAAAAAGAGCTAAACATGAGACAACGACGGTGGGTGGAGCTACTGAACGACTATGATTGTGAGATTCTTTATCACCCTGGTAAAGCTAATGTTGTAGCTGACGCCCTTAGCAGAAAAGAATACTCGGGACGCCGAGTAAAGTCATTGACCATGAAAATCCATTCACATCTGTCCACACAGATCAGAGAGGCTCAACTCGAGGACTTAAAACCTGAAAACGTGGCAGGTGAAACTTTGAGAGGAATGGATAAAAATTTCAAAGTAAGGGATGATGGAGTCTATTGTCTCATGAATCGGATTTGGACACCTAAGTTTGGTGGTTACAGAGAAGTAGTCATGAATGAAGCCCATAAAACCAGATACTCCATTCATCCAGGTTCAGACAAGATGTACCTGGACCTCAAGAAACTATACTGATGGCCAAACATGAAGGCTGAAATTGCTACCTTTGTGGGCAAGTGCCTTACTTGTGCCATGGTGAAGGTAGAATACCGATAACCTTCAGGTTTATTGCAACAACCTGAAATCCCTGAATGGAAGTGGGAGCGGATTACAATGGATTTCATAACCAAGTTACCCAAGACATCGGGTGGTTATGGTACTATTTGGGTAATCGTCGATAGATTAACCAAATCCACACACTTCTTACCAATCAAAGAGTCAGACAAGATGGAGAAGCTAACAAGAACTTATCTCAAAGAAATCGTTAAAATGCATGGTGTTCCAATTTCTATTATTTCCGACCGAGATAGTAGATTCACTTCTCACTTATGGCTGTCTTTACAAAAATATTTGGGAACTAGGCTGGACATGAGTACAGCCTACCATCCTCAGACTGACGGACAAAGTGAGAGGACGATTCAAACTTTAGAAGATATGTTGCAAGCTTGCGTGATAGACTTTGGTAGGGCATGGGATACTCATTTACCCCTTGTCGAATTCTCTTACAACAATAGTCATCACACTAGCATAAAGGCTGCCCCTTTCGAAGCTCTCTATGGCCGTACGTGCAGATCTCCTCTGTGCTGGGCTGAAGTGGGCGATACCCAGTTAGCTAAAGGACGAGTTCCTGAAAGCACTCTCACAGGTCCGGAGATCATCCGGGAAACAACAGAGAAGATCATTCAGATTCATGAACGATTGAAAGCCTCTAGAGACCTACAGAAAAGCTACGCAGACAAACGAAGGAAACCGTTGTAATTTTAGGTTGGTGACCGCGTCATGTTGAAGGTCTCACCCTGGAAGGGCATGATACGATTTGGAAAGCGTGACAAGTTGAATCCAAGGTATATAGGACCATTCGAGATTCTTGCTAGAATTGGTCCCGTAGCTTACAAACTCCGTCTACCTCAAGAACTAAGTAACATACATCCTGTTTTCCACGTCTCAAATTTGAAAAAGTGTCTGTCCAACGAGACTCTTGTTATCCCACTCGACAAGTGCCTCAACTTCGTGGAAGAACCTGTAGAGATCATGGACCGAGAGGTCAAGCAAACGAAGCAAATCCGTATCCCGATAGTGAAGGTTCGCTGGAACGCCAAGCGAGGACCTGAATTCACTTGGGAGCGCGAGGATCAAATGAAACTGAAATATCCTCAACTTTTTACTTAGTTATTTGTAATAACTTAGTTGCTTAAACTCTAATTTCGGGACGAAATTCCCTCTAACGGGGGGATGATGTGACAACCTGAAATTTCCAAGCTTGTTTAATCAATTAAACCTATCAGTGTTAGACACATTTTGCTTCCAGTTATCACTGTTTGGAACCTGTTTCGAGTGTTCTAACCCTAGTACATCAAAGGAATAAGAGATTGGAAATAGCAGCTTAAGTTCTTAACTGCCTGCAACCGTAAACCTCCTCAAAAAGGGAGTTTACGGTCAAGACCAATGAGTTTACGGTCATGGTGACCGTAAACCCATCCCTATATATATGGAGGGTGATCACTTTAGCCATTCTTTTCCCTCTTTCAAGCCTTAGAACCGATTCTCTCTCAAAAAACATAAACTTTTGCTTCCAAATCTTCAAGAACAAGGTTGTGTTTTGTACCGAAAACACCTTCCTTTCCTTCAAAACCGTAAGTACCATCCTCATTTACATCTATCTAGTTAGGATCCTTCATTTTGGACTTAAGATCATCACTCTTTACATGAATAAAGGAGTTTACGGTTCTATGAATCTTCATAGACCGTAAACCCTTATAAAGGGTGTTCTTATAGCCTTTACCCTTTCTAAGGCTAAGCATGGTCCCTAGAATCCAATGCCTTTGATTGAAGCCCTTGAAAACCATCATTTGTGAAAGATTTGGTGAGTTTGCGGTTGAATCTCCTTAGACCGTGAACTCCATGACCGTAAGGTCATTGGACCGTAAACACTAAGACTGTAAACACCTAGGACCGTGAACACTTGGACCGTGAACTCCATGACCATAAGGTCATTGGACCGTAAACACTAAGACCGTAAACACTTAGGACCGTGAACACTTGGACCGTGAACTCCAATGGTCATACCTCTTTGACTGTAAACTCTATAGGGTGGCCATATACCCTAGTTATGCAATCATATGTGATTGTATTCCTTCAATCTAAGAGTTTCCTAGTCTATTAGGGTGTTATCCCTTATAATTAGCTGTTTATACACTAATCAAATACACATACATGTCATTATATGTTTATTAGGATATTTGTGTGCTCAAGGTTTCACATGACACTCTACATCCTATTTCCAAACATACTTCCGTATCACTCACTACAGGTGAGTTCATACCCCCGTATTTTCATAGTTTTTACTGTTTTAAGGGGGGGGGGGAATACAAGTCTAACACAAAGATTTTGTGTTATAACAAATGATTTCAAATGGATTACAGTTATCAAAACAAATGGTTTCAAACATCTTATCAAAATGAATTTCAGTATCATCAAATGAAGTGGTTTTAAGTGATTGTTTCAAAAAGACGTCAAGCCACCAAAATGGATTTCAAAATATGAAACTTCTTTTAAATATTTTATAAACTTATATTTTTCCCCAAAAATCATACTAGTGTACATATATTTATATAAATAAGATTTAAAAGATTTAGGACTAATAACCCACTTTGGTTCCTTTTCCTTGTTTGGATGTGGGATTACAAGTATTAGTTATTTGTCCGAGTGTCATTTAAATTTTACTTATATATATTGTATATGTATACAAGTATAAAAGTTTATTCATTTAGTTTCAATTACCCTTTTGTAACAAGTTGAGCAAGGGGTTGTATTCATTAATACTAAGTATCAATACATAAAGTACATATAAATTATAATAGGTATAATTTATGATTCACAGAACAATAGTTCATGATTCAAGCATACTAGATGTGACAACCGTCAATTTTTGGCCAAGTCAAAGTCAACTAACGTCAACAAGTCAAACCGGTCAACTCATCTAACCCTTGTACATTAAGGTTTCCATTATGTTTCTTATTGAACAACTCGCAACCTTAATACAAAGTATCACTTAGAGTTTTCACGTGTTCGGAAATTCTAAACCCTAATCAGGGCTAGTAATGAAACTACTCGATAAAACATTATTCCTTAACCCTCGGGGGCATATAACAATCATAACGAGACTTAACGAGGTTTACAAACCTTGCGTTACAAAGCCTAGCACTCAAAAAGGTCACAAAAGAAGTCTCTCCCAATCTCTTTCACTCTAACTCTCCCAAATCTCTCTCTGTATGAGAAATCTCTCCAAGAATGTCAAATCTCTCCCAAATCTCTCCAAGTATGTCAAATCTCTCCCAAATCTCTCTCTGTATGAGAAATCTCTCCAAGAATGTGAAATCTCTCCCAAATCTCTCTCGGTATGAGAAATCTCTCCAAGTATGTCAAATCTCTCCCAAATCTCTCTCAAAACCTCTTTTGATTTTTGTAATCATTTGGGGCATCCCGACACTTGACTCGGTGAAAAACCATTCGAAACGGGGTGATAGCTTGGAAAATAGCCTTTTAGGGCCGAAGTCTCTCTATAAGGACCAAACCCTCCTTGAGCCGAAGCCCCAAGAACCAAGACCGAAGTCCCTTTGAGTAACCGCAGCCATCGGACCGGACCAGATCTGCTGAGGACCGAGGCTGATGAAGACCCGCAGCGCCGAACCGAACCCGGAACTGGAGCACCGCATCCGACCTTCGCCTGCGGTCCCTCCTGACGAGTCCGCCTGCGGTACCTGCTCGGACCGAAGTCACTTCCCCCTCGGATCCAATTCACCAACTAAACCATCACTGCGGATCTAAGGCTGCTAAGACTGGAACCACGCCCTGACTTCGGATTTTCCACTTTCCACCCGGTTTTTGACCACGACTCCGTTTTAAGCCCGTTTTTAATTATTTTAGCAAAGGATTTTCACCCAAACTTATATTTTGACATATAAGGCCCCTTATATTCATAAATTAAGCATTTTTTTTAGGGAAATCCTTATTTAAGAATAAAAATCTATTAAGTAAGATCTTGTGGTGGAGTGTTGACTTTGCATTAGTGTATGACACAAGCAACCACCCCATACCCACTCCATGACCAACCATTGTCCCTCCACCATACCTAGTCACTTCCATCATCCGTCCCATCACCTTTCTTCCAGCCATACACTTGAACAAAAGATAGAATCATTATCTCTCCTCTCTCATTTCTCTCATTTCCACCAAAGAACAAACCCCTTTCTCTCTCACTTCTCTCTCTCTCAAGTTCGAGATTCAAGGGCTGATCATCAAGTTTTCTTTCATTTTTGGTAAGTGATATTATCCCCCTTATGATTATTTCACTTCCTTCTACTCAAATTATAGATATATTACACAAACATCATCACATTCATGTTAGATCTTCGAACCTTCAAGGCATCTTCTTAGTGTTCTTGACTAGAACACTTCTTTTCTTCAACATCCATCCACTAAAAACACACAAGGTGAGTTCATACCCCTATCTTTTCATCTTTTTCTTATGTTTTAAGGGGGGGGGGGAATACAAGTTAAAACACCAAGAACACAACTAAACTCATTTAACAGCCTTCATCAGAAAAGTTTGACTCCATTCACGGACTGTTTTGGTCAACTTAAACATCTTAGTTTTCAAACCTGTATTAGGTGAAAATAGTTCAGGTTCATAACTTTAAAAGGAATACTTGCACATCACCATACGATTTTTCTACGATTTATGGTGATTTTTACAAAACTGTCTATCATGTCAGAAACGAATTCGGACCGGTCTGTGAATATGAATATTTTAACACACGTTAAAGACTTCCAAAAATCATAATAAAAATTATGAATAAACTAGACACATTTTATGAACTCTCAGAATTTACGGAATCAGTTTTCGACTTCATATGATTTTTCTATGATTTTTCTAAAACAGTGCTGAAAGGTTAAAAACTAGTCAACAGCTTATAACTTTCATAACACTTTGTAATATGTTGAGCAAAGTGTATAACATTACGTTCTACATATTGGATGTATTTTTCTTGTTAGTTTATCATCATAAACTGAAATTTAGTCATTCATAAAAAGGATTCTTCATTCATTTCGAACACAAATAATAAACTACATTAAGCATGGTTTATGGATTTTTACTACATGAAAAAGGTTTTACTCTCAAAACAAAGGGGTTTTTCACATAGTACTTGATAAACTATAATAGTAATAGTTTATGGATTCATAGCACTAATGTATTTTCATAAAAGGTGATTTCACTTCCTCTACGGAAGAGGTTTTAACATCAAATTATGTGTAAACTAGTTAACTTAGGTTGTGAGTCAATTCTCTCCCCGTACGTTCGAGTACGGGATCCCAATTGCTGTAAGTTATAACCAGAGTCTCTTGTAGGGAGAGCGTGATAATTGTGTATAGATCTATATTGGGATTGACACCCCACACCTCGCTGCTAGCTACAGCCGGACCGGCAGGTCTACGGGTGACAAGAGTCATAATATCTTAACGTCTGAAAAACGTTGTGCAGGTTATTTCTCGTCATAGTATGGTTATAGCGACTCAAATAGGTAGTTAACAATCCTTTAAGTTTACATGGAAAATTCTACTTTGAAAAGGGGTTTTACTTCTAAACTAAGCGAGTTTATGTCGATTTAAACTTGCATGAATTACTTTAAGTATGGTAAAATACTTGTTTATCCTCGGTCCTGGGATTTAGGACTACATAACTTTTATAAGGAAAATATTGGATTTTCTTTGGAAACATATTTCTATTAAAAGTACATTTCATCTAGAATTGTTAGACTTCAGCTATAATTGTTAAGTGTATATGCTAGAGTTATATAAGAATCTAGTCACAATCGACTTAGAATTGGTGGGCCCGCCTTATCTGATGTTCCTTGTTTGGTTGTGGACCTAGGGCAGACCCATTATAATCGACAGTTTATTTAACTTAAATTTTATATAACTTATATACACTGGATGATTATAGAAGGAATCTACGGGTCTTTCTAGGGTTCATTATCGCATAACATAGGAGCATTCATTCCACACTTAACTAAGAAAATATTGGATTTTCTGGAAATCATACTCTATCGCTTTTACAAGGAAAACGGTTTCTTCCTCAAACAAAACTCTTATGAACTCACCAACTTAATTGTTGACACTTTTCAAAACTACTTGTATTCTCAGGGAATCAGTGAAACATGAAAACTTCAGCATTTTGAGGATGGGACGTTAAATCGTCAACAGTTCATTTTGTCATCATAATGTAATTGATTTTGAAACACGTAAACATATACTATGGTGTAACCTTTTCAATTATATTTATGATGGTTGTATTTACTTTGAGCACTATTATACTCGTTGTTGTGATACTATACATGAAGTCCTCCACCCCCGGACGTTTCCGCCATCCTTGGTTTGGGGGTGTGACAGATTGATATCAGAGCATTGTTTATAGTGAACTAAGTATATCGAACCACATAAGATATACAAACTATAAATGCATTGGGACTAAGGTCTCTGATTTAACGTTTTCAAATAACTATACTTTTAGAAATAAATAGTTTCTTGTTAAAAGTATACATGCATGCATACATACTAAGGTCAGCATCATACTAGAACAAAACAAAAGTTGTGATTGTTGAATGACACAAGTAGGCTTGGGGATGTACGGTCAGGTGTGGGAATGACATAGCCTGATCAACTATGTCTGACCCAGAAGTGATTAGCATATGCCCGGGAATGGTTGTGGCGTTGCAACAAGTCTAAAAACTTACCAACTCTATCTACAAACAAACATCGAAAACATAAGACAAACATTAAAATACTATAGGAGTATTTGGTGATACTATAACCAACTTATGTGAAAACTAAAGACCCCTATTAGTAGGTCTATACTGATTGAGTGCATACGTTAAGGTTATACATAATTAAAGATATTATAGACTCAGAATCTATGACTATTGCTCTACTTCCTGTTCCTTGTTTGGTTGTGGACTTAGAGTAGAGTCATTTATTCGAAGGTCTATTCCATCTCAGATTATGTATAACTGGTATGCACTAGGTGATTATAGACATGACTGATAAGGATCACCTCCTATAAGTAATTATAGGATTAGATGTCTATTAATTATCCCTTCTACCCTTATTATCGCACGAGCAACGTGATGGGTAAATCTTAACGCCCGTACAAAACCCACTTGTACCCACTACCATAACTCCGTCTCAGGGACGTTAGCAGAAACACCGAGAATAGTTCAGCAAAGTGCGAAATTTATACGTGTGTATATAAATGGTAAGGATATAACCAAAGTATATCAATAAAATTGGCATGGATTTTATTTCAGTGGGAGTTTACCACATATTTCATAACATGTTATTACAAACGATTTGCTTATGATAACTCTAAGATTACTTAATGTATACCTCAAGGTTATGTGTAATTAAGAGACGATCGGCTTAGAAATGGTAAGTCCGCCTTAGGTCCTGTTCCTTGTTTGGTTGTGGGCTTAGGGCAGGCTCATTAAGTTCAACGGCCTGTTGGACCTTAATTATGATGGGTTTTCAGCATTCTAACACTCCTATGGTGTACATGCAACCCTAGAAACCGTGGATCTATGTTTGACTAAGATACATGCAAATAATTATTTTTGCAAGGTTCTTATCCTAACTAGCATGGCATGGGGTACTTGAATCAAATAAAACTAGTAGAATTACTTACCTTGTAGTAGTAGTTGATTGCTTGGAGTTTGAGAGCCTAGCACCAATAATGTGGATGCCTCAAATGGAAGTCACAAATCACCACAAACTTGGAAACTTGAGAGAATAGGCACAAACTTCTTGAAATCGGCCCTCTTAGTTTACACACATCAACTAGTGCAATTTCAAGAACCAAGGCCTCCTTTATATAGTGTGGTGGATTAGGGTTACATCCATGTAAACCCTAATACCCATGTCTTTTCATTTCCATGAGATCCATGGATTAAAGCTCCTTGGAGTATCCATGGACTTTCCATGCAAGCCTAGCCCATTCCAAATAAGCATTAGCCCACACTATATAAATACAAGAGCCCATATTTAATTAGTCATACTTTTGATCTCTAAATTAATTCTAAATTAATTATAGATCAACACTAATTAAATAATATGATTTTATATTAATATATTAGAACTTATAATATATTAATAAATCATAACTTATACTATTCTCAAAAGATTATCCGTAAATTGTTCGGGTGAAGTGCAACCCAAATGGACCATGCCGGGTCGGGTCAAGTACATACCAAATATAGTTATGGACTTAGACACTATATCCAACAGTCTCCCACTTGGATAAGTCTAATAACTATAGTTGCAAGTATGACTTTAGGAACCGATCAGCAATCGTAGCTCTTTAAACTCTGTTGAACTATGAAGCGCCATTTTAGATAAGTGATCATATAATCCTCTGTTCTAGATATCAGCCGGACAAATACATGGAACATGGTCTTGCTTATTATCCAACATTTGTTTCCCGATTTCCGATTTGTTTGACATAGAACTTAACTGAACACATCAATTTAGTTCTGACCGGGCCCGGTACATAGGTCAAAACAAAATCATCGAGGGGCCCAGATATCGCTTCTAATCCTAGAAGGAACAGATAAACTTCGACTCATATGTTTGCTTTACTACTTGTTGAATTACACGCAAAAGCACGGTTTATAACATCGAGTTACCAATGCGTTTTCGTGCAATCAATGCATAACCAACTCATAGGCAACAAATCATATCTCTAGGTTTGAAGACTTATATGATATTACCGTCTCACGATCACTCGAGATAAATTCCATGAAGTGATACAAGTGAGCGTGGGTTGAATCCAATACTCAGAACTTATGAGCACTCATGAGTGCTGTAGCCCCGCTTTGTCTAACATCTTAGACCTCTACAAGCCAACCCATGACAGTCTTGATTCATATCTACTTCCAACATATGACCGACTGTGGAGAGTTTGAATAATATGATATAAACCATAACATAATTATTCTAGAAGTCAAAACATGCAAAAAGAAATAATAGTAAACGATTGACAAGAGATAGCAACACTTTACTCATAAATAACAGCTTTTATTTATCATCAAATGTCAATTACATTTTACAAATTTCAAGATTATCTAACTACTAAAACTAATATCATCCTTCAGCCCTATGCTCCGAGAATGCTGGAGATGCTTAGCCCGAGTCAGTCCCTTCGTGAGGGGATCTGCTGGGTTCTCATCCGATGATACCCTCTTTGCCACGAGGAATCCTTCTTCTGTTCGATGTCTGATGAAGTGATATTTTCTGTCAATGTGTCTGGATCTCCCATGATCTCTTGGTTCCTTGGCTAAGGCAACCGCACTATTACTGTCACAGAAAATCTCCATTGGCTCCTTTATAGCTGGTACAACTCCAAGGTCTCCGATGAAGTTCTTTAGCCATATAGCCTCCTTTGCTGCCTCGCTTGCTGCTATATACTCTGATTCACAAGTGGAATCAGCCACTGTCTCCTGCTTGGAACTTTTCCAAGTAATTGCCCCTCCGTTTAGAGTAAAGACCTAGCCCGACTGAGAGCGGAAATTATCCCTGTCAGTTTGAAAGCTAGCATCACTGTACCCTACAACTCTCAAGTCCTCACTGCCACCGAGGGTAAGGACCCAGTCCTCAGTCCTCCGTAGGTACTTGAGGATATTCTTTACCGCAGTCCAGTATGCCTTGCCAGGGTTCCCCTGATACCTGCTAACCATGCTCAAAGCAAAGGCTACATCAGGTCGAGTACACGTCATAGCATACATGATCGATCCTACAGCTGAAGCGTAAGGTATTCGACTCAATCTGGCGTTACTCTGGATGGGTAACTCTCCTTTCTTGGAGTTATGCATGTTGAACGTTTTCAACACTTTGTCCACATAGGTGCTTTGACTAAGTCCAATTAGTCTTTTACTCCTGTTTCTCAAAATCCTTATCTCTAGGATATAGGCAGCTTCTCCAAGGTCCTTCATAGCGAAACACTTCCCAAGCCAGGACTTTACTTCTTGCAGGGTTGGGATGTCATTTCCTATGAGTAGTATGTCATCCACATACAGTACCAAAAAGCTGACTATACTCCCACTAGCCTTGATATAGACACAAGATTCATCTTCACTCCTTGAAAAGCCAAATTCTTTGATTTTCTCATCAAAGCAAAGATTCCATCTGCGAGGTGCCTGTTTTAATCCATAAATGGATTTCTCGAGCTTACACACTCTACTGGGGTACTCTGTACTGACAAAACCCTCTGGCTGAACCATGTAAACATCTTCAGCCAACTTTCCATTAAGGAAAGCGGTTTTGACATCCATTTGCCATATTTCATAATCATGAAATGCAGCAATGGCTAACAGAACCCTAATAGACTTAATCTTGGCCACTGGTGAAAAGGTCTCATCATAATCAACTCCCGGAGTTTGAGAATAACCCTTTGCAACCAGTCGTGCCTTATAAGTGTGTACATTACCATCCATGTCGGTCTTCTTCTTGAAGATCCGTTTGCACCCAACTATCTTACGATCAGGTACATTGTCAACCAAGTTCCAAACTTGATTGTCATACATGGACTGTATCTCGCTATCCATAGCCTCTTTCCATTTAGCAGCCTCAGGGCCTGCCATGGCTTCCGTGTAGCTGTTAGGCTCATCCAGATTTACCAGTGTGTTATCACTGATAAGTGTCTCACCTTCTGCAGTAATATGAAAACCATAATAATGGTCAGGTGCATTCCTAACTCTGGTGGAATGCCTCAGAGGTATAAATTCTTCAGTCGGCTCAACAGGAGTTTCCTCCTCAGGTTGAGGGCTAGGGTTTGAGGTTCCTTCACCACTTGACTCTTAAATTTCCTCAAGGTCAATTTGCCTCCCACTGTCTCCTTGGCTCATGAATTCTCTCTCTCGAAAGAATCCTCTTCTTGCTACAAAGACCACATTATCACTGGGTCTGTAGAAGATGTAACCAAAGGATTTATGTGGGTAGCCGATGAAAATACACCTTTCGCTTCGGGGTTCGAGCTTATCATGAGTCTCGCGTCTCACGAAAGCCTCGCAACCCCAAATCTTGATGTGGTCTAGATTGGGAACTTTTCCAGTCCACACCTCGTGAGGTGTTTTGGCAACCTTCTTTGTAGGGACTAGATTAAGGATATGGGTGGCAGTCTCTAAGGCATACCCCCAAAATGAGATTGGTAGCGAAGCTCGACTCATCATGGAACGAACCATGTCCAACAAGGTCCGATTGCGCCTCTCAGCTACACCATTCAACTGTGGTGTCCTCGGAGGTGTCAATTGTGAGACAATCCCACATTCCTTAAGATAGTCAAGGAACTCAGTACTAAGATACTCACCACCACGATCGGATCGAAGCATCTTAATGTTCCTGCCCAACTGATTCTCCACTTCTTGCTTAAACTCTTTGAATTTCTCAAAGGTTTCTGACTTATGCTTGATTATGTAGACATATCCATATCTACTAAAATCATCAGTAAAAGTCACATAGAACCGATTAGCATCTATTGTGGCGGTTCTTAAGGGTCCACACACATCAGTGTGTATGAGGTCCAACAAACCTTCACCCCTAGCACAAGTGCCAGTAAAAGGTGACTTTGTCATTTTACCAAGCAAACAAGATTCACAACTATCATCTGACTTTAGGTCAAATGACTCCAAGACTCCATCCTTTTGGAGTTGGCCTATGCGTTTCTTGCTTACATGTCCAAGACGACAATGCCATAAGGATGCTTTATCTAAGCTAGTGGAAGAGTTAATACACAATACATTATTTCCTAGATTATCTACAACAGATACAGTTTCATACACGCCATCACAAGGTAATGCTTTAAAATAAAGAACATTATTAAAGAAAGCATCAATACTACCATTATTATTATCAAAATAAAAGGTAAAACCTTGTTTATACAATGCATGAAAGGAAATAACATTTCTTGCCATTTCTGGCGAATAATAACATTTATTCAAATCTAATGTAAACCCACTATTTAGCACTAAGGAATAAACTCCTATCTTGGTGACAGGTGAAGCTTTCCTGTTTCCCATGATCAAGTTTATCTTTCCCTGCTCCACATTCTCACTTCTTTTTAGTCCCTGCAAATCACAACATATGTGAATACCACAACCTGTATCAAGGACCCAAGACTTAGAATGAGGTGAGTTATTAGACAATATAGTGTATATACCTGCATGGTTGGGTTTTACTTTCCCATCCTTCAAATCTTGCTGGTACTTTGGGCAGTTTCGCTTCCAGTGCGACTTTTCATGGCAATAGAAGCATTCAGCCTCATTAGGGTTAGCAGAAGGAGTGACAAAACCTTTCTTGGTTTTGCTTGAAGAGGAGCTTTCAAGGGTCTTACCCTTGGTACCCTTAGAAGGGTTCTTTCTCTTCTTCCCTTTGCCATGCCCGATTGCCAAGACATTGGCCGCAGTTGGAGTAGGAGTAGGAGTAGTAACAACCGACTTACCCTTTAGACCACTTTCGGCGGTCTTCAAGAGTCCTTGAAGTTTGCTGAGGGTGACTTCTTCCTTGTTCATGTGATATGTCATGCGGAATTGATCATAACACGATGGCAAGGAGTGCAAAATGATGTCTATTGCTAACTCCTCAGGGAAGTTCACATTCAGCTTCAGTAAACGGTCCACATACCTTTGCATTTTCTGTATGTGGCCCGTGATGGGTTCACCATCCTTCATTCGGGTTGTTATCATGGAGGAGATTATTTCATATCGCTCTTGACGAGCACTTTGATGGTAGCGGTCCATCAAGTCCTGGTGCATCTCAAAAGGATAATAGTCCTCATAGGACTTTTGGAGCTCGGCTGTCATGGTGGCCATCATGATGCATGCCACTTTTGTAGCATCTCTTTCATGTACCTCATATTCAGCAAGCTCTTCAGGAGTAGCAGTTGGCTCGGGTACCTTCAGCTCCTTGTCGAGAACATATTCTTTGTTCTCATACCGAGTGACCATCGTGATGTTTCTGATCCAATCTATAAAGTTGGACCCATCAAAGATGACTCTCCTACAAAGATTCATGAGAGAGAAGGAGCTAGTAGCGTTTGAGCCAGAAGCATTGTTATTGGAAGACATCTGAAAAGAAGAGGGAATAGATTAGATTAGATATAGAGATAGTGTTGGGTTTTGAGCATTCTAACACTTCCTAAGTGTACATGCAACCCTATTAAACCTTGGATCTATGTTTGTCTAAGATACATGCAAAATATTATTTTCCAAGGTTTATAACCTATCTAGCATGGCATGGGGTACTTTTAACCATAAAAGAACTAGATACCTTTTGTTGATTGTTGATTCCTTGGAGTTTGAGAGCCAAGCACCAATAATGTGAATGCCTCAAATGGAAATCAAAAATCACCACAAACTTGGAAAATGTATGAGAGAGTATACTAACTCTTGATTTTGGCCACCACACTTACACACACATTAGTGTCTTTTTCATGCAACATAAGCTTGTTTATATAGTGTACATGGTTAGGGTGAAACCCTAATAACCCATGTCTTTTCCTCTTCCAAGGATCCATGGGTAAAAGCTCCATGGATCATCCATGGACTTCCATATAAGCTTAGCCCATTCCAAATGAGTGTTAGCCCACACCATATAAATATAATAGCCCATGATTTAATTAGTCTTCCTTTTAATCACTAAATTAATTCATAATTAATTCAAGATTAAAACTAATTAAGTAACATGACTTTATATTAATATATTATAACTTATAATATATTAATAAATCGTAAGTATACAACTCTCATAAAATTATCCATAACTAGTTCGGGTGAAGTGCAACCCAAATGGACCATGCCGGGTCGGGTCAAGTATATACCAAATAAGTTATGGACTTAGACACCTTATCCAACAGATAGTCCTTAACAAAACACCCAAATGTAATATTAAGGCTAGGACCCAACACAATATTTTATAACTTAGAAGAGGGATGCCGTAATCTAAGCTATAAGATATTTGAAGGTAGGTGAATGACGATTCACCAATTTCCACCATGAAAACCGAAATATTTAATTAGGTTTTAATTGGTTTAGAAACTCCTAGATTCTTTGAGATTCATTGAACTTTCTTCAATGGCATGTTTCAATCTCGAGTGTGCCCTTCAAGTTTTGTGACTGGGATGCCGAGGATCACAAAACAAGGTGTGAAGTAACCATGCAAATTACTTGGTACACTTAATGTATTACCCCTCAATCGATGTGCCGGTTAACCACACACGCTCCATCGATACTATGATAAACATTAAGTCACCCTTTACCTACCTTGTTAAGTTCAAGTTAGTGTGCCAGTTAACCACACACGCTCCACTAACGACTTAAACAAAGTGTAAAGTGTAATTTCATGGATTAGCACCTTATTCACATTTTCCTAAAATAACTAAGATTGGGAATTCAATAAAGTTTAGTTACTTTAGTAATATCATTATACTTTTAATGAGAATTTATAAGTCCTTGTCCTACCCGTTCGGCTAACGACCCTCCACCGATCAAGGAAGCGGTGGGTGAGAGTGGACACCCATTAAGTTGCCATTTTATAGGCAACAACCTTATACCCCCCTTATAGACCGACTTCGTGAATGAGGCATACTAGCGGTAAGACGACTTGATCTTATACATATATAAATATTATTAAACTTATAATATTATAAAGTATAAGGGTTGAATTTTAACTTTTAAAATTCTAGGGGTTGGAACTAAAGTTTTTAATATGACTTTACATGTTCCAAAACTTGAGGGCAAGTTTTGTAAACTTTCAAAACTTTTCATTTCTCATAACTTATGAGTTAATGGTTATTAAAAATGAAGATTCTTCATATTTTGTAACCTATGTGTTCTTTTAATGGTTATTTATAAATGTGACTTTTGGTTATCCATAACTTAAGAACTAGTTATGGACTCCATTAAAACACATAAAGATCAAGAATTAATCTAATCAATTATTAGCACATAATTTCTATGATCTTCTAAACTCATATGTTTATGAATGTTCATATCAAAAATTTCAAGAATCGTAAGTACATATACAAAACTTGAAATTTTGATACGAGCTTTTGAACAAAACTTCGATTTTCAAGTTTTTTTTTGCATCAAGTATCAAATAAACAAACCAGGCTCTGATACCACTGATGGGTTTTCAGCATTCTAACACTCCTATGGTGTACATGCAACCCTAGAAACCTTGGATCTATGTTTGACTAAGATACATGCAAATAATTATTTTTCGAAGGTTCTTATCCTAACTAGCATGGCATGGGGTACTTGAATCAAATAAAACTAGTAGAATTACTTACCTTGTAGTAGTAGTTGATTGCTTGGAGTGTGAGAGCCTAGCACCAATAATGTGGATGCCTCAAATGGAAGTCACAAATCACCACAAACTTGGAAACTTGAGAGAATAGTCACAAACTTCTTGAAATCGGCCCTCTTAGTTTACACACATCAACTAGTGCAATTTCAAGAACCAAGGCCTCCTTTATATAGTGTGGTGGATTAGGGTTACATCCATGTAAACCCTAATACCCATGTCTTTTCATTTCCATGAGATCCATGGGTTAAAGCTCCATGGAGTATCCATGGACTTTCCATGCAAGCCTAGCCCATTCCAAATAAGCATTAACCCACACTATATAAATACAAGAGCCCATATTTAATTAGTCATACTTTTGATCTCTAAATTAATTCTAAATTAATTATAGATCAACACTAATTAAATAATATGATTTTATATTAATATATTAGAACTTATAATATCTTAATAAATCATAACTTATACTATTCTCAAAAGATTATCCGTAAATTGTTCGGGTGAAGTGCAACCCAAATGGACCATGCCGGGTCGGGTCAAGTACATACCAAATATAGTTATGGACTTAGACACTATATCCAACAAATTACACACAACTGGTATACATTGGGTGATCTTAGGGATGGATCGGGCATGGAACAAATCACAAGATTACAATCGAGTCATTTCTACTAAATTCATAAGTTTATTTATATAAACCTCTGCTATGAATTGATTGCCACATTCGAAAAAGCGGGAATTACTATACTTGAAAAACTAATAACCTAGATTTGCGACACTCCTACTATCAGTACTAGTAACATCATTGCGAATCAATTACAGTAACAATAACATCGATCAAAACGGAACACACTGAAAAGAAACACAAGGTGCTCTATCACTCTAACGAACATTTCGTGCGAATACAGCTTAACACATGCTTTACCTAAAAAGATATTGTTGTCGTCATTCGATTTCGATTGGTATAGTCCTCACCTTCTCGATTAAACGGCTATGAAAGGACCCTTCACCTAACCCACTGAATATCGAAACCTTCGTCTCTCATAAGCACAAATCCTACACGGACCTTCGGGTCATCTCTCGCTGCGAAACCCCAAAACACTCACCAGAGGAGTATTGTACCTTCCGAAACCTTTCCACAAGTATTTCCAGAAGACCCTTCGGGAATGTCACGCATGCAACAGATAAGGTTCAAGCACAAAAGCTTGGGACGAATACGGTTAGTCTATCACTACTAAGTATATACGCGAGGATAATATATAATTAAGATTCTTCGGACATTGGATGTGTGTTTCCGCCCTATTTCCTGTTCCTTGTCTGGGTGTGGACTTGGGGCAGAGTCACCCATCCAACTGTCTTACCAACCTTAATTACATACGACCTATATGCGCAAGTTAATGATAGATGGACCAGGTACGATTCCTACCATGAACTTCGGGACAAGGCTACCCAGGAGTGCGAGTGAACGTTCTACCACCCGAATAAGTCTTATCATCTATATAAAAATGCAGGGTTTTTACTAGTGAATCTATGATGGCTAGTGTAAACATTATGGCCATATATCATTAAGATTCTATGGACTTAGAATGTGTAATTCCGCCCTATTTCCTGTTCCTTGTTTGGTTGTGGGCTTAAGGCGGAGTCACTCATTCGACTGCCCTTGCAATCTTAATGATATATGATTAGTTTACACCAAGCGATTATAAAAGATCTGGTAGGATTTATATGGCAAATTTCATCACAAATTGTTGAAGCATTCGTAATACTAGTACTCACAAATTACATTATAAAATATTCATAGTCGTAATACCAAGTATAAAGCGGAGAGCATAAAGGCACACGTAGAATACACTATCATTCCAAAACAATAACTCCTTTTAATCGACTCAGCTCAAGTTACAATAAGAAATTCCAAGGTCGTCATTTAACATCAAGCGGGTTGTTCCCCACCATATCAATTCCTTATACTACGAAAAGTTCCCCCATTTTTCCTCCAAATTCTTGAAGTCCCAGTCGAAACACTAATTTCGGGATGAAATTCTTTCTAAACGGGGGGATGATGTGACAACCGTCAATTTTTGGCCAAGTCAAAGTCAGCTAAAGTCAACAAGTCAAACCGGTCAACTCATCTAACCCTTGTAAATTAAGGTTTCCATTATGTTTCTTATTGAACAACTCGCAACCTTAATACAAAGTATCACTTAGAGTTTTCACGTGTTCGGAAATTCTAAACCCTAATCAGGGCTAGTAATGAAACTACTCGATAAAACATTATTCCTTAACCCTCGGGGGCATATAACAATCATAACGAGACTTAACGAGGTTTACAAACCTTGCGTTACAAAGCCTAGCACTCAAAAAGGTCACAAAAGAAGTCTCTCTCAATCTCTTTCACTCTAACTCTCCCAAATCTCTCTCTGTATGAGAAATCTCTCCAATAATGCAAATCTCTCCCAAATCTCTCCAAGTATGTCAAATCTCTCCCAAATCTCTCTTTGTATGAGAAATCTCTCCAAGAATGTGAAATCTCTCCCAAATCTCTCTCGGTATGAGAAATCTCTCCAAGTATGTCAAATCTCTCCCAAATCTCTCTCAAAACCTCTTTTGATTTTTGTAATCATTTGGGGCATCCCGACACTTGACTCGGTGAAAAACCATTCGAAACGGGGTGATACCTTGGAAAATAGCCTTTTAGGGCCGAAGTCCCTCTATAAGGACCAAACCCTCCTTGAGCCGAAGCCCCAAGAAGC
Source organism: Lactuca virosa (assembly GCF_052849685.1). Classification (NCBI taxonomy): domain Eukaryota; kingdom Viridiplantae; phylum Streptophyta; class Magnoliopsida; order Asterales; family Asteraceae; genus Lactuca; species Lactuca virosa. The sequence continues at coordinate 322,068,333 of NC_136428.1, forward strand.
AAGATCGAAGTCCCTTTGAGTAACCGCAGCCATCGGACCGGACCGGATCTGCTGAGGACCGAGGCTGATGAAGACCCGCAGCGCCGAACCGAACCCGGAACTGGAGCACCGCATCCGACCTTCGCCTGCGGTCCCTCCTGACGAGTCCGCCTGCGGTACCTGCTCGGACCGAAGTCACTTCCCCCTCGGATCCAATTCACCAACTAAACCATCACTGCGGATCTAAGGCTGCTAAGACTGGAACCACGCCCTGACTTCAGATTTTCCACTTTCCACCCGGTTTTTGACCACGACTCCGTTTTAAGCCCGTTTTTAATTATTTTAACGAGGGATTTTCACCCAAACTTATATTTTGACATATAAGGCCCCTTATATTCATAAATTAAGCATATTTTTTTTAGGGAAATCCTTATTTAAGAATAAAAATCTATTAAGTAAGATCTTGTGGTGGAGTGTTGACTTTGCATTAGTGTATGACACAAGCAACCACCCCATACCCACTCCATGACCAACCATTGTCCCTCCACCATACCTAGTCACTTCCATCATCCGTCCCATCACCTTTCTTCCAGCCATACACTTGAACAAAAGGTAGAATCATTATCTCTCCTCTCTCATTTCTCTCATTTCCACCAAAGAACAAACCCCTTTCTCTCTCACTTCTCTCTCTCTCAAGTTCGAGATTCAAGGGCTGATCATCAAGTTTTCTTTCATTTTTGGTAAGTGATATTATCCCCCTTATGATTATTTCACTTCCTTTTACTCAAATCATAGATATCTTACACAAACATCATCACATTCATGTTAGATCTTCGAACCTTCAAGGCATCTTCTTAGTGTTCTTGAGTAGAACACTTCTTTTCTTCAACATCCATCCACTAAAAACACACAAGGTGAGTTCATACCCCTATCTTTTCATGTTTTTCTTAAGTTTTAAGGCGGGGGGGGGGGGGGGGGGGGAATACAAGTTAAAACACCAAGAACACAACTAAACGCATTTAACAGCCTTCATCAGAAAAGTTTGACTCCATTCACGGACTGTTTTGGTCAACTTAAACATCTTAGTTTTCAAAACTGTATTAGGTGAAAATAGTTCAGGTTCATAACTTTAAAAGGACTACTTGCACATCACCATACGATTTTTCTACGATTTATGGTGATTTTTACAAAACTGTCTATCATGTCAGAAACGAATTCGGACCGGTCTGTGAATATGAATATTTTAACACACGTTAAAGACTTCCAAAAATCATAATAAAAATTATGAATAAACTAGACACATTTTATGAACTCTCAGAATTTATGGAATCAGTTTTCGACTTCATATGATTTTTCTATGATTCTTCTAAAACAGTGCTGAAAGGTTAAAAACTAGTCAACAGCTTATAACTTTCATAACACTTTGTAATATGTTGAGCAAAGTGTATAACATTACGTTCTACATATTGGATGTATTTTTCTTGTTAGTTTATCATCATAAACTGAAATTTAGTCATTCATAAAAAGGATTCTTCATTCATTTCGAACACAAATAATAAACTACATTAAGCATGGTTTATGGATTTTTACTACATGAAAAAGGTTTTACTCTCAAAACAAAGGGGTTTTTCACATAGTACTTGATAAACTATAATAGTAATAGTTTATGGAGTCATAGCACTAATGTATTTTTATAAAAGGTGATTTCACTTCCTCCACGGAAGAGGTTTTAACATCAAATTATGTGTAAACTAGTTAACTTAGGTTGTGAGGCAATTCTCTCCCCGTACGTTCGAATACGGGATCCCAATTCCTGTAAGTTATAACCAGAGTCTCTTGTAGGGAGAGCGTGATAATTGTGTATAGATCTATATTGGGATTGACACCCCACACCTCGCTGCTAGCTACAGCCGGACCGGCAGGTCTACGGGTGACAAGAGTCATAATATCTTAACGTCTGAAAAACGTTGTGCAGGTTATTTCTCGTCATAGTATGGTTATAGCGACTCACATAGGTAGTTAACAATCCTTTAAGTTTACATGGAAAATTCTACTTTGAAAAGGGGTTTTACTTCTAAACTAAGCGAGTTTATGTCGATTTAAACTTGCATGAATTACTTTAAGTATGGTAAAATACTTGTTTATCCTCGGTCCTGGGATTTAGGACTACATAACTTTTATAAGGAAAATATTGGATTTTCTTTGGAAACATATTTCTATTAAAAGTACATTTCATCTATAATTGTTAGACTTCAGCTATAATTGTTAAGTGTATATGCTAGAGTTATATAAGAATCTAGTCACAATCGACTTAGAATTGGTGGGCCCGCCTTATCTCCTGTTCCTTGTTTGGTTGTGGACCTAGGGCAGACCCATTATAATCGACAATTTATTTAACTTAAATTTTATATAACTTTTATACACTGGATGATTATAGAAGGAATCTACGGGTCTTTCTAGGGTTCATTATCGCATAACATAGGAGCATTCATTCCACACTTAACTAAGAAAATATTGGATTTTCTGGAAATCATACTCTATCGCTTTTACAAGGAAAACGGTTTCTTCCTCAAACAAAACTCTTATGAACTCACCAACTTAATTGTTGACACTTTTCAAAACTACTTGTATTCTCAGGGAATCAATGAAACAGGAAAACTTCAGCATTTTGAGGATGGGACGTTAAATCGTCAACAGTTCATTTTGTCATCATAATGTAATTGATTTTGAAACACGTAAACATATACTATGGTGTAACCTTTTCAATTATATTTATGATGGTTGTATTTACTTTGAGCACTATTATACTCGTTGTTGTGATACTATACATGAAGTCCTCCACCCCCGGACGTTTCCGCCATACTTGGTTTGGGGGTGTGACAGATTGGTATCAGAGCATTGTTTATAGTGAACTAAGTATATCGAACCACATAAGATATACAAACTATAAATGCATTGGGACTAAGGTCTCTGATTTAACGTTTTCAAATAACTATACTTTTAGAAATAAATAGTTTCTTGTTAAAAGTTTACATGCATGCATACATACTAAGGTCAGCATCATACTAGAACAAAACAAAAGTTGTGATTGTTGAATGACACAAGTAGGCTTGGGGATGTACGGTCAGGTCTGGGAATGACATAGCCTGATCAACTATGTCTGACGCAGAAGTGATTAGCATATGCCCGGGAATGGTTGTGGCGTTGCAACAAGTCTAAAAACTTACCAACTCTATCTACAAACAAACATCGAAAACATAAGACAAACATTAAAATACTATAGGAGTATTTGGTGATACTATAACCAACTTATGTGAAAACTAAAGACCCCTATTAGTAGGTCTATACTGATTGAGTGCATACGTTAAGGTTATACATAATTAAAGATATTATAGACTCAAAATCTATGACTATTGCTCTACTTCCTGTTCCTTGTTTGGTTGTGGACTTAGAGTAGAGTCATTTATTCGAAGGTCTATTCCATCTCAGATTATGTATAACTGGTATGCACTAGGTGATTATAGACATGACTGATAAGGATCACCTCCTATAAGTAATTATAGGATTAGATGTCTATTAATTATCCCTTCTACCCTTATTATCGCACGAGCAACGTGATGGATAAATCTTAACGCCCGTACAAAACCCACTTGTACCCACTACCATAACTCCGTCTCAGGGACGTTAGCAGAAACACCGAGAATAGTTCAGCAAAGTGCGAAATTTATACGTGTGTATATAAATGGTAAGGATATAACCAAAGTATATCAATAAAATTGGCATGGATTTTATTTCAGTGGGAGTTTACCACATATTTCATAACCTGTTATTACAAACGATTTGCTTATGATAACTCTAAGATTACTTAATGTATACCTCAAGGTTATGTGTAATTAAGAGACGATCGGCTTAGAAATGGTAAGTCCGCCTTAGGTCCTGTTCCTTGTTTGGTTGTGGGCTTAGGGCAGGCTCATTAAGTTCAACGGCCTGTTGGACCTTAATTATAACCAGAGTCTCTTGTAGGGAGAGCGTGATAATTGTGTATAGATCTATATTGGGATTGACACCCCACACCTCGCTGCTAGCTACAGCCGGACCGGCAGGTCTACGGGTGACAAGAGTCATAGTATCTTAACGTCTGAAAAACGTTGTGCAGGTTATTTCTCGTCATAGTATGGTTATAGCGACTCACATAGGTAGTTAACAATCCTGTAAGTTTACATGGAAAATTCTACTTTGAAAAGGGGTTTTACTTCTAAACTAAGCGAGTTTATGTCGATTTAAACTTGCATGAATTACTTTAAGTATGGTAAAATACTTGTTTATCCTCGGTCCTGGGATTTAGGACTACATAACTTTTATAAGGAAAATATTGGATTTTCTTTGGAAACATATTTCTATTAAAAGTACATTTCATCTAGAATTGTTAGACTTCAGCTATAATTGTTAAGTGTATATGCTAGAGTTATATAAGAATCTAGTCACAATCGACTTAGAATTGGTGGGCCCGCCTTATCTCCTGTTCCTTGTTTGATTGTGGACCTAGGGCAGACCCATTATAATCGACAATTTATTTAACTTAAATTTTCTATAACTTATATACACTGGATGATTATAGAAGGAATCTACGGGTCTTTCTAGGGTTCATTATCGCATAACATAGGAGCATTCATTCCACACTTAACTAATAAAATATTGGATTTTCTGGAAATCATACTCTATCGCTTTTACAAGGAAAACGGTTTCTTCCTCAAACAAAACTCTTATGAACTCACCAACTTAATTGTTGACACTTTTCAAAACTACTTGTATTCTCAGGGAATCAGTGAAACAGGAAAACTTCAGCATTTTGAGGATGGGACGTTAAATCGTCAACAGTTCATTTTGTCATCATAATGTAATTGATTTTGAAACACGTAAACATATACTATGGTGTAACCTATTCAATTATATTTATGATGGTTGTATTTACTTTGAGCACTATTATACTCGTTTTTGTGATACTATACATGAAGTCCTCCACCCCCGGACGTTTCCGCCATCCTTGGTTTGGGGGTGTGACACTAGAGTACATTGTTTTACAAGAACAAAGATTGATTCAAAACTATTCATGGATATACATTCTTTCAGATACATGTTAAGAGTACCAATTCAAGAGCATTCTATGAATCAATTACTTCAGAATGATTGGGTTTTCATAACTAATATACATGTAACGTTTATATGCTTTTATGAGACAAGTAGTACAGTTTGTTTAATTCATTTTAAACAATATAGTAAAGTCCTGATATTATAACCAGAGTCTCCAGCAGGGGATCGAAACATGGGTGTATAGATCTATATTGGGATTGACAATCCCGCACTCGGACTGCTAGCTACAGTCAGGCATACACGCCTGTGAGTGACAATTGTTATCATCAACTTTCAGCGCATTCATAGCGTTGGATCAGGCCATCTAGTTAGTATGGTTATAATAACTCATTAACAGATATTAACAATACGCTAGTGTATAATTAACTAAACTTAAGTACATTTTCAAAGTACTAGTTTACAAGATACAGTTTACAATATACAGTTAATAAGATACAAGTTTACATAAAGATTATAAATACAGATAATTGGTTTACAAATAGAACAATTTTATACAAATACAACTACTTTTCATATACAACAGAAAATATAGGATTTTCTGGAAACAGTTTACATATTCAAGAAACAGAAGATATTCTTACATACATAAATACTTATGCACTCACTCAACTTTATGTTGATACTCTCTTTTCAAATTACTTGTATTCTCAGGGAACCAGTAGACAAGTACACCCCGAGCTTTTGAGAAGATGGAGTTATTTATGTCTTGTCTTCTTCTTTTTGTACAACTTTATAGTTTCAGTATACAATGTGAAACATATGTAAATATTTATACTTTTTAATACAATGGTTGTTTGTACTTTGATTACTATATTACATGTGTTGTGATACTACAAATGAAGTGCTCCACCCCCGGACGTTTCCGCCGTCTGGTTTGGGGGTGTGACAGTATCGTTGCCCATGCTAAGTGTCACACCCCCAAACCAGAATGGCGGAAACATTCGGGGGCGGATGACTTCACGTAGTATCATAACAGTTGAATATTGTAAAGAAAATAAACACAACCATCATAAATATAATAAAAACTTACATTGTTGCGTGTAATACATGTTTCAAAAGAATATTACAAATATGATGATTTAAAATGTTTTGATAATAGACGCCTTAGCGTTCCTTCTCCAAAAGCTGATGGTTACCTGTATTACTGATTCCCTGAGAAATACAAGTAGTTTTGAAAAAATGTCAACAATTAAGTTGGTGAGTTCATAAACGTTTTTGTACTGAAATTTGTATGTCCTTTAGTAAAAATAACTGAACGTGTTTTCCAGAAAATCCAATATTTTCTACATATAGTTTGAAAAAGATTCCAAAGGCTGGAGTACAATGGTGTCTTTCGTGCTCGAATAGTGATAGTGTATTTATACTCAAATAATGTATTTACTGAATGTATCAAAAGTCTCGTAAATCAAACTTATTTTAATACTACCGTGTGAGTTTTATAACCATGCTATTGACCCAGACTGCCTGTAACAACGTTCTTCATGCATTGTAGTGTTATGACGTTTGTCACCCCAGACCTGCCGGTCTAACTGTAGCTAACAGTTTAGGTGCGGGATTGTCAATCCCGTATAGATCTATACACAAGTATCACGCTCTCCCACCAAGAGATTATGGTTTATAATACAGGACTTGATATACGTACTTGAGAGTACGTTGAAGCTGAATGTCTCACAACTCTTAGTATTTAATAGATTTACGAAAAGAAAAGTCTATATTTCGTGTAGATGAAAGTATTTCATTTTCACAATGTTTACGTAAAGATGTAATGAATAACCCGCAAACTATACCCATTATAGTTTTTCCGAAAGTGTGTTCCATTTGGCGATAAAAACTCGATGTAATACTAACTTTGCATGTAAAGTATAACGTTGATATCAAAGTTATTTTAACATTTATAAAAATGTAGGTGATGTATGTGAATCCGTATAAAACGATAAGTTTTTCTCGTATTGCACTTGTATCCCCCCTAAAACATGAAAAGACGTGAAAAAGTAGGGGTATGAACTCACCTGGAAAGTGTGATGATTCGAAGAAAACGAGATTTTCCTCGGGCGGCACCTCGACCGGAAAGTGGTGAGATTATCGGGAATCTCGGGGTTTCGGACCTTCATCGGGGCTGAGGTATGAAACCGGGAAGTCGGGATCGTCTCGGGATGCTAAATGTGGAGTAAGAATGAGAGAGAAGGAGGAAATGGGCAAGGAAAGTCGGAGGTCTCGCATCCTATTTATAGGTGAGGAACACTGCCCTCGTACGCTGGGCGTACTCTGAAGTACGCGGGGCGTACCTCGTACGCTGGGCGTACCCTCGTACGCGGGGCGTACGTCAGCGATGATGTCACGGTCTCCGGTCTTCGGATGGGATGGCGGTAGAGTGGTAGGGGAGACATGGTACTCCGAAGTACGCTGGGCGTACTCCTTCGGATAAGCTTCGTAATGCGTGCCAAAAACTTAAAAAATGCGTAACTTTCGCATACGAGCTCCGTTTTTGATGTTCTTTATATCCACGCGAAGGTGAGAAAATACTCTACAGCTTTCATTTAGACTTCGTCGGCAAAATTTGAATTTATTTTTAATTATATTTTATGTAATAGGCCGGGACACGATAATTCCGTTAAAAATCCATAACTTCTTTATCCGACGTCCGTTTTCATCTGTCTTTTTACCATTGTGCTACTATTGTAGAGACCTTGAACTCTCATTTAGGTTGCGTCGGCTAAAAATCGCTCGATCTTTATTCCGAAATTTTAGCTGTCTACCGCTGTTCCGAAACTTAGAAAAATCATAACTTCCTCATACGAAGTCAGATTTGGGCGTTCTTTTTATGTATGCTCACGGTTTAACGAAATCTACGACTTTCATTTAGATACCTAAGGCTGAAAAGTATTTTATCGAAGTTTCACTTTTTACGTTTAGCAGTGTTTTACCGGGTGTGTCGTGGATTTTCGATTGGTCATAACTCCTTCGTTATAACTCGGATTTGAGTGTTCTTTATGTTTTTGGAAACCTTGGCACGATATCTAACACTTTGAGTATCCCAATTTAGATTTTTTAACACTTCATTTTTGATGCTATTTTCGTTGATTCCAAACAGTTTATTACATTTGACTTTTTGAATGTTACATTGACTTAAAAATATCGGGTTGTTACACTAAGTCATGCATCCGCATGAAGATCTGAGATGCATAGAGACCAGAACCTAGCAAATGTGAGTTCGGTAGGGTTTTCTCTTGGACTCTCTTTAGGAATGTACTGCAAGAAGTCATCCCACAAGATCTGACCGTAGTTGACATCGTGGCCAGTGAAAATACTCCACACTAACTCCAATAGCTTGAGAACCATGTTATCAGTGCCTCCGGTTCTGCCTGACAGGCTACGGATCACAAAGTGGCAAACGAACTGCCACACCGCATGCAACTAATTTTTCTTGAATTCGCCTATGCCTTTGATCTTCTTCTAGTAACCCATTTGGTAGAGTGTAGAAAGAATGTCTGCCATGCTTGGAGTGAAAACCTTGGTTGAAGGATGAACTAACAAATTGATGGCATTGAGGAATTTTTCCTTGGTCAGAATGACCAAAGAATCGTTCACCAGATTCAGATGCACCTCTTGAAGATTTTCGAGGGGTCGATATGCAGAGAAGGCACATTTGAGGAGGGTTGAAAGAGGAACCACATCGGTGAAAGAATCGAAGGGACCAAACATTGGGTGATTGGACAGGAACTTGATCATCAACTTGATCGGAGCATTATAGGAGGAATGCTCTTCGAACACAGCCCTAAAATTGCTTGAAGCAATCGTTGGCATTTGGATCCTTGATGCAGAGTCTGAACCAGTTGGGTTTGCTGAGGCAGATGCCTTGGAATGTTTCTTCGAGATGCCAGATTTCACCATTTTTGAGAGTTGAAGAAACTTGCAAGAAAAACAGAGTGCAAGAAGATGAAGGAGAAGAAGTTCGTTGTTTAGAAAGCGTAAACCTTCCTTGGGGAAGAACAAGGGGGTTTTATAGTGGCGGATTTGAAACGGTAATTGATTTTACCCTGAGTGAAATTAGATAAGGTAAAAAAAAATGTTTGGGTGTTTTCTTTGATTAGGAGAGGAAATCTCAGCCACATATTAAGAAAAGGTTTAATTTATTTATCGAGATTTACCAAAAGGGGTTAGCATTTAATGAAGTGTCAGTCTAAGACATCACGTCTGAAGAACGTGTGGTGAGGGTGGGTTTAATCCTTTGTGTAAAAGGGGAAGATGTAACTGATTGGACGTTTTGGGGTAATAGGAAGGGACAGTTTAAAAAGGGATTTGTTTATGGAAAATCGTTCTTTTTGTCATCATACCTAAAATAGGTCTGACACAGGGTTTATTTAAAAAAGGGAATGAGACAGTTACACAAGGAATGTTTTTTTTAATGTTAATGTTTTTCTTATTTAATGAAGGATCATTAAATAGCACACCATGATTCAAGAATTAATGAAACAGTTGAGAAATCAATCAATGTGATTGCGGATTGAGACTTCATTGCAGATGGATCATTTGTCATTGCGGATGGTCGGTTGGATGACTGCAGTAGAAGAACTGAGGAGAACACTTGAACAAAAATTAGTAACAACAAACAATAAGTACCATTGAAAGATAAATATGATATATGGTTGCGGTACATATACTGCGGTACACAGGATATACCAAAACTATCTATCATAAGTAACTTCAATTAGGACCGCAACAGAGACCAAGGATGGTCTGCGGTACCTATCAATTCAAGAAGAATTGTGGGTCCGGATTCATCATTCCTAACATTTGTAAGAAACTGTTGAGTTTTGTAGAGTCAAGTGCCTTTGTGAATACATCAGCAATCTCTTCAAGAGTGTGGAAAAAAATTAGTTCAATGTTACCTTTCAGGATGTGGTCTTTGATGAAGTGATACCGTAGTTCAATATGCTTTGTCTTGGAGTGCTAAATTGGATTGTGAGAAATCCCTATAGCACTTTCAGAGTCACAATAAATTGGTATCTGCAGCATTCTGTATCCGTAGTCCATAAGTTGTGTTTTCATCCATAAGACTTGTGAACAACAGCTGGCTGCGGCCACATATTCAGCTTCTGCGGTGGACAGTGATACACAATTTTGTTTTCTTGATGACCAGCTGACAAGTCTTCCACCCAGAAATTGACATCCACCGGAGGTGCTTTTTCGATCTAGTCTGCATCCGGCATGATCCACATCAGTGAATGCTTGTAGGCTGAAGTCATTCCCTGCGGGGTACCATAAGCCAAGAGTCTTGCTACCCTTTAAGTATCTTAGAATCCGCTTGGCTGCGGTCATGTGTGACATTTTTGGGTCAGCCTGGTACCTTGCACATACACCTGTTGCAAAGACGATGTCTGGTCAGCTTGCAGTGAGGTACATTAATGAGCCAATAATACCTCTATAAGTCTTGTGATCCACTGATTCGCCTGAGGATCAGCAGATATCTTATATCCGAAGGCCATGGGGACCATAGCCGAAGAACAGTTGTCCATTGAATATTTCTTTAACAGTTCAGTGGTGTATTTCTCCTGATGAATGAATATCCCTTGAGGGACTTGTTTCACTTGAAGTCCTAGAAAGAAGTTAATCTCTCTATTCATGCTCATTTGGAACTTGTTTGTCATGAGCTTAGCGAATTCATTCACCATTTTTTGATCAGTTGATCCGAAGATGATATCATCCACATATATTTGTACAAGCATAAGGTGATTACCATTTGCTTTTCTAAATAAAGTGGGATCAATCACTCCTCTTTTGTATCCGGACGAGACAAGAAATTCAGAGAGAGTCTCGTACCACGCTCTTGGGGCTTGCTTTAGACCGTATACTGCTTTTTCAAGCTTGTAGCAGTGGTCTGGGAATTCAAGACTTTCAAAGCCCGGTGGTTGCTGAAGATAAACCTCCTCTTTTAATTCACCGTTGAGAAAAGCACTTTTCACATCCATTTGATGAACCTTGATGTTCTTGTGAGCTGCGTATGCTAAGAAGATTCAGATGGCTTCCATTCGTGCTACCGGAGCATACGTTTCATCATAGTCAATACCTTCAAGTTGACTATATCCCTTGGCAACTAGCCTTGCCTTGTTTCTGACGACCGCATCGGATTCATCCAACTTATTCTTGTACACCCATCTAGTACCAACAATGGTGTGACCTTGCGGCTTTGGAACGAGCTGCCATACTTTGTTTCTTTTGAATTCTTCTAGCTCTTCTTGCATTGTGGATATCCAGTTTGGTTCTAGTAATGCTTCTTTGATCGTTCGGGGATCGACCGAGGACATAAATGCTGCGTAGTGACAGTGATCAGATAAATCCTTGGAAGATCGAGTCTGGATACCTGCGAATGGGTTTCCGATGATTTGACCTGGTAGGTGGTCCTTCGTCCATACGTGTAGACGGGGTTGCAGATAGTCAGCAGCTGCGGTAGAGGGAATGTCTTCAATATCAGAAGACTCTGCGGTTGGAGATGGCAGTTCCCCCTGGACTTGAGAACATCCTGCTGAATTGTCTTGAACTGGGAAGGTGGGATCAGAGTTTTCTTGGGCAAATTGTGAAGGTTTCCCCTAGAGTGCAGACGGGAGTTCCCCTTGAACCTGAGAAGGTTCCCCCTGGATTGCGGATGGGAGTGTGATAATCCTCGAGTCTGTTCTTGTGTCAGTGTTCTCTATGTTTTCATCATCCGAGTCCGAAGAAACGTTTGATGGTTGAAAATCTCTGCGGATAGGGATTGGAGCTGCACCTTCTAGTACTGGAACCCTGATGGTTGTTGTATGGTCCAGAGTTGAGTTTTCCCCCTCAACCGACGAGGTGGAATTATTTAGTGATACCTCATCGGACGGTGTAGGACCAGATACATCAGCATGCTGCTGCTGAGCTTCCAGGGACACAAGAACTTCGGATAATTTGGCTGTTTCTACAGGTTCGAAGAGATCATCATAGTTTACTTCAACTAGGTTTAGTGGACCCGAAGAGGCAGGAATATCAATTTCTAGGATTGTTGTGGTTTCGGTTGATGGAGCGATGTTGCGGACGTGATAGTCATCAAATTTCACATTGAAGCTTTCAATTATCAGCCTTGTGCGTCTAATGAGAACCCTATAAGCAACTTTGTTAGTGGAGTAGCCAAGGAAGATGCCTTCATCAGACTTCGGTGCGAATTTGTTAAGGTGGTGTCTGTTGTTGATTACGAAACATCTACACCCAAATATATGGAAGAATCAGACATTTGGCTTGCGGTTGTTAAGGCCCTCATACGCTGTTTTGCTGAGACATTTACACACAATGCTTTGGTTCTGTACAAAGCAAGCTGTGGCCACTGCTTCAGACCTGAAGTAGAGAGGAAGGTGGGTGAAGTTGAGCATAGATCTGGCAGCTTCTACTAGAGTGCGGTTCCTTCGCTCTACTACCCCATTTTGTTGCGGTGTGTAGGGAGCCGAGAAGTTGTGAGTGATGCCCTTTGAAACCAAGAAACTATTTAGGAGATGGTTAGTAAAATCGGTTCCATTATCACTTCGAATACATCGTATTGGTAACTTGAGCTGAAGTTCAATTTCCTTGATGAAATTTGATCAATATCTGCGGAGTTTCTGATTTGAGTCTTAAGAAAGAAATCCAGGTGAACCATGTGAAGCCATAAACTATAACCAGTATGTATTTCTTGTGATGAAGACTGGCCACGGTAGATGGACCGCAGAGATCAATGTGCAAGAGTTCCAATGGTTCAGAAATTGAGGAATCAATCACCATGGGGTGACTTGCTTTGGATTGCTTTCCACATTCACATGCAGGACAGAGAGTATCATTGCTGAACTTGAGGATTGGAAGACCTCTGAGTAGTTCTCCGATGACCAAATTGTTGATGTATCTGAAGTTGAGATGAGCTAGCTTGCGGTGCCATAGCCAGCTGACTTCGGATACTGCTTTGGATAGGAAGCATAACTGTGGTTTGCCTATGATTAGAGACACGTCCAGAGGATACATAGTACCTCCGGATCGGGACTTGATTAGACACGTGCTCCTATCGCTTGTCATTACATAGCAAAATTGGTCATCAAATTCAAGTCGATGGCCTGCCTTACATAGTTGACCAACACTGATGAGATTGTGTTTAAGGCTTTCTACATAAGCAACCTTTTGAATAGATAAGTTTCACATAGTAAGAACACCATAACATCGGATTATCACATTCGCATTGTTGCCGAATGTAACATTTCCACCGTTGCAAATTAGCCTGAAATCCCGAAGGTATTCTAACCTTCCGGTCATGTGCAAGGAGCAGACATTGTCGATTAACTATTCTTCTTCTTGTTCCTCCTTGCACAAGGCCTGAGAATTACACGGTTAGTTTAGGTATCCAAACTAGTTTGGAGCCTGGGCCAGATGAGTTTCTAAGTGATGCATGAACCGAGGTTGCAGGGACTGGTTTCGTGTCAACTTTTAATCCTAGTCCTGGGTGTTTGTGAGTTTTTGGAGTGTTGCGTTTTTTTGAAAAATTACGAGGTTTCTGAAAAGGATCATATTTGATATGAGATGAGTCATTTTGACAACTACATTGACATTGACATGCTGAAATTTTGTCTTTTGTTCTGACACTTTGTTTGGTCAGCGGTCTAAATGATGAGGTAAGCTTGTGACCGGTCCGAGGTTGGTAATATATGACATTGGTGCTGTTGGAATTTGAAAAAGTTTGTTTCGAAAAGGATTTAGAACGTGTAGATTCTTTGGACCTTTTTATTGGATTTGGTAAAATGCCCTTCCACTTGTTAAAATTTTGATGTGATTTTAAAAGTGTTGGAGTGGGTAAGATACCCTTCCATTTTGGATCATCTGAGGAATAGATTTGAAAACCATTGATTCGGAAAGACCTTTCTTTCTTTTGGGTTGTGTCAGATGAGTTTGGAATGACTGTTGAAATTGTACATTCCTTTTTGCATGTTTTCTTGATGGGAGAGTTTTTTGAAAAATAGTTCGAGAAAATAAACTTTTCCGGACTCTTAGATTTTGGAAATCTGACATGTCTTTTGTTTTTAGAAAAGGTTTGTCGATTTGTGCCTCGGGATTGAATTTCCTCTTTGAAAGCCTGTTTTGCTAAGGTTTTTGGAGAACCGCAGTCATTAGTGTTCAGATGCGGTTTCCTGGAAGCCTTTGAAAATTTATGACAACGAGGGCTTGATTCATCCGAACTTGAAGATTCAGGGTTTTAAGAGCATTGACCCACTTCAAAATTCTCTATGGGTAATTCATGATGAATTGGCTGAAGAGTCACAGAGATTTTTATTGAGGACTGCGGTAAGGATGATTTGACTACCGCAGAGTAAGTCTGAGATGGGACTTCAGTGGGACTTTTGTGGGACTTCTGCGGCTCATGATTACAGTGAGAGACACTGCGGTCTGAGGGCAGAGATGGGAAGTCCTGTGAGATTTCGGGACTCTCTATGACAATTTCTTCATCAACAACTGACGAGGTCTGAGAGTTTGAATAGATTGTGCCACAGATAGGAGTTTGATCACTTGTGTGACCCGAAACCTCAGGCACAATTTCCTCTATGACACAGTTATTACTTAGATTATGAAGTCTACCGAAGTGTGTTCTGATATCTTCGGGAAAGGTCTTGTCATTGACTGGGAAATGAAATTCTCGGTCCGGAGGGACATATAGTCGATCTTTGTTAAACCGAGGTGAGGAATCCGTTGCGGTAGGATATCCATTGGACCAACCCCAATTGTATGTATTGTCCACAGTTCCATTATTCACCAAATTTTCAATAGCTTCAATTTGATTGAACATATTTTCTATTAATAGATTTAAGCGTACAATCTCACTCTGAGCTAAATCTCTTTGGTTCAAAGCTATCTCTAGTTGTGTTTCACTTAACATTCTTGCATCTTTTTCTAACTCTAAGTCCTTTTCTAACATAGACATTTTGAGTCTTTTGTTGTCCAGTCGTCCTCTTACATGAAACATCTCTTGGGACGCTATGTTCTTCTCATCTAAAGCTTTGTTATAGTCTGTAAGGACGGCAACACATGTGTCATTAAGATTGTCTATGAAGGGTTGACAGTCATGCAAGTTATAGTTTAGAGTTTGAATCATGAGTTTTACTTGTTCGACGATGCTTAGAGTTCCATCCTTTTCCATGTAGCACTAGTTCTTTTCCAGCTTTGTAGACCCATCATCATCCGCAGTTGCCAGCATGCAGATTTTACATTTTCCTTTGACATTGCTGATGGCTTCTTCTTCATCTCCGGATGACCAAACTTGATGGTCTCTTTTGACATGGGCTACGTATGCCCTAGCCTTTTCCTTTTCTTCCAATTCTTGAGCCATTCTTAGGTAGAATACTCTGTCTTTCACTACATTTGCCTTGCAATCTTTTGCAAAATGATTATCTTTGTTGCACTTGTGACAAATCATAACATCACTTTTGTCTTCTGAGGGAGTACCGGAGTCAGTGGTTTGGATGGACTGCGGTGCCTCCTTTGGTTGAGTATTTTGAGATCGCGGTGGTGGATGAGAACTTTTGGGATAACGAGAATGGTTATTTTGCGGGTTGAAGTTACGGTTGAATGGAGGTTTGTTGAACTGTTGATTTTTACGAAAAGAAGGAGGTGGTAGCCGGTTGAACTGTTGACTAACAAGAGCAATAGCCTTCTGAAATTCTTCTTCATCATCATACTCTGAGTCGGCTTCGTATGACTGCGGTGTAGTGTCATATGAGGGAGAGTAGGATTGATTATGTGGAGCTTGTGCTATAAGAGTGAGTGATCCTCCGAAGTCAGCACAATCTTTGAGTACGGTGGATTCTTGTGCTTGCAGTTCCCCGTAGAGCTTGTAGAGAGACAAAGAATGAATCTTTCTATCCCCTTGAACTATCATCTTAGCAGTAGTCCAATGTCTTCCCAAACCGTTGAGAAATTGAAGGTTTGTTTCATGGTTACTGCGGATGGTGCCAACATTCGATAACTTGGTGAAAATGTAACACCCGGTATCAGAAAAGCCAAGAAAGGAAAGGAAAACCCTAAGTCAAAGGGGGGGTCAACTCGTCGAGTCCAAGGAAGAACTCGACGAGTCAGAGCGGGATCCGGGTGCAAGTTAAGTGACCGAATCGACGAGTCGGAGAGTGGACTCGGCGAGTCAGGTCTGGGTTAGGAAGCCCTAATTCCGGGACTTGGTGCCCTATTTAAGCATCTTATTCTCCTCCCTAGGGTTCATTACAGCCTCTCTCGCCCAGAACCCCAAAACCCTAGCCACCCAACTTCATTTTTGGAGCTTTTGGTGAAGATTAAGGTCCATTGGAGTGGAGATTGAAGGCTTGGGAGAAAGGAGCAAGGAAAGAAGTGTAGATCCAGCCTTCACATCGAGTTGGCAACTGTTAGAAGGTAAAAAGTCTGGACCTTGAGCTTTCAATTGATAAATCCTCTTTCTAGCTTGCCTTTTTGTCAATTGGACCATTTCCAAGTAGAATCCGAGTATTAAGCCTTTGTGGATGGTTTGGACAACAGATCTGGACACTCTTGAGCTTTAGAAGCTCAAAGTAGTTGGCTTTATTCAGCTAAGGTCCCATTTCATGACGTAGGTCTTCTTGGAAGCATTGGATTAAGTGTTTTAGCCCCATGACACCTTGCATGCACGTAAAGTTAGCAACTTTACGTGCAATGCTAGCATAAGGAGTCCAGATCTATGAGTTGGAGGTGTTGGGATGGTCTGTAATCGACAAAATAGAGATGTCACAAGATGGACTCGACGAGTCAGTTCTTGGACTCGGTGAGTCGGGTCGCAAACCCAAACCCTTCTGTTTATGATACAGATCAGTGAGTGGAGTTAGTAAAGGATTCAGCCAGTCTGTGTCCGTGATGGACATGAATATCATGGTACTCGACGAGTTCAAGGAGGAACTCGGCGAGTCCAAGGCAATCTTCTTAGCTGATGAAGATGGACTCGGCGAGTTGTAGAACAACTCGGCGAGTCGGTTGAAGATAGTCCCGAAGCGTTAGATAAAGGAGAACTCGTCGAGTTCTCGCTAGACTCGACGAGTGGAGTCGAGGTTGTTTGGGATTTGAAGAGCATGGACTCGACGAGTTGGTAGAACAACTCGGCGAGTTGAGTCAACTGGAAGGTTGACTTTGACCAGGACCTTGACCAGAGTTGACTTAGTTGACCTTTGGAGGACAGTTTAGGCTAAGTTCTATTATTTGGTGTTGGTAGCTCGGTGAGCTAGGAGAGTAGTGCTTCAGAGAATAGTCGATTAGCAGTCAGAGGATTATCAGCAGAGTTCAGCAGTACAGGTGAGTTTCCTTCCAGTAGGAACGGGTCTACGGCCACAATGCCGGCCCGTTTAGTTAGCAGTAGTTCCGGACTTCGGTCCGATGCAGTAGTTCAGTGTGCTTGAGGTCTTTGTGATTCAAGCATGTCTTTGTGTTATGTGATCCGGACCTCGGTCCGATGCAGTTTGCAGTATATGTGTTTATGCTAGTAGCTATGATTATGTTATGCTATGTTCAGTTAGTCCGGACTTCGGTCTGACGCAGGGGGAAAGGCCCCAGTTAGTCGGGACTTCGGTCCGATATAGGGGCAAGGCCCCAGTTAGTCCGGACTTCGGTCCGATGCAGGGGGCAAGGCCCCAGTTAGTCCGGACTTCGGTCCGATGTAGGGGGCAAGGCCCCAGTTAGTCCGGATTTTGGTCCGATGCAGGGGGCAAGGCCCCAGTTAGTCCGGGCTTCGGTCCGATGCAGTGGGAAAGGCCCAATATGTGCTTTATATGTTATTGTATGGTATGTGGTAGTTTGGGGGAGCTCACTTAGCTTCGTGCTTACAGTTTTCAGTTTTGATTTCAGGTATTTCCGGTAGTGGAGAGTAGAGCTCGGGATGATCGCATGGCACACACCATAACTAGTCAGCCTGGGATGTTTTATTCTGATAAGAAGATTATGTTTGAATTCACATTATGATTTTATGTTATGATTTATGTTATGAATTGACAATTGTGGTTTAAGTAATGTTTTTAAAACGAAATTTTTAGTCATGATTTTTAGGTCGTTGCAAGTTGGTACCAGAGCCTTGGTTTGAGGGATTCGGGCGCACTCCCGAGTGTGTCTGGATTCAAACTAAGGAAGTGGTATAAAGTTTTGAAAAGAAAAGAGTTTTACAAAAGCAAAAAGAAACTTAAAAAGGAAAAGAGTTTTAGAAAAGCAAAAAGAATTTTTAGAAAGAAAAGAACTCTAAAAAGAGAAAAAGGGTGTGATGCATGCAATCAGCCGAGCTCAAGTAAGTACTCCCAAATTATCCATACAAGTTTGTATTATGATTATCTGTTTCAGTTTCAGTAGAACAGCATGCTAGAATAGGACTAAGGATTTATGAGGATGGCTTATGTGCCTGCTATATGTGTTTCAGCTTTATTAGAATTGCATGCTAGTATTGAGTAGACAGTAGTAGGATAGCCTGTTTAGGTTATGCCTGATAGTATGAGCCTAACATTGTATGCTAGTACAGTTTCTCGTTGTGAGAATAGATTTGCTTGAGTAGTTTCCTGTGTCCGAATGCTGCTTGCTTTGTGCTTTGTGGGACTCTGAGCGATGGGAGTTAGCCATTAGGTGAATACGTCACGTCACATGTGATCAGGGTCGAATAATCTCAGAGTGCTAGATTTAGTCCTATTGCACAACTCTCGTTTGAGTCTAACCGTTATAGGGACGAGTCTTTTACTCGAAGGATTATCTGAGCCTCGTCACATGTGATGGTATTCAGGTGATGACTAATTGGCATTACAAGGAGGCCTTCAGCAGCTGAGGACTGGTTTGGGTAGAGTCAGAGATTTGCCTAGGGCAAGCCTAGGATGAGAGTAGCAGAGATCAGTAGCAGTAGAAGGGACTTGGTTGAGTTAAGGTAACTCTTGAGGAACGTACGGATAGATGTGGAAGGTAGTATGGGCCCGTACTACTGAAAGCAGAGGATCCGTACTCGATTCAAGAGGGGCCAAGACGAAACCAGGGAAATTGTAGAGTGTGTGAGATCCCTCAGCAGCCATGAGTATTCTGACAGTTAATGCGATATGTTTTCAGCATGGTGACGTTGCGCGAGATACCAGTTGGCAGTTCAGGTGACGGGGAGGGATCTGGCTCAGGCTCTAGAGCCGGATAGCTTGATGAGCAGATGAGAGATGTCATTTCTACAGAGATTATGCACAACATCATTGATCAGACTCCTGTTATATTCGGTTCGGTTAGGGAGGCCATCGTGGAGCTTTTGGATAGTCGTCTTGAGGCCTTTAGGGCCGGGATAGTTTCAGGGCAGTTTGGGGCTTGTCTAGAGCCCGACTCTTATGGATCCCAGGGATCCATCAGGGAGGGGGATCATATTCTTAGCTCTTGCCATCAGGGGCCGAGAGTGAGTGGGGCACCCTGTCCCCAGGAGAGTTCTCTGCGTGATTGGGTTGCTGCGGAGGTATCACGAGTCGTTCGCGAGGAGCTACCCTACATCGTCGGGAGGTTCACTGATAGGTTGACCGAGAAGCTCCAGGATCAGACAACGGTTGTTCAGACGATTGATGGGGACGATGGGGTAACGCAGGAGCGAGAGATTGACCGGGAGTCAGAAAAGAAGAGGAAACCGGATGAGGTTCAGGGGCCCACAGGTTCGGGTAAAAGAACCAAAGGGCCGAGTTCGAGATCGAGAGACTTCCAGGGCCGCAGCCGGTGCGGTAAGTGTGGCAGGACGCATGGGGGTGCGTGTAGGAGTCGTAGAGGTGGTAATCCTGGTTGTTTCAAGTGCGGGCGGACTGATCATTTTAGCAGAGATTGTACTGCTACCATCGCCCAGGGACTTGACCCAATATGTTTTCATTGCAGTCGGAGGGGCCACAAGAAGGCCCACTGTCCGAGTTTGTGTTCAGTAGGGCAGGTGACAGCTCCTGCCCCTGTGACTTCGAGAACCGCCAGCAGACGTCAGGGTCGGGCAAGGGCGCCCACGGCTCGGAGCAGAGCATTCCGGTTGATTTCAGCAAGGATTCGAGCAGCACGAGAGGTTGGAGCTACATATCTCTTACCTTCCTGTCAATTATTATTTATGATGTTGTGTTATGTTCTGCACCGATTTAGTAGGTACATATATTGGAATATTATATTACCTACTTGTGAGTGAGTCATATGCCATCTGCATATATTGGATTTGAAATGATAGCTGGAGGACGTCCCCTGTAGAGTAGGTTACTTCGGATGCAGTAACTGTAGCAAGTATGAGTAAGACTCGATAGTATCTCACTACCTTTGGGAAGGTGTCGTTCGGGTATAGATCAGTTATTTTCCAGCACGAGGAGCACCTGAGGGAGGTGCTAGAGACTTTGAGAAGGGAGAGACTTTTGCAAGGTACTCCAAATGTGAGTTCTGGTTGTGCGAGGTGCAATTTCTTGGGTACCTTGTCAATCGGAAGGGTATTCTAGTCGTTCCGGCTATGATAGAGGCCGTGATACAGTGGGAGTTTTCGAGGTCTCTAATTGAGATTCGAAGCTTCCTGGGTCGAGCAGGTTATCACCGAAAATGTATTCAGATTCTTGGAAGTGGTGTGACCTTTTGGATTGGTTAGTAGTGACACACTAGCAATGGCAAACCTGGTTTTCAGCAGATTGGGCATAGAATCGTAAGAAGGATTGAGGATCCTTCCAACATTGTGTGCTGTAGGACGTTAGTTGAATCAAAGTGGGGGAGAATCATCCAAGGATTCAGAAATAGGATCAGTTTTGAAACTGGGATAAGTTTCGCATCCTTATCAGAAAGGAAGACAGTCCAGACAGATGTGTGGTTTGAGGATAGTGTGAGATGGAAGTTTGGAAAAACTTGCCAGTAAGGAGATCGCATTCCTGTAATGTTTTCCAGCAAGCCTTAGGGAATAAGGTTGGGGGTTTCAGTCAGGACATGGGTTCAGTCTTGAATGATAGGTCATATGTATACTCGTCGTCGGATGTGTTCGGATCAGTAACCAACGAATGAGATAGTGTTAGAGTGTTGTAAGTCTGTGGGTGTAGCCGTAGCATTCACTAGCAGCCAGATAGTGTTAGAGTGTTGTAAGTCTGCGGGTGTAGCCATAACATTCAGTAGCAGCCAGATAGTGTTGGAGTGTTGTAAGTCTGCGGGTGTAGCTGTAGCATTCACTAGCAGGCAGATAGTGTTAGAGTGTTGTAAGTCTGCGAGTGTAGCTGTAGCATTCACTAGCAGCCAGATAGTGTTAGAGTGTTGTAAGTCTGCGAGTATAGCCGTAGCGTTCCCTAGCAGCCAGATAATGTCAGAGTGTTGTAAGTCAGCGGGTGTAGCTGTAGCATTCACTAGCAGTTAGGTAGTGCTAGAGTGTTGTGAGACTGCGGGCGTAGCCGTGGAATACACTTGGCTGGTAGACAGCATGAGCGCACTGTTAGGACGCGAAAGGAACATTAGCCCCAGTTCGGGTGTAGCAGTAAGGATGTGGAAATCCACGAAGTGGATTTCGGAATTATCTGGATGGATTAGACCGAGTTGAGCCAGTGATAAGACTGTAGGAATGCCACTGCAGTTGTGAGATCGAGGAAGCAATGGATTGCTTCAGGTTACTTGTTATATAAGGCTACAATTGGTCATGTAGCAATTGCGTTTAGCTGTGGGTTGGTAACCCCATGATTCGACGTGTGGAATCGAACAATTAGATCAGAAGGCCGCTAGGGCCACAGTGACAAGATAACTAGTAGTTGTTAGTTTCAGAGAAGGATTTCGTTCAGAAGTTGTGTGAGGCGACTAAGTAGGGAGTCCTTGGGGCTCCGCAGTCTGGTTGGAACCCGATATTTCAGATGGCTGACGTATGAATTGAGACCAGGAAGGTCTCGAGAGATATTGGAAAGCAGCCATGTAGCAGCATATTGTTTCAGGCAGTTCAGTGCTTCAGGCAGTTCCGTGTTTCAGGCAGTTCAGTGTTTCAGGCAGTTCAGTGTTTCAGGCAGTTCAGTGTTTCAGGCAGTTCAGTGCTTCAGGCAGTTCAGTGTTTCAGGCAGTTCAGTGTTCAGGCAGTTCAGTGTTCAGGAAGTTCAGTGTTCAGGCAGTTCAGTGATCAGGCAGTTCAGTGTTCTAGGCAGATCTGTGTTTCAGACAGTGTTGGGTCTCCAACGGTAATGATATTTTGGATTTTCATGGATAGCTTGGGGAGTGGCAAGTCACTCATAGCACGATTATCTGAGTTATGGCCAAGTATAAGTGGATCGTAGGGATAAGTGGATCTGTGAATTCTGTTGTTCTAGTGGGAACCTGGAGTAGTTAGCAGGTAAGGAATGATTTCGAGGATGAAATCTAATTTAAATGGCTGGAGTAAAGGATAGCGTGAAAGGAATGTTCTTCACAGTGGCAGGGGAGATGGTTAGTTATGGAGAGTTGCCATGGGGAAGCCAGAAAACGCTCAAGGAAAAGACGGTGAGTCCCTAGGATGTTCATCATAAGTACCCGGGGAGTACCAGATGAATGGTCAGTTGGGTAAGTTGTGTTCTCAGGATTGTTGATAATTAGAGTGAACTCAAGGTGATTAGCTACAAGAATTAATTTTATTTTGAGTGACCGGGCGGGAGGTCCAGGGGAGTGATAGGCCGGAGTTATACTCATCAGGCAAGGGTGATGCGAACGGATTGCAGGACAGTTGGCCGTAGCGGACTTCGAGGACGAAGTCTAGTTTAAGTGGGGGAGAGTTGTAACATCTGGTATCAGAAAAGCCATGAAAGGAAAGGAAAACCCTAAGTCAAAGGGGGGTCAACTCGTCGAGTCCAAGGAAGAACTCGACGAGTCGGAGCGGGATCCGGGTGCAAGTTTAGTGACCGACTCGACGAGTCGGAGAGTGGACTCGGCGAGTCAGGTCTGGGTTAGGAAGCCCTAATTCTAGGACTTGGTGCCCTATTTAAGCATCTTATTCTCTTCCCTAGGGTTCATTACAGCCTCTCTCGCCAGAACCCCAAAACCCTAGCCACCCAACTTCATTTTTGGAGCTTTTGGTGAAGATTAAGGTCCATTGGAGTGGAGTTTGAAGGCTTGGGAGAAAGCAGCAAGGAAAGAAGTGTAGATCCAACCTTCACATTGAGTTGGCAACTGTTAGAAGGTAAAAAGTCTGGACCTTGAGCTTTCAATTGATAAATCCCCTTTCTAGCTTGCCTTTTTGTCAATTGGATCATTTCCAAGTAGAATCCGAGTATTAAGCCTTTGTGGATGGTTTGGACAACAGATCTGGACACTCTTGAGCTTTAGAAGCTCAAAGTAGTTGGCTTTATTCAGCTAAGGTCCCATTTCATGACCTAGGTCTTCTTGGAAGCATTGGATTAAGTGTTTTAGCCCCATAACACCTTGGATGCACGTAAAGTTAGCAACTTTACGTGCAATGCTAGCATAAGGAGTGCAGATCTATGAGTTGGAGGTGTTGGGATGGTCTGTAATCGACAAAATAGAGATGTCACAAGATGGACTCGACGAGTCAGTTCTTGGACTCGGCGAGTCGGGTCGCAAACCCAAACCCTTTTGTTTATGATACAGATCAGTGAGTGAAGTTAGTAAAGGATTCAGCCAGTCTGTGTCCGTGATGGACATGAATATCATGGTACTCGACGAGTTCAAGGAGGAACTCGGCGAGTCCAAGGCAATCTTCTTAGCTGATGAAGATGGACTCGGCGAGTTGTAGAACAACTCGGCGAGTCGGTTGAAGATAGTCCTGAAGCGTTAGATAAAGGAGAACTCGTCGAGTTCTCGCTAGACTCGACGAGTGGAGTCGAGGCTGTTTGGGATTTGAAGAGCATGGACTCGGCGAGTTGGTAGAACAACTCGGCGAGTCGAGTCAACTGGAAGGTTGACTTTGACCAGGACCTTGACCAGAGTTGACTTAGTTGACCTCTGGAGGACAGTTTAGGCTAAGTTCTATTATTTGGTGTTGGTAGCTCGGTGAGCTAGGAGAGCAGCGCTTCAGAGAATAGTCGATTAGCAGTCAGAGGATTATCAGCAGAGTTCAGCAGTACAAGTGAGTTTCCTTCTAGTAGGAACAGGTCTACGGCCACAATGCCGACCCGTTTAGTTAGTAGTAGTTCCGGACTTCGGTCCGATGTAGTAGTTCAGTGTGCTTGACGTCTTTGTGATTCAAGCATGTCTTTGTGTTATGTGATTCGGACCTCGGTCCGATGCAGTATGTAGTATATGTGTTTATGCTAGTAGCTATGATTATATTATGTTATGTTCAGTTAGTCCGGACTTCGGTCCGATGCAGGGGGCAAGGCCCCAGTTAGTCCGGACTTCGGTCCGATGCAGGGGCAAGGCCCCAGTTAGTCCGGACTTCGGTCCGATGCAGGGGGCAAGGCCCCAGTTAGTCCGGACTTCGGTCCGATGCAGGGGGCAAGGCCCCAGTTAGTCCGAATTTCGGTCCGATGCAGGGGGCAAGGCCCCAGTTAGTCCGGGCTTCGGTCCGATGCAGTGGGCAAGGCCCAATATGTGCTTTATATGTTATTGTATGGTATGTGGTAGTTTGGGGGAGCTCACTAAGCTTCGTGCTTACAGTTTTCAATTTTGGTTTTAGGTATTTCCGGTAGCGGAGAGTAGAGCTCGGGATGATCGCATGGCACACACCATAACTAGTCAGCTTGGGATGTTTTACTCTGATAAGAAGATTATGTTTGAATTCACATTATAATTTTATGTTATGATTTATGTTATGAATTGACAATTGTGGTTTAAGTAATGTTTTTAAAACGAAATTTTTAGTCATGAGTTTGGGTCGTTACAGACAATCAGGTTGAACCTTTTAATGGAGTCTTCTAAACTTTCGCCAGTATGAGCTTTGAAATTTTTGAACTCAGTGAGTGCAGTTGTGAGCTTCTTATCTTGAGCTTGTTCTGAGCCTTCGTACAAATGCTTGAGAACTTCCCAGATCTCTTTTGCTGATTTGCAGTTTATGATAAGGTCGAAGTTATCAGGAGCAACTCCACAAGAGATTTCATAAAAAGCAACAACATCATTTTCCATTTTATCGAGATCATCTTTGGTGGGACGGTTCATGACTGGTTGTCCTCCTCCTAGTCTGGCTGTGGCGCCATCAGTTTGAACTGGTGTAAGAACAGGGACATGTGGTCCTTCTTCTACGGATCGCCATACATCTCTACCAAGTCTCCTTAAGTATCTTTCCATTCTCTGAGACAAGTGATGATATTCATTTGCCACCAATATTGGGGCTCGATTCGAACCACCAACACTGTTGGAAACATTCATAGATAATGCTTGTGCCATTTTTCCTTGTTTTTTTTGAAGTTTTTTTTTTGAGAAATGAGCTTCAGTGGTATAGAAGGCCCTTTGAAAATCAGAGTTTTGTTTTTCAAAAAGCAACCACTATGGCTCTGATACCAATTGTTGAGAGAAAAACTTGAGACACACTTGAACAAATGTTAGAACAAGTATAGTTGTGGAATAGTTTATCTCAAAGGATCTAAAAGCTCAACAATAATAATAAGTTAACGAGTTAGATAATTAGAGAGCTAGTTGCGGAAATGTAAGGAAATATAAATGACAACAGGTGGTATATCAAGTATACACATAAGTTGATTCATAATATGGAATGCATTTAGACCAAGTTAGTAAGTGAGATCAAACTTAGTGATTAAGTCACGAATGACTTGCTCCGAAGAGAAATAATATTCAGTTATGTTCTAGTGAACTTTGAGAGTAAGGAGAGATTTAAGATGCGTAATCAGATAGAAGTGAGAGATGTAATTGATAGCATCGAAGTTGTATTGAATAAGTAAGATTGAGCTCTATATATAGAGACTCAGGAATTTCATTGGATCAAATCTCTAAGAGTAGCCATGCAAGGCATACTGGACAATAGAGAATACTACAACAAAAGTAGATAAAGTTAAACTAAGTAAACTAGTAAGTAAAGCTGCGGTTGATGATGACTTCGGATGAGGTTGTTGATGAAGGTTTGACTGCGGATCCTTGAGAGCGGTGGTAGCTCAAGTTCAAGAGGGTCACTTTTATGATTGAACAGTTTAGCATTTAAAATTGAAGAAGAGGTTCACAGAGAAGAGAAAAAAACTAGACCGGATGTTTTTGATGATTGTTGATCACAACATATCAGGATCCTTGTCGACGTCAAGCAGAGAAAAGCGACAATACTCGTCGAGAAAGAGAAAAGCGAGACTTTTCAAATGTCGATCACACCAGATAGCCCTTCAGTTCCGGTTCCTTGACCCTATACTTGTTCCTTGGATACTAAACATAAACTGGTTCCTTGGCCCACTAAACCCCGACCCGGTTCATTAAACCTGGTTCCGGTTTTTTAAACATATCCAGTTCAAAAACCCGGATTAATAAGACCCCTTGGACACGTACCCGAAATACTCGGAACCCGAATAAGAGTTATTTTGAAACCCAATACCCGGACCATTTGAGCATTTTCCGGTTATACCGGTTCCGATTCCGGTTTCAATCCGGTTTTTCGATTTCATAACTTATCCGTAATCTAAATCCAGCTCGACATGATGTGCCCTACTTATAACTCTCGGCATGTGAAAATGGAATATATTAATCCTTGTTAAAATCAAGTAGGAAATAACAGAGAACTAGACCAAAGATAATGTCTCACACATTCAACAACATGATTCAAAAGAACATATATAAATGGATAATAAGACACGAAGAAAATGAAAGATAACATACTCTCTATAGCATCTGATGAAAATTTGGAATCCCCTGACTGAAGCTTCGACTCCTTGCTGTTGGGGCTTCCGCCCTTCCCTCACAACTGTTAGTGATCCTTAAAGTAACCGTTAGTGATCCTTAAAGGACAGTTGGCCTTCTTGTGGCCCACCTGGTTGTAGTGAAAACACATCGGAACCGATCCACGGGGGCAATCCCTACTAAAATGACCCATCAGACCACAACTGACACACCCCCTTCCTGTCTCCCGACAGCCACCCTCATGAGTCCTCCCACACTTGGCACAATTGACCCGACCCTTATGCCCCCCAAACGTGAATCCTGAGTCATGGACCTATTTTCTTGGCCCACTGCAATCAGAATCTACTCTGCCTTCCTCTGCCCATGGTGCTTCAAATCAATCTCCAGCTCTCGGGCTCTAGATATCATGTCCTCTAAGGTCCGACAAGCTGAAAAGATAACAAAATCCCGAATATCATCTTGCAGCATGTCATTCTACATTGTCTTCTTCATGTGCTCGTCTATGGCATAATGCAGGACCAAAAGAGCCCTCTCCTTAAACGTGACGGTGATCTCCGCCACAGTCTTGGTTATCGGGCGAAGATCCCAAAACTCTCTTGCCAACTGATGCACCTCAATGGCTGGAGCAAACTCCACCCTAAACCGGGTCACAAACTCATCCCAAGTCATCGTCTCAATAGATTTGCCTCCCAAAGAGAAATATGTCTCCTCCCACCAATCTCGAGTTCTGCCTTTCAGAAGATATGAGGCAAATCTGAACTTTGACCCCTCGGGGTATAAACTCGTTCGGAAAGCGTTCACCACATCCGCTAACCACCACCTACTAGCAATGGTGTCCTTCTCCCCAAAGAACTCAGGAGCTGAACAAGCACAGAACTCACAGAAGGAAAGAGTGCGACCTTCCACAATAGCCATAATCTTAGTGTGGAACTTGCGCAGGAGCTTATCCGAAATCTCCACGATCCCTCTTGACCTAACCGAAGATCACATGTGTCTACTCCAAAATACTGTGGGTGATCTCCAACAAGATGAACTCCCGCATTCGCTCATCAATCGGATCAGTGCCAGCACCTGAGCCTAAACCAGATCCTCCGCCATGAGTGCTCATCACTCAACTGAAGAGCAACCATACAATAATTAGAGCATACCCAAACATCCTCATCCACAGGCTTCCTAGATTCTTCGTGACTCCCCTCGATTCGAGTATGGATCCTGTGCTTTCATTAGTACGGGCCTAATAGTACCTTCCATATCTATCCATACATTCCTCAAGAGTTATCCCGAATCCTCTAAGTCACCTTCTCAACTATTACTCTAAGTACCTTATAAACAATACAAGCATACCCACTAAACCACTTTCTAGGATCTTCTAGGCTCTGACCTCACTCTGCCATCATCTTCTGAAGAACTCCAACTAATTTCAACTGACTACTTCATGAATACAATCACATGATAGAAAGCTTAGATAATCCTACAAGTAAAAGACTCGACCCTACAACGATTAGACTCAAATGAGAGTTGCGCAATAGAATTAAATTTGTCACTTTGAGATTATGTAACCTTTGCAACATGTGACTTAACATATTCACTTAATAGTTAACTCACATAACTAAGAGTTCCACAAAGCACAAAGAAAACAACATCCGTGTAGTAACACTCCAAGATAAAGAACATCAAAGGACATCCCGAGCCCACACACTACAAACCATGCTAGGAACTTCCACTCTCACTATCGTTTGCCTTATGCATGAAAATTATACAAAATACAGGATCAAATAAACTGTCGAATAAAATAGTAACATACTCTACCCTAAGACCACAACCAAACAAGGAACAGGAAATAAGGCCAAATCAGTTATTCTAGGGCTATATTATCTTAATCGTATATAGTTTTTAGAGTAAAAGACCGATACCAATACATATTACCAATCCAACATAGAATCCAATGCTTCCTTGGCTACAAGGCATCACAAATATGGGCAACCTATCATGTAATTCCTAAAATTATCCCTAGCCTTATCCTAGCATGAAACAATCATATCATATAACATATCAACATGTATGGGTATTCTGGGAATCACTTACTTGAGTTCGGCTGATTTCACGTACCACACCCCCTATTTCTTTATAAAAGTCTTTTGAGAAATTTATTTTCTTTTAAAAGATTACCGACTATTCGGTTTGACTTCTGTCACACCCGATAGTGTGTCCGAATCCCTCAAACAAATGCTTTGATACCAACTTGCAACATCTCAAAAAGCATAAGGTAAAAATTTCAATTTTAAATCAACCCTAAACATAATTCATCCTTTTCTATCATTCAAAAGTATATCAGAGTACAATCCAAAAACCATAAAGTTGTGAAAACGGGGGTGTATGCACTGCGATCAGGTTGGGTCCTTCCATTTCGAACCGGAAGTACCTGAAACCATAACCATAAAATCGTAAGCACAAAGCTTAGCGAGTTCCCTAAAATACCACATAACATACATACATTGAGCTTTGTCCAAAAACCATCAGGCCCTGCCCGTAACAGATCTGTCAGTAATATGCGATAAGCCCCGCCCGTAACAGATCTGTTAGTAACATGCGATAGGCCCCGCCCAACACACTCATAAGGCCCTGTCTGGCTTCAGGCCCCGCCCGGTATACATTCAAGCACATACACTACATGCAAGAATCAAAAATACAACTAGCATACTACACACTCATCAGGCCCTCCCTGGCATCAGGCCTAACCCGGTATATATGCAAACACATACAACACATGCAAGAGTCTCACAGAAAGCTATCATAAAAATAACAATAATCCATGGGCCGACATTGGTCCCTTTGACCCGCCAAACACTGGGAGGAGACTCACCTCAATCTGAGATAAACCAAGACACACTCGTTGCTGCTACCAGGAACCTCACACAAGACATAATCAAATATCCTAATCAATAATTAAGGTTGTTTCACAAAATCTAAGTTCTAATCCTATTCTATACTTCCAATGGGTAAAAGACCAATTTACCCTTCACATATCTGATCCAATAACCCATGGCCCAAACTCCAAAAGACCTAAAGTCCAAAAGAAGACCTTGTGAGTACACCCTGCGTACCCAACTTGTACGTCCCATGTATGACCCACTAAAGCACAAGGTACAACTCGCTAAAGCTCAAGGATGGGGACTTGTTGCATTACGTTGAGCGTACGCCCATCATACTCATCAGATGACCAAAACTCCATATTAAGAATTTAAAGCTTAAGACCAAAACGTTCAAACTTAGATCTAACCTCTAAATAAGGTCTTAATCCATAAAGTTGCCAAATTTATTCCTTTGCATGTCTTAATGGGACCTAAAACCCATTTTTATCCATCTAAACCCATAATATGAACATCAACTTAAGCATGATTCATCAAAACCCATCCAAATGATATTTTTATGGTTCCTAATAACTCCATAATGTATAAAGTTTCCAAATTTATCCATTAGAATCGTCCAACCAACGAAGATCTAGTCTTTATGTATCAAAGGGACCAAAAGTGAATCTTTTCCATCTTAATCTATTAAGTCTAAGTCTCAAGCTTTTGGATCTGAATCAATATGATGTTTAGATGGATAAAGTTTCCAACTTTATCCATAACAAGGCCACAAACTTTCAAAATCTAAACTTTATGCACTAAAGCGACCAAAAGCTCATAACACCCAAGACTAGCTAGATCTATCAAATGCATCACCATGATTCAAACTTTATACCTCTAAAAGAAAGATCAAGGTGAACAGTCTGCATCTACAAGCTCCAATTGTGATACATGGTTCCTGATATGTATTTAACTTACAATTTATTCTATGTTATAGAGCCACTCGACGAGTTGGGAGCTCCAAACTCGTCGAGTAGAGATGATAAGGGGCCCACGTATTTTAAGTAACCTACTCGACGAGTTGGGAGGCCTCAACTCGACGAGTAGGCTGTCAGATATGAAACCCTAATTTTAGGGGTTTGCACCCTATTTAAACACCTTAACCCCAAGGTGTTGGCCTCATTTCCAGCCTCCAACTCCCTAACCCTGAATCTCAAAACCCAAAAGCTATTGTGAGTGATTGTGAGCCATTCTAAGTGTTTTTAGTGTGTACTTGAAGCCATTGGAAGAAGGAAAAGCTTGAGGACACAAGATTGAGTTTGTAGATCCAGAATCCACGCCTCAACCATGACATTTTGCTGGTATAAAGCTTGAACCTTTCCTTGTAGTTGTTTAGATCTTCTTTTGGGGTGATTTTCTTAGTTTTGGTCCAAATATCATGGTCCTTGGGAGTTGGACGTCCTAAATGGGTTTACACATCAAATATAAGGTCTTGAGGGGTTTTTATGGCATAAAGGTGCCAACTTTATGGCCATGGAAGTCCCATGCAACCTTTAGACCATGATTTTTTTTCCTTTTGGGGCTTCTAATGGCCATGCATGTGGAGAAAGCTGGGACTTTACATGATCTTCTTGTCCCTAGAGTCCAGATCTATGACCTCATGGTCTATCTTGTACTTTTGGTGATGTTTCGATTATTACTTTCGTCTTTTTGGGTTAGGGTTTGAGCTTAATCCATTTAGGAAAGGTATTAATGGGTAAATTTGGAAACTTTACCCTCCTAGAAGCATTCCCCATCTAGATCTGGAGTATGGAGTGTAGATTTGAAGAATAAGGGCTTAATGCATTAAGAGAGGTTAACAAACTGAAGAACTCGACGATTTCATAGAGGAACTTGACGAGTTGGGCCCAAGTGTCCCGATTCTGTTTGGAAGGAAGAACTCGGCGAGTTGGAGGAAAACTCGACGAGTTGGATCGCGATTTCACGATTTTGTGATTCATGGGAACTCGATGAGTTGACTCAACTCGGAGCGTTGACTTTGACTTTGACCTAGACTTGACTTTGACCTTGGTTGACCCTAAGAGTTGTGAGTATGAAATGGGAACTAAGGGATTGTTTGGTTCAGTGAGTGAGTAGAGTTGATTCTGGGGCAGAGACATTCCAGCTATTATCCTACATTTGAGGTGAATTTCCTCCTATATGAATGGGTCGAAGGCACCAATGCTGACCCGTATATTTATGTCAGTATGTTCCGGACTAAGGTCTGATGCCGGGCGGTGCCCGATGTATGCTTATATGATTTCCGGATTTCAGTCTGATGTCGGGCGATGCCCAAGGAATGTTTGTATCCTTGATGTCTTTGTGATTCTTGCATTTGTCTATATTTGTATGTTTCCGGATTCCGGTCCGATGTCGGGCGGTGCCCGAGGAATGTTTATATGCTTTCCGGATTACGGTCTGATGCTGGGCGATACCCGATGAATGTTTATATGTTTATGCTATGTGTATGTTTATGTGTATTGTGATATGTTTATATGCATGCCGAGCTCAGCTCGATGCCGGGCGGTGCCTGATGTCGGACATTGTCTGATGCTGGGTGGCGCCCGATGAAGGGGTGGGGCCCACGAGACGTTTATTTGTGATTATATGATTATTTATATGGTATGTGGTAGTTTGGGGAAGCTAACTAAGCTTTGTGCTTATGGTTTTCAGTTCTGGTTTCAGGTACTTCTAGTAGCAAGGGGAAGAGCTCGGGATGACTGCATTGCACACACCATAATGTTTAGCCTAGGATGTTTTACTCAGATGTTTTGATTTGGGAACAATGTTTTGAGATACTTCGACTTGTGTTTTGATAACTATGGTTTTATTAAATAATTAAAAATAAAATTTTTGGACCATATTTTATGTATGTTACAAGTTGGTATCAGAGCCTTGGTTTGATGGATTCGGGCACACTCTCGGGTGTGTCTGAACTCAAACTGAGGACTTGGTATGAAAATTTTCAAAATAAAATCATTTTTATAAAAAGGATTTCCAAAAAGAGAAAAGGGTGTGGTGCATGCAATCAACCGAGCTCAAGTAAGTTCTCTCAAATTACCCATACATGTTTGTTATGATATGATCTGATTACGAGAACTACATGCTAGATTAGGGATAAGGATCTAGGAAGGATGGCTTGTATGCCTGCTGTATGTGTATGACTGCATGCTAGATTAGGGTTAAGGATCAAGAAAGGATGCCTTGTATGCCTAATGTATGAGCTTATTTAACTGCATGCTAATACTGATTAGTCACTAATATGATGGCCTGTTTAGGATGTGTCGTGTTTTGGTTACTCGATGCTCGAATGCTGCTTTCTTTGTGATTTAGGAGTTGTATTTATCTTTAATTAACTAGTAAACGAATACGTTAAGTTACATATTACGAGGAATAAATAATTACAAAAGGTTAGGTCTAGCCCTATTTCGCAGCTCTTGTCGGAGTCCAACCGTTGTAGGGTAGGACCTCTGATTCGAAGAATTATCTGGTCTTAGTGATATGTAATGGTATTCCGGAGCTAGTTAGGGAGAGATGGCATGGACTTCTTATGTAGCTGATGGCGGAGAGTGGGTCGGAGATTACCCTAGGGCAAAACTAGGAGGAGATTAGCGGAAAGCAGTAGCAGTGAAAGGGACTTGGTCGAGTCAAGGCAATTCTTGAGGAAAGTACGGATAGATGTGGAAGGTAGTATGGGTCCAAACTACTAAAAGCATAGAATCCGTACTCGAGTCAAGGAGGGCTGAGATGAAACCAGGGAACTTGTAGTGTGTGAGCTCCCTTGAGTTAAGATGAGTATTCTGATGATTGTTATGGTGTATTTTCAGTATGGTGACACTACGCACTATACCAGTTGGCAGTTCTGGCACCGGCGAGGGATCAGGCTCCGGCTCTGGAGCCGGGCAGCTCGATGATTAGATGAGGGAGTTCATTTCATCTAAGATCACGTGCAGTATCATGGACCACACTCCTGTGATCTTCGGTACGGTCAAAGAGGGTATTCTGGAGATTTTGGATAAGAGGTCGGGTGCATTCCGCACTCAGATGGCGGCCATGATGGGGACGCACACGTTGACGTTCAGGGAGTTTCGAGCTTGTGGAGATCCAGACTACCATGCAGATAGGGACCCCATTGCTAGCAGCAAGTGGTTAGCGGATGTCACCAACGCCTTTCGCACCAGCTGTTGTCTCGAGGGGGACAAGGTCCGACTTGCTTCCTGCTTTCTAAAGGACAGGGCACGAGATTGGTGGAAGGAGGATGGACGAGCTAGTGTAGATGATGCTGCTATTGATGAGATAAATTTTAACGTGCCCTAGCAAGCACAAAAAGAACCGCGTCGGCCGTGCCAGGACGCCCAAAGGCTTAGCGCGCCCGGCGGGATAGACCTAGCAGAACCCAGCACCTGCTAGCGCCTCTAAGGTAAAGCCACTCCTGTAGAAAGGCTAGCGCCCGCTAAGGGCGCCTCCCGCTTCAAGACAAATGATACGGTCAAGCGACAAAGCAGACGACCATGGCACTATTGCCAGAGCCAATAGTAGTGCTCTGACAGATAGAAGAGCACGATCCTCCAATCAGCGCTCCTGATCCTGTCACCTCTGGCGATCCTGTCTCGTACGGACGATCAGGAGAACTTAATATAAAAGGCTACACCCACAGACCCGACAGGTATGTGGCCTTCTCCAAGTAATACACCAAAAACCCTAGAACACTCAACTGACTTGAGCGTCGGAGCGTCTTTCCGGGAGCTCCTCCCGGAAAATGGCTGACGGCATTCTTTCCATTGTGACTTTGCAGGAACAGCGAGACCACCGTTGCCGAAGTTCGTTGAAGCCTGGGCTCAAAGTCACATCATTTGGCGCCATCCGTTGTGTGACGAAAGACACAACAAAAAGCACACTGTTCATGAGAAAGAGATGGCATCTGGCGAAAATGGAGGTTCCAGTGGGATAGCAGCTAGTCCCATTCGGCCAATGGCGGCGTTAGAAGAAACACCACAACCCATAGTGGTCGCCAGAGAGGTGCCAGATTAGGATGGTTCGGTGGTGACCGTCAAACGACCAGAAAGACAACAGCAAACGGCCGGCGAGGGACACTTTTCCTCTGCCGCTGTCCTAACTACAACCACTCTGGCACAGACGCTCCAACCACCACCTATGCCGTCAATGGAAAATACACATGGTGCAACACTGGCTCCACTCGAACAGATGATACCAGTCCAAATGACAATGTCGCCACCCACATTTGTTCAAACACCACCACTGAGCCAACATACAACGGTGCAATAGGTAGCTTACCAGATGTCACCACTGTTTCATCCAATGGCGAGAGAGCAGCATGCGATCCTTCAAGCGATGCCACCACTAACTCAGACGACTGGCATGCAATCAACATTCCACCCATCGCCGATAATCCAAACACAATCGGAAGCACAAGCGACTCCCTCAATGCCGCCGCTAGCTCAAGCAATGACAACCCAAACATCGGTTTTCTTGACATTGCCATTTCCAACAAACACACCACTCCTTCCCGTACATTCCCACTACCAACAAGCTACATCGAATAACCTACACACTCAAAACCTGCCCATGTCATCTGCCCACCCGTTAATACTACCCTTTTCACAATAAGCATTCTACGACCCAAGCCCTGCCTATTATACGCCTTACAACAACTCGATCATGCAACCGCATACAGCCGCCCAACAAGACAATTTGCAAGGCATGTTGCCTATACCCAACCAAGACTACCTATCACGCAACGTGACATATCCATTTGCAAAGGAACTGCTTGACTACGAAATTCCAAACACAGCTAAACTCCCCAATCTTAAAACCTACAATGGAACCACAAACCCGGACAGCCACATCGACACATACGAATGGATGATGAAGTCGCTCAAGCTGGACCAACGGTTTCGGTGCACATACTTTCCGACGATCCTGGACAGCAACGCCGGAACATGGTTCAAAACAGTCCGCTCAGGAAGCGTATACAACTTCGGACAGCTGAAATACCTATTCCTTAAGTGCAAAATTCGCTATCATCCGGGCAAGGCCAATGTAGTAGCGGACGCCCTTAGCCGAAATGAATACTCAGGTCGTAAGGTGAAGGCACTAACCATGACCATCCATTCGCATATGGCCACACAGATCAAAGAGGCTCAGCTGGAAACCTTGAAGCCAGATAATGTGGTAGATGAAGCTTTGAGAGGAATGTACAAGAACTTCGAAATCAAGGGTGACGGGGTTCGTTATTTCATGCACCGAATTTGGACACCAAGGTCCGGTGGTTACAAAGAGGTGGTCATGAATGAAGCCCACAAAACTCGATATTTCGTTCACCCAGGTTCAGATAAGATGTATCTGGATATCAAAAAGCTATATTGGTGGCCAAACAGGAAAGCAGAAATTGCTACCTTTGTGGGCAAGTGCCTGACTTGCGCCAAGGTGAAGGTCGAATATCAAAAGCCGTCAGGTCTAATTCAACAGCCATAAATACCTGAGTGGAAGTGGGAACGAATCACAATGGACTTCATTTCCAACTTGCCCAAGACCCCGAGTGGCCATGACACTATCTGGGTAATCGTCGACAGATTGACCAAGTCTGCCCAGTTTCTGCCAATCAAAGAAACATTCAAGATGGAGAGACTGACGTGAATTTACATCCAGGAGGTAGTTCGATTGCATGGTGTACTTGTGTCCATTATCTCTGATCGAGATAGCAGATTCACCTCGAGATTTTGGCAGTGATTGCAAAAGGCTCTTAGAACTAAGCTACATATGAGCACAACTTACCATCCACAGACCGACGGGCAGAGTGAGAGAACCAGTCAAACCCTAGAAGACATGCTGAGAGCGTATGTTATCGACTTTGGTAAGTCGTGGGATATTCATTTGCCTTTGGTCGAGTTCTCTTACAACAACAACTATCACACTAGCATCAAGGCTGCTCCTTTCGAAGCCCTCTATGGCCGTAAGTGCAGATCTCCTCAATGTTGGGCTGAGGTGGGTGTCACACAACTAACTAAAGGTCAAGTCCCTGATATGACTCTCACTAGCCCATAAATCATCCGAGAAACCACAGAAAAGGTCGTACATATCTGGGAACGACTAAAGGCTTGAAGAGATAGACAAAAGAGCTACGCCGATAAGAGACGAAAACCTTTAGAGTTCCAGGTTGGTGACCGCGTTCTGTTGAAGGTCTCGCCCTGGAAAGGCATGATATGCTTCGGAAAGCGTGGAAAGCTGAATCCGAGATACATTGGGCCATTCAAGATCCTTGCCAGGATCGGCCCCGTAGCTTACAAACTCTGTTTACCCCAAGCACTTAGCAACATTCATCCCGTCTTCCACGTGTCGAACCTTAAAAAGTGTCTATCCGAAGAAACGCTTGTGATCCCTCTTGATGAGATCGAGATCAACGAGAACTTTAATTTCCTGGAAGAACCAGTCAAAATCATGGATCGGGAAGTCAAACGAACGAAACAAAGTCGCATACCGATAGTGAAGGTCCGCTGGAATGACAAGCGGGGACCTGAATTCACTTGGGAGCAAGAAGATTCAATGCAACAGAAGTACCCTCATCTTCTTTCGATACCGTGATTTGTATTCTATGTTAGAATTTCGGGACGAAATTCCCTCTGTCGGGAGGGATGATGTGACAACCCGAAGCTTTTTCCGTTAACGTTAGCCCGATTCCGTTAAATAAATTTTGAATTTTATTTTGTTTCGTCAAATTCTTATAGTTTGGAAAATCATTAATTTATATAATTAAATTTTATATAAGAGTCGGAACCAAAATCGCGCGAACACCCGAGTTTTTCTTCGAAAATCAGCAAAATCCGGTTTGATTGGTGTTCACGGCCGTGAACCCGATCACGGTCGTAAACCGTTCACGGTCGGGACCCACCACCGACAGTGAACCCAGCCTATATATATATATATATATATATATATATATATATATATATATATATATATATATATATATATATATATATATATATATATATATATATGTGTGTGTGTGTGTGTTCTTACCCTCATTTTCAAACTTCTGGCCGAAAACACTACTTTCTCTCTCTAAAACTCCCAGCCGAAAACTCAAGAACACTCTCATTTATCATCCAAAAATTCATCCAAACCACCTTAGAACTTGTTTTGGAGCATCAAGCATTCATCACTTGATCAAGATCAAACAACCCTCATTCTTGAGTTCACGGCCGTGAACCCTTCAAATCTTCAAATCTTCAAAAACCGAAATCAGTTCACGGTCGCAAAACCTTGAAAGGTCGTAAACCATTTAAGGGGCGATAACAGTTCACGGCCGAGAAAAGTTCACGGCCGCAAACCACCCTAAGCCGTGAACTTAGCTGAAAACCCGTTTTTTTCGATTCAATCGAGTCCCGGTAACATTCCTAAACCAAAAGCAAGTGTTTTCCAACACTATAATTAATGGTTTCACTAATAATACACGTATATGTGTTTAATTATTATTAGGATCCCGTTAATTAAGTGTACAACAACTCGAGGGTCCTCATTTCAGTTTCACAGTCCGACACCTTCACGCAACCAACAGTGAGTTCATACCCCTACGCTTTTACTATTTTTAGCATTTTTAGGGGGGATACAAGGCAAACACAAATAATTTTGTGAACTTATACAAAAAGAATTTCAACATGTTTCAAACTTATGCAATTGATACAATCAAAAGATTTCCACATTTTATAAAATATTTAGATATTTTATCCCTTTTGTAACATGCTGAGCATAAGGGACGTTTTCAATTTACTGCCAAAATTACATAGTTTTCAGATCAATACATGAACCAAGTACATAACATACATGCAATATACAGTTTTACAAATTCAGAGCTTGTACATCAATAAACATATAAACTATGACATACTTAGTTTGTGATATACATTACTACTTTCGGATTTCAAGAGTACAACACTAAATAATTATTGAAGTATAATTATTGTTACTCTACAAAGTATACAAACGGATTCAAATACAAGAGAAAGATACAAAACTACACGTAAACTAGTTAATACAGGATTGTGAGACATCTCTTCAATTGTACCCTTAGGGGTACAGAATAAATCCAATCATTTAGTGTAACCAGAGTCTCCTGGAGGGAGAGCGTGAGATTTGTGAATAGATTTATTCGGGACTGACAATCTCACACCTAAACTGCTAGCTACATTTAGACAGGCATGCCAGCGGTGACAAATATCATGCCGTCCGACGCCTGAAGAACGTCGCAGAGGTCATCAATCATATCAAGCATGGTTATATGACTCACAATAGTATAAATTAACCTTTGTTTACGGGATTTCATTCTTCTTTAGTTTTATTTTAATTAATAGAACTACTATACATTACACTGGAGGATTCCAGGGGATACAATATATGGTTTTATTTTAAGTAATGAAACTACTATACATTACTGGTGATAGCCAGGGTTTTCATTCAAAACAACGATATACAATACGACTGGTGGTAACCAGGCATACGAACTAATACATTATACACTACCACATAACACATTAACAAACATATATGTTAGAAAATATTGGATTTTCTTAGGAAGCATACAAACATTTTTACAGATTCAATGACAGGTTTTCATTACAAAAACATTTTTATGAACTCACCAGCTTAATGCTGATACTCTTTCAAAATCGCTTGTATTCTCAGGAAATCAGTAGATAGGTACTCCCACAGGCTTTTGAGAAGACGGAGCATATAGAGTCACGTCTTTTATATTTTGTTATACTTTTGATGTATACAAACTATGTATCAAACATATGTAAATATCTATATTTCAATGTAATGGTTGTGTTTACTTTGATTACTATGATGCAATTATTGTGATACTATACATGACGTCCTCCACCCCCATATGTTTCTGCCATTTCGGTTTGGGAGTGTGACAAAAAATCCTATGAGGACTTCTGGCCCTACGAGATGCACCAAGATTGGATGGAAAGGTACCATCAAAGTGCTCGGAAGGAAAGGTATGAGATCATTGCCTCCATGATCATAACCAAAATGAAGGATGAAGAGTCCATCACGACCCACTTGCAAAAGATGTAGAGATTTGTGGACCGCTTGCTGAAGTTGAATGTGAACTTCGATGAAGAGTTGGCTATTGATATCATCCTACATTCATTGCCTCCTTGTTATGATCAGTTCAGAATGACTTATCATATGAACAAAGAGGAAGTTACTCTGAGCAAGCTTCAAGGCCTGCTGAGAACTGCATAAAGCAATTTGAAAGGCAAGGCTGTTGTACCTACTCCTACTACTGCTGCCCATGTTCTGACAATTGGACATGGGAAAGGGAAGAAGAAGAAGGCTCCTTCTAAAAGCCGCAAGGGAAATTCTCTTGATAGACCCTCTTCCAGTAGGACCAAAGTTGGTTCTGCTAATCCTTCTACCAATCCAAAGGAAGCAGAAGGCTTCCATTGTCATGAAAAAGGGCATTGGAAACGAAGCTGCCCCAAATACTTGCAGGAAATTAAGGATGGGAAGATAAAGCCCACCTTCGCATGTATTTACACTATTCTGTCAAATAACTCATCGCATTCTAATTCTTGGGTCCTTGATACAGGTTGTGGTATTCACATTTGTTCTGATATGCAGGGACTAAAAGGAAGTAGGGATGTGAATCATGATAAGATAAACTCAATCGCCTATGACCAAGATTGGAGTTTACTCTTTATTTCTTAGTAGTGGGTTAAATTTAGATTTGAATAATTGTTGTTACTCGTCAGATATGACGAGAAATATTATTTCCTTTCATAGTTTGTATAAACAAGGTTTTACCTTTTCTTTTAATAATGAAATTGGTAGTATTAATGCATATTATAATGGTGTATTTTATTTTGAAGCATTACCTTGTAATGGTATATATAAAACTGTGATGGTTGTAGATAACTTAGGAAATAATGTGTTGCATATTGATTCATCAAATGTTTTTGGATAAAGCATGCTTATGGCATTATCGTCTTGGACATGTTAACAAGAAGCGCATAGCCCAACTCTAAAAGAATGGAGTGTTGGATTCATTTGACTTAAATTCGGATGACACTTGCGAATCTTGTTTGCTTGGGAAGACTACCAACCCCCCCTTCACTTGGACTTGTGAAAGGGGTGAGGGTTTGTTGGATCTCATACACACAGATGTGTGTGGACACTTCAGAACTGCCACAAGGGATGCTAACCGCTTCTATGTAACTTTTACTGATGATTATAGTAGATATGGGTATATTGACTTAATCAAGAATAAGTCAGAAACCTTTGAAAAGTTCAAAGAGTTTAAACAAGAAGTGGAGAATCAATTGGATAGGAAGATAAAGATGATGCGGTCCGATCGAGGAGGAGAGTATCTTAGTATGGAGTTCCACGACTATCTTATGGATTGTGGAATTGTTTCACAATTAACGCCACCTAGGACACCACAACTTAATGGTGTGGATGAGAGGCACAATCGAACCTTGCTATACATGGTTCGTTCCATGATGAGTCGAGCTTTGTTACCTACCTCATTATGGGGGTATGCCTTAGAGACTTCCGCCCATATCCTTAATCTAGTCCCTACTAAGAAGGTTGCCAAAACACCTCACGAGATATGGACAGGGAAGGTTCCATCGTTAGATCTTATCAAGGTTTGGGGTTGTGAGGCTTTCGAAATACGAGAGACTCACGACGAGCTCGAACCTCGTAGTGAGCGATGTATTTTCATCGGCTACGCACATAAATCCTTTGGATATCTCTTCTACAGACCGAGTGACAATGTTGTCTTCGTTGTGAGGAGAGGGGTTTTCCGAGGGAGAGAACTCATATTCCAAGAGGACAGTGGGAGGCAAATTGACCTTGAAGAGCTTTAAGAGTTAAGTGATGAAGGAACCGCAAACACTAGCACTCAACCCGAGGAGGAAACTCCTGGTGAACCTATTGACGAGGCATTACCTCTTCGATGTTCCTGTCGAGTTAGGATGGCACCTGAGTTTTATGGCTTCCATATTACTACTAAAGGTGATACGTTTATCAGTGATAGCACACTGGTGAATTTGGATAAGCCATCTAACTACAAGGAAGCCATGGCAGGCCCCGAGTCTACTAAATGGAAAGAGGCGATGGAAAACGAGATTCATTCCATGTATGACAATCAAGTTTGGAACTTGGTTGACAATGTACCAGGCCACAAGACAGTCGGGTGCAAATGGATCTTCAAGAAGAAGACTGACATGGATGGGAAAGTACACACATATAAGGCGAGACTGGTTGCGAAGGGCTTTACTCAAATTCAGGTAGTTGACTATGATGAAACCTTCTCACCAGTAGCAAAGATTAAATCTATAAGGGTTATGTTAGCCATAGCTGCATTTCATGATTATGAAATATGGCAAATGGATATCAAAACTGCTTTCCTTAATGGAAAGTTGGCTGAAGATGTTTACATGTGTCAGCTAGAGGGTTTTGTCAATGCAAAGTACCCTAATAGAGCGTGGAAGCTTGAGAAATCCATTTATGGATTGAAACAAGAATCTTGCAGATGGAATCTTTTTTTTGATGAGAAAGTCAAAGAGTTTGGTTTTGCAAGAAGGGAAGATGAGTCCTGCGTATATGTCAAAGGTAGTGGGAGTAGAGTAAGCTTTCTGGTATTGTATGTAGATGACATACTTCTCATAGGAAATGACATCCCAACCTTGAAGGAGGTTAAGTCCTGGCTTTGGAAGTGTTTCGTTATGAAGGACCTTGGAGAAGCTGTCTATATTCTAGGGATAAGGATAATGAGATACAGGAGTAAAAGACTAATAGGACTTAGTCAAAGTAACTACTTGGACAAGGTGTTGAAGCGTTTCAGCATGGAGAAATCCAAGAAAGGTGACATATCTATCCAGAGCAACACCAAACCGAGTAAGACTCAAAGTCCGAATACAAAGGCTGAGATAGCAGAAATGAGTCAAGTACCCTATGCTTCCGCAGTTGGCTCGATCTTGTATGCTATGACTTGTACTCGCCCTGATGTGGATTTTTCTTTGAGCATGGTCAGCAGATATCAAGGGACTCCTGGTAAAGCTCATTCGACTGCAGTAAAGAGCATTCTTAACTACCTGCGGAGGACTAAGGACTGGGTCCTAATCCTTGTTGGGAGTGATAACTTGAGAGTGACAGGGTATTGTGATGCTGGTTTTCAGACCGACAGAGATAATTTGCGCTCTCATTCGGGCTGGGTGTTTACCCTAAATGGAGGAGCAGTAACATGGAAAAGTTCCAAGTAGGAGACTATAGTTGATTCAACGTGTGAATCAGAGTACATAGCAGCGAGCGAAGCATCGAAAGAGGCGATATGGTTGAAGAACTCCATCGGAGACCTTGGAGTTGTACCATCCATAAAGGAGCATGTAGAGATTTTCTGTGATACTGAAGGGGCGGTTGCCGTAACCAAGGAACCGAGAGGTCATGGTAGATCCAGGCATATCGACAGAAAATACCTCTTCTTAAGACATAAAGTAGTGGATTCCTCGTTGTTAGGAGGGTATGGTCAGAGGATAACCCAGCAGATCCCCTTACGAAGGGACTGAGTAGGGTTAAGCACTTGCAGCATGCTGAGAGTATCGGGCTGAAGGACGATATTAGTTTTAGTGATTAGATAAAATATTTAGAAACTTGTAATAGCTAAATTGTAATTGACATTTGATGACTGAATAAAAGGAGTTTTATTTATAAGTAAAGTTACTATCTTGTGTCAATTATTTACTATTGTTTCACCTTGCATGTTTTGACTTCCAGAATAATAAGATTATTCGAACTATCCACAGTCGATCATACTTTGGAAGTAGGTTATGAGGTTAGACTGTCATGAATTGGCTTGTAGATTGTCTAAGGTGTTAGACATAGCAAAAGTATGCTACAACGTTCATGAGTGCCCCTGAAATAAGATTTGAGTATTGGATTAAACCCACGCTCACATGAATCACTTCATGGAATTTATCATGAGTGATTGTGAGACGATAATATCATATAGTCTTCAAACCAAGATATATGAGTTGTTGACTTCGAGTTGGTTGTGCATTGATGGTATCAAAACGCATCGGTAACTTGACCTTATAAAACATATCGATGTGCATGATTTAACGAGTAGTTAGTACAAGCATATAAGTCGAAGTTTATCTGTTCCTTTTATCCTAATAGGATTAAAAGAGATATATTGGGCTCCTCGATGATTTTGTTTTGACTTATGTGTTGGGCCCGGTCAGGACTAAATTGATGTGTTCAATTACGTTCTATGTCAGACAAATCGGAAATTGGGAAACAAACTGCAGGACAATAAGTATGACCATGTTCCATGTATTTCTCTGCATGATATCTTGAAGAATAGAGGAAGATATGATCCCTTATCTAAAGGTTGCGTCATTGACTAGGTCAAAGTTTGACAATGGCTTTTGAGACCTACGATTGCTAATCGGACTTTGAAGTTGCATTGGCAGTTATAGTTATTAGACTTATCCCAGTGGGAGACTGTTGGATTAGGTGTCTAAGCCCATAACTATAACTGGTATGTACTTGACCCGATAGTAGCATGGTCCTTTTGGGTTATCTTCACCAGTGCAATTTGACAGGATGGACTTTTGAGAAAGAGGTTATTTGTGATTTATTAATATATTATAAGTATAATATATTAATTGAGAAATCATATTATTTAATTAGTATTGGTCAAGAATTAATTTGGAATTAATTTAATGGTCAAAAGAGACTGATTAAATATACGGGGACTGATTAAGTAAATCAATGATTCTTATAATGTGGGCTAATGATCCATGGTTGATTAGGATGGGCTAAAAGGTTTAACCCATGGAGCCTAAGAAATATGAAGGGTCATGGTGCACTAGGGTTTGCATGGATGAAACCCTAATCTTTGCCACACTATAAATACAACCCCTTAACCCCTAAATCGGTTGCTCATTCATTCTCAGAGAGTGATAATCGATTTTGAAGCTAACTAGCGTATTCTCTCAAGCCACCTCTTGCATTTGGTGTTTGTGACACATTATAGGCATCACATTTGAGGTGTTAAAACTTTCTAAGGCCAAGAACTACAAACTACATTAAGAGGTATTCATCTAACTTGTTTTTATGTT
This sequence comes from Lactuca virosa, assembly GCF_052849685.1. Lineage (NCBI taxonomy): Eukaryota > Viridiplantae > Streptophyta > Magnoliopsida > Asterales > Asteraceae > Lactuca > Lactuca virosa. Next base: position 322,113,238 of record NC_136428.1, read on the forward strand.
GCATATCCTCTATTGTATGCAAGTTAGGATGTATGCTTTGGAAAATTGAAATTGCATGTATAATTAGAGAAAACTTTGATCTAAAGCATCTAGGGTTGCATGTGCACCATAGGATTGTTATAGTGCTTAGAACCCAACACTGGATTTCAAACCCCGTCATGGTAAGGAAACACGATGGCTCATGGCGCATGTGCGTCGACTAATCTGACTTGAACAAAGCATGCCCCAAAGATTGTTACCCCCTGCCAGAGATTGATCAGAAGGTATAGTCGCTGCAAGGGTTCAAGTTAATATGCTTTCTGGATACATACAAGGGGTATCATCAGATCCTAATGAGCAGAGAAGACGAAGAGAAAACAGATTTTTACACGGACCATAGAGCTTTCTGCTACACCAAGATGCCATTTGGGCTAAAAAACACAGGCGCAACATACCAGCGATTGGTCGCCTCCATATTCGCCAAACAAATCGGAAGAAATATCGAGGTATAAGTCGACGACATGGTCATCAAAAGCCCAGAAAAAGGGAAGTTATTAGAAGACGTGGAGGAAATCTTCAAGACGCTAGAGAAGGTCAGGATGAAACTAAACCCCGACAAGTGCACCTTCGGAGTGGAAGAAGGGCAGTTCCTGGGATACTACGTGACCAGGCAAGGAATACAGCCTAACCCAGTCAAGATGTATGAGCTCATGGAGACCCCGTTGCCAAGTACCCTTAGGGACGCCCAAGGCTTGAACGGAAAGCTCACAGCCCTCAACTGCTTCATCTCAAAATCGGCCGATCAGGCTATGCCACTTTTTCACACGCTTAAGGTATTTATCGAGAAAAATAACTTCCAGTGGACAGCAGTGCCAGAGGCAACACTTCAGCAAATCAAAGAGGCCTTGCACAAATTACCCACGCTACCCAGCCCTATCCCAGGAAAAACGTTGCAAATGTATCTCTCCACCTCGGCCGAAGCCAGAGACTTCTGGACGACTTGAAAAATGGGCAATTGAACTGGGCGAACATGACATCATTTATCGTCCACGAACAAGCATCAAAGGGCAAGCGCTTGCAGATTTTGCTACTCGAAATTCTCGGGGGATGGGAAGAAATGAACCAGGAAGGAATACCAGCGATAGGGGAAACACCAAAGGATAACCGGAGATGGAACTTATACACGGACGGTGCGTCCAGCAGGGAAGGTTCAGGAGCGGGCCTAATCTTTACCAGCCCGGAGGGGGAGGAAGTCACATACGCTCTCCGTTTTGATTTCCACACTTCTAATAATGAGGCAGAATACGAGGCTTTGCTCGCCGGCCTACGGTTAGCCAAGCAAATAAGGGAGGAAGCAGTAGTAGCCCTGACAGACTCAAGACTGGCTGCCAGCCAAATCAACGGAAGCTTCGAAACAAAAGATAAGAGAATGGAGAAGTACTCCCCGGTCCAAGGAAACCAAATTAGGATGCGGCGGAATTAAGCAAAAAATATGTGGAATGTCAGGCGTACTCCCCGGTCCAAGGAAACCCCTCGACTCCCCTGACAAATATATCTAGTCCGTGGCCATTTTACCAGTGGGGAATAGATATCGTGGGAACGTTCCCAGAAACCCCGGGCAAGGTAAAATTTATGATCGTAGCAGTAGATTACTTCACAAAGTGGATAGAGGTTGAACCATTGGCATGCATATCAGGGAGACAAGTGATTAAATTCATGTGGAAAAACATCGTGACCCGATTTGTGGTTCCCAAGGTACTCGTTAGCGATAACGGGTTACAGTTTGCTGAGAACCCGTTTAGAGAATGGTGCGCTGACAAAGGAATCAAGCAGAGTTTCACATCAGTTGTGCACCCTCAAGCGAAAGGCCAGGCAGAGGTCTCCAATAGAACGATTATCAATGGAATCAAGAAGCGTCTAGGGAAGGCTAAAGGTAACTAGGCCGTGGAACTACCAACCGCACTGTGGTCATATAGGACAACACTAAGAGTAGGCACACAAGAGACTCCGTTCAGCCTAACATACGGCACAGAGGCAATGCTACCAGCAGAATTGACGGTGGGCTCGCTAAGAGTAACCCACTCTAAAGAAGAAGCCAACTCTCGGGACCTAAGGATGAGCCTGGACCTCCTCGAAGAACGATGCGAACAATCCAGTGTCCGACAAGCCGATTACAAACACGTTGTCGAGAGATATTATAATCAGCGGGTCAAAGAAAAGGCCTTCAAGGTAGGAGACCATGTACTGAGGCGCAATGAAGAAAGTAGGGCCTAACCACAGGGCAAGCTGGGTCTCGTGTAGGAAGGACCGTACAAGGTCATCGAAGCCAGTCGCAATGATTCATACACACTAGAAACGATGGAAGGAAGACATATTTTGAGGACCTGGAACGCAAAAAACCTGAAGAAGTTTTATTTCTAGTACGCCCACGAGGATCACCTAGAGGAAACGGTTAATGCCAAAGACTTAGAGTGCTTAGGAAAATAACTTCATCTCTTATCCAAAATAGTGTGGGGACGAACAACGTTCCTCCCCCCCTTCAAAAATACTCAGTGCATTGGAAAACAGGAGTCTCATCTACAATCCTTAGCGTATTAGCTCCAAAACGTTCAGTTTCTTCTTTTTAGATACTTAGTGTATTAATTTCAAAATACTCAGCGTATTGAAAAAATAGGAGCATTATCTATGATACTTAGCATATTAGCTCCAAAATGTTCAAATTTTCATTTTTAATACTTAGTTTATTAATTCCAAAAATATTTAGTGTATTGAAAACAAAAGTTCACGTCACAGTACTTAACGTATTAAGCCCAAAGTCCCATCGCATCAGGATAAGTCTTATCACCCAGTGTATCCGCGTTGCTAAAAACAGGCCACAAGGGTTAAGCACTCAAAATGCTTATGCAATGGAAATAACAAACATATATGTACGGTAAAAGCCATAATTGATATAAACATGCATGGGAGATACCAGGCTAGATAGATTACACGAAAAGCAAAATACTTAAAAACCTATTACAAAAGCAGGGCCCGTAAGGCCAACATTAACAAACTAACCAACAACAAGACAACGAGTTACAAAGCTTCAAATTTTTCATCACACCCCAGAGGGACAGAACACGGTACATAGTACCTTAAGAAACAGGTGGATCAACATTACTAGCACCAACTTTCAGCCCCGGATTGCCGGTGTCAGAATTGGCGCCACCACCTATGCCCTTGCCGTCATCATCACCGCCATTATCATCATCAACACCAACATTACCACCATCATTCCCGCCACCACCATCAATTAGCATTACCCACAAGGGTCCCTTCAGTACTGTCGAAGGCACAAAGTTCTCGGATGCCCTGAATGTCCAAGTCTACCAAACCTAGTAGAGACGCATGATCCACACTAGTAAAAGCAAGAAGGGCTTCGTTGATACTCAAAGAAGGGCTTAACCGAGAGTCACTAACATTGGGGTTATGGGGACCTGAACCTGCCTCAGGCACCAAGTTGCTATGACCAGATTCTGCCCCAACAACAAAAGCAGCATGGTGGATAAGACTAACGCCGGCGGTAAACTCCGGATGTTCGATCAACTTGTCCACAATTCGGACAACACCCACACGAAGCAACCAATCCAAATCACATTGGGTAACCTCTGCAGCCGCCTGGACAGTAGTAACCAACTTATCACGATCAATAACATCACGCTTGAGACTCTCCTTATGGATCATCAACCCCTCATTTATTTGGGTTAAAGAATCCACTTTGCTTTCCAGGGCAGACCGAACCACTTCCACATCAGTCTTTTCAACAGCGAGCAGCATGCACTTTTGTTCCAAACCCCGGACATCACTTTCAAGTTCAGAGATCAAAAGCCTTAAACCATCCACATGGGTGTTGCATCTTGAGTAAGTAGCCTCCATTTCGTTGAGTGATTGAAACCGCCGAGCAGCTGCAACCAAGTAGAACATGGCATGCGCAGCGGCGTAAAACATGTTGTGGGAAAGAGCAGGAGTGCCCATGGATTCCATATCAGAGACAGCAGCAGGTGGAAACGCATGACGAGCGAAGTCCACCGCATTGGCATGCACAGACAAAAAATAACCATTACCGAGACTCCAAGAGTGAACAAATATGTTGGATGCAGAAAAATCCCCAAAGATCCCCTCGTGGGGAGGGGTTTGATGTTGTTCAACGTCACTAACACCCTTAGGGGGAGAAACATCAGAAGGACTTTGAGGGTCAGATTGGACAAGAACCTCGGGCTGCTTAGGCGCCCCCTGATTCCCATCAGACTGTTGCACGTCATCATTAGGAATCATAACAATTGCTTCCGGTGTTGAGGACATCGAGTTCAGAAGACGAGTAAAGTTACGCCTCGGCTACACTCGCTTACGAATGTTAGGCGCACCGGTAACTGCATAACTCATGGCCAAGACAACTTTCCTTTTGGCCTGCATGCGACGAACGCTCGAGGTTATACCATCTTTGCTATCTTCAACCGTCTTCATGGAGCTGGAGTAAGCACCAGGAGGGGGATCGACAGTCGAGATAGGGCGGGCAGTCAGAGGAGTTTCCCCGGCCAACGCCAATGTTCCCTCAGTCACAAGCAGGGTAGGAGAAGCAGCGGTGTAAGCAAGTTGATCAAGCCGACGAGGAGGAGGGAGATTGTCAACCAAGTCTACCTCCCGATGCTCCAGTTTCCCTCGGTAACGCTTTCGCAATACCTCATCCATAGACAGTGGGGACTCAACACCTGCACAACAAAAACACACAACCAAACATATAATAGTCAAACCATTACCCCTCTTCATGACAAAAAAAAGGAAAAAAAAGAAGGGGGGGAGGGGGAAAAGAGAATGAAAAGGTACAGCAGAAGTACTTACCATCAACAATGGAGTAAAAGGCCGCCATTTTCCCTCGACGCCGCCAAGAAGGGCTCATCCCCACACCAGCAAGCAATGCTTCAGAGTAGTCCTCGGGGGAAACCTGTACAGTCTTCAGGAGGTCGGCGATACCTTGGTTGTGAGGGAACAACTTAGGAGTGACATCGGCAAAGGAGTTTGCATGGTACCGTCCACTACCCACAAGGCCGCGGTTGACCCACAAGCATTTGTCCTGCCAGTTTTTAGGGGTCCTCCCATCAGGAACCAGGGTATGTCCTCCCCATCGGACAAAAAAAGTACATTTTTCGTCGGTGCAGCAGAACCTAAAGAAATTCTTGAAAACAAATTAATCTAGGAGAAAACCGGTAGCACGACAAATCATCTCGAACGCCACCACTTTGTTCACGGCGTTGGGGGTAAGCATCTGGACGCTACATCCAACCTTTTGCAAAACTTCTTCCTGGAAGTCAGTAAGAGGAAGACGTAAACCAACATCGAGAGTCTTCAAATAGACACCCACTTTCCCAGGAGGAGGAGACATAATCGATGAACCGAGCGACGGAAAATCAACTCCGTCTGCCGGAGATAGACCTGGCAATTTAAGAGATGAATACACGAATCTGTGAGAGACACGACACGACACGAATACACGACATGAATACATCTTAAAATTTGAGATAAATCTTATTTCACATAGTGTAATTGTGTCGTGTCAAATTCGTGGCTGACAGGTTTTCATGACACGAATACAGGAATTGCCAGGTCTAGCCGGAGAGAGGCCATATGTCTCTTCGAGAAACCTGAAATCGGCTTCAGAAGGAAGAGTACCAGATTCACCATCCATGAGAGAGAAAAGCAAAGAAGAACTATAGAAGAAAGAAAAAGAGGAAGGAGAAGCAATGAGGAAAAAGGAGGTATTAAGCATCCTTATAAAGAGAGGAAAAGGTGGGATGTTCAAAATGCTTGACAAAGTGACGTAACCGCCAGCCATGATGAGCAGTCACGTCGCCATTAAAATCGAAGCGGCAGAGGAATAAGAAACGGACATGTATACGGGGTAATTGAGTCCAGAACACCGTAGCTAGCACAAGAACGCTACGACTACCGGACTAGGGGACTTGTTAACGTACCCTAGCAAGAACGAAAAGATCCGTGCCGGCTGCACCAGGACGTCCAAAGGCTTAGCGCGCCCGGCGGGACAGACCTAGCAGAACCCAGCGCCTGGTAGCGCCTCTACGGGAAAGGCACTTCGGCAAAAAAGCTCGCGCCCGCTATGGGCACCTCCCGCTCCAAGACAAATGATACGGTCAAGCGATAAAGCAGACGATCAGGGCAATATTTCTAGAGCCAATAACAGCGCTCTGACAGATTGAGGAGCACGAACCTCCAATCAGCGCCCCTGATCCTGTCACCTTTGGCGATCCTGCCTCGTATGGACAATCAGGAGCGCCTAATATAAAAGGCTACACCCACACCCCTGATAGGTAAGTGGCCTTCTCCAAGTAATACACCAAAAACCCTAGAACGCTCAACTGACTTAACTGTCGAAGCATCTTTCCGGGAGCTCCTCCCGGGAAATGGCTGACGGCCTTCTTTCCATTGTGAATTTGCAGGAACAACAAGACCACCGGTGCCGAAGTTTGCCGTAGCCTGAGCTCAAAGTCACATCAATAACCTGGAGTGATTTCTCGGCCAGATTCAGGGCCGAGTTTGCACCTGTGATCGTGGTGCAACAGCTTGCGAGGGAGTTCCAGGATCTCCAACAAACTACTGAGACGGTGGCCGAGATCACCGTCATGTTCAGGGAAAGGGCCCTTCTTGGTCCGCAGTATGTGGCGGACAAGGAGATGAAAAAGGCCCAATACCATGATATGTTGAAGAGCGACATTCGGTAGTTTGTGAGCCGATCCAGCTGCAAAATGCTAGAGGATATGATAGCAAGGGCTCAATAGAGGGAGCTGGATTTGGAGATGTAGAGGAAGGGGAAACCAGATGGGGTTCAGACAGGGAGTTCGGGCAAAAAGCCTAAGGTATCGAATAACAGATTGAGGAGCCAGCAGGGCTGTAGCCGCTGTGGCAAGTGCGGCAAGATGCACAAGGGGGCGTGCATGGCGGGTAGTTCGGGCTCCTTTAAGTGCAGCTATACTGGTCATGTTAGCATGGATTGTACTGCTACCACCACCACCATAGCATTTGATTGGATTTGCTTCTAGTACAATCAGAAGGGCCAAAAGAGGTCCCAGTGCTCGAGTTTAGCAGCAGCAGGACAGGTGGCGGCACCCGCTCCTGCTACATTGAGGATTACCGATGGCCGTCAGGGCCAAACAGAGGCGCCTGTGGCGAAGAGCAGAGCCTTCCAGCTGATAGTAGAGGAGGTACGTACAGCTCCCGATGTTGTGACATGTATGTATCTTTTCTTTATCTCTTTATTTGTATTGATTTGTCGCTTATGTTTATGTGTTTCGTTATAGGATCGTTCTTAGTGAACGGTATTTCTGCTTTGGTATTATACGATTCGGGGGCTACCCGATCTTTTGTATCACTCGCGCTTAGCAAGCGATTTGTTGGAGCTCCGGGGGAGCTGGACTTCCCCCTTGATGCATAGATTATGGATGATAGGACTGTTCGGGTCGCGAGGGTTCACCGGGAATGTACACTGCAGTTGTTCGATGAGCATTATTTTGTGGATTTAGTCCATATTCCCCTGCGAGGGAATAAGGTCATCGTGGGTATGGACTGGTTGAGCCCCAATGGGGCAGTGATCGACTGCGAGCAGTAGCCAGTGCGAGTTTGGACCCAATTCGGGGAGGGTTGGTGATTCAGGGCGAGAGGTCGCAGTGTGGACCAAATTTGTGTTCAGCAGTGAGAGCTAGGCGCTACCTTCAGCAGGGTTACACAAGTTATGTCGCCTATGTCATGGATACCTGAGATAAGGGTAAGGCAATCGTGGATGATGTACCGATCGTACGGGAGTACCCGGACGTGTTCCTAGAGGATTTGCCTGGAGTGCCACTGGAGAGGCAGGTAGAGTTTAGGATTGACCTAGTTCCTGGTGTGGCTCCAATAGCCAAGGCACCATATCGGTTGGCTCCTCCCGAGATGCAGAAGTTTTCTACACAGCTGCAGGAGCTGTTGAACAAGGGATTCATTAGGCCGAGCAGTTCGCTATGGGGAGCCCCAATCCTGTTTGTGAAGAAGAAGGATGGGTCACATCGGATGTGTATAGATTACCGGGAGTTAAATAAGGTAACGGCGAAGAACCGTTGTCCCCTCCCAAAGATTGATGACTTATTTGACCAACTTCAGGGTGCATCTTGGTTCTCCAAGATTGATCTGTGATCAGGTTATCATCGAATGAGAGTCAGAGTCAAGGATGTACAAAAGACAGCCTTTCGGCCTCGATATGGTCATTACGAGTTCGTGGTGATGTCGTTTGGGCTCACCAATGCTCCTGTCACGTTCATGGATCTCATGAACCGCGTGTGCAGACCGATGCTGGACCGGTATGTGATAGTTTTCATCGATGATATATTGGTTTACTCCATGACTCAGGAGCAGCAAGAGGAGCACCTAAGAGAGGTGTTGGAGACAATTAGGAGGGAGATACTTTTCGCAAAGTTCTCCAAGTGCGAGATTTAGTTGCGCGCGGTGCAGTTTCTGGGACACCTCGTCAACCAGAACGGTATATTGGTAGATCCGACCAAGGTAGAGGTCGTGATGAGATGGGAGGTTCTGAGGTATCCATCCGAGATTCGGAGTTTTCTTGGGGTTACTATCGGAGATGCATCCAGGATATCTCCAAGATTGCTGTTCCACTAACCCGACTGACCAAGAAGTTTGTGACATTCCGCTAGGGGCCTGAGCAGCAGACAGCTTTCAAGACTCTCAGATAGTGGTTGTGTGAGGCACCGATTCTGACTTTGCCGGAGGGCGTCGACGATTCCGTGGTTTAATGTGATGCTGCGATCATGGGTATGGGTGCAGTGCTGATGCAGCGAGGTCGTGTGATAGCGTACGATTCGAGGCAGTTGAAGCCTCATGAGATGAATTACCCGACGGATGATGTAGAGCTGGGGGCTGTGGTTTTCACCCTAAAGATTTGGCGACACTACCTCTATGGGGTTCGTTGTACCATTTACACGGACCACAAGAGTTTCAGGTATCTGATGGACCAATCGAATCTGAACATTAGGCAACGTCGTTGGTTAGACGTGCTGGAGGATTATGACCGTGAGATCCTTTATCACCCGGAGAAGGCCAATATGGTGACCGATGCTCTTAGCTGCAAGGTGGCCGCGGCTCCGATTCAGAATATATGTGTTGGGTTTCAGTATACTACAACATCCTATGGTGCACATATAACTCTAAATACCTTGGATCTATGTTTTCACTAATTATACATGCAAATGGTTTCCAAGGCATTAAACCTATAACTAGCATGCATTTGACATAAACCATATAATATACTAGTTAAGGTAACATACATTTTGTGTAGCTTGAAGTCTTGATGTATTTGGCCTTAAGAGCTTAGCTCCATTAGTGTGCAAGCCTCAAATGAAGTCACAACACATCATGAACAAAGGAGGAACTTGAGAGAGAATTCCTATTCACCCAAAATCGTCCACACACACTTCAAAAAGCTAGTCACGATTTTTGGCTATAGAATAACATATTTATATGTAGGATTCGAAGGATCATGGGTATAACCCAAATCCATACCCATGGGTCTTATGATCCATGGTTCATGTGGCCCAACTCTTTATGTATCCATACATAAACTTAGTCCAACATGGATCATAAGCCCAACCCATATAAATATAACTAATTACCATAATTAGTCCCCATAGATTTAATTAGTCTCTTTTGATCGCTAAATTAATTCCAAATTAATTCTTGATCAATACTAATTAAAACATATGATTTCATATTAATATATTATAACTTATAATATATTAATAAATCATATATAACCTTCTCTAAAGAGTCCATCCTAACAAATTGTCCTGATGATATGCAATCCAAATGGACCATGCTACTCTCGGGTCAAGTACATACCAATAATAGTTATGGGCTTTGACATCTAATCCAACAGTCTTCCACTTGGATAAGTCTAAAACTATTATTGCAAGTATGACTCCAAAACCCCGACTAGCAATCGTAGCTCTTAAAAGCCGTTGTCGAACTCTGACCTAGTCAATGACTTGTCCATTAGATAAGGGATCATATATTCCTCCATTCTAGATATCATATGGACTGAGACATGGATTATAATCATTCTTTCTGTCCATCTGTTGTATCCCGATTTCCGATTTATGAAGACCGACTAATTTAAAAAATCAAATCAGTCCAGGCCCGACCGAGCACTTACGTTTGTCATCACTAAGTCATCGAGGGGCCCACAGATATCGTTTTTATCCCTACAAGGGTAAAAGTAATGGATAAACTTCGACTCATATGATTGTACGAACTACTTGTTGAATCATACACAAAGGCACGTTTTATAACATCAAGTTACTGATGCGTTTTTGTACAATCAATGTACAACCAACTCATAGTCAACAAATCATATCTCTAGGTTTGAAGAATATAAGATATTATCGTCTCATGATCACTCGTGATAAAATCCATGAAGTGATTCAAATGAGCGTGGGTTTAATCGAATACTCGAATCATAGTCTAAACAATTTTTAGAACTATGAAAAGGGATGTCGTAATCATAGTCTCAATTGTTTAGACCTTTGCCATTTCTCACAAGTCCATGTTAGTGTTCCTGTTAACCACACACGCTCCACTAACGACTTTGAGAATGTAAATATCACAATTGCTATCTATTTAAAATCTACTTAGTGAAAGCGTTTCCTCACCATCATTTTCATGAATCGAAGAGAAACCTTATGACACTTAGATTTTTTATGGTGTATGTGTTCCTATCCATGTGAATTTTCATAAGCACAAGAGGAAGTTAGTGACAAATCTAAACTCATATGGACTGAACTTGTCCAATCTTATCTTCTTGCCACCTGGCAGCACAAGGGCCTACCATTGCGTCCAAGTAGTTATGCAAACAATTGAGAACTCATAGAACTCACATGCATAGTCAACTTTAACTGGAATGGGCACAGAAACAAGAATATGTCAACACGATGAGCTATAAACCTCAAGTCGTGTTCTAGTGATAAACAATACCCTTGATTAGTTCTTGAAGCTTTTCAAGATCTTTAAGACTCCCATTGACCTCTTGACATATAAGATTCTCTTGTCAAGAACCATTCCTTGACAAAGAAAATATTTAAGAGTTAGTGCGGATACTTATCAAGATAAACACTTCACACAATTGGTCTTAGTTGGTCTTTGTTTTATCCAAAACATCACAACTTAGCAATTTCAATTGTACAAAAGTAGAAAATATTTTATTCTACATTTGATAAGTGTTTTAAACCTTCTAAAGATTATGTCACTCAAGTTACAATCTTGGAGTATTACTCTACGACTCAATTTTGGAACGAAGTATGATTTATCTTTTCATTTAACCATTCCAACAATTCGTGATTCCTCTTCTTAGTCATACGAATGGACTAATATGTCCTTAGAGGATCAATTGTGATATAGTTTCATAATCAGTATGATAATCATAAAACATGATACTAAAGTACTCTCCCATCTTTTCAGATTGGAGAAACTTTTATCTTTCTGCCTAATTTGATTCTTCTTGTTCGTTCTACCTTACATTGAAACTTTTCTAGTGTTCCAGAATTACACTTAAACTTGTAAGTATAACCATATTTACTAACTTTAGTAAATCATGACGAATAGCCTTATCGTTCTTTGTGGTGGGCCTGACCAGCGTACAACCAAGTGTACCCGATCCTATAGTCCTTCACTTGACTCACACGGACATGTGAACAAGGAATTAGTCTCAATTTGCCAAAGATGAAAATTCTCATTCATCATACAATACAAGTTGCATGATTCCAAGTTTCTATCCAACTGAAACTTGGGTGATGAGAATCTTTCCTTATTTGGTAAATTATGACACTACCACAAACGAAAGAATCAAATACATTTTCCAATATTGCTAGCAATGGAATCATATAAACAACAATTTTTCTCAAATGCCATTGTAAGGATATTTAAAAATAAATAAAATTAAAACCTTTTCTTTTATTTTAAAACTTGCGGAAAAACTTATCCTTACAATGCAAATGCATATGAAAACAATGTTGTTATTTATTCCTAGGCAATCTATCCCAACTCTTAAGCAACAGCTCAAAATTCTGATCACTGAACCATGCGATCGAAATCCATCTTCGCGATCATAATCAACATATTCTTCTTTTAAGCTTCCTCTATTTTCTTTGATTCTTAAAACATCAAAATGCGACCTAATCACGTCATGTAATAAGAATCTCAAAATACGAACTTAATAGAGTTAGATAGTGGACTTTACCCGAAGTAGACTCAAACCTTTTTGACTTATCATCCTTATGATCATTCAGGTAAATAGGCAGTTTCGCAACCAATGCCCCTTCTTATGGCATATGGACTATTTAGTAATGGTACGTGGGACTATCTCAGACCTAGCCTTTCTCTTTACCATTTGGTCAACCGAGTTGACTATGGCCGATCCCTTTCCATTAGGAAGAAAAGACTTTTCTGGACTTCCAATGTTTCCATTGTCAATGTACATGAAGGTTTTGGGAAGTAGATCTTCCAATCAAATTTGCTTTAGCAGTGCCCTAAATCATTGCTGATTTAGCAGCATCAAGCAAATAGGTAAGATCATTAAGGGTCATGTCATGGTCTGTCATATAGTAGTGCCAAAGGAACTTACTATATGACTTAGAAAGTGATTGATGAATCCAGTCAACAACCAACTTCCTTGAGACTTCGATACCCAACTCTCCCAGCTTGTCAATATGTGACTTCATCTCCAAGACGTCAGCACATACAGACTTTCCTTCCTGCCAATAGGGCTTTGAGTGACCTAGAACTTGTGGGTTAGGGAGAATAATCGGAGGAGATAGAGGAAGTGAAGTATGATTTCCAGTCCCATTAATGCACAATAAAGGGACTAATCTTTCACCTTGATTGCCATTTAGGATATCATCTTCATTAGGACAACTTTATCCAAAAGGATAATGAAGACCATAGTTGTCATAACTAGACATCTATGAGGGAGAAATTCAAGTTTAGTTGATTTAAGTCCTTATTATAATACTCAATATGAAATATTAAGGCTAGGATCCAACACAATATTTTATAACTTGGAAGAGGGATCCCATAATCCAAGCTACAAAATATTTGAAGGTAGGTAAATGACGATTTACCAATTTCCACCATGAAAAACGAAATTTAACATTTGGTTTTAAATGAATTGAAACTCCTAGATCTTTTGAGATTCATTGAACTATTCAATGGTATGTTTAAATCTTGTAACAACCGTTACTTTCTGGTCAGGTCAAAGTCAAAGAAAGTCAACAAGTCAAACTGGTCAACTCAACTAGTACTAATATGATTAGGGATTTCTTTATGGTTAGTAATGTATGACTCTAAACCTTAAATGCAAAGTAACACTTGAAAGTTTCAAATGTTCAAAATTCTAAACCCAGACCAGAAGGAAGGACGTAACAACTCTATAAAACACTATCACGTGCCCTTCGGGGGTGTATAACACTCAAAATGGGATGTAACTAAGCCTACAGTCTTTAAACTACGAAGAAAACCATTAATAAAGGCTCCCGACAAAGTCTCTCTCAATCTCTCCCATTGTATCTATCTCTCTCCTAAATCTCTCCAAGTAAGTGAAATCTCTCCCAAATCTCTCCAAGTATGTGAAATCTCTCCCAAATCTCTCCAAGTCTATGAAATCTCTCCCAAATCTCTCCAAGCATGTGAAATCTCTCCCAAATCTCTCCAAGTATGTGAAATCTCCCCCAAATCTCTCTAAGTATGTGAAATCTCTCCCAAATCTCTCCAAGCATGTGAAATCTCTCCCCAAATCTCTCTATGTACCTTCCTCAGTCGAAACAGCCCAAAACCAAAGGAGAAAACCCAAAAGGACCCTCTTGGTCCGGAACCCTCTTAGTCCGGAACCCTCTTGGTCCGGAACCCTCTTGAGAGACGGAAAAATTAGCATCTTCGGACCTCCCCTAGCTCCGGACTCCTTCCTCCGGAATGCTCTTACCTCGCACGTCTCGGAAGACCTCGCCCCGGACAGCCTCGCACTTCGGAAGCCTCTGATCTGCTCCTGAAGCTGCTGACTCCGCACTCCCCACTCCGGAACCATGAAAGAGCTTCGGAATTTGCACATTGGCTCCGGAATTTAGCATGTTGACTCCGGAACCCTCGCACGTTCGCATCCTTCTCCTGGTTTTCGACCACTTTTGTGTTTTAAGCTCGTTTTTCATGATTTTCACGTGGGATTTTCACCCAAACTTATATTTTGACATATAATACCATATATATATATATATATATATATATATATATATATATATATATATATATATATATATATATATATATATTCATATTTTAATCACATTTTGGGGGAAATCTCAACTTAAGAACAATATCTAGTGGGTGAGATATTGAGTTAGAGTGTTGATTTTTCCATGAAGTGTTACTCAAGCTAACCCCCATACCCACATAGGACAACCCTCAGTCACTATTCATCCATACCTAGTCAACTATTTGTCCTCTCACACCTCTCATCCAGCTGGTAACTTGATCAAAAGTTGGAAACCCCCATCTCTCCTTCCACTTTACTCACTCTCTCACCAAGAAACAAACACTTCTCTCTCATTTCCCTCTCTAAGAACTCGAGACTCTAAGGCTGCCTTTGAGCTTCTCACCCTCATTCAGTAAGTATTCTCATCCTACATTGAACATTCTTCACTCCTTCACTCAGATTATAAATATGTCGTAACAAATGTCACCATAATTGTTCTTAGATCTTCAACTCTCCAAGCTCCTATCAAGTGTTCTTGACTTGCAAACCCTTTCTCTTCAGGATACATCTAAGGAAATCACTCAAGGTGAGTTCATACCCCTACATTTTCATGTTTTCTTCTAGTTTTAAGGGGGGGGGGGGGACACAAGTTAATACATAAAAAATTTAACTAAGCTCAAACCACAACTTTCATCAGAAACGTTGAGTCCCATTCACAGACTGTTTTGACTATCTTAAACTTAATATCTTTCAAAACTGTTTTATATGCAAGTATTTAAGGTTTATACCTTTCTAATGACTACTTGCACATCTCCATACAATTTTTCTACAATTTATGGTGATTTTTATAAAACTGTCTATCAATTCAGAAACAAATGCGGACTAGTCTGTGAATATGAGCATTTTCACACAAGTTAGAGACTTCTAAAAATCATAAAAAAAATTATGAATAAACTAGACACAATCACTAAACTCTCTGAGTTTACGTATTTAGTTTTCGGCTTCGTATGATTTTTCTAAAAGAGTGCAGAAAGGTTACAAACTAGTTAACAGCTTACAATTTCCAAAACACTTTGTAACATGTTGAGCAAAGTGTTTATCCTTGATGACTTTATAATTTACATGTGTTTTCTGTTGAGTTACACTTAAATGACAGAAATTACTCACTGAATTGTAAGAGTCCTTTATCATTACAAGTATACAAGAGGAAATATAAGGAGTATAGTTTATGGATTGTATTTCTCAAACATACTACATAAAAAAGGGATTTATTTCCACCACACAAAAGGTTTTACACTCAAACCACACGTAAACTCGTTAACGTAAGTTGTGAGACAATTCTTTAATTGTATTCTTAGAGTACCGGTCAAAAAAAATTCCTGTAAGTTATAACTAGAATCTCTTGTAGGGAGAGCGTGATAATTGTATATAGATCTATATTGTGATTGACACCCCACACCTTGCTGCTAGCTACAGCGGGACCTGCAAGTCTACGGGTGACAAAAGTCATAGGATCTTGACGTCTGAAAAACGTTGTAGCAGGTTCATTCTAGTTATAGTATGGTTATAACGACTCACATAGGGAGTTAACAACATTTCAAGTTTACGGGAAAATGCTACTTTAAAAAAACGGTTTTATCTATCTAAAACTGCATACTCTCAGTCTTGGAATTTAAGACTACACGACTTTGTGTAAGGAAAATATTGGATTTTTCTTGGATACACATTACAATTACAAACACGTTATAAGTATAAAATACGCACATACTCTCGGTCTTGGGATTTAATGCTACATAACATTTTATAAGGAAAATATTGGATTTTTCTTGAGTATTCATTTACATTTACAAACAAAGATTTTTCCAACATTTCATCCAAAAGCTTATGAACTCACCAACTGAATTGTTGACACTCTTTCAAAATTACTTGTATTCTCAGGAAATCAGTGAAACAGGAAATCAACAGCTTTTGAGGATGGGGCGTTAATTCATCAAACATTTCATTTTGTCATCATAGTGTAATTGATTGTGAAACATGTAAACTCATACTACGATTTAACTTTTTCAGTTATAATTATGATGGTTGTATTTACTATGAGCACTATTATACTCGTTGTTGTGATACTGTACATGAAGTCATTCCCACCCCCGGACGTTTCCGCCATCCTTGGTTTGGGGGTGTGACAGATTGGTATCAGAGCATTGTTTATAGTGAACATTGTATATCAAACCACATAAGATATACAAACTATAAAGACAAAGGGACTAAGATTCTCTGATTTAAAGGTTTTCCCTACAAATATACTTTTAAAATAATACAAGCGATATTTTTATGAAAAAGTATAAGTACATACATGCATGCTGGTATATTGTCACGTCTAAGGAAAACGCAAAAGTTAAAAATAGAGGAGTTGTGCAATGTGAATATGCCTTGGGATATGCCATCAAGTCTAGGAGGAATATAGCCTGATCAAGTATATTCGTCCGAGAAGTGACTAGTATATGCGAGGCGATAGTCGTAGTGGACAACAAGTCTATCAACTTACCAACACCTATACAAGAAACACGTTAAGAATCAAACACAACCGTTAAAATACTATAGGAGTATTTTATCTTAACTAAGCACAATATTTCTAGATTCATTATGTGCCTCTTACACCCCTATTCTCGTACAGACGACATGGCAGGATTTCATTTACCCGGAGACCCCTACTCTCCGAACCAGGAGAACGGTGGTTGGTTGGAAGCAGAACCAGAAGAGGATCCCGAGGAAGTATCCGAGGAGGAGCCCGAAGAAGACCCCGAAGAGGAAGAAGAAGTGGACGAAGAAGAACTCGAAGAAGAATTGGAGGACGAAGAAGAAGAGGAGGAGCCGGAGGAGGAAGTCATCAACCCTCCTTACATCGCCAGGGTGCCTGCGAACCGTTTTGGCTACAACGGGACTGAGCCCCGTTGGGAAACAGTGATCGAGAGATGGAGTCGTCAACAACGGCAACGATCACCATTTGGCGATCAACGGGGTTACTACGACCTCAGTCATGGGGGACCGGCTGACAGAGCTCTCCCAGTCGTGATCCAACAAATCACGAGTCTAGGGGACCAGAATCGGGAAATGGCGAATCAAGTTCGGGATCTCAACGTTGTTGTAGAAGCCTCAGATGCTCGTACCAGGGACTTTGAAAGAGACTTCTATCCAATGGACCAACTCATTGAGGACCTTACCACCGCTCGGCCGGAGGTAAGGGAGTACCAGATAAGGCACGCGGATCTCGAGGAGAGAGTGATCGCGGCCGAACGCCGAATTGTGGAGCTACAGGGAGCCTCGACCTCGTCTCCAGGCCCGCAAGGGACTACCTGATACCACCCACCTCGAGTAGTGCTTGCAACTACTAGGTTTACGAGTATGTGTTGGGACTACTCTTTCCTGCAAGTAGTTTTGACCTTGCGTCTAAGTGATTACACTAGTCGAAGGGTCTATGCGCTGTCAAAATTTTCTGTTATGTTGATACAGTGTAGACCTTCTATAAGGTCAAATTTTCCTAAGAACATGTACTAAATTGTATCAATGAAAATTGGCATGCATTTTATTTTATTGGGAGTTTACCTCAGATTGCAAAACATAGCATTACAAACGATTTGCTTATGGTAACTCTAAGATTATTTAATATATACCTCGAGGTTATATGTAATTAAGAGGCAATCGACTTAGAAATGGTGAGTCCGCCTTGGATCCTGTTCCTTGTTTGGTTGTGGGCTCAGGGCAGACTCATTAAGTTCGACGGTCTATTGAACTTTAGTTACACACAACTAGTATACATTGAGTGGTCTTATGAGTAGATCAGGCATGGAACAAAGATTACAAGAGTTCAATTGAGTCATTACTACTAAATTCATGAGTTTATTCATATAGACTCCTACTATGAATTGTTTGCAACATTTGAAAAATCAGAAAATACTATACTTGAAAACTAATAACCTAGTTTTACGACACCCGACTAATAACCATTACTAAAAGACTTATACTTATTTCGTATTTAAAATTCTATGACAAAAAGATGCCACCTCGTAGGTCTGATAGATGCACTGGCGGAACGCAAACAAATCCACCACTGCCGCCTCCCTAGTATAATCTTGTTATGTTCCAGGCTACGGTTACGGCCGTAGTGGCAGCTACTATGTCCAAAATCAGCACTGACGGTGCCAGAAGGACAGGGAGCGGTACTAATAACTCCACTCAAGGAGATAGCCAAGGGCGTTCGAGAGAGTGTTACTACAAGGACTTCACTAATGGAAAACTCGATTCGTTCAATAGTAGCGGAGGATTCATCGCTTTGATGAAGTGGTTTGAGAAGACCGAATATGTCTTCGAGATCTGTGCGTGCCCCGTAGCAAACAAAGTCAAATTCGCAACTTGCACTTTCACCGGCAGGGCCATTACTTGGTGGAACGGCCACGTAAAATCTCTAACTCTCGCCGTGGCTAATTCGATAAGCTGGAAGACTTGAAGACTATGATGCTGAAGGAGTATTGCCCAAGGGTTGAAGTGCAAGAATTAGAGCAAGAACTGTGGAGTCTCAAGATGACGGGCTCTAACCTTGCAGCTTACACTGCCCGATTCAATGATCTAGCACTCCTCTGTCTGACGATGGTCACTCCGGAAAGCAAGAAGGTGGAACGATATCTCTGGGGATTATCTTCCCAGATTCAAAATAGCGTGTTGGCCTCACGGCTAACTACCTTCGACAGTGCCAAGGAGTTGGCAAAACAACTCATTGATCATCGGGCCAGCCACGAAACTGTGACAACCACCCCCGGTCGAGCAAAATGAGGGAACAACAAGAGGAAGTTCTGGAACAATAAAAAGAAGCAACCGGCGCAAGACCCCGCCAAGAGGCAACAAACTGTTACCATCAATGCTGCCACCACTCCTTCCACTATATCACTACTGAGACAATATGCTGGAACCCTTCCCAAGTGCAGCAAGTGCAACTTTCACCACAACGGTCCTTGTCGTGAAATGCACTGCAACCGTTGTAAGAAAAAGGGGCATACCGACCGTTTCTGCAGGGCGTCTGCCCAACAAGCCAACCCGGCCGCCAACGCCGGAGCAAGCCGAGCCTGTTTCGGCTGCGGGGAAATAGGGCACTACAAGGGGGACTGCCCAAAAGCTAGAAACGCAAACACCGGTGGTGTCGGAAGGATCTTGGCCTTAGGGCAGGGAGAAGCAAGGGAGGATCCCACGGTGGTTACCGGTACGTTTTTCCTCAATAACTCATATGCATGCATATTATTCGATAGTGGAGCGGAGAGGAGTTTCGTTAGCCACAAATTCAAACAATTTTTAAAACAAAATCCCCAAACACTAAAAGATACATATGTTGTAGAAATGGCAAATGGAAAGACATAAAGCACTAAAGGCATATACTTAGGGTGTACCCTCACTCTAGACAGTCACTCATTCAAAATCGATCTACTGCCGGTTTCAATAAAAAGCTTTGACATCATCATTGGCATGGATTGGTTAAGCTCAAATCGTGCTGACATTCTGTGTTACGAAAGGGCCGTACGCCTTAATTTGCTGAGTGGCGAAACTCTTGTCGTCTACGACGACAAACCCAGTGCAAACCTACAAATCATCTCGTGCCTCAAAGCCTAAAAGTATCTCCGCAAGGAATACCATGCCTTCTTAGCTCACGTAGTGGATAAGAAACAAGAGGTGAAAAACATCATGGACATTCCAAAGGTCTGTATTTTCCCTGACGTATTCTTAGAAGACCTTCCCGGAGTTCCACCCGCACGACAAGTTGAATTCCGAATCGACCTAATCCCCGGAGCTACCCCCGTGGCCAAAGCGCCCTACCGTCTAGCGCCAACTGAGATGCAAGAACTATCCAGGCAACTAAACGAACTGCTGAGTAAAGGGTTCATTAGACCCAGCTTCTCACCTTGGAGAGCACCAGTTCTGTTTGTGAAAAAGAAGGATGGATCGTTTCACATGTGCATCGACTACCGCGAGCTAAATAAGCTTACCATCAAAAACCGATACCCCTTACCACGATTCGACGACCTATTTGATCAACTCCAAGGAGCCTCTTACTTCTCAAAGATCGATCTGAGGTCGGGATACGATCAACTATGGGTCAGGAGGAGGATGTTCCCAAAACGGTGTTCAGAACTCGGTACGGTCACTATGAGTTTGTAGTAAAGCCTTTCGGGTTAACAAACGCACCCGCAGTGTTCATGGATCTAATGAACCGGGTATGCCAGCCTTACCTAGAAAAGTTCGTGATTGTCTTCATAGACAACATCTTGGTCTATTCAAAGAGTAAGGAAGAGCATAGCCAACATCTACGACAGGTATTGGAGACACTAAGGGCGGAAAAATTATATGCAAAATTTTCGAAGTGTGAATTTTGGATCCGAGAAGTGGACTTCCTCGGCCATGTGGTTAGCGAGAAAGGGATACACGTGAATCCCTCCAAAATCAAGGCAATCGAGAACTGGTCAGCACCAAAGACGCCAACAGAAATCCGCCAATTCTTAGGCCTCGCTGGCTACTACCGGAGGTTCATCCAAAACTTCTCCAAGATTGCCAAACCACTTACCACCCTAACCCAAAAGAGTGTAACTTTCAGCTGGGGAGAGAAACAAGAAACCGCCTTCCAAACCTTAAAACAGGCCCTGTGTAGCGCCCCGATTTTATCGCTGCCAGAGGGAACCGAAGACTTTGTGGTCTACTGCGACGTATCAAACCAGGGCCTTGGATGTGTGTTAATGCAACGAGGAAAGCTCATTGCCTACGCATCGAGTCAATTAAAAACGCATGAGGTCAATTACGCCACACATGACCTCGAATTGGGTGCAGTAGTATTCGCCCTAAAAATACGGAGGCACTACCTTTACGGAACAAAGTGTACTATATTTACCGATCACAAAAGCCTTCAGCAAATCCTTAATCAAAAAGAGCTCAACATGAGGCAGAGACGATGGGTAGAATTACTGAATGATTATGAGTGTGAGATTCGTTATCACCCAGGTAAGGCCAATGTGGTTGCTGACGACTTAAGTCGAAAAGAATACTCGGGTCGCCGAGTAAAGTCATTAACCATGACAATCCATTCGCACCTGTCCATGCAAATCAAAGAGGCCTATCTGGAAGCTTTGAAGCCTGAGAATGTGGCGGGTGAGGCATTAAGAGGAATGGATAAGAATATAGAAGTGAAGGACGACGGAGCTCATTATCTCATGAACCGAATTTGGACATAGAAATTCGGCGGGTTCAGGGACGTCGTCCTGAACGAAGCACACAAAACTCAATACTCCGTACATCCCGGTTCGGACAAGATGTACCTGGACCTAAAGAAACTCTACTGGTGGCCGAACATGAAAGCCGAGATCGATACCTACGTGAGCAAGTGTCTAACTTGCGCCAAAGTTAAGGTAGAGTACCAAAAGCCTTCGGGTCTACTCCAGCAACCTGCGATACCCGAATGGAAGTGGGAACGAATAACCATGGACTTCATAACCAAACTGCCTAAGACAACGGGTGGTCTTGATACCATTTGGGTAATCGTCGATAGATTGACCAAATCCGCGCACTTCCTGCTAATAAAGGAGACCGACAAGATGGAAAAGTTGACTGGGACGTACGTCAAAGAGATTGTACGACTACATGGTGTGCCGATATCCATTATCTCTTAAAGAGATAGTAGATTCACTTCACGGTTCTGGCAGTCCTTACAGAAAGCTCTAGGGACCAGGCTAGACATGAGTACGACCTACCATCCACAAACCGACGGGCAGAACGAAAGAACTATTCAAACCTTGGAAGATATGCTAAGAGCTTGTGTTATTGACTTCGATAAAGCGTGATATACCCACTTACAACTTATTAAATTCTCGTACAACAACAGCTATCATACTAGCATCAAGGTCGCGCCATTTGAAGCTCTTTATGGCCGCAAGTGCAAATCACCACTGTGTTGGGCTGAAGTGGGAGATACACAGTTAACAAAAGGGCAAGTCCCTAACAGCACCCTCACTGGCCCTAAAATCATAACGGAAACTACGGAAAAGATTGTTCAAATTCGAGAAAGACTGAAAGCGTCTCTAGATCGACAAAACAGCTACGCCGATAAGCAACGCAAACCCTTGGAATTCCAGGTTGGGGACTGGGTGCTACTGAAGGTCTCACCATGGAAAGGAACGATACATTTTGGTAAACGTGGTAAACTAAATCTAAGGTATATCGGGCCGTTCGAAATCCTTGCCAGGATTGGCCCAGTGGCGTAGAAACTTCGGCTACCCCAAGAACTTAACAACGTACACCCGACCTTCCACGTGTCAAATTTAAAGAAGTGTCTGTCTGACGAGACTCTTGTGATCCCACTCGAGGAAATCGAGGTCAACGAGAGTCTCCACTTCGTAGAAGAACCGGTAGAAATAATGGATCGAGAGATCAAGAGAACAAAACAAAGTCGCATCCCTATAGTGAAGGTCCGTTGGAATGCTAAACGAGAACCCGAGTTCACCTGGGAACGCGAAGATCAGATGAAACAAAAATAGCCACACCTCTTCCCAAACTCTTGAAGTCCCGGTCAAAGTGCTAATTTCGAGACGAAATTCCTTCTAACGGGGGCATAATGTGACAACCGTCACTTTCTGGTCAGGTCAAAGTCAAAGAAAGTCAACAAGTAAAACTAGTCAACTGAACTAGTACTAATATGATTAGGGATTTCTTTATGGTTACTAATGTATGACTCTAAACCTTAAATGAAAAGTAACACTTGAAAGTTTCAAATGTTCAAAATTCTAAACCCTAATCAGAATGAGGGAGGTAACAACTCAATAAAACACTATCACGTGCCCTTCGGGGGTGTATAACACTCAAAATGGGATGTAACTAAGCCTAGGGTCTTTGAACTGTGAAGAAAAACATTAATAAAGTCTCCCGACAAAGTCTCTCTCAATCTCTCCAGTTGTATCTATCTCTCTCCCAAATATCTCCAAGTATGTGAAATCTCTCCCAAATCTCTCCAAGTATGTGAAATCTCTCCCTAATCTCTTTAAGTGTGTGAAATCTCTCCCAAATCTCTCCAAGCATGTGAAATCTCTCCCAAATCTCTCCAAATATGTGAAATCTCTCCCAAATCTCTCCAAGTATGTGAAATCTCTCCCAAATCTCTCCAAGCATGTGAAATCTCTCCCAAATCTCTCTATGTACCTTTCTCAGTCGAAACAGCCCAAAACCAAAGGAGAAAACCCAAAAGGACCCTCTTGGTCCGGAACCCTCTTGGTCCGGAACCCTCTTGAGAGCCGGACAAATTAGCATCTTCGGACCTCCCCTAGCTCCGGACTCCTTCACTCCGGAATGCTCTTACGTCGCACGTCTAGGAAGACCTCGCCCCAGACAGCCTCGCACTTCGGAAGCCTCTGATCTGCTCCTGAAGCTGCTGACTCCGCACTCCCCACTCCGGAACCATGAAAGAGCTTCGGAATTTGCACATTGGCTCCGGAATTTAGCATGTTGACTCCGGAACCCTCGCAGGTTCGCATCCTTCTCCTGGTTTTCGACCACTTTTGCGTTTTAAGCTCGTTTTTCATGATTTTCACGTGGGATTTTCACCCAAACTTATATTTTGACATATAATACCATATATATATATATATATATATATATATATATATATATATATATATATATATATATATATATATATATATATATATATATATATATATATATATATATATTCATATTTTAATCACATTTTGGGGGAAATCTCAACTTAAGAACAATATCTAGTGGGTGAGATATTGAGTTAGAGTGTTGATTTTTCCATGAAGTGTTACTCAAGCTAACCCCCATACCCACATAGGACAACCCTCAGTCACTATTCATCCATACCTAGTCAACTATTTGTCCTCTCACACCTCTCATCCAGCTGGTAACTTGATCAAAAGTTGGAAACCCCCATCTCTCCTTCCACTTTACTCACTCTCTCACCAAGAAACAAACACTTCTCTCTCATTTCCCTCTCTAAGAACTCGAGACTCTAAGGCTGCCTTTGAGCTTCTCACCCTCATTCAGTAAGTATTCTCATCCTACATTGAACATTCTTCACTCCTTCACTCAGATTATAAATCTGTCGTAACAAATGTCACCATAATTGTTCTTAGATCTTCAACTCTCTAAGCTCCTATCAAGTGTTCTTGACTTGCAAACACTTTCTCTTCAGGATACATCTAAGGAAATCACTCAAGGTGAGTTCATACCCCTACATTTTCATGTTTTCTTCTAGTTTTAAGGGGGGGGGATACAAGTTAATACATCAAAAACTTAACTAAGCTCAAACCACAACTTTCATCAGAAACGTTGAGTCCCATTCATGGACGGTTTTGACTATCTTAAACTTAATATCTTTCAAAACTGTTTTATATGAAAGTATTTCGGGATTATACCTTTCTAATGACTACTCGCACATCTCCATACGATTTTTCTACAATTTATGGTGATTTTTATAAAACTGTCTATCAATTCAGAAACAAATCCGGACCAGTCTGTGAATATGAGCATTTTCACACAAGTTAGAGACTTCTAAAAATCATAACAAAAATTATGAATAAACTAGCCACAATCACTAAACTCTCCGAGTTTACGGATTTAGTTTTCGGCTTCGTATGATTTTTCTAAAAGAGTGCAGAAAGGTTAAAAACTAGTTAACAGCTTACAATTTCCAAAACACTTTGTAACATGTTGAGCAAAGTGTTTTTCCTTAATGACTTTATAATTTACATGTGTTTTCTGTTGAGTTACACTTAAATAACAGAAATTACTCACTGAATTGTAAGAGTCCTTTATCATTACAAGTATACAAGAGGAAATATAAGGAGTATAGTTTATGGATTGTACTTCTCAAACATACTACATAAAAAGGGGATTTATTTCCACCAAACAAAAGGTTTTACAATCAAACCACACGTAAACTCGTTAACGTAAGTTGTGAGACAATTCTTTAATTGTATTCTTAGAGTAAGGGTCAAAAAAAAATTCCTGTAAGTTATAACCATAATCTCTTGTAGGGAGAGCGTGATAATATTATATAGATCTATATTGGGATTGACACCCCACACCTTGCTGCTAGCTACAGCGGGACCTGCAGGTCTACGGGTAACAAAAGTCATAGGATCTTGACGTCTGAAAAACGTTGTAGCAGGTTCATTCTAGTTATAGTATGGTTATAACGACTCACATAGGGAGTTAACAACATTTCAAGTTTACGGGAAAATGCTACTTTAAAAAAAAGCTTTTATCTATCTAAAATTGCATACTCTTAGTCTTGGAATTTAAGACTACACGACTTTGTATAAGGAAAATATTGGATTTTTCTTGGATACATATTACAATTACAAACACGTTATAAGTACAAAATACGCACATACTATCAGTCTTGGGATTTAATGCTACATAACATTTTATAAGGAAAATATTGGATTTTTCTTGAGTATTCATTTACATTTACAAACAAAGCTTTTTCCAACATTTCATCCAAAAGCTTATGAACTGACCAACTTAATTGTTGACACTCTTTCAAAACTACTTGTATTCTCAGGAAATCAGTGAAACAAGAAATTAACAACTTTTGAGGATGGGACGTTAAATCGTCAAACATTTCATTTTGTCATCATAGTGTAATTGATTGTGAATCATGTAAACTCATACTACGATGTAAAATTTTCAATTATAATTATGATGGTTGTATTTACTATGAGCACTATTATACGAGTTGTTGTGGTACTATACATGAAGTCATTCCCACCCACTAACGTTTCCGCCATCCTTGGTTTGGGGGTGTGACAAATCTCGATTGTGCCCTCTCAAGTTTGTGACTGGGATGCCGATGATCACAAACAAGGTGTGAATACCCATGCAAATTAACTTGGTACCCTTAAATTTATCACATAATCGATGTGCCGGTTAACCACACGCGCTCCACCGATCTATGATAAACATTAAGTTACCCTTTGCCACACTTACTAGTCCATGTTAGCGTGTCGGTTAACCACAAACGCTCTACTAACGACTTGGTAAGGTACAAAGTGTAATTTCATGGGTTAGCACCAAATTTACATTTTGCTAAGTAACTAAGATTGGGAATTTAATAAGGTTTAGTTACTTTATATTTATCATTATACTTTTAATGAAAGGAGAATTAATGTCCTGTCAAACTTGTTCGGCTAACGACTCTCCACCACTCAAGGAAGCGGTGGGTAAGAGTGGACACCCATTAAACTGTCACTTTATAGGCAGTAACCTTATACCCCCCCTTATAGACCGGCTTAGTTAATAATAAAAGAAGATCTTTTACAAATTTTGGTTGTGGTCAACGATTACCATTGTATCGAAAACCAGAAGGGCAAAAGGGAATACCTACATTAACCAATGAAATATAGTCAACAGAGTATGGTTTATCTTGAAATAGATGTCATACGATAAGTCCATGTGCTTTGAGCGGGCTGAAGAGCATTATTTCTAAATTATTACGCCTAAATCTAGAGATATGGTCGAAAGAAAATTGATTCTAGCCATAAAAACCATACACTTAACTTTATATGCACTCCATCGAGAGAGAGAGAGAGAGAGAGAGAGAGAGAGAGAGAGAGAGAGAGAGAGAGAGAGAGAGAGAGAGAGAGAGATTATTTTTTCAAAAAACAGTTTCTTATTATTAACAAACGATTATGATCAATATTAAAATAGACTATTAATAATTAACATTTAATAATAAAAGAAGATCTTTTAGACATTCCGGTTGTGGTCAATGATTAGCATTTTATCGAAAACCGGAAGGGCAAAAGGGAATGCCTGCATTAACCAATGAAATATTTTCAACATATTAGGGTTTATCTTAAAACGTGACACGATAAGTCCATGTGCTTTGAGCGGGCTGAAGATCATTATTTCTAAATAAATACGCCTAAAACTAGAGATACGTTCGAAAGAAAAATGATTCTAGGCATAAAAACCATACACTTAACTTTATATCCACTCCATGGAGAGAGAGAGAGAGAGAGAGAGAGAGAGAGAGAGAGAGAGAGAGAGAGAGAGAGAGAGAGAGAGAGAGAGAGAGAGTATCTGCCAGTAGGAGCGGATGGAATACATTGGAAGTGGGGGAAAATGCCCCCAACAATCTCAAAATATATACATAAAATATAGGCAAGATTTAAATAAAAAGTAGTTAAATTAATAAACAAGCCATCAATAACATTTGCACCTAGTCCTTTAAATTAGGCCATATAGGGGCAGGTAGGTCGTAGCTCGCTTTCTTATTTAAATCATGTATTACAATATTACTGTATTAGGAATTTAGGCTTAGCAAAATTAATTTAAATAAACAAACTCAATTTGTGTGTTTTTATATCTTTGAAAAACAACAACAGTAAACGCTTTTAAGTTTTGAGAAACATTTTTTCAATTTTTCTGTTTTTCACCTTAATCATTATTTAACCTACTTTTACTATGGTTAATGTTAGAAAAAGATATCAAACTATTTAAATGTTTTAAAACACCATTCAACTAAAAAAATATCATCAACAGGTAACCAACTTTTAAAACGTTTTATTAAAAGTACATTCTAAGAATGAGAAAAAAAATGGCAATACATCGTTACCTTCTAATGACTTTTTAGTTAATTGGATGATGTTTCTCAACATTTTAGATAGTTGTTACATTAACCCTTTTATTAATTTCAAACACCAAATGAAATTGTAAATGATCATTTCCAATATATGACAAGTCGAGCACAATTATAATTAATATGTACTTTAATATTTTCTTTTGTAATGTCACAAAAAAAATTTGTTACCCGTATTTAATACCGTTTTGACTTCATCCGACAAAAAAAATTATATATTTTTGTGCCCCAAACAAATTTAAATCCTAGATCCACCACTGTCTGTCACAGTTTTGAGGAAAGGAAGCTAGGAGGCTGTTGGGCTTAGCTCTTCTATTATTTGCACCATTACAAGATATGTATGTATACGTTCTTGATGTTCCAGACCCTCGTTCCGATCTTATACACTCGGCACTTGATTTGTCCCCAAAGCCTACAAATTAACCGAATTAAGGAGTGCATTCATGAACTGTTTCTAGCCGTTCGGATCTGAGTTATGGTTTATTTTCTTCTCTTCTGAGAGTTGTATCCTTAAGGTGATTTGCAGATTTATTATGTTGTATTTGTGGATTAATTAATCAAAGTTCTTCTTCGGTTATCATCCAACACAACATAATCAGCCAGAAAGATAAAACGAACTATCTGACGCGAAAAAGAAACTAATTGCTGCATGGAAACATTTGACCGAAAGGAACTATGTAGCGTCGCAACATCGCACGGGTAACCTACTAGTATATATATATATATATATATATATATATATATATATATATATATATATATATATATATATATATATATATATAGATACTAGTAAGGGCAGATGCAGATTCAATACATTGGAAGTGGGGGTAAATGCCCCCAACAATCTCAAAATTTATACATAAAATATAGGGAATACTTGGATAAAAAGTTGTTAAATTAATAAATGCGCCCACAATAACATTTGGACCTAGTTCTTTAAATTACAGAATATATGGGCACGTAGGTCGTAGCTCGCTTTCTTATTTCAATCATGTATTACAATATTATTGTATTAGGCATTTAGGCTTAGCAAAATTAATTTAAATAAACAAACTCAATTTGTGTGTTTTGATATCTTGTATAAACAGCAATAGTAAACGCTTTTGAGTTTTGAGAAACATTTTTTCAATTTTTCTGTCTTTCACCTTAATCATTATTTAACCTAGTTTTATTAAGGTTAATGTCATAAAAAGATACCAAACTATTTAAAATGTTTTAAAACACCATTCAACTAAAAAAATATCATCAACAAGTAACAAACTATTAAAATGTTTTATTGAAATAGTATTCTAACAATGTTAATTTAGAAAAAAAAGGAATAGATTGTTACCTTCTAATGACTTTTTGTTTCATTGGATGGTGTTTTGAACAATTTAGATAGTTGTTACATTAACCCTTTTATTAATTCCAAGCTCCGAATGAAATTGTAATTGATCATTTTCAAGATATGACAAGTCGAGGACAATTATAATTAATATGTACTTGAATAATTTCTTTTGTAATGTCACAAATGTTGTAACGCCCCGATTCTCGATTATCAATTTATGGTTATAAATTCTCATGATTTCAAGGTCTACTCGACGAGTTGGTGGCCTGACTCGCCGAGTAGCAGCAGGTTTGTCCGCGAGTTTAAGTAACCTACTCGGCGAGTCCAAGAAGGGACTCGACGAGTAGGAGCTGGAGGATGAAACCCTAAATTCCGGGGTTTTGCACCCTATTTAAAGGATCATTTGCCCCTTAGCCTTCCTTTGCAGCCTCTAGAGAGTTCAGCAAAACCCTAATACGTGTGTGTGTGCTCAATTTGCGTGTCTCAAGCTTTGGAAGGTGGAACTTGTGAAGGGAGCTTGAAGGTCAAGTAGCTAGCAGCAAGGGACTTGTGTGGATCTGCAAAATCTATCTCAGTTAGCTTCATTTAAGGTATCAGTTCATGATCTTGGCCCCATTCCTTTCTAGATCTTCTTGGATGAAATTAGGGCTTCTTGGTTTGGTTATGAAGCTATTTTTGGGTATGAGCCCAGATCTGAAGTTGTAACTTCAGATCTGAACTATCTTTGATTTGTAAGTCCATAAAGCTATCCGCTTTGGCAAGTATGAACACCTCCTTAAGTGTAAAACCCCATTTCAAGCTTGGATTTGGCATTATGAGTCATTAGAGCCTTGCATGTGCGTAAAGTTTGCAACTTTACGTGATAAACATGCCTTAGAAGCTTGGATCTGTAATCTGGAACCTTTCCATGGCTTAAAAAGCGTCTGCATGGATGAAGGTCTGCAAGGACTCGGCGAGTTGGATGAACAACTCGGCGAGCCCGTTGAAGATGGCCATGAACTCGACGAGTTGGATGAACAACTCGGCGAGTCCGTTGAAGATTGCCTTGAACTCGGCGAGTCGTTCGAAGACTCGGCGGGTCGGCTAGGGTTTCTCCCAATTCTTGGACATGTATGAACTCGGCGAGTTAAAGGGGAACTCGACGAGCCAATCAAGGATTTCACGACTTCTCGAGTTCAGGAAGGACTCAACGAGTCGGTGAACTGCACTCGACGAGTCGAGTCAACATGGACTTTTGACTTTGACTGTGGACTTTGAATTGGACCAAGGGTTGACCAGTTGACTTCTAAGGGTATTCTGGTAATTTGGAGATTTATGAAAAAGGGTTTTATGGTAACTACAGGTGGTGGAGTTCGTGTTGGTGATCCGAGAGTTAAGCTTTCTAGTTTCAGACTTCAGATGCGAGGTGAGTTCTCCTCACTATATCAACAGGGTCTACGGCACCAAGGCCGGCCCTTTATGATTTACATCCTGGTTTAGGATGGTTGTTATGTTATTGTTATACTAGATCTCATCCTGGTTTAGGATGGTTGCTATGTTAGACTTCATCCTGGTTTAGGATGGTTGCTATGCTAGAGATCGGTTACATCGGTATCCTGGTATTAGGATGGTTGCCATGTTAGAGATCTGTTAGATTTGTATGTTTACTTGTTTATATGTGCACATGTTTGTTGGTTTGGGGAAAGGGTTAAGGCAGGTCTTGATGTGTGCAGTAGGCCAAGACACCCTGGGCGGACCGGGTAGACTGCAGGCCCGGGCCGGGCAAATCTAGTCAGGCTGAAGCCCAGCGAGCGGTCCGGATAGGCTGAAGGCCCCGAGGAGGGCGGTCCAGACGTGCCGAGGGCTCGGAGAGTGGTCCAGATAGACTGAGGACCGGGATTCGGTCCAGTCAGACTGATGGCTCATTTCGCATGCTGTATTGTTTTCTTATATGTTTATATGATATGGTTATATATGTATGGCGTTGGTATTTTGGGGGTAACTCACTAAGCCTTCGAGCTTACATTTATCGATTATTGTTTCAGGTACTTCTGATGATCGCGGGAAGGCGAAGGAGTGATCATACCGTTCCTCACGTTTTATGATTTTTATGATTTGATTCCGGGATACTCTGACAATATAGTATTTTGAAAACAAGTTTTGTAATAACGACGTGTTTTGAAATGTTTTAAGAAAGTTTAAATTTGGCATGATTTTTATGGGTGTTACAAGTTGGTATCAGAGCCTTGGTTTGAGTGAATTGGAGGAAACACTCGCGTGTCTCCAGTCTCAAACTGAGGACAAGATTTTAAAATGATTTTCTTAAAATGTTTTCAAAATAATAAAAGGAGGATGCAAGTGTACGATCAGCCGGAGCTCGCAGATAGACCCCAAAATACCTTACGGATTATTTGAGTTATGAGACATGATTGGAACAGCATGCTAGTACTAGGCTAGGGATCTTCAGGAATTGCATGCTAGAATTGCCTGATTATATGATGCCCGATAGCCTAGGGTTTTCCTCATATGAAATTGACATCATTACTGTAGTTGCTTAGTGTATGCATCATGACTGTGCATAATTAAGATCTTATAGCCTGAGAATGTATTGGTTTGGCTTTATTTCCTGTTCCTTGTCTGGTTGTGGGCTTAGAGTAGGACCGAGTATTCGAAAGTCTATAGGGTCCAGCGTGATGTATGGTTAGCATACACGAGGGCTGCAGGGTTGGTGGAAGTTTCATGGGTGGATAAGTTGTTTGGGATAAGTCCACCGACTGCGAGATATTTAGCCTTCCTCTAGGGGTGAGGCTTGAGTGCTCGCTATGATTATGTATATTGTTGGGGCGTTGTGATGATACTTGAGACAAATATGGGTAGGTGTGGAAGGTAGTATGGGCTCGTACTATTGAAAGCACAGGACCCATACGCGTAGCAAGGAAGTCACAACCCCTAGGGTTGGGTAGGGAGTCGGTCCCCTGTTATATTATGGATTATCAGAGATCTTTCTGGTGTCTTACCAGAATGGTGGTTACGAGACGTCTTGAGACCGGATCCAGGTTAGGATCGGGAGTTGGCAGCTAGGATAGGCCAGCATTGTTAGAGGATCGTGTCAGTGAGATCATCCGGGAGGAGGTGATTGAGATTGTTCGGGGACAGTTACCGGAGATGTTTGGGTCTATCAAGACCGTTATGGTCGAGTATTTCGACGAGCACTATGCAGCTAGTGTCGAGACGATTGCCGTGGCAGCTATAGCAGCTGTAACAACGACAGGGGGAGGAGCCAGTTAGGCTTTCTAGTATCGGGACTTCGATGATGCGAAGCCCCGACTTTTTATAGGGTTCAGGACCCGGTTATAGCCATGAGGTACCATATGACGTGAAGGGATGTTGCTTCACATGTTCATGTTCTACTGACCAGAAGGTCAGGCACGCTCTGAACCTTCTAAGGTCCGGGGCGAAGGATTGGTGGGGACTTGTTATTGGGACGTATTCTGAGGAGCAGAGAGCTGCAGTTACTTGGGATCAGTGAGGTGTTCTGTACTTGTTACAGTCTGCGGGTTAAGCGGGAGAGTCTAGCTCATGCGATTCTAAATTGAGGCTTCGAAGGTTTGCTCGAGATCAGAATGTGAGTCGCGGGAACTCCGGAAGGGAGTGATGATTATGTTCAGTTGGGGTTTTGCAGTTGGGAGTCGAATGGTTAATTGATGGATTGGACTGTCGTTTTATAGGGCAAGGATTGTGCCCTTTCAGTTTTCCGAGCACGAAGGAGTGCGCAGGCTTGTGACCCCAGGATCAGGTTGTATTCTTGCTCGGGGTCAGTTGGTTGAAGGGATTGGCGATATTATTTCAGCACCGGTGAGCTCAGGACGGTCGACGTGGCATAAGTATTTGTGAGGTCTGATTTGCTTTGGATCTCTTGTATCGGACGTAAAGGATTAATTATGAGATCTACTGCACTTTTGGGATTGCAGACTATGTCTTGGGAGTAGTTTGTAGCCCGGTTTAGGGCAGAGGTTGTTTCAGCTGCTGCAGTTCAGCTGTGGGTGGTTGAGCTGGTAAGTGAGTCAGGGTTGGAACCCTGAAGAGAATGATTTCTAGAGCCCGAGATCGGGAAGCTTGTTTGGAACACCTTTAGGAAAAGGGGTATTAGGTGTGAAGTAGGCGGATAGGGTTCCATAGAAGGGTTATCCATCATCGTCAGGATTCAGTGGTTTCAGCAACCGTTAGTGAATTACGAATGAAAGCGCCAAGGGAAGTGGTTCGTTGCTGAGGTATTATTTGCAGCATTTATATTTTGGTCTCCCGGACATGAGGGTGGGGCCATTCAAGCATTAGTGACTGTCGGTTGCACTGGGATACAGAAAGTGTTCATCTGGTTATTAGAAGTGTGATCAATTGGGAAAGAGTTGGTTGTCATCAGATCAATTGTGGGAAAGTGAGAAGGGTTGGGAACTTCCCCAATGTCCATGTGTTGTGAAGACTTAGTCGAATCTAAGTGGGGGAGAATCGTCCCAGGATACAGAAGCAGGAGCGGTGTTGAAAATGCGATAAGTCTCGCATCGTTGGCAGGACGGAAGATAAACCAAGTGGCTATTTGGTTGGAGGATTGTGTGAGTTGGGAGTTTGGTAAAACTCCCCAACATGTTTATCACGTCTTCTTGGTGGTTGATAACAGAATTCGGGGAATCGGGTTGGAGTCCTGATCATGGTTTGAGTTCAGTTCGAGTATTCGGTCGAGGGTGTGCTCGACTCTGAGGGGTTTTGGATTGATAGATTGAGGGTTTTGTTAGCTGCCAGGGCTCGGCAATACACTCAGCAGGAGTGCGGGTTATTTAGCGTGTGTAGTAGACACGCGGGTCAGGGAACAGCCCACGGATTTCCGAGAGGGTGGACAATCGACATGAGGACTAGGGTTAGGCTGGGGATATAGTCCACATAGTAGATCAGGAGTTCGAAGCCCCAAGTGGGTGAGAACAGGATGCATGGGAGAGAGCATCAAGAGGGGTGGTCCAGGGAGATGCTCAACAGTTTAGAGTGGTCCGTATAGACTGAAGGCCAGTGGGGCGTACCAGTCCGACCGAAGGCTCGGAGAACGGTCTAGACACGCTGAAGGCCCAGAGAGGCAGTCCAAACATGCTGAAGGTTCTGAGAGTGGTCCAGATAGACTGAAGGCCTGGTAGGGTGGTCCAGTCATGCTGAAGACTCTGTATATGTTTGTAGATCTATGTCCGGGTATTGAGTAGGCTGTTATGCTATAGCAATCAATGGGTCTGTTCCAAATTTTGAACATGCGGTTGGAGTAGGCTGAGGGCTCCGGTGTATTTTGGTTGATCGGAAGTTGTTATTAGTGGTCGGACGGAGTTTAAAGGATCTTGGTGATCTCATCAGTTCGGAGTGTCTCCGAGGTTTCATCATCTTGGATCGGGTAATACTCCAG
Organism: Lactuca virosa; assembly: GCF_052849685.1. Classification (NCBI taxonomy): domain Eukaryota; kingdom Viridiplantae; phylum Streptophyta; class Magnoliopsida; order Asterales; family Asteraceae; genus Lactuca; species Lactuca virosa. The sequence continues at coordinate 322,147,982 of NC_136428.1, forward strand.
TTAGGGACTGAGAGTGGATCCGAATGGGTATTAGTTAGTTTTGGGAAGGTTTGGGATTAGAATATCCTGTCATTCAGGTTTTGGGAACCGGGTTAGATCTTTCTCATGATCGTCTATGGCATTTGGTTGGGGTTGAGGCGGTAGGCCAACAAGCCCTGAGAATTTCAACTTAATAGTTGAATTGATTAGACATGTTGGTATTCTAACCCGAAGGGGGTGATATGGGTTAGATACGAGTGCCGTACTGGTTGGGCGATAGTGGTAGGTATGTTGATGATGGTTTGAGTTATTATAATGTGTCTCGAGATTCATGTGTGGTGGTAGTCTTTGTATCGTTATGTTGTTCGTTGATGAGAGGAGCGCCGATTAGGCCCTTCGAGTGGCGGAGGAAAGTGGATAACTGCAAGGTCGGAGTATTGGGCAACTGAAGTGACGACAGTAGTGTCGATCGGTCAGCGGGAGCATTCCAGTCATGAGCTGAGGGTCGGGAATGGCATACCAGACTCATGCTGTGGGCTCGGAGGCAATCCAAACCTATGTTGAGGACCACCTAAGGGTATTCCAGTTATATGTTGTGGGCATAGAGATTGTGTTGGTTATGTCTGTTGTAGGAGCGCGTTCGGATTGGATGTATTGTTGAAGGATCGGGGGAGTTGCACTCGGTTGTGACGAATCTGAGGCGGGTGGATGAGACGCAAGGTTTGATCCTTGGATCTCAAGTTATGAGTAGACCCGAGTTATGTTCATGGAGGTATTCCAATCTAGGGTATTCCATTCTGAGGATGACCGGACCCTATGATTGACTGGACTTGATATGTTTGGTATTCCAACCCGAGGGTTGATTGGGCCAAACATGTGAGGAATACGAGGGTATTCCATCCTAGGGATGATTGGAGCCGTCGTAGGCTCGCCTGGTATTCCAGCCCGAGGCTGATTGGGCCAGGCATGAGTGTTCGTGTTTCAGTGGATTGATTTTGTATGATGATGCGAGACAATTGTCCTGTCAGCACAAAGGGTTCGCCTCTGGAAGAGGGAAAGTTGGGTTTCCGATACGTTGGATTATCAGGATTTTTTTTTCAGTTGGCAAAGTGGCTTGTAGGTTAGACCTTTCAAAAGGTTCGGTTCGGTTCTGCATCATCTTTCACGTTTCACAGTTGCGAAAGTGTGTCATGGATCAGGAGGCGGTAGTATCGTTGGATGACTTTCAGGTCGGTGAGCGCCTGGATTATGTGGAGAGGCATGTGGCCATACTGGGAAGAAGGGTGAAGGTTCTGCGGAACAAGGAGGTACCCTCGGTAACGGTACGGTGGGAGCACCAAAGAGAGTCTGAGTGGACGTGGGAGCCGGGGGCAGAGATGCGGGAGCACTATCCGAGGTTGTCCACCGCAGCAGACTTCGAGGACAAAGTCTAGTTTAAGTGGGGGAGAATTATAACGCCCTGATTCCCGATTATCAATTTATGGTTATAAATTCTCATGATTTCAAGGTCTACTCAACGAGTTGGTGGCCTGACTCGCCGAGTAGCAGCGGGTTTGTCCGCGAGTTTATGTGACCTACTCGCCGAGTCCAAGAAGCGACTGGACGAGTAGGAGCTGGAGAATGAAACCCTAAATTCCGGGGTTTTGCACCCTATTTAAAGGATCATTTTCCCCTTAGCCTTCCTTTGCAGCCTTTAGAGAGTTCAGCAAAACCCTAATACGTGTGTGTGTGCTCCATTTGTGTGTCTCAAGCTTTGGAAGGTGGAACTTGTGAAGGGAGGTTGAAGGTCAAGTAGCTAGCAGCAAGGGACTTGTGTGGATCTGCAAAATCTATCTCAGTTACCTTCATTTGAGGTATCAGTTCATGATCTTGGCCTCATTCCTTTCTAGATCTCCTTGGATGAAATTAGGGCTTCTTGGTTTGGTTATGAAGCTATTTTTGGGTATGAGCCCAGATCTGAAGTTGTAACTTCAGATCTGAACTATCTTTGATTTGTAAGTCCATAAAGCTATCAGCTTTGGCAAGTATGAACCCCTCCTTAAGTGTAAAACCTCAGTTTGCAACTTTACGTGATAAACATGCCTTAGAATCTTGGATCTGTAATCTGGAGCCTTGCCATGGCTTAAAAAGCGTCTGCATGGATGAAGATCTGCAAGGACTCGGCGAGTTGGATGAACAACTCGGCGAGCCCGTTGAAGATGGCCATGAACTCGACGAGTTGGATGAACAACTCGGCGAGTCCGTTGAAGATTGCCTTGAACTCGGTGAGTTGTTCGAAGACTCGGCGAGTCGGCTAGGGTTTCTCCCAATTCTTGGACACGTATGAACACGACGAGTTAAAGGGGAACTCGACGAGCCAATCAAGGATTTCACGACTTCTCGAGTTCAGGAAGGACTCGACGAGTCGAGTCAACATGGACTGTTGACTTTGACTGTGGACTTTGAATTGGACCAAGGGTTGACCATTTGAGTTCTAAGGGTATTCTGGTAATTTGGAGATTTATGAAAAAGGGTTTTATGGTAACTATAGGTGGTGGAGTTCGTGTTGGTGATCCGGGAGTTAAGCTTTCTAGTTTCAGACGTCAGTTGCGAGGTGAGTTCTCCTCACTATATCAACAGGGTCTACGGCACCAAGGCCGATCATTTATGATTTACATCCTGGTTTAGGATGATTGTTATGTTATTGTTATGCTAGATCTCATCCTGGTTTAGGATGGTTGCTATGTTAGACTTCATCCTGGTTTAGGATGGTTGCTATGCTAGAGATCGGTTAGATCGGTATCCTGGTATTAGGATGGTTGCCATGTTAGAGATCTGTTAGATCTGTATGTTTACTTGTTTATATGTGCACATGTTTGTTGGTTTGGGGAAAGAATTGAGGCAGGTCCTGCTGTGTGCAGTAGGCCAAGACACCCTGGGCGGACCGGGTAGACTGCAGGCCCGGGACGGGCAAATCTAGTCAGGACGAAGGCCCAGCGAGCGGTCCGGATAGGCTAAAGGCCCCGAGGAGGGAGGTCCAGACGTGCCGATGGCTCGGAGAGCGGTCCAGATAGACTGAGGACCGGGATTCGGTCCAGTCAGACTGATGGCTCATTTCGCATGCTGTATTGTTTTCTTATATGTTTATATGATATGGTTATATCTGTATGGGGTTGGTATTTTGGGGGTAACTCACTAAGCCTTCGAGCTTACATTTATCGATTATTGTTTCAGGTACTTCTGATGATCGCGGGAAGGCGAAGGCGTGATCATACCGCTCCTCACGTTTTATGATTTTTATGATTTGATTCTGGGATACTCTGACAATATACTATTTTGAAAACAAGTTTTGTAATAACCATGTGTTTTGAAATGTTTTTAGAAAGTTTAAATTTGGCATGATTTTTATGGGTGTTACAAATGTTTTTGTTACCCGTATTTTAAGCCGTTTTGACCTGATCGGACAAAAAAATATATATACTTTTGTGCCCCCTACAAATCTAAATCGTAGATTCGCCACTGTCTGCCGGGGTTATCAAGAAAGGAAGCTAGGAGGTTATTGGGCTCGGCTCTTCTATGATTTGCGCCATTACAAGATATGTATGTATATGTTCTTGATGTTCCAGACCTTCGTTCCGATGTTGTACACTCGACACTTTATTTGTCCCCAATGCCTACAAATTAACCAAATTAAGGAGTGCATTCATGAACCGTTTCTAGCCGTTTAGGTATGAGTTCAGGTTTCTTTTCTTCTCTTCTGAGGGTTATATCCTTAAGGAGATTTGTAGATTTCTTATTTTGCATTTGTGGCTCAATTTATCAAAGTGCTTCTTTGGTTATCAATTCAGTGTGTGTATCGATCTGCATTAGCTAGGATTGTATGGTGTGTTTGTGATTATCTATTTGTACATGCCTTCTTCATTATGTGTCTTATAGTAATCAATAGTAATGACCCATTTACAATAACCACATTTCTAGTAATGGCCCTAAAGTCACTTTCTTGTATTTTTTTTCTTCCTTGTTTGGTCTGTTTCTTGTCCATCAACCTGTTGGTTCTTTCTCTGAATTAGCAACATGATAATTCAACCTGTTGGCTCTTTCCCGCATCGAGACATTACTCTCTTCCTTAACCTTGATTTCTCTTGTGTTGGATTGTTCATTTTGAGAACTTTTCCTCGAAGGTACCTTTCTTCCCAACTTTGAGTTTGTTCTTTTACCGTCTGTTTATATTTGTATTTTTTTAATTCTAATTATTTGCTTGTATTGTGTTGTTTTCAACTTGATTCAACATTAGCTTTTGTAGCTCAGCCGACTAAAGCAATGAAAACAGGTAATTAATGTATATATGTTTATTATTCCTCTTTTAGGGTTATCATATCAATTATACTATACTGTTGGTATGTGTATGAGATATTGAGATGTATATTATTATTCTTTTTTGAGAGCTATCTTATTATTTATAGGGATTTTATTATCGATTATGGTATGAAATAATTAGTTTTGAGTCTTGAACACTGCTTTGGAGACCTCCCTGTTTCTCGAATTACAGGCGCTATCTTTATTGTTTTTATTGGTTCTTAGAAATTATTTTTTATATGAAGGGCAAAAAGCCTACCCTTGTAAAAGTCTAGTCTTGATTGACAGCCTTTAGTTTAGTGATATTTTTAAATTTTAATTAAATATTGATGTATGAAATAGTTTAGTTTCGGTCTTCCAAATTGATAATAATGGTTTTAGTGAATGTAAAAAGGTTGTAGCTTGCAATATTGTGAATTCTTCTGTGGTTTGATGGTTCAATGAGATATAGGCAATAGGGACCTAGAGGAGAATATTGATAAGGAAGCAGTAAATAGCAAGAAACAAAAGGTAGATCAGTCTTGTTTACTTATCTTATTAATTTAGCTGGTAGCATGCTGCAAAGGAACATATGTTCTCTTTTTACATCTATAGCTGATTTGTTTTTAATCTTTGATTGTCTTATGTCCATCCGCAGCCCCAAGATACTCGATCAAAAACTTTGATAATGGCCAATCTAAGCTCTCAAATTCAACAAGTGGATGTGTACGTTCTTTTTTCTTGCAACTTCATTTCCCTTGGATCAAATTTATGGCAATTATATCTTTGCAGAATTAATTTCTTCAAATCTGTTGGTAAAGTTGTTGAAGTCTGCTTTGTCATCATGAGAGATGGCCAATTTGCAAATTATGGGTCTGTTGAGTTTGCAACCCCTGAGGCAACTCAAGAGGTATCTGTATGTTTTCTTTATGTGTGCTTTCGTGTAATAACAAAGGGTTTATATAAATAACTTATTAATTGTAAGTTAATAAACCTCGTTCAGTCATGTCTTGATATTAATTAAGTATTATGTGACTTAATTCCGGTATTGACACCTATCATTTTGAGTCACAAATTATCCTACTTCATACAGTCTCTATCAACTAGTATAAGTGGACAAAAAATCTCCATATATATATACATATATATATATATATATATATATATATATATATATATATATCCTATTTCAATCCTATACGGTAATGGCAATTCATTCGGGGTCTATAATGAGGTCATAACCGAACTCTGACGAACACCTCTGCACCAACACTGGAAGATTGTGTTGAAAGCTCATACCACGTATTTGATGACGTGATAAAAAAATTTAGTGAAGGAAACGCCAACGCCCAAACTCAACTCGTCAGCCGATGGTTGTAGCTAGCAACCGGTGGCGGGATGTCAACTAATATAAGTATGTGATCCTGAACTTATACTCAACGTTCCTCATTCCATACGAATTAACGGTTATGACACATAGGACTTTCCGCTAAGATGTACGGTCTTAGAATTGTTACAAACGTAGCCCATGCAGCTTAGGAAATGATCCTAACTCATAAAGCCTTTAGAAACAAACGTAGTTCACTTAGAATGCCCTGTGGGTAGGACGGATTCAAACAATATGTCTAGGCATCCTAATCCTAAACTTTCCATTATAAGGTTTTTCAATACTTACAATTTTGTTGTTTAGGAATAATATTTGATTGAAGCCTTTTAGTGTTTGAGGTTCGCAAGACTTAACATGTTAACAAATTTTATTCTTTGACGTGACGAAATTTAGAAAACTTAACGACTGTTTTGATAATATTTTCCAGGTTTCAACCAATGTGAAACCAACAATTACCATAATATTTATAATTTACGTTATTAATACAATGTAATATGTCGCAAATAATGACTCTTAAGTTCCTGAAGCCAATCATGTTATTTATCGCAATAAAATCCATAACTTAGTAGAATGAGTTCTATTTTTAGATTTAATATAAAAATATATTAATAAATTTTACATTCATTTTACATAACTTATATATATATATATATATATATATATATATATATATATATATATATATATATATATATATATATATATATTAAAAGTAAATTTTCAATAATTTAAACTATCGATTATATATTTTCATAATCTTGGTCTTTCCATCAAATATAACAATGTACTTTCGTTCTATACTCGAATAATATTTTTGATTTCATACTATCTTAATATACATACTAATAATCACGACAAACTATAAACATATTAACTTTTAGCAATCTACTTTACTTGTATTGTTTATAAATGATTTATAACATTTTAGATTGGTATATAATAAGTTTCTGGCAAATAATAAAGTATGTTGCTATTTTATGTATAAAATATGAAATTTATCAGCACTTTAATAGACACACATGTATTCTCACCCAAATATTAAAGCAGTAAAAGAGGGGCCATAGAAACTCACCCTTGAAGCGTGAGTTCCAATCGTTCGAATTCGGTTTCTTTGAGAAGATTGACGTGAGAAACTGAAAATCCACAATTCTTGAACTTTCAAGTATTGTCGGGACCCTTTCGTAACAAATATAAACTATTGGGGTTTGTTTGGAAATTTAATAAACCAAAAATAGGACTGCTTTGGTTAAAATAATTCAAGGGAGGGGCTGAAATGGTTATTTTTATTTTAAGTTTGAAGATTGAGATTTATTCTGTAAAAAATAATCAAAAGAGGGGCCTTTTTGAATAAATGGGCCCAATATTTTTGGACTGGGATTGGTTTCGCATAAAAGGGTTCAACAGAGGGCTTAATATGTTCATTTTGGAAAAATCAAAATGATTTAGGGATTTTATGTAAAGAAAATCCCATAGAGGGACTGATTATGTTTAATTTCCAAACGTAATTAAGGGGGTGTTTGGATTAGCTTATTAGCTTATTGCTTATTAGCTTATTTGTGGTGGGAATAAGCAATATGCAATAAGCAATAAGCAAGGGGGGAGATGCTTATTAAAATTAATTTATTTAGCTTATTTCTAACACACTAAGCTGATTTTTAAGGATTTTATCCAAACACTTAAACTTAGCTTATTGTGGTGGGAATAAGCAATAAGCAATTAACATCCTCGTTTTTTCCTATCCAAACACCCCCTAAGTTAGGGCTTTTAAATCATGTTTCCTTTATTCGATAGGTGATATATGTATGAATCTCTAGGGCGGATGATCGAAGGAAATCACGAAGACCCAAGAAATCAGGAGCAGTGATCGTTTTAGGGGGGGTGGGGAACAGAAGAACGAGATCGTCGATTGATGTTCCAGTGGTAGCTGGTGATCGCGAGCATAGGAGAAGGGCCGACGACTACCATCCACAACGACAGTAGCAGCGGAGGAAAAGGGTTTTCAGTGGGGAAGGAAAGCAACAATCGATAGGGGAAAGGCTCTTCATCTTCGTCTGATCATGATGAGTATGTTCGAATGAAAGCAGAACAATGAGTAGGGGTGTTTGGGTGGTTCAGTCGACGGAACAGTCGGGGGTCGTGAAGGTGGTGGCTAGCGATGACACTCGACGATCCAGTCAACTATCGTCCTTGTTTCTCTCGGTCCGCATGCGACAACTGGTTCAAGGGAAGAGGCAGCGGACGACAGGAGGTGGTACGGTGGATTGGTGGTAGTAGGGGTGAGCAAAACCGAACCCGGACACCGAAAAAAAACCGACAAAACCGAAACCGAAGCATAAACAGACGAATTGGGTTTAGATTTTTTGATAACCGAAAATTTCGGTTTGGGTTCGTTTTTTGGGTTTGGTAAAACCGAAAGAAACCGAACCGAACCGATTACGTATAATGTTTATAAAATTATATAATTTATATACAAATAAAAACATGTTTAGCAAAGTTATGTCAAAAGCATCATTTGGTTCAGGTGGGTAAGGGTTTACCGTGTTTTTCTGGAGGTTTCAGGTTCAAAACCTATGTACAATATTTTACATCTTTTATTTTCGTAGCTAGATAAAACATATACCACATCGGCACATGACTGACACATAGTTACATATGCTCGCCTACATAAGCACAACATTCATCCTCTTCAGTTTTATCAAGTATTAGCTTTGTCCCACATCGCTTGAGGGATCAAAGTAGAAGCCATCTTCACTTCTATATAAGTGAGGATATGAGATGATAGAAAAATAGTTTCAGGTCTGGTTTAACTCATAAACCGAAATCGAACCCGAAAACCCGATTTAGAAACTGATAAACCGTAAAACCGAACCTACGAGTTTAGGGTCGGTTAGGGTTCAATTTTTTAGAAACCGATGTCCATCAGTTTGGGCTCGGTTTTAGGCCAAAACCGACCCAAACCGACCCATGCTCAGCCCTAGGTGGTAGCGAAGGTGCAAGGTGGCCGGAGGAGGAAGGATTCACGAACGGACCAGGGGAAGGACGAAGGTGGTGACAGGGGGCTCCGGTGGTGGCTTGATCGAATGCTCACAGGTCGTTTACATTTTCTTCCTTTTTTATAGAAATTGATAGGCTTAAGTAGGTGTTTGGGATTGATTCTTGACAAAAATTTATGAATGGAATGGATTTTTGGGGTTAATGTTTTACAGGGAATCCATGAGTGTTTGATTGTTTTGCTTGACAGAAATCGATGGGGGGGTTTTTGGTGTGTATTTGGGTTTGATTTTTTTCACAGGAAGGGAAGAGGAAGAACACGGATATGAACTGCTCTTTTGGCTGGTTTTCGTACGAACAACACCTCCATTTGGAGGTATTCTTGGCTGGAACTCTAAAAAGGGAAAGGAAAGAATGAAGAAGGAGATCGAGAGGGTAGAGTGTGAGGGAAGTTTGAGAGTATGGAGTGAGTGATTAAAATCTGGTCTTTGAGTGATTTTGATAGTACAAAATTTGATTTGCCCAAGATATTTGATGTAAAATACATTAATATGTATTTTGTTTATTTATTTATTTATTTGTGATGTGATCTTCGATTCTCGAATCTCGTGCTATCGACCCCGACTCTGTAATATTTTATGAACTTGCCTGTCGATAGTCCTAATCGTGGTGATTTCAAAAACTCAGATGAATTTCAATTCCGGTATACCAAACTCCTAGAAATAGCTTTTAAAGTTTCGCGATTAATAGGATCAGATTCGACAAATTTTACGAATCTGATTTTGATCAAGATTAGAAATATTATAAAATACAATTAAATAATAGGTCATAGCCTGCGTTCAAAAACATGCTCAAAAACTGTTTACGAGATTTGTAACTATTCCAAACGAAGCAGCGCATAGTTCGTTCCATGAAAATCAGATAAATATTGATTTTTCTAACTTCAAAGTGGCTTTACTTTTCTCACACGACCTCCGTTTTGGACGTTCTTTATATGCACAAAGTCAGGAGAACATAATCTATTCAAATATTTTATCCATAACTCTCAGATATACTTAATGCAAAAATTTTAATTTTAACGCCACAAATAGATTTTGTTTTTGTTGATTTTTGATGAAATTTTCAATGATAGACGTTTTAAGTAGTTTGGGATGTTCTAAAATAAATTATAAATATAATATTTTTAATATACATTATGAACATAAAGTTATACACAATTGGTCATTAATACCAAGCTGTTCGCGGTTGGTTGACCGCCGAACTCTCACCGATTTTTACCAATTGTTACACATATGATCCTCAGAAACGACATAAAATAACAACTTTATGCTATGAAGTAGCTTTTACTCACAAGAACCAAAACCATGGGACCAAAAGCTTGCAAACCAAGAATCTAACCTAGGTCTAAACCATAGAACCATAAATGTGAGAGCTTTATACCTCCAGAAGTTTGCAAAAGAGATGAAAGCTATGGATAAACAAGCTTAGGCAACACCAATCCACAATGATAGACTCCTCCTTCTTCAATATGCACCAAGAAAACACAAAATAGCTCAAACAAGCTCACAAGGGATTAGGATTTAGAAATGACAACTTGGGAAAGTTGAGGTTGGTGGTAAGGGATGCCTCAAAGGACTTAAGGTCTTTAAATAGTGTCTCAACCCTAAAAATTAGGGTTTGGGTTCTGAGTAATTACGCCCTGTGTAGGGATTGTATGCCCTGCATAAGGAACATTTTTGCAAAAAAATTTATATTGAAGTTATGAATGAAAAGTACCTAAGAAACAGGTGTTACAACTCACCCCCACTTGAATCAAACTTTGTCCTCGAAGTCCGTCGATGCAAATAACTTTGGGTAATGCTCCCTCATCTCCTCCTTAAGCTCCCACGTCAACTTTGAGCCTTTTTGGTGTTGCCATTGCACTTTCACAAAACCCACCACCTTGTTTCACAGAGTCTTCATCTTCCTATCGAGTATTGCAACCGATCTCTCTATATAGTTCAGGCGCTCGTCCACCTGAATATCCTCCAAAGGTACCATTGTGGAGTCATCAACCAAACACTTCTGCATCTGAAAGATGTGAAAAGTTTTATGAATTTCACCGAGCCCCTTAGGCAGATCCAAACCATATGCAACCCTGCCCACACGGGAAATAACCCTGAAAGGACCAATATATTTAGGGCCCAACTTGCCCACTTCCTGAACCGGATGACACCTTTCCAAGGTGACACCTTCAGGAGTACCAGATCCCCGACCTGAAATTCCAAATCTGATCAGTGTTTATCAGCATAACTTTTCTATCGGGTTTGTGTTGTACGAATAATGTAGCGCACAATATGTATCAACTACGTAGTCCTGAGTACCACCTCTGTACTCCCCATTACTCATTGACCGACCTCGCCCCAACAAACTGAGGTTTGACACTTCCTCCCGTAGAGCATCTCAAAGGGAGGTCGATCAATACTGCGTAGTAGTTGTTGTTGTATGAGAACTCATCTAATGGGATATACATATCCTAACTCCCTCCAAAATCCATCATACATGCCCGAAGCATATCCTCCAACGTCTGGATAGTCCACTTACTCTGTCCATCAGTCTGTGGATGAAAATTCGTGCTAATGTTCTATCGAGTACCCAACTCCTCGTGGAATCTCTTCTAGGATCTAGAAGTAAAGCGTACATCCCGATACGAGACCACTGATACTAGAACCCCATACCATGCCACAAACCTCACGAATATAAACATCTTCCAATTTTTCCATAGTGATACTCTCCTTAATGGGGATAAAGTGCACACTTTTGGTCAATCGATCCATGATGACCCAAATCAAATCCAACATTCGTGATGTTCATGGTAACTTCTTGATGAAATCCATCGTGATCTCTTCTCATTTCCAAACGGGAACACCCAATGACTCTAACTTTCTGTGCGGTCGCTAATGCTTAACCTTGAATTTCCTTAAAGTCAAGCACCTCTCCACATACCAAGCCACATCCCTCTTCATGAAGGGTCACCAATAATCGAGTCGGAGGTCTCTATACATTTTTGTAGAACCCAGATGAATAGAGAACTTCTAATTGTGCGCCTTGTCCATCAGAATATGACGAGTACCTCCCAAATACGGCACCCAAGCTCTCCGATGTAGGGTAAAAAATCCATGGCTATCATAGTTAAAAGAGGAAACCTGGCCCACTATGCCCTCACTCTTTCAGTGCTCTTTTTTCATAGTCTGAATCTGAGCCTTGTGAATCTGCTCCAAGAGTGGGGTAATCACTGTCATCCTGAAATACAAATCTCTTATATGAGTACTATCTGTTGGATAAGGTGTCTAAGTCCATAACTATAATTGGTATATACTTGACCCGAGAGTAGCATAGTCCATTTGGGTTGCATGACACCAGAACATTTGTAAGGATGGACTTTTGAGAAGAGGCTATTTATTAATATATTATAAGTTCTAATATATTAATATGAAATCATATTATTTAATTAGTATTGATCAAGAATTAATTTAGTGATCAAAAGAGACAAATTAAATATATGGGGATTGATTGTGTAAATCACTGATTCTTATAATGTGGGCCAATGATCCATAATTCTTTAGGTTGGGCTAAACCAATGTGACAACCCATGGATGCTCCATGGAGGTTTAAACCCATGGATCCTTAGGAATATGGAAGGTCATGCACATTAGGGTTTACATGGTTTAACCCTAGTTTTGTCACACTATATAAGAAACCCCTTAGCTACTAAAATCGGCACCCTAGTGATCTTTGGAAGAGCATAGCCGAGTTTGTGTGCAAGACATTCTCTATCAAGTCCTCCATTGTTGGTGGTGTTGTGTGAAGCATTTGAGGCATCACATTTGGGGTGCTAGGCTCTTAAAGGTCCAAGGAATCAAGCTACAAGAAGAGGTATGTAATCTAACTAGTTTTTGTTATACAAGTACCCATGTTTTGTATGCTAGTTAGGATAATGCTTTGGAAAATCAAATTGCATGTATAATTAGAGAAAGCATAGATCCAAAGCATTTAGGGTTGTATGTGCACCTTAAGGTTGTTAGGATGCTCAAAACCCATCAGTGGTATCAGAGCCTAGGATTGTTTTCTATTATACTTGATGTTTTATTGGTTTTCAAAGTTGAAAAATAGAATTTCTGCATTCTGTTTAGTGAACTCGCCGAGTCTACTCAGAAAATGCCCAACTCGACGAGTCCAGTTCATGTACTCGCCGACTTGGTGCTCCAGTGGGCAGATTTTCGACTTTTGGCCAGAAATTAGATTAGGATCATTACCCCCAAACTGTTTTTTGAACCATGAAATCTATTTTTTCATAAGGTAATGATCATGCTTGTCCGATTAAAAGATAATTGTTATAATTTCAAGATTTGTATTAGTTTATATGATTAGGCTAATTTCTTGAAGATTGATGATATGAATTATCTTATGCTTATGATTTTAATTACATCATGTATGAATTTTTGATTATTGTGTTAATTAAATAAATGATCTTAATGGTTTTAATAGACTCCATAACTTGTCCTGAAGTTATGGAAAACCAAAAGTCTTATATTTAAAAGTCATTAAACTCATAAGTTAGGAAAATGAAAAGTTTTGAATAGTGTGAAAACTTTCCCTCAAATTTTGGAATTTGTAAAGTCACACATTAATACTTTAATTCCAAACCCTAGAATTTTAAAATTTTAAAATTCAACCCTTATACTATTATAATATTATAAGTTTAATAATTATATATGTATAAGACAAGTCAGTCTTACCGTTAGTAGGCCTCATTCATGAAGCCGGTCTATAAGGGGGATATATGGTTACTGCCTATAAATAGCAGTTTAATAGGTGTCCACTCTCACCCACCGCTTCCTGGACTGGTGGAGGGTCGTTAGCCGAACGGGTAGGATAGGAAATTAATTATCGTTAAAAGTATAATGAAAATTATAAAGTAACTAAGCTTTTATTAAATTCCCAATCTTAGTTACTTTAGGAAAATGTGAATTTGATGCTAATCCATGAAATTGCACTTTTCAGCTTACTAAGTCGTTACTGGAGCGTGTGTAGTTAACCGGCACACTAACATGGACTAGTAAGGGTGGAAAAGGGTAGCTTGATGTTTATCATAGATCGGTGGAGCGTGTGTGGTTAACTGGCACATCGATTAGGTGATAAATAACATCAAGTGTACCAAGTTAATTTGCATGGTTATTCACACCTTGCTTGTGATCCTCGGTATCCCAGTCACAAACTTGAAGGGCATAATCGAGATTTAAACATGCCACTGAAAAGTTCAATGAATCTCAAAGGAATCTAGGAATTTCAATCCAATTAACACTTAATAATCAATTTCGTTTTTCATGGCGGAAATTAGTAAATCGTCATTTACCTTCCTTCAAATATTTTGCAAGTTGGATTACGACATCCCTCTTCCAAGTTGTAAAATATTGTGTTGGGTCCTAGCCTTAATATTTCATTTGGGTGTTATATTAAGGAATCTTATCTAATCTAAACTTTGTCTTTCTTTTTTTTTTAGATGTCTTCCAACACTGCTTCTTGCTCAAACCCTACTGGCTCCTTCTCTCTCATTAACCTTTGTGGGAGAGTCATCTTTGATGGTTCCACCTTCAATGACTAGATTAGGAACATCAGGATGGTCACTCTCTATGAGGACAAGGAATATGTCCTCGATAAGGAGCTTAAGGAAATCGATGAGTCTTCTGCTACTCCTGAGGAGATCGCTGAGTGTAGGACTCATGAGAAGGATGCCACCAAGGTATCTTGTATCATGTTGGCCACCATGACAGCTGAACTCCAAAAGTCCTATGAGGACTTCTACCCTTTTGAGATGCACCAGGACCTGATGGAAAGATACCATCAGAGTGCTCATCAAGAGAGGTATGAAATAATCGCCTCCATGATAACTACTAAGAGGAAGGATGATGAACCCATCACGGCCCACTTGCAGAAAATGAAAAGGTTTGTGGACCGTCTGCTAAAGTGAAATGTGAAATTTGATGAGGAGCTGGCTATAGATATCATTCTACACTCCTTACCTCCATGTTATGATCAGTTCTGTATGACTTATCATATGAACAAGGAGGAGGTCACACTTAGCAAACTTCAAGGCCTTTTGAGGACTACTGAAAGTAGTTTCAAAGGTAAAAATGTTGTTCCTACTCCTACAGCTACTGCCCATGTCCTGGCAATTGGACAAGGGAAAGGGAAGAAGAGGAAGGCTCCCTCTAAGATCCGCAAGCGAAAGTCTCTTGATGGATCCTCTTCAAGCGGGACCAAGGATGGTTCTGCTGCTCCCTCTTCCATTCCTAAGGAAGCAGAGTGTTTCTACTACCATGATAAAGGGCACTGGAAGCGAAGCTGCCCCAAATACTTGCAGGATGTAAAGGATGGGAAGGTTAAACCCACCCATGTAGGTATTTATACTATTCTATCTAATAACTCATCGCATTCTTGTTCTTGGGTCCTTAATACAGGTTGTGGAATTCACATTTGTTCTGATTTGTAGGGACTAAAAAGAAGTAAGGATGTGGAGCACGGGAAGATGAACTTGATCATGGGGAATAGGAAGGTTTCACCTGTTACCAAGATTGGAGTTTATTCTTTATTGCTGAGTAGTGGGTTAGAGTTAGATTTGAATAATTGTTGCTACTCGTCTGAAATGGCGAGAAATGTTATTTCCTTTCCTGGTTTGTACAAACAAGGTTTTAGTTTTTCATTTGATAATGAATGTGGTGCTATTAATGCTTTTTATAATGGTGTTTTTTATTTAAAAGCATTACCTTGTAATGGTGTATATGAAACTGTGATGGTTGTAGACAACTTAGGAAATAATGTGTTGCACATTGATTCTTCCAATGAATTGGATAAGGCATGCTTGTGGCTTTGTCGTCTTGGACATGTCAGCAAGAAGCGCATAAGCCAACTCCAAAAGGCTGGATTTTTGGAGTCATTTGACTTAAGGTCGGATGACACTTTCGAATTTTTCTTACTTGGAAAGATGACTAAATTACCCTTCACTGGTACTTGTGAAAGGGTGAAGGTTTGTTGGATCTCGTACACACCGATGTGTATGGGCCCTTCATAACCGCCACAAGGGATGCTAACCGCTTCTATGTGACTTTTAGTGATGATTACAGTAGATATGGCTATATCTACTTCATCAAGCATAAAGCAGAAACCTTTTAGAAATTTAAAGAGTTTAAACAAGAAGTGGAGAAGCAGCTGGGCAGGAAGATAAAGATGCTCCGATCCGATCGGGGTGGTGAGCATCTTAGTATCGAGTTCCTAGACTATCTTAAGGAATGTGGGATTGTTTCACAATTGACGCCACCTAGGACACCACAACTTAATGGTGTGGTTGAGAGGCGCAATCGAACCTTGTTGGACATGGTTCGTTCCATGATGAGTCGAGCTTCGTTACCTATCTCATTTTGGGGGTATGCCTTAGAGACTGCCGCCCATATCCTTAATCTAGTCCCAACTAAGAAGGTTGCCAAAACACCTCACGAGATGTGGACAGGGAAAGTTCCCTCGTTATCACACATCAAGGTTTGGGGTTGCGAGGCTTTTGTGAGGTGTGAGACTCACGATAAGCTCGAACCTCGTAGTGAGCAGTGTATTTTCATCGGCTACCCACAGAAGTCCTTTTGTTATCTCTTCTACAGACTGAGTGACAATGTTGTCTTCGTTGAGATTAGAGGAGTCTTTCGCGAGAGAGAGCTCATAGGCCAAGGAGATAGTAGGAGGAAAATTAACCTTGAAGAACTTCAACAGTCAAGCAGTGAAGGAATGTCAAACACTAGCGATCAACCTGAGGAGGAAACTCCTGTCGATCCAATTGAAGAGTCTTTACCTCTGAGGCGTTCCAGTAGAGTTACACATACACCTGAGTTTTATGGTTTCCATATTACTATAGAAGGTGATACATTTATCAGTGATAGCACACTGGTAAATTTGTATGAACCTAACAACTACAAGGAAGATATGGCAGGCCTCGAGTGTACTAAATGGAAAGAGGCAATGGACAGCGAGATTCAATCCATGTATGACAATCATGTTTGGAACTTGGTTGACAATGTACCGGGTCGTAAGACAGTCAGGTGCAAATGGATCTTCAAGAAGAGGACCGACATGGATGGAAAGCTACACACTTACAAGGCGCGATTGGTTGCGAAGGGCTTTACTCAAACTCTGGGAGTTGACTATGATGAGACCCTCTCGCCAATAGCGAAGATTAAGTCTATTAGGGTTATGCTAGCCATAGCTGCATTTCATGATTATGAAATATGGAAAATAAATGTCAAAACCGCTTTCCTTAATGGAAAGTTGGCTGAGGATGTTTACATGAGTCAGATAGAGGGTTTTGTCAATGCAAAGTACCCTAATAGAGTGTGTAAGCTTGAGAAATCCATTTATAGATTGAAACAAGCAACTCGCAGATGGAATCTTTGTTTCGATGAGAAAGTCAAAAAGTTTGGCTTTTCGAGAAGCAAGGATGAGTCATGTGCATATGTCAAGGCTAGTGGGAGCATAGTTAGCTTTCTGGTGTTTTATGTGGATGCCATACTACTCATAGGAAATGACATCCCAACCATGCAGGAGGTTAAGTCCTGGCTTGGGAAGTGTTTCTCTATGAAGGACCTCGGAGAAGCTGCCTATATTCTTAGGATAAGGATATTGAGAGACAGGAGTAAGAGAATAATTGGACATAGTTAAAGTACCTACTTGGAAAAAGTGTTGAAAAGATTCAGCATGATGGATTCCAAGAAAGCTGACTTACCGATCCAGAGCAATGCCAAACTGAGTAAAACTCAGAGTCCGAGTACAGAGGATGAGATAGCTGAGATGAGTCGAATACCATATGCTTCCACGGTTGGTTCGATCATGTATGCTATGACTTGTACTCGCCCTGATGTGGCCTTTTCTTTGAGCATGGTCATCAGATATCAACGGAATCCTGGCAAGGCTCACTGGACTACGGTAAAGAACATTCTCAAGTACCTGCAGAGGACTAAGGAATGGGTCCTTACCCTCGGTGGGAGTGATGACTTGAGAGTGGTGGGGTATAGTGACACTGACTTTCAGACCGACAGAGATGATTTCTGTCACACCCCCAAACCAAGGATGGCGGAAACGTCCAGGGGTGGAGGACTTCATGTATAGTATCACAACAACGAGTATAATAGTGCTCAAAGTAAATACAACCATCATGGATATATATGAAAAAGTTACACCATAGTATGTGTTTACATGTTTCAAATCAATTACACTATGATGAAAAAATAAAATGTTTGACGATTTAACGTCCCATCCTCAAAAGCTGTTGATTTCCTGTTTCACTAAATTCCTGAGAATACAAGTAGTTTTGAAAAAGTATCAACAATTAAGTTGGTGAGTTCATAAGAGTTTTATTTGAGAAAGAAGCCGTTTTCCTTGTAAAAAACGATAGAGTATGATTCCAGAAAATTCAATATTTTCTTTAATAAATGCGAACTGAACTCTCATATGTTATACAATAATGTACCCTAGAGAGACCCGTAGATTCCTTCTATAATCACCCACTGTATATAAGTTATATAAGATTTAAGTTAAATAAACCGTCGAATATAATGGATATGCCCTAGGTCCACAACCAAACAAGGAACAGGAAGTAAGGCGGACCCATCAATTCCAAGTCGATTTCGACTAAATTCTTATATAACTCTAACATATACACTTAGCAAATTATAGTTGAAGTCTAACAATTCTAGATGAAACGTAGTTTTGATATCATGAAATCCATTTAGTGTAAACCTGGTACTTTATAATGTATACTTCAAGAAAAATCCCTTATTTTACTTATAAAAAGTTATGTAGCCTTAAATCCCAAGACCGACAATATGTGTGAGTTTTGTACTTATAATGTTTATAATCGTAATGCGTTTCCAAAGAAAATCCAATATTTTCCTTATAAAAAGTTATGTAGCCTTAAATCCCAAGACTGAGAATGTGTGTGGGTTTTGTTCTTATAATGTTTATAATAGTCTTTAAATAGATAAAACCCTTTTCAAAATAGAAATTTCCCTGTAAACTGGAAAGATTTTTAACTCCCTATGTAAGTCGTTATAACCATACTATGACGAGAAATAACCTGCAACAACGTTTTTCAGACGTCAGGATCTTATGACTCTTGTCACCCGCAGACCTGCCGGTCCGGCTGTAGCTAGCAGCGAGGTGTGGGGTGTCAATCCCAATATAGATCTATACACAATTATCACGCTCTCCCTACAAAAGACTCTGGTTATAACTTACAGGATTTTGAACCCGTACTCTAAGAGTACGATAGAGAATTGTCTCACAACTTACGTTAACTAGTTTACATATAGTTTGAGTATAAAACCTCTTCCGTGGTGGAAGTGAAATCACCTTTTATGAAATAAATTAGTGATATGAAATCCATAAACTATTACTATTATAGTTTATCATGTAGTATATGAAAAACCCATTTGTTTTGAGAGTAAAACCTTTTCCATGTAGTATGCTTTTATCGAAAATTCATAAACTATACTTATTGTAGCTTATTATATGTGTTCGAAATGAATGGAAAAAAAGAAACCTTAACATGAATGACTAATTTCTGTTTATGATGGTAAACTAACGAGAAATACATTCAACATTTAGGAGCTTAGTGTTATGCACTTTGCTGAACATACTACAAAGTGTTGTTAATATGGTAAGCTATGTAGCTAGATTTTAACCTTTCTGCACTGTTTTGAAAACATCATAGAAAAATCATACGAAGTCAAAAACTAAATCCGTAAACTCTGAGAGTTTATAAAACGTGTCTAGTTTATTCGTAATTTTTATTATGATTTTTAGAAGTGTATAACTTGTGTGAAAAGGTTCATATTCACAGACTGGTCCGAATTCGTTTCTGAAATGTTAGGCAGTTTTGTAAAAATCACCACAAATTGTAGAAAAGTCGTATTGAGATGTGCAAGTAGTTATGTTAAAGGTATGAACCTGAACTATTGGCATATTAAACAGTTTTGTAAGATATTAAGTTTAAGTTGGGTAAAACAGTTCGTGAACAGGTCACAACTTTTCTGTTGTAAGCTGTCAAGTTAAGTTTTAAATATGTTTTGGTGTTTTAACTTGTATTCCCCCCTGAAAACTAAAGAAAACTGGAATATGTAGGGGTATGAACTCACCTTGAGTTATTTCTTGAAGAGTGGAAGGTCGGAGACGAGGAGTACCAAGTCAAGAACACTTGATGAACACGTGACGTGTTGGATGATCCTAAGAACGATTTTTGGTGTTAAATGTGTGTAGATGATCCAAGAGTGTTAGGAAAATATGGAGTAACACTTGAGTTTAGATGGAATATTTACCAAAAAGTGAAGTAATGGCTCAAGAACACATCAAAAGTGTGGCTGGAAGTTGACAGAAAAGAAGCTCTCTTGATGGTTAAGAAGTGTATATGTGTTTGATGGTGATGAAAAATGCTCAAGGAAATCCGCATGTACTTCTTTATATGAAGGATTGATGGAGCAGGTGTGTGTGATGGGGATAAGGTTGGACCAATGAGAAAGTGACACATGGGTGCAAGTGGGCACACTTGACCCATTTGTAATGTAAAATATCCTTAGATATTTTCTTTAATGTAAATAATGATTTATATTTAATAACTCCTTGAGAAATGAATAGAATATGAGTTTTGGTTGTTTAAAATGATAAAAATATGAATTTGGTGAAAAATCCCCGTCAAAAACGTCAAAAACGGGCTTAAGAAGCAGAAGTAGTCGAAAACTGGGAATTAGGAGCAAAAGGGGCGAGGTTTCGGACCTTAAGGCTAAGGACCGAAGGTGAGGTTCGGTCTTAGGTGCTTAGGAACCGAAAGTAGAAAGAACCGAGAGCATGCTGGTGATCCGAACCGAAGGCTGTTGGAGCCGAAGCAGGAAGGACCGAAGGTCAGAAGAATAAGAAGAACTGAAGGGAAGGAGGGACCGAAATGGAGCGAGGGTTCGGCTGATTTCGGTTCATGCAAGGTTCGGTCCTGAGAGGTTTCGGTCCTAATAGAAGGGTTCGGCTCTAAGAGGTTCGGTTCCTAAGAGGGTTTCGGCTCTATTTAGCTGTTTTTCGATATAACTTCCCGATTCAAGTGGTTTTTGGTCAAGTTAAGGGTCGGGATGACCCGAATGACTATAAAAAGTTGAGAGAGATTTTGAGAGAGATTTAGGAGAGATTTCACATACTTGGAGAGATTTGGGAGAGATTTCACATACTTGGAGAGATTTCAAATACTTGGAGAGATTTGGGAGAGATTTCACATACTTGGAG
This sequence comes from Lactuca virosa, assembly GCF_052849685.1. Lineage (NCBI taxonomy): Eukaryota > Viridiplantae > Streptophyta > Magnoliopsida > Asterales > Asteraceae > Lactuca > Lactuca virosa. Next base: position 322,168,998 of record NC_136428.1, read on the forward strand.
AGATTTCATATACTTGGACAGATTTGGGAGCGATTTCACATACTTGGAGAGATTTGGGAGAGATTTCACATACTTGGAGAGATTTCATATACTTGGAGAGATTTGGGAGATATTTCACATACTTGGAGAGATTTCACATACTTGGAGAGATTTGGGAGAGATTTCACATACTTGGCAGATTTGGGAGAGATTTCACATACTTGGAGAGATTTGATTTTAGCCATTATTATCGTATAATCTTGCAATGCAAGGTTCGTGAATCCCGTTATGCTTCGTTTATGATTGTTTTAAGTCCCCAAAAGGGTCCATAGTCGTGTTCTGATGCGTTTAACTCCCTTTTTAGGGTTTTACACTAATAAACACATAGATTCTCCGAGGTACTTGAATTCTTGACATACAAATGCACATTTTTATACATAGAATAAGTTTTAACATACGAGTACTAGTTAAGTTTGACCGGTTTGACTTGTTGACTTTGGCTTTGACTTTGACTTTGACTAGAATTTGACGATTGTCACATTATCCTGCCGTTAGAAGGAATTTCGTCCCAAAATTTGCATTTTGAGTGGGACTTCAAGGGTTGGGGAATAGATGTGGGTACTTTTGTTTAATTTGGTATTCGCGTTCCCAGGTGAACTCGGGTTCTCATTTTACGTTCCAACGGACCTTCACAACGGGGATGCGACTTTGATTTCGTTCTATTGATCTCTCGATCCCTGATTTCTACCGGTTCTTTCACGAAGTGGAGACTCTCGTTGATTTTGATCTCGTCGGGAAGTACCACAAGAGTCTTTTCAGACATACATTTCTTTAAATTTGACGCGTGGAAGGTTGGATGCGCCTTATTAGGTTCTTGTGGCAGTCGGAGTTTGTATGCTACTGGGCCAATCCTAGCGAGGATTTTGAATGGCCCGCTGTACCTTGGATTCAGTTTCCCATGTTTACCGAAACATATCATTCTTTTCAACGGTGAGGCCTTTAGCAGAACTCGGTCATCACCTGCAATTCTGAGGGTTTGCGTCGCTTATCTGTATAGCTCTTTTGTCGGCTTCGAGATGCTATCAGCCTTTCTCGAATTTGTACTAAGTCATAAGTAATAACTTTTCCTCGGAGTGCTGCATAGGGTCTGTTTTAGTGTTTCTCGTTTGATTAGATCGGTAGGGAGCATATGGGTTTGGTTTACGCTACTAGACTTATTCGGATGGTAGAACGTTCATTTGCACTCCTAGATAGCCTTGTCCCGAAGTTCATGGTAGGACTCGTACCATATTCGTCCCAAGCTTCTATGCTTGAACCTTATCTGCTGCATGCGTGACATTCCCGAAGGGTCTTCTGGAACTACTTGTGGAAAGGTTTCGGAAGGTATAATACTCCTTTGGTGAGTGTTTTGGGGTTTCGCAGCGAGAGATGACCCGGAGGTCCGTGTCGGATTTGCGTTTATGAGAGACGAGGGTTTTGATATTCAGTGGGTTAGGTGAAGGGTCTTTTCGTAGTCCGTTTAATCGGGAAGGTGAGGACTATACCAATCGACATCGAATGACGAGAATAGATCTTTTTAGTAATACATGTGTTAAGTTGTATTCGCTTTAAGTATGTAGTATTTTGATTTTAATTAACCCTGATGTATATACCAACTTATCCCAGGTTACTGGTAATGATCCTAAGATCTTTGATTTGATTGATCGAGAGAGTATTTTAACTACTTTTTGAAATACGGTAATTTTAGCAAACATACCAAATTCATTACAAAAATATGGTACTTAAACGTTTTCGTTGTTGGAAACATTACAAAAGTCCTAATAAGGTTCCTTGTTGCTCCTGCTAGTTTGTTTGCCACACTCCTCCTGCTCCCTCGTCATTCCTCTTAGTTGGACAGTCTCTCTTGAAGTGTCCCATTTCACCGCATAGGTGGCATACTGGACTTACACTGGTATAGCTGATTGAAGCGATGTGCTGGGTCTGGTTCCTGCAGAAGCGGGCAATATGTCCGTTCTTGTTGCAGTTTTTACAGTGCGGCACCCGGCAAACCTCATTGTGATGGTAGCCACACCTGTTACATTTTGGGAGCGTTCCCATATATCGTCTGACCGGTGCTTGAGTGACAGGTGCTAGTGTCGAGGCATGCGTCGTGACTGCTGTTGTAATCACAAGGGCAGCCACAATTTGTTGTCTTTTAGCGCGTTTTTGAGATGGGTTGCGCTTCTTTTTGTCCCAAAATTCTAGTTTCTTGTTCTTAGGTTTGTGGTCTGAGACGTCTTCGTTGGTAGACACCTGTTGGTGTTCTTGACTGTTACTACGGTTAGTATTGTCAACACCGCCTTCACCTCTGCTGGCGTTGTTAGCATTGAGTTGCGCCATGGCAGCTGTCATGGCTGCCGTGACCGCAGCTTGAAAAGTAGCAGAGTCTATCTGCAGGATTGTTGCCTTGCGTGTTGGCTGCTTACCTCCTTGTGAAGACATAGCTCTGTTGCATGGGGAGAAACGATTTTGTGAGTGGGTATGATTATCTCTAGTTATATCCTTACCATTTATATACACATATATAAATTTCGCACTTTAATGAACTATTCTCGATGTTTCTGCTAACGTTCTTGAGACGGAGCTATGGTAGTGGGTAGAAGTAGGTTTTTGTACAGACGTTAAGTTTTTCCCAATCATAGGATTATGTTTTTCCACACACGCTTAGCTGAAGAGTTCTGATGGGATCCGTTGTATTAGTGCTGGTATGATCGCACCCTATATGCCTACGAAAAAGGCACCTTTCAACCATAAGGTTTAAAAGGTGAGATGATAATGAGTCTTGAATAAGGGCTTATACGTCATGAGTTATCTCACTAAGTTTATCTTAGTCCTGAGTGTGTCGTGTTCCAATGTTTATGGTGTTCTTGAAAACAATTCATAATGAGAGTCTATATATAATAAACTTATGAATTTTTGGTAGTATTGCTCCCAATGAAATAATACGCATGCCCATTTCATTTGCATGATTCTAGCATATTTAGTTTTTAAAGAAAGGTTTTGAGCCTGATGCAGGTCTACACCAGATCATTGCAAGGAAAAGTTTGGACCGCAAATAATCTCTGGACTAGTGTAATCACTAACTTGCAGGGTCGGGCCTACACATGGAGGGGAGTAGCACCAACGCATACTCACAGACCTAATCTACAAGGTCTTGTGAGTAAAATGAACTCTGCTCACGACAATACGTCCCCAGTGGTGCTTGAAACGAAACCGATGCGTCTTGTAGTTCTGCCAACCTATGCTCGGCTGCGACCACTCTCTCTTCGAGTGTCAAGTGTCTATCCTAATATTCCTTTGCCTTCGCCTGTGCGGCGATAAGGTCCTTAATGAGTTGGTCTCTAAAATAGTAGTCTCTTTCTAAGTCTCGAGTTTGTGAGGTGGTAGCGTCTGTAGCAGCACGCAGTTTCCTAACTCGATGTTCGGGATCTGCCGGGTCATCACTGGGAGGTCTCTCTTAACCGGTCCCCCATGGTTGAGGTCATCGCAACCTCGTTGGTCTCCAAATGGCGATTGCTGTTGCTGATGGCGACTCCACCCCTCGATCAATGCTACCCAACGGGGCACAAGTTCGACGTAGTCGAAACGGTTCGCGAGAGTCCTGGCTATGTAAGGAGAGTTGTCGACCTCTGGCTCCACTTCCGACTCTTATCCTAATCATCCACTAACTCTCCGGGTTCGGAAAGTAGGGGTCTCCTGGTAAGTAAAATTTTGCCATGATGTCCGTGCGAGAATAGGGGTGAGATAAGAGGCATATAATAATCATATTCCTAGAAATACTTATGGGGGTTTGATCCTCCTTAGTTACTTCTATAATGACATGGTGCATACCAGTTACATATAACGAAAGATATAATAGACCTTCGAATAAGTGATCATATTCCAAAACCTCAATCAAACAAGGGACAGGAAGTAAAGCAATGATCACAGATTCTAAGTCTATGATATCCAAGTTATATATAACTTCAGCGTATCCACTTAGTGATTGTAGATCTACTAGCAAGAATCTGTTTAGTTTTCACATAAGTTATAGTACCACAAAATAGTCCTATAGTATTTTAAATTTTATGTTTGGTTCTTAACGATTTTCTGGTATGGGTGTTGGTAAGTTGATAGACTTGTTGTCCACTATGACCATCCCCCGGCACATACTAGTCACTTCTCGGACGAATATAGTTGATCAGGCTATATTCCTCCCAGACTTGATTGCATATCCCAGGGCATATTCACATTGCACAACTCTTCTATTTTTAACTTTTGTATTGTCCTAGATATGATACTACACTACTATGTATGCATGCACTTATACTTTTAACAAGAAACTATTTATTTCTAAAAGTATAGTTATTTGAAAATGTTTAATCAGAGACTTTAGTCCCAATGCATTTATAGTTTGTATATCTTATGTGGTTCGATATACTTAGTTCACTATAAACAATGCTCTGATACCAATCTGTCACACCCCCAAACCAAGGATGGCGGAAACGTCCGGGGGTGGAGGACTTCATGTATAGTATCACAACAACGAGTATAATAGTGCTCAAAGTAAATACAACCATCATGGATATAATTGAAAAAGTTACACCATAGTATGTGTTTACATGTTTCAAATCAATTACACTATGATGACAAAATGAAATGTTTGACGATTTAACGTGCCATACTCAAAAGCTGTTGATTTCCTGTTTCACTGAATTCCTGAGAATACAAGTAGTTTTGAAAAAGTGTCAACAATTAAGTTGGTGAGTTCATAAGAGTTTATTTGAGAAAGAAGCCGTTTTCCTTGTAAAAAGCGATAGAGTATGATTCCAGAAAATTCAATATTTTCTTTATTAAACGCGAAATGAACTTTCCTATGTTATGCAATAATGTACCCTAGAGAGACTCGTAGATTCCTTCTATAATCACCCAGTGTATATAAGTTATATAAGATTTAAGTTAAATAAACCGTCGAATATAATGGATCTGCCCTAGGTCCACAACCAAAAAAGGAACAGGAAGTAAGGCGGACCCATCAATTCCAAGTCGATTTCGACGAAATTCTTATATAATTCTAACATATACACTTAGCAAATTATAGCTGAAGTCTAACAATGCTAGATGAAACATAGTTTTGATATCATGAAAGCCATTTAGTGTAAACCTGATACTTTATAATGTATACTTCAAGAAAAATCCCTTATTTTCCTTATAAAAAGTTATGTAGCCTTAAATCCCAAGACCGACAATATGTGTGTGTGTGTGTTGTACTTATAATGTTTATAATCGTAATGCGTTTCCAAAGAAAATCCAATATTTTCCTTATAAAAAGTTATGTAGCCTTAAATCCCAAAACCGAGAATGTGTGTGGATTTTGTTCTTATAATGTTGATAATAGTCTTTAAATAGATAAAACCCCTTTTCAAAATAGAATTTTCCCTGTAAACTGGAAAGATTGTTAACTCCCTATGTGAGTCGTTATAACCATACTATGACGAGAAATAACCTATAACAACGTTTTTCAGACGTCAGGATCTTATGACTCTTGTCACCCGCAGACCTGCCGGTCCGGCTGTAGCTAGCAGCGAGGTGTGGGGTGTCAATCCCAATATAGATCTATACACAATTATCACGCTCTCCCTACAAGAGACTCTGGTTATAACTTACAGGATTTTGAACCCGTACTCTAAGAGTACGATAGAGAATTGTCTCACAACTTACGTTAACTAGTTTACATATAGTTTGAGTATAAAACCTCTTCAGTGGTGGAAGTGAAATCACCTTTTATGAGATAAATTAGTGATATGAAATCCATAAACTATTACTATTATAGTTTATCATGTAGTATATGAAAAACCCATTTGTTTTGAGAGTAAAACCTTTTCCATGTAGTATGCTTTTATCGAAATTCATAAACTATACTTATTGTAGTTTATTATATGTGTTCGAAATGAATGGAAAAAAAGAAACCTTAACATGAATGACTAATTTCTGTTTATGATGGTAAACTAACGAGAAATACATTCAACATTTAGGAGCTTAGTGTTATGCACTTTGCTGAACATACTACAAAGTGTTGTTAATATGGTAAGCTATGTAGCTAGTTTTTAACCTTTCTGTACTGTTTTGAAAACATTATAGAAAAATCATATGAAGTCGAAAACTAAATCCGTAAACTCTGAGATTTTATAAAATGTGTTTAGTTTATTCATAATTTTTATTATGATTTTTAGAAGTCTCTAACTTGTGTGAAAAGGTTCATATTCACAGACTGGTCCGAATTCGTTTCTGAAATGTTAAGCAGTTTTGTAAAAATCACCACAAAGTGTAGAAAAATCGTATGGAGATGTGCAACTAGTCATTTTAAAGGTATGAACCTGAACTATTTGAATATTAAACAGTTTTGAAAAATATTAAGTTTAAGTTGGGTAAAACTGTTCGTGAACAGGTCACAACTTTTCTGTTGTAAGCTGTCAAGTTAAGTTTTAAATATGTTTTGGTGTTTTAACTTGTATTCCCCCCTGAAAACTAAAGAAAACTGGAAAATGTAGGGGTATGATTTCACCTTGAGTGATTTCTTGAAGAGTGGAAGGTCGGAGACGAGGAGTATCAAGTCAAGAACACTTGATGAACACGTGACGTGTTGGATGATCCTAAGAACGATTTTTGGTGTTAAATGTGTGTAGATGATCCAAGAGTGTTAGGAAAATATGGAGTAACACTTGAGTTTAGATGGAATACTTACCAAAAAGTGAAGTAATAGATCAAGGACACATCAAAAGTGTGGCTGGAAGTTAAGAGAGAAGAAGCTCTCTTGATGGTTAAGAAGTGTATATGTGTTTGATGATGATGAAAAATGTTCAAGGAAATCCCTAGGTACTTCTTTATATGAAGGATTGATGGATCAAATGGCTAAGGTGAAGGGATGTTACATTGGTGTGTGTGATGGGGATAAGGTTGGACCAATGAGAAAGTGACAGATGGGTGCAAGTGGGCACACTTGACCCATTTGTAATGTAAAATATCCTTAGATATTTTCTTTAATGTAAATAATGATTTATAATTAATAAATCTTTGAGAAATGAATAAAATATGAGTTTTGTGGGTTTAAAATGATAAAAATATGAATTTGGTGAAAAAACCCCGTCAAAAACGGGCTTAAGAAGCGAAAGTAGTCGAAAACCGGGAATTAGGAGCGAAAGGGGTGAGGTTTCGGACCTTAAAGCTAAGGACCGAAGGTGAGCTTCGGTCTTAGGTGCTTAGGAACCGAAAGTAGAAAGAACCGAGAGCATGCTGGTGATCCGAACCGAAGGCTGTTGGAGCCGAAGCAGGAAGGACCGAAGGTCAGAAGAATAAGAAGAACCGAAGGGAAGGAGGGATCGAAATGGACCGAGGGTTCGGTTGATTTCGGTTCATGCAAGGTTCGGTCCTTAGAAGGTTCGGTCCTGAGAGGTTTCGGTCCTAATAGAAGGGTTGAGCTCTAAGAGGTTCGGTTCCTAAGAGGTTCGGTTCCTAAGAGGGTTTCGGCTCTATTTAGCTGTTTTTCGATATAACTTCCCGATTCAAGCGGTTTTTGGTCAAGTTAAGGGTCGGGATGACCCGGATGACTATAAAACGTTGAGAGAGATTTGGGAGAGATTTCACATACTTGGAGAGATTTGGGAGAGATTTCACATACTTGGATAGATTTGGGAGAGATTTCACATACTTGGAGAGATTTCACATACTTGGAGAGATTTGGGAGAGATTTCACATACTTGGAGAGCTTTCACATACTTGGAGAGATTTGGGAGAGATTTCACATACTTGGACAGATTTGGGAGAGATTTCACATACTTGGAGAGATTTGATTTTAACCATTATTATCGTATAATCTTGCAATGCAAGGTTCGTGAATCCCGTTATGCTTCGTTTATGATTGTTTTAAGTCCCCAAAAGGGTCCATAGTCGTGTTTTGATGCGTTTAACTCCCTTTTTAGGGTTTTACACTGATAAACACATAGATTCTCCGAGATACTTGAATTCTTGACATACAAATGCACATTTTTATACATAGAATAAGTTTTAACATACGAGTACTAGTTAAGTTTGACCGGTTTGACTTGTTGACTTTGATTTTGACTTTTGAGTTTGACTTTGACTAGAATTTGACGATTGTCACAATTTCCGCTCTCAGTCGGGTTGGGTATTTACCCTGAATGGAGGAGCAATCACTTGGAAAAGTTCCAAGCAGGAGACTGTAGCTGATTCAAAGTGCGAATCAGAGTACACAGCAGCAACCGAGGCAACGAATGAGGCGATATGGCTGAAGAACTTCATTGGAGACCTTGGAGTTGTACCAGCTATAAAGGAGCCTATGGAGATTTTCTGTGACAGCGAGAGTGCAGTTGCCTTAGCCAAGGAACCAAGGGATCATGGCAGATCCAGGCATATCGACATAAAATATCACTTCATTAGACATCGAATAGAAGAAGGACTCCTCGTAGCAAAGAGGGTATCGTCAGAGGAGAACCCAACATATCCCCTCATGAAGGGACTGAGTAGGGTTAAGCACTTACAGTATGCGAGGTGCATTGGGCTGAAGGACGATATTAGTTTTAATGATTAGATAGTTTTTGAAACTTGTAATAGTTGAAATGTAATTGACGTTTGATGATTAAATAAAAGGTGTTCTTTATTTGTAAGTAATGTTACTATCTTGTGTCAATCATTTACTATTATTTCACTTTACATGTTTTGACTTCCAGAATAATTATATTATTCAAACTATCCACAGTCGATCATACGTTGGAAGTAAGTATTGAAACAAGACTGTCATGAATTTGGTTTCTAGAGTGTCTGAAGTATATTAGACATAACAAAGGTTGCTACAACATTCATGAGTGCTCATAAGGTCTGAGTATTGGATTAAACACACGCTCACTTGTATCACTTCATGGAATTCATCTCGAGTGACCGTGAGATGATAATATCATATAAGTCTTCAAACCAAGATATATGAGTTTTTGACTATGATTTGGTTGTACATTGATAGTACGAAACCACATTAGTAACTTGATGCTATAAAACATGTTGTTGTGTACAATTTAACGAGTAGTTAGTACAAGCATATGAGTCGAAGTTTATTTGTTCCTTTTGGTCCTTGGAGGATTAAAAGAGATATCTTGGGCCCCTCGATGATTTTGTTTTGACTCATGTGTCGGGCCCGGTCAGAACTCAATTGATGTGTTCAATTAAGTTCTATGTCAAACAAATTGGAAATCCGGAAACAAACTGTTGGACAATAAGTATGACGTTGTTCCATGTGTTTGTCCGACTGATATCTTGAGAACAGAGGATTATATGATCACTTATCTAAAATGGTGCATCTAAGTTCGACAAATGCTTTTAACAACTACGATTGCTAGTCGGTGTTTTAGGTCATACGTGCAGCTATAGTTATTACACTTATCCAAGTGGGAGACTGTTGGATAAGGTGTCTAAGTCCATAACTATAATTGGTATGTACTTGACCCGATAGTAGTATGGTCCATTTGGGTTGCATGGCACCAGAACATTTCTTAGGATATGGACTTTTGAGAAGAGGCTTTTTATTAATATATTATAAGTTCTAATATATATATGAAATCATATTATTTAACTAGTATTGATCAAGAATTAATTTAGTGATCAAAAGAGACTAATTAAGTATATAGGGATTGATTGTGTAAATCATTGATTCTTATAATGTGGGTAAATGATCCATAATTCTTTAGGTTGGGCTAAACCAATGTGACAACCCATGGATGCTCCATGGAGGTTTAAACCCATGGATCCTAAGGAATAAGGAAGGTCATGCACATTAGGGTTTACATGGTGTAACCCTAGTTTTGCCACACTATATAAGAAACCCATTGGCTACTAAAATCGGCACCCTAGTGATCTTGGAAGAGCATAGCAGATTTTTTTGTGTGCAAGACATTCTCTCAAGTCCTCCATTGTCGGTGGTGTTGTGTGAAGAATTTGAGGCATCACATTTAGGGTGTTAGACACTTAAAGGTCCAAGGAATCAAGCTACAAGAAAAGGTATGTAATCTAACTACTTTTTGTTATACAAGTACCCATGTTTTGTATGCTAGTTAGGGTAATGCTTTTGAAAATCAAATTGCATGTATAATTAGAGAAAACATAGATCCAAAGCATTTAGGGTTGTATGTGCACCTTAAGGTTGTTAGGATGCTCAAAACCAATCACTATCAGTATTGCGACTATGATAATTGGCCACAATGTTGGCATTTACAGGGTGGGAAAGGATCCCAAAATCGTAATTCTTCACCACATCGAGCCGCCTGCGCTGCCTCATCTTCAGATTCGGCTGATCCATCAGATATCTCAATCTCTTGTGGTCCATGTAAATGATACAATGAACCCTATAAAAGTTGTGACACCAAATCTTGAAGGCAAAAACCACAACCCCCATCTCCAAATCATGAGTAAGATAATTCGCCTCATGACGCTTTAGCTGCCTCGAAGCATAAGCAATCACATGGCCTCTCTACATAAGCACTGTACCTAACCCTGTGATCGAAGCATCACAATAAACCACGAAATCCTCCATGCCATCGGGTAGGGTAAAAATCGGAGCCTCGCACAACTTCTGGCTCAAAGTCTCAAATGTTGCCTGCTAATCAAGCGTCCAACGAAAAGTGGCAATCTTCTTTTCCAGTTTGCTCAAGGGAACTGTGATCATGTACAAGTTATCGATGAACCTTCGATACTACCCTTCTAACCTAAGAAAACTCTAAATCTCATATGGAGTTCTCAGCACCTCCGACTGCATCACGGCCTCGACCTTTGCCAAGTCGACCAAAATCCCTTTCTGATTGACAAGCTTCCCTAGAAACTATACCTCGCGCAACTAGAACTCGCACATGGAGAATTTAGCATAAAGCATCTCCCTCCTCAGAGTCTCTAGAACCTCTCGCAGATGATCCTCATGCTGCTCCTCGGTCTTCGAATAAACCATAATATCATCAATAAATAGAATGACAGACAGATCTAGAATAGGTCTACACACGCGGTTCATGATGTCTATGAACGCGATCGGAGCAATGGTGAGCCCGAAAAGCCTCAGCATGAACTTATAATGGCCATAACGAATTCTAAAAGTAGTCTTCTGCATCTATTCCTGTCTGACCCTCATCCAGTGATATTCTGACTGTAGATCAATCTTGGAGAACCAAGATGCTCCCTGCAGCTGATCAAACAAATCATCGATCTTCGAGATTGGGTAACGGTTTTTTACTGTCAGCTTGTTAATATCCCGCTAATCGATCCACATACTGTGAGAACCATACTTCTTCTTCACAAACAGTATCTGTGCTCCTAGGGCTAACTACTCGGTTTGATAAAGCCCTTGTCTAAAAGATCATGCAGCTGTGTAGAAAACTCTTGCATCTCTGGAGGTACTAACTGGTAAGGTGTCGTGGATATCAGAGCCGTACCTGGAACCAGATCTCTACAGAACTTAACCTTCCCTGTAGAGGCACTCCTTGTAAATCCTATGGGAACACATCGGGATACTCCCGAACAATCTGCAAATCTTCTACCATCTTGTTTCCCTCCTTTCGGGTATCCAACATATAGGCTACAAAACCAGAACAACTTTGTTGAAGATATCTCCTAGCTCTCGTAGCTGAACAAAGAGTTGTTCCAAGATGAGCAACCTTACCATGAATAACTAGTTGTCCCCCACTTGGGGTTCAAACCAAAACTAACTATTGCTTGCAATCGATCATCGCTCCATTATTGTCACACTCTCAAAACCAAAGGAACGGCGGAAACGTTCTGGGGTGGAGGACGTCATGTACAGTATCACAACAATGCAAGTAGTAAACAAGCAACAACATCATCCATTGCATTAATAATATAATTTCATACAAGTGTGTTCCGTCAAGATTTAAAGACACCAAAACAATATACATCAAAATATAAGATGAGTCTTGAACGAGCTCCATCTTCTCAAAACCTGGCTCCGGTACCTGTCTACTGGTGACCTGAGAATACAAGTTATTTTGAAAGAGTTTATCAGCTTTAGAGCTGGTGAGTTCATAAGTATATTAGTGTCTGTGTTTGTATGAAAGCATTTGTAAGATGTTTTGTAAGATGTACTGTGTGTTTGTAAAAGTTTTGTATTTGTTTGAACTATCCTAGAAAACCCTATGTTTCCTACTAAAAGTAGCCTTCTACCAAGGCATCTAGTGTCTGTGTGTGTATCCTTTGTAAAAGTGAGTATTTTCCCAAATCCGACTATCATTAACCAAAAATATAGTTTTTACATTATTGTTTATTGTGTGAAATCACAAAGTAAAATGTAAAGGGGAAAATGTTATAGTACTTTAATGTAGTATTATGAAACTACTGCTGTACTAACTACCTTAAGCCAATTGTATATTTTAAGGTAACATGTGATCGGCCTGTATCTTGCTACCGACTCAATAGTAAAGTGACAATGTAAGATGCCACAAAAATGACGTTTGGCACCCGTAGACTTGCAAGTCCCACTGTAGCGAGCAGCAAGATGTAGGATAGTCAATCCAGTATAGATCTATACACAAACTCATACGCTCCCCAATTAAGGAGATTCTGATATAAAAACAGTCATGGCAGGTAGTGCCATGCCCTGTTTAATGGCTCACATAAATGTATTAATGTAAATGTTATGTGAATTGTGTGCTAGCTGTATTGTGTGTTCTTTCTCTGTCTAGCCTGTATGTTTGTTTCTCATCATTATGTTTCATGTTTGTTTCTCATTATAGTATGTATTGACTCATGTATGAACTGACTCATTGTATGTTTCATCGTTCTAGAAATAGTATCTTCCTAAACTACCCCTATGGTAGCTTACTAGCAATGTATGAACATGTTTGTATACCCTTGCTACCCAAGGGTATGGACTTGAATGAAGGAAAACCTTTTATATCCATATACATATACATAATATATAACTAGGATTCAAACGACCCTCGGACAACTAACCTTGATACCCTAAGACCACAATAAAAACAAGAACAGGAAGCAGGGTAGACTAGCAGTCCTAAGTCCTTCTTAATCCTACTTATATAACTATATTTATATAGATACACATAATATAAGTTAAAAGAGGTTGATTGCAAACCTTTTATATCTATATACATATACATAATATATAACTAGGATTCAAACGACCCTCGGACAACTAACCTTGATACCCTAAGACCACAATCAAACAAGAACAGGAAGCAGGGTAGACTAGCAGTCCTAAGTCCTTCTTAATCCTACTTATATAACTATATTTATATAGATACACATAATATAAGTTAAAAGAGTTTGATAATGTATTTGACAATAAAAGATTTTGTAAAACGGTTTGAGGTAAAACAGTTTGATAAACAGTTTGAAAAGTAAGAAAACCATTTGCTTGGTAGTTATTAATCACATATGATTGATATAATAACTACAATTGTTCAACTTGTATTCCCCCCCATAAAAGCATTTAAAAACATTTAAAAGGTTAATTAAGGGGTATGAACTCACCTGTAGTTAGTGGTTTGGATGAACTGAAGAAATAGGATTGCTAGGTGTCAAGTGAAGACTTGTACACACACAATGATCCTATTTAACATATAAATACAACATATATATATCTAATTAGTCTTTAAACAACTAATTAGCAAAGTTAAGACATCCTAAGACAAGTTAAACACCTTATATAAGTGTTATAAGCCTCAAGGAATGCATCTAAGTGTTGTAGAACAATGCTATAGGGTTTAGGGTTCAAAAGAAACCCTAACTTGAGTTTACGGTTTTGTGACCTCAACCCAATGGGTTTACGGTCATAAATCCTAGAGTTTACGGCCGTAAACTCCCCCTCTTTTGACCATTTGTTGCTTTGAAGGTTTCTAAGTCCATTGAAGTGTTTCCACTTGAAGTATAAGCCTAAGGAAGAAGCTAGGGCACAATTTTACTCCTATTTGGAGTTTACGGCCCAAAGACCACATCCCTTTGGGTTTACGGTCGTAAACCCTTATGGATGTTAGTATTTTGATGATTTGAAGTCCTTAACACATCAAGGTAAGGATCCAAGTTAGTTAACTAGGCTTAGGAAGGGACTAGGGACATTTTGGTCCCTTAAAATGGGTTTACGGTTCAAGAATGTTCTTGGACCGTAAACACCATTTTCTTGGTGTTTCTTAGATGTTTTCATGTTATAATGAAGTATAGCAAGCTTAAACACACTCTAGGATAGAAGTACTTACTATATGAAAGCTTGAAATGAGCCAAAATGCCAAGAACACTAGTGTGTGTTCTTGGTGTTCTTGGTGAAAATGGAAGAATCAACCTTTTGGAATGATTTCACGGTTAGAAAGGTGTTAAAACACTAGATTAAGTGATCTACTAACTTGAAATGGTTGAAAACACTTACTAGATCGAGATCTGGAATAAATCCCGGGATGATACTTGAGAGGATTTGCTTTTGTTCTTGAGAAATTTGGAAAAATGACATAAAATGACAAGTGTCATATATATACTCCAAATTTCTGGGTTTTTGGCTGAAACTATTTTATTCCGGCAGTAAACTCCAATTTCTTGAAGTTTAGGAATAACAGTGTTGCACTATAACCCTAGGGCATCCTCTCTCCTGGTATCTCCTAAAGTGTAAATCCTAAAATAATCAAACTTAATCCAAAAGTCTGAAAATTTAACTGTAACTGATTTGACTTCTATTGAATTGACATGTTGTACATAATAGAAATTTTGGGTTGTCACATCATCCCCTCCTTAGAAGGAATTTCGTCCCGAAATTAGAATTTAAGCAAATAAGTAGTTACAAGGAACTAAGTAAAAAGACGAGGATATTTCAGTTTCATCTGATCCTCTTGCTCCCAAGTGAATTCAGGTCCTCTCTTGGCGTTCCAGCGAACCTTCACTATCGGGATGCGGCTTTGTTTCGTTTGCTTGACCTCCCGGTCCATGATCTCTACTGGTTCTTCCACGAAGTTGAGGCTCTCGTTGATCTCGATCTCGTCGAGTGGGATTACAAGAGTCTCATCGGATAGACACTTTTTCAAGTTCGAGACGTGGAAGGTAGAATGTACGTTACTGAGTTCGCTCGGTAAGTTAAGTTTGTAAGCTACTGGGCCGATTCTGGCAAGAATCTCGAAAGGCCCAATGTACCTTGGATTTAGCTTTCCACGCTTTCCGAAACGTATCAAGCCCTTCCAGGGTGAGACCTTCAATAGAACATGGTCGCCCACCTGGAATTCCAACGGTTTCCTTCGTTTATCAGCGTAGCTTTTCTATCGGTCTCTGGAGGCTTTCAGTCGTTCACGAATCTGAACGATCTTCTCCGTCGTTTCCCGTATGATCTCTGGACCTGTGAGAGTGCTTTCAGGAACTCGTCCCTTAGCTAACTGGGTATCACCCACCTCAGCCCAGCACAGAGGGGATCTGCACTTTCGGCCATAGAGGGCCTCGAATGGAGCAGCCTTTATGCTTGTGTGATAACTGTTGTTGTAGGAAAATTCTACAAGGGGTAAATGAGTATCCCATGTTTTCCCAAAGTCGATCACACAGGCTCGCAACATGTCCTCTAAGGTTTGGATAGTCCTCTCACTTTGCCCGTCTGTCTGCGGATGGTAGGCTGTACTCATGTCCAGCCTAGTTCCTAAGGAACCTTGTAGCGATTGCCAGAACCTAGAAGTGAACCTACTATCTCTGTCCGAGATAATGGATATAGGATCACCATGCAGTCATACAATCTCTCTAATGTAAGTTCTTGTAAGCTTCTCCATCTTGTCTGTCTCTTTGATAGGCAGGAAGTGCGCGGACTTGGTCAATCTGTCGACGATGACCCATATGGTATCAAGTCCACCCGTTGTCTTGGGCAACTTGGTTATGAAATCCATGGTGATCCGCTCCCACTTCCATTCTGGGATCTCAGGCTGTTGAAGAAGGCCTGAGGGTTTCTGGTACTCGACCTTGACCTTTGCACAAGTAAGGCATTTACTTACGAAGGTAGCAATCTCTGCTTTCATGTTAGGCCACCAGTATAACTTTTTAAGATCCAGATACATCTTATCTGAACCTGGGTGAACGGAATAACGAGTGTTGTGCGCCTCATTCATGACCAAGTCTCTGAAACCACCTAGTTTAGGGGTCCAGATCCGATCCATGAGATAAAAAGCTCCGCCACCCTTAACTTCCAAGTTCTTATCCATCCCTCGCAGGGATTCACTGGTCACATTTTCAGGCTTCAAAGCGTCGAGCTGAGCCGCCTGTATTTGTGTGGATAAGTGTGAATGGATAGTCATAGTCAATGACTTGACTTTACGACCAGAATATTCTTTCCGACTTAGGGCGTCTGCTACCACATTGGCCTTGCCGGGATGATAATGAATTTCGCATTCGTAGTCACTGAGTAGCTCGACCCACCGTCGTTGTCTCATGTTGAGCTCCTTCTGATCGAATATGTGTTGTAGGCTCTTGTGGTCCGTAAAGATTGTGCTCTTTGTACCGTACAGGTAGTGTCTCCAGATCTTCAAAGCAAATACAACTGCTCCTAGTTCAAGATCGTGCGTCGTATAGTTGACCTCATGTGTTTTCAGCTGCCTCGAGGCATAGGCGATGACCTTACCTCGCTGCATCAGAACACATCCGAGACCTTGGTTCGATGCATCGCAATTGACAACGAAGTCTTCTATCCCTTCGAGGAGGGATAGTATTGGTGCAGTGCACAAGGCTCGTTTGAGCGTTTGGAACGCTCTCTCCTGCTTTTCTTCCCAGTCAAAGGATACGCCCTTCTGGGTAAGTGTTGTAAGAGGCTTCGCAATGCGGGAGAAGTTCTGAATGAATCGGCGATAGTAGCCAGCGAGGCCTAGAAATTGACGAATTTCTGTAGGCGTCTTCGGTGCTGACCAGCTCTCAATGGCTTTGATTTTGGATGGGTCTACGTGGATTCCCTCTTCGCTAACCACGTGTCCTAAGAATTCGACTCGTCGGATCCAAAATTCGCATTTCGAGAATTTCGCAAAAAGCTTCTCCGCGCGCAGGGTTTCTAAGACTTGTCGCAGATGTTGACTATGTTCTTCCTTACTACGAGAGTAGATAAGTATGTCATCGATGAAGATGATGACGAACTGATCCAAGTAAGGACGACACACCCTATTCATTAAGTCCATGAATACAGCGGGCGCGTTTGTTAATCCGAACGGCATCACTACGAATTCGTAGTGCCCATAACGAGTTCGGAAGGCTGTCTTTGGAACATCCTCCCCTAGCACTCGTAACTGGTGATATCCGGATCTTAAGTCGATTTTGGAAAAGAAATTCGCCCCTTGAAGTTGATCGAATAAATCGTCTATCCTAGGCAAAGGATAACGATTCTTGACAGTCAGTTTGTTGAGCTCCCTGTAGTCGATGCACATACGAAACGATCCGTCTTTCTTCTTGACGAACAAGACTGGAGCTCTCCAGGGTGAGAAGCTTGGTCTTATAAAGCCCTTGCTGAGCAGTTCGTTAAGTTGACAGGATAGTTCTTGCATCTCTGCAGGTGCTAGACGATAAGGCGATTTGGCTACGGGGGTAGCCCCTGGAACTAAGTCGATTCTGAACTCGACTTGTCGTTGCGGAGGTAATCCTGGTAGCTCTTCTGGAAAGACGTCGGGAAAGTCGTGTACTACTGGAATTTTCTGAATAGATTTAGTTGCTTGGCTCACATCGACAACATGAGCAAGGAATGCGCGACATTCCTTTCGCAAGAATTTCTGAGCTTGAATGCTCGAGATTATACGAAGGTTTGTGCCGGGTTTGTCGCCATAAACTACTAGGGTTTCGCCAGACGAAAGATTAAGGCGGACTGCCTTTTCGTAACACATGATGTCGGCACGCTGAAGACTCAACCAATCCATGCCAATGATGACGTCGAAACTTTTAATTGAGACTGGCATGAGATCGATCGAGAATGAATGGCTATCTAAAGTTAAGGTACACCCTATGTATATGCAGCTAGTGCTCTCTGTCTTCCCATTAGCCATTTCTATTGTGAACGGTTCTTTGAGTGCTCGTGATTTTTGCTTAAGTAAATGAGCAAATTTTTGATTCACGAAGCTCCTCTCCGCTCCACTATCAAATAGTATACAAGCATAAGAGTTGTCGAGGAGAAACGTACCAGTGACCACGGTGGGGTCGGCAACCGCCTCCTCATGGCCTATAGCCAGAACTCTTCCTACTCCACCGGCAGTCCCTGACTTGGGGCAGTTCCTTTTGTAGTGGCCCACATCGCCACAGTTGTAGCAAGATTGGCCCACTCCAGCGCCGGGGACTTGGGTGATTGGCCTTGCCGGAGATTTACAGAAACGGGTTGTATGCCCCTTCCTATTGCAGTTTACACACTGCATGTCCCGACAGGCTCCCATATGATGGTAGTTGCACTTGTTGCATAAAGGCAAACTTCCAGAATACTGCTTTATTGGGATAGCAGTAGTGGCAGGTGCTGTCGCACTATGAACTACCACCGTCTGCTGTTTCTTCGCAGCTTTCTTCTTTTTCTTGTCATCCCAAAATTTCCGTTTGGACTCTACAGTTCTGGCGGTTTTTGAGATGGCCAGGGTAGTTGTTGCAGCCGGGGTACGGGCCCCGTGGTCAACTAGCTGCTGTGCCAATCGCTTGGCACTATCAAAAGTAGTGGGGCGTGATGACAAGACATTTCCCTGGTATGGTGGCACCAGCCCCCGTATATACCTCTCAATCTTCTTTCCCTCTGTATGAATCATGTTGGGACAGAGGGCCACCAGTTCACAGAACCTGGCGGTATATGCTACGATGTCGGTGCCTTTCATGGTTAGGCGCCAAAGTTCTTCCTCCAGCTTTTGGATCTCGCCCCTCGGGCAGTACTCCTCAATCATGAGGTCTTTTAAAGTATCCCAGCCCATATCATTTGCCACTGAAAGAGATAGTGACTTAACATGGCTATTCCACCATGTTAGGGCTCTGGTTTCAAAGGTGCAAGCAGCGAACTTCACCTTGCTCCCTTCTGGACAAGAGCAGATTGCGAAAACCGATTCGGTTTTCTCAAACCACTGCGAGAGTACAATGACTCCGCCAGTTCCTCTGAAGGATAATGAGTTGCAGTTTGTAAAATCTTTGTAGGAGCACTCTCTCGAGCGCACATGGGTTTCAACCTGTATTGTTGGAATAGGAGTCCCTCCTCCAGTGGAACTTGAAGAATGATACTCAGCCATGGCCGTTGCCACAGCCGCAGCTACAGCAGCATTGAGGGCTGCTGTATCAAATTGAGGAATAGGTGGTGGAGGATTACGTCTTGTTGACTTACGTGGAGGCATCTTTTAGCTGAAAGTTTAGAATGAATAAGATATTGATAAGAATTTGACATGAACATTGATGAGAATGACTCATGGACTAACTCTCCATAGCGCAACAGCATAATTAAATGGAATACTGGAATGAAGATGAAAGCATTTGGATAATAATTTCCATTAGATTTTCATATCTGTCAAAGATATTGGAATTACAGATGTAATGAGTTTGGGGAAAAATGACCTAGAAGTAGGTCTTACATCAACCAAGATGGGAAAATTTTGACAGCATACTACCTAATCAAAACCTAGCAGGTCTAAGATTTATAAGGATAGGAAATTAGACTTAAGTTTTTACATAACTAAGTTATATCCAAAAGAGAAATCGGTAAGATTTTAACGACGACGAGAACTGCTTGAGTGAGTCCTTGAATCCGATAGGAGACGCTCTATGTCCCTCACACGCCTATCAGACCTTGCTTGCTGAGCTCGAAGTTCCCTGACTTCGGCTCGGGTTTCAGCAAGTTCCCTCTGAAGCATTGCATTGCTAACCTGAGCCCTTTCATGAGCGGACTCCAGCTGGCGAATGCGGATAGTGTTAATACCAGAATTGGCATCCACTTCTACTACCCGGTCGATAGCTGCTCGACCCTGCTCGGTGTTCCGAGCAATCCTACGAACCATGATAGGTAGGACCCTATCAGCTGAACCTCCTTCAGTGAGGTTGTAGAAGCTTCTGTCTCCATTGAAAGGAAAAGGTTGACCTTGTTCCTGACTCCACCTATTCAAGTTTGTGGCCCACAAAGGTGTGGGTCCTTGAAATACGGGACGAGGGTTTGGGTTTTGAACAGCTGGGGGTTGGTTGTTGACTTCTGGCTCCGAGTCGGAACCATCAGAAAAACCTTCAGCTTCATAATCATCTAAAGGAATTGGGTGATTATCTTCTGGTTCTTCTTCCAGCCATTCTGCGTTGTCGTGGTTGGGAAAGTACGGGTCTCCGGGAAGATAAAATCCAGCCATTAAATCTACGCAAGAAAAGGGATATAAGGAATAACTAAATTAAACTAACTAACTAAATAAATAATTATAAGATGATCTTTATCAGTTGCCTCAATACTTGTTTAAAGCATACCAGTTATATGTCATGCAGACGGGATAGACGTTCGAATAAGTAACCCTAACCCTAAGCCCACAACCAAACAAGGAACATGAAGTAAGGCAAAGATCACAGATTCTAAGTCTATGACATCCTAGTACATATAACTTTAGTGTATCCACTAAACAACCATTGATATACTAATAAAGACCTTTAGTTCTTGAATAAGTAATTATAGTAACACAAAATACTCCTATAGTATTTTAAGTTTAATGTTTTGTTCTACTGTTCTTGTTGTAGAAGTGTTGGTAAGTTTTTAGACTTGTTGCAACCTCACAACCACACTTAGGCACATGCTAATCACTCCTCGGATAATGTAGTTGATCAGGCTACATCTTCCCAGGGTTG
This sequence comes from Lactuca virosa, assembly GCF_052849685.1. Taxonomy (NCBI): domain Eukaryota; kingdom Viridiplantae; phylum Streptophyta; class Magnoliopsida; order Asterales; family Asteraceae; genus Lactuca; species Lactuca virosa. Next base: position 322,189,833 of record NC_136428.1, read on the forward strand.
ACCATATGTCTCTAAGTCTGCTTATGCTGTCCACCAATCGTAATACTTTTGTTCTGTCCTAGTGACACTGATTTTAGTATGAATGCAGGTATGTATACTTTATTAAATATTTTATTATTTAAAGTATAACTCTTCATCAGAGTATTTTAAATCCCGCTTGTGTTTATAGTTCGTATATCTTTTATGGGTTGATACACTCGATTCACTATAAACAATGCTCTGATACCAATCTGTCACACCCTCAAAACCAAAGGATCGGCGGAAACGTTCTGGGGTGGAGGACGTCATGTACAGTATCACAACAATGCAAGTAGTAAACAAGCAAAAACATCATCCATTGCAATAATAATATAATTTCATACAAGTGTGTTCCGTTAAGATTTAAAGACACCAAAACAATATACATCAAAATATAAGATGAGTCTTGAACGAGCTCCATCTTCTCAAAACCTGGCTTCGGTACCTGTCTACTGGTGACCTGAGAATACAAGTTATTTTGAAAGAGTTTATCAGCTTTAGAGCTGGTGAGTTCATAAGTATATTAGTGTCTGTGTTTGTATGAAAGCATTTGTAAGATGTACTGTGTGTTTGTAAAAGTTTTGTATTTGTTTGAACTATCCTAGAAAACCCTATGTTTCCTACTAAAAGTAGCCTTCTACCAAGGCATCTAGTGTCTGTGTGTGTATCCTTTGTAAAAGTGAGTATTTTCCCAAATCCGACTATCATTAACCAAAAATATAGTTTTTACATTATTGTTTATTGTGTGAAATCACAAAGTAAAATGTAAAGGGGAAAATGTTATAGTACTTTAATGTAGTATTATGAAACTACTGCTGTACTAACTACCTTAAGCCAATTGTATATTTTAAGGTAACATGTGATCGGCCTGTATCTTGCTACCGACTCAATAGTAAAGTGACAATGTAAGATGCCACAAAAATGACGTTTGGCACCCGTAGACTTGCAAGTCCCACTGTAGCGAGTAGCAAGGTGTAGGATAGTCAATCCAGTATAGATCTATACACAAACTCATACGCTCCCCAATTAAGGAGATTCTGATACAAAAATAGTCATGGCAGGTAGTGCCATGCCCTGTTTAATGGCTCACATAAATGTATTAATGTAAATGTTATGTGAATTGTGTGCTAGCTGTATTGTGTGTTCTTTCTCTGTCTAGCCTGTATGTTTGTTTCTCATCATTCTGTTTCATGTTTGTTTCTCATTATAGTATGTATTGACTCATCTATGAACTGACTCATTGTATGTTTCATCGTTCTAGAAATAGTATCTTCCTAAACTACCCCTATGGTAGCTTACTAGCAATGTATGAACATGTTTGTATACCCTTGCTACCCAAGGGTATGGACTTGAATGAAGGAAAAACTTTTATATCTATATACATATACATAATATATAACTAGGATTCAAACGACCCTCGGACAACTAACCTTGATACCCTAAGACCACAATCAAACAAGAACAGGAAGCAGGGTAGACTAGCAGTCCTAAGTCCTTCTTAATCCTACTTATATAACTATATTTATATAGATACACATAATATAAGTTAAAAGAGGTTGATTGCAAACCTTTTATATCTATATACATATACATAATATATAACTAGGATTCAAACGACCCTCGGACAACTAACCTTGATACCCTAAGACCACAATCAAACAAGAACAGGAAGCAGGGTAGACTAGCAGTCCTAAGTCCTTCTTCATCCTACTTATATAACTATATTTATATAGATACACATAATATAAGTTAAAAGAGTTTGATAATGTATTTGACAATAAAAGAGTTTGTAAAACAGTTTGAGGTAAAACAGTTTGATAAACAGTTTGAAAAGTAAGAAAACCATTTTCTTGGTAGTTATTAATCACATGTGATTGATATAATAACTACAATTGTTCAACTTGTATTCCCCCCCTTAAAAGCATTTAAAAACATTTAAAAGGTTAATTAAGGGGTATGAACTCACCTGTAGTTGGTGGTTTGGATGAACTGAAGAAATAGGATTGCTAGGTGTCAAGTGAAGACTTGTACACACACAATGATCCTATTTAACATATAAATACAACATATATATATCTAATTAGTCTTTAAACAACTAATTAGCAAAGTTAAGACATCCTAAGACAAGTTAAACACCTTATATAAGTGTTATAAGCCTCAAGGAATGCATCTAAGTGTTGTAGAACAATGCTATAGGGTTTAGGGTTCAAAAGAAACCCTAACTTGAGTTTACGGTTTTGTGACCTCAACCCAATGGGTTTACGGTCGTAAACCCTAGAGTTTACGGCCGTAAACTCCCCCTCTTTTGACCATTTGTTGATTTGAAGGTTTCTAAGTCCATTGAAGTGTTTCCACTTGAAGTATAAGCCTAAGGAAGAAGCTAGGGCACCATTTTACTCCTATTTTGAGTTTACGGCCCAAAGACCACATCCCTTTGGGTTTACGGTCGTAAACCCTTATGGATGTTGGTATTTTGATGATTTCAAGTCCTTAACACATCAAGGTAAGGATCCAAGTTAGTTACCTAGGCTTAGGAAGGGACTAGGGACATTTTGGTCCCTTAAAATGGGTTTACGGTTCAATAATGTTCTTGGACCGTAAACACCATTTTCTTGGTGTTTCTTGGATGTTTTCATGTTATAATGAAGTATAGCAAGCTTAAACACACTCTAGGATAGAAGTACTTACTATATGAAAGCTTGAAATGAGCCAAAATGCCAAGAACACTAGTGTGTGTTCTTGGTGTTCTTGGTGAAAATGGAAGAATCAACCTTTTGGAATGATTTCACGGTTAGAAAGGTGTTAAAACACTAGATTAAGTGATCTACTAACTTGAAATGGTTGAAAACACTTACTAGATCGAGATCTGGAATAAATCCTGGGATGATACTTGAGAGGATTTGCTTTTGTTCTTGAGAAATTTGGAAAAATGACATAAAATGACAAGTGCCATATATATACTCCAAATTTCTGGGTTTTTGGCTGAAACTATTTTATTCCGGCAGTAAACTCCAATTTCTTGAAGTTTAGGAATAACAGTGTTGCACTATAACCCTAGGGCATCCTCTCTCCTGGTATCTCCTAAAGTGTAAATCCTAAAATAATCAAACTTAATCCAAAAGTCTGAAAATTTAACTGTAACTGATTTGACTTCTATTGAATTGACATGTTGTACAGAATAGAAATTTTGGGTTGTCACAATTATCGACCAATCCATCCCTACGATAACCTTTCTCTCATGCAAAGGAATAGGAACGAATTTGATCAGATACGTCTCTCGAAATAACTCCAAAATACAACCATAATGAACCCCTGATACTCTCACTGGACGATCTTTGGTGATCTCCACCTCCAGTAGATGATCAAGCTCCCAAGGAGCGTCACCAAATCTCTTGTTGAGTGCAAGAGATATGACCGATGATGTGACACTCGAATAAAAAAGAACCAAGGCCAAAACACCGTTCACTAATAAAATCCATATATGATTACATACACATTAATAAAAAAACAAATAAACAATAAATAAGATAGGGAGAAGATCCATACCAGTAACTACATCTGGTGCTGCAAGAGCCTCCTCGACTGTTAGTTGGAAAGCTCGACTCCTCACAACTGGCCCCTCCACCTTGCCCTGATGGTCAACGGTAATCCTCAATGTCGTTGGAGCGGGAGCTGCAACATCACCTACTTTCAGACTAGGACAATTGGCCTTCTTGTGGCCTCTCTGATTGCAATGGAAGCAAATTAGTCCTGATACCAAGGTATAATCCTTACTCATGTGACCTATCTTTCCGCATCTATAGTAGCCTGAACCACCTACCCGAAACACCCCATTGTGCCCTTTCCCGCACTTGCCGCAACGGATCCCGCCCTGCTGGCCTCTAGAATGTGAATCAAAAGTCTTTGTCTTCTTAGCTGAGCCCTCAGAAACTTGTACCTGAACTGACTTTCGCTTCAAACGAAGCTCCATCTCAATCACCCGCTTGCGGTCCCTATCAATAATGTCCTCCAATGTACGACATGCCAAAAAGCTAACGAACTCTATCATCTCATCCCTTAACATACTGTGATACCAGGTCTTCATCATCTCCTCATCCACATCATACTGCGGAATCAACAATTCCCTTTTCCTAAACCGAGCGGTGATCTCCGCCACCATCTCCATAGTTTGTCTAAGATCATGAAACTCACTCACTAAATGTTGCACCTCAATAGCTGGTGCAAACTCTGCTCTAAATCTGGTCACAAATTCAGGCAAGATCATGGCCTCCACAACTGGTGCTCCCAGAGCATGGTCGACCTCCTCCCACTAGTCCCGTGCTCGATCTCTTAGCAAACAAGAAACATACCTCACTTTCAACCTATCAGCGTAGAGGCTCGTCATATATGTAATCTCCATATCTACAACCCACCTCCTTCTGATAATGGGGTCCTTCTTCCCATATAAATTTGGTGCACCACAAGCGCGACAATCCTTGAACGATAGTGTGCGTGCACCCAAATGTCTAGCATCTATATCTGCCTGAAAAGCCTATAAGCGCTCCACCATCAACTCCATAATCCTTTCCTTGATCGACTTAAACATCACATGGTTAGCATCATGGATACCTCGTGTAATCTCAGATGCAATAAACTTGCATAAACATGTATGAATATGTTTGACACTAGATCCCGAACCTGAACCAGAAGCTCCTCCTTGTGCCATCACCTTACTAAAAATAAACAATGCAACTATTACAAAACACTCGGAGAACTCCACACTACAAGCTCATTAGTAACTCTGTGACCTACCTTGGTTCGATTACTGATTGTGTGCTTTGAGTAGTATGGGCCCAATACTACCTTCCTCACCTAAACATACTTTCCCCAAGGGTTGTCCCGAATCCTCCAAGTTGATTCTCTATTATCTTCACTCGAATGGCAAAATTCCCTATGTGCTAACACCTCCTACGCTTTACTAAGGTTCCCTCTACACCACTCTCCTCTATTAGATACATAAAAAAACTCCCCCTAATACCTTGTAACTACCTCTCGAATATAGTTACATACTACGGGCACCAGATAATCCTTTGACTGCAAGGTATCACGCTATAATGGTTGGACTTAGACAAGAGCTATGAAATAGAGTTAAACCTAACTTTCTAAAATTATCTAATCCCCATAACATGTAACTTAACGTCTACGCATAATAGTTAGTTAATATTAACGGAAGTCTCTAAAGCACTAAACAAGCAACATTTAAGCATCGAGTAATCCATAACAAAGCATAACCTAATCAGGCTAGTCTATCTAATATCTGGATCCATACTAGCATGCAGTTCTCATATACTCAAATCAACATTAATCATAGAACATGTATGGGTATTTTGGGAAATACATACTTAAGCTCGACTGATTGCATGCATCACACTCCTTTTTTCTATAAAAACGCTTTAGAAAATCATTTATTTTATGAAATTTTTTACCAATTCCTAAGTTTGAGTTCAGACACACTTGAGAGAGCGCCTGACTCCCTCAAACCAGAGCATTGATACCAACTTGTAACACCACTAAAATATTCCATGTAAATTTTTTTTAATGTCTACCAAAACCATTATACCACATACACTTGAGCTCCTCCCTTTGGAACCGGAAGTACCTGAAAATAAACATAGAGCTGGAAGCACAAAGCTTAATGAGTTCCCAAAAATACCACATACCATACATACAATTTCCTTGGGCTACCCCCATGTTCTTACAATCCAAGTGTCGTGGGCTACACTGATGATTTTTCATGCAATTGACATAGGTCACTCTCATGGTCTTTCATACAAACGTCATGGGCTACCCCAATGGTCTTTCATGAAATTTTCCATGGGATGCCCTCATGGTCTTTCGTACAAATGACATGGGCTACCGCCAAGGTCTTCCATGAAAGTATCACAAAGACAACTAAAATATTACACAATTTAGTGGGACGATATTGATGCCTTCGATTATAAGTACAATGTAAAAACTCACCTCAACCCGAAGATAAAACAATGTCACACTCAAGCTTCTTCTATATAAGGTCCTCATACTGAACATATCCAAAACAACCTTAATTAATAATTTTGGTGATAATCCATAATCAAGGGTCTATTACATACTTTCTCTCTTTAGGGTAAAAGACCATTTTACCCTTCCAAGGCTAGTCCCTTCCAAACATGGCCTAAATCCCTCAGAATGACTAATTCTTGTTCTAGGGATATGTCATGCATACTCCTTCTATATGCCTTGTGTAGAGTGTTTCCATAGAAAATGGGACCAAACCAGGCTACGTGTTACGTTGCCAGGTTTACAGCCTGCGTAACTTTGCAGTTTGCCAAATCCCACATTAAGCCCTTAATGTCTTAAGACCAAGCGTTTTACACTTAGATCTGAAACTAATGGACATATAAAAGGATAAACTTCCCGACTTTATGCATTTTCATGTCTTAATAGAGCCCAAATCCAAACCCTAGGTCCATACCACCCTTTAATGAACCTAAACCCCTGCATGGGTGAAATATAGAAACAAAGATTTCATTTTCATGACATATGATCCTTAGAAACAATAGAACATGACAACATTAAGCTCTGGAGTAGCTTTTACTCACAAGAACCAAAACCATGGGAACAAAAGCTAGAAAACCAAGAATCTAACACAGATCAAAACCATGGAACCATAAAGGTGAGAGATTTATACCTCCCGAAGTTTGTAAAAGAGATGAAAGATCTGGATCTTCAAGCTTAAGCCACACTAATCCACAATGATATACTTCTCATTATTCAATATGCACCAAGAACACACAAAAGGACAAAAACAAGCACACAAGGGATTAGGTTTTCGAAATGATAGCTTGGGAGAGTGGTGACAGATGATAATGAAGGCCTCAATGGACTTTACATCTTTAAATAGGGTCTCAACCCTAAGAATTAGGGTTTGGGTTCTGAGTAATTACGCCCTGCATAAGGATTGTACACCCTGCGTAAGTATCAGACGTTGTGACTTTTATTCTAGTATGATAACAGTTGTAGAAAGAATCAATCAATAATAATTTGTATTCCACACACCTTTAAAGTCTATCACTTAGGCTTGGATCCTACTATTCAAAATTTGGGTACTTTTTGTCCATATGGAATGTCAAGGTGTGTTTACACTTAGTCACGTCCCTAAGAGTTCATGTAGCGATATCCAACATTGTGAGGTGAATCTACTATCTCTTATTCGAGATAATTGAAATCGACACCTCGTGCATTTCTATTTGTTTCTTGAGTTAAGTCTTGGTAAGCTTTTCCATCTTACTCATTCTATTTGTTCGACAGAAAGTGGACAGACTTAACCACTACCCAATTAGTATCGAAAACAATATTTGTCTTGGGTAGTTATGTTAAGAGGTTCATTAAAATGTACCCCCGCTTCCACTCAGGCATTTCCGAATATTGGAGTAAACCCGAGAATTTCTGATATCGTTGAACTGGTGCATTCAAATTTGATTTATAACTCATAGCGTTCTGTTATCCCTGAGCTTGCTTCACTTATCCATTCCCCGCGAAGCTTCACTCTTGATGTTTTCCTCTTTTAGATATTCGAGTTGAGCTTTTTAAATATGTTTGGTAATGTTGGAAGGGATAGTCATTGCTCAATGATTTCACCCGACAAGATTTGGCTTGTTCTTTTTTGCTCAAGGCATCTGCTGCCACATCATCCTTGTCTTTTTGTATCAACACACATCATAATCCTTGATGAGACATGACGTGGTATTCAACAAGGTCTTTAGTTCCTTCAGGAATAGATAGGATTGGTATGCTACAAAACATAGGTTTGAACTTTTTGGAAAGCTATTTCTTGCTTATGTTCCCAGTTGGACTTTGTTTCCTTTAGTGTTCGTGCAGTTGGTATTTTGGATATCATAGAGAAGGTCTTAATGAACCTCTAGTAATAGCTAACAAGATCTAGGAATTGGCGCACTTCTGTTGGCGTTCGATGCTTCCTAGTTCTTGATTGCTTCGATTTTCATGGAATCCATGTATTTTATTTTGTTGTTAAAGTTCCAACGTCCATTTATTGGGGAGGAATATTTTCTTAATCCTCCACATTTTATCAAAGCCTTCATTTCTGGTGAAGAAGTCCTTATTTAATCATCCATATTTGATTAAATCCTTCATGTGATTTCTTGTAGCTTGCTTAGTAGTTCCTGCCTCTCTGATGGAGTTCACTGGTGAGGAGACTTTGCTATTGGTGCTGCACTCGAGACCAAGTCGGTTTGAAAATTGATTTCTAAACTGGGGTAAATAAGGTAGATCTTCAGGGAGTACATCAGGATATGTTTCATACTCGAGGTATGTCTTTCTATTCTATGTTCTTTTGTCTACTACATGTCTCAAACAATCATATTTCTTCATGTGTAATTACTTCTAATTATTTGCTTCAGAGACTAGTTCATGGTTTCGATCTCTCTCGATATCTTAGGTGATTAGGGTCACTTTATCAGTTAAGGGGTTCCGTACAATGTTTTCGTAGTGCAATAATTTAACCTCACACGGAAGAAATCAGTTCATATAACATCGTGGAAACTTTCGAAAGTCATAGATGTAAAATTAATATAAAAGAAGTTTTTTTATGTGTTAAATGAAATTTATTAGAATTACATGAGTATCTTTTCGCTAGTTCACTAGTCGTCCCTACTCTAACAGTTTTATCCAACCTACTGGATTTGTGATTTTAAATGCGTTTAATATTCATGGTTCATAAAATTACTTATGCATATCTGAATCAACGTATTTCAGTATATGAGTGGTTGAATGAGAAACGTACCATTCACTGTAGATAGTTCCTGGAATTCACCTCCATATCCAATGATGGTTGATCTGGCTTAAGCTTCACTTCCTGGATTATCATTTTGGGCAGTTCCCCTTAAAATGTCCGATTTCACCACATCTACAACAAGTTTTTCTCCCAATAGTGCCTATTCCAATTCTTCCTCCAACATTCGGACTCTGGTTAGTTGTTGTAGGTGTTGAGTTTCTGCAAAATTTGGCAGTGTGCCTCTTTTTTTTGCAACTATTGTAGTAGTAACATTCGCCCACATGCTGACGGTTGCCCTGGTTGCATAACGGTTGTTTACCGACATACTGTTTCCTTTAAGGAGTTGGTGTGGCATAAATTTGCTTGGTGTTTCATTTCTTGCATGAGGTTTGGCTTGAGGTTCCTATATAATTATCAGTGTACTTCCTTTTTTATTCTTAACTCTCCTGGCATCCTCTTTCTTTATCATGATGAACCCATTAGTTCATTAAAGTAATGGGCAATCTCTTGGCATTGTTGTAGGTGTAGGGTCTGAGGGATGTAACCATCTCTCATATTTCTAAGGTAAGACTTTTTACGTACCTATCGAACTTCTTGTCCTCTGTGGTTAAAGAACTAGGACATAGAATTGCGAGATCATCGAATCGGGGTGATTAAGCTAAAATTTTCGTTCCTTTAATGGTTAAGTTCCATAGTCATTTTTTCCAGTTTTTGTAATTCATCCCTAGGGAAGTATTTTCCTATGAGCATTAGCTTTAGATCTTCCCAAGTTATGGCATAAGCTAAGTCAATGCCAATATCTCTCGTATTTTCGTTCCACTAAGCAAGAGATACGTTCATGAAGGTGCATGTAGTAAGCTTAACAGACTGTTGAGGAATATTTATTCCATATTTTCGATCCACAAAGTTAACCCTATAACACCTTCATTTTCGTAAAAGGATCTGAGTTGGTAGTTCAAGAACTCTTCATAAGTGCATATCCTTGGAATGTCATTGTTACTTCCACGGATAACGCTTCCAATTCTACTTCGTTCAGCGGTGTTGTTCATGTTGGATTTGTAAGTGGCCAAGGTGTTAGCTACTTGTTGCTCGATCATTAACTCAATTGTAGTCGCGTCAAGTGATGGTGTGAGTGTTAAATGACCACTTGTTGATCTCTTGTTGAGACATCGATTCTTCCTATTACAATCGGCTTAGAGAAAAATAAGACGCATGAAAATATCATTGTAATTATAAGCGATAACACTACAATTAATTGTGTCGAATGTTCTTAACTGACATAGGGTTCTTCCAATAATAGTTTTACTATGAGCATTATTTATATACAGTACTGTAAATAGTGGAATCTACATGAAGTGTGAGTACAAAGGAAACTATTGAGTATTGGGACCAATTGTGCAAATTTACGAAGAAAATGTTGTAGAGAGTTTACCACTAATCAATGTTTTTTAGTCCTATCTCAAGGATTGTGGTTTCTGTTTACTTGAATAAAGAAGTTTTGGAAACTTAGATGATATTTCCAAAAACTTTCATATTTTTTATTTTTGATGATTCTATTGTCTGTGCCTTTGAAAATGGGCTATGAAAGACGAAGGGCAAGTGCAGGCGCCCTACATTTGAACTTGGATGGTTCAACCATAAGTTGGTCAGTTCACAACAGAAAGAATTAGAGTGATTGAATACTTAATAGGTAATTCATGATTTTTCACGAACGCGCGTATTTATTAAGGTATTCATGAGTTTCTACTAGTAATGTGCGCAGAGAATCGAGGTCGTGTGCTTAGTGTTCAAAAATAAAAACAAGATATGACTGATATTTATGAGGTTTTGAGTCTTATGCAGACCCAAAGTAAATATTTATCAAATATTTATTAGGTGTTTACCAAAAATTTTGAGGGTTCCAATTCGTTTCTTTGTATCTTGAAACTGTGAACTTCCTTGAGTTTTCTTACAATCACCAAGCGTTTTTGTCAATCAGCTACCGTCTCTAAGTTCAATTGTGCATTGGTCTAACCATAACTAAACATAGGTGATCCGTCTACGCTTAGTTGTGTTTTGACCCATGTACAACAAAAACTTAGCTAAGGCATTTAACCTGAAACCTTGCATTGTACTCACATGGAGGGTTTAAACTTTTTATATTTCAAGTTGTATGTACATGTGTTCTCATCGCAAGAATGAGTTTATGTATAACTATATATCATGTATTTTGTTGTGTTCACGAGTATTATTAATTATGATTTGTTACATCAGGTCTAGCTGATAAGGCTCCGCTCAGTCGGGATAGTCGGAGGGCGGGACCATTTGGCATATAGCCATTTTGAAATCCACCAACTCAAGCGACACATCCTTCCTTACACTGCTCCCGTAAGTAGACCTTCAGTATAATAGTTAACAATACTTCTTACTTGTAGGTTTATACCAAAGTTCCAAGTTCCTCCTCGGATTAGCGGTTATAGCACAAAGGTCTGATACTAAGTTGGTGTTTTTAGTGCGTGAAGTATTTTTCACATAGAAGTCCCATTTTATCAAGTCTAGAATTTTTTGCACATGCATTAGTAGCAAACTACTATGATAGGTTTTTTGACTAATCCATTCTAAAAATTCAAGAAAGGATATAAAGCTTAAAGATTTTATACACATGCTTTAGTCGCAAACTGCTATGATAGTTTTATTGACTAATCCGTTCAAAACATTCAAGAAAGGATATCAAGCTTAGGATTTTGTGTGCATGCTTTAGTCACAAACGACTATGATAGTTTTATTAACTAATCCATTCAAAACATTTAAGAAAGAATATCATTCTTTAAAACTTAAGCTATTAAGATTTCTATAATTAGAGTTTTTAAGCCTTACAATGATTTTCTAACAAAATTTGGGCAGCATAAAGGTTGTGTTTTGGATAGTTCCATATTTCAACAAAGGAAATATCAACCAAATCACATAGTTCAAAATACAAAGATACAAACAAAGTAGTTATTAACCAAAAATCATGATAACATACTTCTACAAATAAATGCATACTTCAACTAATGCTAAATCATTAAAATCACATAGTTCAAATAAGACCTAAATATACAAACAATCAATTATTAACCAAACTCATAATAATTCATTTCTAATATATATATATATATATATATATATATATATATATATATATATATATATATATATATATATATATTTGGGTTCAAACAAGAACCATCTTAAACCATCCAACAATGGAACAAATCTTGGTCTTTAGAGACAATATGATTAATCGCTAAAAAAATGGATGCACATTAAGAGTTTGTAGACACATGAAATGGATCACAACAAAAAGCCTACTTTTTTTGTTAGGAGAAATTTATTACTGGAAAAAACTCTACATATAACAAAATTCTTAACTTTTAGTCTTCTACATATAGACATTCATATCAATATAAAAAAATTAGTTTTATTTTTATCTTGATCCGGATTGTGAATCTGAACGTGAATCTCAACTTTATATAATTCAGTTTTTAGCATTCATAATATGAATCTGACTTGCTAATTCAACATTTTGATCATTCAGAAATAAATTTAGTGAAATTTACATGTGAAACGAAGTATATATTTGGGTAAATTACAACAATCGTCCCTCGTGCACATGCCAAAAAGCATGTTCAGTCCCTATTTTCAAAAAATAACTTGGACAGTCCCTGGTTTGGTTTAAAGTTGCACATGTCATCCCTCGTTAGTTTTTATTTGCACGTTTAATCCCTTACAAGGCATGAAATGACTATTCTACCCTTTTATTCTTTTTTCATTTATTTTATTTTTCGTATAATTATGTATAATATACAAAATAAAATAAAAAACCCCACCCCACCCACCTTATACTACCTTCCCTTCTAAACCATCTTTCCCCCCTAAATTCTTTGACAAAATCACCACCACAAGACAATCACCACTGCCCACAACCATTGACCACCACCTATTTTAACCTTTACCTGAATTAGCCTTCATCAATAAAAAAGTTTACATAACCACTGGCATCACTAAAGCCATCTCACCTGGAATTCATTACCACCAGAATCACCTTTATATCCATCCACCAACAGCCACCGTCAACAGTTTACATAACCCACCGCCAACCACCACCTTAATCATCACACCCCACCAAGCCAGCGCCTTATGCAAATTAGTGATCACACAATAAATTAAAAAACAAAATTCAAACTCACCTGTTCATCGATTTCATACACCCTAACCTCCACGTTGTTGTCTTCTTCACTTCACTAGAAAAAACAATATCCAAATTATAAAGGGGTGTTCCATTCTTGATCTGTATCTAAAAGAAACAGGAAAGAAATAGGTGGGTTCAATTTCAGCTCCAAATGGGAAACGAGTCCAAATAAATATGGCCACGGGTTTGAAATGTGATGTCATCATCAAACAATCTAGGGTTTGTCATCACCTGAATCACTGTCGATTGCACCACATCTGTGACAACCTGAAATTTTGTCCGTTTCCGCTACGCGATTTCCGTTAATAAAATTTCGAATTCAATAACTTTTCCGTCAAACTTCTTGGTTTAGAAAATAATCTATTTATATAAAATTTAATTATTTACGAGTTAGAACCAAAAATAGCATGGAAACCCGAATATCTTGAAAACCAAACAATTCCCGCCTAAGTAGGGTTACGACCGTAAACTAGTTTACGAGCGTAAACTCGTTTACGGCCGTAAACCCGTTTACGGCCAGTAAAGAGTGGACCCCACCACCGACCACAAAACCCCTATAAATACGAGACCTCCACCTTCATTTGAACACTTCTGGCCGAAAACTCTCTCCTTCTCTCTCTAAAAACCTTGACCGTAAACACCTAAAAACACCTTCAAACTTCGGGAAACATCGAGAAACACCATTTGGAGTCACTTCGAAACGTCTGGAACACTTATCTCTTCGAAATCAGCACCATTGTTCTTGAGTTTACGGTCCATCTTCAGAAACCGTAAACCTTGTTCTTGAGTTTACGGTCCATCTTCAGAAACCGTAAACCCTGTTCTTGAGTTTACGACCGTAAACTCACCGAGCCTTCAGAAACCGTAAACCCCAGTTCACGGCCGTAAACCCTGTTCACGGCCGTAAACTGTCTGTCGACCGTGAACCCTTGTTCACGGCAGTAAACACCTTTTAAGTGGTGCTTTTGGCTGAAAACCCACTTTCATCGATTCGATCAAGTCCCGGGAACATTCCTCAACTGAATACAAGTGTTCCTCTAACACTTTATCTAACGAAATTGCTAATTTAGATACATATATGTATTTATTTGATAATATGATTCCGTTAAGTGTCACGTGCAACAACTCGAGGATCTTCATTTCAGTCAGCGCTTTCACGCAACAACTGTGAGTTCATACCCCTAAATTTTCCATGTTTTCAATGTTTTCTGGGGGGGGGGGGGGATACAAGCTAAACATAAATGTTTTCAAAAACTTATGCAAACCTCATACTTTAACCCTTTTGGTACTGTGTTGAGCATAAGGGACGTTTTCACTAAAATTGCATAGTTTTCCGAACACGCTATTCACTAAGCATGCAAACTATAATCGGTATAGTTTGGGGAATTTTCTAAACATAACAAGTACAGAAACTTTCACACTTGAACATGTGCACTAAAACAGAAATATTTTACAAATTACATCGCTACTTATTCATGGTATTCATGACTAAAATTTTCACTACAAACGGTATGCATTACGGATTTTCACTACGGTAGAACGCTACTACACTACATGTAAACTAGATTGTACGATACTGTGAGGCGCTACTTCACTACTATACCCTTAGGTGTACAGGGATAAATCCTACCATAGTATAACCAGAATCTCCTGGAGGGAGAGTGTGAGATTTGTGAATAGATCTATTCGGGACTGACAATCCCACATCTGGACTGCTAGCTACAGTTAGGCGGGCACGCCTGAGATGTACAAATGTCATTTAACTCGACGCCTGAAGAACGTTGGAAAGGTCTCTAGTCATATCAAGCATGGTTATACAACTCACAATATGTATAAATCACCTTTAGTTTACAACTTGACACTCTTCAACAGTTTTATTTACACTAAATAGAACTAATACACACAACAACTGGAGAACTTTCAGGGTTTTCAAACGGAAACGAACATACAATGGTTTCACGCACGAAATACTATTACATCATGATTAGCATTAGCTAGTCACACGAAGTAATAATTTCGCATATCACTACAGTTTTCAGTGACAAGCATTCATGGTTTTATACATAATTGAAAACACTACATCCTCACTAAAGAAAATATAAGATTTTCTTGGAACTATACAAACATTTTAAGAACTCATCAACGATTTTCACTACAAACCACCGCTTATGAACTCACCAGCTTTATGCTGATACTCTTTCAAACTGCTTGTATTCTTAGGAAATCAGTAGACAGGTACTTGCTGGATTTTCGAGGAACTGGAGCAATAAGAGTTTTTTTGTTTATACTACACAAAGCTATTGGATGTAATTCAAACTAAGTTTCAGACAAAGTTTCAAACTGATGTAAACATTGTTATTTAAGTATTCACTGTAATGGTTGTGTTGCTATGATTGTTGTTATTCATTGGTTGTGATGCTACACATGACGTCCTCCGCACCGGAACGTTTCCGCCATCGGTTTTGGGGTGTGACAGATTGGTATCAGAGTCCTTGTTTATAGCGAACTAGTATACCGAACCTTACGTGGTATACAACTATAAACACTAAGGGGCCTAAGTGCTCTACGCTAAAAGTATACTTTCAAAAATATAAGTATTTTTATAAAAAGTATACGAGCATGCATACATAAAAAAAATTCGTGTCACTAGTAGAACAAAAACAAAAAGTATTTGGATGTTGGAATGTTGCGGTTAAACCTGGGCAGTTATGTAATTATGTCTAGGGTGAATATAGCCTGATCAACTATATTCAGTCGAGACATGACCAACATGTGTTTGGGAGTGACTGTGGTGTCACAGCAGGCCTAAAACTTACCAAAATCATCTCACATAAAATACTATAGGAGTATTTTAGCTAGAGCCAAACTCAGTATACATATTCACTCTAAGTGTTGCTACCTCTTCTTCCTTAAGCGATAACTTACTTGCGTTAGTAACCTTTCTGTGCTTATCGCTCGGTAGTATACTTTTATTATCAGAATGAGATATATTTTGTTTTATATATCTCGAGGACTTACCATCCTCTTCTTCCTGATTGATTTCTAGAACAAGATGCCTCCCCGACCAAGACCCATCAGAAGGAACGACGACACTCCGCCACCACCACCACCCCCTCAGTTCGATCCCATCATGTTCCAGGCAGCAGTTACCACCGCCGTGACTGCAGCAATGGCACAAGTGAATGCTGGTGGGGCTGGAGGTGGAACCGACCCTCAGAGACAAGATGGAAGTCAGGGACATCAAAAAGAATGTTCCTATAAGGACTTCATGACTGCAAAACCCAAGTCCTTCGACGGAAATGGAGGTGTCATCGCCCTGACTCGATGGTTCGAGAAGATCGAATCCATCTTCGAAATTTACGTCTATTCTGAAGCGAACAAAGAGAAGTTCGCCGCCTGCACCTTCACCGACAGAGCCTTGACCTGGTGGAATGGTCGAGTCAAAACCCTAACCCTGCCAGTGGCTAATGTCATGGATTGGGAAAGACTGAAGGAGCTCATGCTCGCGGAGTACTGCCCGAGGGGCGAAGTGCAAAAGTTGGAGCACGAACTCTGGAACTTGAAGATGAAGCGTTCCGACATCGCTGCCTACACCGCTAGATTCTGTGATCTGGCACTCCTCTGTCCGGGAATGGTCACCCCGGAAAGCAAAAAAATTGAAAGGTACATCTGGGGACTGACACAACCAACAAAAGGGAATGTCTTGGCTGCTAGACCGATTACTTTTGAAAGCGCCAAGGATCTGGCACAGACTCTGATCGATCATGGAATCGATCTGGATGAGGTGGCAGCTGTCTCCGAGCCACAGAAGTAAAGCGGTGGGAAGAAGAAGAAGTTTGGTAACAAACGGAAGAGTCAGTCTTCGCAGGAGCCCTCCAAGAAACAACAAACAGTGGCAGTTCATGCTGTTACTGCTCCTGCTGCTGCTCCCACTGCTGTTCCAACCACCCAATCTCCTACCGGTGGCTATGCTGGAAAACTACCCCTGTGCAACAAGTGTAACTTCCATCATCACGGACCCTACCATGAGTTGAGTTGCAACAGCTGTGGAAAGAAAGGACACACAGTTCGATACTGCAAGACACCGACTCAACCAACCAACCAGGCTCCGGGAGCGGGTGCTGGCAAACTTGTTATGGATGTGGAGATGCCGGACACTTCAGTAGAAACTGCCCCAAGGCAACTACGGGTGGCAATACAGGAAGAGTTCTGGTGATGGGCCAGGAGGAAGCGGTTGCTGATCCTACCGTTGTTACGGGTACGTTCCTCCTTGATAACTCTCATGCATGCATTCTTTTCGATTCTGGTGCGGAGAGGAGTTTTGTTAGTCATGCATTCAAACACCTAATCAAATGTAAATCCCAACCTTTAACCGAAACATTTACCGTCGAGATGGCTAACGGAAAGAAGGAGAGCACTAACGACATATTCATAGGCTGTACGCTTACCCTAGACAATTATTCCTTTCCCATCGATCTTATGCATGTGTCCATCACGAGCTTCGATGTCATTATCGGCATGGATTGGTTGAGTTCCAATCGTGCTGATATTCTTTGCTTCGAGAAGGCTATCCATCTCAATCTTCCCTCTGGCGAAACCGTTATGATTTATGGTGATAAACTCAGTTCGAACCTCCGTATCATTTCGTGCATCAAAGCTCAGAAGTATCTACGGAAGGAGTGCCATGTATTCCTAGCTCATGTTGTCGACGAGACGCAAAAAGTTAGAGACCTCGAGAGCATCCCTGAAGTCTGTAACTTTCCTGAGGTTTTCCCCGAAGATCTCCCAGGAATCCCTCCCGAGCGCCAAGTCGAGTTTCGTATCGACTTAATCCCCGGAGCTACTCCTGTAGCTAAATCTCCTTACCGTTTAGTGCCAGCGGAAATGCAGGAATTATCCAGCCAACTCAATGAGCTGATTAGAAAAGGATTCGTAAGGCCGAGTTCCTCACCCTGGGGAGCTCCGATCTTATTCGTGAAGAAGAAAGACGGATCTTTCCGGATGTGCATCGACTACCGAGAGTTGAACAAGCTTACCATCAAGAACCGATACCCCTTACCCAGAATCGACGATCTCTTCGACCAACTTCAGGGAGCCAGCTATTTTTCGAAGATAGATCTAAGATCAGGATACCATCAGTTGTGGGTTCATGATAATGATGTGCCTAAAACAGCATTCTGAACTCGCTATGGACACTACGAGTTTGTAGTAATGCCCTTTGGTCTGACCAACGCACCGGCAGTATTCATGGACCTGATGAATCTGGTGTGCCGCCCTTTCTTATACAAGTTCGTGATTTTGTTCATCGACGATATACTTGTCTATTCGCGGAGTGAGAATGATCATAAACAGCACTTAAGGCAGGTGTTGGAAACATTAACGGAAGAAAAGCTATACGCGATATTCTCGAAGTGCGAATTCTGGATCAGGAAGGTAAATTTCCTTGGACACGTGATTAGCAAGGAAGGAATACACGTGGACCCTTCCAAGATCAAAGCGATTGAGAATTGGCCTGCACCAAAGACACCCATAGAAATCCGGCAATTCTTGGGTCTCGCAGGCTATTATCGTTGGTTTATTCAGAATTTCTCCAAAATCGCAAAGCCTTTAACTTCCCTGACACAAAAAGGTGTAACCTTTAGTTGGGGAGTTAAGCAAGACACTGCGTTTCAAACCTTGAAACAGACCCTATGCAGCGCACCTATCTTGTCCCTACCCAAAGGGACGGAAGACTTCGTAGTCTATTGTGATGCATCCAGTCAGGGCCTAGGGTGTGTGCTCATGCAGAGAGGAAAGGTCATCGCCTATGCCTCGAGGCAGTTGAAAACACATGAGGTCAATTACACAACTCATGATTTGGAGTTCGGAGCAGTGGTCTTTGCGTTAAAGATCTGGAGACACTATCTCTATGGAACCAAGTGCACTATCTTCACCGAGCATAAGAGCTTGCAACATATTTTTGATCAAAAGGAGTTAAACATGAGACAACGGCGATGGGTAGAGCTACTCAGTGACTACGTGTGCGAAATTCGCTATCATCTCGGCAAGGCCAATGTGGTAGCAGATGCCCTCAGTCGAAAGGAGTATTCAGGACGTAAGGTGAAGGCACTAACAATGAGCATCCATTCACATTTGTCCGTGCAAATCAGAGAGGCTCAGGTGGAAGCTTTGAAAGCAGAGAACGTGGCAAATGAGTCACTGAGAGGAATGGACAAGAACTTGGAGCTCAAGGGAAACGGAGTGTACTACTTCATGGACCGGATCTGGACCCCAAAGTCCAGTGGTTACAGAGAAGTTGTCATGAACGAAGCTCACAAGACTAAATACTCCGTTCACCCAGGTTCGGATAAGATGTACTTGGATCTCAAACAGCTCTATTGGTGGCCAAACATGAAGGCATAGATCGCTACCTTCGTGGGCAAGTGCCTGACTTGCGCCAAGGTGAAGGTCGAATATCAGAAGCCCTCAGGTCTACTTTAGCAGCCGGAAATACCTGAGTGGAAGTGGGAAAGAATAACCATGGATTTTATCACCAAGTTACCCAGATCTCCGAGTGGCCACGATGCCATCTGGGTAATTGTCGATCGGTTGACGAAGTCTGCCCACTTCCTGCCAATCAAAGAGAACTTCAAGATGGAGAGACTCACAAGGATCTACCTTCAAGAAATAGTTCGCCTTCATGGTGTACCTGCATCCATTATCTCCGATCGAGATAGCAGGTTTACATCAAGGTTCTGGCAGTCCTTACAGAAGGCTCTTGGAACTAAGTTGGATATGAGCACGGCTTATCATCCGCAGACTGATGGACAGAGTGAGAGAACAATTCAGACCTTGGAAGACATGTTGAGAGCCTGCGTCATCGACTTCGGTGCGTCATGGGACACTCATCTTCCTTTGGTTGAATTTTCTTACAACAACAGCTACTATACCAGCATCAAGGTTGCGCCGTTTGAAGCCCTCTATGGCCGTAAGTGCAGATCCCCTCTGTGCTGGGCTGAGGTGGGTGACATGCAGCTAGCCAGGGGTCAAGTCCCCGACAGTACTCTCACTGGTCCTGAGATCATCCGAGAGACAACTGAGAAGATAGTACGAATCCGGGAACGACTGAAAGCCTCACGAGATAGACAAAAGAGCTACGCCGATAAGAGACGAAAACCCTTGGAGTTCCAGGTTGGTGACCGCGTCCTTCTGAAGGTCTCACCCTGAAAAGGCATGATACGCTTTGGGAAGCGTGGAAAGCTAAACCCAAGGTACATTGGACCGTTTGAGATCCTTGCCAGGATCGGTCACGTAGCATACAAACTTCAGTTACCACGAGAGCTCAGCAACATCCATCCTGTCTACCACGTATCGAACCTAAAGAAGTGTATGTTTGATGAGACACTTGTGATTCCTATCGTCGAGATCGAAATCAACGAGAACCTCAACTTCGTGGAAGAACCGGTCGAAATCATGGACAGAGAGATCAAACGAACGAAAGTAAGTCGCATCCCGATTGTGAAGGTTCGCTGGAATGCCAAGCGGGGACCTAAATACACTTAGGAGCGCAAAGATCAGATGAAACAGAAGTATCCGCATCTCTTTTCTGATCCATGATTTGTATTCTATGTTCGGATTTTGGGACGAAATTCCCTCTAACGAGGGGATGATGTGACAACCCGAAATTTTGTCCGTTTCCGCTACGCGATTTCCATTAATAAAATTTCGAATTCATTAACTTTTCCGTCAAACTTCTTGGTTTAGAAAATAATATAGTTATATAATATTTAATTATTTACGAGTTGGAACCCAAAATCGCGTGGAAACCCGAATATCTCGAAAACCAAATAATTTCGGCCGAAGTAGGGTTACGGTCGTAAACCCGTTTACGGCCGTAAACCCGTTTACGGCCAGTAAAGAGTGGACCCCACCACCGACCACAAAACCCCTATAAATACGAGACCTCCACCTTCATTTGAACACTTCTGGCCGAAAACTCTCTCCTTCTCTCTCTAAAAACCTTGACCGTAAACACCTAAAAACACCTTCAAACTTCGGGAAACATCGAGAAACACCGTTTGGAGTCACCTCGAAACGTCTGGAACACTTATCTCTTCGAAATCAGCACCATTGTTCTTGAGTTTACGGTCCATCTTCAGAAACCGTAAACCTTGTTCTTGAGTTTACGGTCCATCTTCAGAAACCGTAAACCATGTTCTTGAGTTTACGACCGTAAACTCACCGAGCCTTCAGAAACCGTAAACCCCTGTTCACGGCCGTAAACCCTGTTCACGGCCGTAAACTGTCTGTCGACCGTAAACCCTTGTTCATGGCCGTAAACACCTTTTAAGTGGTGCTTTTGGCTGAAAACCCACTTTCATCGATTCGATCAAGTCCCGATAACATTCCTCAACTGAATACAAGTGTTCCTCTAACACTTTATCTAACGAAATCGCTAATTTAGATACATATATGTATTTATTTGATAATAGGACTCCGTTAAGTGTCACGTGCAACAACTCGAGGATCTTCATTTCAGTCAGCGCTTTCACGCAACAACTGTGAGTTCATACCCCTACATTTTCTATGTTTTTAATGTTTTCAGGGGGGGATACAAGCTAAACATAAATGTTTTCAAAAACTTATGCAAACCTCATACTTTAACCCTTTTGTACTGTGTTGAGCATAAGGGGCGTTTTCACTAAAATTGCATAGTTTTCCGGACACGCAATTCACCAAACATGCAAACTATAATCGGTATAGTTTGGGGAATTTTCTAAACATAACAAGTACAGAAACTTTCACTACTGAACATGTGCACTAAGATAGAAACAGTTTACAAATTACATCGCTACTTATTCTTGCTATACATAACTAAATATTTCACTACAAACGGTATGCATTACGGATTTTCACTACGGTAGAACGCTACTACACTACATGTAAACTAGATTGTACGATAGTGTGAGGCGCTACTTCACTACTGTACCCTTAGGTGTACAGGGATAAATCCTACCATAGTATAACCAGAGTCTCCTGGAGGGAGAGCGTCAGATTTGTGAATAGATCTATTTGGGACTGACAATCCCACATCTGGACTGCTAGCTACAGTTAGGCGGGCACGCCTGAGATGTACAAATGTCATTTAACTCGACGCCTGAAGAACGTTGGAAAGGTCTCTAGTCATATCAAGCATGGTTATACAACTCACAATATGTATAAATCACCTTTAGTTTACAACTTGACACTCTTCAACAGTTTTATTTACACTAAATAGAACTAATACACACAACAACTGGAGAACTTTCAGGGTTTTCAAACGGAAACGAACATACAATGGTTTCACGCACAAAATACTATTACATCATGATTAGCATTAGCTAGTCACATGAAGTAATAATTTCGCATATCACTACAGTTTTCAGTGACAAGCATTCATGGTTTTATACAGAATTGAAAACACTACATCCTCACTAAAGAAAATATCGGATTTTCTTGGAACTATACAAACATTTTAAGAACTCATCAACGATTTTCACTACAAACCACCGCTTATGAACTCACCAGCTTTATGCTGATACTCTTTCAAACTGCTTGTATTCTTAGGAAATCAGTAGACAGGTACTTGCTGGATTTTCGAGGAACTGGAGCAATAAAAGTTTTTTTGTTTATACTACACAAAGCTATTGGATGTAATTCAAACTAAGTTTCAGACAAAGTTTCAAACTGATGTAAACATTGTTATTTAAGTATTCACTGTAATGGTTGTGTTGCTATGATTGTTGTTATTCATTGGTTGTGATGCTACACATGACGTCCTCCGCCCCGGAACGTTTTCGCCATCGGTTTCGGGGTGTGACAACATCGTACCTCAATTATAAGATGGTCGTCGCCTAAGTTTTCGAGTCGCCTCCTGTTTCATGATCGTTTTTACTTTGGAGGTCTCAGATTGAACACCACCACCACCTATAATCTCTGCTTCCGTCATATGTCCCCACCGCAATTAGAGTTCGACTGACGGTTTCAGGAGGTTGTACATGGTGTGTGTCACCAGTGTTTGTTAGACCAGTTTTAAGTCGACTCAATAAGAGAATCGGTGTTGAACTGGAGGTGGTAAGGTGAGTCTTGAACGAGAATAAGGTGGAGGTGGAAAACTCACCGGAGAATTGTCTGATGGTATTGATCGGGGGTGGGGAGCTTTTTATTGATTAATTAGAAAGGGACATTGGGGAAAGGGAAGGGGAGGGTGGTTAGGTGGAGAAATTTATTTTAGTTTTTTTTTTAAGTTTAAAAATGATTATAGAATAAAAGAAAACTAAAAAAGAAAATATTAAGGGCAAAATTTACTTTTTATGTCAAGAGGGATGAAGTGTGCAACTTTTAAATATATGAGAGACGGTCTGAGTTAATTTTTGAAAGTAGGGACTAAACATGTTTTCGGGCACCAGCACGAGGGACTAACGGTGTAATTTACCCCATATATTTCCTTGTAATTTTATAATATTTTAGAGTTTTGGTTACTCATAAATTATTTTGTAAAATTCACAAGTGAATTTATTCACACAGTGAGTCTGAATTATATATAATTCAGTTTTCAGTATTCACAATGTTAACCGGACTTACTAGTACTCACACTATAAATATGACCCGAATATAATTTAGTTTTCAATATTCAAAATGTGAATGGCAAGAATTTCGGGAAAAAAAAGTTTTTATATATCAATATGAATGTCTATTTAAAGAGTACAAAAACTTATGATTTTTGATATATTTGTTTTATTTTTCTAATAAAAAATAAACCTAAATATTTAAAAAAATAACAACAAAAAAAATGTGTGTTTTTTTTTTGAAAATTAGTTTTGTAAAATTCGCAAGTAAATTTATTCTTACTATAAATCTGAACTGTATATAAGTAAGTTTTCACAATTCACAATGTGAATATGACTTATCATTATTTACATTATGAATATGAAGCGTATATAATTCAATTTTCAGTATTCACAATGTGAATCTAAGCTAATTTTTTTTTTGATTTTTTTATACATAAATATCAATGTATATTTAAAGAGTACCAAAACTTATGATCTTTGATTTATTTATTTTACTTTTTTCGATAAATAAACCTAAATATTAATAAAAAAACAAAAACATGAACTAAGTTTTTTCTTTTAAGTTACTTTTATATCAATATAGATGTTTATGGAAAAATGATTAAAAAAATTATGAATTTCAGTATATTTGGGTTTTCTTAACACAAGATTAGTAATACAATTACAAAAACAAGATTAGTAATACAATTACAAAAACGAAAAACTAAAATGATTTTTTGTTATGATATGGTACATACACATCCATCGCTTAGATTGCATGGATGAGATTTGTTCCTTAGTTTCATAATTTAAAATGGTTTCCCATTAAACTTTTACCAATATATCTAAGGAAATTGAGTAATCTAACTACTTAATTTTCAATGTTCATTAAACTAACTATTTTTTTTATCAAAAATAACAACTTTGTCTGGAATTGGTATTCCATACCAAGTAAAAACATGTTTTTTTGTACAAAGTCCATAATGGCATTGGGTGCTATTGTTAACATTCCTTACTAAAATTCGGATTTCAAAAAAAAACCTTAAGAATTTCACGAACAATTCTGAAATCCGAAAAATAATTCCAACATTTTGAGAAAAAAATTGGTTTTTTTATTTAAATTTAACAAAAAAGTTAAACAAATGTCGTAAATATAAGAGAGGCGGTGACAAGATTTTAGGATAAGGGGGCTTCGGCTATCAAAAGTTATTAAATAATTAGGAGGGGATGTGAACAAAATTTGATGAATCCATAGGATATAAATCAATAATTAAAATAAGAATAAATGCGTTGGAGGCTATGTGATTACGTTGGGCTCAATTTTGATTATCTGATGCAGATCAAATAGCCTTAAATTACATGAAGAAAGTTAAACACCCAAAGAATTTTCACATCTTTTAAGTTGTTGTGTTGTTGCCTTTATTGAGATAAAGTCTCAATTTATTGTTTTCGTAGTTTAGTAGTTGTCTCAAACTTGAGGGACCTTGGTTGTTATTTCTTTAATTTGGTGTTTGAGTTTGCTTTTAAAACTCTCGTTGACGTCTTTTGTTGACAGAAGACTTATTTTTCTTTTGGTGAATAAAATTAGGGGTTGGTTTTCCCTAATATTTGTGAGTTATCGGCATTCAATTGAGTCAGCGATAGTTGTTTTTATTTATTCTTTCAATTAGCCATGTACGCTGCATCAGAGTGGTATCGGTTTCCAGCCCCAATCCTGTGTTATGCCGCCTCGCAAACCAAGGAACGGTAACGCTGCAGCAACCATGGATGAGGTTGATTTACGTAGGGTTAATGCAGGTCTACGTCAGGTCGAACTTCTGACCCAACGACTTGATGCACTAAACTAGGAGCAAGACGCACTATACCAGGAGCAAGACGATGACACTCTTACAACAAAAAATCCTTTGTTTCATCGAAACCCTTCCCCTGAACGATGTGATCGTCATTGGGAATGTGGCTTCCACGTGGATATTCCTGATTTCGATGGTGGTCTCAAGGGTGATGACCGTCATGTCCCGTTAGTCACGACGTGGTCGTGCACAAGCTTGGTGGCAACAATTGAAACAGACTCGTTTGCGTTCTGGTAAGGACAAGATTTCAAGCCGGGAGAAATTCAAGAAACATATACGTGCTGCTTTTTTACCTTATAATTTTGAGCGAGAATTGTATCAATGCTTTCAAAACCTCCGTCAGGGCCCCTGCTCAGTTGATGATTACACCACCGACTTTTACCAATTGCTCGCTAGTACTGATCTCAATGAATCGCCTTTTGATCGAGAATTGTATCAACGCTTTCAAAACCTCCATCAAGGCCCCCCGCTCAGTTGATGATTACACCACCGACTTTTACCAATTGCTTGCTCGTACCGACCTCAACGAATCGCCAGTTCAATTGGTTTCTCGTTATATTGGCGGCTTACGTCTACAATTACAAGATACTTTTAACATGTTTGACCCGTTAACCGTTGCAGAAGCACATCAACGTGCTTATCATGCAGCAAAACAGTTAGCAAGACGTGCAAATGTGAACTTTCGTCAACCTTCTAGTTCAACCGGTGCTACTGGTTCTTCCACTCCACCTGGTCGAAAATCTACTAAACAAGCCCCACCCCACCGGTTCGAGGTCCTTCACAAGGACATCTAGGAGGCGGGATGCGTTGCTTTAGTTATGGTGAGTCAGGTCACTGACAAGCCGACTGCCGCAAAGCACCCGTTGTTGCACATGGACTTTTTACCAATGACACTGTTGAGGTTGATCCGGATCATATTGATGATAAACCCATATATGATGATTACCCGTGTGATAAGGATGTCCATGCGGAATATGTTGCAAGCGATACCAGTCCTCTCTTTATGTTACGACACACTCTCCTCACCCCACATACACCTAATGAAACAGAGTGGTTACGCCATAATTTATTCTACTCAGAGTGGATGTTCATGCGGAATATGTTGCAAGTAAAGGTATTGATGTTACCGTTTCTACATGTGTCATGGTGAGTTTTTCTATCTGTTCGACTTATAGTGATAATATCTATTGTGATGTCGTTCCGATGGATGCTTGTCATCTCCTACTGCGGCGCCCTTAGCAATATGACT
The DNA here is from genome assembly GCF_052849685.1 of Lactuca virosa. Classification (NCBI taxonomy): domain Eukaryota; kingdom Viridiplantae; phylum Streptophyta; class Magnoliopsida; order Asterales; family Asteraceae; genus Lactuca; species Lactuca virosa. The sequence goes on from NC_136428.1 coordinate 322,216,537, forward strand.
AGTCTATTATACATGACGATCGTTCCAATACTTACTCGTTCATGTGTCGTGGAAAGAAAATTGTGTTAGTTCTGACTAAACCTCGTGTGGGTTCTTTGGTAAGTGTTGCTCCACCAACTACTCTGTTGTCTCGAGTTCCTTTTCAAGTAGCCATGGAAGCATCTGGTATAGTCTTTGTTGTATTTTGTGCCCAAGTGACTACGGCTAGCTCTGTTGTTCCAGCTCTAGAGATTCACTCATTACTTCATGAATTTTCTGATGTATTTCCTGAATTATTAGCCTTGGTTTTACCACCATTGCATGATATTCAACATCAAATTGATTTGGTATCGGGTGCTGCACTACCAAACCGTCCCCATTATCATATGAGCCCAATAGAACATGAAGAATTGCGTAGACATGTAGAGGACCTGCTTACTAAGGTCCATGTTCGTGAAAGTCTTAGTCCTTGCACCGTACCATCCTTACTTATTCCAAAAAAAGATGGCACTTGGCGTATGTGCATGGATAGTCGAGCTATTAACAAGATCACGGTTCGTTATCGGTTTCCTATTCCCTGACTGGATGACTTGTTAGATCAATTGAGTGATGCTTGCGTGTTTAGTAAACTGGATTTGAAGAGCGGATACCATCATATTCGTATCTGCATGGTAGATGAATGGAAATCTGTCTTTAAAACTCTTGAAGGCTTATACGAGTGGTTGGTAATGCCATTTGGTCTCTCTAATGCTCCTAGCATATTTATGCGCATCATGAATCAGGCGTTACACCCTTTCATTGGAAAGTTTGTTGTAGTTTATTTCGATGATATTTTGATTTAAAATATCAATCCTACTGTTGGTCATTCATAAGGACAAATTCTATGTTGCTGCTGCAAAATGTCTTTTCCTAACTGTGTCGATTCAATTTTTTGGCTACGTGGTCTCCCGAGATGGACTTCGAGTTGAACCTGATGGGTTTTAGGTACAACAAATAAACTAGAAAAACAATTCCTAAGTTCACATGCAACCTACTTTGGATCTATGTTTTAACTATTGAACATACAACTTTGAATTGCAAAATAAGAACCCTAGAGGAGAAAGGCTAATTTCGAAATTAACAAACTAGGGTTTAGGGTTTACATACCTTTCAATTGTTATAGCAAACAATTGATATTCCCTTGGTCTTGATCTTGATCTTCTTGGAAGCTTTAGCACCACAAGTGTAATGCCTCTAATGGAATCACACCCAAACTAGCAAGAAGGAAAGTAGAAGAGAGAGAGGAGAGGGAGTATGCAAAATCTCGGCCTTAGGGTTTCTTCAAAAGAAAGAGTGACCAAAAACATGAACCAGGAGGCTCCTTATATAGCTGAGGGATCTAGGGTTTAAGGGAAACCCTAGTTATCCTTTGCTTAGGGCCTAAGCAAACCCAAGGGCCTTATCCAAGCCCCTATTGACGAAATTATTAGGGTTTCCCCTAAAGATTTCGTCCACCCTCTTCCAAGGGGGTTCTAGAGCCTTCCACTCAACTATTAGATAATTGCAAACTAGTCCCTGTACCTTATAATTAATTCTTTTAACCCCAAAATCAATTCTGATTAATTTCTGGCTAACAATTAATTAAACATAATGATTTCTAATTAATATATTAATCCATTTACATATTAATAAATCAATTATATATATATTAATTTATTAATCTTATAAATTAATATCTCTCCTTTCATAATTTCCTTGTCCAATTGCTAGGTTGAGGGCAACCCAAAAGGACTGTGATGCTATCAATTCAAGTACATACCAATTATAGTTATGGGCTTAGACACCTAATCCAACAGTCTCCCACTTGGATAAGTCTGTAACTATAATTGCTAGTATGCCTTCTAAATTTGACCAGCAAATTGTAGCTTCCAAAAAGCTGTTGCCGAACTCTGACCCAGTCAGTTACGTGTCCTAAGATAAGTGATCATATAACCCTTCGTTCTGCTTGATATCCCCAGACAAAAGACATGGAATGTAATCAATCTGTTTGTCCAGAATCTATGTTTCCCGATTCCTGATTTGTGATGATGTAGGACTTCTAATCGAACACATCAATTTAGTCCTGGCTGGGCCCAGCACATAAGTCAACACCAAATCATCGAGGGGCCCACAGATATCGCTTTTCCTGTTAGGGCAAAAGGAACGAATAAACGTTGACTCATATGCTTGTATCTTTTACTCATCAAATTATGCATGACAATACGTTTTATAACACCAAGTTACTGATGCGTTTTCGTATCACCAATGCACAACCGACTTGTAAATTACAACTCATATATCTTCGTTTCAGGATTATAAGATATTATCGTCTCAGTATTACTCATGATGAATTCCATGAAGTAATACTCTGAGCGAGGGTTTATCCAATACTCAAATCTCAATTTTTGAGTACTCATGAACGTTGCAGCAATTCTATTGCCATGTCTATCCTTAGACAATCTGCAATCCAATTCATGACAGTCTTAATTCACTACTTACTTCCAAGAGTACGAGCGACTGTGGAGTTTGAATAATCTCATTATTCAGGAAGTAAAACATGCAAAAATAAAACACAATAATAAACAATTGACAAAAGGTAGTAGCCAAACCTATAAATAATACTTTATTATTTAATCACCAAAAGTCAATTACATTTACTTTGTTACAAGTTTCAAAAACTAATCTAACTACTAAAACTAATATCATCTTTCAGTCCTATGCTCCGAGCATGCTGAATATGCTTAGCCCTACTCAGACCCTTTGTGAGAGGATCTGCTGGGTTATCTTCAGATGACACCCTCTTTACTATAAGATGGCCTTCTTCTACTCTATGTCTGATGAAATGGTACTTTCTGTCGATATGTCTGGTCTTACCATGATCTCTCGGTTCCTTTGTCAAGGCAACCGCTCCTTCATTATCGCAGAACAGTTCCATAGGCTCCTGGATGGTTGGAACAACTCCGAGATCTCCGATGAAGTTCCTCAACCAATCTGCTTCTTTTGACGCTTCACTTGCTGCTATGTACTCTGATTCACAAGTAGAATCAGCCACCGTATCTTGTTTGGAACTTTTCCAAGTAACTGCTCCTCCATTCAGTAAAAATACCTAGCCTGATTGAGAACGGAAGTTATCTCTATCCGTCTGAAAGCTGGCATCACTGTAACCATCTACTCTCAAAGTATCACTGCCACCAAGCACAAGGACCCAGTACTTTGTCCTTCGCAAATACTTGAGTATATTCTTAACTGCTATCCAATGAGCTCTACCTGGTTTTCCCTGATAGCGACTCACCATGCTCAAAGCAAATGCCACATCAGGGCGAGTACATGTCATAGCGTACATGATCGATCCGACAGCTGAAGCATAAGGTACACGACTCATGTCATCTATTTCAACATCTGTACTCGGGCATTGAGTCTTACTCAATTTGGTATTGCTCTGGATAGGTAGCTCTCCCTTCTTGGAATTTTCCATACTAAACCTCTTTAGTACCTTATCCAAGTATGTGCTCTGACTAAGTCCAATTAGTCTCTTCTTTCTATCTCTCAATATTCTAATCCCAAGAATATAGGCAACTTCTCCAAGGTCTTTCATGGCAAAACACTTTCCAAGCCAAGACTTAACTTCTTTCAAGGTTGGAACGTCGTTACCAATGAGTAATATGTCATCGACATATAACACCAGAAAAGTTACTATACTCCCACTAGCCTTGATATACACAAAAACTCATCTTCACTTCTAGAGAAACCAAACTCTTTGACTTTCTCATGGAAGCAAAGATTCCAACTGCGAGATGCTTGTTTCAATCCATAAATGGATTTCTCAAGCTTGCACACTCTATTGGGGAACTTTGCAATAACAAAACCCTCTGGCTAACTCATGTAAACATCTTCAGCCAACTTCCCATTAAGGAAAGCAGTTTTGACATCCATCTGCCAGATTTCATAATCATGAAAGGCAGCTATGGCGAGCAATATCCTAATAGATTTAATCTTAGCTACTGGTGAGAAGGTCTCATCATAGTCAACCCCTGGGGTTTGAGTGAAACCTTTTGCAACCAGTCGAGCTTTGAATGTGTGCACATTCCCATCCATGTCTGTCTTCTTCTTGAAGATCCATTTGCACCCAACTGTCTTGCGACCTGGTGCACTATCAACCAAATTCCAAACTTGGTTGTCATACATGGACTTAATCTCGCTGTCCATTGCCTCTTTCCACTTGGAAGCCTCTGGGCCTGCCATTGCTTCCTTATAAGTGACTGGTTCATCTAAGTTTACCAGTGTTCTGTCACTTATGAATGTGTCACCATCTGAAGTAATATCAAAACCATACAACTCAGGTGGCACACTCACCCTAGTGGATCCTCTAAGAGGTAATGAGTTATCAATTGGTTCAACAGGAACTGTTTCCTCTGGTTGAGTGCTAGTGTCATCTAAGGTTCCTTCATTGGCTGACTCTTGAATTCTTCAAGGTCAATAGTGCTCCCACTGTCCTCTTTGAATATGAGCTCTCTTTCAAGAAAGACTCCTCTTCGTGCTACAAAGACCACGTTCTCACTAGGCCTGTAGAACAAATATCCAAAAGACTGCTTTGGGTAACCAATGAAAACACATTTCTCACTTCTAGCTGCTAGCTTGTCGTGAGTCTCTCGTCTTACGAAAGCTTCACAACCCCAGACTTTAATATGTGCTAACGAGGGAACTTTCCCTGTCCACATTTCGTGAGGTGTTTTGGCAACCTTCTTTGTAGGGACAAGATTGAGGATGTGGGCGGCTGTCTCTAAGGCATACCCCCAGAAGTGAATAGGAAGCGAAGCCCGACTCATCATAGAACGAACCATGTCTAACAAGGTTCGATTGCGCCTCTCAGCTACACCATTTAACTGTGGTGTCCTAGGAGGAGTCAATTGTGAGACTATCCCACATTCTTTCAGATAGTCGTTAAACTCGATACTAAGATACTCCCCGCCTCTATCGGATCTAAGTATCTTTATCTTTCTGCCCAATTGATTTTCGACTTCATGCTTAAACTCTTTGAACTTTTCAAAAGTTTCTGACTTATGCTTGATCAAGTAGATATATCCATATCTGCTATAATCGTCAGTGAAAGTCACATAGAATCGATTAGCATATCTTGTAGTTGATCTGAAGGGCCCACAGACATCTGTGTGTATGAGATCCAACAGACCTTCACCTCTTTCACAAGACCCTGTGAATGGTGATTTTGTCATCTTTCCCAAAAGACAAGATTCACACATATCATCTGACTTTAGGTCAAATGATTCCAACACTCCATCCTTTTGGAGTTGGGCTATGCGTTTCTTGTTAATGTGTCCAAGACGACAATGCCACAAGCATGCCTTGTCTACACTATTAGACAAGTCAATATTAAGTACACTATTTCCTAGGTTATCAACACAAGTCACTGTTTCATACACACCATTACAAGGCAAAGCTTCAAACATAAAAACACCATTCTTATAAACAGAAATTGAACCATTCAAATCATTAAAAGAATATGTAAAACCTTGTCTGAACAATGCATGAAATGAAATAATGTTTCTCGTCATCTCAGACGAATAGCAACAATTTATTAAATCTAATCTAACATCATTACTAAGCAGAAGCTGATAAACTCCGATCTTGGTTACTGGTGAAGACTTTCTGTTTCCCATGATCAGGTTTATCCTTCCTCGCTCTATCTCCTCACTTTCCTTTAGACCCTGCAAATCAGAACAGATATGAAAACCACATCCTGTATCAAGGACCCATGAACGAGAAGATAATGAGTTATTAGCAGAAATAGTGTAAATACCTGCCGAAGATGGCTTCACTTTGCCATCCTTGATATCTTGTAGATATTGTGGGCAAGATCTCTTCCAATGCCCCTTTTGGTTGCAGTAAAAGCAAACTGCCTCTTTTGGATCAGAAACATGGGGAGTGGAACCATTGGGCTTAGCCTTTGGGCCATTACTAGATGACCCAGCTTGAGCCTTGCTCTTCCAGTTTTGTTTGGGAGGACCTTTCCTCTTTTTCCCCTTTCCCTGTCCAATAGCCAAAACAGGAGCACTCGTAGGTGTGGAGGGTATACTTTTACCCTTCATCCCTGCCTCAGCTGTCTGCAACAAGTTGTGCAATTGGGCCAAGGTCTGCTCAGTATTGTTCAAATGGTAAGTTAGAATAAACTGACCATAACATTCAGGAAGTGAGTTCAAGACCATGTCAATGGCCAATTCCTCATCAAAGTGAATATGGAGCTTGACCAAACGCTGTATGTAGCGTTGCATTCTTTGCACATGTGACACAACCGACTCCCCATCTTTCATCTTGCAAGCCATGAGTGACTTGACTACTTCGAACTTTTCTTGACGAGCTCGCTTATGGTACTTTTCCATAAGGTCCTTGTTCATCTCGAAAGGCCAGTAGTCCTCATAGTACCTCTGCAGTTCTGGGGACATAGTTGCCACCATGATGCATGCCACTTTGGTAGCATCATCGTAATGTTTCTTGTAGGCAGCAAGATCTTCAGGAGTAGCTTCATTCTCATCAAGCTCTTTGAGCTCTTTTTCAAGAACATATTCTTTGTTCTCGAAACGAAGAGCCATATTGATGTTGCGCATCCAATCGTTATAGTTTGAGCCATCCATAACGACTTTGGAGCAGATATTGAGCAAAGAGAAGTTCTGGTTGGAGGAGGATGAAGCAGAAGTGTTTCCAGGAGTAGACATCTGAAAAGAAAGAAAGTTTTAGTTAGATTTCAAGTTACCTCAATATAATGACCCAAAGATAAAATATCAAGGTTAGGATCCAACTATGAAGATTCACAACTTAGAAATGGGATGCCGAGATCCAAGTGTAAATTTCATAAAGGTAGATGAATGATGATTCACCAATTCCACAATTAGACGAAACAAACGAAGTGAAATTCCTAATTCTTTTGAGATACATTGAAACTATTCAATGGCATGTTTTAATCTCAGATTATGCCCTTCTATTTGTGACTGGGATGCCGAGGATCACAAACAAGATGTGAATAACCATGCAAATGTGCTTGGTAACCTCATTGTCTTTATCATTAACTATTGATGTGCTGGTAAACCACACACGCTCCATCAAAATGACAATTATGAGATACCCATTACTACTCTTTATTGGTGCCTTTTAGTGTGCTGGTTAACCACACACGCTCCACTAACGACCAATAAAGCATAATGTGCAATTTCATGGATTAGCATACTTTTCACATTTTTCCTAAAGTAACTAGAGTTGGGATTTTGAAAATAATGTTCTAGTACTTTCTTTAATATCATTATACTTTTAATGAGAAGTAGTTGTCCTATCAAATCCGTTCTGCTAACGACCCTCCACTAATCAAGGAAGCGGTGGGTGAGAGTGGACACCCATTCAACTACCATTTTATAGGCAGTTTCCTTATACCCCCCTTATAGATTAGCTTCGTGAATGAGGCATACTAGCGATTTGACTGACCATATTCTTATACATATATAATATTAAGCTTTTAATTATAATATATATATAAGGTGTGTTTTAAAACTTTTTACAACTTCAAGGGTTTATATAAATTTCGAAATTTAAGCTATTAATTTCAAATTTAAATAAACCAATTAACTAGATTTAATATTTATCTATTAATTAACTATTAATCAAATTATTAAATCTTGTAAGGATTATCTAATTAAATTAATCAATTACTTTAATCCTAATCCTTATCCCTCTAATTTCGAAAAATAGGGTAAGGATAATTATGCAATTAATCTAATTAAGTAACAATTATCCAAAAACAAGAAACCCTAGTTATCCTCTTAGCATATTTCGAAATTCATAAGGGAGGAGGCTAGGGTTTTCAAAACCCTAACCCTAATTTCGATTGGGGTTCTTTGGAGGCTAGGGTTTTCGAAAAAACCCTTTGATACCACTAATTTGCTATAAACCCTAATTTGCAATTCAACAATTGTAGCAATTCAATTTAAAACAACAATGTCTCTGATACCACTGATGGGTTTTAGGTACAACAAATAAACTAGAAAAACAATTCCTAAGTTCACATGCAACCTACTTTGGATCTATGTTTTAACTATTGAACATACAACTTTGAATTGCAAAATAAGAACCCTAGAGGAGAGAGGCTAATTTCGAAATTAACAAACTAGGGTTTAGGGTTTAAATACCTTTCAATTGTTATAGCAAACAATTGATATTCCCTTGGTCTTGATCTTGATCTTCTTGGAAGCTTTAGCACCACAAGTGTAATGCCTCTAATGGAATCACACCCAAACTAGCAAGAAGGAAAGTAGAAGAGAGAGGGGAGAGGGAGTATGCAAAATCTCGGCCTTAGGGTTTCTTCAAAAGAAAGAGTGACCAAAAACATGAACCAGGAGGCTCCTTATATAGCTGAGGGATCTAGGGTTTAAGGGAAACCCTAGTTATCCTTTGCTTAGGGCCTAAGCAAACCCAAGGGCCTTATCCAAGCCCCTATGGACGAAATTATTAGGGTTTCCCCTAAAGATTTCGTCCACCCTCTTCCAAGGGGGTTCTAGAGCCTTCCACTCAACTATTAGATAATTGCAAACTAGTCCCTGTACCTTATAATTAATTCTTTTAACCCCAAAATCAATTCTGATTAATTTCTGGCTAACAATTAATTAAACATAATGATTTCTAATTAATATATTAATCCATTAACATATTAATAAATTAATTATATATATATTAATTTATTAATCTTATAAATTAATATCTCTCCTTTCATAATTTCCTTGTCCAATTGCTAGGTTGAGGGCAACCCAAAAGGACTGTGTTGCTATCAATTCAAGTACATACCAATTATAGTTATGGGCTTAGACACCTAATCCAACAGAACCTAGTAAAGTTGTTGCGTCAAAAACTGGCCACGCCCTAATTCTATTATGGAAGTGTGCAGTTTCCATGATTTAGCATCTTTTTATCGACGTTTTATTCCACACTTTAGTGGTATTATGGCCCCGATTACTGATTGCATGAAGGGCACGTTATTTCGCTGGTCTGATGAAACTGAAGACGCTTTTAATGAAATTAAGCATCGTTTGACCTCCGCCCGTATTCTTGTGCTTCCGGATTTTTCGCAACCATTTGAGCTTCATTGTGATGCCTCAAAAACTGTTATTGGTGCAGTTCTTAGCCAGTTTGGACGACCTGTTGCTTACTTTAGTGTGAAGCTTTCGAGTGCTTAGCTTCATTTTAGCACATACGATATGGAATTTTACGGCGGTTTTCAAGCCATGAAACATTGGCGTCATTACCTTTTTTAACGCGAGTTTGTTCTTTATACTGATCATGAGTTACTCAAACACCTTGGAAGCCAAGATAAATTCTCTCATCGACATGCTTCCTGGCTTTCTTATTTGCAACAATTCACTTTTGTTATCAAGCATAAGGAGGGTGTTTCTAATCGTGTCGCTAATGCTTTGAGTCGTCGTCACAGTTTACTCACAGAGACGCATGTTCGTGTGCCTAGATTTGATTCATTTATGGACATGTATGCGGAAGACCCTTTTTTATCTCATGTTATTATAAAACTTTAGCAAGGTGATACTACCGACTTCCTACTGGAGAATGGTTTTCTTTTTCATGGGGTTCAACTATGCATTCGAGATTGTAGTCTACGTGCAAAAATGATACAGGAGCTACATAATGCAGGTCATATTGGGCGGGATCGTACATTTCAGTTGATTGCACGATCATATTATTGGCCTTCCATGCGTAAGGAAATCGGGAAATTTGTTGCTCGATGTCATATTTGCCGGCTAGAAAAGGGTGTCGTGACTAATGTTGGGTTGTATATGCCTCTTCCTATTCCTACACAACCATGGTCTGATGTTAGTATGAATTTTGTTCTTGGTCTTCCCCGAACCCAACGTGGGAACGACTCTATTTACGTGGTGGTCGACTATTTTTCCAAGATGACTCACTTCATTCCATGTAAGCGTACGAGTGATGTTGTTCTTGTCGCCCAACTTTATTTTCGTGATGTATATCGTCTTCATGGTCTTCCCGCCTTTATAGTTTCCGACTGTGATACTCAGTTTGTGAGCCACTTTAGTTTATGGCGCATGGTCAATACCAAATTAAACTTTAGTAGTGCTTATCACCCCTAGACGGACGGCCAGACTGAAGTTTTGAATCGCTCTCTAGGCAATTTGTAACATCGTCTAGTGGGGGATCAACCTAAGTCATGGGATTTGAAGTTGCCATAGGCTGAGTTCGCCCATAATCATGTTGTTAATCGCAGCATAGGTTTTAGCCCGTTTCATGTGGCGTACGACTTTACACCACGGGGTCCTCTTGACTTGCTCGCTTTGCCAAGTAAAGTGCGACCACATACTACTGCCATGGATTTTATCGCTCGACTGAACCAAATTCACCAACAAACTCACGCTAACCTTATTGCTAGCACTGTGAAATATAAGGCGCATGTCGACCAGAAACGTCGTGCTGTCGAATTCGACGTTGGTGATTTTGTTTGGGCGATTCTAACTAAGGATTGTTTTCCTGCTCATGAGTATAGTAAGCTTGCTGCTAAGAAGATCGGCCCTATCGAAATTGTGGAAAAGATCAATCCTAAAGCATATCGCCTTCGGCTGCCGAGCCATGTTCATATTTCTGATGTGTTTAATGTGAAGCACCTCGTTCCTTTTGTCGGTGATTCCTCGTTTGACGATGATGTGGCTTCAGATTCGGGGTCAAATCTTCCCTACCCTGGCAGGAATGATGCAGATCAAATCGCCTTAAATTACATGAAGAAAGTTGAACACCCAAAGAATTTTCATATCTTTGCAGTTGTTGCGTTGCTGCCTTTGTTGAGATAAAGTCTCAACTTTTTGTTTTGGTATTTTTAGTAGTTGTCTCAAACTTGAGGGACCGTGGTTGTTATTTCTTTAATTTGGTGTTTGAGTTTTGCTTTTAAAACTCTCGTTGACGTCTTTTGTTTAGAGAAGACTTATTTTTCTTTTGGTGAATAAAATTAGGGGTTGGTTTTCCCTAATATTTGTGAGTTATCGGCATTCAATTGAATCAACGATAGTTCTTTTTATTTATTCTTTCAATTAGCCACGTACGCTGCATGATTATCTCTTATATGTGTTGTAAAATACGACGGATTCAAATTGACTTAAATAATATTAGCTCAATGCGGAATGGGATCAAAAATTATCAAAGCGTAATAATCACAACGTAATACGAATAAAATAAATAGAATAGAGACACAGGAATTTACGTGGAAACCCAAATCGGGAAAAAAACCACGGGCGGAGGAAGCCGAGAAACAATTCACTATAATTTGCAGTGTTTACAGGGATTATGAAAGAGATTACAAAATAGAGTGGGAGAGCTAAAATACACGGTGGTGTATCAGTATATATATGTAATACTTTTCTATATATACTTGAATAATTTTTTGTTGTGTTCTACGCTATTGTTCTGCTGCAACACAGATATTTATAGGGAGAGTAGCCGTAAAGTTTCTTCCAATTAACACCAAATTGCCGTAATGTTTGACAACTTTTTTACCGTCCAAATTTGCCGTCCATTGACAATAATAAACAATTGTTTAGCAAAACAATTATTTGGCCGACTGTTGCGTCGTCAAAGAATTCAATTCAAATGGAGCCGTCATTTTTGACATATCAATATATATGCCGTCCATCAATATTCAATTACCATATATATTACTATTCATAGTCAAACTATGAATAGTAAATGATAAGTTACTGAAATAACCCCTGAACTATTTGCCACTTGCTAATTTTGGAGGCAACTTTTACACAATCTCCACCTTGACATCAAAATTAAGCAAGTCATGCTTTACGATTAGTCAAAACCTATAGCTCACCAAACTCTAAAACTTCCATAAGAACCTGCAAATTTTATATAGAGAAAAAAAATTGTTTCCGAAAAATAAATAATACTTCCTCCACCATGAGCCTTCAGGCTCAACTGCGATCAGAAACACCCACCATGTCCAAACATAATTTGAACTTGGCTATAGGAAGACTTTTAGTGAACATATCAGCGGGATTATAATCTGTATGAATCTTGTCCACAACACAATCACCTTTTTCAATGATATCCCGCACAAAATGATAACGAATATCAATATGCTTTGTTCGGTCATGAAACATTTGATCTTTACTCAAGAAGATAGCACTCTGGTTGTCACAGAAAACTGTGGTCACCTTTATTCTATCATCGAGTTCTCCAAATAACCCCTTCAACCAGATATCTTCCTTAACTGCTTCTGTAAGCGCCATGTACTCTGCCTCGGTAGAAGACAGGGCAACTGTAGACTGTAACTGGGCTTTCCAACTAATAGCACAACCATTTAGAGTAAACACATACCCTGTAATTGATCTTCGTTTATCCAAATCTTTGCCATAATCTGAATCAACATATCCGAACACCCCAGTGTTAGATTTACCAAAACGTAAACACATAGAAGACGTACCGCGTAAATAACGAAAAATCCACTGTACTGCTTTCCAGTGTTCTTTCCCCGGGTTCGCCATGTATCTACTAACCATGCTAACAGCATAAGCCAAATCAGGGCGCGTGCAGATCATAGCATACATCAAAGATCCAACAGCACTAGAGTATGGAACACGTGCCATGTAAGCCATATCAGTCTCATTAGTAGGACTCAAAGCGGATGATAGCTTGAAATGAGCTGCAAAAGGTGTGTTGACAGACTTTGCTTCGTGCATACCGAAGCGTCTTAGGACTTTCTCAATATAACTTTTCTGAGAAAGATGCAAGATCCTAGACTTCCTGTCACGAATAATTTCCATACCTAAAATCTTTTTGGCAGCTCCTAAGTCCTTCATTTCAAATTCAGCTTTCAACTGGTCTTTTAACTTCTGAATCTCCTTCATATCTTTCGCTGCAATCAACATGTCATCCACGTACAAGAGTAAGTAGATCTTTGAACCATTGTCACCTTTCTTAAAATAAACGCAGCTATCATAGGTGCACCTGCTGAATTTGTGACTGGTCATGAAAGAATCGAACCTCTTGTACCAGTGTCTAGGAGACTGCTTGAGGCCATAAAGAGATTTGTTCAACTTGCATACGTAGTTCTCCTTTCCAGGAACTACAAAACCTTCAGGTTGTTGCATAAAAATCTCTTCCTCAAGCTCACCATTTAGGAAAGTTGTAGTGACATCAAGTTGTTCTAACTCAAAATCGTTAGAAGCAACCAACCCCAACAATACACGAATGGAAGTATGTTTGACAACTGGGGAATAAATGTCAGTGTAATCAATACCAGGAATCTGACTGTAGCCTTTAGCTACTAACCGAGCTTTGTATCTTGGTTTATCATTTGGGTTCACAGGTTCCTTGAGCTTGTAGACCCACTTGCATTTAACTGGTCTCTTCCCTTTCGGAATAGGAACTAAATTCCAAGTACTGTTTCGCTGCAAGGATTCCATCTCATTTTGCATAGCGAGCATCCAATCATTTGAGTCTTCAGATTTGATAGCCTCGTCATAATTTGCAGGCTCCGTTGCAGACTCAATATTATCAGCAACAATAAAAGCATAGGCAACCAAATCAGATTCAGCATACCTCTTCGGAGGAATAATCTGTCTTCTCGGTCTATCTCTTGCAATGCTTGGAGTAGTAGCTTGTGGTTGTGAAGGTGTTGAATCTTCACCAACAACATGCTCATCCGACGAAGAAGAATCTTGATGCTGATTTGTACTCTGATTAGTGGTAGGTGAAGTAGGAAGCTCCACCTCCATTTGAGCATTCTCCTTATTTGCTTCGGATGATACATCTGATGCATCTGTTCTTTTAGAAGAGTCAACAACTGGTTGAAATATAGCAGACTCATCAAAAGTAACATCTCTTGAGATGATAATTTTCTTCAAATCAAAGCTCCATAACTTGTAACCCTTTACACCTTGATTGTACCCAAGAAAAACGCATTTGATTGCTCTTGGTTCTAGCTTCCCATTGTCAACTCGTGCATACGCTGGACATCCGAATGGTTTTAAATCGGAATAATTTGCAGGTTTACCGGACCATAATTCAAACGGAGTTTTCTTCTCGATTGCTCGTGACGGTGATCGGTTGATAACATAGCAAGCAGTCGAAGCAGCCTCCGCCCAAAAAGACTTTGGCAATTTGGAATTAGAAAGCATACACCGGACCTTCTCCATAATGGTGCAATTCATTCTTTCAGCTACACCATTTTGTTGAGGTGAATGGACTACTGTGCGATGTCGAGTAATGCCTTCCTTTTGACAATAGACATTAAACTCTTCTGAGCAAAACTCAAGTCCATTATCCGTACGAAGATACTTTACCACCAGACCTGATTGCTTTTCAACCTGAACTTTCCAATTTCTGAAGGTAGAGAAAACGTCTCCTTTATTTTTTAAGAAGAAAGACCACACCTTCCTGGAGAAATCATCAATAATAGTGAGCATATAAATAGCTCCACCTTTTGAAGCAACTCGAGCCGGTCCCCACAAATCTGAGTGAACATAATCAAGTGGTCCTTTCGTTGTATGGATACCACTTGCAAACCTTACTCGTTTTGCCTTGCCATATACACAGTCTTCAAAGAAATCCAAATCAACAATCTTTTGTTGACCAAGTAAACCTCTTCGACTCAATTCTGACATGCCTTGAAAACTCATATGGCCGAGTCGAAGGTGCCAAAGACGGGACTGATCTGGATCAGAAAGAGACTTTGACACAACAGCAGCATCACTCGAAATTGTTTGCCCGTCAAGAAAGTAAAGATCTGAGGTTTTTCGTTCGGCTCTCAGTTTGTCGGAACCGTCTTTGAATACCCTGAGAACTCCACCTTTACCAGCAAACTCGTATCCATTTTTGTTAAAGGAACTGAGAGATAACAAGTTTCTTCTAAGGTCTGGAACATATCTAACATCCCCCATGGTTCGAATAACTCCGTCAAACATACGGATCCTGACTGAACCATGTCCAAGAACTGGACATGTAGTATTGTTACCCATCAACACATAGCCCTGGTTAACCTTTTCAAATGTGTAAAACCAACTTTTGTTGTGACACATATGAAAAGTACAACCAGAGTCGAGTATCCAATCACCAGTGGAATCCAGTTTATCTGAATAAACTGTCAAAAGTTCTCCAATACCTTCGACCTCAGCTAGATCGGCTTCACCCGAAGTGCTAGCTTGTTTACCATTTGCTGCCGTCTTCTCTTTTTCTTTGTTCTTCAACTTGAAGCATTCTTCAAGCACATGTCCCTTCTTGTGACAATAGTTGCAAAACTTTCGTTTGCCTTTTGACTTGGATCTGGTTCTGTTGGAAGATAGAGAAGTTCTACTTCTCTCTGTTGTTCTTCCTCTGGCATTCAAACCTTCGGCTTTAGCATCACTTGAACCACCACCAGTAATATGCTTCATCTTCTCTTTTGAATCCAAAGCTGTATAGACTTCATCTAAAACTAGAGTGTCACGGCTATAGATAATAGTATCACGAAAATGGCTATAGGATTCTGGCAATGACGATAGTAAGAATAGAGCTAAGTCTTCATCTTCATACTGAACATCCATATTCTCTAAGTTATTTACTAACTCTTTAAATGTGGATATATGTTCAGTTAAAGAGCCTCCTTCAATCATCTTGAGATTGAACAACCGTTGCTTCAAATGCAACTTGTTTGGTAAGCTCTTGGTCATCAACAGTTGTTCCAACTTTAGCCATAAAGAAGCCGCTGACGTTTCTTTTAGAACATCTTGCAAAACATCGTTTGACAAGTGCAAACGAATTTGGGATAAAGCCTTCAGATCTTTCATCTCCTTTTCTTCTTCGGTCCATGTATCGGGCATCTTATTGAAACCCAAGAGCGCCTTGTGTAAATCCATCTGAATGAGAATGTCTCTCATCTTTACTTGCCACAACGGAAATCGGGTGTTACGATCCAGTAGTGGAATATCGTATTTTACCGAAGACATGATTAATTACTTGATAAAATGATCCCAGCGAGCTAATATCACAACCTGGATGCTCTGATACCAATTGTTGTAAAATACGACGGATTCAAATTGACTTAAATAATATTAGCTCAATGCGGAATGGGATCAAAAATTATCAAAGTGTAATAATCACAACGTAATACGAATAAAATAAATAGAATAGAGACATAGGAATTTACGTGGAAACCCAAATCGGGAAAAAAACCACGGGCGGAGGAAGCCGAGAAACAATTCACTATAATTTGCAGTGTTTACAGGGATTATGAAAGAGATTACAAAATAGAGTGGGAGAGCTAAAATACATGGTGGTGTATCAGTATATATATGTAATACTTTTCTATATATACTTGAATAATTTTTGGTTGTGTTCTACACTATTGTTCTGCTGCAACACAGATATTTATAGGGAGAGTAGCCGTAAAGTTTCTTCCAATTAACACCAAATTGCCGTAATGTTTGACAACTTTCTTACCGTCCAAATTTGCCGTCCATTGACAATAATAAACAATTGTTTAGCAAAACAATTATTTGGCCGACTGTTGCGTAGTCAAAGAATTCAATTCAAATGGAGCCGTCATTTTTGACATATCAATATATATGCCGTCCATCAATATTCAATTACCATATATATTACTATTCATAGTCAAACTATGAATAGTAAATGATAAGTTACTGAAATAACCCCTGAACTATTTGCCACTTGCTAATTTTGGAGGCAACTTTTCCACAATATGCTATTTCCCTCATCGTTTTTTCAATAAATAACCTATATATTAAGTGAAAGCGGATGTGAACCTAAGTATGATGATAGGAATTATAAGTTGTTGCAAAGCTTAAAGGTGTAAAATGTAATATTTAACAAAATAGATATGGAAATGATCCGTAAAAGTAGAGCTGAATTTAGTGTTTTGTAGTTTGCTCATGATGAAAGCAAATGAACAGTAAACAGTCTCACAAACACCCTATACTAATATATATATATATATATATATATATATATATATATATATATATATATATATATATATATATATATAGAGGAGGGGATGGACATTAGTAATAAACGATGGGCTAAATATTTCATTCATAGAGTCATTTTATCTCGAATATAATAGAAGTTTATTAAAAGATTGGCAGGGGCAAGGCATCCAGCAGTCCCCCCACCGACTCCGCTATTGTATCCGATATTATTACATAACATTAGACATTTTATCGAAAAACGTTGATATTAAACACTTAGAAATGAACATTTTGAACATAAGTGAAGATATTTTTCCAATTAAAAATCCAAAAAATAATTCCAGAATGGAGCATTTCGGAATGAAGTAGTTTTTGAAGAAGAAGAAAATTAAAAGTAGTCAGCAATATGAACAGTAGTCGTGAATGAAACATTTAGGAGATTGTGGTAATTTTTCAAAAACTGAAAAAAAAAAAGTTATTTTCTTCGTAAAGCTAATTTACATGGGTTAGATTACTCAATTTTATATATATCTATATATATAATATTAGTTTAATATAATGTAATAAATCATTATGAAATAAATATAATTATAACATTCATATCTACCTCTACATCTACATCTACATCTACATCTCTATCTACATTTTCTAATAAACAAAACCTAAATTTGCCACTTGTCACTCTATTAGTTGTACACATGACATCTTTTCCCAAGTCTATTTGTTTGACTTTTAAATTTCAAATCCCCTAATATTAAGCAATGACAAACTTGCTAAACTTATTTAAATTCAAATCCCTTTACATTTGGCTATATCAAATCTGAAATTCGACAGGCAAAGTAATTCCATAAGTATAATTATATATGTGAGCTGTGGGTCTGGAAGGCAATCCAGACTCACACTGTGGGCCCAGGGGTAATCCAGTCTGTAAAGCTGTGGACCCAGTACATGTTGATTATTTGTATATGTGTTACGGTATGTTGGCATTCCAACCCAATGGTTGAGGGCCTGGGGTATTCCATCTCGATGGATGATTGGACTCATAGTATGTTGTTTGTTATGATTATATGTGTATTGTTGTGGGTACGGGTATTTTGGGGGAACTCACTAAGCTTTCGGGCTTTGATATGTGTATTTTTATATATATTCTTATTCTCTTTTAGAACTAAAAGGTACTTATAATGCTTTGAATTATGATTTGCAGCTATTAGTTGTCGATAGAACGGAAAAGAAAAGACTGGAGCGGAAATCGGGTTTAGAAGCTAAAAGCACAAAAAAATATTGAAAACTGCAATTACGCCCAGCGTACATATAATTACGCCAAGCGTAATGGCGAAATACGGACTACGCCCAGCGTAGTTAAAGTTACGCCCAGCGTACTGGGTGTTTATCCAGACTTCCCAATCGTGATACAATTCTTGCTACGCCCAGCGTAAACCGACTTATGCCCAGCGTACGTAAGTCGGTCCCAAAGGTTATAAATAGCGATTATTGGCCAGCCAGGAGGGGGGATTCGACTTCTAACCTAATTTAGTCGATAATTAACTTCTGTTAAGCCGTTTTGAGGGTCTAGAAGGCGGTCGGAAGGCCGTTAAGCTAACGGGAGCGGAGATCGGAAGGATTAGAGAGCGAATACGTGTCGGTAATCATGTGGTTTGTTAACGTGACCATGTTTAGCATTCCACTGTGATACTATTATGTGTTTACTTTCTGATTTAGGTGTAAAAACCTTTTACTTTGTGTTTATGATTGAATGAAACCTTGATCTATAGATTAATTGCTAGATTAGATTGTTTGTTTATGTTTAATTTATCTTGCCAAGCTTGTTAAAAGATCCTTACGTGTTAATGATAATTATTTGCTGTTAATTGTCAAGTAAGTTGAGTTGTATGAACATCTACTTGATTGCTTGTCTCTTATGATCTTGATCACCATCAAGATTATATGACTAGGAATAGCGAATGTGAAACTAGGATTAACTCGGAAATAAGTAAGTTAATGTGTGAGCCTTGTGTGATAAACCATCAACAAGAGGTTAAATTGAATTAGTAATTTGATTAACTATTATTACAAGTCTTGCTTGATACGAACTGAACACTAGGAAACATGTTAGTTTAATCAACTGATCATTGTTTGAATTGACTTGTTTGCTAAAGGATTAGTAATAGTGAACGCGAATCTAATCATTTTAGGAATCGGTGAACATGAATAAATGAATTTGTGTATGCAATTGTCTATGCTTTTAAGGTGTAATTTATCTAAACCAAAGTACCTGAAGAGATTTGTTTTCCTGTTAGTTTATCAAGATTTGTTAATTAATTGTTCGTTTGAGATTTAATAAACATTTCTTTATTCCTTTCGTGTGTTTGGTAACCTATAATCAAATATTTTAAATTAATTCACTACCGTTCCCCTTGTGTTCGACACCCTTGCTTATCAAAGCTATACTATACTCGATCGGGTTCACTGCCTGTAAGGTGTGGTTTGGATGCGATAAAATAGGAATTATAAATAAAAAAAACCAGTGCATTAAAAATTCACATCAAGTTTTTGGCGTCGTTGCCGGGGACAGAAACGCATCCAAAGGTTATAAATAGCGATTATTGGCCAGCCAGGAGGGGGGATTCAACTTCTAACCTAATTTAGTCGATAATTAACTTCTGTTAAGCCGTTTTGAGGGTCTAGAAGGCGGCCGGAATGCCGTTAAGCTAACGGGAGCGGAGATCGGAAGGATTAGAGAGCGAATACGTGTGTAATGCTTTATTATTAACTTAGACCAAACAGGGGACAGAAACGCGTTCCTGGACGTACGCCCAGCGTATGCTGGACCTACGCCCAGCGTAAGTTCTTGACCAGCACCCATATTTTTCATTTAATTCTGTTTAATGTTGTGGGTATTTTGTTTTGGTTTTGTGTTGTTTTTTATTTTTGCAGATTATGGCTCGTAGAACTCAAAGAACCAACCCACCCGAGGACGTGATAGATCATCGTTTTTTGCAATTCCCGCAAACTCTAAACAATGAAACTCGGGCCAAATATGTGAAAAATTTGAGTCTGCTGCTTACTAAGGAGATTGACATAGCACCTTCATTTGATTGGGAATTGGCGGCCCAGACTGGACTTGATGAGCTGATCCAGAATTTTTTGCAATACACCCACTCGGACGCGAGTGGCGTGCCTTTGTTCGTATGTCAGGGTTGGGAAAGATTGTTCAGGATCCAAGAGCCTATGTATCGGGAATTTTTGCTGGAGTTTTATGCTACAGTTTCCTATGACCCTAGGAAGACACCCGATGATAGGACAACCTTCTCCTTTAGACTTGGTGGTGTGAGTCGGGAGTGCAGTGCGATTGAGCTTGCCACTCGAGTTGGGATATATACAGTAGACGAGACGAGGAGTGTCCACTTCCCGGCATTCCTTGCTGATTGTCTCACGGGCCGGCCGGATGACTACAATGAAAACACTTTCTGGGCAGAGATTACTGGAGGAGTGTACACACCATCTACTGCTCGGGGGAGGATGATTCGGTCTACTACATATAGATTGCTACACCGTCTGATTTCCATGTCTCTCACGCACCATAAGAATAGTGAGAGAGTGCCTTCTACAGACCTGTATTTCTTATGGGCGCTTGTTACTCCAGGGAGGCACCTGAACCTTCCAGTTGATTTAGCTGCTTATATGGGTAGGAGTGCCAGGGGACTTCGGGAGGATAGCCCGATTTGCGGGGGTATTTAATCACACGCTTAGTTCGATCTTATCAGTTGTTGACGCGCGAGATTACGAGATCGATGGTGTTTCATGATATTAGGCCGATGAGCCTTCAGTTATTGGAGTCAATGCGTGTACTTGAGCGGGCGCGAGGATGGTGTCTTACGGGTACGACCAGATGACGTGGCCGACGAGGAGGGTGCAGTCGAGTCACAGCCGCGACGAGCCCAACGGCGTAGACCTGCTCCTCGAGGAGCGCAGCAGGGACCTGAGCCAGAGATTGATATACGTTACCTGGCTCAGCGCATTGACGAGGGATTTCAGAGCCTGGGTGAGCGCGTTGCACACGTAGAGAGACGACAGCAGTGGTATGGGGATGCGTTGACCGCATTTTTTGCCCATCAGGGGTTTCAGTACCCGGTTCATTTTCCTCCACCATTCCAGTCACGACCTGATGGAGCCGGTACATCTGGGACACAGCAGCACGATGACGAGGATGACGAGTGACTTAGTTTATCCTTTTTATTTTTATTTTTATTTTATTTTATTTTATTTTATTTTATTTTATTTTATTTTATTTTTGCGTTGCTTAGTATTAGTATTTTTATTTGGTATGTACTTAGTTTAATTTAGGTTGTTTTATTTTTGTTTTACTTTTGTTTTCCATGTTGATGCTCTTTGGTTGTTTAGTCTTTGCAGAATTTTCGCCCTTAGAAAGCTGGCAGTAAGTTCAGCAGCTAGGTCCGACTGTTGCTAGAGAGAGACGTGTGAGAGTTTGAAGATTATAGTCAAGACCCACGATTTGTCATAAGTGTGGGGTGCGTGTTGATTTCGTGAGAGATTATTCAGAAGAGTGGCATTTTTACTATATTTTGACTCTTATGGTATGGATGAGTTGTTCCCACACCATAGAGTTTTATTTCGACGCGAGGTAGAAGTATCATCCCGGCTGCCACGACATGGTTGACACTTTCCTATGTCGTGGGGGAGTTTTTCATCGCGAGAGGAGGCTGTCATTCTTGATATGACGACGTGACCAACAATTGTCACATGTGGCCATGTTTAGATTTCACATCATTCGACGAGACGACGTGGTCGACACTTTCCCATGTCATGGTTTTTACACATTGCATTTATTTGCAATCTTTTGCACCACATTCTAGAAGTTGGCGTTCTTGATTTCATTTTTCCGGCACATTCAGAAGCAGCAGTTCCAGTTTCCAGTCCTCCAGCAATTTATGGAGCAACTTTTAGCATCCCCATTCGATCTCGCCATAACTACCCCAGGGGAGTCTCTTCCTTTTTCTCCCTTTTTATTATTTTAATTAGTTTTAGCATATAATGAGGGCATTGTATGAAATAAGTGTGGGGTAGGAGGTCGAAAAAGTAATTTAATTGCTAGATTGGGAAATTTTAAAATTTAAAAAATTATAAACTTGAAAAATAGTTTAAATTAGGAAAATCTAGTAATAATTTAAAATTTTGTTAATATTGTATGAGATGATCCGATGAGAACTCAAATGTTTAGTTGAGCCTATATACGTTATAGTGCATTTGTGGCCCCCTTTATTCTAGTGAAATCATGGGACAAAAACACAACCTCGCTTAGTTTGAGGAATGCAATATGTTTAGCAGCTTGTACCTGAAATTTATCCAGAAAAACTTATGTAGTCATTGCACTTAGACTAATGTCTTAACCAATAAAGGTTGAAGTAGAGCGCCCCTGCTTAAGCATGTAGGTTTTGAGTGAAAAGAAAAAAAAGAGAGAAATTACCAAAAAGTGAAAAATTGAAGAATTTTTTTTGAGCAATCGAAGTCAAAATATGAAGATCAAAGAAAGAAAAATTTCTGAAAAAAATTCAAAAGTGGAAGATGCCAAAAATCAAAGAAAATGGTGAATTCAAAGAAATTGAAGATCAAATATCAAAGAAAAGAAGAATTCAGGAGCTCCAAGTTGTGGTATCTTCTAAAAGTTGTAATTCTCTAGTTTATGTATGCTTGGGTAGCTCTACAAAAAAATACCTTGAGGTTAGAAAGTTTTCTGCGGATGGATTCGGAGGGTTGCATAAAATGAACATTGTTCAAAAGAAGTGGGCGAGTGTTTATGAGGATTGTGAGTATTTAGAATTAGGGGGGTCCTTAAGAAAATTTTAGACACAAATGCATGCGTTGCGGTCTTGACATAATGGTTGAGTTTAAAATGGATTGTTTAGTGCGATATTGGTAAAATAAAAGTAAGTTTGCTTGGGGGCAAGCAAAGGCTAAGTGTGGGGTATTTTGATATGTGTATTTTTATATATATTTTTATACATTATATCTTAATATTTTAGCCTTTATTATTCTCTTTTAGAACTAAAAGGTACTTCTAATGCTTTGAATTATGATTTGCAGCTATTAGTTGTCGATAGAGCGGAAAAGAAAAGACTGGAGCGGAAATCGGGTTTAGAAGCTAAAAGAACAAAAAAATGCTGAAAACTGCAATTACGCCCAGCGTACATATAATTACGCCAAGCGTAATGGCGAAACACGGACTACGCCCAACGTAGTTAAAGTTACGCCCAGCGTACTGGGTGTTTATCCAGACTTCCCAATCACGATACAAATCTTGCTACGCCCAGCGTAAACCGACTTACGCCCAGCGTACGTAAGTCGGTCCCAAAGGTTATAAATAGCGATTATTGGCCAGCCAGGAGGGGGGATTCGACTTCTAACCTAATTTAGTCGATAATTAACTTCTGTTAAGCCGTTTTGAGAGTCTAGAAGGCGGCCGGAAGGCCGTTAAGCTAACGGGAGCGGAGATCGGAAGGATTAGAGAGCGAATACGTGTCGGTAATCATGTGGTTTGTTAACGTGACCATGTTTAGCATTCCACTGTGATACTATTATGTGTTTACTTTCTGATTTAGGTGTAAAAACCTTTTACTTTGTGTTTATGATTGAATGAAACCTTGATCTATAGATTAATTGCTAGATTAGATTGTTTGTTTATGTTTAATTTATCTTGCCAAGCTTGTTAAAAGATCCTTACGTGTTAATGATAATTATTTGCTGTTAATTGTCAACTAATTGAGTTGTATGATCATCTGCTTGATTGCTTGTCTCTTATGATCTTGATGACCATCAAGATTATATGACTAGGAATAGCGAATGTCAAAACTAGGATTAACTCGGAAATAAGTAAGTTAATGTGTGAGCCTTGTGTGATAAACCATCAACAAGAGGTTAAATTGAATTAGTAATTTGATTAACTATTATTACAAGTCTTGCATGATACGAACTGAACACTAGGAAACATGTTAGTTTAATCAACTGATCATTGTTTGAATTGACTTGTTTGCTAAAGGATTAGTAATAGTGAACGCGAATCTAATCATTTTAGGAATCGGTGAACATGAATAAATGAATTTGTGTATGCAATTGTCTATGCTTTTAAGGTGTAATTTATCTAAACCAAAGTACCTGAAGAGATTTGTTTTCCTGTAAGTTTATCAAGATTTGTTAATTAATTGTTCGTTTGAGATTTAATAAACATTTCTTTATTCCTTTCATGTGTTTGGTAACCTATAATCAAATATTTTAAATTAATTCACTACCGTTCCCCTTGTGTTCGACACCCTTGCTTATCAAAGCTATACTATACTAGATCGGGTTCACTGCCTGTAAGGTGTGGTTTGGATGCGATAAAATAGGAATTATAAATAAAAAACCAGTGCATTAAAAATTCACATCAGCCTTACAGTTTCAATTTATTGTTTCAGGTGTATCAGGGGATCGTGGCAAGGCAAAGGCGTGATCGTACAGCTCCTCACTTTTTATGACTTTGTTTCTGGGATACTCTGATATGATACATTTTGAAAACAAGTTTTGTAATGGTTAATAGATTTGAAATGTTTTGAAAAGTTTAAATTTGACATGATTTTTATGGGTGTTACAAGTTGGTACAGAGCCTTGGTTTGAGTGAATTGGAGGAACACTCGTGTGAATCCAGTCTCAAATCAAGGAAATGATTTTAAAATGATTTTAAAATGGTTTTCAAAATAAGTAAAGGAGGATGCAGGGTGTACGATCAGCCGGAGCTAGTAAGTAGACCCCAAAACACCATACAGTTATATTGATTATGTGATATGTTAGAACATCATGCTAGTGCTAGGCTAGGGATCTTCAGGAATTGCATGATAGAATTGCCTGATTACATGATGCCTGCTAGTCTAGGGTTTCCTTTATATGAGATTGACATCATTACTGTAGTTTCTTAGTGTATGCATCACGGTTATACATAATTAAGATCTTATAGCATGAGAATGTTTGATTTGGCCTTATGTTATATTCTTGTTTGATTGGGAGCTTAGGGTAGGATTGGATATTCGAAAGTCTATAGGGTCCAACGTTATGTATGGCTAGCATACACTAGTGCTGCAGTGTTGGTGGAAGTTTCATTGATGGGTGGGTAGTGAGAGGCCGGGAGGCCAGTTATGAGATATTTAGCATTCCTCTAGGAGTGAGGATTTAGCGCTCGCTATGTTATGTATATTGTTAGGGTGTTGTGGTGATACTTGAGACAAATATGGGTAGGTGTGGAAGGTAGTATGGGCCCGTACTACTGAAAGCACATGACCCATACGTGTAACAAGGAAGTCACAACCCCTAGGGTTGGGTAAGGAGTTGGTTCCCTGTCATTATATGGATTATCGGAGGTCTTTCTGGAGTCTTACCAGAATGGTGGTTACGAAACGTCTTGAGACCGGATCCAGGTTAGGATCGGGAGCTGGCAGCCAGGATAGGCCAGAATTGTCAGAGGACCGTGTCATTGAGATCATCCGGGGGGTGTTGATCGAGTTTGTCTGGGGACAGTTACCGGAGATGTTCGGGTCTATTAAGTCCGCCATAGTTGAGTATTTCGATGAGCGCTATGCAGTCATTGCTGAGACGGCTATCGCAGCAGCTTTAGCAGCTGTAACGATGACAAAGGGAGGAGCTGGTCGAGCTTTCCAGTCCTGGGATTTGTTACTAGGACATGTTCTGATGAGCAGAGGGCTACAGTTACTTGAGACCAGGGAGATATTCTGTACTCGTTACATTCTACGGGTTGAGCGGGAGAGTCTAGCACATGAGCTTCTAGATTTGAGGCTTCGGGGGTTTTGCTCGAGGCCGGAATGTGAGTCGCGAGGACTCTGGAAAGGAGTGATGATTATGTTCAGTTGGGGTTTTGCAGCTGGAAGTAGAATGGTTAATTGGTGGATTGGAATGTCGTTTTATAGGGCAAGGATTGTGCCCTTTCAGTTTTCGAGCTCGAAGGAGTGAGCAGAATTGGGACCCCAGGATTAGGTTGTGTTCCAGCTCGGGTCAGTTAGTCGCAGGGGTTGGCGATAGTATTTCAGCACTGGTGAGCGCAGGTGGGTCGATGTGGCATGAGTATCTTGTGAGGCGTACGCGATTACCGTTCCGACCCATAGGAGCTAAGATCCGATTCACCTTGGATCTCTTGCATCTGACGGTAAGGATTGATTGTGCGATCTACTACACTTTTGGGATTGTAGACTATGTATTAGGAGTAGTCGTAGCCCAGTTTAGGGCATAGGTTGTTTCAGCTACTGGAGTTCAGCTATGGATGATCGAGCTGGTGTGTGAGTCAGGGTGCGAGACCCTAAATGATATGATTTCTACAACCGAGAGCGAGATATTGTTGGAACACTTTGGAAAGAAGGATATTATGTGGGAGGTCTGCGGACAGGGTCCCATAGGATGGTTATTCATCATTGTCAGGATTCAGTAGTTTAGTAACCGTTATTGGTTAGCGGAGGAAAACGCCAAGGGAAGTAGCTCGTTGCGGAGATGTTAGTTGGAACATCTATCTTTTGGACTTTAAGATTTGAGTGTGGGATCATTCAAGAATTAGGGACTGTCGGTTTCACTGGGATTCAGGAAGTGTTCAGCTAGTTCTTAGAAGTGTGTGATCACTTGTGGTTGGCTAGTAATGGAGTACTAGTTGGGAAGGTCTGGTTGTCATTAGATCGATTGTTGGAAAGTGAGAAGGATTGGGAATTCTAAAATTTTCATGTATTGTGAAGACTTAGGTGAGTCTAAGTGGGGGATAATCATCCCGGAATGTAGAAGCAAGATCGGTTTTGAAACTGGGACAAGTTTCGCATCGTTTTCAGGAAGGGAGACAACCCTAATGGCTGCTTGGTTTGAGTGTCGTGTGAGTTGGGAGTTTGGTAAAACTCCCCAGCATGCGAATCATGTCTTCTCGTTGTTTGATAATAGAACTTGGGGAAATCAGGCTGGGATCTAGCCATGGATTCAGTTCAGTTGTGTGTTAGGTCGAGTGCGTGTTCGACCAGTATGGAAAGTGTTGTAAGATTGCCGGGGTAACCGTAACATTCACTAGCGATCAGGCGGTATGGGAAGTGTTGTAAGTCTGTGGGTGTAGCGGTAGCATTCACTAGGTTAGCAGATAGTGCTAGAGTGATGTAAGTCTGTGAGTATAGCCGCAACATTCACTAGGTTGGTAGATAGCATGAGCGCGTTGTTAGGATGCGGAAGGGACAGTAGTAACCACCAGTTCGGGTGTAGCAGTAAGGATATGGAAATCCACGGATGGGTTTATGGGTTTCCCCAGAGGGATTAGACATGGTTAAGCCAGCGATAAGACTGTAGGAACCTCACTACAATTATGAGATCAAGGAAGCAATGGATTGCTTAAGGTTGCTTGTGATGTAAGGCTACCATTGGTCATGTAGCAATTTCTTTTAGCCGTGGATTTGGTAACGACAGGATACGATGCATGGATCCGATCGGTTGGATCAGGAGGTTGTTAGAGTCGTAGTGGCATGATAACTAGTGGCAACTAGTTCCAAAGAAGGATTCCGTTCAGAAGTCGTGTGAGGCAACTATGTGGGAGACCTTTAGCTCCGCGACCGGGCCGGAACCCGGTATTTCAGATGAGTGTTACTCGGTTGTGGCAAATCAGAGGGTTTTTGGATGATATACAAGGATAGGTCCTTGGATTTCAAGTTATGGCTTAGACCCGAGTTATGTATATAGTGGTATTCCAATCTAGGGTATTGCATCATGAGGATGACCGGACCGTATGATTGAGTGGACCTGACGTGTTTGGTATTCCAACCCGAGGGTTGATTAGACCAAACATGTGTGTGATACGAGGGTATTCCATCCTAGGGATGACTGGACCTATCGTAGGCATGCCTGGTATTCCAGCCCGAGGCTGATTGGGCCAGGTATGAGTGTTTGTGCTTATGAGTCGGTTATTATACGTATGTAGTTCGGGAACTAAAGGAAACATTCACTTGAAAAACCTAAATAGGTTCATCTCCCAGTTTACATCCCATTGTTCATTAGATCCTTGGGAATCGGTTATCAAAACGGGTTTCCCTTGAAGGAGTACCTAATATCTTGTCAAGAAAAGAGTTTTAGGTAGCAGTGTGTGATTAGTGGTTATGCTTTCTGGTGAGAACCTCGGGTTATCAGAAGTTGAGTAGCCAGTCGGGAGTTCAATGTAATGAATGCGACAATGATCCAGTGTGGGCAGTCTGTCAGGGAGCCAGACCATCTCGAGACTCTAGATTTCGGATTAAGTAAATGTGATCATATAGTAAGGGATTCGTTTATTTTCCTGGTTTTAGAACCCTGCGAAGGTTGGATATGGTTGCCTTGGAGAGGCTAGAGTTTTGCTCGGGGTTGTAGCCAAGTAGTTCAAATTGTTCGGCGTGTAAGGAATGATAAGAAACGATTTCGAGGACGAAATCAAATTTAAGTGGGGGAGAGTTGTAACACCCTGTTTTATATAGAATAATTAAATGGTTAGTGGGGTGTTGGTTTTAGGAAGTCAAATGGCAAGAATTGAATCTTCATGGGTTAAAGTGTAATTTTGGGGACTTAATATGTAAAGATTCATGGAAGCAGGGACTAAAGGGTAAGTTATGGACTTGGATGATAAGATTTTGTAGAAGAGGGGCTGCTTCGTAATATTTTGGGGACCTGATTTGGAAAGATTTTCAGAAGGCGGGTGTAACACCCCAAAAATCGTGACCAAAAATTTCATTTTTAAAACATTACTGAATCATAATATCAAATCATTTCAACATACAAAAAGAGTTATATAATAAATCAGAGTATCTTTTCAAAAAACTTGTTCGTTTTATCAGAGTAAACATCCCACGCTAAACTTCTTTGCTCTGTGTGTGTGCCATGCGATCACCTCGAGCTCTTCCCTCCGCTACCGGAAGTACCTGAAACCAAAACTGAAAACCGTAAGAACGAAGCTTAGTGAGTTCCCCAACCTACCACATACCACATATTGGGCCTTTCACACTGCATCGTGCCCTGCCCGGCATCGGCCCGACGTCCGGACTAACTTGGGCCCCGCCCACTTCATCGGGCCCTGCCCGGCATCAGGCCCCGCCTGGCATCGAGCCCCGCTCGGTATACATATCTGTTTCTCTTAGGCCCCGCATGCTGAACATATACAAACATATAACATATCGCATAACACATAAACTATAACTACTCTACTGCATTCCTGTACTAAGGGCTCGCCTGTCTTGGGCCCCGCCCCTGTCTGCTACGGATGAATCATGGAACCCCGTCCACGCTCCTACTGATAATGAGATACGGGCCCCCGCCCACACTCACTCATTTCTTGTCTCGGGCCTCGCGCCTGCTCTGCTACTAATGAGATATGGAACCCCGTCCATACTCTGCTAATGGTGAGATACGGGACCTCGCCCACCCTCACCTCCCTACCAGGCACATACAAGTATCACACAGACAACAAGTATAATCTATCATTCAAACCATTCACTGGGCACCCGCACGACATCGGACCTTGGTTCGGAATATCATACTAGCATACAGTGCCTAGGGCTAACCCCCAGGTCTTCCTGCTCATCACTACATGGGTCGGCATTGTGGTCGTAGACCCATTCACAAAGGGAAACTCACCTCGTACTGCTGAAACTGCTGATAACCCTCTGGCTGCTATCCAACAACTCTCCGAACTGTTGCTCCTCTAGCTCCCCGAGCTACCAATACCAAATAATAGTAACACTTAGCCTAACTGTCCTCAAGATGTCAACTAAGTCAACTCTGGTCAAAGTCCTTCTCAAGGTCAAAGTCCTGGTCAAAGTCAACCTTCCAGTTGACTGGATTCGTCGAGTTATTCTGCCAACTCGCCGAGTCCATGCTCCTCAAATCCCAAAAGAACCCCGACTCCACTCGTCGAGTCTAGCGAGAACTCGACGAGTTCTCCTTCATCTAACACTTCGGGACTATCTTCAACCGACTCGCCGATTTGTATGAACAACTCGTCGAGTTCATCTTCATAACTAAGAAGATTGTCTTGGACTCGCCGAGTTCCTCTTCGAACTCGTCGAGTACTATGATCTTCATGTCCATTACGGACCCAGTCTGGTTGAATCCTTTACTAACTCCACTCACTGATCCGAATCATAAACAGAAGGGTTTGGGTTTGCGACCCGACTCGCCGAGTCCATGAACTGACTCGTCGAGTCCACCTTGTGACATCTCTATTTTGTCGATTAAAGTCCATTGCAACACCTTCAACCCATAGATCTGGACCTCTAATGCTAGCATTGCACGTAAAGTTGCTAACTTTACGTGCATGCAAGGTGCTATGAAGCTAAAACTCTTAATCCAAGCTAAAAATGAAGGTCTAGGACATGAAATGAAGCCATGGCTGGGTAAATGATGTGAATTTTTAATGCACTGGTTTTTTATTTATAATTCCTATTTTATCGCATCCAAACCACACCTTACAGGCAGTAAAAATACGGGACCAACCCTAGGCGTATGTCCAGGAACTTGAACCTGTTTTCTGATCGTTCTTTGTTTATCCATGATCAGCAAGCATTTCAACAAGTATACACAGGGGAAGTACGTAGGGACAGTAAAAAATCGAGGAGTCTACAGGGCGTACGCTAGGCGTACGTCCACAAGCTTGAAGTGATGGTTATTGGACGGGATTAAGACCAAATTACGTCAAAGGGTGTAGTCCATTGACCAGAATCGATCTTATTCAAACATAAACAAACATAAATTCATGCGAAATCGGCCCTATGTCAAGATATACAGAAACCCTAGATTTCTAAATAGTTCAATGTAACCAATTTCTAGAAATTAAACATAAAATTAAGCCAAAGGGTAACCAAAGAACATACCTTTGTGTCGATTCTACAAGAAAAGAAGGAAAATCGGAATTTTCGGGGGAAATTCGTCCGTTACAGCGTAGCGTAGGGTTGGAGCAAAAATGGTAGAAGAACAAAAAGTCAAAAGGGATTAGTATATTACCTGATACTGACTTACGCTGGGCGTAGATAAACCTTACGCTGGGCGTAAGTCCAATTCTGTGAATAAACAATTCGCGATCATTCGCCCATTACGCTTGGCGTAATTATATGTACGCTGGGCGTACATTTAATTAGTTCGAATTTCCTTTTCCGTATTTCAATTCTCTTTTTCCATCTAATTCTATTGGAGACTCTTAACAATTTAATTTCTACAACAGCGACAACTTTCAGACAAGCGACACGTTATACTAAAAATAAACGGGATATCATGATCACTCGTCTTCGTCGAAATCAAGCAACAATTGTTGATTAAATCTCTTGCATGCAAGAAATGGTTTGTGAAAACAAAAACTTTCGGGACCCGTTAGACTATTTCCTTTGCTTTCTTCGCACCTTTATCTAAAAGTAGAACAAGAGGTGACCTAACTAGTCAAGAACAGCAAGAGCTCGGTCTTCTACTTAACCACCATAATACGCCTTGCTATACTACGCCCCATGGATTGAGTCGGACAAATCACCAAAGTAGTAGACTAAACAAGTCAAGAATTCCCTAATCGCTTGCAATCTTGAAACCCATGCAAAAAGTAAAACCAAGCAATGTGTATGGTCACGAATTTCTGCAAATAAAAACAAAAACCTTCCCGAAAAGTGACATGATATCAACGAAAATAAAAATAAACATAATATAAAACTAAAAATTAAAAACAAATAACGAATAATCAAGCAAACTAAATTAATTGAAAACCGTTCCCCGGCAACGGCGCCAAAAACTTGATGTGAATTTTTAAGGCACTGGTTTTTTTATTTATAATTCCTATTTTATCGCATCCAAACCACACCTTACAGGCAGTGAACCCGATCGAGTATAGTATAGCTTTGATAAGCAAGGGTGTCGAACACAAGGGGAACGGTAGTGAATTAATTTAAAATATTTGATTATAGGTTACCAAACACACGAAAGGAATAAATAAATGTTTATTAAATCTCAAACGAACAATTAATTAACAAATCTTGATAAACTAACAGGAAAACAAATCTCTTCTGGTACTTTGGTTTAGATAAATTACACCTTAAAAGCATAGACAATTGCATCACAAATGCATTTATTCATGTTCACCGATTCCTAAAATGATTAGATTCGCGTTCACTATTACTAATCCTTTAGCAAACAAGTCAATTCAAACAATGATCAGTTGATTAAACTAACATGTTTCCTAGTGTTCAGTTCGTATCAAGCAAGACTTGTAATAATAGTTAATCAAATTACTAATTCAATTTAACCTCTTGTTGATGGTTTATCACACAAGGCTCACACATTAACTTACTTATTTCCGAGTTAATCCTAGTTTCACATTCGCTATTCCTAGTCATATAATCTTGATGGTCATCAAGATCATAAGAGACAAGCAATAAAGCAGACGTTCATACAACTCAATTTACTTGACAATTAACAGCAAATAATTATCATTAACATGTAAGGATCTTTTAACAAGCTTGGCAAGATAAATTAAACATAAACAAACAATCTAATCTAGCAATTAATCTATAGATCAAGGTTTCATTCAATCATAAACACAAAGTAAAAGGTTTTTACACCTAAATCAGAAAGTAAACACATAATAGTATCACAATGGAATGCTAAACATGGTCACGTTAACAAACCACATGATTACCGACACGTATTCGCTCTCTAATCCTTCCGATCTCCGCTCCCCTTAGCTTAACGGCCTTCCGGCCGCCTTCTGGACCCTCAAAACGGCTTAACAGAAGTTAATTATCAACTAAATTAGGTTAGAAGTCGAATCCCCCCTCCTGGCTGGCCAATAATCGCTATTTATAACCTTTGGGACCGACTTACGTACGCTGGGCGTAAGTCGGTTTACGCTGGGCGTAGCAAGAATTGTATCGCGATTGGGAAGTCTGGATAAACACCCAGTACGCTGGGCGTAACTTTAACTACGATGGGCGTAGTCCGTGTTTCGCCATTAAGCTTGGCGTAAATTTATGTACGCTGGGCGTAATTGTAGTTTTCAGCATTTTTTTGTTCTTTTAGCTTCTAAACCCGATTTCTGCTCCAGTCTTTTCTTTTCCGCTCTATCGAAAACTAATAGCTGCAAATCATAATTCAAAGCATTATAAGTACCTTTTAGTTCTAAAAGAGAATAATAAAGGCTAAAATATTAAGATATAATGTATAAAAATATATATAAAAATACACATATCAGTAAAGCTGCCCCCTCAGAGCTTCTAAAGCTCAGAAATGCTTAGATCTTAAGTCCTTTTCGTCCTCAATGGCTCAACGTTCGGATTGACCTTGGAAATGGTCCAAATGTGACAAAATCTATGCTAGAAAGGGGATCTAGATGATTAACAGTCAAGGTATAAGCTTTTTACCTCTAAATGGTCTGAAATGCTACCCCAACTCTGGATCTATAGCTTCTTCTTGCACCACCAAGGTCCTTCTTCCTTCTCCAAACTTCAATTCACTCTCAAGGCAAGAACTCGCTCAACAATGGAGTTGGGTGACTAGAGTTTCGAGTTCTGGACAATAGGGGCCGCAAATGAGCCCTAGGGAAGAGAATAAGGTGCTTAAATAGGGTACCAAGTCCCAGAATTAGGGTTTCCAAACCCAGACCAGACTCGCCCAGTCCACTCGCCGACTCGCCGAGTCGGTCACTTAATCTTTGACACGGAACCCGCTCCGACTCGTCGAGTTCTTCCCTAGACTCGACGACTTGACCCCTTTGACTTAGGGTTTCCTTTCCTTTCTTGGTCTTTCTGATTCTGGGTGTTACAACTCTCCCCCACTTAAACTAGACTTCGTCCTCGAAGTCCGCTACGGCCAACTGTCCTGCAATATGCTTTCAAACTTCCTGCCTGATGAATCTAACTCCTCCTGACCACTTCCATTGACCTTCCTCCTGGTCATTACGGCTAAACTAGTCCCTGCAGATAATACCCTCGAGTGCGTTCTAATCCCGTCAATACTGAGAACGCAACTTACTGAACTGACAATCCTTTCGGTACTCCTCGAGTACTTATGTTGGACATCCTAGAGGTTCACCCCCCCCCTTTTTCCTTGCGCGTTTTCTGGCCTTCCCAAGGCAACGTTCCATAACTAATCACCTCCTCTATCATCGTGAAGGACATATCCTTCATGATATTCATCACTCCAGCCACTCCCAGTGCTGGTCACTACTGCCGATACACACTGAATACTCCTTACTACTATACTTTAGTGCTGAGCGCCCATCCCAGCGAATGGATCAGATAATCCTTTGAGTAATAGACTCATCCCTACAATGGTTAGACTCAGACGAGAGCTGCGCAACAGAGTCAAATCACTCACTCTGAGATTATTTAATCCTGCTGTTAGTGGCCTAGCACCTCTCAGTCAACTAACTACTTCCACTCACGGACCCCCTTATTGATGTCCTTGTCCGAAGATTCTGTTGTCTCTGCACTGACTACTAATTCCGAAAGCATCCCATGCCTGACATACACTCAATCTGTACCTTGACTCACTCGAGTCCTGTTGGCGATCCTCCAACCTGGTTTCCAAAACCAGCTATCAACTAACGTGATCACTACGTTCACCCCGAAGCCTCACTACACTTCTTGTACTGACTACCTACTGGTGAATGCTACGGCTATCTAGTAGTCTTACATCCTGGCTAAAATCACGTTCTGCCGACAAAATCTTCAACCTGGTTTCCCAAACCAATCATCTATTGATCGCTATACACGCACTCAACACCGGGAAGTTTCCCAAGCTACCAACTCACCCGGTTCTCATCCGAACAGCCACTCGGACTATTACCCTGCTCAATAGAGTTGCGAACTCATTCCAACTCCTTACTTACTTCTGATCCTGAATACTTGGAGGGCTCTCCCCCACTTTGACTCAACTAGCTCCTTGCAGTTTTCTGCTGGGGAAGGATTCCCAATCCTTCTTACCATTCCATGATCGTTCAGCTAAAAACTGAGGTTTACCACTGCCAGTGCTCCAAAGCTAACCAATACCATGACACCACCGTCCTTGAAAGTTGGCGAAATACTTATAGAGTCCCAATTTCACGCTTGCTACAGCGACCGCATCCTGCGTGACCTGCTCTAAAAGGGTACAACTACGGACTACTACTCTAAACCCATGGTATGCAAATGGCATATAACTCAATCATAAGCAGGAAACAGAATCCAAAGTACAATTACTAATACCGATGCAGTACCATAGCAATTAAATCATAAATAAAACTGTCAAGCAACTAAAGGATACTCACCTGCCACATCCGGGGCTGCTCGCATGTCATCTGAAACCAATTGGTACGCCCTGCTCCATGCCGCAAGCGCCTCTGCCCGGCATTGTCGACCGTCGACGATCCTCAATGTCGCAGGAGCAGGTGCTATCACATGTCCCACTGAAAGCAAACTCGGGCACTGGGCCTTCTTGTGGCCCCGCTGATTGCAATGCAAACATATCAAGTCTGATCCCTGAGCGATGGTAGCAGTACAATCTCTGCTATAATGACCAGTTCGGACGCACTTGAAGCAGCCATAATCACCACCACTACCACTCCTACATGCACCCTCGTGCGTCCTGCCACACTTCACGCATCGACTGCGGCTCTGATAGTCCCTCGATCTCGAATCTGACCTCTTGGGCCTTTTTCCTGAGTCCGTGGCTACCTGAATCTCATCCGGATTCCTCTTCCGGATCTGCTCCAAATCGATCTCCCTTTCCCTAGCTCGAGCAATCATGTTCTCCAGCGACTTGCAGCTGGACCTGCTCACAAACTGGCTGATGTCACTCCTTAACATCTCGTGATATCGGGCCTTCTTTATCTCCTCATCCGCGACATACTGTGGAACAATAAGAGCCCTCTCTCTGAACTTGGCGGTGATCTCCGCCACTGACTCTGTCGTCTGCTGAAGGTCCTGGAACTCCCGTGCCAACTGCTGCACCTCAATAATTGGTGCAAACTCAGCCCTGAACCTAGTCGAGAAATCAGTCCATGTCATCGCGTCCAACGCGGCATCATCTCCAATGGCGTGTCCAACCTCCTCCCACCAATCCTGTGCTCTGTCCTTCAGAAGACAGGAGGCAAGTCGGACCTTGTCCCCCCTCGGGACATCGGCTTGTACGAAAGGCGTTGGCAACATCGGCCAACCACCTGCTGCTAGCGATGGGGTCCCTAGCCCCATGGTAATCTGGTGCGCCACAAGCTCTAAACTCTCAGAATGTCAAAGTACGTGCTCCTATCATGGCCACCATCTCTGCGTGGAAGGCTCCCAGCCTCTCATCCAATATCTCCAGTATGCCCTCCTTGACCGTACCAAAGATCACAGGAGTCTGATCTAGAATGTTGTGCGTAACCTCGACTGATACAAACTCCCTCATCCGCTCCTCGAGCTGCTCGGTCCCTGAACCCGAGCTTGATCCCTCTTCGGCGCCTGATCCGCGAACTGGTCTACCCCGTAGTGTCACCATTCTGCAACAAATCATAACTACCATCAGAATACACCTTTCTATTGAGGGATCACACTCACACTACAAGTTTCCTGATTTCATCTCAGCCCTTGTTGAATCAAGTACAGATCCTCTGCTTTCAGTAGTATGGGCCCCTACTACCTTCCACATCTATCCGTACTTTCCTCAAGAATTGCCTCGACTACACCAAGTCCCTTTCACTGCTATTAACACTGCTCCCAGCACTACTCTCATCCTAGGCTTACCCTAGGGTAACCTCCAACTCACTATCTGCCATCAGCTGTATAAGAAGTCCCTGTTATCTCCCCTTAACTAACTTGCGAATACCATTACATATTGCTTAGACTAGATAATTCTTCGAATGAGAGGTCCTACCCTACAACGGTTAGACTCTGACAAGAGCTGGGAAATAGGGCTAGACCTAACCTTCTGAAATTATTTAGTCCTTGCGATATGTAACTTAACATATCCGTCTACTAGTTAATGAGAGATAACTAAAACTCCTAATAGCACAAAGCAAGCAGCATTCGGGCATTGGGAAAGATAACCACATAATATAATCAAGTTGTTCTATCCTCTAATCAGGAACATGTACTAGCATGCAATTCATAAGGCTCATACACATATAACAGGCACAGAAGGCATCCTCCTAGATCCTTAGTCCTAATCTAGCATGTAGTTCTAGTAAGCATATCATAACATAACTTGTATGGGTATTTTGGGGGTACTTACTTGAGCTCGGCTGATTGCATGCACCACACCCTTTTCTCTTTTCAAAGTTCTTTTCTTTCTCAAAGTTCTTTCCGCTTTTTCTAAAACTCTTTTCTTTTCTCAAAAATCCATTTTTACAAAAATTGATTTTCCTTTTCAAAAATTCTATACCAATTCCTTAGTTTGAGTTCATACACACCCGAAAGTGTTCCCAAATCCCTGAAACCAAGGCTCTGATACCAACTTGTAACACCTCAAAAATCGTGACCAAAAATTTCATTTTTAAAACATTACTGAATCATAATCAAATCATTTCAACATACAAAAAGAGTTATATAATAAATCAGAGTATCTTTTCAAAACACTTGTTCATTTTATCAGAGTAAACATCCCAGGCTAAACTTCTTTGCTCTGTGTGTGTGCCATGTGATCACCCCGAGCTCTTCCCTCCGCTACCGGAAGTACCTGAAACCAAAACTGAAAACCGTAAGCATGAAGCTTAGTGAGTTCCCCAACCTACCACATACCACATACTGGGCCTTGCACACTGCATCGGACCCTGCCCGGCATCGGACCGAAGTCCAGACTAACTTGGGCCCCGCCCACTGCATCGGGCCCCACTCGACATCAGGCCCCGCCTGGCATCGAGCCCCGCTCGGTATACAAATCTATTTCTCTTTGGCCCCGCCTGTCTCTGGGCCCCGCTCGCTAAACATATACAAACATATAACATATCGCATAACACATAAACTATAACTACTCTACTGCATTCCTGTACTAAAAGACCTCGCCTGTCTTGGGCCCCGCCCCTGTCTGCTACGGATGAATCATGGAACCCCGTCCACGCTCCAACTGATAATGAGATACGGGCCCCCGCCCACACAAACTCCTTTCCTGTCTCGGGCCTCGCCCCTGCTCTACTACTAATGAGATATGGAACCCCGTCCATACTCTGCTAATGGTGAGATACGGGACCTCGCCCACCCTCACCTCCCTACCAGGCACATACAAGTATCACACATACAACAAGTATAATCTATCATGCAAACCATTCACTGGGCACCCGCCCGACATCAGACCTTGGTCCGGAATATCATATTAGCATACAGTGCCTAGGGCTAACCCCCAGGTCTTCCTGCTCATCACTACATGGGCCGGCATTATGGCCGTAGACCCATTCACACAAAGGGAAACTGACCTCATACTGCTGAAACTGCTGATAACCCTCTGGCTGCTATCCAACAACTCTCCGAACTGCTGCTCCTCTAGCTCCCCGAGCTACCAATACCAAATAATAGTAACACTTAGCCTAACTTTCCTCAAGAAGTCAACTAAGTCAACTCTGGTCAAAGTCCTTCTCAAGGTCAAAGTCCTGGTCAAAGTCAACCTTCTAGTTGACTCGACTCGTCGAGTTGTTCTGCCAACTCGCCGAGTCCATGCTCCTCAAATCCCAAAACAACCCCGACTCTACTCGTCGAGTCTAGCGAGAACTCGACGAGTTCTCCTTCATCTAACACTTCGGGACTATCTTCAACCGACTCGCCGAGTTGTATAAACAACTCGTCGAGTTCATCTTCATAACTAAGAAGATTGTCTTGGACTCGCCGAGTTCCTCTTCGAACTCTTCGAGTACTATGATCTTCATGTCCATTACGGACCCAGTCTGGTTGAATCCTTTTCTAACTCCACTCACTGATCCGAATCATAAACAGAAGGGTTTGGGTTTGCGACCCGACTCGCCGAGTCCATGAACTGACTCGCCGAGTCCACCTTGTGACATCTCTATTCTGTCGATTACAGTCCATTGCAACACCTTCAACCCATAGACCTAGACCTCTAATGCTAGCATTACACGTAAAGTTGCTAACTTTACGTGCATGCAAGGTGCTATGAAGCTAAAACTCTTAATCCAAGCTAAAAATGAAGGTCTAGGACATGAAATGAAGCCATGGCTGGGTAAAGCTGCCCCCTCAGAGCTTCTAAAGCTCAGAAAGGCTTAGATCTTAAGTCCTTTTCGTCCTCAATGGCTTAATGTTCGGATTAACCTTGGAAATGGTCCAAATGTGACAAAATCTATGCTAGAAAGGGGGTCTAGATGATTAACAGTCAAGGTATAAGCTTTTTACCTCTAAATGGTCTGAAATGCTACCCCAACTCTGGATCTATAGCTTCTTCTTGCACCACAAAGGTCCTTCTTCCTTCTCAAAACTTCAATGCACTCTCAAGGCAAGAACTAGCTCAACAATGGAGTTGGGTGGCTAGGGTTTCGAGTTTTGGACAATAGGGGCCGCAAATGAGCCCTAGGGAAGAGAATAAGGTGCTTAAATAGGGTACCAAGTCTCGGAATTAGGGTTTCCAAACCCAGACCAGACTCGCTGAGTCCACTCGCCGAGTCGGTCACTTAATCTTTGACATGGAACCCGCTCCGACTCGTCGAGTTCTTCCCTAGACTCGACGAGTTAACCCCTTTGACTTAGGGTTTCCTTTCCTTTCTTGGTCTTTCTGATTCTGGGTGTTACAGCGAGGTCTAATTGGTAAATTTGGGATTCGTTTTGAAAAGAATATTACAAGAAGGGACCAAATGCGTTATTATGGAAACTTGTACAAGGGATCGGGTATTTAACCTCTTCATCCGTCACCTTCTAAACCCTAACCCTAAGCTCTATAGCAGCCGCTACCCTTATACCTCCCTCTCATCTTCAACCGGCCGCCACCATCCTCCCCCCCCCCCCCCCCCCCGACTAGCTTGATGCTCCGACCAACTAAGACCCCCAACGACATCTGCCATGACCGGAGATAACGAAGGCCGATGCGCGAACCGAGAACGAAGCTGTTGTGGTCGTTTCCGGTGGAGGTGCGACAACCACAGTCGAAGACCGAGACCGCCGATGGCGCTGCTGCTCTATTGATCGGTGAAACCACGGACAGCGAAACCAACGTTCCCATTTCTTTTCCAACTCGTAGTCGATGCCACCATCTCTCTCCTCTCTTCTTTCATTTTTCCGCTGCTGTTATCGCCTCTAGTCGCCACGATTGCTGCTAGTGCTGCTGCGTCCCGATGCCATCTGCCGCCAATGGCCGTTGCTGCTGTGGTTTTCTTGGGCTGCTGTCGTCGCCACCCACCGCAGGGGTTGTTGGATTTATTTTCCTGAGAAGATAGGATGGATGTGTGGGTTGTGTTGCTCGTGTTCGGGTGTTGTGATGGTATTAGGCTGCCGAAGTGTCCATTGGCCGGAGATCCGAAGAAAAAAACCCCATTGCCACCTCCGACCACCACCTGCCGCCTCAGTACGATGGTGTGTGTGTGTGTGTGTTATTTACGTGAGTGTGTGTGTGTTTGTGTATTTTTGTAAAAGTGTAATAGTGTCGGTAATCAATAGAAAACTTGAAACCACCACCGTGAGGTGGTGGCTGCCGCCACCGGCCACCGTGTCGGGTGGCGGTGTGTTTGCTTTGTTGTGTTTGACTCGTTTGGGGGATGCTTGGTCAAAGTGGGCCCAATGAAGCCCTAATGGGCCCAAGAAACCCTACTGACCTAATAAAACCCTAATGGGCCAAATGAGGCCCAAAGTGACTTAAAAGCCCAACCAATTGGATAATGGGCTAGTATTGGGTAAGAAACCCTAATTAAGGTTTGGAAAACCCTAATGGCATAAAACCCTAATTGTGGGAATTGTTTGGGACACGCACGGGAATTAATTATTAAACCTAAAATAATAATTTAACAACAAGAATTAATTATTAAACCTAAAATAATTATTAAGAATTAATTATTAAACCTAAAATAATAATTAAAACTCTAATGGCATAAAACCCTAATTGTGGGAGTTGGACTTTTGGGCCTTTGGAGTGTGAGTTGGACCTTGGGCTTGGAACCCAATTATTAATTGGGTATTGTTTGATGTTGGCAGTTCGGGAATCTATCAACCAGCAGCTGGAGTTTTATCTGCGGGACTTCAGCAGTTCCAGGTGAGTTATCCTCACTGTACTCAAGGGTCTAAGGCACCAAGGCCGGCCCTTTGTTTTGTTATTGGGATCATTAATGTTGTGATATGTTAGCTCGGTATCCTGGTAGATAGAATGGTTATATGCTAGTATGATCTGTTAGATCGGTATCCTGGTAGATCGGATGTGGTTATGCTTAGTGACCTATAGTTGGTCTGACTGTCTGCATGCTAGTTGTTATGCTAGTTAGATAGATCTGTAGGACTACCTGTAGTATGATGTGATTATCTGTATGTGCATTAGTTGTGTTATATGTCGACATATTATGTGGGATGGGTTGAGGTGATACTGCTCCGTGCGATAACCAACAAACCCGAGAGCATTCCAAATACGAGCTGAGGGCCAGGTGGGGCATGCCAGACTCGTAATGTGGGCTCGGGAGCATTCTAGATACGAGCTGAGGGAGACTCATACTGTGGGCTCAATGGCAATCCAGATGTGAGCTGTGGGCCCGGAAGGCAATCCAGACTCACACGGTGGGCCCAGGGGTAATCCAGTCTGTAAAGCTGTGGACCCAGTACATGTTGATTATTTGTATATGTGTTATGGTATGTTGGCATTCCAACCCGATGGTTGAAGGCCTGGGGTATTCCATCCCGATGGATGATTGGACCCATAGTATGTTGTTTGTTATGATTATATGTGTATTGTTGTGGGTATGGGTATTTTGGGGGAACTCACTAAGCTTTCGGGCTTACAGTTTCAGTTTATTGTTTTAGGTGCATCAGGGGATCGTGGCAAGGCAAAGGCGTGATCGTACAACTCCTCACTTTCTATGACTTTGTTTCTGGGATACTCTGATATGATACATTTTGAAAACAAGTTTTCTAATGGTTAATAGATTTGAAATGTTTTTAAAAGTTTAAATTTGGCATGATTTTTATGGGTGTTACAAGGATTGAATGTGTACAGTTTAACAAGTTAAAGGGTAAATATAGACGAAAAAACTCAGTAACCAAATGTGTACAAATCGAAAAATATATTACTCTTTTAAGTCATTATCCCATACATTTTGTATACCCTAAATTTTATAATTATTATCACTTTCGTACCAGATTGAATATTATTTAAAATTTCTATGCATTTAGAATATTATTTATACATAAACATTATAATCTTACTAATATACATATTATAAAAATTTGTTTGCAATTTATTGTTAAATAAACTGCTTTTTTATTATTTAAAATTTATTATTGTAAACCATATTGCACATAAATTATAACCTTGTAAGCTAATATGTATATATTGTATTCAACAACGTCCCACATTATATGTTGGTTGCACAGAGCCATTAAAAAATAGAGATGGAAGCTAATTAAGTGCCATGAAAAGGTTTTGCATGTTTTCCGGAAGAATAAAGATGGGAAATTGACTTAAAAAGGCAACGAAGTTCAAAAAATGTATAAAAAACCATTGTCTTTTTTTAGTACATAGAATACCATTAAAGTATATTTTTTGTACACATAATACCAACAAGTACATATGTGTTCAAACAAAACCTTGGGCTAACCGATTACCTCAGGTAAACAAAAAAATGACTTAAAAAAGTAACGAACTTTCCAAAATGTTCAAAAAATATCATTGTTTTTTCAGTACAAAAATTACCCTTGAAGTATACCATTTGTATATAGAATACCAGCGAAGTACACATTTTAGTACAAAATACCATTGAAATTTCCAAAATGTTCAAAAAAAATACCATTGTTTTTTCAGAACACCTTTTGTTAACTTTGTTGTTTCCGTATTATATAGAACACAATCATAGAAGATTATTCACCATCGTACCGGTTCACATCTGTTGTGTGCTCTCTTTCATTCCCTCACTCGATCAGTTTGTATCTAAATACAATCATATAAAAACACATAACTAAGAGT
This sequence comes from Lactuca virosa, assembly GCF_052849685.1. Lineage (NCBI taxonomy): Eukaryota > Viridiplantae > Streptophyta > Magnoliopsida > Asterales > Asteraceae > Lactuca > Lactuca virosa. Next base: position 322,259,634 of record NC_136428.1, read on the forward strand.
CCATCAATTATGATGCAAGCGTTCAAGCGCTCCAACACATATGCTTCTTTCTCTACTTTGACTACGAATCGTCATCAAATCAACCACATGATACTGAGTGTTTCTGGCCATTCATCTCTCACTGGTCTAGGAGAATTAAACGCAACTCCTACTCTCTACATCCATATTTAGGAATTCTCCTGACATAACATCGCACTCGTTTCTCCTTTGTGTCTATGCCGCAACACTAATGAATGGCTAACCTTAATTTATAATATGTGTATCTATATAACGAATATATGTTTTAGGTTTAAGGCATATAATGTGATCGGGAAGCAAGAAAGCTTAACTAAGGTATTATTACCCACTTACTTCTCATGTTACCACAAGAACAATCGAGTAAGGGAATGAAAGAGATTGCACAATTGTTATGAACTGATATGACGGTGCATGATCTCCGGTGACTGTGTTCTACATAATCCTATAACAACGCAGTTAACAAAAAATGCGGTATTTTTTGAATATTTTGGAAATTTATTTACGTTTTTAAGTCATTTTTCCATTAACCTTAAATACCTAGTTACCACAAGGTTTTATTTGAACACATGTGTATTTTGTATACAAATACTAACTTTATATGGTTTTTTTTTGTAATAAAAAAACAACAATGATATTTTTTTAAACATTTTGGAAGCCGGATAACCTGATGGTTAGTTACAATAGCCGGTTCAATGGTATTTTGCATACTAAAAAAAAGACAATGGTGTTTTCTATATATTTTTGAAACTTTGTTACATTTTTAAGTCATTTTGCTAATAAAAGTAGTATGATTCTATGCTCACCCATTGTAAATAAATTATTGAGCCGTTGTGACTTGTGAGTGGGATAGCCACTCCCTTGAAAAAGGATGTTAGCAAGTATCAGGTTCCTCCCCCATTATAACAGAGCCTATATAAACTCTGTATTTTCTCACTACTAGTTATGAACTAAAATCTATTTCTTTTACACTATATATCTCTACTCCTTGTTCTTTGATACTATTCAATTCCGTGAATTATTCATAAATTCATTCACCAGGTTAAATAGGAAATTGATTGTTCACTATATTTGTCAACCCCAATTTATTTGTGTTTCATCTCTTCACAAACAATGGCGTGTTTTTACTAATTCAAGTGCAGCAACTTCGCGTTCTACAGACTACATTTTGAGCCTAAGTTGACTTCATCGGATAAATGGTTTCTTCTATTAGGTTCTCTCTCTCTCTCTCTCTCTCTCTCTCTCTCTCTCTCTCTCTATATATATATATATATATATATATATATATATATATATATATAGCACCAAAATAAATTAAATACAAATTTGCAAAAATAATTTCAATACTTTTTTTTTGGATTTGGTCCAAACCTTGAAAAAATTATATAAATGATCTTTTTGAGCATCTTTCTCAGCTTATTTTTCCTTTTGTAAAATGAAATTACCCTTGTACCATTGACAAATTTAATTTCTATTTTTCTTTCATTTTGAAAGTTATTATATTTATTAAATATAGAAAATGACTTACATACCTCTCTCTCTCTCTCTCTCTCTCTCTCTCTCTCTCTCTCTCTCTCTCTCTCTCTCTCTCTCTCTCTCTCTCTCTAACCCACGTAACTCCTACCTATATTGTTATTTTTGTCATGTATTCACCTACAAGTCAAACAAAAAACCCATACACACAAAAGAATTAAAAAAAACATACATACATACATTAAAGTCATTTTGATTCACTTTATGTGAAAGAGATGAAGAAGAGAATAAGGCAGGTTTTCCTCCCTCTATCCTTCGTCGAACCGCAAACGCCCACCCTTAAATCTAGTGTTCTGGTTTAGATCTAGTATACCTTGTGTTGTGATCAAGTTGTAATGTCTTAAAAATAAAGTAAAATTTTCGTTTTTCACACAACCAAAACCATTCATTCGTTTGTTCAAAAGATAATCAAAGTATAAATTATTCTCAAAACATTAGAGTAAAGTCATAAAATAAATAGTGCGGAAAACTCTAGGGAGGCAATGCGATCAAATCGGGCCAACCCTTTGGAACCATTAGTACCTGAAATAATAAAATTAAAATTGTAAGGACAAAGCTTAATGAGTTCCTCAAAAATACCACATACCACACATAAAAATTACGAGTCTATTTCAACCCTAAGTGAATGCTATGGGTCAAATCATAGTCTTACAATCACTTCCTGTCATTAGCTGAATCATGGTCTTTCTTTATAATGTCAAGGGACAAATCCTAGTCTTATATACAAGTGTCAGGACCAGATCTCGGTTTTTCATACAAGTGTCATGGGCTAGATCCTGGTCTTTCATGCAAGCGTCATAAAGACAAACTAGCATCCTACACAATATAGTGAGAAGACTCGTCTGATCAAAGAGCTGTAATCTCCTACTCAAAATCTCACAAAATCTATTATACGAACCGCCTAAACTAAAAGTCAAACTTGTCAAAAATTCAATAGTCAGCGACCACGCGACCACACCCTGGCCAACTAATGACCGTGCCACGACAGCTACACGAAAAAATAGTCACAGAATGAAACTCGCCACCGTGTAGCGGCTGGCTCAAATCTGTACCACGAAAATTTTCCCAAATCATTTTAACGGATTAATCCCTTAATCCATTAAGCTAGCCACCCAAACTTTCCAGAAGGCTTCCTAGCGTCCAAGAGAGTCATAAAAATCACAACTTTACGGACATGCAAGCCCCATGCACGTCTTACACCATTCTAGGTCAAAATAGAGAAAAATAAGACCTTTATTCTTTTCATGGTCCGAAATCACTCCCTAATTCCATATCTAAAAGATAAAACACTCAAAGGAGATTCAAAATTCATAAAGTGGCAAGATTTACATGGAGTTCTTCCATAAACTCCAACCAAATCCATAAAAGAGACACAAAGTTCCACAAAATCCTAGATCTATGAACTTAAAAATATAAAGTTGAGTACCTGAGCACTTACAAAGGTCTAGAAGGTAACCAATGTGCTAGATCTTTCATAAGAAACTCTTAAAATCAAAAGGGGGAAATGCTTCTTCCTTCCAAATGCCACAATGCACACAAAGGCTTAGAACACAAGAAGAGGAGGCTAGGGTTTGGAGGAAATGCTTTGGAGAGATGGAAGTTAGGGTTGGGAGGAAACCCTAGCTCCAACGTTCCTTAAATAGGGCTTAAGGTCCGAGGCTTACTATTTTGAGCCCATAACGGCACCATGCCATAGTTCCATAACTCACCGTGTCGCGGTGATGAGGCACGCATCACGTCGTGGCCTGGGCAAAATTCCCCAATCCTTAAACTTAAGAATAAAAGAGCTCCAAAGAATAATACCTTAGAATTTGGATGTTACCATCAGATTTCGTCCTTGAAACCTGCTGCTACAAAGAACTCGAGGTAGTGCTCTCTCATCACCTCCTTGGGTTCCTAGGTCCACTCAGAACACTTCCGGTGTTGCCACTGCACCTTAACCAAACTCACCACCTTGTTGTGAAAGGTCTTCATCTTTCTATCAAAAATTGCAATCGTTCTCTCTATGTAATTCAGTCGCTCGTCAACCAGAATGTCATCCAAGGGTATCAGTGCGGAATCATCAGCTAAACACTTTCGCAACTAGGAAACATGAAAGGTGTTGTGGATTTGACTAAGCTCCACAAGGAGATCCAATCGATAAGCAACCTTTCCCACCCGAGCAACAAACCTGAAAGGACCAATGAATCTCAGACCCAACTTGCCCTGCTTCTAGAACCGAATGAAAAATTTCCAAGGCGACACCTTTAGAAGCATAAAATCCTCTACCTGAAACTCGATATCAAAACAATGCTGATCAGTGTAACTTTTTTTTCTACTCTGCGCGGTCTGCAACCTATTACATATCTACTGGATCAACTCCATAGTCTTGAGCACTACATCAGTGCTTCCCATCACCCACATCCCAATCTCACCCTAACAAATTGGGGTCTGACATTTCCTCGTATAGAGAAACCTAAAGGGAGGCATACCAATGTTGGCGTGATAGTTGTTCTTTTAAGAGAATTCAACTAAAGGAAGGTAGGTATCCCAGCTTTCACCAAAATCTAAAACACGCCCTAAGCATGTCCTTGAGAGTCTGAATGGTCTACTCTCGCTAACCATCAGTCTGTGGGTGGTAAGAAATACTAAAAAGCAATCAAGTATGTAACTCCTCATGGAACTTCCTACAGAACCTGGAAGATAAACTGACATCACGATATAAAACAATAGAAATTGGAGCCCCATAACGTGCAACCGCCTCCTTATTGTAGATCTCAGCTAACTTCTCGACACATGAACTGTCCTAAATCGGGATAAAGTAGGCACTCTTGGTTAACGTGTCGAAAATGAACTAGATCAAATCAATAGCACATATCATCCTAGACAACTTCGTGATGACATCCATAGTGATTTGCTCCGATTTCCACATGGGGATGTCCAATGAGTACAACTTTCCATGGGGTCTCTAATCTACGACCTTGACTTTCTGTAAAGTTAAGCACTGCTACACATACCAATCTATCTCCCTCTTCATATAGGGTCACCGGTAACTAAGTCTCAGATCTATGTACATCTTTATAGCACCCAGATGGTTTGAAAACTTTGACTTGTGCGCTTCCTCCAACAAGGTATGTTGAACCCCAATAGAAAGGGGAACACACACACTGCTACAATAAGTCAACAAACCCTGACTATCAGTGACGAATGTAGAAATCTGGCCCCTGATCTTCTCCTTCTTTCGATTATCTTCATTTAATCCCTCAAATTGCGCCCCTTTGACCAAATCCAACAGTGTTGAAGTGATAGTTATCCTCACACATAGCTCTCGGATAGGAGCACTAGTCGCCTTGTGACTAAAGGCATCAGTCACTATATTGGCCTTCGTAGGATGCTACAAGAACTCAAAATCATAATCCTTTGACACATCCAACCACATGCGTTGCCTCATATTTAGATTCGGCTGATCCCTCAAATATCTTAAACTCTTATGGTCCGTGTAAATGGTACACCAGACCCCATACAAGTAGAGCCGCCAAATCTCGAGGGTGAACCCCCCTAACTATAGATCATGAGTAAGACAATTCATCTCATGAGGCTTCAACTACCTTGAAGTAGTTAATCTTTGTTACAACAAGTATTTCACACTATAATGGTTTGTTTTTATTAAAAAGTGATGATCCATACATACGGTCGCCAATGAGCGACAACTTTAGCGAGACCAATTAACTCTCTCATAGGCGAGCAACTTATGATGGCGATCTACAAGCTTAAGGGTGAAAAACATTACTGGACGATTATCATGTTATAAGACTGCTCCAATTCCAGTACCGGACGCGTCTCATTAATTGAAAAAGGGTTTAGAGAAATCCGGTAATGCTAGACTGCTCCAATTCCGGTACTTATGATGGTGAATCAGACGAGGCGTTTTTTTAACAAAGAAAAGGTTGTTTATGACTCATCATTCCAAACAAAATTGTTCTTGCGAAGCATTCTTGTTAATGGGGCTGCTAGGACTCAATAGTTTTTTCTATAAATTTTCGGTAATACCCCACAAGACCAAGAAATCCTCTTAATGTTCGAACATTGTGAGGTTTCGACCACTCTCGTACTGCTCCTATCTTTGTCTGATCAACCGTTCCTTCATTCTTCTAGGTTGTGGTACCAACCACTTGCCTTTCCTTGTAAGGAAAAGGCGGCTTGTCGAACCCCTTCCCCCGACGGGGTTTGTTGTTCTTCGAAAAGTTTTCATAGTGTTGTAGCCATAATATTGGGTCATTTTTCCCGTCAAACGTTGGGAACTCTATCTTTTCGAATCTTGGAACCCGATTCCTCTTATACCATGTATCCTCGGGCTCCTCCCATGTCTTCGGGAATTGTTGGTGTTATTCCGAAATCGAAAAAAAAACCTTGGCGATTGGCCCCTTCCTGTCGAGTCTGATCCCAGGGGTGTTTAAAGGGTTGGGGTTGGCCCTGGCGCCAATAATCATTCCTCCCAATACCTTTCGACATGCCTCCTTGTCCCCCATCAACCCTTTGCCTCTCCCTACAGCAACCACCGATGATAAGGATCTTCTACCGTCAGGCACTAAACCAACCCCTCGTCCCCTGCCGATCTCTTGCTCCGGTGGATCACCGAATTGGTGTCCCCCATGATGCGAAGGGTTTGGTTAAGATATGCCAAATTCCACCAAGTATACAAATGGAACCTAAACATACATGGCCTCCGATTATATTTTCCCAATCGTCTACACTAACAATCCATCCTTCTCCACCAAAGGGTGATTTTAGTAAATAGCCAAATATGATACTTGGGCTAAGAGTCAAGTTGGTGATTTTTCTTACATCTCCACTCGGAGCCCAAGTATCATATACGCCCCCAAAATAAAGAGCCTTGAATACTAGAAGAAAAGCACCTATACCTAACAAGATTAAGTGAATACCTAAAATTGTGGTCATTTTATTTCTATCTTTCCATACATAACCGAAGAATGGAAAAGATTCTTCAAGCGTCTCAGGCCCTAAAAGTGCATGATAAATACCGCCAAAGCCCAATACTACAGAGGAAATTAAAGATTACGTCTTTTTGTCACCAGTGGCCTGATTGCAATTCATAATTCCTTCTTCCAAGGCAGAGCTGCAAGGCTTCCATGGCAGTCTTCAACTCGTTGGTGCTTTGGATTTGTTGGTTCATGAAAGTGGTGGTGTTCTGGGTTATTTTGGGTCATGCAAGCCTCCAATCGCTGAAGTAATTCTTCTGGGGTTGCCATCACGAGCAACTCTGATACCAAATTTGATACATACTTATATCGTGACCTCATGACAGGTCCTGTATAAACACTTTTTCCTTCAGAAGTCGTGACCTATAAGGAAACTCAGTCTCTCCTGTTTAGGAGACTAAGCTGCAAAACAGAAAAACTAGAATCGAAGCCAGAATAAGTTAAAACTTCAAAAGCATGCTTTATATCTTGAACAGTTAACCCTTAAATAGGTCACACGAAAATAAAAGATAACTCCTAATAATTTAAAACTCCTAAACAGCTTCTAAATTAAAAACAAAGAGATAAACTTCAACAGAAGAAAAGATAAACTAAAGACTCCTAATAGCAAGCTAGACGATTTGGATCAGGATGACTACTCTTTATTCTTCCTTTTATAAACCTTGCCAAATCTAGTATTATCCATATCAAAAATCTTCCTCATCAATTGTCAAAATCAATGTAGTTCCACCTCTATTATGCATTTCCAACCATAAATTGAGGAGAAATTGACACCTCAACAAACTCTTGATATTCAATAGAAGACTTTCTGGTCAACCGCACTCGAGAAACACATAAATTTGAACCCCCCTAAGGTCTAATACATAAAACACAACCTTGCTCTTGGCTGGAGTAAAAAAGGAAAAAAATGATTTGATAAATTTTAACAGGCACCTATATACAGACACAGACAGGTACATCCAGCCACGTCTTTACCTCCATCCCCTACTGATGCCACCACCACGATTAGATTTCCAGTGATAACTGAATAACCATGGAATTTCTAGTACTTGTCCAATATTCATCCAAAGTTTGACGAAATCTGATCAAATGATAAGCTTATAGCTAGCTGTAGTACCCAAAGTAAATAAACCAAACCACATGTTGAAAAAGGTTGTGAGTAATAATAACAATCATACACAAAGTGTCCCAAATGAAGAGTTACTAAAACCAACAACTTTTAAAGAAGAATCAACAATATTAAAGAGACCAAATTTATCGTTTAAAATAAGTAAAAATAGGAGATATAAACGTTGACCGATTTGACACTGGTAAGGAGACCTGAACCTATTCTGTCAAATCCAAAATGGATGTTACACTCACAGATTCTAGACAAAAAAAACATGACATAAATGGTCTTTCTTGAAAGTATGATAGTATTAAGAATATATTTTGAAAGTATAAGAGTTTGAAACATAATTAATAGAAAAATTGCATGCAATGTGTCATGAAAATCATGAACAAAGAATCCTTACATAAAATTTAAGTAAATGGTCCCTGTGGCAAGATTTTAGTAAATGAACATGACAGGCCTTTTTTGGTAATAAAATTGTTATTTTAGTGAAAAAAAAGCTTTATTATTGTTGAGGTAGTTTGGTTTATAATATGCTATCATTCTGTAAATCATGAAAAAAAGAATCCTTACGTAAAATGTTACATAAATTGTCCACGTGGTAGATTTTAGCAAAAAAACATGACATAAATGGTTCGTTTGGTAATAAAATGGTTATTTTAGTAAAACATTTAAAATAAAATAAAAAAAAACTTTACCACTCTACAACACAAAACTAACACAAATTAATTGATAATTAACTACGAGAAACGTAACTATAATAAACAGAAAGAATTTACTTCCATACAGTCAATTAAAGGGAAAAAGAACATACTATAAAGAGTTCATTCAAAGTTGGCATGGATGTATCATTAATATGATCTCTAAATCCATATTTAAAACATTCACAATGGGGAGTTTAATGGAAGAGTTGAATGAGGTGTCATGCCTACTTGTCATTCAATGGATACAACTACACCATTGTGAAATGCCACCTTGACATTCAATGGATTTGGAGTTCAATGACCATTGAACTCTTCAATGGCAAAAAGGAAATTTTATGTCGTGATTGCTCCAATTTACGTTAAAGGAACATAAATTTTAAATTCCACCATTCAAGAATAGGTCTATTAAAAACAATCATATCCATTACTTCTTCTTTCAAAGATAAATCTATGAGGATTTACTTTAAAAAAGCAACGTTCAAAAAATCTCATAAGACATACTATTACATTTAATTGGAAATTTTTTTTTCAGTTGGGAGTGGAGAGGAATAAACTGAAGAAGAAAATCATGTCGGGGGTTTCCTAAAGCTGCATTGGGAACTATCATTTAGATTTTCGAAAAAAAATTACGAAATTAAGAGAGAGAGAGATGGTGATCATCACAGAGAGAAGGAACCAAAAATATGCACAAAATATTACTTCTATATCCTTGTAAACTTTAAATATTAGTTTTATATCCTTGTAAAAATCAAAATTACTCTTATAAGTTATATCCTTATAAAATTATAAAAGGAAAATGACTTAAAAGACCATCAAAGTTTCAAATTTGTTCAAGAAAAACCATTCAAGTATTACATGTTCAAAAAATACCATCAAACTAATACATATGTTCAAAAAACACCAACGAAGTACATGTTCTGTTCAAAAAACACCATCTCAATGTTTTGGGGGTAGCTTACATATTTAGTCCCTAACTTTTTTTCTTAACTCAGACGGTCCCTTTAGTTTAAATTTGCTTCGACCACAGACCCTGATCGAGTTAAAAAGACTAATATACCCTTATTACTTTCATTTAACATTATTTTTATTATTTATTAATTATTTATACAATTTATGTTATTATTTATTATAAATATATCAATTGTACAAATAATTAACAAGTAATAAAAATAAATGTTAAATGAAACTAATAAGGGTATATTAGTCTTTTAACTCGATTATTGTCCAAAGGTGAAATAAATACAAACGCTAGGGACCGTCTGAGTTAGAAAAAAAGTTAGGGGCTAAACATGTAAGTTACCCCAAACCATAGAAATGATGTTTTTTGAACAGAATATGTAGTTCGTTGATGTTTTCTGAACATATGTTTTAATTTGATGGTATTTTTTGAACATGTAATACTTAAATGGTTTTTCTTAAACAAAATTTGAAACTTCGATGGTCTTTTAAGTCATTTTCCCAATTATAAAATACACATCCATATCCAAACTCATAATTTTATTAGGTTTAAATTAATTTAATATAAAAAAGTTATCAATAAATCAAATTCCATACTATTGTACTAAAATACCGTTTCCTATTTAAGATTAGCATTAAACCAAATTAGTTAACATTAAACCTAATTAAATATTATAAAGGTTCCTGCATGTCATTTACTTGCTGCCGGCGTTTACTCCATATCGCAGGTACGCATGTACGGCGTATCAATTCTTTATATCATACCAGCACATCTCCTCCATAATATAATCTGAACCTCAAATAAACCTACAACATACTTGAAAACTGCCATGATTTACTTAAGCAGCAACAACACATCTCCTCCATTAACCAGCATCAGAACCAGTTCAAACAACAAGCAATTAGAGCATCAGACTTTGAGAGCAATCCTTAAAATAACATCCAACTGTCAAACTTATGAAAGAAATGATATTGAATTCTCGAAGAGCAGCAATCGGAATAAACTATACCACCATGACGGAAAAAACATCCCAAAATTTAACCTTGCATCGAAAATACCACAGATGCTAGTATCTCCCAATCGTTGAATACATTGGACCCCCTCATTATCAAGCCACAAAAATACCCTACATCTTTGATTTTGTTCTGATCGCTCCTTCATCTCCCGACTTGAACATTGGACCCCCCCTCATTATCTCTATATGTGTTGAATGCTCAATTCCAAATCGTCACAGTCGAATTTCAGAGTTTCTGGGCACCAACTCAATAGGAATTTGCAAATCTAGAGATCTTACGACTTACGCATATTACTCGGTCCCAAATAACAAAAACCCCAGATCAATTCCTAATTTCATGCTCAAAAAAACACATATAAGATCAACAGACACCACATGCATAGAGCTACAAACCGAATTTACAAATGAGAGTGAATGTAGAGATGTTTAGTGTACGACGAAGATGATATACGGAAATACAAGATACCTAGCCTAATCTTTAATTTGGGATTTAGCTTGGGAAGGGTATTCTGGGAAATTCAATAAAATTTTAAAGTTTAAATAAGTTTTTTAATATTAAATTGATATAATTCAAATTAAAATTTAAGTTTGGATATAAATATAAATTTTATAATTTGATAAGGATATAGAAGTAATTTTGATTTTTACAAGGATATAGAAATAATATTTAAAATTTAAAAGAATATAAATGAAATTTTCCCTAAAAAATATAATCCTAATGTATAAAAGTAATTTAATTTTTGATTATAGAGTGAAGGAGGAAACGCTAGGTGGCAAAAAAAAAAAAAAAATCTTTTATTAGAATAGGAATGTGTGTGTTTTTACTATTGTTTCAAGAATCATTATCACTTATACATATTTTTTTACGGATGCTTTTGTACAGGAATTTAAGGGAAGTGCAGGCAAAGCATGATGTTAAAACAATGAAACAGAGATGGAATAACATTATTTTATGGAACAATATTATCCCAAAGATACGGCTTGGACTCACTGCTAACCAACCCAAGCTCAACGAGGCGGATGTTATGCCCCTTACCAATCAGGTGAGTTATCTTATTAATACCCTTGCTTTCACTCTGAAATTTCCACAAACATTTCGGGAGAGTCATCAAAAAGCAAACCCCCGATAAACATTTTTCACTTAACTCTATTTTTTTTAATCAATGAGTTTAAAGTTATATTTTCATAAACAAAAATGAGACATGGGCTGAACTGGGTTCCCCAACACGTCCCCATCCCTGATTTTTGCCCATACGGGTATCCTGTCTCCGTCCCCGGGACTCGGTTTGGTGGGGAATACCCTGCCTCTATCGCGCCGGGTTAACTTGTTCCATAGGGGGTTGGGGTAAATTTCGATCTCTATTTTGGACCATGTTTTATTTAACTTTTTGTTAGATTTTATTAAAAAAAACAAACTCTTTTCTCAAAACTTTGAAATTGTTAATTGATTATTGGACTTGTTCTTAAAATTCCAGAATTCTTTTTGTTTGGAATGCATAATGGAATCCGAAATTTTGGTCTAAAATGTACTTTTTTTCTTTCAAAAAAAAAATTTCTTGAAGATTTGGCCATTTCTCAACAAAAAAAGTAAAATTGGGATGTTTTCATTAATATTAACTTAAAATGTGATTATTAGGTAATTATCCCTGATGATGATGTTCCAATTGAGCAACCAAATAACCTCAAAATACCCCTCCATGTCATAAAAACGTGTACCCACGACTTCAACGAAAGGAATTTCATCGGTAAGGGTGGTTACGGAAGGGTTTATAAGGGAACCCTTACATGGGCAGATCATATAAACCAACTAGTAGCTGTAAAGCGGCTAGATGTCACCAGATTTCAAGGTAACAAAGAGTTCCAAACAGAGGTCACGTTGCTTTCTGAGTATCAACACAAAAACATTATAACACTTATAGGTTTTTGTAACGATAACAAGGAGATGATTCTTGTTTACGAATACGCAACGAATGGAAGCCTTGATGCATATTTATGTGACACTAGCATGTTCGGTGGACTATCATGGCCACAACTCCTCAAAATATGTATTGGTGTTGTTTCTGCATTGGACTATCTTCATAACCATGTGGCTGAAAAACACAGAATTATACATCGCGATGTAAAAAGTGCGAATATTTTGTTGGATGAGAATTGGAATGCAAAACTTTCCGATTTTGGTTTGGCCAGAATAGGTTTAGCGCATCAACATAATACCTTCGTGATCACTAACCCTGCTGGAACGTATGGTTATACTGACCCACAATATGAAAAAACAGGTTTTTTAACAAAAGAGTCGGATGTTTATTCGTTGGGTGTGGTTTTGTTTGAAGTTTTGTGTGGAAGGCTAGCCTATGTTTCCAGTTACCATGATGAGCGGCGTTTCTTACATCATTTGGCTCGAACCAGCTACAAAAATGGAGAGCTAGATAAGATTATTGATCAAAGAATAAAGAAAGATATCAAACAAAGAACATTAAGCAAGTTCTCAACTATTGCATATAAATGCTTGCATAAGAATCGGGAAGAACGACCTACAATTGCTGACATTGCATCCCAACTTAGGGAAGCCTGGAAAAACCAAGTAAGTTTGAATAATGTTTTTATTCAATTACTTCAATAGGGACATTTTTTTATGGGAAAAGAAGGATGTCCATATAATAGTACATGAGTTGCTAACCCAATATTTCTTTTTCATCACCAGTTTACAAGATGATGGAAGTGAAACCTTCTTGATCAGTTGATTCACAAAAAAAGAATCATTGGTTAATCTTTATTAAACGTAGGGGACAAGGACAAATAAAATCTAAACTAAAAGTTTGGTTCAATGGTTGTATAGAGATACAATGAGACAACACAACACCATTTGTTTGTCTTCCACAAGGAGGAAAAATGGTTGAAGATTAACAAATATTTGTCTCTTTCTATATTTAATATGTTCCTACATGAATGTATTATAAGTTTTGTTCTACGAACTTCATTAAGACCACAATCCTCAAAATAATGGTTCACTAGGTTACAACCCGTGGAAACCACACGTAAAAGATTTATAAAATTTTATTATATTTTGTTATAATAACCCGTGTACTACATGGGTCTGCAAACTAAAAAAAAAATTAAATAAAAAAATGAGTAACATAAAAATTTCTAATATGATATTTTTGAATTTGGTCTTACTAAATGAGGAGAAACAAAATGGATTTTATCAATTGAAAAGCATCTTTTCCTTGGATTAAACCAACATTTATTTTCATAAAGATCCTTTGAACCTTTAGTGATTTGTGGTTAATAACTTCCTTGCATTTTTGGCTATCTTTTAGATCTCATATAATGGAGTAAAAAGTTGGTGAGTTAAGATTAAACTGAAAGATCATGGATAAATATTATTCTCTTATAAATAAAGTATAATTTTAAGGAAAAACAATGGACCTACCCTGCTATGTGATTTTCGTTTTTCAACCTTCATGGCCTGATCAAATTATGAGACTTGGGGTTTGTCATAATTTGATCAAAGCTACTAAATATTCCTTGCCCCCCCCCCCCCTTGTTTTTCTTCTTTTGAATATACACTTCCAATTTTGCCCTTGTCCCAATCCAATTCCTAGACTCAAGATTAAATGAGTGTATCAAAGCTTTGCCTTTAGATTGTTTTTTATTGCCATTGCCAACCAATGAAGATGTTTCTTTTAAGCATGAATAAGGATTAGCATACAACTGCACACCACATTTAAAGCTAACAACATTTGGAATTGCATATTTTGTTTGTTTTTATGAAGAAATGAGTAGGGATTAGGAAAAAAAACAAAAGGTTAACGTGGATTGCACTCACTCCATACATTCTTTCTAACACATGTATAACTATGCAAAATGGAATCTTTAATCCAACCTGAACCTCAAATTACACTTATCTAAAAAAATCAAATTACTTGAAAGAAAAACAATAACAATCTAAAACCACATCACTAACTCATTTAAGTAAAGGTACATCCATAATTCATGTATAAACACCTTTTAATTTTTAAAAGAAAAATCATTAATAACTTCATTTAATTTTCCTATATCAACATATATTCTCTTGTTTAGTCCTATCTAGATCATATGCTCCCTGCACAAATAATTGCTTAGACGCATTTTGGTCTTCCTATCAACATGAATTATAAATCAATGAATGATGGCAAAATATAAACAACAAACATGGGCGAATTAGTCAATCTAGCTTGGGCAAGTATCATCATAATCTAATACCAGCTGTCTTACGAATGGGGCATCCTTTTTTAAGGTCAAATCAATCGGAAATACCTTTCTAATCTAAATCACCACAAATCCTCATACTGATGCAACTCAAAACAGAAAAAAAAAATTACGATCTCACTTTCATTTATCTGTGTAATATTAGCATTATATTACAATGTTGTATTCTTAATAAGGTATAGTAGTTTAAGAATCCACCTTATCACAAATTCATTGTAGTGAAATAGATGAATGTCTATCAAGCTAAAAAGAATATTGAGATAATAAGTGCCACACTTTTAGCATTATATTGGTGTGCGAATGCAAAACTAGTGTGGTTGATGTAAAAATTAATGTCAACTTTACTCTACACTTTGTTATCAGTTTCAATGTCTTTAGCATTTTGTCTGCAGGTTTATAATCAGATAACAAATTCAATGACACATACATTAGGGGTGGAGTTAAAATCTCCACAAAGAACTGCTGGAGCATTATCTCAAAGTTTTAATGTAGCATTAGCTCTTTAATTCTTTCAAGAAGAACCCTAAATTGGTGAAAAAAAAAGAATTTTTGATATTTGAATATTTGCCATTAAGAAAATAAGTTATGTCTTAATACTAATACAAAGAATTGGAATTAAACCTTACCTCGATCTTCTATTTCCAAAACACTCCATTGCACAATTTGTAGAAACCCATCAAAATCATACCCCGTGTTTGAGAATCAGGGATCCGTTCAAGTTTTTGTAATACAAAGAAGAAGCACTTAAAAAAACTTACATCATCACCATCACCACTCACCATCACCATCGATTGATTGGCACGACACATGAAGGCCATCAGTTTATTTCTTCTTTGGAGGAGGATAACCTTTTGATTTTGAGGAAGCGATGGACATGGTGCGCCATGGATAGAATATAAGATTAACTCTGATGATAAATTGAAGATTTATAAAATGAAAAATACAGAAACAAATCAAAATAAAATCGAAAGAATAAAATCAGAGAATTAACCGGCAACAATAATCATCGTGGGGCGAGTTTAGGGCTAAATCATTTAAACCAACGGTTGCAATCATTATTGTTCGAAGAGGTGAAATTGTAATCATATAAAAACTATGATTTCTCCTTATCAACCGAAGAAATCTTGCTAATTAATAGTTATCAGAGATGGAATCGAAGGTTTCCATTTGATAAGAGATTTGAGAATTTTACATTTTGAATTAATATCTAGTTTCCAAAATGTAGGCGACGTCAAACTTTCATATTAATGTGTGACTTTAAACGAAAAGAGGGGCATTTTTTGTATTTCAGTTTGTGTGAAAGGCGGTTGAGAAATTGCCATGTAGGACATAAAGGATCCTTTTATTAGATAGAGAGATTGTTGCTTCTCTACAAGTTAGTTCTCCTCCATTAACTTGATTTATTGGATTTCATGGTATCTTTTATTTTTCTAAATTATATTGTAGGTCTATCTTACCTATATTTAGTAGAGTTTTTTATGGTATTGTGGGTTTATTTATTTCTCTTGGTTTGTACGATTTTATTGTTAAGAATATACACAGAAAACTTAGAAAAATAGAAGATACTATGAAATCCAATAAAATGTGCCTAATTATACCCTAAATAGTGAATATATATATATATATATATATATATATATATATATATATATATATATATATATAGACACACACACAATAGAGAACCATTATTAACAATGAACTAATGAACCAATCATGAGCGTCGAAATTTAAAGCGATCAACAGCCAAGGGAATGGATGTACACTTGTATATTGGACGTACATACACCAAATTATACCATAAAACCCACATCTTTACCAAAAAAAAAACTCACATCTTTTTTCGTTAAAATTTTTGTTAAGCTACGTTTTATATCGAAAAAACAAAACCGTTGTTTACGATTTTTCGTCCTCTATCCATATAGATCCATGTTGATATATAAAAAATAAATTATTTTTTTTGGGAAAAAAATTCACTTCATTTTGTTGTTTTTTTCAATGTTTAAGTTTATTTTTATCCAAAAAACTAATTTTACCAAAAATCTAAATTTTTTGTCATCTATTAATAAACATCATCATCGATTTAAAAAAAAAACTCAATGTAACATTCCAGTTTTATTATATTGCGTTTTGGTCCCTAAGTCCAAGAAATGTGCATTGGAGCCCTAGTGGTATTTTCGTAATTTCGGCAGGGAGGAGTACGCCATGCATACTAGTGTGTACGCTGAGCGTACTAGGGCACGCCCTAGTATGCTGGGAGTACATCTATGTACGCGGGGCGTACTTGCTAAATGAGGAAACCCTAATTTTTAGGGTTTGGCTGGCATTTTAGCTTCCTTATGGCCTTATTTCCCTTCAACTTGACAGTCTCCACCCTATCTTTCCTGATTATAACCCTAGAACCACCTTGTGTAGCCATTTCAAGCATTAAAGTGTGTGTTTTTGTGCTTAGAAGAAGAAGGAAGGAACCAAGCTCATCTTGGAGGGAAGAAGCATCTTGGATATGGAATTTTTGCACCATTCTCTATCATTTCAAGGTATAAAGTTCATACCTTGATGGCTAGTTTGCTAGATCTTGTTTATGGGTGTTTTTGTGTCCCTTTTTGGTCCCAAGAGTCTCATCTTGAGCATGACATGTTCTGGACGTTTTGAGCTGTCTTTTCAGACCCTAAGAGGGGTCCTTAGCCCTAAAAATTAAGTCCCATTGGTTAGAATTGCTCCATGCATCTTGTAGAAGGTCTTAATGGATTAAGACGTTTAGTTAAACTCTTATTAGGCATGTAAAGTCATAAAGTTGGAAACTTTATGACTCTAGAGTGTGTTTTGGTAATGGATCTGAACTTTGGACCTAACAACTTAAGCTATTAAGCTCTTAATGAGGTTTTAGACTTTGCGAGGGTACGCCCCATGTACTTGGAGTACGCCCCACGTACGAGGTCAACCACCGCGATCGTGGTCAACTACGAGGGTTGGAGTACGCCCAACGTACCTCTGGAGTACACCCCGCGTACTCGTACTGGGTCAGCTCGGTTGGGTTGACTCGGTAGGGTTGACTCAGTTGGGTTGACTCGGTTGACGTAGTGGGTTTGACCAGTTAACTTTGACCAAGTTTGACCTTGAGTGTATTTTGGAAATTCTAATTGGTTTTGTCATTTGGTTGGAATAGGAGGTAGTAGGAGCTGAGATTCCGAGTCAGGACCTTATCAGATTGTGTTCAGTTTGCGAGGTGAGTTTTCCTCACTGAACTTATGGGTCGAAGGCACCAAGGCCGACCCATTGGTTTAATAACCTGATATTCATTTATATGTTGAGTATGGAATATATATGCATGCTAGTTTTGATATGCTAGTCTAGTAGATCGGTAGGACTACCTGTGATACTGTCTGTATGATTATCTGTATATGTTAGTATCTGTTATATGTCGACATATTGTGAGGGGTTTGTTGAGGTTTTACTGCTCCGTACGGTAGCCAACAAACCCTGGAGCAATCCAGATATGAGATAAGGGTCGGGTAGAGCATTCTACACACATATTGAGGGCTCATGAGCATTCCAGGTACGAGCTGAGGGTCGGGTAGGGCATGCCACACTTGTATTGAGGGCTTGGTGGTGTTCAGTCCGAGGACTGATCTGGTCGAGGAGCAAGCCAAACATAAGTTGTGCGCCCTGAGGGCAAGCTAGGCTTATGTTGTGGGCTCAGGGGTAATCCAGTCTTTTAGCTGTGGACCCACTGCATGATGTTATTGTATATACATTATATATTTATGTGTTGGTACTTTAGGGGAACAAACTAAGCTTTGGGCGTACAGTTTTGGGTTATGTTTCATGTACTTCAGATGATCGCGGGAAGTCGAAGGCGTGATCGTACACATCCTTGTGGTTTGACTTATGATTTTGGGAAACTCTGATATAGAACATATTTTGAAAACTATGTTGTAAACAATCTATGATTTTGGTTTGGTTTTAAAAATTCAAAATTTTATAATTTTTAAGGGTGTTACAAGTTGGTATTAGAGCCTTGGTTTGAGTGAATTAGAGGAACACTCGTGTGAATCCAGTCTGAAAATAAGGAAAAAGATTTTAAAAACGATTTTCAAAGTGTTTTCAAAATAATCAAGGAGGATGCAATGTGTACGATCAGCCGGAGCAAGTAAGTAGACCCTAAATTACCACATTGTTATTTGATTTTGTGATATGTTAGAACAACATGCTAGTGATGGGCTAGGGATCTTTATGAATTTGTTGTTGAGTTTTTATTCAAAAATCCGGTTACACAATTGGTAAACATGACAACGGAAGCTTTAAAAATGTTGAATAAAACTAAAACTATTTTACCCAGTAAGGATCATTTTGCAAGAGTTTGAAAGATTAAAACAACTATAGAACGGAAAGCATAACAACCTTTGAAGACTTTGATCCTCATAGGAGGTTGGAAGTTGATGAAGTGTGGAATGAAACTCTAAAACAAAAGTTCTCTAGAAGTATCCACCAAGCAAGAGTAGAACCATCAAAATATGCTAGTATACACTTGTGATTTGTTGTTCATAAGCCTTTTAAATATATCCCAAATATATGTTCAAAGGTGAAGCAACAAAGGGACTTTGTCTAGCACCAAAATGCAAGAGAATGGAGGAGAAGAAGAGCTTATAAAGCTCAAGATTTGGCAGCCCCATAGAGAGCAAAGGTGCTCTCGGTTTTAGGCTCCAAAGAAGAAGAAGAATGAGGCTTGCAAGAAATTTTAATCTAACCTTCCATGCCCTCCCTTATATAATGGCTAAAAAGGCAAGAAGAGACCATAAAGCAAAAGCATGAGACATGCTTCTTACAAGCATGGTATAATTGATTAAACAATTCAAAAGAAGACCATGCTTGGTCTCCTCTCATTTTTCAAAAAAGGCAAGGCACAAAGAAGACAAAAGTTGTCTCATGACTAGTTTACATATACATACATGTTATCTTTATAAAAGTTCAATCATTTTTATAAAGAATTCCCAACATATACATTTATCTAGTCATATATAAATATCTTATTTTATATAAAACTACAGTTTATATAAATTGTAACTAGCTTATTAAGATACAAATATGAATATATAAATATCTTATTTTATATAAAACTACCTTTTATATATTTTATTAAGATATATAAATATAACTTATAAATAATCATATTTTATGATATATTTCATAAGTTGTTATTTCTCCAATAAATATTATTTCCACAAATAATAAATTCCCAATTAGTAAAAATATTATTTCCATGAAATAATAATTTTCCGATTAAATACAGGTGTTGATATATTTATTAATAATCAAATTATACTAATAAATAATCAATTGACGGTAACTTGCTATATGGTGTGACCTTATAGGATCATATATTATTAGTAATATCATTCTATAATGACTCTTGGGCATACTAGATCTTTCATTTGCATGATATAATTGCCAGATTATATGATGCCTGATAGCCTAGGATTCTTCTTGAAACGAAATTGACATCATTACTATCGTTGATTAGTGTATGAATCATGATTATACATAACTAAGATACTATAGCCTAAGAATGTTTGGTTTGGCCTTATTTCCTGTTCTTGTTTGATGAAGGGCTTAGGGTAGGATTAGATATTCAACTATCTATAGGGTCCAATGTTATGTATGATTAGCATACACGAGTGATGCAGGGTTGGTGGAAGTTTCATGGATGAGTTGTGAGGGGTCAGCCAGCCAGTCTCGGGATGTTTAGCCTTCCTCCAAGGTGTGAGGATTTCGTGTATGCGTATGCTAGTATGTATTGTTAGGGTTTTTGTGATGATCCTTTAGACAAATACGGGTAGGTGTGGAAGGTTGTATGGGCCCGTACTACTGAACGCATAGGATCCGTATGAGTAACAGGGAAGTCACAACCCCTAGGGCTTGGTTGGGAGTTGGTTACATTGATATGATATGCATGTTATATGATATCTCCATGGTTTATTTTTATTATGTGATGACGAGACAATTTAAGGCTGGATCTGGATCAGGATGGGGAGCTGGCAGTCAGGGTGGGCCAGTTGTGTCCGAGGACAGGATACAGAAGATTCTTCAGGAGGAGATTATTTCCCAATTTCGAGCACAGTTAATAGAGATTTTCGGGTCTATTAAGACCTCCATGGTGGAGTATTTTGATGAGCGCTATGCATCTTTGTCTGAGGCTGCTGCTTCTGCAGCCACTGCAATCGTTGTCACTGCTGGGGTTGGTACTGGGAGAGTATTCTAATACCAGGACTTCAATAATAAGAAGCCCCCGATATTTGATGGAGTTCAGGAACTAATCATAGCCATGAGGTGGTTGTCCAACAATTATGTATGTTTTTTCACTTGCCCTTGATCAGCTGACCAGAAGGTTAAGTGCGTTATGAACCTTCTGAGGTCCGGAGTGATGGATTGGTGCAGACTTGCTACTGGTTCGTATTCTACTGAGCAGAGAGGTGCTGTGTCTTGGGAGTAGTTTTCGGAGATGTTACGCCCTAGATATGTGCTGCTCGTGGAGCGTGAGAGGTTGGCCGAGGAGTACATTGATTTTAGGCAGGGGACAGAGTTGGTGAAGGAGATCACCGAGATGTTCACGAAGAGGGCCATGTTTTGTGCTGAGTTTTCTGCTTGTGAGCAGGCTCAGATGACCCGTTACTTGAGCATGCTCAAGACGGAGATCAGACAGTTTGTATCCACCTAGCGTTATGGTTCTTTGTTGGAGTTGCAGGAGGCCGCCATGCAGCGTAAGATTGAGATGGAGCTCCAGAAAAGAGAGCAGAGACCGACCCCAACGCAATCGCAGCCTGCGCCGAAGCAGTTCAAGGCCGCTAATTTAAGATTTGGGGGTCGGAAGCGCCGCACTTGTGGGAAGTTTGGCAAGGTTCATGAGGTTGCTTGTCAGTCATCTTCTGGGTGCCACAATTATGGCCGATAGGGCTATATGGCGAGGGATTTCTGATGGGTTTTGATCACTACATAATTCCTATGGTGTACATGCAACCCTAATGCTTTGGATCTAGGTTTTTCTCAAGCTATGCATGCAAATAATCATCCAAAGCATAAACCCTAATAACTAGCATACCAATTTCGAAATTGACACATAAAATAGGGTTTAGATGTTACCTTCCTTGTTGTTGATTTGATCTTGACCTTGAAGAGCTTAGTGCCTCAAATGTTGCACCTCTAATGGAGTCACAAACACCACTAGCAACAAGGAAGAACGAGAGAAAGAAAAGAAGGCCTCAAAACCGGCTAGGGTTCTCTTAGAAACTCATAGGGGCCGATTTTGTGTGCCTTGGGGTTTCTTATATAGTTGAGCTATTAGGGTTTTCAAGTGGAAACCCTAATTTCCCTTGCTTAGGCCCTAAGTAACACATGAACCCCCATATGGCAAGCCTTGGACGTATGGGCTCACATAGATTTTCATCCATCCTATGCGAATAGGATCCATTAGCCCAAACTATAACTATTACTGATTTACATAATCAGTCCCCGACAATTTAATCAGTCTCTTTTGCTCACTAAATTAATTCCAAATTAATTTATGATTAATACTAATTAAATAATATGATTTCTCAATTAATATATTATTCTTATAATATTTTAATAAATCATAATAAACCTCTTTCTCCATAATTCATCATATCAAATTGTTATGATGAAGGCAACCCAAAAGGACCATGCTACTATCGGGTCAAGTACATACCAATTATAGTTATGGGCTTAGACACCTAATCCAACAATCTCCCACTTGGATAAGTCTAATAACTATAATTGCAAGTACGACTTCAGAATCCGATTAGCAATCGTAGCTCTCAAAAGTCGTTGTCGAACTCTGATCATATCAGAAACGCGTCCTTTAGATAAGGGATCATATATTCCTCCATTCTTCAAGATATCGTATGGAATGATACATGGATTATAATAATTCTCTCTATGCATGTGTTGTTTCCCGATTTCTGATTTAGGACGGATGACAACAGACTACAATTGAACACATCAACTTAGTCCAGGCTTCGCCAAGCGCTTAGGGTGTCATCACTAAATCATCGAGGGGCCCACATATATCACTTTTATCCCTCTTAGGGTAAAAGGAAATGATAAACTTCGACTCATATGCTTGTACTATTTACTCATCAAATCACACACAACAGTACGTTTTATAACATGAAGTTACTGATACGTTTATGTATTATCAATACACAACCGACTCGTAAACAACAACTTATATGTATCCATTTCATGAATATAAGATATTATCGTCTCACAATCACTCGTGATAAAATCCATGAAGTGATTCATGTGAGCGTGGGTTTAATCCAATACTCAAATCCTATTTCAGAAGTACTCATGAACACTGCAGCAAACTTGTGCTATGTCTAAACACTTAGACAATCTACAGTCGGATTCATGTCAGCCTTACCTCATTAATTAATTCCAAAGTATGATTGACTGTGGATGTTTGAATATCTTATTATTCGGGAAGTAAAACATGCGAAGTGAAACATAAGAATAGTATAATCCAATATGGTCTCAACACTTTTGAATATAAATAAAACACTTATTATTTAATCACCATATTGATTACACATTATTCATTGTATAATGTTTCGACTAATCAACTTAATACTTGAATTAAAATAATAGTTATCCCATGCTCCAAGCATGCACACTATGTTTACCTATGGTCCTTACTTTGTGAAATAGATCAGTTGAACACATTTCCAATGATGCTCATTTCACAATTCCAAATCCTTATCATAAGTGTAAGAATACCAAATTCTTCCAGTATAAGAATGTGTCAGATCCTAAGCTATCATGCAATGATCATTTTGTAATGTCTAGGCACCAAAGTCACAACGACTTTTCCAATTACAAAACATTCCATTGGAGATTTTTACAAGACAATTCAAAGTACATTCCTTTGAACATCCTTCTTGCATAAAAGCTTCTACACATAGATTCTTAATATCCAACTCCCATTATGGAAACATTTCCATATTTGCCATATGACAATTCATTCTTAATAGAATCCCATCTATTCATAATTATGTCAATATGGTCCATCCATTACTATACTTCCAACTGCCCACAAGCGACCACTCCTTAGTGAACCTTAGATCGTCCTTGACAGTTGTTTAATTACTTTAGTCATATTCGGTTCTGGTCCTTTTTCCCTCTTAATGCCCTAGACATTTGGAAAATCAGAACGGGCGAATATTATAACATATGCAATCGATCCTATACCCGAAGCATATGGGATACGATTCATAATAAATATATGATACTTTACCAATCTCTCGTTAATATTTCCATATATGGAATTTCCAACGTTGAAACATTTCAACTTGCTATTCATATATGCTCATGACTAAGTTCGATTAATACTTTAATCTAAACTTTTAGATTCGAAATAAAGTATAAGTATCCTCTCCCTTACTATAGCAAAACAACTCTTCAAACTCTACAACTTTGCAAATAAAAACTTTGTTTCCTATAAATAGCATTGCTAACTCGCAACACCTATCATAATGATTATGCTCCCACTAGCACAATAATTATGTCCTTAGTAGCATAACACTTATGCTCCCACTAGCTTTGACATGTACCCAAAAATCAGATGGACTTCTAGAAATCAATACTTATTGACTTCTTACCAAAGTTCAGATTTCTTATACAAGATGCTTCAATAAGACTTTATATAGGCTTCTGAAAGTTATACACCTTTCCTTAGATATCTCATATGTGTGTCTAAACTATTTAAGAACTTGTAGCAGTATGTCCCAAATGTTCAGACTATTTGCCATTTCTCACAATTCGAACTATGAATAGGGATGCCATAATCATAATCGAATTCGAGAATGCAAATATCACATCTGCTAACTCTAAAATCTACAAGTGAATAAGTTTCCTCACAATCATTTTCATGAAGTAGAGAGAAACTTCTTACCTCTTTGATTTTATGGTGTATGTATTCCTATCCATGTGGATTTGTCATTTCCAACCACTATCATAATATAAGGTCTATGAAAAATTCAAACTCATATGGACTGAACTTTTTCAATCTTAATTTCTTGCCATCTGGTAGCACAAGGGTCCTACCATTGCTTCTAAGTTATTGTGCATCTCACCCCTACAAATCAATGTACTTTGCATTGATCAAGGTGTTGTGCCTTATGCATTCAAATGAGAACTCATAAAACTCACATGCATAGTCGAACTAACTGGAGTGGGCACAGAAACAAGAATATGTCAACATGATAGGTTGCAAACCTCAAGTTGTGTGCTAGTGATGAACAATAGGTTTATTATTGATTAGTTCTTGAAACGTTTCAAGACCTTTAAGACTCCCACTGACCTCTTGTCATATAAGATTCTCTGTCAAGAAACATTTCTCGACAAACAAATATTTAAGAGTTAGTGCGAGTTCTCATCAAGAAAATACACTTCATACAATTGGTCTTAGTTGGTCTTTGTCTTATCCAAGACATCACAACTACCAATTTCAAATGTGCAAGAGTAAGAAACATTTCTACTCCACATTCAATGAGGTGTTATAAACCTACTTAAGATATGTCACTCAAGGCACAATCTTGGAGTATGACTCTAAGACTCGATTTTGAAACGAAGTATGACTCACCCTTTTTGATTCAACCATTTCAACAGTTCCCGATTCCTTTTCTTAGTCATACTTATGCACTAAGGTGTCCTTAGAGGATCAATTGTGACATGGTTCCACAATCAATAGGATGATCATAAAACATGATACTAAAGTACTCCCTTTTCCTTTCAGATTGGAGAAACCGTTTATATTTCTGCCTAACTGATTCTTCTTATTCGTTCTGCTACACATTGAAACTTTTTCAATGATTCAGAATTACACTTAATCTTGTAAGCATAACATTATTTACTTGACTTTCAGTAAATCATGAAGAATAGACTTTATCGTCCTTTGTCGTGGATCTGACTAGTGCACATCAATGTGTACTAGATCCTTTCATCTTTCACTTGACTTACATACATATGTAAACAAATAATTAGTCTCAATTTCCCAATTACCAATATTTTCACACATCACATGATTCAAATCATATGATTCCATGTTTCTGTCCAATTGAAACCTGGGCAATGAGAATCTTTCCTTACTTAGAAAATCACGACACTACCACAATCGATATAACTAAGAAACAAACCATTTTCAACATTGCTATTAATAGAAACATACAAACAACAATTTTCACAAATGTCATTGCAAGGAAACATAAAATAAGATAAAATCAAAATTTTCTTTATTTATAAAATGCAAAAACTTATCCTTACAATGCAAATTCAAATGAAAACTATCTTACTAAATATTCCTAAGCAATCTATCATAACTACTCCTAAGCAGCAGCTCAAAAATTTGATCATTGAACCATGCGATCGAAATCCATCTCTTCGCAACCACACTCAACTTAATCTTCCTTTAAGCTTCCTTTCTTTTCTTTGATCCTACAAAACATCAAAATGCAATCTTATCACATCATGTATTAAGAATCTGTAAATAGGAACTTAATAGAGTTAGATAGTGGAGTTACTTGAAGTAGAGTCATATATTTTGACTTTACCATCCTTGCGATCCTTCAGGTAGATACGATAGCTTCGCATGCAATTCCCTTTCTCTTGGCAATATAAACAAACAGACTGTTTCGGAATGGTACATGGGACAATCTTAGACTCAAATTTTCTCTTTTGGTCAAATGGTTTGACCTTGGCAAATCCCTTTCCATTGGGAAGAGAAAACTTTTCTGGACTTCCAATGTTGCCATTGTCAATGTCCACGGAAGTTTGGGAGATTGATCTTTCAGTCAAATTTACTTCACCAGTGCGCCAATTCATTACTGATTCAGCAGCAATTAGCAAATATGTCAGATCAATGAGGGTCACGTCGTGTTCTATCATATAGTAGTCTTTAACAAACTGACTATATGAGTCGGGGAGTGACTGAAGAACCAAGTCAACGACCAACTTCCTCAGGAAAACGACACCCAACATCCCAAGTCTATCAATGTGTGACTTCATCTCCAAGACGTGTGCACACACATACCTTCTATCTTGGTGTTTGCTTGCCAATAGGGCTTGAGTGACCTTGAACTTTTCAAGTCGACGAACACGTGGGTCAGTGAGAACTATTGGAGGAGGTGGAGGAAGTGAAGTATGATCTCTAGTTCCTTGATCGAAACGTGGAACATCATCTTCATGAGGAAAGCTTTTTCCAAAAGATTCGGGAAGACCATAGTTGTCAGAACTAGACATCTACAAAAGGGGAGAAATTCAAGTTAGTTGATTTAATCCTTAATATAAGACCCAAATGAAATATTAAGGCTAGGACCCAACACAATAATTCACAATTCGGAAGAGGGATGCCGTAATCCAATTGCAAATTATTTGAAGGTAGGTAAATGACGATTTACCAATTCCACCACGAAAACAAAATTTTTAACGAATTAGGTTTTAGATGAAATTCATAGATCTTTTGAGATTCATTGAACTTTTCAATGGCATGTTTAATCTCAATTATGCCCTTCAAATTTGTGACTGGGATACCGAAGATCACAAATAAAGTGTGAATAACCATACAAATTAGCTTGGTACTCTCGATTTCATTTATCACCGAATCGATGTGCCGGTTAACCATACACGCTCCATCAATCAATGATAATTTACGAGCTACCCATTGCCATCCTTCATTAGTCTCATATTAGTGTGCCGGTTAACCACACATGCTCCACTAACGACCAATAGGGTGCAATGTGCAATTTCATGGGTTAGCATCAAATTCACATTTTTCTTAAGTAACTAAGATTGGAAATTTTTAAAAAATTTAGTTACTTTGTATTCCATTATACTTATAAACGAGAATTTGTGTCCTATCCTACCCGTTCGGCTAACGACCCTCCACTAGTCAAGGAAGCAGTGGGCGAGAATGGACACCCATTCAATCGTCATTTTATAGGCAATTTCCTTATACCCCCTTATAGACCAGCTTCGTGAATCAGGCGTGCTAACGGTAAGACTGACTTTTAACTTATGCATATATAATATTTTAGACTTTTAACTTTATATAGTATAAGGGTGTATTTTATACATTTAAAATACTAAGGTTTAATCTTTTAATAAATTAGACTTTTAATTTAATTAAACTTAAACCTATTTATGGACTTATTAACTATCCTTTAACTAAAACACTTAATTAATTTATTAATGCAATCCATGAGGGTGTATTTTAAACTATTAAAATACTAGGGTTTAGAATTTAAATATTTCCAAATTAAAACTTTTAATCAAATTTTAAATTCCAAAACTTGAGGGCAATTTTTGAAACTTTTCAAAACCTTTAGATCAAATTTGAAAACCAATTAAATCAAATAATTTGACCTAATCTTATAATTTTGGCAAGATAAACACAAATCAAATTTTACAAATAATTAATTTATCATATAATCTAGTAATTATCTTAAATTTTGACCATTATCTTCCAATTAGATTAGGATATCCATTACCATATCAAAAATTTGAATTTTTAATTAAGAAAATAACTTATGGTCATTATCCAAACCTAATTAAAGCCAAAATCCCGAAAATCTGCTAACTGACGAGACACCACGTCGTGGTGACTTTGACCACGTCGTGGTCATCACGCAGGTTCCAAAAAAAAACGTTTTCCTTTTTCTTTGAACAATTCATGAATGCATCATATATAACAGAAAAAGCATCCTAGGCTCTGATACCACTGATGGGTTTTGATCACTACATAATTCCTATGGTGTACATGAAACCCTAATGCTTTGGATCTAGGTTTTTGTCAAGTTATACATGCAAATAATCATCCAAAGCATAAACGCTAATAACTAGCATACCAATTTCGAAATTGACACATAAATAGGGTTTAGATGTTACCTTCCTTGTTGTTGATTTGATCTTGACCATGAAGAGCTTAGTGCCTCAAATGTTGCACCTCTAATGGAGTCACAAACACCACTAGCAACAAGGAAGAACAAAAGAAAGAGAAGAAGGCCTCAAAACCGACTAGGGTTCTCTTAGAAACTCATAGGGGCCGATTTTGTGTGTGTTGGGGTTTCTTATATAGTTGAGCTATTAGGGTTTTCAAGTGGAAACCCTAATTTCGCTTGCTTAGGCCCTAAGTAACACATGGACCCCCATATGGCAAGCCTTGGACGAAATTCTATGGGCTCCCAGAGATTTTCGTCCATCCTATGCCAATAGGATCCATTAGCCCAAACTATAACTATTACTGATTTACATAATCAGTCCCCGTCAATTTAATCAGGGTCTCTTTTGATCACTAAATTAATTGCAAATTAATTTCTGATCAATACTAATTAAATAATATGATTTATCAATTAATATATTTTTCACAACTAGCAAATTAGGGTTAAGATGTTGATCATTGTATAAGACAATTTCCTCTATGTAACCTTGCAACATTACATTTAGTGAAATTCAAACTTTAATGCTATTAAGTTCCTACGTTCATACATTATGATTCAAGCCGAAACAACCTCATGCAAGTCCAAAACTCGATCCAATAAGCTAAGTCCAACTCAATTTGGGCCCTAGCCCAAGAATTCTCGGCCCAAAACCCTTATTCGACCAAAACTTCTTTATTGGGCCCTATTGGGCCGATAACTTCTCCAATTGGTCTTGTTGGGCCGAAAACCCATATTTGAGCCTTAATGGGCCGAAAACTTCTATTGGGCTCTATAATGGGCTGAAAACCTTTTATTGAGCCTTAGTGGGCCGAAAACCACTATTGGGCCTCTTATTGGACCGAAAACTCTTTTGGGCCAAGCCAAAAATCGGAACCATCCTTCTTGGGCCACCTTTTTGGGCCGAAAACCCTCTTGGGTTGGTTGGAGTATTAAAAAAAACAAAAAAAAGGATAGGAAATTACCATGACACCTCATGTTTAAGTAACATGTAACAAAGCCATTATCCACCAAACATCCATGCACCTCCCATCACCTTTAGGAGAAGTCAACCCCTATTCCCCCCCCCCTCCCCCCTCCTTCTCTATTATCAGCCTCAAACCCCCATCCCTCCCACACACTTCAAACATTTCCCTCTCTAAGTCTCAAGAACACTCTCCATTCTTCTCTAAAAAATCTCAAGTTCATCACTACAAAAATTGGATTCTAGGCTTCTTGGTAAGTTCTATGTTAAACTCAAAGTGTTTGTTTCATGTTTATGCCAAGATCATTCCACTTACACTCTCATTTTCATGTATATGACCCCTATAACACCACCATTTCGAGAATCTCACCAAGAACACAAGCTAGGCTCGAAATTCCTTCTTCTTCTTCTACATCTCGAAAATCCTCAAGGTGAGCTTCATACCCCACTATTTTCATGTTTATCACTCTTTGGGGGTGGGGGGGGGGGGAATACAAGTCAAGTTTTGTTTGAATCTTTGCATGAACTTGTAGGTTTATGTAATTATTTGTGTTGAAATGTTGAATGTTCATGCTAACACTATAAAATTCGAGATTTACAAACCTCCTGAGGCTAGGGTAAATCTATCTCTTGGAAAGTTCATAGATCATGGTTATTTGTTAAAGATGAAACAAGTCACCACTAAAAAGGTCCTTATACATGTTCAAAATCATAAAATATATGGTAATAACACTACAAGAAAAACGCGATTTTGCTACGGAAGGAACCCGTTGCGAAAAGCTGAAATTCCGTTGCAAAAGACGAATAGCGATGGAATTTGCAACGACCTATTTCCGTCCCTAAAAACGCCGTATCGAGGGGTTTGCAACGGAAACGATAATTCCGTCGCCATTGTTACAACGGAATGAAATCCGTGGTAGATGGTATTCCGTCGTGTATTCCGTAGTAGGTTTCCATCACAAATTCCATGGTAGTTCTTCCGTCACAAATTCCATTGTATTTAATCCCTAGCAAAATCCGTGGTGATGAATCCCTAGCAAAATCCGTGGTGATGAATCCCTAGCTAAATCCGTTTGATGATCTCCTAGCAAATTCCGTGGTCATGAATCCATAGCAATTTTAGTGGTGTATATATTATATACCAGATTCAATATGGAGCGATTGATAATTGATTTATAAATTATATCCAAATAATTTTGTAGTAATATATGAAAAACAAAAAAAAAAAACTCATAACCATTATATCATAAAATAACAAAATAATTATTTATTACATGGAAAAAAGAAAGTTGCTACTCTAAAATACATAATCTTCAATAAACATATATCAACCTACTACTCTTGTTGTTTTCTAACGACATTAATAAGATCCAATGCCATTTGAAGTTGTTTTTTAAGATGCCCGACCCTTGCTTTGTTTTCCTCTTGTTGGGCGTTCATCATTTCTTTAAGCTCTTCGTTTTGCTGTTTTTGTTTAGCAACAAGCTCCCTCATTTCTTCTATTTCATCATTTTTTTCCGGAATGTAAGATACATCCGTTTTACCATTCCTATTGGGAACCGCCTTTGCAAAAGAGCCTAATCCATAAAGTCTTCTTTTTTTATCATGACCACCAACAACAACATAAAATAGCTTGTCCTCCTCAAATTCAACACCTTCAGCTTCCAATTCTTCCCGTTTTTCTGTATAGGCCGCCTACAAAATAAAAATATTATAAGTTAAAAGATATCAAATTTAGGAATGATATTATGGAGTAGCTTAAATATAAAAATTAATTTAAATTGAAATGAATATTACATGAATTTGTCTATCTTTTTCATTTGTGAAAGTGACTCCATCATGATTCTTAGTGTGTGTATACAGGAACAATTCATTATGGGGTGGCTCATGTCCTAATTTCCTCTTCTGCATAAATACCATATAAAAAGTCAAATATACAGATAAACATATGCAAACATTGATACGATGTACCATTTAAAAAATTACCAAATCAGAAGCTATCTTCAAATGACATGCGGATCCAACGTTATGTGTGGGTTTTGCTACTCCATCAGCCACACCGTTACACCTATTCTTCTTGTTCTGCTCAGATTTTAGCTTGTATTCTTCTGTATTCCATTTTAATTGCCAGGAGTTCCAGACTTCCTATGGAATATGAACTGGTTTAAAGCCATGTTTGTTTCTTTTTGGGCTCCTTATGTTGAAGAGATATTGACCATAACTTTGTGCCGCTTTCCTTGCCCAAGCTTGCCTCACCAGCGAGTCTATTGTCTCATCCCAACAACATTTTTTTCTACACATTAACAATATAAACATAAGTTGAAGTGTAATGTTTACCAAACAACAATTTATGATTTATAGTTACCTGAAACTCCTCCCAATATAATTCGCACATTTCTTTGCTTACTTGTGCCCAAGCGTACCCTTTTGGATCTACTCTTTGTTTAAAGGACTGACTAATAACGTGTGCACAAGGGCCTGGTGGCATTAGCCTGCAAGTAATCATGTGATGTGTTTAGTTATGAATGATATGTAGGTGTAAACCAAAATTTCATACATAAAAAAAGTTGTAATTAAGATTTGAATTGGTAACTCACGTATTTTTCCAAACATGAACATTAAAACGTCCATCTGGTCCACAATCTTCAGAGGAGTTGTTTTCACCTTCTACACTTTCCATTACAGATCCATTCATGGGTGGTTGTGTTGGTGATGGGGTAGATTCTTGGATAGGTGTTGTTGATGGGGTATATTCTGGGGTAGGTGTTGGGGTAGATGTATATGTTGAGGATGTGGTAGTTCCTTTACTTAAGGAGGGTGTGGTAGTTATTGTAGTTATGGAGGATGAAAGTGTAGATGTAGGTTTTGAGGTTGTGGTAGTAGATATAGGTGTTGATGATGTGGTAGTGGGTGTTGGTGTTGAGGATGGTTTAGATAATGTAGGTTCTGAAGTTTTCATTATTGATGTTCGTGTTGACGATTGTAATGTTCCAGTTTCTGAAGTCTTAAATGTTTTTTCTAAGGAGGGGGTGGATGTTTTAAGTGATGACGAGAAAGTGGTAGTCATGGGTGATGTTAATGATATAGGTTTAGGGGTTTTGTTGGTAGATGTTATAGGTGCTTTGGATGTGGTTGTTGGTATTGGCAAGTCGATTTCTTCATCTTGTAACTGTCTGTTTAGGAATTTTGTAGCATAAATCCTGTTGCGTTTCATAACTTGTGGTGCAATGAATTTAGTTGGCTTCACATCGGATGCTCCTTTTGCTTTCGAGGTCGACATCTTTCTGACACAAACAATAAAAATAAATTATATATGAAGGGATTACTTTGCATGCAAACTATTGAATACAATCAAAACCAATTTACATGAAGATGATCAGACAACAAAAAACGATCGATCATCACGACAACACTAAATTAAATAAATATAAATTTTAGATGAGTGACAACCTATATCGCCAAAGTCAGTGCACAAATGTATAACGAACAAAGATTTCGACCAATAAGCCGCTGGAGATGATGATTACAGAAAATGTAAACCCTATTTCTAATCGGTAATTAATTACCCTAATATGCAGCATAAACGTGTGTAGGTTGGAGGGAAACAAATTGTGAAATACTTTGAACCTCCGCTAATAAAAAATTCGAACTGTGCTAATTACCGCTAAATGTTTAGTAATTCAAATTTATTTAAAGTAACTACAAATTGATAGATAGGGTATATACATATAAATAACGTCAAGAAAGAACATAGAGTAACGATGTGTTCATAGTATAATTTTAACTTAAAATTATATACGAGGACTAAATATTAATAAACTATACATCTTTATGCTTTCCTGTTTAAACCGAAATTTATATACAAAAGACGTACGAGTCATGTCAATATATATGGTAGTGGGTTATTGTGTCCATGGATGACATATGGTTGATTGGTCCACATGGTAATGGCCATTGGTCAACATGGTAGTTGCTTATGGTGTCCATGGTTGACATATGTCACACCCCAAAACTGAGAACGACGGAAACGTTCTGGGGCGGAGGACGTCATATACAGTATCATAACAATGCATAATAGTAAAGACAAGCAACAACATCCATTGCATTAATATAATAATTGTAATACAAGCGTGTTCTGTAAAGTTTTTAAGACACCAAAAGTATAATCAAAATAAAAGATGAGTCTTGTATGTGCTCCATCTTCTCAAAAGCTTCATCTGTACCTGTCTACTGATGACCTGAGAATACAAGTTATTTTGAAAGCGAGTATCAGCATAAAGCTGGTGAGTTCATAAGTATTTAGTGTCATTGCTTGTATAAAAATGTTAGTAACAATGT
The DNA here is from genome assembly GCF_052849685.1 of Lactuca virosa. NCBI lineage: Eukaryota > Viridiplantae > Streptophyta > Magnoliopsida > Asterales > Asteraceae > Lactuca > Lactuca virosa. The sequence goes on from NC_136428.1 coordinate 322,293,502, forward strand.
AGTGTAGTAATCGGTTTCAAATGTTTGTAAATAGTATACTCCCTGGAAAGCCCTATGTTTTCCAGTAAAAAGTAGTCTTCTACCAAGACCCATGTGTTTGTATAATTGTCCTTTTGTAAATGTAAGGGTTTTTCCCTAGTAAAACTATTAGTATAAAAATATAGTTTAATGAAACGAGTATGTGACCAAGTCACAAAGTAATGAAATACAGACTCCAGGTGGTACTGCATGAACAATACGCCTCGAAAAGTCTATAGTAGTAATATGTAGACTCCAGGCGGTACGCCTCGAAAAGTCTATTTTTGCCTTAAATCCTTATTTAGTTAATTTAAGGTTTGAATGTGAACTCGTATGTAACCATACTGATCGACAGTTGAATAACTGATGACCCTCCAGGTCACACGTAGTATGGTGACATTTTGTCACCCCTTGGCCTAGTCGGCTCGGACTGTAGCTAGCAGTCGGGATGTGGGAGTGTCTTTCCCGTATAGATCTATACTCATAATGCCCGCTCTCCCTTCAACAGACTCTGGTTACACGGTGATAGCACAATGAAGTGTCGTATTGAGAAGTAGTATGTCACATTTGTTTTAGTAATTAGTGTTTGTATAACGTATAGTATATTCTCTTGTGTCGTGTATAGTATGTTCTCTTGTATAGTGTATAATATGTTCTCTTGTATAGTGTATAGTATGTTCTGTTACTTAATGTAGTACTTATGTAATGACTCACAATGTATTGACTCTTGTATGGATCGTTGTAGTAGTAATCCCTTAACTATACCTATTATAGTTAAATAGTAAGGTTGTTTGGATGCCTTTGTTACACAAAGGAAATGAACTAATGTGAAAGCTTTTATATCCAACACATGTATATATGATATATAACTAAGAATTCAACGACATTCAGACAAATAATAAGATACCCTAAGTCCACAACCAAACAAGGAACAGGAAATAAGGTGAGCTATCAGTCCTAAGTCCTTCAAGTCTTACTTATATAAATATACTAGTGTAGATATGGATTTGAAAATATTACAAGTATAAAAGAGTTTGAAAACAGTTTTAGCATCAAAAGAGTTATATAAAAAGGTTTGAAAGCTTGAAAATCCATAAGTTTGATCGCATATTGGAAGTAGTAAGAAATGTTTCTGTTTATTCTAGTTATTAATCACATGTGATTAAAGCAATAACTAGAGGTGTTCAACTTGTATTCCCCCCTATAAAAGAATTTAAAATCATTTAAAAGGTTGATTAAGGGGTATTAACTCACCTGCAGTGAGTGGATTTGATGGAAGTGCCGGGTAGGATGCTAGGTGTCAAGTGAGGACTTGAACACACATACAGATCCTATGTAACATGTAGTGATACAAAAATGTATCTAATTAGTCATTTTACAACTAATTAATCAAGTAAAGACCTCCTAATACATGGAAACACTTTGTTTTAAGTGCTAGGAGTGCTAAAGGGTTGCATCTAAGGAGAGTATGGCCTCACATTGGAGTTTACTGCTCATTTGGTAATCCTAGATGTGTTTACGGTTTCTGGACCATTTCCCCCATGAGTTTACGGCCGTAAACTCATGGTACTTGGTGCATTTGTGTGTTTTAAGGTCTTATACTTCACAAGAAAGTGTTCTAGGTTTGCATCAAAGGCTTAGGAAGTGGTTAGGGCTCGAAATGGACCTTCTTTGGAGTTTACGGTCCTTAGACTACCTTGGAGAGTTTACGGTCGTAAACCCTTGAGTTTACGGTCGTAAACCCATGAGTTTACGGCCGTAAACTCATGGTTACTCCAACCATTTCGTGTTTTGGTGTTTCTAGTTCATGCATGCAAGGTTCTAGTCTTTTATCCAAGCCATAGAAGGTGTTAGGGGCACCAAAACACCATTTGATGGTGTTTACGGTTCAAGGATCTCCCTTGACCGTAAACACATATGTTCTTGGGGATTTTGATGTTCTTCCAAGGGATTAAAAAGTATCCTAAGCAAATAACTAGATAGAAGGAGTGTACTTACTTATAGGAAGCTTGTAAGAGTGTTTAGGACCCAAAAACACTAGTGTGTGTTCTTGGTGTTTTGAAGAAGACTTGAAGATCTAAGTAAAAATCAAGAATCCATGGATGAAATGATGTATAAACACTAGATGAAGTGTTGTATGAACGAATCTAGGAAGGAAATACTTACATTTTGGCGGATTTGAAGAAAGTGTGTGATGATACTTGAGAGAAAAGTGGTGGGTGTTCTTGAGGTGGGAAGTGTAAAGTGAGAATGGGGAGTAAACTCATGCTATATGCATGAGTTCAAGTTGAAGAGGAGTTTACGGCCCAAACTCCTCTTGTTTGGCCGTAAACACCTTTTTATGGTGTTAGTTGTTTAATCGTTACACATTACGTCCTAGAAAACACTCCCTTTTATTTAATCGCTTCATGAATTTATTTTAAAAACACCCAAACGGACTTTAAACCGGCCAAAAATGTACTGAAATGTATTTGACTATTATTTGAAGTGTTTGACTGAAGAGATTATACAAATGAAAATTTCGGGTTGTCACATCATCCCCCCATTAGAGGGAATTTCGTCCCGAAATTAGAGTTTAAGCAACTAAGTTATTACAATTAACTAAGTAAAGAAATGAGGATATTTAAGTTTCATTTGATCCTCGCGCTCCCATGTGAATTCCGGTCCTCACTTGGCGTTCCAGCGAACCTTCACGATGGGGATGCGGCTTTGTTTCGTTCGTTTGACCTCTCGGTCCATGATCTCTACAGGTTCTTCCACGAAGTTGAGGTTCTCGTTAATCTCGATCTCGTCGAGTGGGATTATAAGAGTCTCGTCGGATAGGCACTTTTTCAAGTTAGAGACATGGAAGGTATGATGTACGTTACTGAGTTCGCGGGGTAGATTGAGTTTGTAAGCTACGGGGCCGATTCTAGCGAGAATCTCAAAAGGCCCAATGTATCTTGGATTTAGCTTTCCACGTTTTCTGAAGCGTATCAAGCCCTTCCAGGGTGAGACTTTCAAAAGGACTCGGTCTCCAACCTGGAACTCCAAGGGTTTCCTCCGTTTGTCTGCGTAGCTTTTCTGTCCGTCTCTAGAGGCTTTCAATCGTTCATGAATCTAAACGATCTTCTCTGTCGTTTCCCGAATGATCTCCGAACCCGTGAGAGTGCTGTCAGGGACTCGTCCTTTAGCTAACTGAGTGTCACCCATCTCAGCCCAGCACAGAGGGGATCTGCACTTCCGGCCATAGAGGGCTTCAAATGGAGCAGCCTTGATGCTCGTGTGATAACTGTTGTTGTAAGAGAATTCGACGAGAGGTAAGTGGGTATCCCACGCCTTCCCAAAGTCGATCACACAGGCTCGCAGCATATCCTCCAAGGTTTGGATAGTCCTCTCACTTTGTCCGTCGGTCTGTGGATGGTAGGCTGTAGTCATGTCCAGCCTCGTTCCTAGGGAGCTTTGTAGGGACTGCCAGAATCTCGAAGTGAATCTACTATCTCTATCGGAGATAATAGACATAGGAACACCATGCAGTCGTACGATCTCCCTAATGTATGTTCTCGTGAGCTTCTCCATTTTGTCGGTTTCTTTGATGGGTAGGAAGTGTGCGGACTTGGTCAATCTGTCGACGATGACCCATATGGTATCAAGTCCACCCTTTGTCTTGGGTAACTTGGTTATGAAATCCATAGTGATCCGCTCCCACTTCCATTCAGGTATCTCCGGTTGCTAGAGTAGACCTGATGGTTTCTGGTATTCGACCTTGACCTTAGCGCAAGTAAGGCATTTACTTACGAAGGTAGCAATCTCTGCTTTCATGTTTGGCCACCAGTATGACTTTTTGAGATCTAGATACATCTTATCTAAACCCGGGTGGACGGAGTATCGAGTGTTGTGCGATTCCTTCATGACCAGGTCTCTGAAGCCACCGTGTTTCGGTGTCGAGATCCGGTCCATGAGATATAAGGCTCCGTCACCCTTGGCTTCCAAGTTCTTATCCATTCCTCGCAGGGATTCTCCCGCTACATTTTCAGGTTTCAAGGCTTAGAGCTGAGCCTCCTTAATCTGTGCGGGTAGATGCGAATGGATAGTCATTGTTAAGGATTTGACTCTTCGACCAGTATATTCTTTCCGACTTAGGGCGTCTGCTACTACATTGGCTTTGCCCGGATGATAACGAATTTCACATTCGTAGTCATTGAGTAGCTCTACCCACCGTCGTTGTCTCATATTGAGCTCCTTCTGGTTGAATATGTGCTGCATGCTTTTGTGGTCTGTAAAGATAGTACTCTTCGTACCATACAGGTAGTGCCTCCAGATCTTTAGGGAGAATACAACCGCTCCTAATTCGAGATCGTGGGTGGTGTAGTTGACCTCATGTGTCTTCAGCTGTCTTGAGGCGTAGGCGATGACCTTATCTCGTTGCATCAGAACACAGCTGAGTCCTTGATTTGACGCATCGCAATAGACCACAAAATCTTCTGTTCCTTCGGGGAGGGATAATATCGGTGCGGTGCATAAGGCTCGTTTCAGCGTTTGGAATGCCTTCTCTTGCTTCTCTTCCCAGTCAATGCCCACGCCTTTCTGGGTCAATGTCGTAAGGGGTTTCACGATTCGAGAGAAGTTTTGAATGAATCTGCGGTAGTAGCCAGCGAGGCCTAGAAATTAACGAATTTCCGTAGGCGTCTTTGGTGCTGACCAGTTCTCGATGGCTTTAATTTTGGATGGGTCCACATGGATTCCTTCTTCGCTAACCACGTGTCCTAAGAATTCGACTCTTCGGATCCAAAATTCGCATTTAGAGAACTTCGCATAAAGCTTCTCCGATCATAAGGTTCCTAGGACTTGTCGCAGATGATCGCTATGCTCTTCCTCGCTTCGAGAGTAGATAAGTATATCATCAATGAAGACGATGACAAACTGATCCAAGTAAGGACGTCATACTCTATTCATCAAGTCCATGAATACTGCGGGCGCATTGGTCAGTCCGAAAGGCATCACTACGAACTCGTAGTGTCCGTAACGAGTTCGGAAGGCTGTCTTCGGAACATCCTCCTCTAGCACCCGTAACTGGTGATACCCGGACCTCAAATCAATCTTGGAGAAGTAGCTCGCCCCTTGCAGTTGGTCAAATAAATCATCTATGCACGGAAGAGGGTAACGATTTTTGATCGTGAGTTTGTTGAGTTCCCTATAATCGATGCACATACGGAACGATCCGTCCTTCTTCTTGACGAACAAGACCGGAGCTCCCCAGGGTGAGAAGCTTGGTCTTATAAAGCCCTTGCTGAGTAGTTCGTTAAGTTGACCGGACAGTTCCTGCATCTCAGCAGGTGCTAGACGATAGGGCGATTTGGCTACGGGGGTCGCTCCTGGAATTAAGTCGATTCGGAACTCGACTTGACGTTGCGGGGGTAATCCTGGTAGTTCTTCCGGAAAGACGTCGGGAAAATCGCGTACTACGGGGAGGTCTTTTAGGTCCTTTGTTTTTCGGCTCGTATCAACAACGTGCGCCAGGAATGCACGATATTCCTTACGCAAGTACTTCTGGGCTTGAATACTTGAGATGATACAAAGGCTTGAACTGAGTTTGTCTCCGTAGATCAACAAGGGTTCGTTATTTGGTAGATTCAGGCGAACTGCTTTTTCGAAGCACCGAATGTCGGTACTATAAAGAGTCAGCCAGTCCATGCCTACGATGACGTTGAAACTCTGGATAGCTACTGGTATCAGGTCGATTGGAAACGAATGATTATCTAGTGTGAGGGAACACCTTATGTAAATCTCATTAGAACTCTCTGTCTTGCCGTTAGCCATTTCTACGACGAAGGTTTGTTTTAATGTTTGTGGTGATTGATTTAGTAAGTGTTTAAATTTTTGATTTCCGAAGCTCCTTTCTGCCCCACTATCGAATAGGATACAAGCATAAGAGTTATCGAGAAAGAACGTACCCGTGACTACCGTGGGGTCTGCCACGGCCTCATTGTGGCCAATAGCAAGTAGTCTTCCTGCTCCTCCCACATTCCCAGCTTTAGGGCAATTTCTTTTGAAGTGTCCTATCTCACCGCACCCGTAGCAGGCTTGACTCACTCCGGCACTGGGAATCTGATTGATGGGTTTGGGTTGTGCTCTGCAAAACCGTGTGGTATGGCCCTTCCGGTCGCAGTTAGTGCAGTGTATCTCACGGCAGGGGCCGTTATGATGGAAAGAGCACTTACTGCACTTGAGTAGGTTCCCTGCATATGTTTTGGCTGGTACAGGGGCAGCAGGAGTTGTGGCAGCATGGACAGCCACTGTCTGTTGTTTCTTGGAAGAGGATTTATGTGATTTGCCCTTCCTTCGATCCCCACGCTTCCTTTTGTTGTCGGTCGCGTCGGTTGGTGCTGGGGCAGTAGTTGTGGTTGTTGCTTGAGTAGAAGGAGTTTCGTGATCGATGAGCCTTTGGGCCAATTCTTTGGCACTATCAAAGGTCGCAGGGTGTGAGGCTAGAACATTCCCTCGATATGGGGGTACCAGGCCCCAGATGTATCTTTCGATCTTCTTGGTTTCGGTGGGGACCATGTTAGGACACAGAGCCACCAGGTCGCAGAACCTGGCTGTATAAGCCACTATGTCGGAACCTTGCATTTTAAGGTTCCAGAGTTCTTCCTCATGCTTCTGAATTTCGCCCCTCGGGCAGTACTCCCTTGTCATAAGGTCCTTCAGTGTGTCCCAACCCATGGCGTTAGCAGTTACCAGGGAGAGTGATTTGACATGGCCATTCCAACATGTCAGGGCTCTTTGGGTGAAGGTGCAAGCAGCAAATTTTATCTTGCTTCCTTCAGGACATGAGCACATCTCGAAGATGGCTTCTGTCCTTTCGATCCATTGGGATAGCGCAAGGATCCCTCCAGTCCCATTGAAGTATGTAGGTTTGCAGCTGATGAAATCTTTATAGGTGCACTCCCGTGCACGCGGATGGATTTCACCTTGGCTGGAGTTTATGCCAGTCCCCGTTCCACTAACACCACCAGAGTTTACTTGAGCCATGGCGGCGGTCACAGCTGCGGTTACAGCTGCTTGAAACATCACCGGATCGAACTGCGGTGGGCGTGGTGGTGGTGGAGTTTGATTTGCAGGCGTGTTTCTGGTTGGACGCTTGTGAGGCGGCATCTTTTACTGAAAATTTATGAAAATGATAATAACAGTAAGAATCGATTGCAAGCATGATGAGAGTGTTTCATGGAATAAATTGCCATAGTCTAACTATCAGATAGAGTCATAACAATAGAGTAGGGAAAACACAAGAGTAAGAACTTCCCAATAGATTAGATAACTGCCAAGATTACTGGTATTAATGATGTAAAATAAGTTCGGGAAAATGACCTAACAGTAGGTCTTACATCAAACCATAAGGGAAAATGTTGGCAGCCTAGAAGTTTAGTTAGGGTACTTTCAGAGTTAGGAATGTTACAGACAAGTGCTCTACAGAGCATAGAAAGGAAAAAGGCTATTCCTTAATCAAAAGAGAAGGATGAGTTGACATCTCCTACTGGCGACGGGTAACCCTTGGGCGAACCCTCAGGTCTGCCAGTTGACGTACAACTTCCTACAGACATCGTTCATGAGTTCTCTAACGCACTCGGAGTTCCATGACTTCGGCTCGGGATGCACCTAATTGTTGCTGCAGAGCCTCATTGGTCCTCCTAGTCCTATCCATAGCTTCTTCGAGTTGGCGAATACGGACAGTGTTAAGGCCAGAGTTGGCGTCAATTTCCACTACTCGCTCGATGGCTGCATGACCTTGCTCGACGTTCCTAGAAATCCTACGGACCATGATGGGTAGGACTTGGTCAGCTGAACCTCCCTCACTTATGTTGTAGAAGCTTTGGTCTCCGTCGTAAGGTAAAGGCTGACCCTGTTCATCACTCCATTGATTCAAGGTTATTGCCCACAAGGGAGTGGGACCTTGAAATGTCAGACGGGGGTTGAGGTTTATAAATGGAACTCCTTGGGGAAGGTTGTTGACCTCTGGTTCGGAGTCGGAGCTATCAGAAAAGCCTTCTGCACGGTGATCATCCAGAGGGATTGGGTGATCATCTTCTGGCTCCTCATCAAGCCAATCCACCATTGCCTTGATTGGGATAGTACGGATCGCTAGGGAGATGGAAGCCATCCATGCTATCTACGCGAGAATAGGGGAAAGAATAGTTAATAGACGTACTAATATAAGATACGAATAAGTGACCCTAACTCTAAATCCACAACTGTCACACCCCAAAACCGGAACGGCGGAAACGTTCTGGGGTGGAGGACGTCATGTCAAGTATCACAACATATGCAGTATAGTAATCAAAGTACAACAACCATTGCATTAATAGTATAAGTTTTACATAGGTTACATTTAACAACAACATCAAAGTAGATATAGAAAATAACATAAGCTGCAGCTTGGTACTAGGCTGACTTCGCAAAAGCTCCCGGAGTGTACCTGTCTACTGACGACTTGAGAATACAAGTTATTTTGAAAGCGAGTATCAGCATTTTAATGCTGGTGAGTTCATAAGTATTTAATGACATTGGTATAAATACATGTTTTTCTTCAAATTAATCTCACTAGATGATGGTGATATGATTTTACAGAGTATTAGTATTTCTCCCAGAAAATCCTATATTTTCTAATAAAGGTAGTTTTCCACCAAAACTCAACTGTTTTATGTTTAAAGAGTATTTTTCCCCTAAAGGTACTATCATTATCAAAATATAGTTTACACTTTAAGGAATATGTGAGAAGATCACAAGTAAAAGTAATAGGGAAAATACTATTTTACCTCAGCAGTAATGCTGCTGACTAAAAGTGAATAAAACATAGACTCCAGGTGGTATCGAATGAACCATACTATTTTACCTCAGCAGTAACGCTGCTGAGTAAAAGTGAATAGAACATAGACTCCAGGTGGTATCGAATGAACCATACGCCTCGGAGAGTCTAAAGGAATGAAGTATAGACCCCAGACGGTATTAAGTGAACTATACGCCTCGGAGAGTCTAAGTGAATGAAACACAGACTCCAGGCGGTATTAGGTGAACAATACGCCTCAGAGAGTCTAAGGTAGCCTTTAATCCTAAGTAGGTTAGTTTAAAGGTTTAAAATATGGTCTAGTGTATAACTAGGAAAATACATCATGAGGATTTTATATGTAGAAAATACTGTGATAACACTTATTACCTTAAGGCCATGAATTATAAGGTAAATGTAATGATACTCGTAACCATACTGATTGACGGATGTAAACATGACGACCTGCTGGCGTCGGAATGAATGTGACATTTGTAACCCCTTGGCTTGGTCGGCCGGGACTGTAGCTAGCAGTCGGGATGTGGGATGGTCTGTCCCGTATAGATCTATACACACAAAGCCCGCTCTCCCTCCAGGAGACTCTGGTTACCACTCGACAACGGTGAAATCGGCGTCATGAGGATGTATCTCGTGTTTTGATTTCTATAAACCTTTTTTTTTACTAAAAGTATAAGTTTTCAGAATATAGATATAACTAAGTTCTCCTTCATGAAAGTTATAGTTGGTTTCTAAACTATACCTATTATAGTTTAGTCGAGGGGTTATCTAGATGCCTTTGCTACCCAAAGGTGTTGAACTGGAATAAGAGTATTAACATCTAACCAGATATACATAATATATAACTAGGATTTCAACGACACTCGGACAAATAACCGGATGCTCTAAGTCCACAACCAAACAAGGAACAGGAAATAAAGCGGGTTATCAGTCCTGAGTCCTTCAAATCCTGCTTATAAAACTATATCTATATAGCCATGAATCTATCAAGAATATAAGTTTAAAAGACTTTGATAAAAGCTTGGTAATTTAAAAGAGATTTTGGTACTTAAAAGAGATTTGAAAACTAGATATGAAAACCTTTAGCCGGATAAAACAGTTTAATATGCAAGAATCTATTTGATTGACAGTTATTAATCACATGTGATTGATATAATAACTTATCAATTCAACTTGTATTCCCCCCCATAAAAGCATTTAAAATCATTTAAAAGGTTGATTAAGGGGTATGAACTCACTTGAGGTGGGTAATTCGGATGAACGGGTGGTATATGATGCTAAGTGTCAAGTGAGGACTTGAACACACACGCGGATCCTATTGAGCATGCAATGATACATTTATGTATCTAATTAGTCATTTAATAACTAATTAAGTAAGTAAAGACACTAAAATACATGAAAACACTTTGCTTCAAGTGCTAGGAGTACTAAAGGGTTTCATATAAAGAGAGTATGGCCTCACATTGGAGTTTACCCCCCATATGGTAGCACCATATGGGTTTACGGTTCTGGGACCATTTCCCCCAGGAGTTTACGGCCGTAAACTCATGGAAATGGTGTCATTGGGTGTTTTAAGGTCCTAAACCACACAAGGAAGTAAGCTAGACTCGAATCCAAGGCTTAGGAAGTGACTAGGGCTCGAAATGGCCCTTTGTTGGAGTTTACGGTCCTTGGACCACTCCTTGGGAGTTTACGGTTATAAACACATGTGTTTACGGTCGTAAACCCATGAGTTTATGGCCGTAAACTCATGGTTACCCAACCATTTCGTGTTTTGGTGTTTCTAGCTCATGCATGCAAGGTTCTAGTCCTTTATACAAGCCATAGAAGGTGTTAGGGGCATCAAAACACCATTTGGAGGTGTTTACGGTCCAAGAAGATCTCCTTGAACCGTAAACACATATGTTCTTGGGGATTTTGATGTTCTTCAAGGGTTTAACATGTATTCTAAGCAAACAACTAGTTAGGAGGAGTGTACTTACTTATGGGAAGCTTATAGGAGTGTTTATGGGCCAAGAACACTAGTGTGTGTTCTTGGTGTTCTTGGTGTTTTGAAGAACACTTGAAGATCTAAGAAAAGAGGAAGAATCCATGGATGAAATGATGTATAAACACTAGATTAAGTGTTGCATGTTCGAATGTAGGAAGGAAACACTTACATTTTGGCGGATTTGAAGAGATGATATTATGATAGTTGAGAGAAAAGTTGGGTGTTCTTGAAGTTGGAAGTGTAAAATGAAGGAGTGGGGAGTAAACTCATGCTATATGCATGAGTTCAAGGTGAAGAGGAGTTTACGGCCCAAACTCCACTTTTTTGGCCGTAAACACCACACTAAGGTGTTGGTTGTTTTATTGTTACACATTGCTCCTAGAAAGCACTTCCATTTATTTGATCGTTTGACGAAAATTAAAATAAAAACACCCAAACAGACTTAAAACCGGCCAAAAATGTACTGGGATGAATTTGACTATTATTTGATGTGCCTGACTGTGGAGTTTATACAAATGAAAATTTTGGGTTGTCACATCATCCCCCCGTTAGAGGATATTTCGTCCCGAAATTAGAGTTCAAGCACATGCGCAGTTACAGTTTAGCGAAGCAAAAGATGAGGATACTTTAGCTTCATCAGATCCTCTCGCTCCCAAGTGAAATTAGGTCTTCGCTTGGCGTTCAAGCACATGCGCAGTTACAGTTTAGCGAACCTCCACCTCGGGTTGGTTCTTAGAAGGCTCAGGTCGTCTTCAAATTCGTATTTCCTACTGATTGGCTTTCAGAGGTTTTCTGGATCATTGGAGGTTTTGGCTATATACTGGCATCTATTGGTTACGTGGCATCTATTGGTTACGTGGCATCTATCTCGACCTAGTGCAAAATAGACCTGCACTTCTGACTCTTGAGGTGTTTCTAACGGAAACTCTCAAAGTCAGTGTGATAGAGGGTTTTAGCAGGCGATGTTTAGAAAATTTCAATTTTCATCATCGTCTAATAGATGCTTTCATAGCATGACCCCTAATCGGAGAGAATTATTCTCTCACTTGATTCACTGTTTCGTGGATAACAGTCTCTGATCAGGGCTAGCTTCGCCCTTAGAGATTTTCTGAAGTGATTGACTATTCCAGGAGGTGGTTTTATTATCTCCTTAGAGATAGTATTCTTTGGGACACCTAATAGTCTAACAAATCTCTATGACATGTTCCATTCTCCATTGTGTCTGCTCCCTCCAGCTTGTAGGAAGTGCGTGTTCTTGTATAACCCGTCGACTAACACCTAGACTGGTGTCAAGTCTACAATCTCTTTATGATCTGGGTTATAAAGCTTAACGCAACTTACCATCTACTTTATTCAAGTATTCTTGGTTGCGGAGGTAGTCATGTGGTTCTTAGCATTCTAGTATTAACTTCGATGAATGCGGTCGATCGTCTATGGGGCGACGGTGACTTTTCTCGCATGAGGAGGCATGGCGTCCTAGGCACTACTCGTCTGTATTTGGATGGACGAAGTGCCTGAGTAGTGCGAGTATCCCTTGCAACTACTCTTCTGGTGTTACTGAGTTTTCTCTATCTAGATTAAATCTAGATAGCATAAGATTCTGCTACTCAGAACCTCTAATTTCCTCATCCATTCATCTCTGTCACAGCTTTCCAGGTTTCATAGCCCACTACTGAGATGCTTAATTTGTGGATTTAAGCGTGAATGGACGGTCGTAGTCAATGTCTTTGACTCTTACGACTTGAGTTACTTTTTCCTAACTGAGAGTGTCAGCTACTATGTTGACTTAACCGGGATGACAACAAATTTCGAATTTGTAGTCATTTTAGTAGTTCAACACACAATAGTTTCCTTGACTTCAGCTCCTTCCCTAGGGGTATATATGATGAAGGGCTTTATTTTAAAGTTCATGGTAGACCTCATACTCGGCTCAACCACTATTACTCCATGTATGCAAGTCGTATATAATTGAGATTGACGGGATGTTCAGATGTGTGGCCCCACCCCAAACCCACAACCAAACAAGGAACATGGAGTAGGGAGGAAGCACCCATCTTAAATCTTATCGACCTAAATCATATACCACTCTAATGCATATACTCAGTAGTAGTCAGTTAATCCCATGAGTTCTTTCTCTTGGTTCACGAACCTGGTTGTGCGGTGCTAATGGTCTTTCTGGGGGCTCCACTGAGTAGGCCTCGGGCGGTTATTTTCTTCCGGAATATCTGCAGTGCCTTTTGTTTCTTGTTTTAAAGTCTAACGGGGTTGGTTAACAGCACGCGATACCCCTCTCCTAGGTACTTATGAAGGTTGGACGAGAGATACGATTGACGGTTCGCATTAGGTTTTCCTTATTAGGTTCGAAAGAACCTTTATTCGATGTTCAGGATATGGTGAAAGTTCTTTTTACACAGCACTTGGAATTCTCGCATGGTTGAACCAAGTCAAGCCATGGCTGACGGTAGCGTCGAAATTTACAACCATCGACACGATATGGAATGAAGATTGATAGAACCATGTGCTGAACAGGGCACACAAGTTCTTAGCGTCTCGGGTTTCGTCCATGGTATCACTATCGTGGATACTTGGACCGTCATGAGTGATGCTGAACTCTAGGGGTCCTGATGTTTTGGAATAATGTACTTTTCATGAATGGATTTCTCACGAGGCCTCTCTATAACCTCCTACTATACACTAGTCATGTATAATTAAGATAAAAAAAAGACTGTTACCTGAGCGACCCCGCCCTAAATCCACAACCAGACAAGGAACAGGAGATAAGGCAGCATCACTCACTCGAGGTCTATCAATCTTAATTATAAATGGCCTTAACGTATATACTAAGCCATCATAGCTTTACCTGATGGGTTTTCAAGTTTTATAACAGTGCTGCGACTTTTGCCTTAACGAGGGAGTAATTACAATAGAATTGATTAATTTAAAGTTTTCGGTTAGCTACTTAGGATTGAGAAACGTACCAAAATTCTACCGGGTTCCTTAATGTTTCCCCCTAGGCATTAGGGTTAAACTCCTCCTGCGCCCTTGTCATTTCTTTCAGTTGGGCAGTCCCTCTTGAAGTGCCCAATTTCACCACATAGGTGGCATATTGGAGTGGTCCCAACATTGGTGGTTGATGTAATAAACTCAACCGGGGTTCTGCAGTTGCGAGCGGTATGCCCCATCATGTTGCACCTAACAAAAAAGGGTTCTCGACAGACTCCATAATGATGGTAGTTACACTTGCTGCAGTGGGGGAGGTTTTCTAGGTATGGTGTTCTTGGTGTCGAGACAGGCGGGTCGACAGGGGTATTGATCACCTTAGCTTGCTGCCCCTTAGAGGGTCCTTGAGTCGAGGTAATTCCCTCCTCGTTCCCAAACTTCCTTTTTAGTGGGTTAGGTTGGAGTTCTTGGGTGGCTTTACACACCGGTGCTGGTTGCTGCTGTCCATTACTATGATCGGGAATCGGGATTCCCGATAGGGCTCCTGCTAACATTGGCGTTGTTAGCGTTCAGGTGAGCCATGACAACTGCTACGGCTGCTGAAACTGCAGCTTGAAACGTAGCTTCATCGATTTGAAGAATCGGTGTCTTACCAGCGGGTTGGTTACGTTTCTTTGGAGGCATGGTTTTTCCTACATGAAAAGGAACACAAGCTGATGAGAAACGATGGTTAACCCTAGACGTATCTTTCTTTACTATGATAGGCATAAATTTTCCCGCGCCTTGACTTATGGTTATCTGAGCGTCGACCTACATCCCTATGATGCAGTCTGGGTAACAGGGTAGGGGTAAGTGTATCGGAAAGCCATAAAATGGGTGTCGTTCCTACTAAGTTATCTTCATATTGGAGAGGTTCACTCTCCGGCTTTGAAAAGATTTGAGAGAAGCTCGGAACGAAGATCACGGAAGAAAAGGCTCATGAAAACTTATGGCTAAACACTCTCAATCGAGGTTTTGTGATCCGATCTATTTATATTAACAGCGACGGGAAAGACGATTTGCCTAGCACATAGTGTGAGTAATGTAATCACTAACTCACTAAATTGTATTATTTTATGGATTATTAGCGTGACGTTAAAGAGGTAGAAACACTTCTTGGGCTCCATGCATTGGCTCCCTCTATCCACCTCTTATTCCTGACTGGAACAAGCGTTGGTTTCCTTCGGGTATCTATATAGGGTTTTCCGCTCTCGTAGACATATTGAATTTCTGCTCCGCCTTACTTCTGATTCTGACTCTGAGTGTCATCACTTCATAATGGATGACTGGAATCTCAGAAGTTCAGGCGAATTTCCACCGATGTCCCTAAAAGGTATAGGCACATGGTGATTTCAATAGTCTCGTCCCTGTTCATTTATTTCCTAATTGGAAATCTTCTCAATGAACCTCTTTTGGGTCTGTATCGACTCTTCTGCTGATTACTGAAGTGGATAAGGTTTCCTAAAGGGGTTTGTGCGAGAATGGGAATGTCTAAGGAATCTTAAAAGATTATTAAAACATTATACTGGGTGATCCATATCGAGTCCGGCTACAATTACATAGTGTACACAAATCATATATAACTTAGATCTGATAGGCCTTCGAATATGTGATACTACTCTGTATCCACATCCAAACAAGGAAAAGGAAGTAGAGTGAAACCACACATTCTTAGCCTATGAGATCCTCACTATATATAACCTTGGGAGTATACACTCTGTAATCATAGGTCTATCAATAAGGGTCTTTTTAGTTTTCACGCAAGGTTATTTATGGTTCCTAAAATACTCCCATAGTATTTTAATTACATGTTTGATTCTTAACTTCTGAACATGCTTTTGGGTTTATTGCGAGTCTTTTAATATCCTAATATACTCCTATAGTATTTTAACTTTATGTTTGGCTCTAGCATTCCTATTTGGTAAGTTTCAGATTCATCGCAACACCACCATCACTCCCAAGCACACGTTAGTCGCATCTCGAATAAATGTAGTTGATCAGGTTACATTTATTCTAGCTTACGATTACATAACTGCACAGGTTTGACGGTAATGCTCAACATCCAAAGACTTTTATTCTTGTTCTTCTTGTGATACTTGTTCGGGTTTTTATATTCTGGATGTTCTTATACTTTTGTAAAATATGGTTATATTTTAAAGTATAATTCTTGGTCAGAGTATTTTATCCCATTGTATTTATAGGTTGTATATCTTTTATGATTTGATATACTGAGCTCACTATAAACAATGCTCTGATACCAATCTGTCACACCCCAAAACCGGAACGGCGGAAACGTTCTGGGGTGGAGGACGTCATGTCAAGTATCACAACATATGCAGTATAGTAATCAAAGTACAACAACCATTGCATTAATAGTATAAGTTTTACATAGGTTACATTTAACAACAACATCAAAGTAGATATAGAAAATAACATAAGCTGCAACTTGGTACTAGGCTGACTTCGCAAAAGCTCCCGGAGTGTACCTGTCTACTGACGACTTGAGAATACAAGTTATTTTGAAAGCGAGTATTAGCATTTTAATGCTGGTGAGTTCATAAGTATTTAATGACATTGGTATAAATACATGTTTTTCTTCAAATTAATCTCACTAGATGATGGTGATATGATTTTACAGAGTATTAGTATTTCTCCCAGAAAATCCTATATTTTCTAATAAAGGTAGTTTTCCACCAAAACTCAACTGTTTTATGTTTAAAGAGTATTTTTCCCCTAAAGGTACTATCATTATCAAAATATAGTTTACACTTTAAGGAATATGTGAGAAGATCACAAGTAAAAGTAATAGGGAAAATACTATTTTACCTCAGCAGTAATGCTGCTGACTAAAAGTGAATAAAACATAGACTCCAGGTGGTATCGAATGAACCATACGCCTCAGAGAGTCTAAAGGAATGAAGTATAGAGCCCAGACGGTATTAAGTGAACAATGCGCCTCGGAGAGTCTAAGTGAATGAAACACAGACTCCAGGCGGTATTAAGTGAACAATACGCCTCGGAGAGTCTAAGGTAGCCTTTAATCCTAAGTAGGTTAGTTTAAAGGTTTAAAATATGGTCTAGTGTATAACTAGGAAAATACATCATGAGGATTTTATATGTAGAAAATACTGTGATAACACTTATTACCTTAAGGCCATGAATTATAAGGTAAATGTAATGATACTCGTAACCATACTGATTGACGGATGTAAACATGACGACCTGCTGGCGTCGGAATTAATGTGACATTTGTCACACCTTGGCTTGGTTGGCCGGGACTGTAGCTAGCAGTCGGGATGTGGGATGGTCTGTCCCGTATAGATCTATACACATAAAGCCCGCTCTCCCTCCAGGAGACTCTGGTTACCACTCGACAACGGTGAAATCGGCGTCATGAGGATGTATCTCGTGTTTTGATTTCTATAAACCTTTTTTTTACTAAAAGTATAAGTTTTCAGAATATAGATATAACTAAGTTCTTCTTCATGAAAGTTATAGTTGGTTTCTAAACTATACCTATTATAGTTTACTCGAGGGGCTATCTAGATGCCTTTGCTACCCAAAGGTGTTGAACTGGAATAAGAGTATTAACATCTAACCAGATATACATAATATATAACTAGGATTTCAACGACACTCGGACAAATAACCGGATGCTCTAAGTCCACAACCAAACAAGGAACAGGAAATAAAGCGGGTTATCAGTCCTAAGTCCTTCAAATCCTGCTTATATAACTATATCTATATAGCCATGAATCTATCAAGAATATAAGTTTAAAATACTTTGATAAAAGCTTGGTAATTTAAAAGAGATTTTGGTACTTAAAAGAGATTTGAAAACAAGATATGAAAACCTTTAGCCGGATAAAACAGTTTAATATGCAAGAATCTATTTGATTGACAGTTATTAATCACATGTGATTGATATAATAACTTATCAATTCAACTTGTATTCCCCCCCCCCATAAAAGCATTTAAAATCATTTAAAAGGTTGATTAAGGGGTATGAACTCACTTGAGGTGGGTAATTCGGATGAACGGGTGGTATATGATGCTAAGTGTCAAGTGAGGACTTGAACACACACGCGGATCCTATTGAGCATGCAATGATACATTTATGTATCTAATTAGTCATTTAATAACTAATTAAGTAAGTAAAGACACTAAAATACATGAAAACACTTTGCTTCAAGTGCTAGGAGTACTAAAGGGTTGCATATAAAGAGAGTATGGCCTCACATTGGAGTTTACCCCCCATATGGTAGCACCATATGGGTTTACGGTTCTGGGACCATTTCCCCCATGAGTTTACGGCCGTAAACTCATGGTAATGGTGTCATTGGGTGTTTTAAGGTCTTAAACCACACAAGGAAGTAAGCTAGACTCGAATCCAAGGCTTAGGAAGTGACTAGGGCTCGAAATGGCCCTTTGTTGTAGTTTACGGTCCTTGGACCACTCCTTGGGAGTTTATGGTCGTAAACACATGTGTTTACGGTCGTAAACCCATGGGTTTACGGCCGTAAACTCATGGTTACCCAACCATTTCGTTTTTTGGTGTTTCTAGTGTTGAAAAATGTTTTTGTATGTGACCTTGTATGTGACCATCACTGAAATAAGACGAGCTGTTTTTGTATTATCTAACAAATATTATCAGTTATTTCAGGTTGCATAAATTCGTGATCAAAACGGAAAATACGAAAACACGCGAATGACGAAAACGCATAGACGAGAAAACTAGTTGTGCGACTAAACAATTTCAATAATATATATATATATATATATATATATATATATATATATATATATATATATATATATATATATATATATGTGTGTGTGTGTGTGTGTGTCTATATATATATGTGTGTGTGTATATGTATTATATATATATATATATATATATATATATATATATATATATATATATATATATATATATATATATATATATATATATATTTTGGGTGGAAAGGTGAAAATAAAAAGCAAAGGAATGATGAAGCAAACCCATGCCACGTTTTTCCGACTACAACTTGCAAGCTAGTTATTATTTCCCCACTTCTTTTCATCATTAAAGCTAGAAGAAGATATTTGTTCTCTCATATATGTATACGTGAGTTTGTGTGTGAGAGTGTGAGTGTTTTTTTTCCTTTGTAATATATCTCCATACATCTTACATCTCTCCCAACCAAGAACACCTCCAACCTTCACCACCTTATATCAAATTCCTTACAACCTCCAAATACCTTTCAAAACACCCTCAAAATAATCTCCAAACACCCTCCAAATACCCTCCTCAAACCTCCTCCAAAAACCCTTTCAAATCACCACAACCATCACCACCTTGCTGCTTTTCGACATCAGAATTTGCAAGTTAAGAAAAAATTCACCGAGCACAACTCAACAAGATAATACGGGAGAGATTTTCACCGCAAATTATTCAGGACCTTACCTACATCCAGGAATTTTCCTCGATTTTTTTGACCAATGCAAACCCCAGAGAGACGCGAGAGAGAATTGGCTAGCCAGAGAGATTTACTACGAAAATCTATATTCATAACCACCCAAAGCTCTTTCAACATCACCCTCTTTGTTACCTTATACCACCAAAACTACAACCTTATTCCACCTTCTACCACCCTCCAAATACCCACTTCAACCTCATCAAATCACCTTAAAAAAACCCATACCCACATACAAAAAACATTACCCGTGTATTTTGTATCGTTTTGTAAACAATTCATTGTTACATAAAAAGAACTTATTGTTACTTACCGGATTGAACTTTGAACAAATAGAGACACAATCTATTAAGATCCAGTCCAATTCTAAACCAGTTCAGTCAATTTATTGACGAACCGACTTTATATATATTTATATATTTGTATATTTTATTACAGCTTTACGTCATTTATTTCATTTATAGCTTTCAGTCATTTATAGCTTTCCAGTTTATATTTATTCCGCACTTCTTATTTTTTTTCCGCATCTTATCTCCTTAAATATATATATCTGTCACCCAGTAACTGGTATCCGAGCCTTTATTCGTGGTAATCAGATCGTATATTTTCAACAATTGGTATCAGAGCTTGTGTGATTTACCTTGAAATTTTTGTCGAAAACTTTTGGTTAGCGTTTATAAACCTTCCATAAGCTTTTCTTTAAAAATTTCATTTTAATATCACTTGTTCAAAATCCTTAAAAAAAAATTAAAAAATTAAAAAAAAAAAATCTTAGAAAAAAAATTCAGAGCTTGTGTGATTACTTTGAAATTTTTGTCGAAAACTTTTGGTTAGCGTTTATAAACCTTCCATAAGTTTTTCTTTAAAAATTTCATTTTAATATCACTTGTTCAAAATCCTTTCAAAACAAAAAAATGTCTTCTGCTAATTACTCCAACATGAACTCTGTTTCTATTGCTAACAGCTTGGGATCTGGTTCACGGGCACCCATACTTATTCCTGAAGAGTATAATTCGTGGGTTGGCCGTATGAATCTTCATCTTAACACCATAAGTGAAGATGTCTGGAATTGTGTAGAAGGAACATATGTTACTCCAGAAAATATGGCTACTCTTGCTACAAATCAAGCCACTCTTGCTGAAATCGAAAAAAGGCTGCAACTCCAAGCCAAAAAGGAACTTGTGTCTGGAATTCCCCACAGTATTCTAAGTCAAATGGATGACATAATACTGTTGACTGCAAATCAAATCTGGGAAAATTTAAAAAATCGTTTTTGTGGAAATCAAAGAATTATTGGAAACAAAAGAACATCTGTTTTAAATGAATTCGATAATTTCAAGATGCTTTCATCAGAAACCATCCATGATGCTCATGATAGGTTCAATTTTATCATGGTAAAAATGAACAATTTGGGCATCAAAAAGACACAACACGAGATAAATCTCAAGTTTCTAAACAATCTTTACGAAAGCTGGAAGATGGTTAAACTCATCATTCAGGGAAATCCAGCCATTCATACTGAAACTTTATACAATTTGTATGGAGAACTGCAATCGTATGAATCCTCGATTGACCCACCAACCACTACAGCTTTTGGAGGACCACTTGCTCTCGTTTCCACATCTTCTCAAAACCAAACACCATTTAATGAACAAAACTTCAATCATTTTAATCAGACATCATTTCAAAACCAACCCTTTTTGAACAATTCTTTTGATCAATCTAATTTAAATGATGAAGCAGACTACCAACAACTGTGTGCTTTGGTAGCAAACACAAACCTCCAGAGATTTATTCCAAATCACGGTCAATCGAATTTTAAACCAAATTTTCAAAACCGACCATCATTTGGACAAAATAATTCTGGATTTCAACCAAGACCTCAACCTGTTCAAAACAACTCAGGTTTTCAACCAAGACCTTATTTTGGACAAAATTTTCAAAGACCTTCCTTCCAAAACAATTCATACCAAGGTTTTCAAAACCAGGGATTTCAAAACAATCCCAACTCAAGTCATCATAACAATAACCAAAACAACAGTTTTCAAAACCAAAACAGAGGATTCCAAAATCAAGGTTACACTAATCAAAACAATGGCTTTCAAAACAACCAAAATTTTGGATTCCAACAGAACCCTTCCCAATCTTCCCAACAAATCCAAACTCAAGCTCCTGAAAGACTTCCGATTAAAAGTCAAAAGGATGACAGTGATGAAGAAGTGATCATTTGTCACAACTGCAAAGGAACTAATCACTATGCCAGAGAATGCCGAGCCAAAAACAAAACCAAAGTCAAAGACTCAGCATACTACGCTCAAAAAGCCGATGAATTAAAGAAACAGGAAAATCAAGATAAGCAAAGAGCATTGATGGCAATCCTTGAACCAAACGTGGAATACTGGCCAACTTCTGAAGACGAAGCTGACAATGAACCAACACAATCAAACTTCTGTTTCGTAGTTGGTGTTGATAGACCTTCAAGAGCTCCAAACGTCATAGAACAGGTATGGTCTATGATCTCTGAACTTGGTCTTTCGAAATCAATTTTTGAGTCCCATATAACCAAGATTGAGAAAAGTCTAGAAGCTGATCTCAAAAAATATCATGACACAATGATCAATTCTGATATCTGCAAATCTGAGTTACAAACCTTGCAACTCAAATTTGGAGAATCAACAAGGATAAAGAACAAATTGGAAAGAGACGTTGAAAGAAAATCAGAAGATTATAATCACGTCTTGGAACAATTAAATCAAACCCTAATTCAGAAAAAGGATTTGGAACAAAAAAATGAGTCAGTCATTTCCTCTGAAACAAAAGATGTTTTAGAAAAGGAAATCCTTCAGTTGAAACAAAACATTCAAGAATCAACTGAAAAATACAAAACTTTAAATGAAAAACTGTCTGATTCTTTAAACCAAACCAATTTTCTTGAATCTGAAAACAAAAGATTGATATGGAATATGAATTCTATCAAAATTGCTAGAAAACTAAGTGATGATGTTTTCACCAAAGCAAACACCTTAGGAACTGACAAAATTGATACGAATTATAGACCAGGAATTGGAAGAGAATCCTTTGAAAATGAACTAGCTAAACAAGAAAACATGACAATTTGTGAAAACTCTGAATCCACTCTTCCAGATCTTTTCACATCTGCTAATGAGGAAGATTCAGATGACGAAACAGTTATCAACTGTAGCCCAGATGACACTGCTTTCACTGTTTCCAAAAAGTCTATCAAAAGAGTTGTAAAATCTGAAACAAACTCTGCTAGTTCTTCAACAAACCAAATCAAACATACCAATGAAGCAACCATAACCCCACATAACAAACCAAAGGCTTTTGAAAACAAACCAGAGAAACCTGTTAAACCATACGTCATACCTCAAAAACAGGTTTCCAAACAAAAACCAAAACCTTTTCAAAAACCTTTTGAAAACCGCTTTCAAGAGATCACCTTTAAAAATTCAAGGAACTTTCAAAAACGACCAAATCAGAAAGTTTCAAAACATCATCTTCAAAAAGTCTTTCATAACCGCCAATCACATCCCAGATATGAAGAGAACTTTTCAAAAAAAATTTCACATCTAGGATATCATTCACCAAATCACAGATTTTATCAACCAACGAATTTTCAGAAACAAATCACTTTTTGGGAAAATTTGATAAATAAAATCAAACCTCAACCATTCCATCCTTATAAACCAAAATCTTATAGCAATATGAAGTCAAATGCTACAAGAAGTTCAGTAAACAAAAAACCCAAAATAAAAACAACTAACAAACCAGGACCCATTCAGATTTGGGTACCTAAATCTTCTGTCTAAATTGCAGCTATCTAATGCTGGAGAACCCAAGGATGATACATGGTATATTGATAGTGGATGCTCCAAGCATATGACAGGAAACCGAAACTACCTTTGTGACTTCAAACCAACCCAAACCAATCAAGACGTTACCTTCGGCAACAACATGATGGCAAAAATCAAGGGTTATGGAAACATAACAAATGGTAACTTCACCATAAAGAAAGTTGCCTATGTCGATGACCTGAAACACAACCTCATCAGTGTTTCTCAACTGTGTGATAACAATCTTGAAGTCCTATTCACCAAACAAAGAAGCTTGATCATGGACGCCAAAACGAAAGAAATCATTGTTGATTCTTACCATGCCGGAAATATGTATCCACTTGACATGGATCTTATCTATGGTAAACCCGATATATGTCTGCTATCAAAAGCCCCAGCAGATATCAGTTGGTTATGGCACCGCCGCCTTTCCCATCTAAACTTTGGGTACATCAACAAACTGATCGGCGATGATCTTGTTAGAGGACTGCCACTTCTGAAGCTTGATAATGAAATTCTGTGTGCTGCATGTGAAAAGGGAAAACTTTCCAAATCCACTCACAAAAGCATCTCAGAATCTAGTGTATCCGAACCACTAGAATTGCTGCACATAGACCTTTGTGGCCCTGCCAAAACCCAAACCATACAAGGGAAGAAGTACATTCTTGTTGTCGTTGATGGCTTCTCGCGCTTTACTTGGGTCTTCTTCTTAAGACTAAAATCAGAAGCACCTGAAGAGATGATCAACTTCATAAAACAAATCGAACTGAAGCTCAAACGACCTGTTCGAAGAATCCGAAGTGATAATGGTTTAGAGTTCAAAAACAAGACTCTAGATTCATTTCTCAAAGATAAAGGAATTGAACATAACTTCTCAGCCCCATACACTCCACAACAGAACGGAGTTGTCGAAAGAAGGAACAGAACTCTATGTGAAGCTGCAAGATCAATGATTATCTTCGCTGATCTGCCACAATACTTCTGGGCAGAAGCAATAGCCACAACTTGCTACACTCAAAATCGTTCCTTAATCCATAAACATCTTCATAAAACACCATATGAAGTCATTAACAACCGAAAACCAAACATCAAATTTTTCCATATTTTTGGTTGTCGATGCTTCATAAAGAACAATAAAGATCACCTTTCAAAATTTGAATCAAGGTCGGACGAAGGAATTTTCCTTGGTTACTCGTTTTCCTCAGCTGCTTATCGAGTACTGAACAAACGTACCAGAGTAATTGAAGAAAGTACCGATGTTCATTTCGATGAATTTTATGTCAGGAAATTGGATCGTGAACATTTTGGTTCAAAAATGATCGATAATATTTTTCAAAATCCAATTCAACAAACACCTTCTCCTGACAGAGATATTGAAATCGATCTTCATTTACTTTTTGAACAACCCAAAACCACTTACAATTCTGAACTTCTAACTACTTCTATTGATTCTACAGGAACAACCACTGAAGGAACTCCACAAACAAACCGAAATGATGCAGATCAATTCGAGGGGGAACCACCTACACATACTTCTTCATTGGAACAAACACCAAATCCTCCTTTAAATACCCCATCCCCAAATATCCAAAACAATCCCGATGCATCATTTATGAGGAAACCTTCAAACCTATTCCAAGATGAAACTCCCGGAGAAGAACAATGGGATACTGAAATTCCAATTATTATAGCGGAAGAGAATCGCTTAATAAAATGGACCAGAAACCACCCAACTGACCAAATCATCGGAGATCCAAACTCAGGCATCCAAACTAGAGCCGCAACTTCTAATGATTGTTTATTTGGAGCCTTCTTATCCATGACTGAACCCAAAACCATACATTCTGCTCTCAAAGATCCAGACTGGGTAAAAGCTATGCAAGAAGTGCTAGAAGAATTTGAAAGAAATGACGTATGGAATCTTGTCCCTACCCCACCCGATGTTTCTGTTATAGGTTCAAGATGGGTATTCAGAAACAAAACTGATGATCAAGGAATCGTTTGTCGAAACAAGGCACGTCTCGTAGTCAAAGGATATTCACAACAAGAAGGAATCGACTACGATGAAACATATGCTCCAGTTGCCAGAATTGAAGCAATTCGCATCTTTCTTGCATATGCTGCACATAAGAACTTCAAAGTATTCCAAATGGATGTTAAATGTGCATTCCTACATGGAGAGTTAGATCGCGATGTATACATCCAACAACCACCAGGTTTCGAAGATCCCAAATTTCCTGATCACAGCTTCAAATTACAGAAAGCTGTCTATGGCTTGAAACAAGCACCCCGAGCCTGGTATGCCACATTGACAACCTTTCTCGAAGAATCAGGTTTTAAAAGAGGTTCAATCGATCAAACCCTCTTTCGTAAAATCTATAATAAACATCTTTTAATCGTACAAATATATGTTGATGACATTATTTTTGGTTCTACTGATGAATATTTGAGTATTAAGTTTGCAGATCTAATGAAGAGCAAATTTGAAATGAGCATGATTGGGGAGATGACTACTTTTCTCGGACTTCAAATCAAACAGTCAACTGATGGCATTTTCATCAACCAAGAGAATTATGTCAAAAACCTACTCACTCGCTTTTCAATGGACAAATCCAATACCGCAAAAACCCCAATGGCTTTTGGATACAAAATCGATGCAGACTTAAATGGCAAACCTGTTGATCAGAAAAGATATCGTGGAATGATCGGATCACTCTTATACCTCACTGCCAGCAGACCTGACATCATGTTTTCTACATGTGTCTGTGCCAGATACCAAGCAAATCCTATGGAATCCCATGTAGTTGCTGTGAAACGCATCTTCAAATACCTAAAAGGCACTCCCAAACTTGGCCTTTGGTATCCAGCTAAATCCGATTTTCAGCTGAACGCTTTCACCGACTCAGACTATGGAGGATGCAAGTTAGATAGAAAGAGTACATCTGGTAGCTGTCAATTCCTAGGAGGTAGACTAGTGAGTTGGACTTCAAAGAAACAGACTTGTGTATCCACATCAACAGCAGAAGCTGAATACGTCACTGCCGCCAGCTGTTGTTCGCAAGTCATATGGATGCAAACTCAACTGCGAGACTATGGCTTCAAAATTTCACAAATTCCCATATTTTGTGACTCAACTAGTGCAATTGCCATTTCTCACAATCCCGTTCACCTTTCCATGACAAAGCACATCGATATTCGATATCATTTCATCAAAGACAACATTCAAAAGGGTCATATCGAATTGCACTTCATCAACACCGAAGATCAAATTGCCGATGTCTTCACTAAGGCTCTCGATGAAACAAAGTTTCAATACTTCCTAGGCCGTCTAGGAATGTTAAATCCAGATAACATCTATCCTTAAACTTCTACTTTTTGTTTGTACAAAAGTGTGTTTACTTTCATTCAAAAGGAAAATTCAAAAACAATTGAAAATTGCTGTCCTTTTAAAAATTACCAAAAACATTCAAATAACCAATATTTCCAAAAACATTCAGAAAAACAAATCTTCAAAAAAAATTAATAAAAGACTTGCCATAATAAGCTTTTATAGAACCTTGTGATTAATCTTCTCTTGACTTAATTTTCAGATGCTTATGCTCGATGAAGATTTTAAGTCATATTGATTCTCAATTGGAGTGAAGGTTCAAATATCCTACTTTTCATAATGTATATAACTTTATTTCCTTCGATTTTATTTCATTATTGACGATTTTAAACAATCAAGGGACATAAGGTTAGGAGGTTCAGATGAAAACAAAAACCCATGTGAGAATTTGTGCCTCGTCGATCTAAATCATTGTGGAAATCATTTCTTGTGAGCTTAGGTGTGTCACTATTGCTTATAAGGTATACCCAATTATACCTTGTCACGGTCTCATTTTTGCTTAGATATCAAAATGACCAGGGACGATACATTCATTTCTTACATACTAGACAAACTGTCTTTTATGCCACCTATCCCTACCTAGATAAAAGCCAACCAAAAATGAAGACTTGCGATCCCATGATCCATCAAGCAAACAACGACATATCCTTACAAGAAAACCAAGGAGAAACAAATATCTATCAACATCTAATCCTCAAAGACAAATCAACAAGAAAACAAATGGATTCAATAAAGATATACCAAACAAAACAAAAAATTATTCTATATTTGGTATTTTCAAACAAACTTTCAACCAAATGGTTATTTCAAAACAAAAATCATAAAATCCCGCGATTTGTTTTAACCATTTTTCACAAAAGAAGATATCTCAATCACTCAAGTCAAATACTCTTAAAAAGGTCTCAAATGTAGCAAATTCTCAATGCTAAAACAAAATATCTTTTTACAATAAATCGATATTGATCAACAAACAGGATACTATCAAAGAAGAAGCTGCAACAACAATGGATTTCCCGGGATACTGTAGCCTTCATCACTGAAGAATCTTAGTTGCAAACTGCACTATGAAAATTGCTAAACCTCTCTACAAGTATTTCCCGACGGAGAGAGAGTGAACTTTAATGGCATGAATGAAGAAACCCGCTGAGTAATGCCGAAACCAGTCTTATGTGATTGATTATCTAATAATGAGACTAAGTGACTTTACAGGAAAAGCATAGCTGAACACCTCCAATATGAGTGTGAGTCGTCAGAGAGAGATATCACTCATTTTTAGTGATCATTAACTTGTTCTGCTGCCAGAACAACCAAACACCCAAGTGAAGTGTGAGTTATACCTATGAGCGTTCATCTGAATCGACCTGTTAGACCACTTGTCGTCGTTAATAATGCTATAAAATCTAAGGAAATTTCTTTAGATACATATATGGCTACTCTTTGATAACCGAACCCGAGACTTTGATTCGGAATCAAATTTCTAAAAATCTTTTACATAAGATATGTCAAACCAAGTCACAAACTTTCAAATCAATTACTATGGTTTTATATATATCTTATCTATTGACAAATCTTTTATCACGAATTATCAAAAGTTAAACTGTCAATGCGATTATATCATACCTGTCCTTATTTCAACAATGATCACATAGGGGGAAATTGTTGAAAAATGTTTTTGTATGTGACCTTGTATGTGACCATCACTGAAATAAGACGAGCTGTTTTTGTATTATCTAACAAATATTATAAGTTATTTCAGGTTGCATAAATTCGTGATCAAAACGGAAAATACGAAAACACGCGAATGACGAAAACGCATAGACGAGAAAACTAGTTGTGCGACTAAACAATTTCAACAATATATATATATATATATATATATATATATATATATATATATATATATATATATATATATATATATGTGTGTGTGTGTGTGTCTATATATATATATATATGTGTGTATATGTATTATATATATATATATATATATATATATATATATATATATATATATATATATATATTTTGGGTGGAAAGGTGAAAAGAAAAAGCAAAGGAATGATGAAGCAAACCCATGCCACGTTTTTCCTACTACAACTTGCAAGCTAGTTATTATTTCCCCACTTCTTTTCATCATTAAAGCTAGAAGAAGATATTTGTTCTCTCATATATGTATACGTGAGTTTGTGTGTGAGAGTGTGGGTGTTTTTTTTTCCTTTGTAATATATCTCCATACATCTTACATCTCTCCCAACCAAGAACACCTCCAACCTTCACCACCTTATATCAAATTCCTGACAACCTCCAAATACCTTTCAAAACACCCTCAAAATAATCTCCAAACACCCTCCAAATACCCTCCTCAAACCTCCTCCAAAAACCCTTTCAAATCACCACAACCATCACCACCTTGCTGTTTTTCGACATCAGAATTTGCAAGTTAAGAAAAAATTCACCGAGCACAACTCAACAAGATAATACGGGAGAGATTTTCACCGCAAATTATTCAGGACCTTACCTACATCCACGAATTTTCCTCGATTTTTTTGACCACTGCAAACCCCAGAGAGACGCGAGAGAGAATTGGCTATCCAGAGAGATTTACTACGAAAATCTATATTCATAACCACCCAAAGCTCTTTCAACATCACCCTCTTTGTTACCTTATACCACCAAAACTACAACCTTATTCCACCTTCTACCACCCTCCAAATACCCACTTCAACCTCATCAAATCATCTTAAAAAAACCCATACCCACATACAAAAAACATTACCCGTGTATTTTGTATCGTTTTGTAAACAATTCATTGTTACATAAAAAGAACTTATTGTTACTTACCGGATTGAACTTTGAACAAATAGAGACACAATCTATTAAGATCCAGTCCAATTCTAAACCAGTTCAGTCAATTTATTGACGAACCGACTTTATATATATTTATATATTTATATATTTTATTACAGCTTTACGTCATTTAAATACTGTCATTTATTTCATTTATAGCTTTCAGTCATTTATAGCTTTCCAGTTTATATTTATTTCGCACTTCTTATTTTTTTTCCGCATCTTATCTCCTTAAATATATATATCTGTCACCCAGTAACTGGTATCCGAGCCTTTATCCGTGGTAATCAGATCGTATATTTTCAACATCTAGCTCATGCATGCAAGGTTCCAGTCCTTTATACAAGCCATAGAAGGTGTTAGGGGCATCAAAACACCATTTGGAGGTGTTTACGGTCCAAGAAGATCTCCTTGAACCGTAAACACATATGTTCTTGGGGATTTTGATGTTCTTCAAGGGTTTAACATGTATTCTAAGCAAACAACTAGTTAGGAGGAGTGTACTTACTTATGGGAAGCTTATAGGAGTGTTTATGGGCCAAGAACACTAGTGTGTGTTCTTGGTGTTCTTGGTGTTTTTAAGAACACTTGAAGATCTAAGAAAAGATGAAGAATCCATGGATGAATGATGTATAAACACTAGATTAATTGTTGCATGTTCGAATCTAGGAAGGAAACACTTACATTTTGGCGGATTTGAAGAGATGATATTATGATAGTTGAGATAAAAGTTGGGTGTTCTTGAAGTTGGAAGTGTAAAATGAAGGAGTGGGGAGTAAACTCATGCTATATGCATGAGTTCAAGGTGAAGAGGAGTTTACGGCCCAAACTCCTCTTGTTTGGCCGTAAACACCACACTAAGGTGTTGGTTGTTTTATTGTTACACATTGCTCCTAGGAAGCACTTCCATTTATTTGATCGTTTGACGAAAATTAAAATAAAAACACCCGAACGGAGTTAAAACCTGCCAAAAATGTACTGGGATGAATTTGACTATTATTTGATGTGCCTGACTGCGAAGTTTATACAAATGAAAATTTCGGGTTGTCACAACAACCAAACAAGGAACAGGAAATAAAGCAAAGATCACGGATTCTGAGTCTATAGCGCCGTAGTCGCATGTAACCTTAGGGTATCCACTTAGCAACTATTGCCCTACTAGTAACGACCTTTTAAGTTCTCACATATGTAACCTATAGTAATGCAGAATACTCCTATAGTATTCTGTTCTAATATTCTCGTTGTAGTAGTGTTGGTAAGTTTTTAGACTTGTTGCAACCTTACAATCATTCTTAGGCACATGCGAGTCACCCCTCAGAAAATATAGTTGATCAGGCTATATCCCCTTAGGTTTGACTATATGTCTCTAAACCTAATTGTGATGTTCAACAATCATAATACTTTTGTTCTGTTCTAGTATGATACTGACCCTGGTATGAATAAATGTATATATATATATACTTAGTTAAATATTTTATTATTTAAAAGTGTATATTCTTGGTCAGAGTGTTTTAATCCCGATGTGTTTATAGTTCGTATATCTTTTATGGGTTGATATACTTGATTCACTATAAACAGTGCTCTGATACCAATCTGTCACACCCCAAAACCGAGAACGACGGAAACGTTCTGGGGCGGAGGACGTCATGTACAGTATCATAACAATGCATAATAGTAAAGACAAGCAACAAAATCCATTGCATTAATATAATAATTATAATACAAGCGTGTTCTGTAAAGTTTTTAAGACACCAAAAGTATAATCAAAATAAAAGATGAGTCTTGTAGCGCTCCATCTTCTCAAAAGCTTCATCTGTACCTGTCTACTGATGACCTGAGAATACAAGTTATTTTAAAAGCGAGTATCAGCATAGAGCTGGTGAGTTCATAAGTATTTAGTGTCATTGCTTATATAAAAATGTTAGTAACAATGTAGTGTAGTAATCGGTTTCAAATGTTTGTAAATAGTATACTCCCTGGAAAGCCCTATGTTTTCCAGTAAAAAGTAGTCTTCTACCAAGACCCATGTGTTTGTATAATTGTCCTTTTGTAAATGTAAGGGTTTTTCCCTAGTAAAACTATTAGTATAAAAATATAGTTTACTGAAACGAGTATGTGACCAAGTCACAAAGTAATGAAATACCGACTCCAGGTGGTACTGAATGAACAATACGCCTCGAAAAGTCTATAGTAGTAATATGTAGACTCCAGGCGGTACGCCTTGAAAAGTCTATTTTTGCCTTAAATCCTTATTTAGTTAATTTAAGGTTTGAATGTGAACTCGTATGTAACCATACTGATCGACGGTTGAATAACTGATGACCCTCCAGGTCACACGTAGTATGGTGACATTTTGTCACCCCTTGGCCTAGTCGGCTCAGACTGTAGCTAGAAGTCGGGATGTGGGAGTGTCTGTCCCGTATAGATCTATACACATAATGCCCGCTCTCCCTCCAGGAGACTCTGGTTACACGGTGATAGCATAATGAAGTGTCGTATCGAGAAGTAGTATATCACATTTTGTTTTAGTAATTAGTGTTTGTATAACGTATAGTATATTCTCTTGTATCGTGTATAGTATGTTCTCTTGTATAGTGTATTGTATGTTCTCTTGTATAGTGTATAGTATGTTCTCTTGTATAGTGTATAGTATGTTCTGTTACTTAATGTAGTACTTATGTAATGACTCACAATGTATTGACTCTTGTATGGATCGTTGTAGTAGTAATGCGTAGTAATCCCTTAACTATACCTATTATATTTAAATAGTAAGGTTGTTTGGATGCCTTTGTTACACAAAGGAAATGAACTAATGTGAAAGCTTTTATATCCAACACATGTATATATGATATATAACTAAGAATTCAACGACATTCGGACAAATAACAAGATACCCTAAGTCCACAACCAAACAAGGAACATGAAATAAGGTGAGTTATCAGTCCTAAGTCCTTTAAGTCTTACTTATATAAATATACTATTGTAGATATGGATTTGAAAATATTACAAGTATAAAAGAGTTTGAAAACAGTTTTAGCATCAAAAGAGTTATATAAAAAGGTTTGAAAGCTTGAAAATCCATAAGTTTGATCACATATTGAAAGTAGTAAGAAATCTTTCTGTTTATTCTAGTTATTAATCACATGTGATTAAAGCAATAACTAGAAGTGTTCAACTTGTATTCCCCCCCATAAAAACATTTAAAATCATTTAAAAGGTTGATTAAGGGGTATGAACTCACCTGCAGTGAGTGGATTTGATGGAAGTGCCAGGTAGGATGCTAGGTGTCAAGTGAGGACTTGAACACACACACAGATCCTATGTAACATGTAGTGATACATAAATGTATCTAATTAGTCATTTTACAACTAATTAATCAAGTAAAGACCTCGTAATACATGGAAACACTTTGTTTTAAGTGCTAGGAGTGCTAAAGTGTTGCATTAAAGGAGAGTATGGCCTCACATTGGAGTTTACTGCTCATTTGGTAATCCTAGATGTGTTTACGGTTTCTAGACCATTTCCCCCATGAGTTTACGGCCGTAAACTCATGGTACTTGGTGCATTTGTGTGTTTTAAGGTCTTATACTTCACAAGAAAGTGTTCTAGGTTTGCATCAAAGGCTTAGGAAGTGGTTAGGGCTCGAAAGTGTTCTAGGTTTGCACCAAAACACCATTTGATGGTGTTTACGGTTTAAGGATCTCCCTTGACCGTAAACACATATGTTCTTGGGGATTTTGATGTTCTTCCAAGGGATTAACAAGTATCCTAAGCAAATAACTAGATAGAAGGAGTGTACTTACTTATAGGAAGCTTGTAAGAGTGTTTAGGACCCAAAAACACTAGTGTGTGTTCTTGGTGTTATTGGTGTTTTGAAGAACACTTGAAGATCTAAGTAAAAATCAAGAATCCATGGATGAAATGATGTATAAACACTAGATGAAGTGTTGTATGAACAAATCTAGGAAGGAAATACTTACATTTTGGCGGATTTGAAGAAAGTGTGTGATGATACTTGAGAGAAAAGTGGTGGGTGTTCTTGAGGTGGGAAGTGTAAAGTGAGAATGGGGAGTAAACTCATGCTATATGCATGAGTTCAAGTTGAAGAGGAGTTTACGGCCCAAACTCCTCTTGTTTGGCCGTAAACACCTTGTTATGGTGTTAGTTGTTTAATCGATACACATTACGTCCTAGAAAACACTCCCTTTTATTTAATCGATTCATGAATTTATTTTAAAAACACCCAAACGGACTTTAAACCGGCCAAAAATGTACTGAAATGTATTTGACTATTATTTGAAGTGTTTGACTAAAGAGATTATACAAATGAAAATTTCGGGTTGTCACAACATATGGGCCATTGGTCAACATGGTTGTTGCTTAAGGTGTCCATGGTTGACATATGGATGACATATGAGCCATTGGTCAACATGGTTGTTGCTTATGGTGTCCATGGTTGACATACAAATGACATATGTGCCATTGGTCAACATGGTTGTTGCTTATGGTATCCATGGTTGACATATGGATGACATATGGTCCATTGGTCAACATGGTTGTTGCTTATGGTGTCCATAGTTGACATATCGTTCTCAAAAACGATTTTCTCCGATAATAGAGACTCCTGTACTCCTCTCGACCAGATCAACATAAAGTAAGTTTTATTCCATACCCTGTTACACTGTCTTTCATAGTCACACTTAACTTTAAAAAAAATTGAAATCAACTACTCCAATGTGTATTTTGTAAGTAGAATGTCGAATACTAGAAGTCGTCGTTCCTTAGATGAGCTCCCATTAGAGCTTTTGAGTCGGATATTTGTAGTATTAGGGTCAAAATCTGCGAAAGACATCGTCTCTGCAAGACTTTGGTAATTCTCAATAAACATCAACTAATGAATGTATATTTGATGAAATAAAACCTTATTTGTTTGTTATTTACCGTGTATTTAAATTTTTGAAGTTCAAAGAAGATGTATGAAGAAGCGGGTGATCCTCAAATGTACAGAACAACATGCATTGACATGTTTGAAGGAATGGGTCCCAAAAATCTGAAAGCTGATTTATTTATATTCACATGTGCATTGCATAATAACATTGAAGCCATGTTCAAATAAGGAATTGTATGTGTAGTTTCAGTAATTATATGTAATCTATACCATTTATTAATATTTAGTATCATTGATGTTATATATTGATATTGTTATTCTGTCAACAGGATGATTGCTTTTATTATGGCAAATTTGATTTAGGAATGACTTTGTTGAGACAAGAAGCAGATGAAGATCATCTTGAGGCAATTTATTTGCTTGGAATGATCTACATTTCAAGAGGGCCTCGTCAATGGGATGAAGGTATGTATATATGGTATATATGTAAATTTAATTATATATATAGTTAATTAAGGCATGTTTGTAGTTTGGGGTTAGTATTTAGTTGTGTTGTGTTGTATAATATTTACTGTTTTATTGAAAATGGTACATTGGATTAATTAATGGATATTTTAATGTGTAGGTTTATAATTACTTGATGCCTATTTTGGCTGGGCAGTTCCGGATGATGGGGAGTACACGGGTGTTGATGATAGTGCCAAAGAGTTGTTGCGGGCTGTTGATATTGTTCATAGACTTACAACGAATAACTTCACTTTCCAATGTGAACACCCGCGTCATTCTGTTAAAGGTGCATTCGCAATAGGCCATGAAGAGGATGAGGATCGACAAAGATATTGCACGGTTTGTCGTGGGTATGTAGAGTATGGTAGGTTTTGTATATTTCTTAAAAATATTAATGGTTGAAAATACAATGGACATTGAATATTAGTGTTCTTATTGTATTGTATATGAAATTGTATAGTACCACTATAATTTTATTTTGGTTTTGTGTTTACATCATTATGTTAAAAGGGCATTTTAGTCATTTTTGCTTGCTTTGTTGTTTGAGTACGATGAAGTATACGTAAAACACATGTTATTTTTGTGATGAAGTATAGTTAATGTAATTAAAAATAAGTTTGTAATGAATTCGTTATTAAGGAAAATTAATCTACATAGATTATATATACTTTAACATGCCCGATTAATGTAATTAAAAATAACTTTGTAATGAATTCGTTTTTAATTATTCATTATATACTATGTTTTCAAGAAATTATACACAACTTGATTAGCACAACTGGCTTAACCGCGCCCTTTTCTAGCATAAGCTTAAGTTCGAGTCTGCTTGCCAGCAATATCTACTTTATAATTCGCTTTTACAATTTTTATCCATTAGTTTATGCCACATATTACCAATTCAAAAACATTTCATTCAAACGATATCTTACAAATTCCATTGGTCATAATAATAATTCATCCATAGTATAAGAAGATTAATTAAGCATACAACATCCCAACAAATGCCATCACAAATTAGCTACGCGTTTTGTTCCATAGCAAAACAAACAAACAAAATCATATTCCATAGCAGAATTCCCTAGCAAATACCTACGAATATACCTCCGTAGTAATTCAACTATGGAATTGGTTTCCGTCACAAACTCTGTTGCATAGTAACCACGATGATGAATTCCATAGCAACAGTACAATAGAAAGTGATTTGGTAACAAATGTCGTTGGAAAATTGCTACGAATTTTTGTTCCATAGCACTATCGGTAGCATAATACTAACGGATATGGAGTCGGTAGCATTTTCCCTAGCAACTCCCACTCTCGCTACCAGAAATAAAATCCGTAGACAATATGGTAGCAACATTGCTATGGAACGACATTCCATAGCACCATCCATTGCAGATTAACAACGAAAATACGTTCCATAGTAACCTTCCCTAGCAAAATCGCATTTTTCTTGTAGTGTAACATTTTTGTACTAGAAAGTCTTGTAGTTATGTTTGTTCATTTAAAAGGGAAAAAATATGGGTTACACTAAAAAATGGTTAACTTTTGGTTATAAGAAATTTTAACCTTTATTTTTACACAAATAATAGAATATGATAAATTTCAAGATTTCTATAAATATTCTTGTAAAAATCATGACATGCTAGAGTCACACAAGATTGTATATTTTGTGTTACAAATCTCTTAAACTAAATTTGGTGTGCAAGACTAACTACAAAACTTTGTTGTTTTACTAAAAACTATTTTTATTAGTAAAATAGTCGTAATATTTTGTCACATTTTAATAGATTGAATACTTAAAGGATTATACTAAGTACACAACGTATATTACAATTAGACAAATTCAGTAATGATTATTTATAAAAAGCATTATAAATAATTGAACTAAAACAGTATACAAACCAAAAGTTTTACGACGGAAAATTTCGCGTAAACCTGTTAAGGCACTTGTGAGACTCTCCTTCACCGTACCTACCTAGCATACACCGTAAGTCTTGTAGTTATAACCATAGTCTCTTGGAGGGAGAGCGAGGTAATTGTGTATAGATCTATATGGGGTTGACACCCCCACACCTGAGCTGTTCGCTACTGCTAGACTAGGCCAGTCTAGGGTGACAAATATCTTAGCGAAACCGACGCCTGAAGAACATCATGACATGAATTTTAGTCGTATCAAGCATGGTTGTAATGACTCACATAGGGATTAACAATGATATTTTAGATTTACGTAATTATACACTTCACTGGTTTTATAAAATATAAAACTATGATCCACTTTTGTACTTTACTATCACCACTCCAGTCTTAGGGTTTTAAGACTACTGTTTTTCTTACATCAGAAATATTGGATTTTCTAGGAATACACATTCTTTTTACTTACAAACAAAAGAAAACAAAGGAGACGCATGCAATTATTCACATTTTTAGAACGAGACTACAAACCATATTTTTACAAGAAATATCAGATTTTATGGAGTTTTACAAATTATTACAATCAATGATGTTACAAAGATTTTTATACAAATATGCTTATGAACTCACCAACTTTTTAGTTGACGCTTTTCAAAACGACTTGTATTCTCAGGGACTCAGTGAGCAGGTATTCCAAGCTATGGATTTTGGATATTTAATACCTTTTGGAACATCATATTTATCGTCACTTTTGTGTATATTTGTGAACAAATACAACCTTTAAACAATGTATGTTTGTATCTTTAATGTATGATGTTGGTTGCTAGTTTTTAAATTATATTCAATTGTGATGATACAATACAATGAAGTCATCCGCCTCCAGACGTTTCCGCCGTCCTGGTTCGGGGGTGTGACAGATTGGTATCAGAGCATTGTTTATAGTGAACTAGTATATCTAACCATACCAGATATACAACTATAAATACAATGGGACTAAAACACTCTGACTAAAAGTATACTTAAAAAATATAAATATTTTACCAAAGTGTACTACATACATGCATATTAAGGAAGAGTTGGACATCGTGACTAAAC
This sequence comes from Lactuca virosa, assembly GCF_052849685.1. Classification (NCBI taxonomy): domain Eukaryota; kingdom Viridiplantae; phylum Streptophyta; class Magnoliopsida; order Asterales; family Asteraceae; genus Lactuca; species Lactuca virosa. Next base: position 322,331,259 of record NC_136428.1, read on the forward strand.
TTAGATAGTTATGTAATCATATCTAGGGTAAATATAGCCTGATCAACTATATTTCTTCGAGATATGACCAACATGTGTCTAGGAGTGGTCAAGGTGGACAACAAATCTAAAACTCATCGATTGTAAATCAAAAGGGTCTATGAACAAAATTAAAAGTCATAAAATAACATAGGGGTATTTTAACATTCTATCTATTTTCTCATAGTTATATATTCTCGTGCGGACACTATGGCTGGCTTCCATCTCCCTGGAGACCCATATTTCCCCAATCAGGGAAATGGGGGTTGGATTGAGGAGGATTCCGAAGAGGATCCAGAGGAGACAGTGGAGGAGTTTGTGGAGGAGAAGCTCGATAAGGATATCCATGAGGACGACGAGGGAGATGAGGGTGACTAGGATGCAGAGTCCGTAGTCATCAACCCACGCTACCCGGCGAGGGTGCGGACGCACCGAATGGGCTACAATGGCCCTACGGCCCCCTGGGCACTTGATATCGAAGGGTGGAGCCGAAACCAGGGCCAGCGCCCACCATTCGTTATGGAGCGAGGTTTCTACGTCCTCCATCATGGAGGTCCAACGGATCGAGCTCTTCGTGATATGGTCCGACGGACTAGGGACATTGGCGATCAGGCACAGGTGACCGCTAACTAGATGATCGCGATGAGAGCCGCAGTGGAGCGTGTGGAGAGGCGTACTCAGGACCTTGTGAGGGAGTATCAGGAGCGGAAGGCTACACTCGAGGCGAGGGTGCGAGTCGCTGAGCCCCGACTAGCCGAGTTTCAGGGCGCTTCTACCTCATCACCGGCACCACCAGGGACCACTCGTCGTGAGTAGGGCTTATCCTACCCTCTGCTTTGCTGTAGATTTTGTTATGGGTATGCGTTGGTGCTACTCCTTTTTCTCTATGTATGTAGGATCGACCCTACATTTAAGTGATTACACTACTCGCAGGGCCGTTATGCTGTCAGATTTTATCCTTGATGTACTGTAGACCTTTTTCAAACGTTAATTTTCATGTATTATGTATTAAAACATTGTCATTAATGAAATAATTATGTGTTTTATTTGTGATGTTGTGATTTACTATCTTCTCTGTGACAACCCGAAATTTCTCTTTTGTAAAAGCCATTCAATTCAATCAAAGTCAGACTCGTTTTTGCTATCTTTTAGCATTGTCTAGGGTCTGTTTAAGTGTTCTGAGCCTAAGTTCAATCAAGTTTGAGTTTAGGGATGAGTTAATAAAGTCGTAAAGTAGCATTTCAGGCCAAACACTCCTTCAGGAGGAGTGTACGGTCGTACACATGGGTGTACGGCCATACACCCGCTCATGGCCGTACACTCCCACCTAGATAAGTCGTACTTAGCCATTTGTCAACACTTTACACACTCCCAAACCAAGATTTCAGGTTTTCTGTTAACTATCATCACATTTCTTACCAAGATCTTCAAAGATGTAAGTGTTTCCCACCATGAATTGTTGCTACCTTACTTTATCTAGTGGTGAATCCATGTTTTCATCTCATTAATCTCATTTTTGGCTAGATCTTCATCTTTCACCAAGAACACCAAGAACACACACTAGTTCTTGGTGGCTATAAACCCTCTTCAAGCTTCCAAATCATGAGTAACTGGTTCCTATGCTTGTTACCTACTAGAGATGCTTGATATTCACCTTGAAATCGACGAACTTAGCATGAACATGAAGGGTGTACGGCCGTAAACCCAGGTGACAACCCGAAATTTCTCTTTTGTAAAAGCCATTCAATTCAATCAAAGTCATTCAATCTTCTCTGTGACAACCCGAAATTTCTCTTTTGTAAAAGCCATTCAATTCAATCAAAGTCAGACTCGTTTTTGCTATCTTTTAGCATTGTCTAGGGTCTGTTTAAGTGTTCTGAGCCTAAGTTCAATCAAGTTTGAGTTTAGGGATGAGTTAATAAAGTCGTAAAGTAGCATTTCAGGCCAAACACTCCTTCAGGAGGAGTGTACGGTCGTACACATGGGTGTACGGCCATACACCCGCTCATGGCCGTACACTCCCACCTAGATAAGTCGTACTTAGCCATTTGTCAACACTTTACACACTCCCAAACCAAGATTTCAGGTTTTCTGTTAACTATCATCACATTTCTTACCAAGATCTTCAAAGATGTAAGTGTTTCCCACCATGAATTGTTGCTACCTTACTTTATCTAGTGGTGAATCCATGTTTTCATCTCATTAATCTCATTTTTGGCTAGATCTTCATCTTTCACCAAGAACACCAAGAACACACACTAGTTCTTGGTGGCTATAAACCCTCTTCAAGCTTCCAAATCATGAGTAACTGGTTCCTATGCTTGTTACCTACTAGAGATGCTTGATATTCACCTTGAAATCGACGAACTTAGCATGAACATGAAGGGTGTACGGCCGTAAACCCAGGTGTACGGACATACACACATCATAGGGCCGTAAACCCTCTTTGATGCTCATTATTGGCCTCAAACTTGCATTAAAACTAAGCATGTCACCTAGAACACTTCCTTGATGCTAGTTAGGACCTTGGAAACACCTCAAATGCACACGTCTTCATGAGTGTACGGCCGTACACTCATGGGCCGTACACCCATGGCTGTACAAACCATAGTGTGGCTGTATACCTCCCTCATTCAATCACATAAGATTTTGACACTTAGTTTCAAGTGTTTCCAAGTCCCTAGGGTGGTTTCCTATCATAACTAGTTGTGACATACCCTAATTTGATGCATATATGTGTTATTACATGCAAAATACGATCCGTTTGTGTTCTATACTTCACTTGACACTCAGCATCCTATATCGATCTTTCATTCAAACCACTCACTTCAGGTGAGTTCATACCCCTATGTCTTTACTGTTTTTAACGTTTTCAGGGGGGGGGGGGAATACAAGCCAAACATAAATAATTTGTGAAACTCATACAAAAGGATTTCAATAAACTTAACACAGATGCATTTGATACAACCGTACAGTTTTCTATGCTTTCATAAAACATACAGATATTTCATTCCTTTTTGTACTATGATGAGCATCAGGGGAGTTTTTCATCATAATCACAGAACATTCAATGTAAAACATGAATTGAACGTACAAATGAACATATAAACTATAATAGGTATTGTTTATGGAACAATTAACTTATCAATGTACAAGACAAAGATTCAATGCAACCAGACATATAAACTATGTAAAGTGTAGTTTATTAACTACGTAGACAACGAACTAGATTCAATGGATTCATTTTATTCTACATGTAATCGTTAGTATAGCATTTTATGAGTGAGCATTCTTCACGTACTTAACTAAGTACTAACAAAATCCCTGAGATTATAACCAGAGTCTCCTAGAAGGAGAACATGAGTTTGTGTATAGATCTATACGGGATTGACAATCCCGCACCATAACTGCTAGCTACAGTTAGGCCGGCAGTCCTGGGTGACAAAGTCATTTCGATTCCAACACCTGAAGAACGTCGTTCAGGCAATTCAATGGTCAAGTATGGTTATAACAACTCATGAATTTGGTACTAAAAATATACGATTAATGTATGAATGGTAACAACTTCAATTAGTTTTATTATAAAGTAATAGAATTACTATACATATTATAGTTTTCAGAACTTTCCGAACGTACTATACATACTAGTAATGATCAGGGTTTTCATGCAAACAGAGATTTCTTATTCAATCAACAATGCACAACACATTCAATGAGATTCAGTAACAAAATACATATGTTAGAAAATAATGGATTTTCTTGGAAACATACGAATATTTTACACATTCATCAATAGATTTTCAGTACAAAAACATGCTTATGAACTCACCAGCTTTATGCTGATACTCTTTCAAAACTGCTTGTATTCTCAGGAAAACAGTAGATAGGTACCTCCTAGAGTTTTTGAGAAGGCGGAGCGTATAGAGTCACGTCTTTTTATTTTGATTATACTTTGATTGTATAAAGTCAAGAACTAATCAGATGTAATTACCTTTTTCATATATATTCAATGTAATGGTTATGTTTATTTTGATTACTGTAATGCAATGATTGTGATACTATACATGACGTCATCCACCCCCGAACGATTCCGTCGTTCCGGTTCGGGGGTGTGACAGATTGGTATCAGAGCTCTTGTTTATAGTGAACTGAGTATACCGAAACTTACATGGTATACAACTATAAACACTAACGGGCCGAAGTGCTCTGAACTAAAAGTATACTTTTAAAACATATAAGTATTTTTATAAAAAGTATACAAGTATACCCAAGTACCAAAAACAGTGTCATAAGGAGAACAAAACAAAAGTATTTGGATGTTGGACGCTGCAGTTAAACCTGGATAGATATGTTATCATGTCTGGGATCAATATAGCCTGATCAACTATATTCATTTGAGACATGACCAACATGTGTCTGGGAGTGACTGTGGTGTTGCAATAAGCCCAAAACTTACCAAACCATATTCATCAAGATACCAATAGAACAAACATACAACTTAAAGTACTATAGGAGTATTTTAGCTAGAGCCGAATACAACATACATATTCATTTCTAGTGTTGCTACTTACATCTTCCTAGCGATAGTTACTTGCATTAGTAACCTTTCGCTGTCTATCGTTTAGTAGAACACTTTAATTATCAAGGTGAGATATATCTTGTTTCATATATCTTGATTTAAAAATTTAGGGGACTTACCATCCTCTCCTTCCTGATTGTTTCTAGAACAAGATGCCTCCCCGAAGGAGACCCAGCAGAAGGAACAACGATCCTTCGCCGCCACCACCTCCTCAGTTCGACCCAACTATTTTCCAGGCAGCAGTTACGGCTGCTGTGGTTGCTGCGATGTCGCAGATAAATCAGGGCAGCTTTGGTGGATCTGGAGGTGGACCCAATTCTCAAAGTCATGATGGAGGTCAGGGACATCAAAAGGAATATTCCTATAAAGAATTCATGAATGCCAAACCCAAATCCTTCGACGGAAATGGTGGAGTTATTGCCCTAACCCGATGGTTCGAGAAGATCGAGTCCATCTTCGAAATTTGCGCCTGTTCAAGGTGAAATTCGCCGCATTCACCTTCACCGACAGAGCATTGACCTGGTGGAATGGTCGAGTCTAATCCATAACCCTGCCAATCGCCAATGCCATGGGTTGGGAGAGCCTGAAAGAACTCATGCTGGCGGAGTACTGCCCATGGGGCGAAATGTAGAAGTTAGAGCAGAAGCTCTGGAACCTGAAGATGAAGGGTTCCGACATTGCTGCCGACACCGCTAGATTCTGTGATCTAGCTCTCCTCTGTCTGGGAATGGTCACCCCAGAAAGCAAGAAAATTAAGAGATACATTCGGGGATTGATGCCCCCAACTCAAGGAAATGTCCTGGCTGCTAAGCCTACCACTTTTAACAGCGCCAAGTGCCTGGCGCAGACCCTTATAGATCACGGGGTTGATCTGGGTGAAGTAACAGCCACTCCTGAGCCACCAAAGGAGAGTGGTGGGAAGAAGAAATTTTGGAACAAGCGTAAGGGCCAGTCTTCGTAGGAGCCCTCCAAAAAACAACAAAAAGTAGCAGTCCTCGCTACTATCACTCCTGCTGCTGTTCCCACTACTACAACCACTCCCAGCCGCTATGCTGGAAACCTACCCCATGTGCAACAAATGCAACTTCCATCATTTGGGATTTTGTAGAGAAATGCAATGCAACAAATGTGGCAGAAAGGGGCATACAACACGATTCTGCAAGACACCATCTCAACCGACCAACCAAACTACTGAAGCAGGTGTGGGCCAAGCCTGTTATGGCTATAGAGAGGTTGGGCACTTCAAATGAAATTGCCCCAAGGCAAAAACAAGTGGAAACACAGGGAAGGTGCTGGCGATGGGCCAGGAGGAGGCGGTTGCTGATCCCACAATTGTTTCGGGTACGTTCCTCCTCGACAACTCTTATGCATGCATTCTTTTCGAATCTGGTGCGGAAAGAAGTTTTGTTAGTCATGCATTTAAAAATCTACTCAAATGTAAATCCCAACCTTTAACTGAAACATTTACCGTCGAGATGGCTAACGGAAAGAAAGAGAGTACTAACGACATATTCATAGGTTGTACCCTTACCCTGAACAATCATTCCTTCCCAATCGACCTTATGCTAGTTTCCATAAAAAGCTTTGATGTCATTATTGGTATGGATTGGTTGGGCCCTAATCGTGCCGATATCCTTTGTTACGAAAATGCCGTCCGTCTCAACCTGCCCTTTGGCGAAACTCTTGTAGTTTACGGCGATAAACTCGGCTCAAGCCTTCGTATCATTTCATGCATCCAAGCCCAGAAATGTCCACGAAAGGAGTTCCATGTATTCCTAGCTCATGTTGTTAACGAAACGCAAAAAGTTAAAGACCTTGAGAGCATCCCCGAAGTCTTCAACTTTCCTGATGTCTTCCCCGAAGATCTTCCAGGAATCCCTCCTGAGTGCCAAGTCGAGTTCCGTATCGACTTAATCCCCGAAGCTACTCCTGTGCCTAAATCCCCTTACCGCCTAGCGCCGGCAGAGATGCAAGAGTTATCTAGCCAGCTAAATATGCTGCTCAGCAAGGGATTTATAAGACCGAGTTCCTCACCTTGGGGAGCCCCGATCTTATTCGTGAAAAAGAAGGATGGATCCTTTCGGATGTGCATCGATTATCGAGAACTGAACAAGCTGACCATTAAGAACCGTTATCCTTTACCCAGAATCAACGACCTCTTCGATCAACTTCAGGGAACCAGTTATTTCTCCAAAATAGACCTAAGATCAGGGTACCATCAGTTACGAGTTCACAAGAATGATGTCCCCAAGACAGCATTCCGAACTAATTATGGACACTACAAGTTTGTAGTAATGCCCTTTGGTATAACCAACGCACCGGTGGTATTCATGGACCTGATGAATCGGGTGTGCCGCCATTTCCTAGACAAGTTCGTGATCGTGTTCATTGATGATATGCTTGTCTATTCTCGAAGCGAAGATGATCATAAACAACACTTGAGACTAGTGCTAGAAACACTAATGGCAGAGAAACTCTATGCAAATTTTTCAAAGTGCGAATTCTAGATCAGGAAGGTAACTTTCCTTGGTCACGTAGTTAGCGAAGAAGGCATACAAGTAGACCCTTCCAAGGTCAAAGCGATCGAGAATTGGTCAGCACCGAAGACACCCACAGAATTCCGTCAATTCTTGGGTCTCGCAGGCTACTATCGCAGATTTATCCAGAGTTTCTCCAGAATCGCTAAGCCTTTAACCACCCTGATTCAGACGGGCGTAGCCTTTAATTGGGGTGAAAGGAAATACATTGCATTTCAAACATTGAAGCAGGCCCTATGCAGCGCACCTATATTGTCTCTGCCTGAAGGGATGGAGGACTTCGTTGTCTACTGTGATTCATCCAATCAGGGACAAGGTTGTGTACTCATGCAGCGAGGAAAGGTTATCGCCTATGCCTCGAGACAACTGAAAACACACGAAGTCAATTACACAACTCACGATCTAGAGTTGGGAGCAGTGGTCTTTGCATTAAAGATTTGGAGACATTATCTCTACGGAACCAAGTGCACTGTCTTCACCGACCATAAGAGCCTACAACATATATTCGATCAGAAAGAGTTGAACATGAGGCAACGGCGATGGGTAGAACTACTCAGTGATTATGAGTGCGAAATATGATATCATCCCGACAAGGCCAATGTGTTAGCGGATGCCCTTAGCCGGAAAGATTATTCAGGTCGTAGAGTGAAGGCACTGACAATGACCATCCATTCCCACTTATCCGATCAAATCAGAGAGGCTCAGCTGGGTAGCCTTAAAACTGGAGAACATGTCAGATGAAGCCTTAGGAGGAATGGAAAAGCACCTGGAGGTCAAAAGTGATGGAGTCTACCATTTCATGAACCGGATCTGGACCCCGAAGTACGACGGTTACAAAGAGGTTGTCATGAACGAAGCTCACACGACTAAATACTCCGTTCAACCAAGTTCAGATAAGACGTATCTGGATCTCAAGAACCTCTATTGGTGGCCGAACATGAAAGTAGAGATCGCTACCTTCGTGGGCAAGTGCTTGACTTGCGCCAAGGTGAAGGTGGAATATCAAAAGCCCTCAGGTCTACTTCAACAGCCAGAAATACCTGAGTGGAAGTGGGAGAGGATTACTATGGATTTCGTTACTAAGTTGCCCAAGTCTCCGAGTGGGCACGACGCCATCTGGGTAATTGTCGATCGACTAACTAAATCCGCTCACTTCCTGCCAATCAAAGAGAACTTCAAGATGGAAAGACTGACACGAATCTACATTCAAGAGATGGTCCGCCTTCATGGTGTGCCTATATCCATTGTCTCCGATCGAGATAGCAGGTTTACTTCTAGATTCTGGCAGTCACTACAAAAGGCTCTTGGAACTAAGCTGGATACGAGCACAACTTACCATCCACAGACAGATGGGGAGAGTGAGAGAACCATTCAAACATTCGAAGATATGTTGAGAGCATGCGTCATCGACTTTGGCATGTCGTGGGACACTCATTTGCCCTTGGTTGAATTTTCTTACAACAACAACTACCATACCAGCATCAAGGTTGCGCCGTTCGAAGCCCTTTATGGCCGTAAGTGCAGATCCCCTCTGTGCTGGGATGAAGTGGGTGAGACGCAATTAGTCAAAGGTCAAGTCCCTGATAACACTCTCACAGGCCCATAAATCATCCGAGAGACTACCGAAAAGATTGTACAAATCTGGGAACGACTAAAGGCTTCAAGAGATAGACAAAAGAGCTACGCCGATAGGAGACGAAAACCCTTGGAGTTCCAGGTTGGTGACCGTGTTCTGTTGAAGGTCTCACCCTGGAAAGGCATGATACGCTTCGGAAAACGTGGAAAGCTGAATCTGACATACATTGGACCGTTCGAGATCCTCGCTCGGATTGGTCTCGTAGAATACAAACTCCGCCTACCCCGGGAACTTAGCAACATCATCCTGTCTTCCACGTGTCAAACCTAAAGAAGTGTTTGTCCGATGAGACACTTGTGATACCTCTCGATGAGATCGAACTAGACAAGAGCTTGCACTTCGTGGAAGAACCTGTAGAAATCATGGATCGGGAAGTCAAACGAACGAAACAATGTCGTATCCCAATAGTGAAGGTTCGCTGGAATGCCAAGCGGGGACCTGAATTCACTTGGGAGCGCGAAGATTCAATGCAAAAAAGTACCCTCCTCATTTTTCCAGTCCATGATTTGTATTATATGCTTGAATTTCGGGACGAAATTCCCTCTAACGGGCGGATGATGTGACAACCCGTAATTTCTCTTTTGTATAAGCCATTCAATTCAATCAAAGTCAGACTCGTTTCTGCTATCTTTTAGTATTTTCTAGGGTCCGTTTATGTGTTTTAAGCCTAAGTGCGATCAAGGTTGAGTTTAGGGATGAGTTAATAAAGTCATAAAGTAGCATTTCGGGCCAAACACTCCTTCAGGAGGAGTGTACGGCCGTACACATGGGTGTACGTCCGTACACCCCCTCATGGCCGTACACTCCCACCTATATAAGTGGTACTTAGCCATTTGTCAACACTTTACACACTCCCAAACCAAGATTTTGGGTTTTCTCTCAACTATCATCATATTACTTACCAAGATCTTCAAAGATGTAAGTGTTTCCCACCATGAATTGTTGCTACCTTACTTTATCTAGTGATGAATCCATGTTTTCATCTCATTAATCTCATTTTTGGCTAGATCTTCATCTTTCACCAAGAACACCAAGAACACACACTAGTTCTTGGTGGCTGTAAACCCTCTTCAAGCTTCCAAATCGTGAGTAACTGCTTCCTATGCTTGTTACCTACTAGAGATGCTTGATATTCACCTTAAAATCGACCAACTTAGCATGAACATGAAGGGTGGATGGCCGTAAACCCAAGTGTACGGCGGTACACACCTCATAGGGCTGTAAACCCTCTTTGATGCTCATTATTGGCCTTAAACTTGCATTAAAACTAAGCATGGGACCTAGAACACTTCCTTGATGCTAGTTAGGACCTTGGAAACACCTCAAATGCACACTTCTTCATGAGTGTACGGATGTACACTCATGGGCCGTACACCCATGGCCGTACACACCATAGTGTGGCCATACACCTCCCTCATTCAATCACATAAGATTTTGACACTTAGTTTCAAGTGTTTCCAAGTCCCTAGGGTGGTTTCCTATCATAACTAGTTGTGACATACCCTAATTTGATGCATATATGTGTTATTACATGCGAAATAGGATCCGTTTGTGTTCGAGACTTCACTTGACACTCAGCATCTTATATCGATCTTTCATTCAAACCACTCACTTCAGGTGAGTTCCTACCCCTATGTATTTACTGTTTTTAACGTTTTCACGGGGGGGGGGGGGGATACAAGCCAAACATAAATAATTTGTGAAACTCATACAAAAGGATTTCAATAAACTTAACACGAATGCATTTGATACAACCGTACAGTTTTCTATGCTTTCATAAAACATACATATATTTCATTCCTTTTTGTACTATGATGAGCATAAGGGGAGTTTTTCATCATAATCATAGAACATTCAATGTAAAACATGAATTGAACGTACAAATGAACATATAAACTATAATAGGTATTGTTTATGGAACAATTAACTTATCAATGTACAAGACAAAGATTCAATGCAACCAGACATATAAACTATGTAAAGTGTAGTTTATTAACTACGTAGACAACGAACTAGATTCAATGGATTCATTTTATTCTACATGTAATCGTTAGTATAGCATTTTATGAGTGAGCATTCTTCACGTACTTAACTAAGTACTAACAAAATCCCTGAGATTATAACCAGAGTCTCCTGGAAGGAGAACATGAGTTTGTGTATAGATCTATACGGGATTGACAATCCCGCACCATAACTGCTAGCTACAGTTAGGCCGGCAGTCATGGGTGACAAAGTCATTTTGATTCCGACGCCTGAAGAACGTCGTTCACGCAATTCAACGGTCAAGTATGGTTATAACAACTCATGAATTTGGTACTAAAAATATACGATTAATGTATGAATGGTAACAACTTCAACTAGTTTTTTGATAAAGTAATAGAACTACTATACATATTACAGTTTTCAGAACTATCCGAAAGTACTATACATACTAGTAATGATCAGGGTTTTCATGCAAAAAGAGAGTTCTTATTCAATCAACAATGCACAACACATTCAATGAGATTCAATAACAAAATACATATGTTAGAAAATAATTGATTTTCTCGGAAACATATGAACATTTTACAGATTCATCAACAGATTTTCAGTACAAAAACATGCTTATGAACTCACCAGCTTTATGCTGATACTCTTTCAAAACTGCTTGTATTCTCAGGAAAACAGTAAACAGGTACCTCCTGGAGTTTTTGAGAAGGCGGAGCGTGTAGAGTCACGTCTTTTTCTTTTGATTATACATTGATTGTATAAAGTCAAGAACTAAACAGATGTAATTTCCTTTTTCATATATATTCAATGTAATTGTTATCTTTACTTTGATTACTGTAATGCAATGGTTGTGATACTATACATGACGTCATCCACCACCGAACGATTCCGCCGTTCCGGTTCGGGGGTGTGACATTCTCTCTTTTCATTTTTATTTGATATAATATAGTTTCAATTATAAGTATAAATCGAACCACCGTAACCATTGGAAACAAAGAGTTTCCATAAACTCATTTTCATTCCTACTTCATAGCAGAAAATGCCCAGAAGGTACATTCGCAAAAACATTACAACCACATCACCACCACCGACGCCTCCACCGGAGATGAATTCTGCTGCATTTCAGGCAACAGTCTCAGCTGTAGTTACTATAGCACTAGCATACATCAACAACGGTACAAACGGAGGAGGCATCAGAAATGGAATGGGGAGTTCCAATCACGGGGATAACCCGTGACATCAGAAAACCTGCACATACAAGGAATTCCCCAACGCAAAGCCAAGACCATTTAATGGAAGTGGTGGTTTGATAGCTCTCACTCGATGGTACGAGAAGATCGAATCTACATTTCAAATCTGCGGTTGTCCTGAAGAGAGTAAAGTGAAGTTTGCAGCCTGTACTTTTTCTAACAGAGCACTCTCATGGTGGAACGACCATTTCAAAGCTCTAACCTTACCAGTATCAAACTCCATGGCATGGTGAGAACTCGAAAACCTGATGCTCGATGAGTATTGCCCCTGAGGCGAAGTGCATAAGCTTGAGTAAGAACTATGGAATCTCAGTGTAAAAGATTCCGACATCGAATCTTATATTTCAAGGTTCAACGACCTGGCACTCTTGTGCCTGGGAATGATTACTTCTGAGATCAATAAAGTCGAACGGTTCATCTGGGGATTAACTCCCCCAATTCAGGGAAACGTGATTGCTGCTAACCCGTCAACCTTCGAAAGTTCCAAGCGCCTGGCGCAAAAGCTTTATGACCATGGAGAACGAAAGGACACTAAGGCTGCTGTCACGGAATCAAAGAAAGGTGATGACAACAAGAAGAAGTGGGGAAAGAAGAGAAAGGGACAACAAGCCCAAGAGTCTGGGAAGAAACAACAAATCGTAGCAGTTCATGCTGCTACCAATCCTGCTACAACAACAGATGAACCAACACCTGCAAAGCCATATGCAAGTTCTCTTCCAAAATGTGATAAGTGTAATTTCCACCATAATGGCACCTGCCGATACCTGCAATGCACCAGCTATAACCGAAGAGGGCACACCGCCCGATATTGCATACCACAGCCTCAACAAAACAACCAACCCAAAAACATTGGGGCTAGTCAAGCATGTTACGGTTCGGGGGAGACTGGACATAACAAGCGAAACTGCCCTAAGGCCAACAATCGGGGTGCAGGGGGATCAGGCAGATTGCTTGCAATGGGACATGGGGAGGCTGTGCAGGATCCAACGGTAGTCACCAGTACGTTCCTCCTCAACAACATCTATGCATGCATCTTGTTTGATAGTGAGGCGGAACGAAGTTTCGTGAGTCATAAATTTAAACACTTACTAAATCAAAGTACCCAAAAGTTAAATGAAACCTTCACGGTGGAAATGGATAATGGGAAAACTGAAAAAACCAACGACTTATTTCTAGGGTGCACGTTAACACTAAATAATCACTAATTTCAAATCAACCTAATGCCAGTTACTATTAGAAGCTTTGATGTGATCATCAGTATGGATTGGTTAAGCCTCCACCATGCCGATATTATGTGCTACGAGAAGGCCGTTCTCCTTCACTTACCCAATGTCACACCCCAAAACCGGAACGGCGGAAACGTTCTGGAGTGGAGGACGTCATGTTTAGTATCACAAGACATGCATCATAGTAAGCAAAGTAATAAACAACCATTTCATTCGAAAGAAAGTGTTTACAAAGTATGATTCACACAATATAGAATATATAGCAAATAACAAAAAGTCATGAAGCTATACTGCTCCATCTTCTGAATCCCAGTGCGCGAACCTGTCTACTGGTCTCCTGAGAATACAAGTTATTTTGAAAGCCTAGATCAGCATTTAAGCTGGTGAGTTCATAAGATTTAAGTGATGTAGTAAGTAGTAAGAAAGCTGTAGAAAGTTGTAGTAAGTTGTAGTAAGTTCTGTTTAGAAAACTTTGCCTGTTCCTCCAGGAACTCCTATATTTCCTGCTTTAATGAAAGATAAGTAAAAATGACTCTATAGTCCTTTCTATGAGTATTAAATGAATACAAGTTATATAAAACTCAGAGTAAACAAACAATCGGTTGTGTGTATCTACCCTAAGCCCACAACCAAACAAGGAACGGGGAATGAGGCGGAAGGCGCACATACCATTGTTTGTTAGATCATTGTTGTATATAACCCTGGCGTTTCCACTTGGTACTCACAGAGTTAACTGTAATAGTTCCTTTAGTTTGATGAAAAGATTCCTTCAGAAAACCCTTATTTCTTATAGTAAAAACGGTAACCACAGTACTTCCTTCTATAATCACTTAGTTTAAACTAGCTATATATAATCTAATATTCGAATAGATAGTTAATTGTGTGAATCTGCCCTAAGCCCACAACCAAACAAGGAACAGGAAATAAGGTGGAAGGCACACATCCAACTACCTATCGGATATTAATTATATATAACCCTGATGTATAAACTAAGGTATTATAGAATTAAGCACCTAAGGTCTTTTAAGTTATACTGGTTTAATAAAATGGATTAAACCCTTTACTGGTTAAGTTTCTAGTTTTGTATATCAAAAGTTCTTTACTTGAAAGGTATGATTTGTACTAGAAAACGGTGCATTAAATTAGTGTCCTATGACCTGGCCCATACCTGGTACCCCTTGTGATTACTTAGTGTATACAGAAACATATATATATCTAAGATCGGATAGATAGTAGGTTGGGTGAATTTGCTCTAAGCCCACAACCAAACAAGGAACAGGAAATGAAGCGGAAAGCACACATCCTACTACCTGTCGGATCTGATTAATATATATCCCTGAATGCATACACTAAGGAATCATAAAGTTAGCATTATAGGCCCCTTCTACTGAATGTACTAGACTCGACTGTTTTGTGTGTCGGTTGTAAAATGTAAGTTTTCCCTAGTTTATAACTATCTTGACTCGAAAATAGTTTGAATTAACTTTCAAGTGGAACTGTCACAAAATGAAAGTATTTGGAAAATATAAGTACTCAGTTGTCTTATGAACTGACATCCTGCAGTACTGTTTACCTTTAACTTATTAGTTTAATTAAGGTAAAATGTGATATTATTGTTACCATGCTTGATTTGACTAGTATAACACGACGTTCGAGACATCGAAATGATATGACATTCGTCACCCGTAGACCTGCATGTCCTACTGTAGCTAGCATCAAGGTGTGGGATGGTCAATCTCATATAGATCTATACACAAGTTCACGCTCTCCCTCCCGGAGACTTTGGTACAAAACATGACACTGCACTGTATGCTGCGCCATGAATTAGTATCTCACATTATAATTATGGTATCTTAGTAAGTTCGTTATAGTATCTTAGTATCCTATTGTTATAGTATCTTAGTATCCTCTTGTTATAGTATCTTCTTGTTATAGTATCTTCTCTTGTTATAGTATCTTAGTATTCTCTAGCATCTAGTATGAACCGAACCCCTAAACTATACCCCTTATAGTTTACTAGTATTTTACTTGAACTTGATGGGTTTTGAGCATTCTAACACTCCTAAGTGTACATGCAACCCTAAATACCTTGGATCTATGTTTTCTCTATTATACATGCAAATATGATTATCCAAGGTACTATCCTAACTAGCATACCAAAACATTGATACTAGGATACTAAAAAAGATAGAATACATACCTTGTTGTTGTTGCTTGACTCCATGAAGCTTGAGAGCCTAGTGCCCCAAGTATGACACCTCAAATGGTTCACACAACATCATGAACTCTTGGAATAACCATGAGAAGAAGACATACATGTTCAAATCGGCTAGCCCTCAAGTTTGTATCACTAGTACCAATTTCTTGAACTAAAGGGGTTCTTATATAGTGTGGCTATTAGGGTTACACCATGTAACTCATGACTTTACCCATTCCTTATGCTCCATGGGTTTTAACCTCCATGGAGTATCCATGGATCACCACATGGGTTAAACCCAACATAAAGGAATCTTGGATCATAAGCCCACATATATAAGAATGAATGATTTACACAATCAATCCCCATATATTTAATTAGTCTCTTTTTGATCACTAAATTAAGTCCAAATTAATTCTTGATCAATACTAATTAAATAACATGATTTCATATTAATATATTAGAACTTATAATATATTAATATGTCACAAAATGTCTTTTCCTCATAAACGGTCTATCCAAATGTTCCGATGCCATGCAACCCAAATGGACCATGCCGAGTCGGGTCAAGTACATACCAATTATAGTTATGGACTTAGACACTAATCCAACAGTCTTCCACTTGGATAAGTCTAAAACTATTATTGCGTATGACTTCAGGAACCAACTGGCAATCGTAGCTCTCAAAAGCCGCTGTCGAACTCTGACCTTGTAGATGAACTCTGACCTTTGTCAATGACTTGTCCATTAGATAAGGGATCATATATTCCTCCATTCTAGATATCATATGGACTGAGACATGGATTATAATCATTCTCTCTGTCCATTTGTTGTTTCCCGATTTCCGATTTATGACGACTGACTAATTGAACAAATCAAATCAGTCCTGGCTCGGCCGAGCACTTCCATTTGTCATCATCAAATCATCGAGGGGCCCACAAATATCGCTTTTATCCCGAAGGTAAAAGGAATGGATAAACTTCGACTCATATGGCTTGTTCTACTACTTGTTGAATCATACACAAAGGAACGTTTTATAACACCGAGTTACCGAATGCGTTTTCGTACAATCAATGTACAACCAACTCATAGTAACAACTCATATCTCTAGGTTTGAAGAATATAAGATATTATCGTCTCATGATCACTCGTGATAAAATCCATGAAGTGATTCCAATGAGCGCGGGTTGAATCCAATACTCAGAACTTATGAGCACTCATGAGTGTTGTAGCCCCTTGTCTAACATCTTAGACCTCTACAAGCCAACCCATGACAGTCTTGATTCATATCTACTTCCAACATATGACCGACTGTGGATAGTTTGAATAACTTAGTCAATCAGGAAGAACGACCTAGTTATTCTGGAAGTCAAAACATGCAAAATGTAACACAATAATAATAGAATCTAATATGGTATCAAAACCTATGAACATAAATAAAACACCTTTTATTTATCACCATATGATTACACATTATTCATTGTATACTGTTTCAGCTATCAACTTTATTCTTGAATTTAAAACAATAGTTGTCCCGTGCTCCAAGCATGTACACTATGTTTTCTAAACACTAGTCATGCCATACACCAAGTATGCATACTATGTTTGTCTATGATCTTCACTTTGTGAATTAGATCAATTGAACATAACTCCAATGATCCTCTTTCACAGTCCCAAATCCTTACTGCAAATGCAAGAATTCCAAATTCATGCCATTTACTGAAATTTGTTAGATTCTAAACTTATATGCATTGATCCTCCTGTAATGATTATGCACAGAGTCAGAAAGACTTGACAACAACCATTACAGAGCATTCCAAGGAGATCAACTCCTTGGAAACATCCTTCTTGCATTAAGTTTCCTAATCTTACACAGATTGAATAATTTCCAACTTTGAAACATTTCCATATTCCATTTTGACTATCACTTCTGAACAAGAGTTGCCTCCTTACAGATTATGTCAATATGGTCCTTCCAGAATTAACACTATACTTCCAACTATCCTTGAGCAACCAATCTTTGGTAAACCTTAGATTGTCCTCGACAATTGCTTAATCCTTTTAGTCATATCCAGTTCTAGACCTTTTCCCTTCTTAATGCCCCATGCATTTGGAAAATTTTAGAAAGGATAAATATAGCACATGTAATCGATCCTATATTCGAAGCATATGGGACACGAGTCATGATGTCTCACATAAAGACTAAACCAGTCTTTTGCTATAACATTTCCATTTCTATTTGCCAAGTTCTCATAATTCAGATTATGAAAAGGGATGCCGTAATCATAATCGAATTTTAGAACGCAAATAATGGACCCATATATAGAATTTCCTTATGTTGAGTCATTCCAACATGAAATTCATATATATATCCTTGACTAAATACGACTTAACACCTCAATCTAAGCTTTTAGAATTGAAATGAAGTATAATTTCCTCTCCCTTATTTATAGCAAAACAACTTTTTCAACCCCTAGAGCCTCACGAATTGAAACTTTTGTTTTCTATAATTAACATTGCTAACTTGCAATCTTTATCATAATTATCATGCTCCCACTAACATGATGATTATTAGCATAACACTCATGCTCCCACTAGCTTTGACATGTAATCAGAAATCAGCTGGACTTCTACAAATCAATACTTTATTGACTTTCTTACCACAGTTCAGATTTCTGATACTAGATTGCTTTGATAAAACTTTATCAATATCATACACCTTATCTTAGATAGCTCACAGGTGTGTCTAAACAATTTTAAGAACTATGAAAAGGGATGTCGTAATCATAGTCTCGATTGTTTAGACCTTTACCACTTCTCACAAGTCCATGTTAGTGTGCTGGTTAACCAAACACGCTCCACTAACGACTTTGAGAATGCAAATATCACAATTGCTATCTAGCTAAAATCTACTTAGTGAAAGTGTTTCCTCACCATCATTTTCATGAATCGGAGAGAAACCTTATGACACTTAGATTTTATGGTGTATGAGTTCCTATCCATATGAATTTTGTCAAAACCATAATCACAAGACAAGGTTACTGACAAATCCACACTTATATGGATTAAACTTGTGCAATCTTAAATTCTTGCCATTTGGCAGCTCAAGGGCCTGCCATTGCTTCCAAGTAGCTGTGCAACCAATTGAGAACTCTCAGAACTCCTATGCAAAGCCAACTTGAATAGGCACAGACATGTCGACACGATAGGTTATAAACCTCAAGTCGTGTGCTAGTGAAGAACTTCAGGTTTTATTCTAGATTAGTTCTTGAGACTTTCAAGACCTTTAAGACTCCCACTGTCCTCTTGACAAATAATACTTTCTTGTCAGATATTCAAGAGATAGTGTGGATTCTAATCAAGACAAACACTTCACACAATTGGCCTTAGTTGGTCTTTGTTTTATCCAAAACATCACAACTTACCAATTTCAAATGTACAAGAGTAGAAAACTTTTACTCTTACATTTGACAAGTGTTTTAAACCTTCTTTAAGACATGTCACTCAAGTTACAATCTTAGAGTATAACTCTAAGAATTGTTTTTGGAACGAAGTATAAATCATCTTCTTTATTTAACCACTTCAACAATTCATAGCTCCTCTTCTTGGCTACCAGAATGCACTTAGAGGATGAATTGTGATAAGGTCTCTTAATCATTAAGATGATTATATAACATGATACTAAAGTACTCTCCCATCTTTTCAGATTTGAGAAACTTTTATCTTTCTGCCTAAGTTGATTCTTCTTATTCGCTCTGCCATACATTGAAACCTTTTCTAATGTCTCAGAATTACACTTAAGCTTGTAAGTATAACCATATTTACTGAATTTTAGTAAATAATGACGAATAGTCTTAACGATTATTTGTGGTGGGCTTGATCAGTGCACAAGAATGTGTACTCGATCCTTTACTTGACTCACACATCCATGTGAACAAGTAGTTAGTCTTAATTTTTCCAATGCTTGAAAGTTCTTATTCATCATGCTATACAACTTGCATGATTCCAAGTTTCTATCCAACTGAAACTTAGGTGATGAGAATCTTTCCTTATTTGGTAAATTTAGACACTACCACAAATGAAAGAATGAAATTCATATTTCCACTCTTGCTCTTAATGGAATCTTATAAGCAACAAAAGTTTTCACAAATGTCATTGTAAGGATATTTTAAAATAAATAAAATCAAAAAAAAAATTTCTTTTATTTTAAAACTTTGCGGAAAAACTATCCTTACAATGCAAAAGCACATGAAAACTTTGTTGTTATTTATTCCTAAGCAATATATCATAATTCTTAAGAAGTAGCTCAAGAATCCGATCTTCAAACTATGCGATAGAAATCCATCTATGCCATCAGATTCAACATATTTTTTCTTTAAGTTTCTTCACTTTTTCTTTGATTCTTAAAACATCAACATGTGACCCAATCACATCATGTATCAAGAATCTCAGAATAGAAACTTAGCAGAGTTAGATAGTGGACTTTACCCGAAGTAGAGTCAAACTTATTGACTTTAATATCCTTAGGTAAATTTGGCAGCTTCGCAACCAATGCCCCTTTCTTTGGCAATAGACCCTTGATAATGGGACTATTTCAGACTTAGCCGTTCTCTTTACCATTTGGTCAACCGAGTTGACTATGGTCGATCCCTTTCCATTGGGAAGAGAGAGCTTTACTGGATATCCAATGTCATCATTGTCAATGTCCATAAAGTTTTAGGAAGTTGATCTTAGCAAATAGATAAGATCATTAAGGGTCTTGTCATAGTCTGTTTCATAGGAGTCCCAAAGGAACTCACTATGTGACTTAGAAAATAGTTGAGTCACCAACTTTCTCAAGACTTTGACACCCAAATCTCCCGACTTGTCAATATCTGACTACATCTCCAAGATGTGATCACATATAGACCTTTGCTTGAGTGACCTTAAACTTTTCAGGAACTTGTGGGTTAGGGAGAATAATTGGAGGAGGTGAAAGAAGTATGATTTCCATGGGACATCATCTTCATTTAGGAAAGCTTGTTTCAAGAGATTTGGGAAGATCATCTTTTGGGAGATATTCAAGAGAGTTGATTTAAAGTCCTTAATATAACACCTAATATGAAATATTAAGGCTAGGACCCAACAACCTATTTATAACTGGAAGAGGGATGCCGTAATCCAAGTTATAAAATAGTTGAAGGTAGGTAAATGACGATTTACCAATTTCCACCATGAAAAACGAAATATAATTAGGTTTTAGTTGGATTTGAAACTCCTAGATCTTTTGAGATACATTGAACTTTCAATGGCATGTTTGAATCTCGATTGTGCCCTCTCAAGTTTGTGATTGGGATGCCGAGGATCACAAACAAGGTGTGAATAACCATGCAAATTGACTTGGTACCCTTAACTTTATCACCTAATCGATGTGCCGGTTAACCACACACGCTCCACCGATCTATAATAGAGTCAAGTTACCCTTTGCCACTCTTACTAGTCCTTATTAGTATGCCGGTTAACCACACACGCTCCACTAATGACTTGGTAAGGTACAAAGTGTAATTTCATGGGTTAGCACCTTTTCACATTTTCCTAAGTAACTAAGATTGGAAATGTACAAGTGTTTAGTTACTTAGTATTTATCATTAATACTTTTAATTAAGGGAGAATTATAGTCCTTTCCTACCCGTTCGGCTAACGACCCTCCACCAGTCAAGGAAGCGGTGGGTGAGAGTGGACACCCATTAAACTGCCATTTTATAGGCAGTAACCTTATACCCCCCTTATAGACCGGCTTCGTGAATGAGGCCTACTAACGGTAAGATTGACTTTATCTTATACATATCTATATAATTAAAATTATAATAATAGTATAAGGGTTTGAATTTTAACTTTTAAAATTGTAAGGGCTAACTTGGAATTAAAGTATTCATAAGAGAAAACTTTTCAAATTCCAAAACTTGAGGGCAAGTTTTGAAACTATTCAAAACTAATTAATTCCATAACTTATGTGTTTAAAGTAGTTTTAATTAAAAAAAAACTCTTCAAGTTCCATAACTTGAGGACAAGTTATGGAAGACTTTAAACTAATAAAAGAATGTAACTTTTCTTTATTTTGTAATTTATGGAATTAATTAAGGTTACACATTTTATTACTTAATGAAGTGACTCTTGAACCTCCATAACTTGAGGACAAGACTCTTCATTTTTGTAACCATTACCAACTTTTATGAGTTTTATGAAACTTAAATGTGACTTTTCATATAACTTGAGGACAAGTTACAAAAACACATTTTAGAATCAACTCTTAGATTAAAATGGATTGAAAACACATAATCAATTAACTTTTCTATTAATCTAAGCAACTCATAAGAACAAGATAATTTAATCAAACTTTTTCATGTAATTAGTCTAATCACTAAACTAATACAAAACATGAATCTATTGACAATTATCTTTGAAATTGGATTAATATGAACATTACCACATCAAAAACAGGATTATAGGTTCAAAAACAGCTTATGGTAATGTTCCTAGTCCATTTCTAGCCAAAAAACTCGAAGATATGCTGTCAGGGGCTCCTACTCGTCGAGTGTATCAACCTACTCGCCGAGTAGGATGATTTTCTTCATGGACTCGGCGAGTTCATCAGTGGACTCGGCGAGTCCAGTGCCCAGAATGCCCGAAATTCGACTTTTTCAGCATTTTTCAGCAATTTGCATCAAGTATAATTGAAAACAAGCCTAGGCTCTGATACCACTGATGGGTTTTGAGCATTCTAACACTCCTAAGTGTACATGCAACCCTAAATACCTTGGATCTATGTTTTCTCTATTATACATGCAAATATGATTATCCAAGGTATTATCCTAACTAGCATACCAAAACATTGATACTAGGGTACTAAAATAGATAGAATACATACCTTGTTGTTGTTGCTTGACTCCATGAAGCTTGAGAGCCTAGTGCCCCAAGTGTGACACCTCAAATGGTTCACACAACATCATGAACTCTTGGAATAACCATGAGAAGAAGACATACATGTTCAAATCGGCTAGCCCTCAAGTTTGTATCACTAGTACCAATTTCTTGAACTAAAGGGGTTCTTATATAGTGTGGCTATTAGGGTTACACCATGTAACTCATGACTTTACCCATTCCTTATGCTCCATGGGTTTTAATCTCCATGGAGTATCCATGGATCACCACATGGGTTAAAACCAACATAAAGGAATCTTGGATCATAAGCCCACATATATAAGAATGAGTGATTTACACAATCAATCCCCATATATTTAATTAGTCTCTTTTTGATCACTAAATTAAGTCCAAATTAATTCTTGATCAATACTAATTAAATAACATGATTTCATATTAATATATTAGAACTTATAATATATTAATATGTCACAAAATGTCTTTTCCTCATAAACGGTCTATCCAAATGTTCTGATGCCATGCAACCCAAATGGACCATGCCGAGTCGGGTCAAGTACATACCAATTATAGTTATGGACTTAGACACTAATCCAACAGAACTGTTGTTGAAAAGACTCATTTTTCTATTAAGTTATGCTGGTACTTTAAAAATGGAGTTTTGTTAAACTATAAAGTAACATAACTTTAAAAGAGTTTTTGAAATGTTTTGACCACTTATAAATGAGATAAGCAATCTTTTGAAAATGTTTATAACAAACAATTACACAATTATCATTGTGTTCAACTTGTATCCCCCCTTAAAGCATTTAAAACAGTTTAAAAGATTTATTACGGGGTATGAACCCACCTTATGTGGGTGATTCAAACGAATATGCGCGTAAGGATGAGAAGTTCCACGCATGAAGTCCCGAGACTTAACGAGTCCTAAATGACATATAATGGCATATATTGACATAAATATAGTGTTTAGAAGCAACCAAATGCAAGGAAACACCTTACGGGAGTAGGAAACACTTTGACCAAGTGTTGGAATCACATGTGATTCACTAAAAGGGAGTGTACGACCATACACACCATATGATTATGAGTTCTGGGCATGTTCTAAGACTAAATCAAGTATTATAACAAGATTCAAGCAAAGGGGAAGGGTACTTACGATCCGGAGGCTCGAGAAGGTCCAAAATCGCCAAGAACAAGTGTGTGTTCTTGGTGAAATGGATGAAGATTTGAAGATCTAGCCAAAACATGATTTCAAATGGATGAAATCAAAGGATGTTACTAATTTATGAAAATTAACAACAAATCTAAGGAAGAACACTTACAAACTCGAAGATCTAGGCTGCAAATCGGATGATAATTGAGAGAGAAATCGTGTTCTAGGCTTGGGAGTGTGAAAAGGGATGAATGAAGGCTAAGTCCCAACCTTATACACGTGAGTGTGCTGCCAGGAGAGGGGTGTGCGGCCGTACACCCAAGTGTGCGGCCGTACACTCCTTAAGTTGGAGTGTAAGGCTCGATTTTGGTGCTAGAAGTGTACGCGATCCATTCCTATACCCAATGCTTGAATGTACTGAGCTTTGAACCTTTAAACGAACTCCAAACGAGGCTAAACGATAGCAGAAATGAGTCTGACACTCAGTTGAGTTGACTGACTGGGCTTTACAAGGGAAAAATTTTAAAAATTTTCGGGTTGTCACACCCAATGATGAAACTCTAATTATCTGCGACGATAAACCCGGTTCAAATCTTCATCTCATCTCGCGCATCAAGGCACAAAAGTGCTTGCACAAAAAGAACCAAGCCTTCCTAGCCCATGTGGTGGATAAAAAGAAGGAAGAGAAGAGCATCAAAGACATCTCGGAGGTATGCGATTTTCCAGATGTATTTAGTGAAGACCTCCCAGGAATATCCCCTGAATGACAGGTCAAATTTCGGATTGACCTAGTACAAGGAGCCACGCCAATTGCCAAATCACCGTATAGATTAGCCCCTGCAGAAATGAAAGAGCTCTCCAGCAAATTGAGCGAATTATTAGAAAACGGGTTCATAAGACCGAGCTTCTCTCCTTAGGGAGCTCTGATTTTTTTTGTAAAAAAGAAAGATGGTTCCTTCGCATGTGTATCGATTACCGTGAACTCAACAAGCTCACCGTCAAAATCGATACGCTCTTCCTCGGATCGACGATCTATTTGACCAATTACAAGGAGCCAGTTAGTTCTCGAAAATAGATCTGAGGTCTGGATACCATCAAATGCGAGTCCGAAAAGAAGATGTCCCCAAAACTGCCTTCCAAACACATTACATGAATTATAAATTCGTGGTAATGCCCTTCGGTCTAACGAATACACCTGCAACATTTATGGACCTAATGAACCGAGTCTACTGACCTTTCCTTGCCAACTTCGTGATAGTCTTCATTGACGACATACTGGTTTACTCTCGGAGCAAGGAGGAACACAGCCAACATCTACGACAGGTTTTGGAGACTATAAGGGCGGAAAAGTTATACGCGAAATTTTCCAAGTGCGAATTCTGGATCTGCAGAGTGGACTTTCTGGGACACGTGATCAGTGAAGAGGGAATACACGTGGATCCATCTAAGATCAAGGCAATTGAGGGCTGGGCAACCCCGAGAACCCCAACGAAGATCAGACAATTTTTCGGCTTCGTGGGTTATTACAAGAGGTTCATTCAGAATTTCTCGAAGATTGCCAAGCCACTCACCACTCTAACCCAGAAGGGTGTACCCTTCACCTGGGATACGAAACAAGAAGCTGCCTTCCAAACAATGAAACAAGCCCTCTGCAGTGCTCCGATGTTGTATCTTCCAGAGGGAACGGGAGATTTCATGGTATATTGCGACGTATTGAATAAAGGGTTAGGCTGTGTGCTTATGCAGCGGAGGAAGGTTATAGTCTATGCATCCAGTCAACTGAAGACTCATGAAATAAACTATACCACTCATGATCTCGAGGTAGGAGCTGTGGTCTTCGCTCTAAAGATTTAGAGGCACTACGTCTACGAGACAAAGTGCACCATTTTCACAGATCACAAAAGCCTCCAGCATATATTGAACCAGAAGGAACTAAACATGAGGCAACGGCGATGGGTCGAGCTATTGAATGACTATGAATGTGAGATCAGGTACCATCCGGGCAAGGCCACTGTGGCGGCCGATGCCCTGAGAAGAAAAGAATACTCGGACCGACGGGTAAAGACATTAACGATGACCATCCTTTCCCAATTGTCTTCGCAAATCAAGGAGGCTCAACTAGAATCCTTGAAGTCGAAGAACATCGCAAACGAAGCCTTGTGTGGGATGGACAAGAATCTCACAACCAAAGAGGACGGAATGTACTATCTCATGGACCGGATCTGGACCCCAAAATTCAGAGGGTTTAGAGACGTGGTCATGAATGAAGCACACAAGACATGATACTCCGTCCATCCGGGGTCTGACAAGATGTACCTGGATCTCAAACAACAATATTGGGGGCCAAATATGAAAGGAGAAATTGCTACCTACCTCGGTAAGTGCCTGACTTGCGCCAAGGTGAAGGTAGTGTCACACCCCGCTAAAGCGGAAATACGGGGCGTGGCAGTACAAAGGGTCTCATAGCAAAAGTTAAAAAACAACACCAACCATAGTATTAAAAATCATTACAAATTTACAATGAGTTTGAACAACTTTTTAAAAGAGATTACAATGTATTTAAAAGTCAACACATGCAAATGCTCCTACAAGTGTTGTGTCTCTACGTGCCTCTTACTAGATGATTCCTGAAAAAGCAAGTAAAACGAGCGTCAACTACAAAAATAGTTTGTGAGTACTCACATATTTAAAAATAATATTGGTTTCATAAATCGAAATAAAAATTTTGATAAAAGTTTCCACGAATAAAAATATATTGCCAAAATAAGTAAATAAGTTTGCATAAACAAAGTTCGTTGTCATCATGAGAGATAAAGTATGTTGCTCAAATGAGATGCAATGTTCATATTCTCATGGGAAATAAAGTTCGTTACTAAAACGAGTAAACAAGTTTCATTGCTAAAATGAGTATATAAGTTTCGTTGATAAAATGAGTATACAAGTTTCGTTACTAAAATACGATATAAGATTCGTATATGCTTCAAGTTTCCATTCATGAGTTCACAACTCAAGCCTAATGACCGTTCCTGCCCCCATTCCATCATGTCCATGGTTCCCATGATGTCAGTTCATGGAAATATGCACTCGCGGTTCCGGGCGAGTGGGGGCTGTCGACCCCACATAGCGCTATCCATAAGACTATCGGCTCAAATATGAGTTAATAGGTTGTATCGGTTCTCCGGGGACTTAATCGTACAAGTTCATAACACCAAATTCATAGTACAAGTTCATAATACAAGGTTCATACAACAAAGTTCATATCATATAGTTCATAGCACAAGTTCATAAAATAATGTTCATAGAAATTGTAGCATGCTTTCCACCCCAAAACATTAAAAACGTAAAATATAGGCTATGAATACTCACAATATGCAAAATATAGCAACCAAGTTTATACGAGTCAAATAAATACAATGAACATAGATAGTTTAAGACATGCTTTCCCACCCCCAAAACATTTAAAAGAAACCGAAAATAGGGGAGTCGTGAATACTCACAATACATTGAGATGATGCTATTGGTGCCTTGAACTACGTTCCACGTGTACCACTCCCGATTCCTACAATAATGGTATTCGCTAGTGAGTCTCTAATCGAAATCTAACACTAGTATACTTACTACTACAATAGAATTATGCCAATATTGTGTCAAAATTTAATAATGATAAGTTACAAAATTTTTTCTGTGAAAATTAAATTTCAATGAATCAATTGTTATATAACAATTTAAGTGGAAAATTATCATTATTGAAATGTTAATATTTAACATTTTAAGAAGTGTTCTAATGATTAAATATTCAAAAACTAAATCAATTTAGTTCTAAATTTCCCAAACTTTGTATTTCAGTTTTAATTGAAGTCAAAGACCTTAAGATAAATTTTCTTGAATTTTTGATTTGTCTAACTATTTTTCACCATTTAATTCCTTGAATAATCATAAAATCATGGAAAAATAGTAAATTATCATGAAAAATTCTTATAATTTTTGTGTAACTGTTTTACAGTGTACATAATCTGGGAAAATTATTAATATGTGTTTTCAAAAAGTTTAACACAATTTTTATGATTTTTGTACATTTAAGTGTATTAAATCTTGGGAAAATAGAAGAAAAATAGCATACAGAAGATAAAAATCATCAAAAATTTTATTTATCATCCTAACATATGATAAGAGTTTCTGGTAAATTTTTATTAATTTTGGATGAGTAAAACTATTTTTCCTGTTTTTAATCCATTATAAACACAAAAATCATGGAAAAATAGATATACATTTTGACAAATTCCCAAAATATTTTTCTGAGTCTTAAATACAGGGTACAAGCTGCGAAAAATAATAAATAATATTTTCACATTCCCTAAAGTGGTTTTATGATTTATTAGAGCTAAATAAAAAGAAAATTAAAAACCATACTAAACAGTAACAAAAGTCATTGAAACTTCATGGGGAATGTTTATTAACTTAAAGAATCATCCAAGAATTTTTCCAGAACTTATTTACTAGTGTAAGTATTTTATATGATTTAAAACTCTATTTTCTTATTATTTTCATATAAAAATAAAGAAAATATATATTGAGCTGATAATTTCCAGAATGCATCTTCATACAATTTAATAACAATGAAAAATTGTTTTTTTATTTTTGATGTTGAAAACCATGCCTAAAGGCTCAATAAATTATAGAGAAAACTTGGTTCTTGTGATTTATGTAAAGATTATTGATGTTACTTTGAGAATTTTTGCAACATGTTACAAAGACTTTTGAATCAAGATATTTTTGTACCTATTATACATGATATTAAAAGTTCAAAATAATTTTTGAATGACTTTTAGTGATGAATAAGTCCTTTGAACATGCAACACAAAACAAATGTTCATAAGGAAAGTGCTGTTTAAGCAACAGTTTTGTAAAAATTGGTAAAAATCGAAATTTTGGAATTTTCCAGTGAGGTCAGATGGGTTTGAAAGCTAACTCAAAATATTATATTTCAGAAAACGAATCACGAATTTTGGTTAAGAAATGAGTGAGATATGGCAGTTTAAAGTCAGGTAAAGAAATCTGGCATATTGCATGCATGATGATTGGTTAGAAAAGTGAGTTTTCATCATTTCCTTGAGTAAATCTTTTGGAGTATTTTAAATATATCATGATAAACTCATATTTTAGTCATGTTTCCAGAGATCAAAAGATTAAAACTTATCAAAATGTATACATGCATTTATGAACAAAATTTTGTTTTGTAAAAACTCTTAACTTGAGTTTGATGTTTTAGTCCTTAAAATCGATTTTTGCACTAAGATCATGAACATGCAACCTTGTTTATCATACATGCATGGTGTTAAAACACATCCATGATGTTCTAAAAACCATTTTAACAAAAAAGAAAACAAGTTTGAAGAAGATGAAGAAGGAGAAAGTGTAAGAATTTCGCCCCGAAATTCAATTCGTGACGTATTCTATTAGAACGCAGTTGAATACAATTATATAGCTGGAGAGGTGGTGACTTGCAGTGTTCTTTGATTATTCAGGGTTTATTTCCTCAAAGGAAGAACCCAATTCTTTAGCTATAGTCAAATTAATGTTTCCTTAATTTGAGTTCTACAATTTAGATTGCGAGAAATTAGGATCATGGAAATCATGATCCAAACATGGCGACCTAGTCGAAAAAGATCATCTAGTTAGATATTATCTGAATTAAGAGAGCTATAAGTTTTGCTGAAGCACTAACTGCACTGAGCGTTAAATCCGCATTGATCCTTAAGTCGCGTTCTAAATTAGCACTAAGTGTAAATTCGCCATCTAATAAAGAAGGGATTAAGAACAATTTATTCACTTCCGGGTTGGCTACTAAATATGGAAAATATATATAATCTGAAATAAGAAGGGGTAGCACGAATGAAAAAGAAGCGATCAAGGGTAAGTTCCTAAAGATACGCACTACGGGTAAGCAACGAAGTTTTGGTACCTCTCGAATGTAAAGGCTATTTAAGTGTCGTCTATAAAATAAGTTACGAAACGATCGAGGATTTCCGAAGCAATATTTACTACCACAGTTACTCTTACAATAATAAAACCTTATTCGAAAAATAAATATATTTAGAGAGTCATTTTTGCAAATGGAGGCGATGAAAGTTTATGAGAAATTAAATCACATTGTGTAGATAGCATTTTAAGTGCTTAGAAGTGATAAAAATCTCACTATTATCAAAATGTGTGTTTAGAAATGATAATTAATCTCACTATTATGAAAATGTGTAATAATTCCAAGATAGTGAAGATACATGTGTGGCGATCCAACAAAGTAGTAAAATAGTATAGAGATTAATTAAGGTCAAAGGTTTAAGTTGTCATTAAAGGAATTTGTATAGAAATATTTGTATTAAACTTTTGAGAAATTGTCCAATTGTCTAAGTCAGGACAAATTCAAGTTTACGAGGAGTCAGAATACTTATGAAAACAAGTTTGAGAGTTTAGGAACTCACTGAAAACTGCAAAGTAAAATACTATTTTAAGAAAGGTGTAAAAATGTTAATCTTTGAAAATAGTGCATTCATAGTTTAGTGTTTCTACAAAAACAATCATTTAGAGAATAGATAATCGTAAAATTCAAAACTTTTGATGTATTTAAAGAAAAGAAGAAACATAAGGATACATATCCTCCACATATATTTTTCGGATATAGAAAAATTATAAGCATAAAGGTATTCATTTTGTGTATTACTTATAACGAAAAATACAATGAAACTTTCATTTTAAATCAAGTTTCCAAATTTAGAATGAAAGAGCAAATGTAAATAAGGATTACTTGTTTATTGTAGATTTCAAAATAAAAACAAGATGTATATGGAAAAAGGCATAATTGAATATATCAAAGTTGACTAAATCAAAAGTATGCCTTACGACTATATACGTATTAATCGCTCAAAACGAAAGGGTAGACTTCTAGTCTTTATGTATACGAACATGATACTAGGAGAAGCAAAATAGACAGAAACAAAGTTAGACAATGTATTATGTTACTATTATGGGCGTGCGAGATCTAAAATCAAAAAGAGAGCGAGAAATCAAGTTCGGGGGAAAGAAAAAGGAAAGTAGCGGCGACAATGATTGTTATTGTTAAAATTATAGGAACAATACATATAGGTAGACTTAAAACCAGGTTCATATATATTTCAAACTTAAATATTTGATGTATGTTGATGATTAAATAGACATGTGGGAGTTTTAAAGTGTTTCCTAAATATTTATGAGTTATCTATTAAGTTAAACTCCATTTGTGAATAAGAAGAAACACTAAAACTTGTAATCGAAAAATCTAACAACTTTGACCTTTTAGACTGAAGTTCAACCGTAGTTAAAACGGATAAGGTAAAGAATCAATATATTTAGAAGAGTAATTATACATTGTTGAGAGTGAATCACTAGAAATTTAACATTGAACACTATGTTTTGCAATGCATTAAACATCTAGAAACTTTATAGATTATATAAATAATTTGTAATAAAATATACAAATATGGTAAGTTTTAAAATGTAGGCATTAGTGATGTCTTGTAAAAAAAATTCTGAAGTGAAAGGTTGTAAAAATACCATGTTGGGTTTCAAGAAAACACATTTAAGTAAAGTACAATGCCTAAATGAGAAAGTGGCCAAAAGAGCCAAAACAAAACTGGTTCGAAAGATCCGATGAAACTTATTCATATAATATGAACTTCAATGTCATATGTTTAAGTTTTCTAGCATAGCGTTTAAACACTTTTATAAAAGAAAATGTTTCTATGTTTTTCGAAAACATGTCAAAATGGTAAGCAAGGTTGAAAATGGTTTATATGCCCTTAAAAGCACATCTATCCATTGAAATGGATTTGAAATAGCAATGTTAAAACCAATATTGGTTAAATTGAGTTTTGAAGAAAGGTGTTAAGTTAAAGCAAGTTGTCAAAAGATTTTTAGCGAGAATATGGATTACACTGTTGGGAAATGTCTACTAAGTTGAATGAAGTGGTTATAAAATATTTTATTGATAATAAATAAAATCGATGAAGCAAAATAACTTTTCGATGGAAGATTAAGAAGTAAGGAATAAGTATGTTAGTGTAGCTGATCGTACCTAAATACTAAGGTGAGTACAAGGCGAGTATAAGGCGAGTGTAAGGCGAGTACCGATGTCTTTTTCCCCAAGATAAAGGACAAAAAGAATTGTTTGAAAAACGTTTTATGGCATCAATGCAGTTTACGACCTTTTATAGAGGTCAAAGGGGCATCCTATGTTATGTTTTAAGCTCAAGGTGGAAACAACGTAAAGCTAAATCATAGCATAGTAATAAGGTCTCACATATGGGTTAAACCTCCGTGTCTCCTCGTGAGTCGAATCCGGAATGCCCGCCAATGGTATCCAAGTGATTACTTAGTGGCGACTCATCTACCTCCTTATGCGATGCTCCAATTATCATTCGTGTCGGTATCGAAACGCTTTTTCCTAGTTGTAACTCTAGTAAGAAGACGATGAAGTGGTATCGAGGAATAATTGATATAGGTTTCGACTTAAGATTATTAGTAGTGTGTATCTAGCTGCTAACCTTATATCTAAAGTCGAAATCTACCGAGGAATACTCATTCTCAGTACTAAGTGCATTGCTCCTAGAGTGGCAAGTGATATAACCTAAGTGGTTAACCTAGCACTTGATAAGGGATAAAAATATTTCTGAATAAAGGCATTGTTATAAAAGTGCACTTAGTTTCTAAGTGTATCTAGATGAATGCCTATAATATGCAATGCCCGTACGCACACCAAAAAAATTTTTGTTTTTCAAAAGTTTAAGTTGAAAATTGTTTTGAACATAATTCTACTATAACCATTCCAGCCTCACATTAACTTTTCTTAATTAAGCATAATTGGCCAGGGTATACTTAATTAAAGTCCAATAATGCGTACTCGAATGAGTTATACCATTAGTATGTTCAGTATTTAAAAAAAAACGTTTAGAAAATTTTTGGCTATAGTTGTTGTTCTCCAAAGGAAAACCGGTATTCTCTATAACCTTCGGCTCTGATACCATTTCTGTCACACCCCGCTAAAGCGGAAATACGGGGCGTGGCAGTACAAAGGGTCTCATAGCAAAAGTTAAAAGACAACACCAACCATAGTATTAAAAATCATTACAAATTTACAATGAGTTTGAACAACTTTTTAAAAGAGATTACAATGTATTTAAAAGTCAACACATGCAAATGCTCCTACAAGTGTTGTGTCTCTACGTGCCTCTTACTAGATGATTCCTGAAAAAGCATGTAAAACGAGCGTCAACTACAAAAATAGTTGGTGAGTACTCACATATTTTAAAATAATATTGGTTTCATAAATCGAAATAAAAATTTTGATAAAAGTTTCCACGAATAAAAATATATTGCCAAAATAAGTAAATAAGTTTGCATAAACAAAGTTCGTTGTCATCATGAGAGATAAA
The DNA here is from genome assembly GCF_052849685.1 of Lactuca virosa. Taxonomy (NCBI): domain Eukaryota; kingdom Viridiplantae; phylum Streptophyta; class Magnoliopsida; order Asterales; family Asteraceae; genus Lactuca; species Lactuca virosa. Next base: position 322,364,229 of record NC_136428.1, read on the forward strand.
GTATGTTGCTCAAATGAGATGCAATGTTCATATTCTCATGAGAAATAAAGTTCGTTACTAAAACGAGTAAACAAGTTTCATTGCTAAAATGAGTATATAAGTTTCGTTGATAAAATGAGTATACAAGTTTCGTTACTAAAATACGATACACGATTCGTATATGCATCAAGTTTCCATTCATGAGTTCACAACCCAAGCCTAATGACCGTTCCTGCCCTCATTCCATCATGTCCATGGTTCCCATGATGTCAGTTCATGGAAATATGCACTCGCGGTTCCGGGCGAGTGGGGGCTGTCGACCCCAAATAGCGCTATCCATAAGACCATCGGCTCAAATATGATTTAATAGGTTGTATCGGTTCACCGGGGACTTAATCGTACAAGTTCATAACACCAAATTCATAGTACAAGTTCATAATACAAGGTTCATACAACAAAGTTCATATCATATAGTTCATAGCACAAGTTCATAAAATAATGTTCATAGAAATTGTAGCATGCTTTCCACCCCAAAACATTAAAAACGTAAAATATGGGCTATGAATACTCACAATATGCAAAATATAGCAACCAAGTTTATACGAGTCAAATAAATACAATGAACATAGATAGTTTAAGACATGCTTTCCCACCCCCAAAACATCTAAAAGAAACCGAAAATAGGGGAGTCGTGAATACTCACAATACATTGAGATGATGCTATTGGTGCCTTGAACTACGTTCCACGTGTACCACTCCCGATTCCTACAATAATGGTATTTGCTAGTGAGTCTCTAATCGAAATCTAACACTAGTATACTTACTACTACAATAGAATTATGCCAATATTGTTTCAAAATTTAATAATGATAAGTTACAAAAAATTTTCTGTGAAAATTAAATTTCAATGAAACAATTGTTATATAACAATTTAAGTGGAAAATTATCATTATTGAAATGTTTATATTTAACATTTTAAGAAGTGTTCTAATGATTAAATATTCAAAAACTAAATCAATTTAGTTCTAAATTTCCCAAACTTTGTATTTCAGTTTTAATTGAAGTCAAAGACCTTAAGATAAATTTTCTTGAATTTTTGATTTGTCTAACTATTTTTCACCATTTAATTCCTTGAATAATCATAAAATCATGGAAAAATAGTAAATTATCATGAAAAATTCTTATAATTTTTGTGTAACTGTTTTACAGTGTACATAATCTGGGAAAATTATTAATATGTGTTTTCAAAAAGTTTAACACAATTTTTATGATTTTTGTACATTTAAGTGTATTAAATCTTGGGAAAATAGAAGAAAAATAGCATACAGAAGATAAAAATCATCAAAATTTTTATTTATCATCCTAACATATGATAAGAGTTTCTGGTAAATTTTTATTAATTTTGGATGAGTAAAACTATTTTTCCTGTTTTTAATCCATTATAAACACAAAAATCATGGAAAAATAGATATACATTTTGACAAATTCCCAAAATATTTTTCTGAGTCTTAAATACAGGGTACAAGCTGCGAAAAATACGAAATAATATTTTCACATTCGCTAAAGTGGTTTTATGATTTATTAGATCTAAATAAAAAGAAAATTAAAAACCATACTAAACAGTAACAAAAGTCATTGAAACATCATGGGGAATGTTTATTAACTTAAAGGATCATCCAAGAATTTTTCCAGAACTTATTTACTAGTGTAAGTATTTTATATGATTTAACACTCTATTTTCTGATTATTTTCATATAAAAATAAAGAAACTATATATTGAGCTGAAAATTTCAAGAATGCATCTTCATACAATTTAATAACAATGAAAAACTGTTTTCTTATTTTTGATGTTGAAAACCATGCCTAAAGGCTCAATAAATTATAGAGAAAACTTGGTTCTTGTGATTTATGTAAAGATTATTGATGTTACTTTGAGAATTTTTGCAACATGTTACAAAGACTTTTGAATCAAGATCTTTTTGTACCTATTATACATGATATTAAAAGTTCAAAATAATTTTTGAATGACTTTTAGTGATGAATAAGTCCTTTGAACATGCAACACAAAACAAATGTTCATACGGAAAGTGCTGTTTGAGCAACAGTTTTTTAAAAATTGGTAAAAATCGAAATATTTGAATTTTCCAGTGAGGTCAGATGGGTTTGAAAGCTAACTCAAAATATTATATTTCAGAAAAAGAATCACGAATTTTGGTTAAGAAATGAGTGAGATATGGCAGTTTAAAGTCAGGTAAAGAAATCTGGCAGATTGCATGCATGATGATTGGTTACAAAAGTGAGTTTTCATCATTTCCTTGAGTAAATCTTTTGAAGTATTTTAAATATATCATGATAAACTCATATTTTAGTCATGTTTCCAGAGATCAAAAGATTAAAACTTATCAAAATGTATACATGCATTTATGAACAAAATTTTGTTTCTAAAAACTCTTAACTTGAGTTTGATGTTTTAGTCCTTAAAATCGATTTTTCCACTAAGATCATGAACATGCAACCTTGTTTATCATATATGCATGGTGTTAAAACACATCCATGATGTTCTAAAAACCATTTTAACAAAAAAGAAAACAAGTTTGAAGAAGATGAAGAAGGAGAAAGTGTAAGAAAAATAGCAAAACTTGAAGGAATAGTGAAGTAGAAATCGATTTTACCTTCAAGAACACCACAAGATGATGAAGATTTCGAGTTTGAGGAGTATTCTTGGGTTTGTTTTCTGGAAAATTTCGTGGTTCTTAGAGGGAGGAAGAGAGAATGGAGTGGTGTTTGGAGAAAAAATTAGAGAGAAGGTAGAGAGAGTTTTCTAGAGAGAGAAAGAAGAGAGATGTGTGTGTGTTGGAGAATGAGAGTGTGAGAGAGAGATATGGGGAGAGAGGGATCCGAATTTTTTAGTATAATACCCCTTTCTCATTCATTTTCTTTTATAAAATTTAAGTTCTTTTATAAAATATCTCAATTTTTATATAAAATGTGCACTAAAATCAAGTTTTTATTCATAAAACCTTGATTTTTGATTTATAAATTAAGGGTAAATGTTAATGAGTTAAATTTTATTTTCCTTGAATGAATTTTTATAATTTTAATTATTATAAGTTCATATTATGAGGTTCATAACTATGTTTATAGAATTCTTGATGTCAAATTTTATAAAATTTAGGTTTTAGGATTTTTAGGGTTTTGAGAATTAATAAATCTTTAGATATCAAAATCAATAGAATCTTTGAGACTTCAATTTATCTTATGGTATTATAACTCTTTTATAGTTATAAATAATATTTCTAACTTATTTTATCGGTTTATTGGCATTCTATGTAGTGGTTTCGAGATTCAAACGAAATTGAGGAAATCAAGTATACTAGTCCTAGTTTTCAACTCTGACTTAAGTTTCTATGAGGCTCCAACCTAATTTCTACTGCTAGGTCAAGTGCATAATGTGTGTATATGATTCATGAAAAGGTGTTTGAGTCAAAGAGTGACCCAAATATGGATAGTCACTACAGTTAAGTAGTAGTAGAATTCACATATCAATTTGAAATCTAAGTACACTATCATCCGATCCTACTTGTTTCCAAGTTTCTAGTAGGTTATAACTTAGCTTCTAGTTACTAAGTCTATTTTGTGTCGTGCCTATATGTGCAACTAAGTTTATTCAAATCTAGAACCGACTCGAATTTTGACGGTTGTTACAGGTAGAATATCAAATGCTTTCGGGACTCCTTCAACAACCGGAGATGCCTGAGTGGAAATAGGATGGAATCACAATGGATTTTATAACCAAATTGCCCAAGATGACAGACGGATTGGATGCCATCTAGGTGATTGTCAATCGGTTAACCAAATCCACCCATTTCCTGCCAATTAACGAAACGTATAAAATGGAGAAGCTGATCCGGATCTACATAAAGGAGGTTGTGAGACTACATGGAGTGCCAGTATCTATTATCTCGGACAGAGATAGTAGGTTTACCTCCTGGTTTTGGCAATCTCTATAGAGGTCGTTGGGAACTCGACTCGACATGAGCACCGCCTACCATCCCAGACAGATAGGCAAAGTGAGAGGACCATCCACACCTTTGAAGATATGCCCCGAGCCTGTGTGATAGACTTCGACAAGACATAGGATACCCATTTTCCCCTAATCGAGTTCTCGTACAACAATAGTTATCACAAAAGCATCAAGGTAGCTCCTTTTGTGGACCTTTTTGGTCGAAAATGCTAATCACCTATCTGTTGGGCGGAAGTAGGAGACACACAATTGGCAAGAGGGCAGGTACCAAACAACACTCTCACTAGGCCCGATATTATCAGGGAAATGACTAAGAAGATTGTTCAGATCAGGGAACGACTCCAGGCATCTCGAGACCGACAGAAGAGCTATGCTGTCAGACGACGAAAGCCCCTAGAATTCCAAGTCGGTGATCACGTTCTACTCAAGGTCTCTCCATGGAAAGGGATGATACGCTTTGGAAGGCGGGGAAAATTGAATCCAAGATACATCGGGCCATTCGAAATCCTTGCTAGGATTGACCCGGTGTCTTACAAGCTGCAGCTACCACCAGAGCTCAGTAACGTACACCCTGTCTTTCATGTTTCAAACCTAAAGAAATGCTTATTTGATGAGACCCTCGTTGTTCCGCTTGATGAAATTGAAGTGAATGAAAATCTCCATTTCATTGTGGAGCCAATTGAAATCATGGATAGAGAAGTGAAGCGAACCAAACAAAGCCACATTGCCATTGTGAAGGTCCGATGGAGCGCCAAGCGAGGACCAGAGTTCACCTCGGAACACGAAGATCAGATGATGCAAAAGTACTCCCATCTTTTCCCTAGTTCTTGAAGGCTACTCCAGAACAAATTTCGGGACGAAATTCCCTCTAACGGGGGGATGATGTCACAACTAGAAAATTAGGGTTAAGATGTTGATCCTTGTACAAGACAATTTACTCTATGTAACCTTGAAACATTACATTGGGTGAAATTCAAACTTCAATGCTATTAAGTTCATACGTTCATACATTGGGATTCAAGCCAAAACAACCTCATGCAAGTCCAAAACTCGATCCAATAAGCTAAGTCCAACTCAATTTGGGCCCTAGCCCAAGAATTCTCGGCCGAAAACCCTTATTGGACCAAGACTTCTTTATTGGGCCCTATTGGGTCGATAACTTCTCCAACTGGTCTTGTTGGGCCGAAAACCGATATTTTGGCCTTAATGGGACGAAAACTTCTATTGGGTTATATATCGGAACCATCATTCTTGGGCCACCTTTTTGGGCCGAAAACCCTCTTGGGTCGGTTAGAGTATTCAAAAAAAAAAGAAAAAAGGATAGGAAATTACCAAGACACCTCATGTTTAACTAACATGTAACAAAGCCATTGTCCACTAACCATCCATACACCTCCCATCACCTTTAGCAGAAGTCAACCCCTACTCCCCCCCCCCCTCCCTCTTTCTCAATACTCGGCCGCAAACCCCATCCCTCCAACACACTTCAAACATTTTCCTCTCTAAGTCTCAATAACAATCTCCATTCTTCTCTCAAAAATCTCAAGTTAATCACTGCAAAAATTGGATTCTAGGCTTCTTGGTAAGTTCTATGTTAAACTCAAAGTGTTTGTTTCATGTTTATGCCAAGATCATTCCACTTACACTCTCATTTTCGTGTATATGACCCCTAGAACACCACCATTTCGAGAATCTCACCAAGAACACAAGCTAGGATCGAAATTCCTTCTTCTTCTTCTACATCTCGAAAATCCTCAAGGTGAGCTTCATACCCCATTATTTTCATGTTTATCACTCTTGGGGAGGGGGGGAATACAAGTCAAATTTTGTTTGAATCATTGAATCTTTGCATGAACTTGTGGATTTTTGTAATTATTTGTGTTGAAATGTTGAATGTTCATGCTAACACACTATAAAATTCGATATTTACAAACCTCCTGAGGCTAGGGTAAATCTATCTCTTGGGAAGTTCATAGATCATGGTTATTTGTTAAAGATGAAACAAGTCACCATTAAAAAGGTCCTTATACTTGTTGAAAATCATAAAATATATGGTAATAAAATTTTTGTACTAGAAAGTCTTGTAGTTATGCTTGTTCATTTAAAAGGGTAAAAATATGGGTTACACTAAAAAATGGTTAACTTTTGGTTATATGAAATTTTAACCTTTATTTTTACACAAATAATGGAATATGATCAATTTCAAGATTTCTATAAATATTCTTGTAAAAATCATGACATGCTAGAGTCACACCAAGATAGTATATTTTGTGTTATAAATTTTTTAAACTAAATTTGGTGTGCAAGACTAACTACAAAACTTTGTTGTTTTACTCAAAACTATTTTTGTTACTAAAATAGTCGTAATATGTTGTCACATTTTAATAGTTTGAATACTTAAAGGATTATACTATTTACACAACCTATATTACAATTAGACGAATTCATTAATGATAATTTATAAAAAGCGTTATAAATAATTGAACTAAAACGGTATACAAACCAAAAGTTTTACGACAAAAAATTTCGCATAAACCTGTTAAGGCACTTGTGAGACTCTCCTTCGTCGTACCTACCTAGCGTACACCGTAAGTCCTGTAGTTATAACCAGAGTCTCCTAGAGGGAGAGCGAGGTAATTGTGTATAGATCTATACGGGGTTGACACCCCCACACCTGAGTTGTTCGCTAAAGCTAGACTAGGCCAGTCTAGGGTGACAAATATCTTACCGAAACCGGCGCCTGAAGAACATAACCGACGCCTGAAGAACGTCATGACAGGCATTTTAGTCGTATCAAGCATGGTTGTAACGACTCACATAGGGATTAACAATGATATTTTGGATTTACGTAATTATACACTTCACTGGTTTTATAAAATATAAAACTATGCTCCACTTTTGTACTTTACTATCACCACTCCAGTCTTAGGGTTTTAAGACTACCGTTTTTCTTACATCGAAAAAATATTGGATTGTATGGGAATACAAACTCTTTTTACTTACAAAAAAAAAGAAAAAAAGGATGTGCATGCATTTATTCACAGTTTTAGAACGAGACTACAAACCATATTTTTACAGGAAATATCATATTTTCTGGAGTTTTACAAATTATTACAATCAATGATGTTACAAAGCTTTTTATACAAATATGTTTATGAACTCACCAACTTTTTAGTTGATGCTTTTCAAAATGACTTGTATTCTCAGGGACTCAGTGAGCAGGTATTTCGGGCTATGGATTTTGGATATTTACTACCTTTTGGAACATCATATTTGTCGTCACTTTTGTGTAAATTTGTGAACAAATACAACCTGTAAACAATGTATGTTGGTATATTTAATGTATGATGTTGGGTACTATGTTTTCAATTATATTCAATTGTGATGATACAATAAAATGAAGTCATCCGCCCCGGACGTTTCCACCGTCCTAGTTCGGGGGTGTGACAATATTATTCTTATAATATATTAATAAATCATAATAAACCTCTTTCTCCGTAATTCATCCTATCAAAATGCTATGGTGAAGGCAACCCAAAAGGACCATGCTACTATCGGGTCAAGTACATACCAATTATGGTTATGGGCTTACACCTAATCGAACAATTTCCGCCAGCAGGTCCCATCACTCAGCTCCAAGATTTTCTACCAATACGACTAGGTTGGCCATGTGAAGGCCAGTTGCCCCTCGCTTACTGCTAGGCCGGTGCAGGCTCCAATGCCGGCTACGTTAAGGATCACATATGAGAGTCAGGGCAGGGTGGAGACCGCGAGGGCTCGAGACCATGATTTCTAGCTCACTGCCGTGGAGGCCAGAGTAGCTCCAGATGTTGTGGTTGGTATGTTTCTATCCATTATTTTGTTGATTATGTTTTGTGTTATGCTTATGTATGTTCCTCTGTTAGGTACGTTCCTAGTGAACTCTCTGCCTACTCTTGTGTTGTTTGACTTGGGTGCGATTCGGTCCTTTGTGTCTCGATCTTTCAGCAGGGAGTGTGATATGCCTATTGGGGAGTTAGATTGTATGTTGCGAGTTTCTATCACCAACGAACACGAGGTTTCTGCATCTGCGGTATATCAGGATTGTGTGCTAGAGATCTTTGGGGGGCCTTATCAAATTGATTTGATTCTGATTCCTATAGGAGATGTGAGGGCCAGTGGGTGGTAGTTCGAACCCCAAGTGGAGGAGAACTGGTTATTTATGGAGAGGGTGACAGGGTCGGTTCATGGTTTTGTTCGGAAGCCAGGGTTCGTCAGTATATTTAGCACATGTGTACAGGTTATTTGGCTTATGTGGTTGACACGCAAGTTGGGAATTAGATTTCATTTTCACAGGTTCCAGTGGTCAGGGAGTTTGATGATGTATTCCCGGAGGAGTTGTCCGGTGTGCCTCCCGAGAGGCAGGTCGATTTCAGGATTGATCTTGTGCCAGGTGCGTCCTCGATAGCCAAGGCACCATACCGCTTGGCACCGCCAGAGATGCAGGAGTTTTCATCTCAGCTGCAGGAGCTGTAATGTAAGCAGTTTATTAGACCGAGCAATTCTTTGTGGGGAGCGCTGATATTGTTCATTAAGAAGAAGGATTATTCACACCAGATGTGGATTGATTACAGGGAGTTGAATTAGTTGACGGTGAAGAACCATTATCCCCTCCCAAGGGTTGATGACCTCTTTGATCAGTTGTAGGCTGCATCTTAGTTCTCCAAGATATATTTGAGGTCTAGATATCATAAGGTTAGAGTGAGATAGGAAGACGTGGAGAAGACCGCGTTCCGAACTCGATACAGCCATTACGAGTTGGTGGTGATGCCATTTGGGCTCACCAACGCGCCTACCATATTTATTGATTGGATGAATTGGGTATGCAGGCTGATGCTCGACTGATCTGTTATTGTGTTAATTGATGATATCTTGGTGTATTACAAAACTAGAGAGCAACATGAGGAGCATCTGTGACAACCCGAAATTTTCATTTTATATAAACTCCACAGTCAAGCACATCAAATAATAGTCAAATTCATCCCAATACATTTTTGGCCGGTTTTAAGTTCGTTTGGGTGTTTTATTTTAATTTTCGTCAAACGAACAAATAAATGGAAGTATCCGTTAGGAGTGTTGTGTAACAAATAAACAATTAACACCTTAACTAGGTGTTTACGGCCAAACAAGAGGAGTTTGGGCCGTAAACTCCCTTTGACCATGAACTCATGCATATAGCATGAGTTTACCCTTCATTCTTTCACTTCTCACTTCCTAACTCAAGAACACCCATTTTTTCTCTCAACTATCATAGAATCATCTTCCAAATCTTCCAAAAATATAAGTGTTTCTTCACTTGTTTTGTTATTATGACATATTATCTAGTGTTTGTACATCATTTCATCCATGAATTCTTCATTTTTACTTAGATCTTCAAGTGTTCTTCAAAACACCAAGAACACCAAGAACACACACTAGTGTTTTTGGCCCTTAAACACTCTTACAAGCTTCCTATAAGTAAGTACACTCCTCCTAGCTAGTTACTTGCTTAGTATACTTGTTAAATCATGGAAGAACACCAAGAAACCCTCAAGAATACATGGGTTTACGGTCAAGGGATATCCTTGAACCGTAAACACCATCTAGTGGTGTTTAAGTGCCACTAACACCTTCTAGGGCTTGGATATTGGACTAGAACCTCGCATGCATGAGCTAGAAACACCAAAACATGAAATGGTTGGGTAACCATGAGTTTACGGTCATAAACTCATGGGTTTATGACCGTAAACACATGTGTTTACGACCGTAAACTCCCAAGGGTGGTCCAAGGACCGTAAACTCCAATGATGAGCCATTTTGAGCCCTAAACCCTTCCTAAGCCTATGACTCAAACCTAGAACAGTACCTTGAGGCGTATAAGACCTTAAATCACTCAAATGTGCCAATTACCATGAGTTTACGGTGGTAAAATCATGGGGGAAATGGTCCAGAAACCGTAAACACATATAGGGCTACCAAATGAGAAGTAAACTCCAATGTGAGGCCATACTCTCCTTAGATGCAACCCTTTAGCACTCCTAGCACTCAAAACAAAGTGTTTCCATGTATTAGGAGGTCTTAATTTACTTAATTAGTTATTAAATGACTAATTAGATACATAAATGTATCATTACATGTTCAATAGGATCCGTGTGTGTGTTCAAGTCCTCACTTGACACTTAGCATCCTATACCATCCGTTCATCCGAATCACCCACTACAGGTGAGTTCATACCCCTTAATCAACCTTTGAAATGATTTTAAATGCTTTTATGGGGGGGAATACAAGTTGAACTGACAAGTTATTATATCAATCACATGTGATTAATAACCGTCAGGCAAATAGATTTTTGCATGTTAAACTGCTTTATTCAGCTAAAGGTTTTCAAATCTTGTTTTCAAGTCTCTTTTAAAATACAAAAACCTCTTTTTAATTTACTAAACTTTTATCAAAGCCTTTTCAACTTATACTCTTGTTAGATTCATGTCTATATAGATATAGTTATATAAGTAGGGTTTGAAGGACTTAGGACTGATAGCCCGCTTTATTTCCTGTTCCTTGTTTGGTTGTGGACTTAGAGCATCCAGTTATCTGTCCGAGTGTCGTTGAAGTCCTAGTTATATATTATGTATATCTGGTTATATATTAAAACTCTTACTCCAGTTCAACACCTTTGGGTAGCAAAGGTACCTAGATAACCTCTCAAGTAAACTATAATAGGTATAGTTTAGAAACCAACTATAACTTTCATGAAGGAGAACTTAGTTATATCTATATTTTAAAAACTTGTACTTTTAGTAAAAAGAAAGGTATATAGAAATCAAAACACGAGATACATCCTCATGACGCGGATTCCACCGTTGTCGAGTGGTAACCAGAGTCTCCTGGAGGGAGAGCGGGCATTGTGTGTATAGATCTATATGGGACAGACCATCCCACATCCTGACTGCTAGCTACAGTCCCGACCGACCAATCCAAGGGGTGACAAATGTCACATTCATTTCGACGCCAGCAGGTCGTCGTGTTTACATCCGTCAATCAGTATGGTTACGAGTATCTTTACATTTACCTTATAATTCATGGCTTTAAGGTAATAAGTGTTATCACGGTATTTTTCTACATATAAAACCCTCATAATATATTTTCCTAGTTATACACTAGGCCACATTTTAAACCTTTAAACTAACCTATTTAGGATTAAAGGCTATTCTAGACTCTCCGAGGTGTATTGTTCATTTAATACCACCTGGAGTCTGCATTTCATTCATTTAGACTCTCCGAGGTGTATTGTTCATTTATACTACATGGAGTCTGTATTTTATTTCTTTATAAACGGCAACATCATTGTTGAAGTAAAGCATTATTATCCCTATTACTTTTGCTTGTGATCTTCTCACATATTCATTAAAGTATAAACTATATTTTGATAATGGTGAGATACTTTTGAGGGAAAATACTCCTTAAAACATAAAAAGTCGAGTTTTGGTAGAAAGCTACTTTTATTAGAAAATATAGGATTTTATGAGGGAAATTGTAATACTATGTAAACTTTAATCACCATCCTTTAATGAGATTATTTTGATGAACAACGTGTATTTATATCAATGTCATTAAAATACTTATGAACTCACCAACATTAAAATGCTGATACTCTCTTTCAAAATAACTTGTATTCTCAGGTCGTTAGTAGACAGGTACACTCCGGGAGTTTTTGTGAAGACAGCCTTGTACCGAGCTGCATCTTATGTTATCTTCTATATTTACTTTTGATGTTGTTGCTAAATGTAACCTATGTAAAAATTATTACTATTAATGTAATGGTTGTTGTACTTGATTTACTATACTGCATATGTTGTGATACTTGACATGACGTCCTCCACCCCAGAACGTTTCCGCCGTTCCGGTTTTGGGGTGTGACAGATTGGTATTAGAGCATTGTTTATAGTGAGCTCAGTATATCAAATCATAAAAGATATACAACCTATAAATACAATGGGATAAAAAACACTCTGACCAAGAATTATAGTTTAAAATATAACCATATTTTACAAAAGTATAAGAACATCCAGAATATAAAAACCCGAACAAGTATCACAAGAAGAATAAGAATAAAAGTCTTTGGATGTTGACCATTACCGTCAAACCTGGGCAGTTATGTAATTGTAAGCTGGAATAAATATAACCTGATCAAATATATTTATTCGAGATGCGACTAACGTGTGTTTGGGAGTGATGGTAGTGTTGCAATGAATCTGAAACTTACCATGTAGGGATGCTAGAGCCAAACATAAAGTTTAAAAATACTATATGAGTATTTTATGATACTAAAAGACTAACAATAAACCCAAAAGCATGTTCAGAAGTTTTAGAATCAATCATGTAATTAAAATACTATGGGAGTATTTTAGAAACCCTAAATAACCTTGCGTGAAAACTAAAAAGACCCTTATTGATAGACCTATGATTACAGAGTGTATACTCCTAAGGTTATATATAGTGAGGATCTCATAGGCTAAGAATGTGTGGTTTCACTCTACTTCCTTTTCCTTGTTTGGATGTGGATATAGAGTAGTATCACATATTCGAAGGCCTATCAAATCTAAGTTATATATGATTTGTGTACGCTATGTAATTGCAGCAGGACTCAATATGGGTCACCCAGTAAAATGTTTTAATAATCTCTTAAGATTCTTTAGACATTCCCATTCTCACATAAACCCCTTTAGAAAACCTTATCCACTTCAGTAATCGGCAGAGGAGTCGATAAAGACCCAGAAGAGGTTCATTGAGAACATTTCCAATTAGGAAATAAATGAACGGGGACGAGACTATTGAAATCACCATGTGCCTATGCCTTTTAGGAACATCGATGAGAAATTCGCCTGAACTTCCGAGATTCCAGTCACCCATTACGAAGTGATGGCGATCAGAGTCAGAATCGGAAGTAAGGCGGAGCAGGAATTCAATATGTCTACAGGAAAAGAGAACCCTATATAAGTACCCGAAGAAAACCAACGTTTGTTTCAACCAAGGATAAAAGGTGGACAAAGGGAGACAATGCATGGAACTCAAGAAGTGTTTCTACCTCCTTAAAACGTCACGCTAATAAACCATAAAATAATACAATTTAGTGAGCTAGTGATTACACTACTGACACTATGTGATAGGCAAATCGTCTTTCCCGTCACGATTAAGGTAAATAGATTGGAATCACAAAACCTCGACTGAGAGTGTTTAGCCATAAACCTTCATGTCTTTTCTTGTGCAATCCTCGTTCCAAAGTCCTTTCGAATCTTTTCAAAGCCGGAGAGTGAACCTCTCCAGTATAAAGATAGCCCAGTTAGAACGACACCCATTTTATGGCTTTCCGATACACTTACTTCTACCCTGTTACCAGGACTCCATCATAGGGATGTAGGTTGATCCTTAGAGAACCATAGCTCAAGGCGCGGGAAAAATTTTATGCCTATTATAGTAAAGAAAGATACGTCTAGGGGTAATCATCGTTTCTCATCAACTTGTGTTCCTCATCGTGTAGGGAAAACCATGCCTCCGAGGAAACGTAACCAACCCGCTAGCAAGACACCGACTCTTCAGATCGACGAAGCTACATTCCAAGCTGCAGTTTCAGCAGCCGTAGCAGCTGTCATGGCTCACCTTAATGCTAACAACGCCAATGTTAGCAGGAGCACTATCGGGGATCCCGATCATAGCAATGGACAGCGGCAACCAACACCCGTGTGCAAAGCCACCCAAGAACTCCAACCTAATCCATCGAAAAGGAAGTTTGAGAACGAGAAGGGAAGTACCTCGACTCAAGGACCTTTCGAAGATCAACAAGCTGAGGTAATCAATACCCCTGTCAACCCGCCTGTCTCGACACCAAGAAGACCATACCTAGGAAACCTCCCCCACTGTAGCAAGTGTGACTACCATCATTTTGGAGTCTGTCGAGAACTCTTTTGTGTTAGGTGCAACATGAAGGGGCATACCGCTCGCAACTGCAGGACCCCGGTTGAGTTCATTACATCAACCACCAATATTGGGACCAGTCCAATATGCCACCTATGTGGTGAAATTGGGTACTTCAAGAGGGACTGCCCAACTGAAAGAAATGACAAGAACGCAGGAGGAGTTTAACCCTAATACCTAGGGGGAAACATCAAGGAATCCGGTAGAATTTCGGTACGCCCTCGTTAAGGCAAAAGTCGCAGCACTATAGTAAAACTTAAAAATCCATCAGGTAAAGCTATGATGGCTTAGTATATACGTTAAGGCCATTTATAATTAGGATTGATAGACCTCGAGTGAGTGATGCGGCCTTATTTCCTGTTCCTTGTCAGGTTGTGGATTTAGGGCGGAGTCGCTCAGTCAACAATCCTTTTAATCTTAATTATACACGACTAGTGTATACTAGGCGATTATAGAGAGGCCTCGTGAAAAATCCGTTCATAAAAAGTACATTATTCCACAACATCAGGACCCCTAACGTTCAGCGCTAAATCATATCGGTCCAAGTATTCGCGGTAGTAATACCATGGACGAACCCGAAGCGCTACGAACTTGTGTGCCTGTTCAGCACCTGGTCCTATCAATCTCCATTACGTATCGTGTCGATGGTAAATTTCGACACCACCGTCAGTCATGGCTCGACTTGGTTCGACCATGCGAGAATTCCTAGTGCTGTGTAAAGAGAACTTTCACCTTATCTTAAGCGTCGAATAAAATTCATTCAGCCCTAATAGAGAACCTAATGCGAACCGTCAGTCGTCTCTCTCATCCAACCTTCAGAAGTACCCAGGAGAGGGGTACCACGCGCTGTTAACCAACCCCGTTAGACTTTAAAACCTAAAGCGAAAGGCACTATAGATATTTTGGAAGACAATAACCGCCCGAGGCCTACTCAGTAGATCCCCCAGAAAGACCATTTGCACCGCACAACCAGGTTCGTGAATCAAGAGAAAGAACTCATAGGATTAACTTACTACTACTGAGTATATGCATTAGGGTGGTATATGATTTAGATCGATAAGATTTAAGATGGGTGCTTCCTCCCTACTCCCTGTTCCTTGTTTGGTTGTGGGTTTGGGGTGGGGCCACACATCTGAACATCCCTTCAATCTCAATTATATACGACTTGCATACACGGAGTAATAGTGATTGAGCCGAGTATGAGGTCTACCACGAACCTTATAATAAGACCCTTCATTCTATCCCATAGGGAAGGAGCTGAATTCAAGAGAACCATTTTGGGTTGAGCTACTAACATGACTACAAATTCGAAATTTGTTGTCATCCCGGTTAATTCTACATAGTAGCTGACACTCTCAGTTAGGAAAAAGTAACTCAAGTCGTAAGAGTCAAAGACATTGACTACGACCGTCCATTCACGCTTAAATCCGCAAATTAAGCACCTCAGCAGTGAGCCAAGAAACCTAAAAAGCTGTGACAGATTACTTTAAACTCTGAGAGGAATGGATGAAGAAATTAGAGATTCTAGGTAGCAGAATCCATTTCTATCTAGACTTAATCTAGATAGAGAAACTCAGTAACACCGGAAGAGTAGCTGCAAGGTATACTCGCACTACTCAGGCACTTCGTCCATCCAGATACAGATGAGAAGTGCCTAGGACGGTAATCGGATGAGATAGTGCCCCCCCTCATGCAAGAAAAGTCACCAGCGCCCTATAGACGATAGATCACATTCTCCAAAGTTAATATTAGAATGCTGAGAACCACATGATTACCTCCGCGACATAATACTTGAGCAAAGTAGACGGTAAGTTGCGTTAAGCTTTATAACCCAGGTGATAAGGGAAATGTGGACGCAACGCCAGTTTAGGTGTTAGTCGAAGGGTTATGCAAGAACCCGCGCTTCCTGCGAACTGGAGGGAGCAGACACAATGGAGAGTGGAGCATTTCATAGAGATTTGTTAGACTATTAGGTGTCCCAAAGAATACTATCTCTAAGGAGATAGTAGAACCACCTCCTGAAATAGTCAATCACTTCAGAAAATCTCTAAGGGCGAAGCTAGCCCCGATCAGAGACTGCTATCCACGAAACAGTGAATCAAGTGAGAGAATAATTCTCTCTGATTAGGGATCATGCTGTGAAAGCATCTATTAGACGATGATGAAAATTGAAATGTTCTAAGCATCGCCTGGTAAAACCCCCTATCATACTGACCTTGAGATATCCCGTTAGGAACACCTCGAGAGTCAGAAGTGCAGGTCCATTTTGCACTAGGTCGAGATAGATGCCACGTAACCAATAGGTTCCAGCATATAGTAAACACTTCCAATGATCCAGAAAACCTCCGAAAGCCAATCATTAGGAGATACGAATCCGAAAACAACCTGAGCCTTCTAAGAACCAATCAGGAGGACTACACTCCCAGTAAGAGAGAACTTTTGGAATTTCAAAATGGCGATCATGCCAAGTGATGATCTAACCATGGAAGTACATTATGTTCTAATTAGTGAAACGTTCTATCTTCCCAAGAACTTAGGACCATCCGAGATTCTTGATAAGAACTGGTCCAACCTCCGTCAGACCTCAACTACTTAGGGATTTCATAAATTCCACCCAAATCCACCCATGTCTCAAACTTGAAAAAGTGCTTGTCCGACGTGACTCTCGAAATCTCACTCATCGAGATCGAAAAAAATGAGAGCCCCAACTTCGTGTAGGAACCTGTAGAGATCATGGACCGAGAGGTCAAGCGAACAAAGCAAAGCCGTATCATGATAGTGAAGGTTCGCTGGAACGCCGAGCGAAGACCTGATCTCACTTGGGAGTGAGAGGACAAGATGGAACTAAAGTATCTTCATCTTTTGCTTCGCTAAACTGTAACTGCGCGTGTGCTTAAACTCTAATTTCAGGACGAAATTCCCTCTAACGGGGGGATGATGTGATAACCCGGAATTTTCATTTTATATAAACTCCGCAGTCTAGCACATCAAATAATAGTCAAATTCATCCCAGTACATTTTTGGCCGGTTTTAAGTTCCTTAGGGTGTTTTATTTTAATTTTCGTCAAACGAACAAATAAATGGAAGTATCTGTTAGGAGTGTTGTGTAAGAAATAAACAATTAACACCTTAACTAGATGTTTACGGCCAACCAAGAGGATTTTGGGTCGTAAACTCCCTTTGACCATGAACTCATGCATATAGCATGAGTTTACCCTTCATTCTTTCACTTCTCACTTCCTAACTCAAGAACACCCGATTTTTCTCTCAACTATCATAGAATCATCTTCCAAATCTTCCAAAAATGTAAGTGTTTCTTCACTTGTTTTGTTATTATGGCACATTATCTAGTGTTTGTACATCATTTCATCCATGGATTCTTCGTTTTTACTTAGATCTTCAAGTGTTCTTCAAAACACCAAGAACACACACTAGTGTTTTTGGCCCTTAAACACTCTTACAAGCTTCCTATAAGTAAGTACACTCCTCCTAGCTAGTTACTTGCTTAGTATACTTGTTAAATCATGGAAGAACACCAAGAAACCCTCAAGAACACATGGGTTTAGGGTCAAGGGATATCCTTGAACCGTAAACACCATATAGTGGTGTTTAAGTGCCACTAACACCTTCTAGGGCTTGGATATTGGACTAGAACCTCGCATGCATGAGCTAGAAACACCAAAACACGAAAAGGTTGGGTAACCATGAGTTTACGGCCGTAAACTCATGGGTTTACGATCGTAAACACATGTGTTTACGACCGTAAACTCCCAAGAGTGGTCCAAGGACCGTAAACTCCAGTGATGAGCCATTTTGAGCCCTAAACCCTTCCTAAGCCTATGACTCAAACCTAGAACACTACCTTGAGGGGTATAAGACCTTAAATCACTCAAATGTGCCAATTACCATGAGTTTACGACCGTAAACTCATGGGGGAAATGGTCCAGAAACCGTAAACACATATAGGGCTACCAAATGAGATGTAAACTCCAATGTGAGGCCATACTCTCCGTAGATGCAACCCTTTAGCACTCCTAGCACTCAAAACAAAGTGTTTCCATGTATTAGCAGGTCTTAATTTACTTAATTTGTTATTAAATGACTAATTAGATACATAAATGTATCATTACATGTTCAATAGGATCCGCGTGTGTGTTCAAGTCCTCACTTGACACTTAGCATCCTATACCATTCGTTCATCCGAATCACCCACTACAGGTGAGTTCATACCCCTTAATCAACCTTTGAAATGATTTTAAATGCTTTTATGGGGGGAATACAAGTTGAACTGACAAGTTATTATATCAATTACATGTGATTAATAACCGTCAGGCAAATAGATTTTTGCATGTTAAACTGTTTTATTCAGCTAAAGGTTTTCAAATGTTGTTTTCAAGTCTCTTTTAAAATACAAAAACCTCTTTTTAATTTACTAAACTTTTATCAAAGTCTTTTCAACTTATACTCTTGTTAGATTCATGTCTATATAGATATAGTTATATAAGTAGGGTTTGAAGGACTTAGGACTGATAGCCCGCTTTATTTCCTGTTCCTTGTTTGGTTGTGGACTTAGAGCATCCAGTTATTTGTCCGAGTGTCGTTGAAGTCCTAGTTATATATTATGTATATCTGGTTAGATATTAAAACTCTTACTCCAGTTCAACACCTTTGGGTAGCAAAGGTACCTAGATAAGCTCTCAAGTAAACTATAATAGGTATAGTTTAGAAACCAACTATAACTTTCATGAAGGAGAACTTAGTTATATATATTTTCTAAAAATTTGTACTTTTAGTAAAAAGAAAGGTATATAGAAATCAAAACACGAGATACATCCTCATGACGCGGATTTCACCGTTGTCGAGTGGTAACCAGAGTCTCCTGGAGTGTGACAACCGTCAAATTCAAGTCAAAGTCAAAGTCAAAGTCAACAAGTCAAACCGGTCAAACTTAACTAGTACTTATATGTTAAAAGTTATTCTATGTATAAAAATGTGCATCTTTATATCAAAAATTCAAGTGTCTCGAAGAATCTATGTGTTAACAATGTAAAAACCTTAAAAGGGAGTTAAACGCATCAAAACACTACTAAGGACCCTTTCGGGGACTTAAAACGATCATTAACGAAGCATAAAGGGGTTCGCGAACCTTGCATTTGCGAGATTATGCGATAATAATGACTAAGGTTAAATCTCTCCCAAATCTCTCTAAGTATGTGAAATCTCTCCCAAATCTCTCCAAGTATGTGAAATCTCTCCCAAATCTCTCCAAGTATGTGAAATCTCTCCCAAATCTCTCCAAGCATGTGAAATCTCTCCTAAATCTCTCTAACTATGTGAAATCTCTCCAAGTGTGTGAAATCTCTCCAAGTATGTGAAATCTCTCCCAAATCTCTCCAAGTATGTGAAATCTCTCCCAAATCTCTCCAAGTATGTGAAATCTCTCCCAAATCTCTCCAAGCATGTGAAATCTCTCCCAAATCTCTCTAAGTATGTGAAATCTCTCCAAGCATGTGAAATCTCTCCCAAATCTCTCTAAGTATGTGAAATCTCTCGCAAATCTCTCCAAGTATGTGAAATCTCTCCCAAATCTCTCTCGAACTTTTTATAGTCATCCGGGTCTTCCCGACCCTTAACTTAGTCAAAAATCACGCAAAACGGAAAGATTTGTCGAAAAACAGCTATATAGGACCGAAACCCCTCTTAGGAACCGAAACCCCTCTTAAGAACCGAAACTCCTCTTAGGAACCGAAACCCCTCTTAGGAGCCGAACCTCTTATGAGCCGAAAGTGTCAGAACCGAAAGTGTCAGAAGCCTCTCGGACCGAAACCTCAGCAGACCGAAGCTCAGCAGCGAGCACCGAACTTCGGCTCCCATGCGAGGCCCTCGCACCCCCCCACTTCGGACCTTCGGTCTTCCCTCCTACTCTCGGTTCCCTCTCGGTTCTCACACTCCTAAGAGCCGAACCTCGCAGGTTCGGTCCCTATTGTCCGGTTTTCGACTACTTTCGCCTCCTAAGCCCGTTTTTGACGGGATTTTTTCACAAAATTCATATTTTTATCATTTTTAACCCCCAGAACTATTATTTTAATTATTTTTCAAGGATTTATTAATTATAAATCATTATTTTATAATAAGAAGAGTATTTTACACCACAAGTGGGTCAAGTGTGCCCACTTGCCTCCTATGTGTCACTTTCTCATTGGTCCAACCTTATCCACATCACACAAACCAAGGCAAACATCCCTTCACCCTAGCCACTTGCTCCAGCAACCCTCCATATAAGGAAATGCCTGGGATTCCCTTGATCTTTTACTTCACCATCAAAATTATACACTTCTTAAACCATCAAGAGGGCCTATTTTCTCTCAACTTTCAGCCACACTTTTGATGTATTCTTGAGTCAGTTGTTCACTTATTGGTAAGTATTTCCTTCTAACTCAAGTGTTATTACATGTTTTCATAACACTCTTGGATCAACGACTCATATCTTCACACCAAAAATCGTTCTTAGGATCATCCAAAACTTCGTGTGTTCATCAAGTGATCTAGACTTGAAACTCATCATCTTCAACCTTCCACTCTTCAAGAAATCACTCAAGGTGAGTTCATACCCCTACATTTTCTAGTTTTCTTCAGTTTTCAGGGGGGGGGATACAAGTTAAAACACCAAAACATATTTAAAACTCAACTTGACAGCTTACAACAGAAAAGTTCTGACCTGTTCACAAACTGTTTTATCAAACTTAAACTTAATATCTTTCAAAACTGTATAATATGCAAATAGTTCAGGTTTATACCTTTAAAATGACTACTTGCACATCTCCATATGATTTTTCTAAGATTTATGGTGATTTTTACAAAACTGCCTATCATTTCATAAACGAATTCGGACCAGTCTGTGATTATGAACACTTTCACATAAGTTAGAGACTTCTAAAAATCATAATAAAAATTATGAGTAAACTAGACACGTTTTCTAAACTCTCAGAGTTTACGGAGTTAGTTTTCGACTCCGTATGATTTTTCTATGATAATTTCAAAACAGTGCAGAAAGGATAAAAACTAGTTGCATAGTTTACCTTATTAATAACACTTTGTAGTATGTTGAGCAAAGTGAATAACAATAAGTTTCTCAATGTTTGGATGCATTCTTTTTAGTTTATCATCATAAACAGAAATTAGTCATTCATGTTAAGATTTTTTCCCCATTCATTTCGAACACATATAATAAACTACATTAAGTATAGTTTATGAATTTTCGATAAAAGCATACTACATGGAAAAGGTTTTACTCTCAAAACAAATGGGTTTTTCATATACTACTTGATAAACTATAATAGTAATAGTTTATGGATTTATATCACAAATGTATTTTCATAAAAGGTGATTTCACTTCCTCCACGGAAGAGGTTTTATACTCAAAACTATATGTAAACTAGTTAACGTAAGTTGTGAGACATTCTCCTTCGGGGTATTCTTAAGTACCACAGAAAATCCTGAATTAGTTATAACCAGAGTCTCTTGTAGGGAGAGCGTGATAATTGTGTATAGATCTATATTGGGATTGACAACCCACACCCATGCTGCTTGCATAAGTCCGATCGGCCGATCGGGGGTGACAAGTATCATTTCGATTCCGACGCCTGAAGAACGTCGTAAGCAGGTTATTTTGTCGTAGTATGGTTATAGGGACTCATATAGGGAGTTAACAATCTTTCAAGTTTACAGGAAAAATTCTACTTTGAAAAGGGGTTTTACTTCTAAATTAAACGAGTTTATGCCGATTTAAACTTGCATGAATTACTCTAAGTATGGAAAAATACTTGTATATTCTCGGTCTTGATGCTTAAGGCTACATGACTTTTTATAAGGAAAATATTGGATTTTCTTTGGAAACACATTCTCATTATGAACATTATAAGCACAAAGCACACACATATTCTCTATCTTAACAATTAGGACTACATGACTTTTATAAGGAAAATATTGGATTTTGTTTGGAAACATATTTCTATCAAAACTACATTTCATCTAGAATTGTTAGACTTCAGCTATAATTGCTAAGTGTATATGCTAGAGTTATATAAGAATCTAGTCGCAATCGACCTAGAATTGGTGGGCCCACCTTACTTCCTGTTCCTTGTTTGGTTGTGGACCTAGGGCAGACCCATTATATTCGACCGTTTATTTAACTTAAATTTTATATAAGTTATATACATTGGGTGATTATAGAAAGAATATACAGGTCTTTCTAGGGTACAGTATTGCATAGCATAGGAGAGTTCATTTCGCGTTTAATAAAGAAAATATTGAATTTTATGAAATCATACTCTATCGCTTTTTTTTTACAAGGAAAACGGCTTCGTTCTCAAATAAAACTCTTATGAACTCACCAACTTAATTGTTGACGCTTTTTCAAACTACTTGTATTCTCAGGAATTCAGTGAAACAGGAAATCAACCGCTTTTGAGGATGGGACGTTAAATCGTCAAACATTTCATTTTTGTCATCATAAGTGTAATTGATTGGAAACATGTAAACACATACTATTGTATAACTTTTTCAATTATATTTATGATGGTTGTATTTACTTTGGGCACTATTATACTCGTTGTTGTGATACTATACATGAAGTCCTCCACCCCCGGACGTTTCCGCCATCCTTGGTTTGGGGGTATGACAGATTGGTATCAGAGCATTGTTTATAGTGAACTAAGTATATCGAACCACATAATATATACAAAATATAAATGCATTGGGACTTAAGTCTCTAATTTAAACATTTTCAAATAACTATACTTTTAAAAATAAATAGTTTGTTGTTAAAAGTATAAGTACATACATGCATACCGGTTTTGGTGCCACGTCTAAGGAAAACACAAAAGTTAAAAATAGAAGAGTTATGCAATGTGAATATGCCCTGGGATATGCAATCAAGTCTGGGAGGAATATAGCCTGATCAGCTATATTCGTCCGAGAAGTGACTAGTATGTGCCGGGGGATAGTCATAGTGGACAACGAGTCTATCAACTTACCAACACCCATACCAGAAAATCGTTAACAACCAAACATAACATTTAAAATACTATAGGAGTATTTTGTGGTAGTATAACTTATGTGAAAACTAAATTGATTCTTGCCAGTAGGCCTACAATCACTAAATGGATACGATAAAGTTATATATAACCTAGATATATAACTAGTATGCACCATGTCATCATAAAAGTAACTAAAGAGGATCAAACCCCTATAAGTAATTCTAGGAATATAATTATTATATGTCTCTTACCTCTCCCCTATTCTCGCACGGACACCATGACAAGATCTTATTTACCGGGAGACCCCTACTTTCCAAACCCAAAAAGTTAGTGGGTGATGAGGAAAAGAGTCGAAGATGGAGCCAGAGGTCGACAACTCTCCTTACATAGCCAGGGATCTCACGAACCGCCTCGACTACATTGAACCTGTGCCCCGTTGGGCAGCATTGATCAAGGAATGGAGTCGCCATCAGCAACAGGAATCGCCATTTGGGGACGAATTGTCGAGAGTAAAGTTCATTTTACTAACAAGACCTGCTAGATTAGGCCTATGAGTATGCGTTGGTGCTACTCCCCTCCATGTGTTGGCCCGACCCCACGAGTTAGTGATTACACTAGTCGAGAGATTTGTTTGCGGTCCAAACCTTTCCTTGCAATAATGTGGTGTAGACCTGCATCAGGCTGAAAACCTTTCTCAAAAAGCTAAATATACTAGAATCATAAAAATGAAAGGGGCATGCGTATTATTTTCATTGGGAGCAATACTACTAAGAATTCATAAGTTTATTATATATAGACTCTCATTATGAATTGTTTTCAAAAGACACCAAAAACATTGGAACTCAATACACTCAGAACTAAGATAAACTGAGTGAGATAACTCCTGACGTATAAACCCTTATTCAATACTCATTATCATTTCTTCTTTTTAAACCTCATGGTTGAAAGGTGCCTTTCCATAGACCTATAGGGTGTGGTCATACCAGCACTAATGCACCGGATCCCATCAAAACTCCTCAACCAAGTGTGTTTGGACAAACCTAATCCTAGGTTGGGAAAAACTTAACGCCCGTACAAAACCTACTTCTACCCACTACCATAAACTCCGTCTCCGGAACGTTAGCAGAAACATCAAGACTAGTTCAGTATATTGCGAAATTTATATATGTGTGTATGAATGATAAGGGTATAATTAGAATCATCCCCACTCACGAAATCATTTCTCCACATGCAACAGAGTTATGTCTTCACAAGAAGGTAACCAGCCAACAAGCAAGGCAACAATCCTGCAGATAGACTCTGCTTCTTTTCAAGCTGCGGTCACGGCAGCCGTGACAGCCGTCATGGCGCAACTCAATACTAACAACGCCAGTAGAGATGAAGGCGGTGTTGACAATTCTAACCGCAGTAACAGTCAAGTACACCAGCGGGTGCCTACCCACGAGGATGCCTCAGACCACAAACCTAAGAACAAGAAACGAAAATTTTGGGACAAAAAGGAGTGCAACCTATCTCAAAAACGCGCTAAAGGACAACAATCCGTGGCTGCCCCTGTAATTACAACATTAGTCCCGACTCATGCCTCGACACTAGCCACAACGTCTGTCACTCAAGCAGCGGTCAGACAATATATGGGAACACTTCCAAAGTGTAACAAGTGTGACTACCATCACAATGGAGTTTGCCGGGTGTTCCACTGTAAAAACTGTAACAAGAACGGACATATTGCCCGTTTCTGCAGGACCCAGACCCAGCACATCGCTTCAATCACCAACATCAGTGTAAGTCCAGTATGCTACCTATGCGGTGAAACGGGACACTTCAAGAGGGACTGTCCAACTGAGAGGAATGACGGAGGAGTTGGAGGAGTGTGACAACCAAACCAGCAGGAGCAACACGGAACCTTATTAGGACTTTTGTAATGTTTCCAACAACAAAAAACGTTTAAGTACCATATGTTTATAATGAAATTGGTATGTTGCTAAAATTACCGTATATCAAAAAGTAGTTAAAAATACTCTCTCGTTCAATCAAATCAAAGACACTTACATATGATCTTAGGATCATTACCAGTAAGCTGGGATAACTTGGTATATACATCAAGGTTAATTATAATACTAAAGACTTAAAGCGAATAATTTCGTCTTAACTCCTATTCCATGTCTAGTAGTGAGATTAGGGTAGAGCCACCCACTCGACGGGTTCATCAATACCAATTTACATGCGACTTACATATACCGATCGATCATAGAATGATCGGTCGGGGATCATGATATAAGGAATCACTACTAGTATTCGGAACACACTTACTACTAGTGCTAGCTGTTGTGGTATGAATCATTTGCAGTAACAATAACACCGATCGAAACGGAGAACACTAACAAGAATCACATGATACTCCATCTCCCTAATGAATAATTCGTACGAATAGAACCTAACACATGTGTTACTAAAAAGATCCGTTGTCATCATTCGATGTCGATTGGTATAGTCCTCACTTTCCCGATTACACGGCTACGAAAAGACCGTTCACCTAACCTCGAAACCCTCGTCTCTTATAAACGTAAATCCGACACGGATCTCCGGGCCATTTCTCGCTGTGAAACCTCAAAACACTCACCAGAGGAGTATTACACTTTCCGCACCTTTTCAAATTATTCCTAGTAAACCCTTCGAGAATAATACACGTATAACAGGACAAGAGCAAGCACAGAAGCTTGAGATGAATACAGTTAGTCTATCACTACGAAGTGTATACGCAAGGATAATATATAATTAAGATTCTATGGACATTGGATGTGTGTTTCCGCCCTATTTCATGTTCCTTGTCTGGTTGTGGACTTGGGGCGGAGTCACCCATCCAACTGTGTTACCAATCCTAATTACATACGACCTCTATACGCAAGTTAAAGATAGAGGGACCAGGTACGAGTCCTACCATGAACTTCGGGACAAGGCTACCCAGGAGTGCGAATGAACGTCCTACCATCCGAATAAGTCTAGTCTCGAAAACCGAACCCATATGCTCCGTACCGACCTAATCAAATGAGAAACACTAAAGCATACCTTATGCAGTGCTCCGAGGGGAAGTATTACTTACGACTTAGTATAAATTCGAGAAAGGCTGAAAGCATCTCGAAGCCGACAAAAGAACTACACAGATAAGCGACGCAAACCCTCGGAATTGCGGGTTGGTGACCGAGTTCTACCGAAGGCCTCACCATTCAAAAGAATGATATGTTTCGGTAAACAAGGGAAACTAAATCCACGGTACAGAGGACCATTCGAAATCCTTGCTAGGATTGGCTCAGTAGCATACAAACTCCGACTGCCCCAAGAAACTAATAATGTACATCCAACCATCCACGCATCAAATTTAAAGAAAGGTATGTCCGACGAGACTCTTGTGATACCTCCCGACGAAACCAAATACGCATCCCTGTTGGGAAGGTCTGTTGGATCATGAAACAAGGACCAGAGTTCACTTGAGAACGCGAAGGCCAAATAAAGCAAAAATACCCTCATCTATTCCCCAACCCTTGATGTCCCACTCAAATACAAATTTCGGGACGAAATTCCTTCTAACGGGGGGATAATGTGACAACCGTCAAATTCAAGTCAAAGTCAAAGTCAAAGTCAACAAGTCAAACCGGTCAAACTTAAGTAGTACTTGTATGTTAAAAGTTATTCTATGTATAAAAATATGCATCTTTATGTCAAAAATTTAAGTGTCTCAAAGAATCTATGTGTTAACAATGTAAAAACCTCAAAAAAGGAGTTAAACGCATCAAAACACGACTAAGGACCCTTTCGGGGACTTAAAACGATCATTAACGAAGCATAAAGGGGTTCGCGAACCTTGCATTTGCGAGATTATGCGATAATAATGGCTAAGGTTAAATCTCTCCCAAATCTCTCTAAGTATGTGAAATCTCTCCAAGTATGTGAAATCTCTCCCAAATCTCTCCAAGTATGTGAAATCTCTCCCAAATCTCTCTAACTCTGTGAAATCTCTCCAAGTATGTGAAATCTCTCCCAAATCTCCCGAAGTATGTGAAATCTCTCCCAAATCTCTCCAAGCATGTGAAATCTCTCCCAAATCTCTCTAACTATGTGAAATCTCTCCAAGTATGTGAAATCTCTCCAAGCATGTGAAATCTCTCCCAAATCTCTCCAAGTATGTGAAATCTCTCCTAAATCTCTCTAAGTATGTGAAATCTCTCCCAAATCTCTCCAAGTATGTGAAATCTCTCCAAGTATGTGAAATCTCTCCCAAATCTCTCCCAAAATCTCTCTCGAACTTTTTATAGTCATACGGGTCTTCCCGACCCTTAACTTAGTCGAAAATCACGCAAAACGGAAAGATTTCTCGAAAAACAGCTATATAGGACCGAAACCCCTCTTAGGAACCGAAATCCCTCTTAAGAACCGAAGCTCCTCTTAGGAACCGAAACCCCTCTTAGGAGCCGAACCTCTTATGAGCCGAAAGTGTCAGAACCGAAAGTGTCAGAAGCCTCTCGGACCGAAACCTCAGCAGACCGAAGCTCAGCAGCGAGGACCGAACTTCAGCTCCCATGCGAGGCCCTCGCACCCCCCCACTTCGGACCTTCGGTCTTCCCTCCTACTCTTGGTTCCCTCTCGGTTCTCACACTCCTAAGAGCCGAACCTCGCAGGTTCGGTCCCTATTGTCCGGTTTTCGACTACTTTCGCCTCCTAAGCCCGTTTTTGACGGGATTTTTTCACAAAATTCATATTTTTATCATTTTTAACCCCCAGAACTATTATTTTAATTATTTTTCAAGGATTTATTAATTATAAATCATTATTTTATAATAAGAAGAGTATTTTACACCACAAGTGGGTCAAGTGTGCCCACTTGCCTCCTATGTGTCACTTTCTCATTGGTCCAACCTTATCCACATCACACAAACCAAGGCAAACATCCCTTCACCCTAGCCACTTGCTCCAGCAACCCTCCATATAAGGAAATGCCTGGGATTCCCTTGATCTTTTACTTCACCATCAAAATTATACACTTCTTAAACCATCAAGAGGGCCTCTTTTCTCTTAACTTTCAGCCACACTTTTGATGTATTCTTGAGTCATTTGTTCACTTATTGGTAAGTATTTCCTTCTAACTCAAGTGTTATTACATGTTTTCATAACACTCTTGGATTAACGACTCATATCTTCACACCAAAAATCGTTCTTAGGATCATCCAAAACTTCGTGTGTTCATCAAGTGATCTAGACTTGAAACTC
The DNA here is from genome assembly GCF_052849685.1 of Lactuca virosa. NCBI lineage: Eukaryota > Viridiplantae > Streptophyta > Magnoliopsida > Asterales > Asteraceae > Lactuca > Lactuca virosa. The sequence continues at coordinate 322,392,522 of NC_136428.1, forward strand.
ATCATCTTCAACCTTCCACTCTTCAAGAAATCACTCAAGGTGAGTTCATACCCCTACATTTTCTAGTTTTCTTCAGTTTTCAGGGGGGGGGGGGGATACAAGTTAAAACACCAAAACGTATTCAAAACTCAACTTGACAGCTTACAACAGAAAAGTTCTGACCTGTTCACAAACTGTTTTACCAAACTTAAACTTAATATCTTTCAAAACTGTATAATATGCAAATAGTTCAGGTTTATACCTTTAAAATGACTACTTGCACATCTCCATATGATTTTTCTAAGATTTATGGTGATTTTTACAAAACTGCCTATCATTTCATAAACGAATTCGGACCAGTCTGTGATTATGAACACTTTCACATAAGTTAGAGACTTCTAAAAATCATAATAAAAAATATGAGTAAACTAGAAACGTTTTCTAAACTCTCAGAGTTTACGGAGTTAGTTTTCGACTCCGTATGATTTTTCTATGATAATTTCAAAACAGTGCAGAAAGGATAAAAACTAGTTGCATAGTTTACCTTATTAATAACACTTTGTAGTATGTTGAGCAAAGTGCATAACAATAAGTTTCTCAATGTTTGGATGCATTCTTGTTAGTTTATCATCATAAACATAAATTAGTCATTCATGTTAAGGTTTTTTCTCCATTCATTTCGAACACATATAATAAACTACATTAAGTATAGTTTATGAATTTTCGATAAAAGCATACTACATGGAAAAGGTTTTACTCTCAAAACAAATGGGTTTTTCATATACTACTCGATAAACTATAATAGTAATAGTTTATGGATTTATATCACAAATGTATTTTCATAAAAGGTGATTTCACTTCCTCCACGGAAGAGGTTTTATACTCAAAACTATATGTAAACTAGTTAACGTAAGTTGTGAGACATTCTCCTTCGGGGTACTCTTAAGTATCACAGAAAATCCTGAATTAGTTATAACCAGAGTCTCTTGTAGGGAGAGCGTGATAATTGTGTATATATCTATATTGGGATTGACAACCCACACCCATGCTGCTTGCATAAGTCCGATCGGCCGATCGGGGGTGACAAGTGTCATTTCGATTCAGACGCCTGAAGAACGTCGTAAGCAGGTTATTCTGTCGTAGTATGGTTATAGCGACTCACATAGGGAGTTAACAATCTTTCAAGTTTACAGGAAAAATTCTACTTTGAAAATGGGTTTTACTTCTAAATTAAACGAGTTTATGCCGATTTAAACTTGCATGAATTACTCTAAGTATGGAAAAATACTTGTATATTCTCGATCTTGACGCTTAAGGCTACATGACTTTTTATAAGGAAAATATTGGATTTTCTTTGGAAACACATTCCTATTATGAACATTATAAGCACAAAACACACACATATTTTCTGTCTTAACAATTAGGACTACATGACTTTTATAAGGAAAATATTGGATTTTCTTTGGAAACATATTTCTATCAAAACTACACTTCATCTAGAATTGTTAGACTTCAACTATAATTGCTAAGTGTATATGCTAGAGTTATATAAGAATCTAGTCGCAATCGACCTAGAATTGGTGGGCCCGCCTTACTTCCTGTTCCTTGTTTGGTTGTGGACCTAGGGCAGACCCATTATATTCGACCGTTTATTTAACTTAAATTTTATATAACTTATATACACTGGGTGATTATAGAAGGAATCTACAGGTCTTTCTAGGGTACATTATTGCATAGCATAGGAGAGTTCATTTCGCGTTTAATAAAGAAAATATTGAATTTTATGAAATCATACTCTATCGCTTTTTTTTACAAGGAAAACGGCTTCTTTCTCAAATAAAACTCTTATGAACTCACCAACTTAATTGTTGATGCTTTTTCAAACTACTTGTATTCTCAGGAATTCAGTGAAACAGGAAATCAACCGCTTTTGAGGATGGGACGTTAAATCGTCAAACATTTCATTTTTGTCATCATAAGTGTAATTGATTGGAAACATGTAAACACATACTATTGTATAACTTTTTCAATTATATTTATGATGGTTGTATTTACTTTGGGCACTATTATACTCGTTGTTGTGATACTATACATGAAGTCCTCCACCCCCGGACGTTTCCGCCATCCTTGGTTTGGGGGTGTGACATGGAGGGAGAGCGGGCATTGTGTGTATAGATCTATATGGGACAGACCATCCCACATCCTGACTGCTAGCTACAGTCCTGGCCGACCAAGCCAAGGGGTGACAAATGTCACATTCATTTCGACGCCAGCAGGTCGTCGTGTTTACATCCGTCAATCAGTATGGTTACGAGTATCTTTACATTTACCTTATAATTCATGGCTTTAAGGTAATAAGTGTTATCATGGTATTTTTCTACATATAAAACCCTCATAATATATTTTCCTAGTTATACACTAGGCCACATTTTAAACCTTTAAACTAACCTATTTAGGATTAAAGGCTATTCTAGACTCTCTGAGGTGTATTGTTCATTTAATACCACCTGGAGTCTGCATTTCATTCATTTAGACTCTCCGAGGTGTATTGTTCATTTAATACTACCTGGAGTCTGTATTTTATTTCTTTATAAACGGCAACATCATTGCTGAAGTAAAGCATTATTTTCCGTATTACTTTTGCTTGTGATCTTCTCACATATTCATTAAAGTATAAACTATATTTTGATAATGGTGAGATACTTTTGAGGGAAAATACTCCTTAAAACATAAAAAGTCGAGTTTTGGTAGAAAGCTACTTTTATTAGAAAATATAGGATTTTCTGAGGGAAATTGTAATACTCTGTAAACTTTAATCACCATCCTTTAATGAGATTATTTTGATGAACAACGTGTATTTATATCAATGTCATTAAAATACTTATGAACTCACCAGCATTAAAATGCTGATACTCTCTTTCAAAATAACTTGTATTCTCAGGTCGTCAGTAGACAGGTACACTCCGGGAGTTTTTGTGAAGACAGCCTTGTACCGAGCTGCATCTTATGTTATCTTCTATATTTACTTTTGATGTTGTTGCTAAATGTAACCTATGTAAAAATTATTACTATTAATGAAATGGTTGTTGTACTTGATTTACTATACTGCATATGTTGTGATACTTGACATGACGTCCTCCACCCCAGAACATTTCCGCCGTTCCGGTTTTGGGGTGTGACAGCATCTTCGAGACCTTCTAGGGGTTTTGAGGCGATAATGACTTTATGCCATGTTCTCTAAGTGCGAGTTTTGGTTATGAGAGGTCTAGTTCCTGGGGTACCTTGTTAACTCGGATGAGATTTTGGTCGATTCGACCAAGATCGAGGCTGTGATGCAGTGGGAGGTTCCGAAATCTCCCTATGATATCAGGAGTTTCTTGGGTTTGGCAGGGTACTATCAGAGATTCATTCAGGATTTCTCCAAGATCTCGATACCCCTCACTTTTTTTACGAGGAAGGGGTGGATTTCCGATGGGGCCCTAAGAAGTAGTTGACGTTTAAGACTCATAGACAGAGGTTAAGTGAGGCGCCGGTATTGACCCTCCCGGAGGGAATTGATGATTTTGTGGTATTCTATGATGCATCCATCACCGGTTTGGGGGCAGTGCCCATGCAGAAAGGACGGGTGATTGCCTATGCTTCACGACAGCGGAAACCACATGAGATGTGATATCCCACTCATGACCTAGAGTTAGGGGCAATGGTTTTTTTCCTCAAAATTTGGGGGCACCATGTTTATGGGGCCCGTTGTACTATCTACATGGATCACAAGAGCTTTAGGCATATCATGGACCAACCGAACCTGAGCATGAGGCAGTGCTAGTGGCTGGACATAGTCAAGGACTATGACTGTGAGATCTTTTACCATCCGGGTAAAGAGAATGTGGGGGCGGATGCTTTGAGCCACAAGTCGGCCGGATAGTCGAATAGGGAGATGTGTATGAGGATATCAGTTGATTCCCCGCTTTTGGGATTGATCATGGAGGCTCAGTCTGAGGGAGTTCAGAAGGAGAACTGGCAGCAGGAGAGCATCAAAGGTGAGATTGACAGATTTGTCACAGATATTTGAGGGTTCTTGACTCGGTGTAGTCGGGTCTGGGTTCCAGTTTCTGGTGGGATCGAGCAGATTGTGATGGAGGCGGCTCATAAGTCCAGGGGCCACCAAGATGTATCGGGATTTAACATTGAGCTATTGGTGGTCGTGTATCAAGAGGGACATAACTTGTAATGTTGAGAGAGGCATGGCCTGCAGGATGGTCAAGCCTGAGCATCAGAAGCCGCATGGCAAGTTGCAGCCTCTGGAGGTTTTCATGTGGAAATGGTACCAGATTTCGGTGGATTTTGTCACCAAGTTGTCGAAGACGACAAAGGATTATGATTCTATTGATGGGTTTTGAGCATTCTAACACTCCTAAGGTGTACATGCAACCCTAGACACCTTGGATCTATGTTTTCTCTAACATTCATGCAAATAAGAATTTTCCAAGGTTTACATCCTAACTAGCAAGGCATGGGGGTACTTGTAATGTAAAAACTAGTAGAATGACATACCTTTTCTTGTAGCTTGGATTCCTTAAGACCTTGTGAGCCTAGCACCCCAAATGTATGCCTCAAATATTTCACACAACACCTACAACTCTTGGAATAACTTGAGAGAAGAACACTTTGATCACAAAATTGGCTAGCCCTCCTTGTCTTGCAATAGTGGCCGATTTTACTCCATATTAGGTTCTTTATATAGTGTGTCACATGTAGGGTTACAACATGTAAACCCTAATGTGCATGACATTTCATTTCTTCCATGATCCATGGGTTATAACCTCCATGGAGCATCCATGGAGCACCCAATGGGTCCTAGACCAATCTAGTGAATCATGAACCATAAGCCCACTATGCAAGAATGAATGATTTACAACTCAATCCCTATATATTTAATTAGTCTCTTTTTGATCAGAAAATTAATTCCAAATTAATTCTTGATCAATACTAATTAAAAATATGATTTCATATTAATATATTAGAACTTATAATATATTAACAAATCGTAAGTGCCCTTTTTCTCATTTTGTCTATCCAACAGTTGTGATGAAGATGCAACCCAAATGGACCATGCTAAGCCGGGTCAAGTACATACTAAATATAGTTATGGACTTAGACACCTTATCCAACAGTCTCCCACTTGGATAAGTCTAATAACTATAGTTAGAGTTATGACTTCAGGAACCGACCATCAATCATAGCTCTTTCAAAGTCTCGCGGAACTGAGATGATGATGCGCCATTTAAGATAAGTGATCATATAATCCTATGTTCTAGATATTAGCCAGACAAATACATGGAACAATGTCGTACTTATTGTCTAGCAGCTTGTTTCCCGATTTCCGATTTGTTTGACATTGAACTAAACTGAACACATCATTTTGGTTCTTACCGGGCCCGGTACATGTGTCAAAACAAAATCATCGAGGGGCCCAGATAGCATTTTTAATCCTCCATGGTCTAAAAGGAACAGATAAACTTCGACTCATATGCTTGTTCTCCTACTTGTTGAATCATACACAAAGGCACGTTTTATAACATCGAGTTACCAATGCGTTTTCGTACAACCAATATCTAACCAACTCATAGTCAACAACTCATATCTCTAGGTTTGAAGACTTATATGATATTACCGTCTCACGATCACTCGAGATAAATTCCATGAAGTGGTACAAGTGAGCGTGGGTTGAATCCAATACTCAGAACTTATGAGCACTCATGAATGTTGTAGCAACCATTTTCTATGTCTAGCTCGATGTGCCTCGCATGCTGCAAATGCTTAGCCCTACACAGTCCCTTCGTGATGGGATCTGCCGTGATCCCTTCGTTCCTTAGCTAAGGCAACTGCACTCTCGTTATCACATAAAATCTTCATAGGCTCCTTAATAGCTGGTACAACTCTAAGGTCTCCAATGAAGTTCTTTAGCCATATTGCCTCCTTTGCTGACTCGCTTGCCGCTATATACTCTGATTCGCAAGTTGAATCAGCCACTGTTTCCTGTTTAGAACTTTTCCAAGTAATTTCTCCTCCATTGAGGGTAAAGACCCAGCCCGACTGAGAGCGGAAATTATCCCTATCATTCTGGAATCCATCGTCACTGTACCTCACTATTCTCCAGTCATCACTCCCACCAAGGGTAAGGACCCAATCCCTAGTCCTCCGTAGGTACTTGAGAATATTCTTCACCGCAGTCCAATGAGCCTTGCCCGGATTCCCTTGATATCTGCTGACCATGGTCAAAGCAAAGGCCACATCAGGGCCAGTACAAGTCATAGAATATATGATAGAGCCCACAACAGAACCATATGGTACATGACTCATCTCAGCTATCTCAGCCTCCGTACTCGGACTCTGAGTCTTACTCACTTTGGCGTTGCTCTGGATTGGTAAGTCACCTTTCTTGGAATCCTGCATGTTGAACCTTTTCAGCACCTTATCCAAGTAGGTACTTTGACTAAGTCCAATTAGTCTTTTACTCCTTTCTCTTAATATCCTTATCCCTAGGATATAGGCAGCTTCTCCAAGGTCCTTCATAGCGAAACACTTCTCAAGCCAGGACTTAACTTCCTACAGGGTTGGGATGTCACTTCCTATGAGTAGTATGTCATCCACATACAATACAAAAAAGCTAACTATACTCCCACTAGCCTTAACATACACAAAAGACTCATATCCGCTCCTCGAAAAACCAAACTCTTTGACTTTCTCATCGAAACAAAGATTCCATCTGCGAGATGCTTGTTTCAATCCATAGATGGATTTCTCAAGCTTACACACTCTATTAGGGTGCTTTGCATCGACAAAACCCTCTGGTAGACTCATGTAAACATCCTCAACCAACTTTCCATTAAGGAAAGTAGTTTTGACATCCATTTGCCATATTTCATAATCATGAAAAATCAGCTATGGCTAGCAAAACCCTAATAGAACTAATCTTCGCTACTAGTGAGAAGGTCTCATCATAGTCAACTCCCGGAGTTTGAGTAAAGCCCTTCGCAACCAGTCTCGCTTTATAAGTGTGTACATTTCCATCCATGTCGGTCTTCTTCTTGAAGATCCATTTGCACCCGACCGTCTTACGACCCGGTACATTGTCAACCAAGTTCCAAACTTGATTGTCATACATGGACTGAATCTCGAAATCCATGGCCTCTTTCCATTTGGCAGATTCAGGGCCTGCCATGGCTTCCTTAAAGCTGTTAGGTTCATCTAGATTTACCAATGTCCTATCACTGATAAATTCATCACCTTCCGCAGTAATATGAAAACCATAGTAATGCTCAGGTGGATTCCTAAATCTTGTGGAACGCCTTATAGATACAGACTCATCAACAAAAGTTTCCTCCTCAGGTTGATCGCTAGGGTCTGAGGTTCCTTCACCACTTGACTCTTGAAGTTCTTTAAGATCAGTTTTCCTCGCACTGTTTCCTTGGCTTATGAATTCTCTCTCACGAAAGACCTCTCTTCTTGCCATAAAGACCACATTCTCACTAGGTATGTAGAAGAGGTAACCAAAAGAATTTTGTGGGTAGCCGATGAAAATACATCGTTCACTTCGAGGTTCGAGCTTATCCTGAGTCTCACTGTAACACCCCGATTCTCAGGTATTGATTTATATAAGAATTTCTTTGATTTCTAGGTCTACTCGACGAGTTGGTTGCCCTACTTGTCGGGTAGCCGCGAGTTGGTCCACGTGTTTTAGTGACCTACTTGCCGAGTCCAAGAAGGGACTCGACGAGTAGGAGTTGGCAGATGAAACCCTAAATCCCAGGGTATTGCACCCTATTTAAAGGATCATTGGCCTTCCCCAGCCTCCCCTTTACAGTTACTTAAGACCCTTAAACCCTAATTCGTGTGAGTGTACTCCATTTGTGTTCTTAAGCTTGGGAAGAGGATTTTTGGTGGGAAGAAGCTTGGAGATCAAGTGACTAGGATCAAGGAATGTGTAGAACCAGAAATCTACCTCAGTTGGCATCCTTTTTGGAAGGTATTAAGTCGTTATCCTAACCCCCTCTTCATTCTAGCTTATTACGAATCCATTCTTGTGTTTGAGCTCAGATCTGAGGTTGCAACCTCAGATCTGAACTCTCTTGGGTCTCTTAGTCCATAAAGTTTCCAGCTCTTGTAAGAATGAGACTCTCCTAAGGTGTAAAGCTTCATTAGAAGCTTAGATTGGTCATTTAGAGTCTCTAGGGCCTTGCATGCACGTAAAGTTTGCAACTTTACGTGATAAACATGCCTTAGAAGTTTGGATCTGCAATATGGAGCCATTGCATGGCTTAAAAAGTACCTGTATGGATGAAGTTCTGAAGGGACTCGGCGAGTTGCATAGTCAACTCGGTGAGCCACATGAAGATGGTCCTGTAGCCGACAAGTTGGATGAACAACTCGACGAGTCCGATGAAGATTGCCTTGGGCTCGGCGAGTCAGTCGAATGACTCGGCGAGGCAGCTAGGGTTTCTCCCAACCTTTGGACACGTATGAACTCGGCGAGTTATAGGGGAACTCGACGAGTCAACCAAGGATTTCATGACGTCTCGAGTTCAGGAAGGACTCGACGAGTCGGTGAACTACACTCGACGAGTCGGGTCAACATGGACTGTTGACTTTGACTTTGACCAAGGTTTGACCACTTGCCCTCTGGGGGCATTTTGGTAATTTGGAAATTTACGGAAAAAGGGTTTTATGGTAACTATAGGTGGTGGAGTTCATGTTGGTGATTCGAGAGTTGAGGCTATCATTTGCAGTGCGACATTGTGAGGTGAGTTTTCCTCACTATACTCAAGGGTCTAAGGCACCAAGGCCGGCCCTTTGGATTATTATCTGGTTATGCTATGCTAGCATGATCTGTTAGATCGGTATCCTAGAGGGTAGGATAATATTATATGATATGTGGTATGATCTGTTAGATCAGCATGCTGGTAGATAGGATGGTATTATCTGCTATGTAGTATGATCCGTTAGATCAAGTATTGTCTATAGACTGTTATGTGATTATCTGTTATATGTGCACATGTTTGTTTGGCGGTTGAGGCTTATCTTCTTTGTGCGAAAGCCAATAGACCTGGGCATTCCAACCTGTTGGTTGTGGGCCCTGAGTATTCCATCCCGAGGATGACTGCACTCATAGTATGTGGGTATTCCAACCTGTCGGTTGTGGGCCTGGGGTATTCCATCCCGAGGATGATTGGACCCATAGTATGTTGGCATTCCAACCGGATGGTTGAGGGCTTGGGGTATTCCAAACCGATGGTTGACTGGACCCATAGTATGTTGTTTATGATTATATGTGTATAGTTGCGGGTATGGGTATTTTGGGGGAACTCACTAAGATTTCGGGCTTACAGTTTCAGTTTATTGTTTCAGGTATATCCGGGGATCGCGGCAAGGCGAAGGCATGATCGTACAGCTCCTCATGATTTGTTTATGTTTCTTGGAAACTCTGATATTATACATTTTGAAAACAAAGTTGTAATGATTTTTAATGGTTAGAAATGTTTTTAAAATTTTAAATTTGGCATGATTTTTATTGGGGTTACACTCACGTCTCACGAAAGCCTCGCAACCCCAAATCTTGATGTGGTCTAAATTGGGAACTTTCCTAGTCCACATCTCATGAGGTGTTCTGGCAACCTTCTTGGAAGGGGCTAGATTTAGGATATGGGCAGCAGTCTGTAAGGCATACCCCCGGAATGAGATTAATAACGAAGCTCGACTCATCATGGAACGAACCATGTCTAACAAGGTTCGACTGCGACTCTCAGCGACACTATTAAGCTGTGGTGTTCTGGGAGGTGTCAAATGTGAAACAATTCCAGATTCCTTAAGATAGTCAAGGAACTTTGTACTAAGATACTCTCCTCCTCGATCGGATTGGAGCATCTTAATCTTCCTGCCCAACTGATTCTCCACTTCCTGTTTAAACTCTTTGAACTTTTCAAAGGTTTCTGACTTATGCTTGATTAAGTAGACATAACCATATCTACTGTAATCATCAGTAAAAGTCACATAGAAGCGGTTAGCATCCCTTGTGGCGGTTCTGAAGCGTCCACACACATTTGTGTGTATGAGGTCCAATAAACCTTCACTCCTAGCACAAGTACGAGTGATGAGTGACTTTTTAATTTTTCCAAGCAAACAAGATTCGTAACTATCATCTGACTTTAATTCAAACGACTCCAAAACTCCAGCCTTCTGGAGTTGGCCTATGCACTTCTTGTTAACATGTCCAAGACGACAATGCCACAAGGATGCTTTATCCAAACTAGAGGAAGAATCGATATGAAATACATTATTTCTTAAGTTGTCTACAACTGACACAGTTTCATATACACCATCACAAGGTAATGCTTTAAAATAAAGAACATTATTATAAAAAGCATTAATATCACCAACTTCATTATGAAATGAAAAAGTAAATCCTTGTTTGTACAAGCCATGAATGGAAATAATATTTTTCGCCATTTTAGACGAGTAACAACACTTATTATTCAAATCTAACACTAACACACTACTTAGCAACAAAGAATAAACTCCAATCTTGGTGACAGGTGAAGCTTTCCTATTACCCATGATCAAGTTTATCTTTCCGTGCTCCACATCCTCACTTCTTCTTAGGCCCTGCAAATCAGAACATATATATGAATACCACAACCTGTATCAAGAACCCAAAAAGTAGAATGTGATAAGTTATTAGACAATATAGTGTAAATACCTGCATGGGTAGGCTTCACCTTCCCATCCTTAACATCTTGCAGGTACTTGCGGCAGTTTCATTGCCAGTGCCCCCTTTCCTAACAATAGAACCATTGAGCTTCTTTTCGGTTGGAAGAAGGAGTGACAGAACCACCTTTGGTTCTAATTGAAGAGGAGCCATCAAGAGACTTTCCCTTGGTACCCTTCGAAGGGTTCTTCCTCTTCTTCCATCTACTTTGCCCTATTTCCAGAACAGGGGTGGCGGTAGAAGTAGGAGTATTAACAACCGATTTGCCCTTAAGACCAGTTTCAACGGTCTTCAAGAGCGCTTGAAGTTTGCTAAATGTGACCTCGTCCTTTTTCATGTGATATGCCATTCGAAATTGATCACAAGAAGTAGGTAAGGAGTGAAATATGATATCAATATCCAACTCCTCCGGGAAGTTCACATTCAACTTGAGCAAACAATCCACAAACCTTTTCATTTTCTGCATGTGGCCCATGATGGCTTCACCATCCTTCATTCAACTTGTTATCATGGAAGAGATGATTTCATACCTCTCTTGACGAGCACTTTGATGGTAGAGGTCCATCAGGTCCATGTGCATTTCAAAAGGGTAAAAGTCCTCATAGGACTTCTGGAGTTTAGCTTTTATTGTAGCCAACATGATACATGCCACCTTGGTAGCATCTCTCTCATGTGCCCTAAAGTCAGCGATCTCCTCTGGAGTAGCAGTAGACTCATCAACTTCCTTCAGCTCCTTGTCGACGACGTATTCCTTGTCCTCGTAACGAGTGACCATCCTGATGTTCCTGATCCAATCATTAAATTTAGAACCATCAAAGATGACTCTCCCACAAAGGTTCATGAGAGAGAAGGTGCCGGTAGGGATTGAGCCAGAAGCAGCATTGTTGGAAGACATCTAAAAAGAAGAAAAACAAGTTTAGATTAGATAAAGAATCCTTAATAAGACACCCAAATGTAATATTAAAGCTAGGACCCAACACAATAGTTTATAACTTTGAAGAGGGATGCCGTAATCCAAGCTATACATTATTTGAAGGTAGGTGAACGACGATTCACCAATTTCCACCATGAAAAACGAAATAAATTATTAGGTTTTAATTGGTTTGAAACTCCTAGATTCTTTTGAGATTCATTGAACTTTTCAATGGCATATTTAAATCTCGATTGTGCCCTCTCAATTTTGTGACTGGGATGCCGAGGATCACAAACAAGGTGTGAATAACCAAGCAAATATACTTGGTACCCTTAATCCTTAGGACCTAATCGATGTGCCGGTTACCCACACGCGCTCCACCGATCTATGATAAATATTAAGTCACCCTTTGCCGCTCTTACTAGTCCATGTTAGTGTGCCGGTTACCCACACACACTCCACCAACGACTTGGTAAGGTATAAAATGTAATTTCATGGGATAGCACCAATTTCACATTTTCCTAGAGTAACTAAGCTTGGGAATTTATAAAAGGTTTAGTTACTTTATATATTTCGTAACACTTTTAATGAGAATTACAGTCCCTGTCCAACCCATGCGGCTAATGACCCTCCACCAGTCAAGGAAGTGGTGGTTGAGAGTGGACACCCATTAAGCTGCGATTTTATAGGCAACAACCTTATACCCCCTTATAGATCGGCTTCGTGAATGAGGCCTACTAACGGTAAGACTGACTTGCTTTTATACATATATATATATATATATATATATATATATATATATATATATATATATATATATATATATGTATATATATATATATATATATATATATATATATATATATATATATATATACATATATATATATTATTAACTTATAATATTATAACGTATAGGGGTTGAATTTTAACTTTTAAAACTCTAGGGTTTGGAATTAAAGTTTTCTAAAGGACTTTACAAATTCCAAAACTTTAGGGCAAGTTTTGAAACTATTCAAAACCTTTCATGTTCATAACCTATGAGTTTAATGGTTTATAAGAATGAAGACTCTTCATATTATGTAACCTATGACTCTTTATGACAATTTAAAGAAGTGACTTTTGCTTATCCATAACTTGAGGACAAATTATGGACTCCATCAATAGGCATCAAGATCAAGAATTACACTAACAAACAATTTGCAAATAATTCCTATGATCTTCTAAAACTCATAAGTATGAACATTCATATCAACAATTTCAAGAATCATATAAACACATATAAAACTTAAAATTTTGATAATAACCATTGTAAATGGATTAGCATAATCATTACCATATCAAAATCAGGTTTTACAAGTCCAAAATAGTTTAGGGTAATGATTCTAATCCATTTCCAACAGCAAAACTCAAAATTCTGCACACATGGGCGCCTACACGTCGAGTGCAAGAACCTACTCGATGAGTCGGATGCATTTTGTCAAGGACTCATCGAGTCCCCCCATTGGACTCGACGAGTTCACTGTTCAGATTGCAGAATTATTGACTTTTCCAGCAGTTTGCATTAAATATAAAGAAAACAAGCCTAGGCTCTGATACCACTGATGGGTTTTGAGCATTCTAACACTCCTAAGGTGTACATGCAACCCTAGAAACCTTGGATCTATTTTTTCTCTAATATTCATGCAAATAAGAATATTTCAAGGTTTACATCCTAACTAGCATGGCATGGGGTACCTGTAATGTAAAAACTAGTAGAATGACATACCTTTTCTTGTAGCTTGGATTCCTTAAGACCTTGTGAGCCTAGTACCCCAAATGTGATGCCTCAAATGTTTCACACAACCCCTACAACTCTTGGAATAACTTGAGAGAAGAACACTTTGATCACAAAATCGGCAAGCCCTCTTTGTCTTGCAATAGTGGCCGATTTTACTACATATGAGGTTCTTTATATAGTGTGTCACATATAGGGTTACACCATGTATACCCTAATGTGCATGGCTTTTCATCTCCTCCATGATCCATGGGTTATAACCTCCATAGAGCATCCATGGAGCACCCAATGGGTCCTAGCCCAATCTAGTGAATCATAAACCATAAGCCCACTATGCAAGAATGAATGATTTACAAATCAATCCCCATATATTTAATTAGTCTCTTTTTGATCACAAAATTAATTCCAGATTAATTCTTGATCAATGCTAATTAAATAATATGATTTCATATTAATATATTAGAACTTATAATATATTAACAAATCGTAAGTGTCCTTTTTCTCATTTTGTCTATCCAACAGTTGTGATGAAGATGCAACCCAAATGGACCATGCTAAGCCGGGTGAAGTACATACTAAATATAGTTATGGACTTAGACACCTTATCCAACACCTATATGGTTCATCGTTGATCGATTGACCAAGAGTACCGATTTTCTGGCGATTAGGGAGAGTTCTTCAGCCGGGAAGTTGGCCGATGTGTATGTTTGCGAGATTGTTGCTCGTCATGGAGTTCCGATCTCTATTGTTTCACACAGTGATGTTAGGTTCACAGGGTTATGGGGAGGAACGAAGTGGTCCTTCAAACCACGGATCTAATTCAATAGATCAGGCAGAGACTGCAGACTGCTCAGAGTCGGTAGAAGAACTATGCTGAGCGGCGCCGATCCAAGTCGGAGTTTCAGGTCGGCGATATGGTATTACTGAATGTCTCACCTTGGAAAGTTGTGATACGCTTCAGGAAGAGGGGGAAGTTAGATCCGTGGTATATTGGTGTAACACCGTAAATTTTCAAAACATATTTTTCATTTAAAATCACATATTTCTGATAATGTATCTTACAAAAATCTCATTTATTAGATTTACAATTCAAAATTCCACAATTGCTCGGCTAAAATCTAGGATCCTCAAAACGTAACTCTTTTACTGGTGTGTGTACAATCAAGCCGGTGCCTTCCCGCGATCCTCTGAGATACCTGCAACACATAACACATAACACGGTAAGCACGAAGCTTAGTGAGTTCCCCAAATACCACATACAACATATTAGCCACTCGAGGCTATAGCTATGTAAGACCTTCTGGTCCATGTGTCTCAGTGGGACCTTGCGGTCCCACAACTCTGGTAGACCTTCCGGTCCTACCCATGATGACCTTCCGGTCCTAACTCTGTAGACCTTCCGGTCCTAGTCTGTTGACCTTCCGGTACAAACTCTGTTGACCTTCCGGTCAAAACTCTGCAAGCTCAGGACATAGCATACACGTATCACATAGATAACATATATCAAACTCTATTGACCTTCCGGTCCAAACTCTACAAGCTCAGGACATAGCATATCACATAGATAACATACATCTCATAACCCTTATAACCACATAAGACCTTCCGGTCACACATAATTACCACTCTAGGTAAAGTATAGTGAGAAACCTCACCTGACAAACAGCAAGTAGATAACCTCGCATCCGAATCTTGAACTAGTCTCCGCCTAACACAAGGGATGAATATTTCTAAGTAATACTCTTTTCACAATTCAAACAACCAAAGACTATTCTTTCTCATTCTAACTCTTTGAAGTGGATAAAAGACCATTTTACCCCTCCATGGTCTTTATTACTCATGTTGACCAAAACCCCAAAGTCAACAGAAGTCAACACTCGAGTCAACAGTCCGAATTTGACCTGACTCGCCGAGTGCACCTTTGTGACTCGTCGAGTCCTATCGTTTACTCAGAAGTTTCGCGAAGGTTGACTTAGCTCGTCGAGTTGACTCCCAACTCGCCGAGTCATCGTACAATTCATCTCTTCGGGACAAACCCTAACAAACTCGTCGAGTCGTCTCACCGACTCGGCGAGTTCATTCAGACCGAAAGCTCATTCAGACCATTTAAAACAGATCTATCACTCCAAACACTAAATCTATCATCTCAAGGCTCAATATTCACGTAAAGCTTTGATCTTTACGTTCATGCATGATGTTATTGCTCCAAAAAATGCTAATACATGCCCTTCATGAGTGATTAGGCCCAAAAACCCTCCTATGGATGAATAAAGCTGGGACACCTACAATCTGAGGACCTCACAAGGTCCAGATCTGAGGTCTAGACTCTTTGATAACTCATGCTACTCTTTGATAACTCATGCTCTGGACAGGAAATCACTAGATCCAACAGCCTCACCTCCAGCTCCTTGCTTGATAACCTCATCCTCTTCCTCAAATGATGCACAAGAACCATAATGTGAGCTTCTCTCTCACTTTCTAGCTCCAATAGCAATTAGGGTTTTCTCTCAGGGGAAGGTAGCCGCAAATGAGGCTATAAGTGCCATTAAATAGGTCCCAAACCCAGGAAATTAGGGTTTCTCTACCGAGCACCTACTCGGCGAGTCCCTCCTCTGACTCATCGAGTCCATTCATTAAATCCACGCGAGCAACTCGACTCGACTCGGCGAGTTGGACCCTCAACTCGTTGAGTCTCTCCTTCAATCTCTAGATTAACATACACAATAATATACCTGGAAATATGGATGTTACAATTGGGCCTTTTCGAGTGGTTGCCAAGCTTAGATAGGTTGCTTACAGGTTGGATCTACCTGAGGAGCTCAGCCAGATTCACAACACTTTCCATGTTTCACAGCTGTGAAAGTGCGTATTGGACGAGGATGCAATGGTTTCCTTGGAGGATATCCAGGTCATTAAGCGCTTGAACTATGTGGAGAGGCTAGTGGCTATTTTGGAAATAAAGATGAAGGTCTTGCGCAACAAGGAAATACCTATGGTAAAGGTGCGGTGGCAACATCAGAGGGGCTCCAAGTTGACCTGGGAGCCAGAGGCTGAGATGTAGGAGCATTATCCTGAGTTATTCGCCATAGTAGACTTCGAGGACGAAGTCTAGTTCAAGTGGGGGAGAATTTTAACATCCTAATGTTAAGGTACTTCAAATTTCAACAACTTAAGTTTATTATATTGCGTTTTGGTCCCTAAGTCCAAGAAATGTGCATTGGAGCCCTAGTGGTATTTTCGTAATTTCGGAAGGGAGGAGTACACCATGCGTACTAATGTATACATTGAGTATACCAGGGCGCGCCCTAGTACGTATGACGTACATCTATGTATGTGGGGCATACTTGCTAATGAGGAAACCCTAATTTTCAGGGTTTGGCTGGTATTTAAGCATCCTTATGGCCTCATTTCCCTTCACCTTGATAGCCTCCCCCCTCTCTTTCGTGATTATAACCCTATAACCAGCTTATGAAGCCATTACAAGCATTAAAGTGTGTGTTTTTGTGCTTAGAAGAAGAAGGAAGAAACCAAGCTCATCGTGGAGGGACGAAGCATCTTGGATCTGGATGTTTTGCACCATTCTCCATCATTTCAAGGTATAAAGTTCATAACTTAATGGCTAGTTTTCTCGATCTTGTTTATGGGTTTTTTTGTGTCCTTTTTTGGTCCCAAGCATCCTATCTTGAGCATGACATGCTCTGGACAATTTGAGTTGTCCTTTCAGACCCTAGGAGGGGTCCCTAGCCATAAATATGAAGTCTCATTAGTTAGAATTGGTCCATGCATCTTGTAAAAGATCTTAATGGATTAAGACTTTGAGTTAAACTCTTATTAGGCATATAAAGTCATAAAGTTGGAAACTCTATGACTTTGGAGTGTGTTTTGGTCATGGATCTGAAGTTGGGGCGTAAGAGCTTAAGCCATTAAGCTCTTAATGAGGTTTTGGACTTTATGAGGGTACGCCCTACGTACGAGGTCAACCACCCCGATCGTGGTCAACTTCAAGGGTTGGAGTACACCCAGTATACCTCTGGAGTACACCCTGCGTACTCACACTGGGTAAGCTCGGTTGGGTTGACTAGGTTTGGTTGACTCAGTTGATGTAGTGGATTTGACAATTTGAATTTGACTAAGTTTGACCATGAGGGTATTTTGGAAATTCTAAGTGGTTTGGGTATTTGGGTGGAATAGAAAGTAGTAGGAGTTGAGATTTTGAGTCAGGACCTTATCAGCATGTGTTTAGTTTGCGAGGTGAGTCTTCCTCATTGAACTTATGGGTCGAAGGCACCATGGACGGCCCATTGGTTTGATAACCTGATATTCGTTGATATGCTGAGTATGGAATATATATGCATGCTCATTTTGATATGCTAGTCTGGTAGATCATTAGGACTACTTGTGATACTGTCTGTATGATTATCTACATATGTTAGTATCTGTTATATGTCGACATATTTTGGGGGGTTGTTTGAGGTTTTACTGCTACGTGTGGTAGCTAACAAACACTTGAGCAATCCAGATATGAGCTGAGGGTCGGGTAGGGCATTCCAGACTCACAATAAGGGCTTATGAGCATTCCAGATATGAGATGAGGGCCAGATAGGGCATTCTAGATTCGTTTTAAGGGATTGGTGGTGTTCAATCCGAGGACTGATCTGGTTAGGGAGCAAGCCAGACATAAGCTGTGGGCCCCGTGGGCAAGCCAGGCCTAAGTTATGGGCTCAGGGGTAATCCATTCTTTTAGCTGTGGAGCCATTGCATGATGTTATTGTATATGCGTTATATATTTATGTGTTGGTACTTTAGGGGAACACACTAAGCTTTGGGTGTAAAGTTTTTGGTTATGTTTCAGGTAATTCAGATGATTGTGGGAAGTCGAAGGCGTAATCGTACACATCCTTGTGGTTTGACCTATGATTTTAAGAAACTCTGATATAGAACAAATTTTGAAAACTATGTTGTGAACAATTTATGATTTTGGTTTGGTTTTAAAAGTTTCAATTTTTCATAAATTTTAAGTGTGCCAAAAAATGGTATCAGAGCCTTGGTTTGAGTGAAAATGAGGAACACTCGTGTGAATCCAGTCTCAAACTAAGGAAAAGATTTTAAAAATGATTTTCAAAGTGTTTTCAAAATAATCAAGGAGGATGCAATGTGTACGATCAGTCGGAGCCAGTAAGTAGACCCTAAATTACCATATTGGTATTTGATTTTGCGATATGTTAGAAAAACATGCTAGTGATGGGCTAGGGATCTTTATTAATTTGTTGTTGGGTTTTTATTCAAAAATCCAGTTTCACAACCGGCAAAAATGACAACGGAAGCTTTAAAAATGTTGAATAAAACTAAAACTATTTTACCCACCAAGGATCATTTTGCAAGAGTTAGAAAGATTAAAACAACCATAAAAGGGAAATCGTAACAACCTTTGAAGACTTTGATCCTCATGGGAGGTTGGAAGTTGATGAAGTGTGGCATGAAACTCTAAAACAAGAGTTCTCTAAAAGTATCCACCAAGCAAGAGTACAACCATCAAAATATGCTAGTATACACTTGTGATTTGTTTTTCATAAGCCTTTGAAATATATCCCAAATATATGTTCAAAGGTGAAGCAACAAAGGGACTTTGTCTAGCACCAAAATGCAAGAGAATGGAGGAGAAGAAGAGCTTATAAAGCTCGAAATTTGTCAGCCCCATACAGATCAAAGGTGCTCTCGGTTTTAGGCTCCAAAGAAGAAGCAGAATGAGGCTCGGAAGAACTTTTAATATAACCTTCCATGCCCTCCCTTATATAATGGCCAAAAAGGAAAGAAGAGACAATAAAGCAAAAACATGAGACATGTTTCTTACAAGCATGGTAGAATTGATTAAACAATTCAAAAGAAGACCATGCTTGTCTCCTCTCATTTTTCAAAAAAGGCAAGGAATAAAAGAAGACAAAAGTTGTCTCGTGGCTATTTTATATATACATACATGTTATCTTTATAAATCATTTTTATAAAGATTTCCCAACATATACATTTATATAACTAGTCATATATATATATATATATATATATATATATATATATATATATATATATATATATCTTATTTTATATAAAACTACCTTTTTTTATAAATTGAACTAGTTTATTAAGATAAATAAGTATAACTTATTAATAATCATACTTTATGATATATTTCATAAGTTGTTATTTCTCCAATAAATATTATTTCCACAGATAATAAATTCCCTATTAGTAAAAATATTATTTCCATGAAATAATAATTTTCCAATTAAATACAATTGTTTTAACAACATCATTCTATAATGATTCTTGGGCATAGTACATCTTTCAATTCCCACTTGCACAAGGCTCATCATAGATTGATATAGACAGTGGTGAACGTCTTGCAACGTTTCAATTCCCCCAAAAACAAATGACGAACAATGCCATTCATCAACATCTAATTACCAAAATCTCTAAGCTTCAGTTGATGTATTAAGGTAAGTTTATCAATTATCCCTTTGTTACAAACATCCTGTTGAACATGAGCCTTGGATCACAATCAATCTCATTTGTAATTCAACTTTGGGCAATGCGCGTTAGATGTTTAACTCTCTACACATAAGAGGAACAAATCCCATCTTGACTACATAAGCCTCTTGCATAGTTCACACCATACCCAAAAATGACTTTTATAACTACCCGGTTAAGGAACAACATTTGGTCATATCAAAGCACATCACTTCCTACACTTAAGTCCCACTATGTGTCTCAGGTGTTATGGATAAAAAGATAATACCTTTTAATAAAGTTCCACTCACAACTGCGATCTATGAGTTGATCCTGATGTGGGTCCATTCAGTACTAGTTCTCTGACAAGTACCTATGAAGCTTGGTTACAACTTTTTGCCTACTTTCATCTGGTGAGAGTCAACCAATCCTTTTCATATTAGTCTTGCTTCATAATTGCTACCACAATCATGACAGACTATGAACCTTTCGAATAATAAGATTATTCATGGATTAAACATGTTAATAATGAACATAACAAGTATTAATGTAATGATCATATCCAAGTATATCAAAAACATTATTAAAGAGTTGTTGTTACAATGTTCCAATATCCAAATAATAAATTCAAATCAAAATCCCATTACTAGAATAATAATAGACTTATGGCATAAGTGTAACCACTCATACTTAGCTTAAAAGGAAAGACTTTATTAATGGGTTCAACTCAATTTAATTTGTGTGAATTTCTCAAAAACTATATCTCCATATTTGTCTTTTACTCTAGGTACAGTTAAATATCTTGGAGAATATGATTGGTGTTCTTTCGTGACGTAGAGTGTCTTAGCTTGATTAAGTTAACTCTCGAAGTCACAAAGATTTCTATGTGATCCTTGAATGGTAGAAATCAACATAGATTTTAAATGAACTCATTCATCCAATCATATTTGACTTCAACTTTAAAGGTTATGTATTCTTATTTGTAGTAGACTGTGTCATTATGTTTTGCTTAGACCTCATTCCAGCTAAACTTACTCTTCATTCCAAAAGGAAGTCATAATCTAATTATAATTCATAATTATATATTTATTTAGAAATCAAAATCCTATGTAGCTCCTTACATTAAGATTTTATTCTAAACTAATTATCTTATATATACATTCTCTTAGGTCTTCTTAAGTACTCTTAGAATGTTCTCACAGTCATCTAGTGACTTAACCATGTATTCAATTTTGTATCTCATGATATGACATAAATAATGGATTCATTTGCCAAGCAAATAGAATATAAATCATTTCATGTAGCTCAACCTATGTGCTAGGTCCTTTGAGACAAACTCAAAAGGTGTCATGTAACAATGCAAAGACTCATCCAAAGGAATCCTGTATCTTGACCTCTTTCAAGATATTTTCATTTCATGCAAAAAGAATTATAAAACGTTTAACATTCATCTTTATCTATCTCTTATAGATTTTACATTCCAAGAATGTTGTCATTCCTAAGTCTTTACTTTCCGAGTCAAGGTGAAAAAAACCTTGCATAGTCGGAATGTCATTTCAAATGATTAAGTATGTCTCTTTCATACAAGATTAGGAATATCACTATCCTCCCACTAGTTCTTGGTAAACACACACACGTTTTGTTTTTTCATTTTTACATAAAAGCATACCTTGTATCTTTATACTAAAATGAATATTCCAACCTTGAGATGTTTGCTATATATCCACAAGTGGATCTTAAGCCCTACACATTTGGTTAGGATAACATGGATTAAGAAAACCTCTAGGCTAAGCAATATAGATATCTTCTAGTAGATGTCTATTAAGAAAAGCGGTCTTTCTTGAAATCTATTTGCTATATCTCATATTAAGACTATGAAGTTGTAGTAAATAATATCCTTGTTGATCAGATCATAGCTACTTGTGAAAAGGTTTGATCATAGTCAATGTCACGAGTATGATAAGGACCATAGTCAATGACATGAGTATGACAAAATCCTTATATAACAAGTATTACTAAATGTGTATGTATATCCATGTATATATTCTTTCTAGAAGAATCTCTTACTCCTTCTAGCCTTTCTATATACAGAAAGATTAATCAACCCCATATTTGATTATTAAACATGGATTACATCTCAATGTTCATAACTCTACGTCATTTTTCAGATTCAAGATCTGATATAAAATTTTGGTAGTTGATGGTTTAACTAGAAACCATCAAGAACTCATCAATGAGAGATTCCACATTTCTTAAGTCATAGATGATTTCTACCATTATTGTGAACAATTTGAGTTTATGAATAGCCACTGTTCATGTTCAATAGTTCCTTGTTGAAACTAGTGCCAACAATTGTTACATCCGGCTATGGTTCTTGAGCTGCTACAAGTTCCACGTGCGTCCCGCTTGCTTTGTCATTAGAAGATTGCTTTCTGCTAACTCAGCTTTCAGAGGAATAAATGAACTTATTCTTGGTGGTTTTGTATATAATAATCTAAATTCCCTTTTAGAATATCCTACAATTATGTAATTAGTTGGTGGTTGTATTCTAGATACAAAGATAAAACCATTCATATTTTCCAAAAACAAAGATTTCATCAATTAAACAAATAATCTAACAAATCTTGCAAAAATGGCTCTGATACCAATTGTTGGGTTTTTATTCAAGAATATGGTTTCACAACCAGTAAAAATGACAACGGAAGCTTTAAAAATGTTGAATAAAACTAAAACTATTTTACTCACCAAGGATCATTTTCCAAGAGTTAGAAAGATTAAAACAACCATAGAACATAAATCATAACAACCTTTAAAGACTTTGATCCTCATGGGAGGTTGGAAGTTGATGAAGTGTGGGATGAAAGTCTAAAACAAGAGTTCTCTAGCAGTATCCACCAAGCAAGAGTAGAACCATCAAAATATTCTAGTATACACTTGTGATTTCTTGTTCATAAGCCTTTGAAATATATCCCAAACATATGTTCAAAGGTGAAGCAAGAAATAGAATTTGTCTAGCACCAAAATGCAAGAGAATGGAGGAGAAGAAGAGCTTATAAAGCTCAAAATTTGGCAGCCCCATACAGAGCAAAGGTGCTCTCGGTTTTAGTCTCCAAGGAAGAAGAAGAATGAGGCTTGCAAGAACTTTTAATTTAACCTTCCATGCCCTCCCTTATATAATGGCCAAAAAGGAAAGAAGAGACCATAAAGCAAAAGCATGAGACATGCTTCTGAAGGGTTTGTAGCATTCTAACACTCCTAAGTGTACATGCAACCCTAAATACCTTGGATCTAAGTTTTCTCTTTTATGCATGCAAATATGAACATTCCAAGGTATTACCCTAACTAGCATACAATCTTTTGATACTTGGGTAATAAACTAGATAGAAATACATACCTTGTTGATGTAGCTTGACTGCATGAAGCTCGAGAGCCTAGTGCCCCAAGTGTGACACCTCAAATGGTTCACACAACATCACCAACACATGGAATAACCATGAGAAGAAGACACTCATGCTCAAATCGGCTAGCCCTCATCTATGTATCACAAGTGCCAATTTCTTGAGCTAAAGGGGTCCTTATATAGTGTGCACATTAGGGTTACACCATGTAACCCATGACTTTACCCATTCCTTATGCTCCATGGGTTTTAACCTCCATGGAGTATCCATGGTTCACCACATGGGTTAAACCCAACATAAGGAATCATGGATCATAAGCACACATATATAAGAATGAATGATTTACACAATCAATCCCCATATATTTAATTAGTCTCTTTTGATCACTAAATTAAGTCCAATTTAATTATTGATCAATACTAATTAAATAACATGATTTAATATTAATATATTAGAACTTATAATATATTAATAAGTCACAAATGTCCTCTCCTCACAAACGGTCTATCCAAATGTTCTGATGCCATGGAACCCAAATGGACCATGCCGAGTCGGGTCAAGTACATACCAAATATAGTTATGGACTTAGACACTAATCCAACAGTGTCCCACTTGGATAAGTCTAAAACTATTATTGCGTATTACTTCAAAAACCAACTGGTAATCGTAGCTCTCAAAAGCCGCTATCGAACTCTGGCCTTGTCGATGAACTCTGACCTTTGTCAATGACTTGTCCATTAGATAAGGGATCATATATTCCTCCATTCTAGATATAATTTGGACTGAGACATGGATTGTAAATCATTCTCTCTGTCCATTTTTTGTTTCCCGATTTCCAATTCATGATGACTGACTAATTGAACAGATCAAATCAGTCCTGGCTTGGCCAAGCACTCACATGTATCATCATTAAATCATTGAGGGGCCCGTAAATATCTCTTTTATCCCGAAGGTAAATGGAATGGTTAAAGTTAGACTCATATGGCTTGTTCTACTACTTGTTAAATCATACACAAAGGAACGTTTTATAACATCGAGTTACCAATGCGTTTTCGTGCAATCAATATATAACCAACTCATAATAACAACTCATATCTATAGGTTTGAAGAATATAGGATATTATCATCTCATGATCACTCGTGATAAAATCCATGAAGTGATTCCAATGAGCGTGGGTTGAATCCAATACTCAGAACTTATGAGTACTCATGAATGTTGTAGCACCACTTGCTATGTCCCATACCTTGGACATCTACAATCCAGCTTCATGACAATCTTGATTCATATCTACTTCCAACATATGACCGACTGTGGATAGTTTGAATAACTTAGTCATTCAGGAGGAACGACCTAGTTATTCTGGAAGTCAAAACATGCAAAGTGAAACACAAGAATAATCGAATCCAATATGGTCTCAGAACTTATGAATATAAATAAAACATCTTTTATTTATCACCATATTGATTACACATTATTCATTGTAGACTGTTTCAAACTATCAACTTTATACTTGAATTAAAACAATAGTTGTCCCATGCTCCAAGCATGTACACTATGTTTTCTAAACACTAGTCATGCCGTACTCCAAGTATGCACCCTATGTTTGTCTAAACATTAGTTATGCCATACACCAAGTATGCACACTAAGTTTGTCTATGATCTTTACTTTGTGAAATAGATCGATTGAACATAATTCCAATGATACTCATTTCACAATCCCAAATCCTTAACGCAAATGCAAGAATTCCAAATTCCTGCCATTTACCTAAATCTGTTAGATTCTAAACTTATATGCATTGGTCCTCTTGTAATGATTATGCACAAAGTCACAAAGACTTGTCAACAGACATTACAGAGTGTTCCAATGGATATCATTCCATGGAAACGAAGTCTCAAATTCAAAGTACATTGCTTTGAAAATCCTTCTTGCATTAAGTTTCCTAATCTTACATAGATTTAATGAATAACTTCCACCCATGGGAATATTTCCATATTCTCATTTTGACTATCACTTCTGAACAAGAGTTGCCTCTTTTCAGAATATGTCAAAATGGTCCTTTTCAAAAATTTACACTATACTTCCAACTGTCCCTGAGCAACCAATATTTGGTAAACCTTAGATTGTTCTCGACAATGGCTTAATCAAATTAGTCATATCCAATTCTAGACTTTTCCCCTCTTAATGGCCTGAGCATTTGGAAAATTTAGAAAGGATGAATATTATAGCACATGCAATCGATCCTATATCCGAAGCATATGGGACACGATTCATGATGTCTCACATAAATACATGATACTAGACCAGTCTATCTGCAATAATATTTCTATTTCTATTTGCCAAGTTCTCATAATTCAGATTATGAAAATGGATATCGTAATCATAATCTAATTTTAGAACGCAAATAATGGACCCATATACATAATTTCCTTATGTTGAGCCATTCCAACATAAAATTCATATATATATATATATATATATATATATATATATATATATATATATATATATCCTTGACTAAATATGATTAAAACCTCAATCTAAGCTTTTTAGAATTGAAATGAAGTATAATTTCCTCTCCCTTAATTATAGCAAAACAACTTTTTCCCAATTGAAACCTTTTGTTTTCTATAATTAACATTGCTAACTTGCAATACTTATCATAATTATCATGCTCCCACTAACATGATGATTATTAGCATAACACTTATGCTCCCACTAGCTTTGACATGTACTTAGAAATCAGCTGAACTTCTAGAAATCAATACTTTATTGACTTTCTTACCAAAGTTCAAATTTCTGATAAGAGATGCTTTGATAAAATTTTATCAAAATCATACACCTTTCCTTAGATAGCACACATGTGTGTCTAAACAATTGCAGAACTATGAAAAGGGATGCCGTAATCATAGTCTCAATTGTTTAGACCTTTGCCATTTCTCACAAGTCCATGTTAGTGTGCCGGTTAAGCACACACGCTCCACTAACGACTTTGAGAATGCAAATATCACAATTGCAATCTACTTAAAATCTACTTAGTGAAAGTGTTTCCTCACCATCATTTTCATGAATCGGAGGCAAACCTTATGACACTTAGATTTTATGGTGTATGTGTTCCTATGCATGTGAATTTGTCAAAACCATAATCATAAGACAAGGTTAGTGACAAATCCAAAGTCAAATGGATTGAACTTGTGCAGTCTTAATTTCTTGCCACTTGGCAGCACAAGGGCCTGCCATAGCTTCCAAGTTGCTATGTAACCAATTGAGAACTCTCAGAACTCATATGCAAAGCCAACTTTAACTGGAATGGGCACAAAAATAGAAATATGTCAACACGATAGGTTATAAACCTCACATCATGTGCTAGTGATAAACTATAGGTTTTTATTCTTAATTAGATCTTTAAATTCTTTCAGGATCTTTAAGACTCCCGCTATCCTCTTGACGTATAAGACTATCTTGCCAAATATTCAAGAGATAGTGCGGATTCTTTATCAAGACAAACACTTCACATAATTGGCCTTAGTTGGTCTTTGTTTTATCCAAAACATCACAACTTACCAATTTCAAATGTACAAGAGTAGAAAACATCTTACTCTTACATTTGACAAGTGTTATAAACCTTATTTAAGATGTTTCACTCAAGTTACAATCTTGGAGTATGACTCTAAGACTTGTTTTGGAACGAAGTATGACTCATCTGATGGGTTTTTGAGCATTCTAACACTCCTATGGTGTACATGCAACCCTAGAAACCTTGCATCTATGTTTGACTAAGATACATGCAAATAATTATTTTTCCAAGGTTCTTATCCTAACTAGCATGGCATGGGGTACTTGAATCAAATAAAACTAGTAGAATTACTTACCTTGTAGTAGTAGTTGATTGCTTGGAGTTTGAGAGCCTAGCACCAATAATGTGGATGCCTCAAATGGAAGTCACAAATCACCACAAACTTGGAAACTTGAGAGAATAGTCACAACCTTTCTTGAAATCGGCCCTCTAAGTTTTCTCACATCAACTAGTGCAATTTCAAGAACCAAAGCCTCATTTATATAGTGTGGTGGATTAGGGTTACATCCATGTAAACCCTAATATCCATGTCTTTTCATTTCCATGAGATCCATGGGTTAAAGCTCCATGGAGTATCCATGGACTTTCCATGCAAACCTAGCCCATTCCAAATAAGCATTAGCCCACACTATATAAATACAAGAGCCCATATTTAATTAGTCATACTTTTGATCTCTAAATTAATTCTAAATTAATTATAGATCAATACTAATTAAATAATATGATTTTATATTAATATATTAGGACTTATAATATATTAATAAATCATAACTTATACTATTCTGAAACGATTATACATAAATTGTTCGGGTGAAGTGCAACCCAAATGGACCATGCCGGGTCGGGTCAAGTACATACCAAATATAGTTATGGACTTAGACACTATATCCAACAGTCTCCCACTTGGATAAGTCTAATAACTGTAGTTGCAAGTATGACTTCAGGAACCGATCAGCAATCGTAGCTCTTTAAACTCTGTTGAGCTATGAAGCGCCATTTTAGATAAGTGATCATATAATCCTCTATTCTAGATATCAGCCGGACAAATACATGGAACATGGTCTTGCTTATTGTCCAGCATTTGTTTCCCGATTTTCGATTTGTTTGACATAGAACTTAACTGAACACATCAATTTAGTTCTGACCGGGCCCGGTACATAGGTCAAAACAAAATCATCGAGGGGCCCAGATATCGCTTCTAATCCTAGAAGGAACAGATAAACTTCGACTCATATGTTTGCTCTACTACTTGTTGAATTACACACAAAAGCACGGTTTATAACATCGAGTTACCAATGTGTTTTCGTGCAATCAATGCATAACCAACTCATAGGCAACAAATCATATCTCTAGGTTTGAAGATTTATATGATATTACCGTCTCACGATCACTCGAGATAAATTCCATGAAGTGATACAAGTGAGCGTGGGTTGAATCCAATACTCAGAACTTATGAGCACTCATGAGCGTTGTAGCCCCGCTTTGTCTAACATCTTAGACCTCTACAAGCCAACCCATGACAGTCTTGATTCATATCTACTTCCAACATATGACCGACTGTGGAGAGTTTGAATAATATGATATAAACCATAACATAATTATTCTGGAAGTCAAAACATGCAAAAAGAAATAATAGTAAACGATTGACAAGAGATAGCAACAATTTACTCATAAATAACAGCTTTTATTTATCATCAAATGTCAATTACATTTTACAAATTTCAAGATTATCTAACTACTAAAGCTAATATCATCCTTCAGCCCTATGCTCCGAGCATGCTGGAGATGCTTAGCCCGAGTCAGTCCCTTCGTGAGGGGATCTGCTGGGTTCTCATCCGATGATACCCTCTTTGCCACGAGGATTCCTTCTTCTATTCGATGTCTAATGAAGTGATATTTTATGTCAATGTGTCTGGATCTCCCATGATCTCTTGGTTCCTTGGCTAAGGCAACCGCACTATTGCTGTCACAGAAAATCTCCATTGCCTCCTTTATAGCTGGTACAACTCCAAGGTCTCCGATGAAGTTCTTTAGCCATATAGCCTCCTTTGCTGCCTCGCTTGCTACTATATACTCTGATTCAAAAGTGGAATCAGCCACTGTCTCCTCCTTGGAACTTTTCCAAGTAATTGCCCCTCCGTTTAGAGTAAAGACCCAGCCCGACTGAGAGCGGAAATTATCCCTGTCAGTCTGAAAGCTAGCATCACTGTACCCTACAACTCTCAAGTCCTCACTGCCACCGAGGGTAAGGACCCAGTCCTTAGTCCTCCGTAGGTACTTGAGGATATTCTTTACCGCAGTCCAGTGTGCCTTGCCAGGGTTCCCCTGATACCTGCTAACCATGCTCAAAGCAAAGGCTACATCAGGTCGAGTACACGTCATAGCATACATGATCGATCCTACAGTTGAAGCATAAGGTATTCGACTTATTTATGCTATCTCAGCCTCAGTACTAGGGCTTTGTGTCTTACTCAATCTGGCGTTACTCTGGATGGGTAACTCTCCTTTATTGGAGTTATGCATGTTGAACCTTTTCAACACTTTGTCCACATAGGTGCTTTGACTAAGTCCAATTAGTCTTTTACTTCTGTTTCTCAAAATCCTTATCCCTAGGATATAGACAGCTTCTCCAAGGTCCTTCATAGCAAAACACTTCCCAAGCCAGGACTTTACTTCCTGCAGGGTTGGGATGTCATTTCCTATGAGTAGTATGTCATCCACATACAGTACCAAAAAGCTGATTATACTCCCACTAGCCTTGATATAGACACAATATTCATCTTCACTCCTTGAAAAGCCAAATTCTTTGATTTTCTCATCAAAGCAAAGATTCCATCTGCGAGGTGCCTGTTTTAATCTATAAATGGATTTCTCTAGCTTACACACTCTACTGGGGTACTCTGTACTGACAAAACCCTCTGGCTGAACCATGTAAACATCTTCAGCCAACTTTCCATTAAGGAAAGCAGTTTTGACATCCATTTGCCATATTTCATAATCATGAAATGCAGCAATGGCTAACAGAACCCTAATAGACTTAATCTTGGCCACTGGTGAAAAGGTCTCATCATAATCAACTCCCGGAGTTTGAGAATAACCCTTTGCAACCAGTCGTGCCTTATAAGTGTGTACATTACCATCCATGTCGATCTTCTTCTTGAAGATCCATTTGCACCCAACTATCTTACGATCAGGTACATTGTCAACCAAGTTCCAAACTTGATTGTCATACATGGACGGTATCTCGCTATCCATAGCCTCTTTCCATTTAGCAGCCTCAGGGCCTGCCATGGCTTCCATGTAGCTGTTAGGCTCATCCAGATTTACTAGTGTGTTATCACTGATAAGTGTCTCACCTTCTGCAGTAATATGAAAACCATAATAATGCTCAGGTGCATTCCTAACTCTGGTGGAACGCCTCAGAGGTATAGATTCTTCAGTCGGCTCAACGGAAGTTTCCTCCTCAGGTTGAGGGCTAGGGTTTGAGGTTCCTTCACCACTTGACTCTTGAATTTCCTCAAGGTCAATTTGCCTCCCACTATTTCCTTGGCTCATGAATTCTCTCTCTCGAAAGAATCCTCTTCTTGCTACAAAGACCACATTATCACTGGGTCTGTAGAAGATGTAACCAAAGGATTTCTGTGGGTAGCCGATAAAAATACACCTCTCACTTCGAGGTTCGAGCTTATCATGAGTCTCGCATCTCACGAAAGCCTCGCAACCCCAAATCTTAATGTGGTCTAGTTTGGGTACTTTACCAGTCCACATCTCATGAGGAGTTTTGGCAACTTTCTTTGTGGGAACTAGATTAAGGATATGGGCGGCAGTCTCTAAGGCATACCCCCAAAATGAGATTGGTAGCGAAGCTCGACTCATCATGGAACGAACCATATCCAACAAGGTTCGATTACGCCTCTCAACTACACCATTCAACTGCGGTGTCCTGGGAGGTGTCAATTGTGAGATAATCCCACATTCCCTAAGATAGTCGAGGAACTCTGAACTAAGATACTCACCACCTCGATCGGATCGAAGCATCATAATGTTCCTGCCCAATTGATTCTCGACTTCCTGTTTAAACTCTTTAAACCTCTCAAAAGTCTCTGACTTATGCTTGATTAAGTAGACATATCCATATCTACTGTAATCATCAGTAAAAGTCAAATAATAACGATTAGCATCCTTGTGGCATGTTTGAAGGGCCCACACACATCCGTGTGTATAAGATCCAACAAACCTTCACCCCTCTCACAAGAACCTATGAAGGGTGACTTTGTCATTTTTCCAAGTAACATTGATTCGCAACTATCATCTGACCTTAGGTCAAATGACTCCAATACTCCATCCTTTTGGAGTTGGCCTATGCGTTTCTTGCTTATATGTCCAAGACGGCAATGCCATAATGATGCTTTATCCAAGTTATTATCATTAACAGAATCAATACACAATACATTATTTCCTAAGTTATCAACCACAGATACAGTTTCATACACACCATCACAAGGTAATGCTTTAAAATAAAGAACATTATTAAAGAAAGCATTAATCGAACCAACTTCATTATCAAATGAAAAGGTGAAACCTTGTTTATACAATGCATGAAAGGAAATAATATTTCTTGCCATTTCTGGCGAATAACAACATTTATTCAAATCTAAACTAAACCCACTACTTAGCGATAAAGTATAAACTCCAATCTTGGTGACACGTAAAGCTTTCCTATTCCCTATGATTAAGTTTATTCTTCCATGCTCCACATTCTCACTTCTTCTTAGTCCCTGCAAATCAGAACAAATATGAATACCACAACTGGTATCAAGGACCCAAGAGTTAGAATGGGGTGAGTTATTAGATAAGATAGTGTAAATACCTGCATGGTTGGGTTTAACTTTCCCATCCTTCACATCTTGCTGGTACTTTAGGCAGTTCCGCTTCCAATGTGACTTTTCATGGCAATAGAAGCATTCAGCCTCTTTAGGGTCAGAAGAAGGAGTGACGAAACCTTTCTTGGTTCCACTTGAAGAAGAGCCATCAAGGGTCCTAGCCTTGGTACCCTTCGAAGAGCTCTTCCTCTTCTTCCCTTTGCCATGCCCGATTGCCAAGACATTGGCCGCAGTTGGAGTAGGAGTAGGAGTAGTAACAACCGACTTACCCTTTAGACCACTTTCGGCGGTCTTCAAGAGTCCTTGAAGTTTGCTGAGGGTGACTTCTTCCTTGTTCATGTGATATGTCATGCAGAATTGATCATAACACGATGGCAAGGAGTGGAAAATGATGTCTATTGCTAACTCCTCAGGGAAGTTCACATTCAGCTTCAGTAAACGGTCCACATACCTTTGCATTTTCTGCATGTGGCCCTTGATGGGTTCACCATCCTTCATTCGGGTTGTTATCATGGAGGAGATTATTTCATATCGCTCTTGATGAGCACTTTGATGGTAGCGGTCCATCAAGTCCTGGTGCTTCTCAAAAGGATAATAGTCCTCATAGGACTTTTGGAGCTCGGCTGTCATGGTGGCCATCATTATGCATGCCACTTTTGTAGCATCTCTTTCATGTAGCTCATATTCAGCAAGCTCTTCATGAGTAGTAGTTGGTCCGGGTACCTTCAGCTCCTTGTCAAGAACATATTCTTTGTTCTCATACCGAGTGACCATCCTGATGTTTCTGATCCAATCTGTAAAGTTGGACCCATCAAAGATGACTCTCCCACAAAGATTCATGAGAGAGAAGGAGCTAGTAGGGTTTGAGCCAGAAGCATTGTTATTGGAAGACATCTGAAAAGAAGAGGGAATATATTAGATTAGATATAGAGATAGTCCTTAACAAAACACCCAAATGTAATATTAAGGCTAGGACCCAACACAATATTTTATAACTTAGAAGAGGGATGCCGTAATCTAAGCTATAAGATATTTGAAGGTAGGTGAATGACGATTCACCAATTTCCACCATGAAAAACGAAATATTTAATTAGGTTTTAATTGGTTTAGAAACTCCTAGATTCTTTGAGATTCATTGAACTTTCTTCAATGGCATGTTTCAATCTCGAGTGTGCCCTTCAAGTTTTGTGACTGGGATGCCGAGGATCACAAAACAAGGTGTGAAGTAACCATGCAAATTACTTGGTACCCTTAATGTATTACCCTTCAATCGATGTGCCGGTTAACCACACACGCTCCATCGATACTATGATAAACATTAAGTCACCCTTTACCTA
Organism: Lactuca virosa; assembly: GCF_052849685.1. NCBI lineage: Eukaryota > Viridiplantae > Streptophyta > Magnoliopsida > Asterales > Asteraceae > Lactuca > Lactuca virosa. Next base: position 322,425,648 of record NC_136428.1, read on the forward strand.
CCTTGTTAAGTTCAAGTTAGTGTGTCGGTTAACCACACACACTCCACTAACGACCTAAACAAAGTGTAAAGTGTAATTTCATGGATTAGCACCTTATTCACATTTTCCTAAAATAACTAAGATTGGGAATTCAATAAAGTTTAGTTACTTTAGTATTATCATTATACTTTTAATGAGAATTTATAAGTCCTTGTCCTACCCGTTCGGCTAACGACCCTCCACCGATCAAGGAAGCGGTGGGTGAGAGTGGACACCCATTAAGTTGCCATTTTATAGGCAACGACCTTATACCCCCCTTATAGACCGGCTTCGTGAATGAGGCGTACTAGCGGTAAGACGACTTGATCTTATACATATATAAATATTATTAAACTTATAATATTATAAAGTATAAGGGTTGAATTTTAACTTTTAAAATTCTAGGGGTTGGAACTAAAGTTTTTAATATGACTTTACATGTTCCAAAACTTGAGGGAAAGTTTTGTAAACTTTCAAAACTTTTCATTTCTCATAACTTATGAGTTAATCGTTATTAAAAATGAAGACTCTTCATTTTTTGTAACATATGTGTTCTTTTAATGGTTATTTATAAATGTGACTTTTGGTTATCCATAACTTAAGAACTAGTTATGGACTCCATTAAAACACATAAAGATCAAAAATTAATCTAATCAATTATTAGCACATAATTTCTATGATCTTCTAAACTCGTATGTTTATGAATGTTCATATAAAAAATTTCAAGAATCGTAAGTACATATACAAAACTTGAAATTTTGATACGAGCTTTTGAACAAAACTTTCGATTTCAAGTTTTTTTTTTTTTTGCATCAAGTATCAAATAAACAAACCAGGCTCTGATACCAATGATAGGTTTTTGAGCATTCTAACACTCCTATGGTGTACATGCAACCCTAGAAACCTTGGATCTATGTTTCACTAAGATACATGCAAATAATTATTTTTCCAAGGTTCTTATCCTAACTAGCATGGCATGGGGTACTTGAATCAAATAAAACTAGTAGAATTACTTACCTTGTAGTAGTAGTTGGTTGCTTGGAGTTTGAGAGCCTAGCACCAATAATGTGGATGCCTCAAATGGAAGTCACAAATCACCACAAACTTGGAAACTTGAGAGAATAGTCACAACCTTTCTTGAAATCGGCCCTCTTAGTTTTCTCACATCAACTAGTGCAATTTCAAGAACCAAAGCCTCCTTTATATAGTGTGGTGGATTAGGGTTACATCCATGTAAACCCTAATACCCATGTCTTTTCATTTCCATGAGATCCATGGGTTAAAGCTCCATGGAGTATCCATGGACTTTCCATGCAAGCCTAGCCCATTCCAAATAAGCATTAGCCCACACTATATAAATAAAAGAGCCCATATTTAATTAGTCATACTTTTGATCTCTAAATTAATTCTAAATTAATTATAGATCAATACTAATTAAATAATATGATTTTATATTAATATATTAGGACTTATAATATATTAATAAATCATAACTTATACTATTCTCAAACGATTATCCATAAATTGTTCGGGTGAAGTGCAACCCAAATGGACCATGCCGGGTCGGGTCAAGTACATACCAAATATAGTTATGGACTTAGACACTATATCCAACATCATCTTCTTGATTTAACCATTTCAACAATTCATGACTCCTCTTCTTAGCCATAAGAATGCACTAAGATGTCCTTAGAAGACCAACTGTGATATGGTTCTTTAATCATTAAGATGATCACAAAACATGATACTAAAGTACTCTCCCATCTTTTCAGATTTGAGAAACTTTTATCTTTTTGCCTAATTTGATTCTTCTTATTCGTTCTGCCATACATCAAAACTTTTCCAATGCTTCAGAATTATACTTAAACTTGTAAGTATAACCATATTTACTAAACTTTAGTAAATCATGACGAATAGTCTTATCGATCTTTTGTGGTGGACTTGACCAGTGCACACGAATGTGTACTCGATCCCTTAGTCCTTCACTTGACTCACATATACATGTGAACAAGGAATTAGTCTTAATTTTGCAAAGATGAAAATTCTCATCCATCATACAATACAAATTGTATGATTTCTAAGTTTCTATCCAACTGAAACCTTGGGTGATGAGAATATTTCCTTATTTGGCAAATTTAGACACTACCACAAATATAAGAATCAAACTCATATTTCCATTATTGCTAGAAATATACAAACACCAATTTTCAATAAGTGCCATTGCAAGGACATATAAAATAAAACAAAATTTTATTTATTTATCAAATGCGGAAAAGATTTCCTTACAATGCAACTTTAAATGAAATCTATGCTATTACATATTTCCTACCAATCTATCATAACTCTCTAAGTAGTAGCTTAAGAATCCGATCTTCGAACGATGCGATTGAAATCCATCTTCGCGATCAGATTCAACATACTCTTTCTCTAAGTTCCCTTCCCTTTGCTTGATCCTGCCATACATCAAAATGTATTAAGAATCTTCAAATAGGAACTTAAGAGAGTTAGATAGTGGACTTACCTGAATCAGAGTCAAACTTTTGACTAGACCTTCTCTCAGATCTTTCAGGTAGTTAGGGCAGCTTTGCAACCAATGTCCCTTCCGTTGGCAATAGACACATATGGATCCTTTGGGAATGGTGCACTGGAGTATCTCAGACTTTCCTTTCTCTTTACCATTTGCTCAACCGAGTTGACTATGGTCGATCCCTTTCCATTGGGAATAGAAAGCTTTTCTGGATTTTCAATGTTACCATTGTCAATGTCCATGGAAGTTTGGGAAGTTGATCTTCTAATCAAATTTTCTTTACCAGTACTACAAATCATTGCTGATTCAGCAGCACCTAGCAAATAGATAAGATCATTAAGGGTCATGTCACAGTCTGTTTCATAGTAGTCCCAAGGAAACTCACTATGTGACTTAGAAAGTGATTGAACATCCAACTTTCTTAAGACTTTGACACCCAACTCTCCCGGCTTGTCAATATGTGACTTCATCTCCACGATGCAATCACACATAGACCTTGCTTGCCAATATGGCTTGAGTGACCTTGAACTTGTGGGTTAAGGATCATAATTGGAGGAGGTGGAGGAAGTGAAGTTCCAAGAGATTTGGGAAGATCATAAATGTCTGAACTAGACATCTTATAGGAGATATTCAAGATAGTTGATCTAAAGTCCTTAATATAACACCCAACATGAAATATTAAGGCTAGGACCCAACACAATACTTTTATAACTTGGAAGAGGGATGCCGTAATCCAAGCTATAAAATATTTGAAGGTAGGCGAATGACGATTCCCCAATTTCCACCATGAAAACGAAATAATTTATTAGGTTTTAAATGGATTTGAAACTCCTAAATCATTTGAGATTCATTGAACTTTTCAATGGCAAGTTTCAATCTCGATTGTGCCCTCTCAAGTTTTGTGACTGCGATGTCAAGGATCACAAAACAAGGTGTGAATAACCATGCAAATATACTTGGTACCCTTAATATTTACCCCTCAATCGATGTGTCGGTTAACCGCACGCGCTCCACCGATACTATGATAAACATTAAGTTACCCTTTGCATACCTTGTTAAATCAAGCTAGTGTGCCGGTTAACCACACACGCTACACTAACCGACTTAAGCAAAGTGCAAAGTGTAATTTCATGGGTTAGCACCAAATTCACATTTTTCCTAAGTAACTAAGATTGGGAATTTATAAAAGTTTAATTACTTAGTATTTATCATTAATACTTTTAATGAAGGGAGAATTCTAGTCCTTGTCCTACCCGTTCGGCTAACGTCCCTCCACCAGTCAAGGAAGCGGTGGGTGAGAGTGGACACCCATTAAACTGCCATTTTATAGGCCATAACCTTATACCCCCCTTATAGACCGGCTTCGTGAATGAGGCCTACTAACGGTAAGACTGACTTGCTCTTATACATATATATATATATATTATTAACTTATAATACTATAAAGTATAAGGGTTGAATTTTAACTTTTAAAATTCTAAGGGCTTAACTTGGAATTAAAGTATTCATAAGGGAAAACTTTACAAACTCCAAAACTTGAGGGCAAGCTTTGAAACTATTCAAAACTATTCAATTCCATAACTTATGTGTTTAAAGTGGTTTTAATTCAAAAAACTCTTCAAGTTCCATAACTTGAGGACAAGTTATGGAAGACTTTAAACTATTAAAAGAATATGACTTTTCTTTATTCATAACCTATGGAAATATTTATGAGTTTTATGAATCTTAAATGTGACTTTTCATATAACTTGAGGACATGTTACAAAAACACATTTTAGATCCAACTCTTAGATTAATTTGGATTGAAAACAACAATTTCACATAACTTTTCTATTAATCTAAGCAACTCATAAGAACAAGATAATTCAATCAAACTTTTTTTTTCATGTAATTAGCCTAATCATTAAACTAATACAAAACATGAATCTATTGACAATTATCTTTGAAATTGGATTAGAATGAACATTACCACATCAAAAACAGGTTTATAGGTTAAAAAACAGCTTAGGGTAATGATTCTAGTCCAATTCCATCCTTAAAAGTCGAAAATATGCTGTCAGGGTTCCTACTCGTCGAGTGTATGAACCTACTCGACGAGTAGGATGAGTTTCCTCATGGACTCGGCGAGTCCATCAGTGGACTCGGCGAGTCCAGTGCCCAGACAGCCCGAAAATCGATTTTTTTAGCATTTTTCAGCACTTTGCATCAAGTATAATTGAAAACAAGCCTTGGCTCTGATACCACTGAAGAGTTTTTAGCATTCTAACACTCCTAAGTGTACATGCAACCCTAAATACCTTGGATCTAAGTTTTCTCTATTATACATGCAAATAGGAACATTCCAAGGTATTACCCTAACTAGCATACAATCTTTTGATACTTGGGTAATAAACTAGATAGAAATACATACCTTGATGATGTAGCTTGAGTCCATGAAGCTCGAGAGCCTAGTGCCCCAAGGGTGACACCTCCAATGGTTCACACAACATCACCAACACATGGAATAACCATGAGAAGAAGACACTCATGCTCAAATCGTCTAGCCCTCATCTATGTATCACAAGTGCCAATTTCTTGAGGTAAAGGGGTCCTTATATAGTGTGCACATTAGGGTTATACCATGTAACCCATGACTTTTTACCCATTCCTTATGCTCCATGGGTTTTAACCTCCATGGAGTATCCATGGATCACCAAATGGGTTAAACCCAACATAAGGAATCATGGATCATAAGCCCACATATATACGAATGAATGATTTACACAATCAATCCCCATATATTTAATTAGTCTCTTTTGATCACTAAATTAAGTCAAAATTAATTCTTGATCAATACTAATTAAATAACTTGATTTCATATTAATATATTAGAACTTATAATATATTAATATGTCACAAATGTCCTCTCCTCACAAACGGTCTATCCAAATGTTCCGATGCCATGCAACCCAAATGGACCATGCCGAGTCGGGTCAAGTACATACCAAATATAGTTATGGACTTAGACACTAATCCAACAGCTTCTTACAAGCATGGTAGAATTGATTAAGCAATTCAAAAGAAGAACATGCTTGATCTCCTCTCATTTTTGAAAAAGGTAAGGCACAAAAGAAGAAAAAAGTTGTCTCATGGCTAGTTTATATATACATACATGTTATCTTTATAAAAATTCAATCATTTTTATAAAGAATTTCCAACATATACATTTATATAACTAGTCATATATAAATATCTTATTTTATGTAAAACTACCTTTTATATAAATTTTAACTAGCTTATTAAGATATAAATATGAATATATAGATATCTTATTTTATATAAAACTACCTTTTATATAAATTGAACTAGTTTATTAAGATATATAAATATAACTTAAAAATAATCATACTTTATGACATATTTTATAAGTTCTTATTTCACCGATATATATTATTTCCACAAATAATAAATTCCCAATTAGTAAAAATACTATTTCCATGAAATAATAATTTTCCAATTAAATACGAGTGTTGATATATTTATTAATAATCAAATTATACTAATAAATAATCAATTGACGGTAACTTGCTATATGGTGTGACCCTATAGGATCATATATTATTAGCAATATCATTCTATAATGACTCTTGGGCATACTAGATTTTTCATTTGCATGATAGAAGTGACAAATTATATGATGCTTGATAACCTAGGATTCTTCTTCAAACAAAATTGACATCATTACTATCGATGCTTAGTGTATGCATCATGATTTTACATAACTAAGATTCTATAGCCTAGAATGTTTGGTTTCGCCTTATTTCCTGTTCTTGTTTGATGAAGGGCTTAGGGTAGGATTAAATATCCAATTATCTATAGGGTCCAGTGTTATGTATGATTAGCATACACGAGTGCTGCAGGGTTGGTGGAAGTTTCATGGATAAGTTGTGAGGGGTCAGCCAGCCAGTCTCTAGATGTTTAGCCTTCCTGTAGGGTGTGAGGATTTCGTGTATGCGTATGATAGTATGTATTGTTAGGGTTGTTGTGATGATCCTTGAGACAAAATATGGGTAGTTGTGGAAGGTAGTATGTGTCCGTACTACTGAAATCACAGGATCCGTACGTGTAAGAGGGAAGTCACAACCCCTAGGGCTTGGTTGGGAGTTGGTTACCTTGATATGATATGCATGTTAACTGATATCTCTCAGGTTTATTTTTAGTGTGTGATGACGAGATGATTTCAAGCTAGATCCGGATCGGGATCGGGAGCTGGCAGTCAGGGTGGGCAAGCTGTGTCCGAGGAAATGATTCGGGAGATTTTTCAGAAGGAGATTGTTCCCCACTTTCGAGCATAACGGACAGAGATTTTCGGGTCTATTAAGACCGCCATGGTGGAGTATTTTGATGAGCATTATGAAGCTTGTCTGAGGCTGCTGCTGTTGCAGCCACCGCAACCGTTGCCGCTGCTGGGGTTGGTACTGGGAGAGTATTTTAGTACCAGGACTTCAAAAATAAGAAGCCCCCGACATTTGATGGAGTTCAGGACCTGATGAAGGGCTTAGGGTAGGATTGAATATTCGACTATCTATAGGGTCCAATGTTATGTATTATTAGCATACACGAGTGTTGTAGGGTGTTGGATTAGTGTCTAAGTCCATAACTATAATTGGTATGTATTTAACCCGACCCGGCATGGTCCATTTGGGTTGCACTTCACCGGAACAATTTGTATGGATAGACCTGTGAGAAAAAGGATATTTATGATTTATTAATATATTATAAGTTATAATATATTAATATGAAATCATATTATTTAATTAGTATTGATCTAGAAGTAATTTGGAATTAATTTAGTGATCAAAAGAGGCTAATTAAATATGGACTCTTACCTATATATATATATATATATATATATATATATATATATATATATATATATATATATATATATATATATATATATATATATATCAAGGTTGTAAAAATCGTTCGACGTTGGCTAATCGGTGGACTGGGGTTAAGGGATTAATCGGCTAGACGGAGATTAATCGGGGGATTAATCGGGGACCATTAATTGCTAATTTGTTGAATTTTAAAAAATTAAATATGACTAATATCATATAAAAGTTCATAAATACCACTAATATCATCACAAAATAGGTTAATATGATTAATATAACACTAATCATACCTGAAATACTTTCTATTGATGTATAACTTCTTCAAAGTGTTAAAATTTCATCGGGTTGTACTACTTTACTCATTTTGTATTCAGGGATTAATCGTTAGGCGCTCTATAATCAGTCGAGTAGTGCCTAAGGATTAATCGGAGATTATTCGGCACCTAATCGAGATTTTTACAACACTGATATGTAGATATATATATATATATATATATATATATATATATATATATATATATATATATATATATATATATATATATATATATATGTGGATTGGGCCAAGGTTTATTTAGGATGGGCTAAGAGTATATGGAAGTCCATGGATAGTCCATGGAGCTTTTAATCCATGGATCCTATGTAATTGAAAGGTCATGGGTATTTGGGTTTACATGGATGTAACCCTAACTGTCACACCCCAAAACCGGAACGGCGGAAACGTTCTGGGATGGAGGACGTCATGTCAAGTATCACAACACATGCAGTATAGTAATCAAAGCACAACAACCATTGCATTAATAGTAATAGTTTTACATAGGTTACATTTAGCAACAACATCAAAAGTAGATATGGAGAATAACATAAAATGCAGCTCGGTACAAGGCTGTCTTCACAAAAGCTTCCGGAGTGTACCTGTCTACTGACGACCTGAGAATACAAGTTATTTTGAAAGAGAGTATCAGCATTTTAATGCTGGTGAGTTCATAAGTATTTTAATGACATTGATATAAATACATGTTTTTCCTCAAAATAATCTCATTAGATGATGGTCATAAGAGCTTATAAAGTATTTGAATTCCTTCCGGAAGATCCTATATTTTGACAAACCGAAATTTTCATTTGTATAATCTCTTCAGTCAAACACTTCAAATAATAGTCAAATACATTTCAGTACATTTTTGGCCGGTTTAAAGTCCGTATGGGTGTTTTTAAAATAAAGTCATGAAGCGATTAAATAAAAGGGAGTGCTTTCTAGGACGTAATGTATAACGATTAAACAACTAACACCATAACAAGGTGTTTACGGCCAAACAAGAGGAGTTTGGGCCATAAACTCCTCTTCAACTTGAACTCATGCATATAGCATGAGTTTACTCCCCATTCTCACTTTACACTTCCCACCTCAAGAACAGCCACCACTTTTCTCTGAAGTATCATCACACACTTTCTTCAAATCCGCCAAAATGTAAGTATTTCCTTCCTAGATTCGTTCATACAACACTTTATATAGTATTTATACATCATTTCATCCATGGATTCTTGATTTTTACTTAGATCTTCAAGTGTTCTTCAAAACACCAAGAACACCAAGAACACACACAAGTGTTTTTGGGTCTTAAACACTCTTACAAGCTTCCTATAAGTAAGTACACTCCTCCTATCTAGTTATTTGCTTAGGATACTTGCTAATCCCTTGGAAGAACATCAAAATCCCCAAGAACATATGTGTTTATGGTCAAGGGAGATCCTTGAACCGTAAACACCATCAAATGGTGTTTTGGTGCCCCTAACACCTTCTATGGCTTGGATAAAACACTAGAACCTTGCATGCATGAACTAGAAACACGAAAACACGAAATGGTTGGAGTAACCATGAGTTTACGACCGTAAACTCTCCAAGGTGGTCCAAGGACCATAAACTCCAAAGAAGGTCCATTTCGAGTCCTAACCACTTCCTAAGCCTTTGATTCAAACTTAGAACACTTCCTTGGGAAGTATAAGACCTTAAAACACACAAATGCACCAAGTACCATGAGTTTACGACCGTAAACTCATGGGGGAAATGGTCCAGAAACCGTAAACACATCTAGGGTTACCAAATGAGGAGTAAACTCCAATGTGAGGCGATACTGTCCTTAGATGCAACCCTTTAGCACTCCTAACACTTAAATCAAAGTGTTTCCATGTATTAGGAGGTCTTTACTTGATTAATTAGTTGTTAAATGACTAATTAGATACATTTATGTATCACTCCATGTTACATAGGATCCGTATGTGTGTTCAAGTCCTCACTTGACACCTAGCATCCTACATCGCACTTCCATCCAATCCACTCACTGCAGGTGAGTTCATACCCCCTTAATCAACATTTTAAATGATTTTTAATGCTTTTATGGGGGGGGATACAAGTTGAACACTTCTAGTCATTGCTTTAATCACATGTGATTAATAACTAGAATAAACAGAAAGATTTCTTACTACTTTCAATATACGATCAAACTTATGGATTTTCAATGCTTTCAAACCTTTTTATATAACTCTTTTGATGCTAAAACTGTTTTAAAACTCTTTTATACTTGTAATATTTTCAAACCCATATCTACACTAGTATATTTATATAAGTAAGACTTGAAGGACTTAGGACTGATAGCTCACCTTATTTCCTGTTCCTTGTTTGGTTGTGGACTTAGGGTACCTTGTTATTTGTCCGAATGTGGTTGAATTCTTAGTTATATATCATATATATATATATATATGTGTTGGAAATAAAAGCTTTCACATTAGTTCATTTCCTTTGTGTAACAAAGGCATCCAAACAACCTTATTATTTAACTATAATAGGTATAGTTAAGGGATTACTACTTATTACTACTACTACAACGATCCATACAAGAGTCAGTACATTGTGAGTCATTACATAAGTACCACATTAAGTATTAGAACATACTATACACGATACAAGAGAACATACTATACACGATACAAGAGAATATACTATACGTTATACAAACACTAATTACTAAAACAGAATGTGACATACTACTTCTCGATACGACACTTCGTTGTGCTATCACCGTGTAACCAGAGTCTCCTGGAGGGAGAGCGGGCATTATGTGTATAGATCTATACGGGACAGACACTACCACATCCCGACTGCTAGCTACAGTCCGAGCCGACAAGGCCAAGAGGTGACAAAATGTCACCATACTACGTGTGAGCTGGAGGGTCATCAGTTATTCAGCCGTCAATCAGTATGGTTACATACGAGTTCACATTCAAACCTTAAATTAACTAAATAAGTATTTAAGGCAAAAATAGACTTTTCGAGGCATACCGCCTGGAGTCTACATATTACTACTATAGACTTTTCGAGGCGTATTGTTCATTCAGTACCACCTGGAGTCTGTATTTCATTAATTTGTGACTTGGTCACATACTCATTTCAGTAAACTATATTTTTATAATAATAGTTTTACTAGGGAAAAACGCTTACATTTACAAAAGGACAATTATACAAACACTCGGGTCTTGGTAGAAGACTACTTTTTACTGGAAAACATAGGGCTTTCCAGGGAGTATACTATTTACAAACATTTGAAACCGATTACTACACTACATTGTTACTAACATTTTTATACAAGCAATGACACTAAATACTTATGAACTCACCATCTTTATGCTGATACTCGTTTCAAATTTACTTGTATTCTCAGGTCATCAGTAGACAGGTACAGATGAAGCTTTTGAGAAGATGGAGCACACACAAGACTCATCTTTTATTTTGATTATACTTTTGGTGTCATAAAAACTTTATAGAACACGCTTGTATTGCAATTATTATATTAATGCAATGGATGTTGTTGTTTGTCTTTACTATTATGCATTGTTATGATACTGTACATGACGTCCTCCGCCCCAGAACTTTTCCGCCGTTCTCGGTTTTGGGGTTTGACATATATTTACTATTAAAAATAGTCTTCTACCAAGACCAGACTGTTTTGTGTTTTAAGGGCATTTTTCCCCAAATGTTACTATCATTATTAAAATATAGTTTTTACATTAATGAGTATATGGGAAAACCACAATTTAATGTAATAGGGGAAAATAATATTTTACTTCAACAATGACATTGTTGTTTATATGGTAATAAAATGCAGACTCCTGGTAGTATTAGATGAAAAATACGCCTCGGAGAGTCTAAATCAATGAAGTGTAGACTCCAAGTGGTATTGAATGAACAATACGTCTCGAAAAAGTCTAAATGAATGAAGTGTAGACTCCAGGTGGTATCGAATGAACAATACGCCTCGAAAAAGTCTAAATGAATGAAGTGTAGACTCCAGGTGGTATCGAATGAATAATACGCCTCGAAAAGTCTAAATGAATGAAGTGTAGACTCCAGGTGGTATCGAATGAACAATACGCCTCGAAAAGTGTAAATGAATGAAGCGTACACTCCAGGTGGTATCGAATGAACAATACGCCTAGAAAAGTATAAATGTTTGAAGTGTAGACTCCAGGTGGTATCGAATGAACAATACACCTCGAAAAGTCTAAATGAATGAAGTGTAGACTCCAGGTGGTATCGAATGAAAAATACGCCTCGAAAAGTCTAAATGAATGAAGTGTAGACTCCAGGTGGTATCGATTAAACAATACGCCTCGAAAAGTCTAAATCAGCCTTTAATCCTAAGTAGGTTAGTTTAAAGGTTTAAATGTGGCCTAGTGTATAACTAGGAAAATATATTATGCTGGTTTTATATGTAGAAAATACCGTGATAATACTTACCTTAAGGCCATGAATTATAAGGTAAATGTAAAGATACTCGTAACCATACTGATTGACGGATGTAAACACGACGAACTGCTGGCGTCGAAATGAATGTGACATTTGTCACCCCTTGGCTTGGTCGGCCAGGACTTTAGCTAGCAGTCAGGATGTGGGATGGTCTGTCCCGTATAGATCTATACACACAATGCCCGCTCTCCCTCCAGGAGACTCAGGTTACCAACTCGACAACGGTGAAATCCGCTTCATGAGGATGTATCTCGTGTTTTAATTGCTATATACGTTTCTTTTTACTAAAAGTACATGCTTTAGAATATTGATATAGCTAAATTCTCCTTCATGAAAGTTATGGTTGGTTTCTAAACTATACCTATTATAGTTTACTTGAGAGGTTATCTAGGTACCTTTGCTACCCAAAGGTATTGAACAGGAGTAATAGTTTTAATGTCTATCCAGATATACATAATATATAATTAGAACTTCAATGACACTCGGACAAATAGCCAGATGCTCTAAGTCCACAACCAAACAAGGAACAGGAAATAAAGCGGGCTATCAGTCTTAAGTCCTTCAAACCCTACTTATATAACTATATCTATATAGACATGCATATATCAAGAATATAAGTTTAAAAGACTTTGATAAGAGCTTAGTAATTTAAAAAGAGATTTTGGTACTTTAAAGAGATTTGAAAACAAGATTTGAAAACTTTTAGCTGGATAAAACAGTATAACATGCAAAAATTTATTTGCTTGACAGTTATTAATCACATGTGATTGATATAATAACTTAATAGTTCAACTTGTATCCCCCCCGTAAACCTTCAAGTGATGAAGAACATGAAGAACACTATGAGTTTGAAGCTTAGATCAAGGTGTCTTACCACTATAACAAGCTGAAAGATGGAGTATTTCCCATTTTTGAGGCCCTTAGGGTGTTCTTGGATGATGTTTTTAGAGAGAGAAAGTAATGAGAGAAAGTAGAGTGCAGCCAAAATGGGAAAAGAGTGAATAAAGGGGGTCTCCTCCAATATATAGGGTTGGGTGTGCGACTAGGAGGGTGTACGGCCGCACACACCCTGCTAGGTGTGTTTGGCCCGATTTATTGATGCTACGCACATTCTAACCCTTTCTAAGACTCATATCTAGGTTGTACTAAGCCTAGAACACTCATATAGACCCCCAACTTCATTACAAAATCGTAAAACGAGGCTAACTTTGATAAAAATGAAGGATGTACAAGTTAGAAATTTCGGGTTGTCACATCATCCCCCCGTTAGAGGGAATTTCGTCCCGAAATTAGAATCTTAACGAACACTCAAGGATGGATGCGAAAGATGTGGACACTTCATGCTCTAGCTGATCCGCCCGTTCCTTAGGGAAATCAGGTCCATACTTAGTTTTAGCGAATTTTCGTTATGAGGTATAGTTTCTTTTTCGATCTCTGGGCCACACGGGATAAGGTTTCATCAGTTTCCTTTACCGAGCTAGATTTCTCCTGTTTCCCTTAATGAACGTGGGTCTGGTTTCCATGGATCAAATCAAGAAAATGGTGAGAGTTTTGTCGGGTACTACCGGGTCATTTGCTGAGACGTGGATAGGTTAGAGTGGAATTTATGGAATCCCTAAAGGAGTCTGGGTCTGACGGATGCTGGACCAATTCTATCAAGAATCTCTGATGGTCCTCAGTTCTTTGGAATATGGAACGTTTCAGTACCCAAAACGTAATGTACCTCCATGGTGAGATCGTCACTTGGCGTGATCACCATTTTGAGGTTCCAAAAGTTTTCCCTTACAGGAGGTGTAGTCCTCATGATTGGTTCCTAGGGGTCTCAGGTCGTATTCGGATTCGTATTTCCTACTGGTTGGCTTTCGGAGATTTTCTGGATCATTGAAGGTGCTGTCTATATGGTGGCATCTATTGGTTGCGTGGCATCTACCTCAGCCCAGTGCAGAAAGGAACTTCACTTTCGACTTATGAGGTGCTTCTAATGGAATATCTCAAACGTTAGGATGATAGAGGGTTTTACCAGATGATGCTTAGATAACTCAAATTTTCATCATAGTCTAATAGATGCTTTCCCAACATAATCCCTAATCGGAAGGAATCGTTCTCTCATTCGGTTCGCTGTTTCATGGATAGCAGTCTCTGATCAGGGCTAGCTTCGCCCTCAGAGATTTTCTGAAGTGATTGACTATCTCGGGAGGTGGTTCTACTATCTCTTTAGAGATAGTATTCCTTGGGACACCTAGTAGTCTAACAAATCTCTAAGACATGCTCCATTCTTCATTGTGTCTGTTCTCTACAGTTTGTAGGAAGCGCGTGTTCTTGTATAACCCATCGACTAACCCCTAGACTGGTGTCTAGTCCACAATCTCTTTATGACATGGGTTATAAAGCTTAACGCAACTTGCCGCCTACTTTACTCAAGTATTCTTGGTCTCGGAGGTAATCATATGGTTCTTAGCATCCTAGTATTAACTTTGGTGAATGCAGACTACCATCTATAGGGTGACGGTAACTTTCTCGCATGACGAGGCACTATCACAACTCTTTCCGACCTAGGTACTTCTCGTCTGTACCTGGATGAACGAAGTGCTTGGGTAGTGCGAGCATCCCTTGAAACGACTCTTCCGATGTTACCGAGTTTCTCTATCTAGATTAAATCTAGATGGCATAAGACTCTGCCACTCAGAACCTCAAATTTCCCCATCCATTCTTCTCAGATTTTAACCTGTCACAGCTTTCCAGGTATCTTGGCTCGCTACTGAGATGCTTAATTTGTGGGATCAGGCGTGAATGGATGGTCGTAGTCAATGTTTTTGACTCTTACGACTTGAGTTACTTTTCCTAACTGAGGGTGTCAGCTACCATGTTGGTTTGACTTGGGATGACAACAATTTCAAATTTGTAGTCATTTTAGTAGCTCAACCCACAATTGTTTTCTTGACTTCAGCTCCTTCCCTATGGATATACGATGAAGGGCTTTATTTTAGGGTTCGTGGTAGACCTCATACTCGGCTCAATCACTATTACTCAATGTATAGAAGTCGTATATAATTGAGATTGACAGAATGTTCAGATGTGTGGCCCCACCCCAAACCCACAACCAAACAAGGGACAGAGAGTAGGGCGGAAGCACACATCTTAAATCTTATCGACCTAAGTTATATACCACCCTAATGCATATACCAAGTAGTAGTAAGTTAATCCCATGAGTTCTTTCTCTTGATTCACGAACTAGATCGTGCGGTGCAAGTGGTCTTTCTGGGGGATCTACTGAGTAGGCCTCCGACGATTATTGTCTTCCGGAATATCTGCAGTGCCTTTCGCTCTAGGTTTTAACGTTTAATGGGGTTGGTTAACAACGCGCGGTACCCCTCTCCTAGGTACTTCTGAAGGTTGGATGAGAGAGACGACAGATTGTTCGCATTAGGTTTCCTTATTAGGTTCGAAAGAACCTTTATTTGACGCTTAGGATAAGGTGAAAGTTCTTTTTACACAGCACTAGGAATTCTCGCATGGTCGAACTAAGTCGAACCATGGCTGACGGTAGTGTCGAAATTAAGGAACATCGACACGATATGGAATGGAGATTGATAGGACCATGTGCTAAACAGAGCACACATGTTCTTAGCATTTCGGGTTCGTCCATGGTATTACTACCGCGAATACTTGGACCGACATGACTGACTCTGAACGCTAGGGGTCCTGATACTTTGGAAAGATGTACTTTTCATGAATAGATTTTCTCACGAGGCCTCTCTATAATCGCCTAGTATACACTAGTCATGTATAATTAAGATTAAAAGGACTGTTGACTGAGCAACTCCACCCTAAATCCACAACCAGACAAGGAACAGGAAATAAGGCCGCATCACTCACTCGAGGTCAATCAATCCTAATTATAAATGGCCTTAACGTATATACTAAGCCATCATAGCTTTACCTGATGGATTTTTAAGTTTTACAACGGTGCTGCGACTTTTGCCTTAACGAGGGAGTAATTACAATTAGAATTGATTATTTAAAGTTTTCGATTAGCTAATTAAGGTTGAGGGGCGTACCAAAATTCTACCGGATTCCTTGATGTTTCCCCCTAGGTATTAGGGTTAAACTGCTCCTGCGTTCTTGTCATTTCTTTCAGTTGGGCAGTCCCTCTTGAAGTGCCCAATTTCACCACATAGGTGGCATATTGGACTAGTCCCAACATTGGTGGTTGATGTAATGAACTCAACCGGGGTCATGCAGTTGCGAGCGGTATGCCCCTTTATGTTGCACCTAACACAAAAGATTCTCGACAAACTCCAAAATGATGGTAGTCACACTTGCTGTAGTGGGGGAGGTTTCCTAGGTATGGTCTTCTTGGTGTCGAGACAGGCGGGTTCACAGGGGTATTGTCTACCTCAGCTTGCTGCCCTTCGGAAGGTCCTTGTGCCGAGGTACTCCCTTTCTCGTTCTCAAACTTTCTTTTCAGGGGATTTGATTGGAGTTCTTGGGTGGTTTTACACACCGATGCTGGTTGTTGCTGTCCATCGCTACGATCGGGATTCCCGATAGTGCTCCTGCTAACATTTGCGTTGTTAGCATTCAGGTGAGCCATGACAGTTGCTACGGCTGCTGAAACTGCAGCTCGGAACGTAGCTTCATCGATCTGAAGAGTCGGTGTCTTGCTAGCGGGTTGGTTACGTTTCTTCGGAGGCATGGTTTTTCCTATACGATGAGGAACACAAGCTGATGAGAGACGATGGTTACCCCTAGACGTATCTTTCTTTATTATAATAGGCATAAATTTTTCCCGTGCTTTGAGTTATGGTTATCTAAGTTTCGACCTACATCCCTATGATGCAGTCTTCACAACAGGGTAGAGTAAATGTATCGGAAAGCCATAAAATGGGTGTCGTTCCAACTAAGTTATCTTTATATTGGAGAGGTTCACTCTCCGGCTTTGAAAAGATTTAAAAGAACTTCGGAACGAAGATTACACAAGGAAAGATTCATGAATGCTAAGGGCTCATCACTCTCAATTGAGACTTTGTGATCCGATCTATTTATATTAATCGCGACAGGAAAGACGATTTGCCTAACACATAGTGTGAGTAGTGTAATCACTAGCTCACTAAGTTGTATTATTTTATGGGTTATCAGTGTGACGTTAAAGAGGTAGAAATACTCCTCGGGTTTCATGCACTGGCTCCCTCTGTTCACCGCTTATTCTTGGCTGAAATGAGCTTTGGTTTTCTCCGGGTATTTTTATGGGGTTCTCTTCTTCTATAGACATATCAAATTTCTGCTTCGTCTTACTTCCGATTCTGACCCCGATCGTCATTACTTCATAATGGAGGACTGGAACCTCGGAAGTTCCAGCGAATTTCCCACCGATGTCCCCAAAAGGTATAGACACATGGCGATTTCAATAGTCTCTTCACTGTTCATTTATTTCTTACTTGGAAATTTCCTCAATGAACCTCTTCCGGGTCTTTATCCACTCCTCTGTCGATTACTGAAGTGGATAAGGTTTTCTAAAGGGGTTTATGCGAGAATAGGAATGTCTAAAGAATCTTAAAAGATTATTAAAACATTTTAATGTGTGATCCATATCGAGTCCTTCTACGATTACATAGTGTACGTAAATCATATATAACTTGGATTTAATAGGCCTTCGAATATGTTATACTACTCTATATCCACATCCAAACAAGGAAAAGGAAGTAGAGCGAAGCCACACATTCTTAGCCAATGAAATCCTCACTATATATAACCTTGGGAGCATACACTCTGTAATCATAGACCGATCTATAAGGGTCTTTTTAGTTTTCACACAAGGTTATTCATGGTTCCTAAAATACTCCTATAGTATTTTAATTACATGTTAGATTCTTGAACTTATGAACATGCTTTAAGATTTATTGTTAGTCTTTTAGTATCATAAAATACTCCTATAGTATTTTAAACTTTATCTTTGGCTCTAGCATTCCTATGTGGTAAGTTTCAGATTCATTGCAACACCACCCTCACTCCCAAACACACGTTGGTCGCATCTCGAATAAATATAGTTGATCAGGCTATATTTATTCCAGCTTACGATTACATAACTGCCCAGGTTTGACGGTAATGCTCAACATCCAAAGACTTTTATTCTTGTTCTTCTTGTGATACTTGTTCTGGTATATATATTCTGGATGTACTTATACTTTTGTAAAATATGGTTATATTTTAAAGTATAACTCTTGGTCGGAGTGTTTTTATCCCATTGTATTTATAGGTTGTATATCTTTTATGATTTGATATACTGAGTTCACAATAAACAATGCTCTGATACCAATCTGTCACACCCCAAAACCGGAACGGCGGAAACGTTCTGGGGTGGAGGACGTCATGTCAAGTATGACAACACATGCAATATAGTAATCAAAGCACAACAACCATTGCATTAATAGTAATAGTTTTACATAGGTTACATTTAGCAACAACATCAAAAGTAGATATGGAGAATAACATAAAATGCAGCTCGGTACAAGGCTGTCTTCACAAAAGCTTCCGGAGTGTACCTGTCTACTGACGACCTGAGAATACAAGTTATTTTGAAAGAGAGTATCAGCATTTTAATGCTGGTGAGTTGATAAGTATTTTAACGACATTGATATAAATACATGTTTTTCCTCAAAATAATCTCATTAGATGATGGTGATAAGAGCTTATAAAGTATTAGAATTCCTTCCAGAAGATCCTATATTTACTATTAAAAGTAGTCTTCTACCAAGACCAGACTGTTTTGTGTTTAAAGGGCATTTTTCCCCAAATGTTACTATCATTAACAAAATATAGTTTTACATTAATGAGTATATGGGAAAACCACAATTTAATGTAATAGGGGAAAATAATATTTTACTTCAACAATGACATTGCTGTTTATGGTAATAAAATGCAGACTCCTGGTAGTATTAGATGAAAAATACGCCTCGGAGAGTCTAAATGAATGAAGTGTAGACTCCAAGTGGTATCGAATGAACAATACGCCTCGAAAAAGTCTAAATGAATGAAGTGTAGACTCCAGGTGGTATCGAATGAACAATACGCCTCGAAAAAGTCTAAATGAATGAAGTGTAGACTCCAGGTGGTATCGAATGAACAATACGCCTCGAAAAGTCTAAATGAATGAAGTGTAGACTCCAGGTGGTATCGAATGAACAATACGCCTCGAAAAGTCTAAATCAGCCTTTAATCCTAAGTAGGTTAGTTTAAAGGTTTAAATGTGGCCTAGTGTATAACTAGGAAAATATATTATGCTGGTTTTATATGTAGAAAATACTGTGATAATACTTACCTTAAGGCCATGAATTATAAGGTAAATGTAAAGATACTCGTAACCATACTGATTGACGGATGTAAACATGACGACCTGCTGGCGTCGAAATGAATGTGACATTTGTCACCCCTTGGCTTGGTCGGCCAGGACTGTAGCTAGCAGTCAGGATGTGGGATGGTTTGTCCCGTATAGATCTATACACACAATGCCCGCTCTCCCTCCAGGAGACTCTGGTTACCAACTCGACAATGGTGAAATCCGCGTCATGAGGATGTATCTCGTGTTTTAATTGCTATATACGTTTCTTTTTACTAAAAGTACATGCTTTAGAATATTGATATAGCTAAGTTCTCCTTCATGAAAGTTATGTTTGGTTTCTAAACTATACCTATTATAGTTTACTTGAGAGGTTATCTAGGTACCTTTGCTACCCAAAGGTATTGAACTGGAGTAATAGTTTTAATGTCTATCGATATATACATAATATATAATTAGAACTTCAATGACACTCGGACAAATAGCCGGATGCTCTAAGTCCACAACCAAACAAGGAACAGGAAATAAAGCGGGCTATAAGTCCTAAGTCCTTCAAACCCTACTTATATAACTATATCTATATAGACATGCATCTATCAAGAATATAAGTTTAAAAGACTTTGATAAAAGCTTAGTAATTTAAAAAGAGATTTTGGTACTTTAAAGAGATTTGAAAACAAGATTTGAAAACTTTTAGCTGGATAAAACAGTTTAACATGCAAAAATTTATTTGCTTGACAGTTATTAATCACATGTGATTGATATAATAACTTAATAGTTCAACTTGTATCCCCCCCATAAAAGCACTTAAAAATCAGTTCAAAGGTTGATTAAGGGGTATGAACTCACCTGAAGTGAGTAACTCGAAAGAAGGATTGATATAGGATCGTCGGGTGTCGAATGAAGTCTTGAGCACAAACGGATCCTAGTTTAACATGTAATAACACATATATGAATACACTTAGGGTATATAACCACTAATAGACACATGGACACACCTTAGGGACATGAAAACACTTAGAATTAAGTGTTACAAACACCTATTGAAGTCCCGAAATGAGTGTAAGGCCTTAGATTTGAGTGTAAGGCCACCAAACTCAATTTTTATGTGTGTGCGGCCATGTGTGCGGCCAGGCCTGTGTGCGGTTATACATGGGAGTGTGCGGCCATACATGGGAGTGTGTGGCCGTACACTCTTCCTTCATGCTCAAAACGTCGATTTTCAGGTGTTTCAAAGCCAATACCAAGTCCAACTAGCAAAATGGAGGCCAAACTCTCACTTTGGAGAGTCTTTAAGGTGTGTACGGCCACCTTATGAAGGTGTGCGGCCGTACACCTTCAAGTGATGAAGAACATGAAGAACACTATGAGTTTTAAGCTTAGATCAAGGTGTCTTACCACTATAACAAGCTGAAAGATGGAGTATTTCCCATTTTTGAGGCCCTTAGAGTGTTCTTGGATGAAGTTTTTATAGAGAGAAAGTAATGAGAGAAAGTAGAATGCAGCCAAAATGGGAAAAGAGTGAATGAAGGGGGTCTCCTCCAATATATAGGGTTGGGTGTATGGCTAGGAGGGTGTGCGGTTGGCTGTGTGCGGCTGGCTGGCCGCACACTCAGGTATGCGGCCGCACACACCCTGCTAGGTGTGTTTGGCCCGATTTATTGATGCTACACACATTCTAACCCTTTCTAAGACTCATATCTAGTTTGTACTAAGCCTAGAAGACTCATATAGACCCACAACTTCATTACAAAATCGTAAAACCAGGCTAACTTTGATAAAAATGAAGGATGTACAAGTTAGAAATTTCGGGTTGTCACACTAACCCTCCATAATATATAAAGGGGTCCTAGGTTCACAAAATGGGCACTAGTGTGTGTAAAAGAAAAGGTGGCTGATTCTAGTGAGCTCCATATTCTCTCAAGTTATTGCAAGTTGTTTTGGTGATTTGTGATTGCACTTGAGGCTTCCACACTATTGGGGCTAAGCTCTTAAAGCTAGATACATCAAGACTACAAGATACAACAAATAGGTATGTCATTCTACTAGAATTTATATTACATGTTATTCATATTATGCTAGTTAGGATAATACCTTGGAATATTGAATATTTTCATGTATAATAGAGAAAACATAGATCCAAGGTATTTAGGGTTGCATGTACACCATAACATGTTGTAATATACTAAAACACATATGTGGTATCAGAGCCAAGGCTTGTTTTTAAGTTATACTTGCTGAAATAGCTTAAAAATCGAAAATTCTGGCTTTCTGGGCACAGGAATCGCCGAGTCCATGAAGAAATTCATCCTACTCGTCGAGTAGGTTCATACACTCGATGAGTAGCAGCCCCTGACAATATATTTTCGACTTTTAAGGCTAGAATTGGACTAGAATCATTATCCTAAGCTGTTTTTGAACTTATAAACTTGTTTTTTATGTGGTAATGTTCATGCTAATCCAATTCAAAAGTTAATTGTCAATAGCGTAACATCCATAAAATTTAAGCCAATTTAAAACTTTTTAAATCATATAAAACCATTCAGTAATTACAGTTTGTTTTCAAAATAAGTTAAACATTAAAGTTCCCAGAAATCATAAATATACATCGAGGAAGTGTACGGTCACCCCTTGACCTTCCCGCGGTCGTCTGCTGAACCTGAAACAATAAAATGAAACTGTATGCCCGAAAGCTTAGTGAGTTACCCCCAAAATACCAACCTTATACAACCATAACATATCATATAACAAACACATAACAGCCATCCATCTCGAGTCTACAGTGTGACTGGTCCGCCCGCACCGAGCCTTCAGTCCACCTGGTCCACTCTCTGAATCTACAGTCTGACTGGACCGCCCGCACCGGGCCTTCAGTCTATCTAGTCCACTATCTGAGCCTCGACACGTCTAGTCCGCCCTCTCGGGGCCTTCAGCCTATCCGGACCGCTCGTCGGGCCTTCGGCTGGACTATGTGCCCTCCTGGGCCTGCAGTCTATCCGGTCGGCCCTGGGTATGTTTTCCTATATCACAAAGCAGGACCCGCCTCAACCCAACCCCCATACCAATTAAACAATCATGTGCACATAAATATCATACGCTACCATGTATATAACAGATAATCATACCGATCTAACAGATCACTAATGCAGCAACCATCCTATAACCAGGATACTGACATAAATGGTCACTAACATAACATCATCCTATATACCAGGATACCAACCTAAACCAGGTCACTAGCGTAATACCATCCTAACTACCAGGATGCAGATCTGACAGATCAATAAACATATCAAGCAAATACCCGGATACAAATCGGATAAAGCGCCGACCTTGGTGCCTTAGACCCTCTTGATATAGTGAGGATAACTCACCTCGTAAAGCCAATCTGAAGTGAAGAATCAAACTCCCGAATCACCGACTTGCCAAAATCCAGAACTATCCAAAATAGCAAGCAATAAGTCAAAAATAGGAATATTAATCTTGACCAAGAATCCCACAAATAATATTAGTCCAATTTGCCTTTTCTCTCATTTGGGCCAAGGCCCAATACCAATCCATGATCTACAATTCCATATTTGTAAGGCCTAATATTGGCCCAATTTACCAAATTGGGCCCAACTTCCTAAATGGGCCCAACTCCAAGATCCACTATCAAGACTTGGCCCAAAACACCATATCCATAAAGTCCAGCAAAGGCCCAAGCCCAACTAGTCCATAAACAGCCCAACACCCAAAGCCCAAATCACAAAAAGCCCACAGAAGGCGTACGCTGGGCGTACCCCAAGGCTACGCGGGGCGTACATGATTCTCGCATTGACTGGAAACGGGGTCATTAACCCAGTACATTGGGCGTACAGAACCTTACACGGGGCATACGCGAGTTGTGCCAAAACTCTAATAAGTGCTTAATGGCTTAAGCACTTAAGCCCAAACCTTAGATCCAGTGACCTAATGTGCCTAGGACTCATAAAGTCTCGAACTTTAACACTTTCGACGTCCAGAAAGCTCTTAATCTAAGGTTTTAATCCATTAAGACCTTCCTACTACATGCATGGGACATATTAAGCCATTGGGACCTCATTTTTAACACTCAAAACCCCTTCAAGAGTCTGAAAGAACAACTCATCTCGTCCAAATTATCGCATGCACTTGGGACTTTTGGGACAAGAAATGTTCCGTAATGCTAGAAAGGCTAGATCTATGACCTACAAGAATAAAGTTTGAAGCTTTTTACCTTCTAGAGCTTTTATGTCACAACACAACTTCAGATCTACAAGCCAATCTCCTTCTTCAACTATTTGTTGCAATGGCTTCACCTTCAAGAGCTCAAAATACCACCAACTCACTCTCACACACAAGATCTAGGGTTTGGGGGAGTTTCTGGAAGATGGAGGCTGATAAGGAGGAGAGAAAATGAGCCATAAGGATGTTTATATAGCCCCCAACCCAATATATTAGGGTTTCCTTTTGTTATGAGTACGCCTAGCGTACACAAGTGTATGCCCAGCGTACTAGGGCGCGCCCTACAACGCTCAGCGTACCCTTATGTACGTGCAACGTACTCCTCCTGGGCTCAAAATTACAATTTAGCCCTTAGGCTCTTCATGGCTTTACCCTGCCATCCCCAGGGACTACAAATGACAAAGTTGGGATGTTACAACTCTCCCCCACTTAAATTCGATTTTGTCCTCGAAATCATTCCTTAACATCCCTGGTAACCCGACATCTTGAGGGGCACCTCCGCAACCATGACATCCGACGACTTTCGAAGGAGACTAAACCCAATGGGAATCTTTCATCCCTGAGAAGACGATTCCAAAATCCCATGCGGCACACAATCCTTTACCACTTAAAACCCGCCATCTGGAAACCTCGATTCGGTCTGACTCCGTGGCCTACTGCATAGAGCAGGACCACCTCAACCCTTCCCACATATAATGTGTCGCCATAGACGATCAGGAGAAAAATCTAACCCGAACGTGCTCTTCAACATGACTGGACCGCCTCACTAGGCCTTCAGTCTACCTGGACCACTCTCGGAACCATCACCATGTCTGGGCCGCCTCTCTGGGCCTTCAGCCCGTCTGGACCGTTCCCTGAGCCTTCGACCTGACTGGTACAGCCCACCGGCCTTCAGTCTATCCGGATCGCTCTAATCTGTTGAGCATCTCCCTGAACCACCCATCCTGGTGATCTTTCTCATGCGGACTGTTCTCACCCACTTGGGGTTCCGAAATCCTGATCCATTCCGTGGACTCTAACCCTGGCCTAACCCTAGGCCTCGTATCAATCGCCCACTTTCTTGGCCCACATATCTACCACATACGATAAATAGCCCGCACACTCATGCTGAATGCACTATCGAACCCTGGAAACTAACAGAACCCTCAATGGCTGATGCTCCATCTGAGAATTCCCAATTCTCCCCCACTTGGGATACTAACTACTACATACTGACAGCGATATCAAAATACAACTCAACCATCCCTATTAGGCATTATCACCCTTAACTATGGAACGATTAACCCTGGAGTGGACAACCTCCGTACAACAATCCTCCCGACATGGATCAACCGAACTTCCAAAGAAACTGAATCCCAGCTGAACACTTATGCATCTTCGATTCACAGCTATGGGTCCTGGAATGGTGATTCTATACCCTAACTCCCATTCTCCAACACCACTGGATACTAACCGTCTACGACTCCTTGATACTAAACTCCCCTGACCCTACTATATTGTAGTGACTCAAGCAGGAATAGGTGGAAAATTCACAATATATTCATAAACATCAAGATTAGAGATGGATACGTATCCGCTGCCGCATCTGGCGCTGTCCTGGCTTCCTCTATCGTAAGCTGGAGGGCACGTCCCTAAGTCCTCGAAGGCTCTGCTCTACCCTGACTCGCGACGGTAGTCCTCAATGTAAGAAGTTGTGGACAGTTGGCCTTCACGTGACCAACCTGATGGCAGTGATAACAAATCCTCAAGTCCTGAACCAGGGCCAACTGGCGACAATCCATCACATAGTGCGCCTCCCTGCCACACTACCGGACTTACAAACTCCGGTATGACCCTTACCGCACCTCTCCCAAGTGCGGCCGCTCTGACCTCCGACCCTAGAATCAGCGGTCTTGGACCGCTTTGGCGCCGGTTGTGACTGCATCGGGGCCTGCCTCTGCTCTCACAACAGTAAGTCAATCTCCAGCTCATGCCGCCTAGCGGCCTCCTGTAAATCCAGCATTGTATCACATCGCTAGGTAGCAACGAACTGCCTAATGTCAGTCTTGAGTATGGTCAGATATCGTATGATCTGAGCCTGGTCGAAAGCAAACTCCGAGCAAAACAACGCCCTCTCAGTGAACATACGGGTGATCTTAGTCACCGACTTTGTACCCTGTCTCAACTCCAAGAACTCCTAAGCTAATCGCTCACGCTCGACTCACAGAATGTAGCGGGAGCAGAACATCTCCCTAAACCGATCCCAAGAAACTATAGCTCTCTGCTCATCTGAATAAGACCCTGTCATCAACCTCCACCAGTCCTTCGCCCCGGACATCAACATGTTCAGGGCACACCTGACCTTCTGGTCAACCGGGCAGGAACATGTGAAAAACCATCCCTCGATGTCCGATAGCCACCTCATGGCTATGATAGGGTCCTGAGTCCCATCAAAATTTGCGGGCTTCGTGTTATCGAAGTCCCGATACTGAAAAGCCCGACTGGCCCTTACCCCTGCCGCTGTTACAGCTACAGTAGCTGTCCCGGCAGCCGCCTTTGCAAGGGCTGCATAGCGCTCATCAAAGTACTCGACCATGGCGGTCTTGATAGACCCAAACATCTCTGGTAGATGTGCCCGGAACATAGCGGCAACCTCATCATACAGGATATCTCGAATCCTAGCATCTAGCTCCTCTATCCCTGTCTGTACCACAGTCTCAGGTGCTGCTGGCCCCTCCTGGCCGATAACCTCAGGCGCTGTCGGGGCCTCTTGATCGCCCTGCCCTAATCCCGATCCGGATCCAGTCACATAACGCCTCGTAACCACCATACTGAAAATATAACAGGAAGATATCAGACAATCCGCACAAACGACAAGGGGACCTAATCCCAACCACACCCTAGGGGTTGTGACTTCCTTGCTACGCGTATGGGTCCTATGCTTTCAGTAGTACGGGCCCATACTACCTTCCACACCTAACCATATTTGTCTCAAGTATTACCACAACACCCTAACCATATACAGACATAGCGAGCGCTCAATCCTCACTTCTAGAGGAATACTGAATATCTCATAACTGGCTTCCCGGCCTCTCACGACTCACCCGACCATGAAACTTCCACCAACCATGCAGCACTAGTGTATGCTAGCCATACATAACGCTGGACCCTATAGACATTCGAATACTCGTTCCTACTCTAAGCCCACAACCATACAAGGAACAGAAAATAAAGCTAAACCAAACATTCTCAGGCTATAGGATCTTAATTATGTACAGCTTGGATTCATACACAAGTAACTAGAGCAATGATGTCAATCTCATATAAGGAAAACCCTAGGCTAGCAGGCATCATGTAATTAGGCAATCCTATCAATGCAATTCCTGAAGATCCCTAGCCTAGTACCAGCATGCTGTTCTATCATATCACATAATCAGATAACTGTATGGTATTTTGGGGTTTACGTACTGGCTCCGGCTGATCGTACACTTTGCATCCTCCTTTCTTATTTTGAAAACCTTTTAAAATAATTTTGAAAATATTTTTCGTAGTTTGAGACTGGATTCACACGAGTGTTCCTCCAATTCACTCAAACCAAGGCTTTGATACCAACTTGTAACATCCATAAAATTTGAGCCAATTTAAAACTTTTTAAATCATATAAAACCATTCAGTTATTACAGTTTGTTTTCAAAATAATTTAAACATCAAAGTTCCCAGAAATCATAAATATACATCTAGGAAGTGTACGGTCACGCCTTCACCTTCCCGTGGTCGTCTGCTGAACCTGAAACAATAAAATGAAACTGTAAGCCCGAAAGCTTAGTGAGTTACCCCCAAAATACCAACCTCATACAACCATAAAATATCATATAACAAACACAGAACAGCCATGCATCTCGAGTCTACAGTGTGACTGGTCCACCCGCACCGGGCCTTCAGTCCACCTGGTCCACTCTCTGAGTCTACAGTCTGACTGGACCGCCCGCACCGGGCCTTCAGTTTATTTGGTCCATTCTCCGACCCTCGGCACGTGTAATCCGCCCTCTCGGGGCCTTCAGCCTATCCAGACCGCTCGTCGGTCCTTCGGCCTGACTATGTGCCCTCCTGGGCCTGCAGTCTATCCAGTCCGCCCTGGGTATGTTTGCCTACAGCACAAAGCAGGACCCGCCTCAACCCATCCCCCATACCAATCAAAAAATCATGTGCACATAAATATCATACGCTAGTATGTATATAACAGATAATCATACCGATCAACCAGATCACTAACACAACAACCATCCTACAACCAGGATACCGACCTAACCGGTCACTAACATAACATCATCCTATATACCAGGATACCGACCTAAACCAGTTCACTAGCGTAATACCATCCTAACTACCAGGATACAGATCTGACAGATTAATAAACATATCAAGCAAATACCCAGATACAAATCTGATAAAGGGCCGGCCTTGGTGCCTTAGACCCTGTTGATATAGTGAGGATAACTCACCTCGCAAAGCCGATCTGAAATAAAGAATCAAACTCCCGAATCACCGACTCACCAAAATCCCGAACTATCAAAAATAGCGAGCAATAAGTCAAAAATAGGAATATTTATCTTGACCAAGAATCCCACAAATAATATTAGTCCAATTTGCCTTTTCTCTCATTTGGGCCAAGGCCCAATGCCAATCCATGATCTACAAGTCCATATTTGTAAGGCCTAATATTGGCCCAATTTACCAAATTGGGCCCAATTGCCTAAATGGGCCCAACTCCAAGATCCACTATCAAGACTTGGCCCAAAACACCATATCCATAAAGTCCAGCAAAGGCCCAAGCCCAACTAGTCCATAAACAGCCCAACACCCGAAGCCCAAATCACATAAAGCCCATTGAAGGCATACGCTGGGCATAACCCAAGGCTACGCGGGGCGTACATGAGTCTCACATTGACTGGAAATGGGGTCATTGACCCAGTACGCTGGGTGTATAGAACCTTACGTGGGGTGTACGTGAGTTTTTCCAAAACTCTAATAAGTGCTTAATGGCTTAAGCACTTAAGCCCAAACCTCTGATGCAGTGACCAAATGTGCCTAGGACTCATCAAGTCTCGAACTTTAACACTTTGGACGTCCAGAAAGCTCTTAATCTCAGGTCTTAATCCATTAAGACCTTCCTACTACATGCATGGGACATCTTAAGCCACTGGGACCTCATTTTTAACACTCAAAACCCCTTCAAGAGTCTAAAAGGACAACTCATCTCATCCAAATCGTCACATGCACCATTTTGGGACTTTTGGGACAAGAAATGGTTCCATAATGCTAGAAAGGCTATATCTATGACCTACAAGCATAAAGTTTGAAGCTTTTTACCTTCTGGAGATTCTATGGCACAACAAAACTTCAGATCTACAAGCCAGTCTCCTTCTTCAACTATTTGTTGTAATGCCTTCACCTTCAAGAGCTCAAAATACCACCAACTCACTCACACACACAAGATCTAGGGTTTGGGGGCGTTTCTGGAATATGGAGGCTGATAAGGATGTTTATATAGCCCCCAACCCAAGATATTAGGGTTTCCTTCTGTTATGAGTACGCCCAGCGTACAGAAGTGTACGCCCAGCGTACTAGGGCGCGCCCTACTACGCTCCGCGTACCCTTATGTACGCACATCGTACTCCTCGTGGCCCCAAAATTACAATTTAGCCCTTAGGCTTTTCATGGCTTTACCCTGCCTTCCCCAAGGACTATAAATGACAAAACTTGGGATGTTACAAATAGATTCATGTTTTGTATTAGTTTGGTGGTTAGGCTAATTACATGAAAATTGTTTGATTTGAATTATCTTGTTCTTATGAGTTAGTTTAGATTAATAGAAAAATTATATGATAATTTGTTTTCAATCCAGATTGATCTAAATGTTGTTCATAAAATGTGTTTTTGTAACTTGTCCTCGAGTTATATGAAAAGTCACATTTATGTTTTTTAAAACTAATAAGATTTCCATAAGTTATGAAAAATGAAGAGTCTCATTTTTAAAATGTTTAAAGTCTTCCATAACTTGTCCTCAAGTTATGGAACTTGAAGAGTTTTTCCATTAAAACTACTTTAAAGTCATAAATTATGGAATTGAAAAGTTTTTTGAATTGTTCAAAACTAGCCCTCAAGATTTGGAATTTTTAAAGTTTCCCCGCATGAATACTTTTATTCCAAGTTAAACCCTTAGAATTTTAAAAGTTAAAATTCAACCCTTATACTATTATAATATTAATAGTTAATACTTATATATGTGAATAAGAACAAAGTCAGTCTTACCGTTAGTAGGCCTCATTCACGAAGTCGGTCTATAAGGGGGTTATAAGGTTACTGCCTATAAAATGGCAGTTTAATGGGTGTCCACTCTCACCCACCGCATCCTTGACTGGTGGAGGGTTGTTAGCCGAACGGGTAGGAAAGGACTATAATTATCCCTTCATTAAAAGTATAATGATAAAAACTAAGTAACTAAACACTGATTAATTCCCAATCTTAGTTACTTAGGAAAATGTGAAATGGTGCTAACCCATGAAATTACACTTTGCACCTTTGTTAAGTCGTTAGTGGAGCGTGTGTGGTTAACCGACACACTAACTTGGGACTGACAATGTGTGGCAAAGGGTAACTTAATGTTTATCATAGATTGGTGGAGCGTGTGTGGTTAACCGGTACATCAATTAGGTGATAAAGGTAAGGGTACCAAGTTAATTTGCATGGTTATTCACACCTTGTTTGTGATCCTCGACATCCCAGTCACAAACTTGAGAGGGAACAATCGAGATTCAAACATGCCATTGAAAGTTCAATGTATCTCAAAAGATCTAGGAGTTTCAAATCAAATTAAAACGTAATTATATTTTGTGTTTCATGGTGGAAAATGGTAAATCGTCATTTACCTACCTTCAAATATTTTATAACTTGGATTACAGCATCCCTCTTCCAGTTATATATAGTTTGTTGGGTCCTAGCCTTAATATTTCATATTGGGTGTTATATTAAGGACTTTAAATCAACTAACTTGAATTTCTCCCATTATAGATGTCTAGTTTCGACAACTATGGTCTTCCCAAATTTTTAGGAACAAGCTTTCCAAATGAATATGATATCCCACATGGCGATCAAAGGTGAAGGGTTAATCCCTTTGCTGTACATTAATGGGACTAGCAATCATATTTCACTTCCTCCACCTCCTCCAATAACTCTCTCTATCCCACAAGTTTCAAGACTTGAAAAGTTCTAAGTCACTCAATCCCTATTGGCAAGCAAAGACTATATGTGCTTACATCTTGTAGGTTAAGTCACATATTGGCAAACCAGGAGAGTTGGGTGTCAAAGTCTCGAAGTAGATGGCTGTTGACTTGGTTCTTCCGTCACTCCCTGATGACAGATCACGACGTTACCCTAAGTAATCTTACCTATTTGCTTGATGGTGCTAAATCAACAATGATTCGGAGCACTGGTAAAGCAAATTTGATTGATCCACTTCCCAAAACTTCCATGGACATTGACAATGGTAACATTAGAAGTTCAGAAAAGCTTTCTCTTCCCAATGGAAAGGGATCGGCCATGGTCAAGTCGTTTGACTCAATGGTAAAGAGAAATGCTAAGTATGGACAATCAAGTGTAACATTTCCAAAGAGTCCATATATTTCTTTTTCCAAAAGAAGGGGCATTGGTTGCAAAGCTGCCGAATTTACCTGAAAGTTCATAAGTATGGTAAAAGTAAAAAAGGTTTGACTTTGCTTCAAGTTAAAGTCGATTATCTAACTCTATGAAGTCTCTTTTGGAGATTGTTAATACATGATGTAATGTAATTACATTTTGATGTTTTGAAGAATCAAAGGAAACCTAAAGAAAGAGTATGCTGATTCTGATCGCGAAGATGGATTTCGATCGCAAGGTTTGGTGATCAGAATTTTGAGTTGCTACTTAAGAGTTATGATATATTGCTTAGGAATACAAAACAACATGTTTTTCCTATGTATTCTCATTGTAAGGATAAGATTTTTCCGCAAGTTTTAAAATAAAAGAAAAGGTTTTGTATCCTTACAATGGCATTTGTGAAAATTGTTGTTTATATGTTTCCATTGATAAGCAATATTGGAAAATGGATTTGATTCTTTCATTTATGGTACTTTCATAATTTACCAAATAAGGAAAGATTCTCATGACCCAAGTTTCAGTTGGATAGAAACTTGGAATCATGCAAGTTGTATTGTATGATGAATAAGAATTTTCATTTTTGGGAAATTAAGACTAAGTCCTTGTTCACATGTATGTGTGAGTCGAGTTAAGGTCTGAAGGATTGGGTACACTAGGTTGTGCGCTGATTATTCGTCATGATTTACTAAAGTTTATTCGTCATGATTTACTAAAGTTTAGTAAATATAGTTATGCTTACAAGTTTAAGTTTAATTCTGAATCATTGTAAAAGTTTCAATGATTGGCGAAATGAATAAGAATAATCAAATAAGGCAGAAAGATAAAAGTTTCTCCAATCTGAAGAGATGGGAGAGTACTTGAGTATCTTTTTTTATAATTATCTTAGTGATTATGGAACCATATCACAATTGATCCTATAAGGACACCTTAGTACATTTGTTTGGCTAAGGAGAGGAATCGTGAATTGTGGAAATGGTCAAATCAAAAGATAAATCATACATCGTTCCAAAAAAAAACATGTCTTAGAGTCATACTCTAACATTGTAACTTGAGTGACATAATCTTTAGAAAGTTTATAACACTTGTCAAATGTAGAGTAAGATGTTTCCTATTCTTGTACATTTGAGATTGGTAAGTTGTGATGTTTTGGATAAGACAAAGACCAACTAAGGCCAACTGGGAGAAGTGTTTTAACTCGATAAGAACCCGCACTAACTCTTGAATATTTGTTTTGTCAAGGAATGCTTCTTAACAAGAGAATCTTATATGTCAAGAGGACAGTGGGAGTCTTAAAGATCTTAGAAAAGTTTAAGAACTAATCAAGAATAAAAACCTATCGTGTTGACATATTCTTATTTATGTGTCTATTCTAGTTAAAAGTTGACTATGCTTGTGAGTTCTATGAGTTCTCAATTGTTTGCATAACAACCTGGAAGCAATGGTAGGCCCTTGTGCTACTAAGTGTCAAGAAATTGAGATTAGGCAAGTTCAGTTCATATGAGGTTGGATTTGTCACTAACCTTGTCTTATGATTATGGTTTTGACAAATTCACATGGATAGGAACACATACACCATAAAAAAATCTTAGTGTCATAAGGTTTCTCTTCGATTCATGAAAATGATGATAAGGAAACGCTTTCACTAAGTAGATTTTAAGTAGATAACAATTGTGACATTTGCATTCTCAAAGTCATTAGTGGAGCACGTGTGGTTAACAAGCACACTAACATGCACTTGTGAGAATGGCAAAAGGTCTAAACATTATGATTACGATATCCCTTTTCATAATTGTTTAGACACAGATGTGAGGTATCTAAGGAAAGGTGTATGATTTTGATAAAATCTTATCAAAGCATCTCGTATTAGAAATCTAAACTTTGGTAAGAAAGTCAATAAAGTATTGATTTCTAGAAGTCCAGCTGATTTTTGGGTACATGTTAAAGCTAGTGGAAGCATAAGTGTTATGCTAGTAAGATAATAATCATTGTGCTAGTGGGAGCATGTTTATTATGTTAAATATTGCAAGTTAGCAATGTTAATTATAGAAAACAAAAGATTGAATTTGCTTTGAAAAGTTGTTTTGCTATAATTAAGGGAGAGGATTTTCTACTTCATTCCATTTCTACAAGCTTAGATTGAGATTTTAATCAACTTTAGTCAAGGATATGTGAGAATGTTATGTTGGAATTGTTCAACATAAAGAAATTCTATATATTTTGCGTTCTCAAAATTTGATTATGATTACGACATCCCTCTTGATAGTTCGAATTGTGAGAATATGGAAAATAAAAAAGATTTTAGAAAAATACTGGTCAAGATTTATGTCTTTATGTGAGACATCATGAATCGTGTCCCATATGCTTCGGGTATAGGATCGATTGCATGTGCTATAATATTCATCCATTCTAAATTTTCCAAATGCCTCGGGCATTAAGAGGGAAAAAGGATTAGAACTGGACATGACTAAAATGTTTAAGTAATTGTCGAGGACAATCTAAGTTTTACCAAAGATTGGTTGCTTAGGGACAGTTGGAAGTATAGAGTTAAGACCATCTTGACATATTCTGAAAGGAGGCTACTCTTGTTCAGAAGTGATAGTTATAATGGAATATGGAATTGGTTCCATAGGTGGAAGTTATTCTTTGAATCTGTGTAAGGTTAGAAAACTTAATGCAAAGAACAGTGTTGAAAGTAATGTACTTTGAATGTGAGACTTCGTTTCCAAGGAATTGATCTCCATTGGAATACTTTATAATGTTTGTCGCCAAGTCTTTGTGACTTGGGCATAGTCATTACAAGGGGATGATTGCATATAAGTTTAGAATCTAACAGTAAATTGTAAGAGTTTGGTATTCTTACATTTACGATAAGAATTGGTGTCACACCCCCAAACCAGAACGGCGGAAACTTTCTGGGGTGGATGACGTCATATGTAGTATCACAACCATTGCATCATAGTAATCATAGTAAACACAAACATTACATTGAATATACATGAAAAAGAGTTTACATCTGTTTGATTCGTGTTTATAGACATCAAAAGTATGACAAAAGTAAAAGATGAGGCTCTATACGCTCCGTCTTCTCAAAACTCCAGGAGGTACCTGTCTACTGATTTCTTGAGAATACAAGCAGTTTTGAAAGAGTATCAGCATAAAGCTGGTGAATTCATAAGCGATGTTTTTATAATGAAAACCTGTTGATGACTCTGTTAAAATGTTCGTATGTTTCCAAGAAAATCAAATATTTTATTTAGTGAAAGTGTGATGATATCAGTTTTATCTACGACTACTTAGTTCATGCTAGCCATGTATTAATCAATATCGAACAGACAGTTGACTATGTGGATCTGCCCTAAGCCCACAACCAAACAAGGAACAGTAAATGAGGCGGAAACCACACATTCCACAGTCTATCGAATATTCTCCATACGTGGCCCTGATGCTTAAACTAAGTAATTATAGAATTATTTATGAATGTTCGTTACTGAAATCTGTTGTAGCATAGGAAAATACTAGTTTGAATGTCTGGTTACTACTAATCATAGTATGTATGTAGTCTGTACGAAAACCATTATAAATCAAGTTCCTTTTGAAAAACCTGGCTACCACCAGTAGGTATAGTATGTTCTGTTCGAAAACCCTGGCTACCACCAGTATGTATAGTACGTTCTGTTCGAAAACCCTGGCTACCACCAGTATGTATAGTAGTTTCGTTACTTAAAATAAAACTAATGAAGAATGAAATTTCGTAAACAATTGGTTAGTTTATAGTTATTATGAGTCGTATAACCATGCTTGATATGACCTACTGACCTTTTCGACGTTCTTCAAGTGTCGGTTAAATGACATTTGTCACCCCAGGCATGCCTGCCTAACTGTAGCTAGCAGTTCAGGTGTGGGATTATCAGTCCCGAATAGATCTATTCACAAATCTCACGCTCTCCCTCCAAGAGACTCTGGTTATACTATGATAGGACTTAGTCTGTACGCCGAAGGGTACAATTCAAGTGTTGTCTCCTAATCCTGTATTAACTAGTTTACGTGTTGTTCTGTATTGTTCTCTTGTATTTGAATCTGATGTATATAGTATAAGGTAATAATTACACTTAAATAATTATTAAATGTTGTACTCTTGTAGTGATGTATATCATAAACTAAATCTGACATAGTTTATATGTTTACCCATGTATGTAATCTGAATCGGTAAAAAAGTTGTGCATTGAGTTTCCCCAAACTATACCCCTTATAGTTTGCTTGAAATGTTATGTACTTAATTTGTTTATTGTTCTGAAAATTATGCAATTACGTTTCCAAGATAAAAGTATCCCTTATGCTCAACATAATATAAAAAAAAGGGATAAAATATCTAAATATTTTATAAAACGTGGAAATCATTTGACTGTATCAATTGCATAAGTTTTAGACTTGTTAAAAATCATTTGTGTTTGGCTTGTATTCCCCCCCTGAAAACATTAAAAATCATAAAAGCGTAGGGGTATGAACTCACTGTTAGTTGTGTACAAGTGTCGAATCAACAGACTTAAATGAAGACCCTCGAGTTGTAGTGCGGCACTTAACGGAATCCTAATAACAATTAAATACATATATGTATCTAAATTAGCTATTTCGTTAGATAAAGTGTTAGCAAAACACTTGTTTTCGGTCAAGCAATGTTACCGGGACTTGCTTGAATCGAGGAAAGTGAGTTTTCAGTCTAAAGTACCACTTACGAAGTGTGTGTACGACCGTAAAATGGGGTATACGGCTGTGAACAGGTGTACGTCCGAATACATGTGTACAGCCGTAGACTCCCTCTTGAAGGGTGTACGGCCTTTGAAGGTGTACGGCCGTAGACTGGTGTACGGTCGATGAAGATTTGAAGACTTGAAGGGTGTGCGGCCGTACACTCAAGAACAACTATGCTGGAATTGATGAAAAACGTGTTCTAGGTGCTTCGAAATGAACTCTCAATGGTGTTTTTCGATGTTTTACAGAAGAATAAAGGTGATTTAAGGGTGGACGGTCAGGAGTCTAGAAAGAGAAGTAGAGGGTGTTCGGCGAGAAAATTGAAAATAAGGGGTAGGGTCTTGTATTTATAGGGGTTTTCATTGGTCAGTGGTGGGGTCCACCCGACTTTGGCCGTAAACAAGTGTACGGTCGTACACTGGTGTACGGTCGTGAACCCAAGTCAGGCCGTGAACTCGGTCTTGTTCGAAGGAATTTCCGAAATTTCACGTGGTTTTGGTTCCGACTCGAATATAGAACTCAAAATATATAATTAAATGATCTTCCAAACCGAAGGAAGTTGACGGAACCCAATAAAATAAAATTTTATTTACGGAAATTAATTAACGGAAACTAGAAAAAGGTTCGGGTTGTCACAATTGGGATTGTGAAATGAGCATCATTGAACTATTGTCAATTGATCTGTTTCACAAAAGAAAGGACCATAGGTAAAAATAGAGTGCATGCTTGGAGCATGGCATGACTATTGTTTTAAATCAAGTATAAAGTTGATAAATTCGAAACATTATACAATGAATAATGAGTAATCAATATGGTGCTTAGATAAAAAGTGTTTTTATTTACACTCAAAGAGTTTTGGGGCCACATAGGATTAGTATTATTATTGTGTTTCACTTTTCATGTTTTGACTTCCAGAATAACTAGTTTATTCAAACATCCACAGTCGGTCATACGTTGGAAGTGGGTATGAAGCAATACTGTCATGAATGGGTCTGTAGTTTCTCTGGGTGACATAGCTGCAGTGTTCATGAGTGCTTCTGGAATAAGATTCGAGTGTTGGATTAAACCCACGCTCATTTGTATCACTTCATGGATTTTATCACGAGTGATCATGAGACGATAATATCTTATATTCTTCAAACCTAGAGATATGAGTTGTTGACTATGAGTTGGTTATACATTAATTGTACGAAAACACATCAGTAACTTGATGTTATAAAACGTGCCTTTGTGTATGATTGAACAAGTAGTTTGTACAAGCATATGAGTCGAAGTTTATCCATTCCTTTTACCCTTAAAGGGATAAAATTGATATTTGTGGGCCCCTCGATGATTTAGTGATGACACCCCTAAGTGCTTGGCCAAGCCTGGACTGATTTGATTTGTTCAATTAGTTAGTCGTCATAAATCGAAAATCGGGAAACAACAAATGGACAGAGAGAATGATTATAATCCATGTCTCAGTCCATATGATATCTAGAATGGAGGAATATATGATCACTTATCTAATGGACGCGTCATTGATTTGTTTAAAGTTCGACAGTGGCTTTAAGAGGTACGATTGATGGTCGGGTTATGAAGTCGTACTTGCAATAATAGTTATTAGACTTATCCAAGTGGGAGACTGTTGGATTAGTTTCTAACTACATAACTATAATCGGTATGTACTTGACCCGACCCGGCATGGTCCATTTGGGTTTCACTTCACCGTAACAATTTGTATGGATAGACTTGTGAGTAAAAGGATATTTATGATTATGGAAAGGTATACACTATCATGGATCGACTGGTTGCGAAAGGCTTTACTCAAACCCCATGGGTTGACTTTAATGAGACCTTTTCACTAGTAGCTAAGATAAAATCTATTAGGGTAATGCTACCAAATAGTTGCGTTTCATGACTATGAAATTTTGCAAATGGGTATCAAAACTGCATTCCTTAATAGAAAGTTGGCTGAGGATGTTTGCATGAGTCAGCCAGAGGGTTTTGTGGATGCAAAGTATCCAAATAGCGTGTGTAATCTTGGATTGAAAAAAGCTTCTCGTAGATGGAATCTTTTCTTTGACGAGAAGGTTAAAGAGTTGGGCTTCTCTAGAAGTGAAGATGAATCTTTTGTATATGTCAAAGCAAGTGGGAGCATAGTAACCTTCCTGGTATTGTATATTGATGACATACTTCTTATAGGAAATGACATTCCAACTTTGCAAGAGGTTAAGTCGTAGCTTGGAAAGTGTTTCGCTATGAAGGATCTGGGAGAGGCTGCTTATATTTTGGGGATAAGGATTTTGAGAGACAGGAGTAAAAGGCTGATTGGACTTAGGAAAAGTACATAATTGGAAAAGATTCTAAAGCATTTTAGTATGGAAAATTCCAAGAAAGGAGAAGTGCATATCCAAAATAATACCGAACTTATTAAGCCTCAGAGCCCGAGTACTGATGTAGAGATAGCAGAAATGAGTAGAGTTCCATATGATGTGTTTTCTAGGTTATAAACAAAAATTACATGTAGCAGAAAAACACATAAACCCTTAAGTTCACTTGTAACCTAGAAAGAATCTATGTTATCTCTATTGATAGCAACTAACTATGAATATGAAGAAAACCCTATAAGAGAGGATATGAAATTGAAATTCATACATAAAATTAGGGTTACATACCTTTTGATTATTATTGTAAATAATCAAAGTAGAATCCTTCTTCTAGATCTTGGAAAGCAGGCACCAAAGGAATGAATGCCTCTAATGGCTTCTACCCAAAACATTAGTAGCAAGAAGACTTGAGGAGAGAGGAGACTAGAGCATGAATTCGGCTCTATGAAATCAAGTAAAGATGTGTTGAAAATATGGAATCCATGGTATCCTATTTATTCTTGCTTAAGGAAACTCCCATGGAAACCAAAGAATCCTTTGAATGATTAATTCTAATTAATCTTAGAATTAAATCCAAAACAATTCTAATTAATCAATTAATCATAACTATTTCCAATTAATATACTAAACATATAATATATTAATAAATCATATATTTCAATTTCCAATTAGTTAATTATTCATATAATAGCTAACAAATTATCCTCCATCTCCAACTGTCATTCTAATTAGTTACTAGTTTTGAGGGGAATCCAAAAAGGACTTTGCATCTATTTCAAGAATATACCAATTTAGTTATTGGCTTAGACACCTTAATCCAACAGTCTCCCACTTGGATAAGTCGGTAACTACAATTGCAAGTATATACCTCGATATAAACAGCAAAGAGTGCTTTCCTAAGCCACTACCGAACTCTGATTCAAATTAGCTTTTGGCCCTAAGATAAGTGATCAACTAAAGAGGCTAAAACTCTTAAGATCGATTAGATTCAAACAAGTAAAAAGGATAAAGAACAGAATATGAATCAACAATATGTCGAATGATTAAAAGTCACAGCCTCAGAAGAGCTCGATGAAGAACTGCTACTATAGAGGCTATGTAGGGTTTACAATGACACCATCAACTCATACACGATGCATGCATGTACCTTAAATAGTAAAACCGTAATCATTAAACACGAGTGGACATGCCCAACTCAGTTAGAAAAAAGACTAAATACTAAGGCCCAAAAGACGCAACACTTTTAATACTCCACAATCTCCCCCATTGCGTCGATTGAGGCGAGAGTCCTTCATGGCTGAGTAAGCTTTTGCACTTCAAAAAATTTCGGAATGACGCTCAGCAGAACCTTGCGAACTGGGATATACCATAGAATCATATCCGAAAAACACTTCTATTCTCATTGGTTGTTAGCCTTGTACTTGTTGACCATATCCAAAACATACTCAAGGCAAGAGGTAGTGAACATATGCTTATCAGCGAGAAAGAAGCAAGCCTTATGAAAGTCTGCATCATTTCGTTCTCTCATCTGAAATGCCACATACCATCCTTTCTTTTGTATCTTCCCAGGCTTCAATTTTTCAAAACCTTGTGGGATTTCTTTAGGGAGTACACTGGACTTCCTTCACAGCAGAACAACAATCTCCACATACATTTTTTCGACCTCTTGAATATACGAGATTAACATCTGATTGAGGTGAGCAATAACGGGCTCGTACTTTTGTCCATCTCTCAACAATAATTTATAAAGCGTGATCCTAAGGATTGAGGCAAGGCAGATTAACGAGAGTGAACTCGTGGACCTAACTGGAAGAACCTCTCACAACCTTGAACTTTGCATTAGGGAAGCTGTCAGTTTCGATTGGACCAGTGACCTTCACAGTCGTAATCTTGCTCGCACTCCACGTCTCGTACTGTGGCTTCATATTCTTGAGATAGAACGATAAGAGTAAATGATATGCGCCACTATCTGTAGATGGGACATTCGCTACTTTCACGAAGCTGCAAAACCTGAAGGCTTTCAGAGTTATTGGCAGGTCCAGTTGCGAATCTTCTATATTCTGAAGATCGAATAACACAACCGGTTCTAGCCAATATTGACTCGGCATATCCACAGCTTCACTTTGAGTACGTTTCAGAGTCCACACTGGAAGTAAAAGCTTTCGGATTTCCAGCGTGATCTTCGCTTCACGTTCAACTTATTCTTTCGCTTCAGCCTTGCGAATTATTCTCTGATGCTCATCCATCTGAGCTTCACGTTCCTTTCTTCTTTTCAGCTCATTTTCATCAAGCTCTTCATCTTTACTATTATCGATATTTGGATCTTCACTGAAAATCATTTCCTTGCATTTAGGCTCAGATTCACTTTTGACAGTGTGCTTGATTGAAGTTTTGGGGTCTTCCTTCTTTGATTGTGCAACACCTTCTCCCCCTTGTTTCGAAATAGAGCTTGATTCCGGAACACCTTCTAGTATTTAAAGCATAGCAAAGATGGGCCTGAGTTTCTCAGAAAGATGCTTCTTCACCGTTATTGTGATAATTGAGTCACGAGACTCAATAATATCTTAAATCATTGCATTGACATCTGTTATACATCTTTTCATAACCGCTTTTACTGATAGTAGATCAATGACTCGTTTTTCAACATTCTGTAACTTGACCGTCAAGACTTTCAGCTTTTAAGTCTTTAAAGCAAGAGTATCCATGATTTTTTCTCCATGGCTAAGTCATCCTGAAGCTAAGATATCTTCAAGGAGATGGATGAATTGAACTCAGCATGGTCAGTTTGAATACGAGTACAAACATGCACAAGTTTCGCTTTCTCTGTTTTAAGAGATGAGCCCATGCTAGAAATAACTGCATTATCCTTTGCAGTGTTTGATTCAAAGGAGCTTTGGAAATTCTCCATGAATACTCGTGCATCAGTAATTAGTTTATCAAATTTTTCGCTCGTGTTGTTGCAAACAGAAGCAGAAGCATCTACCGCCTTGTTCATCTTCTCATGGTTGGCAGAGTGCTCTTTCGTAAGGGTCTCAAGAAGGGATTTGATCGTGTCTTGCGAGTAATCATCATTGGATGATGAATTTGAAGCTTGAAACAACGAATCTAGTTTTTCATTAATCGCCTTGAGTTGCCCTCTCGTGACAGGAGCTTCGTCATCACTTTCAGTCCTGATGTTAAACGAACTGTAGGTGAATCCTGCGAAGTCGTCTTCATCATCACCGTAGATCATGTATGGATCATTTTGGCGTAGATGAGAAATGTGTGGTGTAGAATGACCAGCTCTGAAACCTGAAGCTCCTGCCCCCGTATCAGATGCTTTGACAGTAACAGGAGGCTCAACAGTGGACGTTGCGGTGGTGGTATTGGAATCAGTGAAAATAGGAGGTGGGGATTGCGAAACGCCCAAATAAACAGGTAGGCGTGGGGCAATTGAGATGGGTGTTGAAATAGTGGAAGTTGGAGAAGGAATAGAGACATCTTCAAAGAAATCATTAGAAATAGAAATTTTGACAGGAATCTCAAAGGTTATGTCACACCCCAAAACCGGAACGGCGGAAACGTTCTGGGGTGGAGGACGTCATGTCAAGTATCACAACATATGCAGTATAGTAATCAAAGTACAACAACCATTGCATTAATAGTAATAAATTTACATAGGTTACATTTAGCAACAACATCAAAAGTAAATACAGAGAATAACATAAAATGCAGCTCGGTACAAGGTTGTCTTCACAAAAGCTCCCAGACTGTACCTGTCTACTGACGACCTAAGAATACAAGTTATTTTGAAAGAGAGTATCAACATTTTAATGCTGGTGAGTTCATAAGTATTTTAATGACATTGATGTAAATACATGTTTTTCCTCAAAATAATCTTATTAGATGATGGTGATAAGGGTTTATAAAGTATTTGAGTTCTTTCAAGAAAATCCTATATTTTCTCACAAAAGTAGTCTTCTACCAAGACCCGGCTGTTTTGAATTTAAAGAGCATTTTTCCCCAAACGTTACTATCATTTATCAAAATATAGTTTTACATTAATGAGTATGTGAGAAAATCACAAGCAAAAGTAATAGGGAAAATAATGCTTTACTTCAGCAATGATGTTGCCGTTTACAAAGGAATAAAATACAGACTCCAGGTAGTATTAAATGAACAATACACCTCGGAGAGTCTAAATGAATGAAATGCAGACTCCAGGTGGTATTAAATGAACAATACACCTCGGAGAGTCTAAATGAATGAAATGCAGACTCCAGGTGGTATGAAATGAAAAATACACCTCGGAGAGTCTAGAATAGCCTTTAATCCTAAATAGGTTAGTTCAAAGGTTTAAAATGTAGCCTAGTGTATAACTAGGAAAATATATTATGAGGGTTTTATATGTAGAAAAATATCTTGATAATACTTATTACCTTAAAGCCATGAATTATAAGGTACATGTCAAGATACTCGTAACCATACTGATTGATGGATGTAAACACGAAGACCTGCTGGCGTCGAAATGAATGTGACATTTGTCACCCCTTGGCTTGGTCGGCCGGGACTGTAGCTAGCAGTCAGGATGTGGGATGGTTTGTCCCGTATAGATCTATACACACAATGCCCGCTCTCCCTCCAGGAGACTCTGGTTACC
Organism: Lactuca virosa; assembly: GCF_052849685.1. Taxonomy (NCBI): domain Eukaryota; kingdom Viridiplantae; phylum Streptophyta; class Magnoliopsida; order Asterales; family Asteraceae; genus Lactuca; species Lactuca virosa. The sequence continues at coordinate 322,468,886 of NC_136428.1, forward strand.
ACTCGACAACGGTGAAATCCGCGTCATGAGGATGTATCTCGTGTTTTGATTTCTATATACGTTTCTTTTCACTAAAAGTACAAGTTTTTAGAATATAGATATAACTAAGTTCTCCTTCATGAAAGTTATGGTTGGTTCCTAAACTATACCTATTATAGTTTACTTGAGAGGTTATCTAGGTACCTTTGCTACCCAAAGGTGTTGAACTGGAGTAAGAGTTTTAATATCTAACCAGATATACATAATATATAACTAGGACTTCAACGACACTCGGACAGATAATTGGATGCTCTAAGTCCACAACCAAACAAGGAACATGAAATAAAGCGGGCTATCAGTCCTAAGTCCTTCAAATCCTACTTATATAACTATATCTATATAGACATGAATCTATCAAGAATATAAATTTAAAAGACTTTGATAAAAGCTTGGTAATTTAAAAGAGATTTTGGTACTTAAAAGAGATTTGAAAACAAGATATGAAAACCTTTAGCCGGATAAAACAGTTTAACATGCAAAAATCTATTTGATTGACAGTTATTAATCACATGTGATTGATATAATAACTTATCAATTCAACTTGTATTCCCCCCCATAAAAGCATTTAAAATCATTTAAAAGGTTGATTAAGGGGTATGAACTCACCTGTAGTGGGTGATTCGGATGAACGGATAGTATAGGATGCTAAGTGTCAAGTGAGGACTTGAACACACACGCGGATTCTATTGAACATGTAATGATACATTTATGTATTTAATTAGTCATTTAATAACTAATTAAGCAAGTAAAGACACCCTAATACATGGAAACACTTTGTTTCAAGTGCTAGGAGTACTAAAGGGTTGCATCTAAAGAGTGTATGACCTCACATTGGAGTTTACTCCCCATATGGTACCACCATATGGGTTTACGGTTTTTGGACCATTTCCCCTATGAGTTTACAGCCGTAAACTCATGGCAATGGTACCATTGGGTGTTTTAAGGTCTTATACCACACAAGGAAGTAAGCTAGACTCGAATCCAAGGCTTAGGAAGTGACTGGGGCTCGAAATGGCCTTTCTTTGGAGTTTACGGTCCTTGGACCACTCCTTGGGAGTTTACGGTCGTAAACACATGTGTTTACGGTCGTAAACGCATGAGTTTATGGCCGTAAACTCATGGTTACCCAACCAATTCGTGTTTTGGTGTTTCTAGCTCATGCATGCAAGGTTCTAGTCCTTTATACAAGCCATAGAAGGTGTTAGTGGCACTTAAACACCACTTGAAGGTGTTTACGGTCCAAGGAGATCTTCTTGAACCGTAAACACATATGTTCTTGGGGATTTTTATGTTCTTCAAGGGTTTAACATGTATTCTAAGCAAACAACTAGTTAGGAGGAGTGTACTTACATATAGGAAGCTTGTAGGAGTGTTTATGGGCCAAGAACACTAGTATGTGTTCTTGGTGTTCTTGGTGTTTTGATGAACACTTGAAGATCTAAGAAAAGAGGAGATTTCCATGGATGAAATCGAGTATAAACACTAGATAAAGTGTTATATGAACGAACCAAGGAAGGAAATACTTACATTTTTGGAGGATTTGAAGAAATGTGATATGATACTTGAGAGAGAATCTTAGGTGTTCTTGAGTTAGGAAGTGTAAATGAAGGAGTGGGGAGTAAACTCATGCTATATGCATGAGTTCAAGGTGAAGAGGGGTTTACGGCCCAAACTTCTCTTGTTTGGCCGTAAACACCACACTAAGGTGTTGGTTGTTTTATTGTTACACATTGCTCCTAGAAAGCACTTCCATTTATTTGATCGTTTGACGAAAATTAAAATAAAAACACCCAAACGGACTTAAAACTGGCCAAAAATGTACTGGGATGAATTTGACTATTATTTGATGTGCTTGACTGCGGAGTTTATACAAAATGAAAATTTCGGGTTGTCACATCATCCCCCCGTTAGAGGGAATTTCATCCCGAAATTAGAGTTCAAGCACACGCGCAGTTACAGTTTAGCGAAGCAAAAGATGAAGATACTTTAGTTTCATCTAGTCCGCTCGCTCCCAAGTGAATTCAGGTCTTCGCTCGGCGTTCCAGCGAACCTTCACCATCGTGATACGGCTTTGCTTTGTTCGCCTGACCTCTCGGTCCATGATCTCTACAGGTTCCTACACGAAGTTGGGGCTCTCATTGATTTCGAACTCGATGAGTGGGATTTCGAGAGTCATGTTGGACAAGCACTTTTTCAAGTTTGAGACGTGGGTGGATTTGGGTGGAATTTATGAAATCCCTAGGTAGTTGAGGTCTGACGGAGGTTGGACCAGTTCTTATCAAGAATCTCGGATGGTCCTATGTTCTTGGGAAGATAGAACGTTTCAGTACTTAGAACATAATGTACTTCCATGGTTAGATCATCACTTGGCGTGATCGCCATTTTGAAGTTCCAAAAGTTCTCTCTTACTGGGAGTGTAGTCCTCCTGATTGGTTCTTAGAAGGCTCAGGTTGTTTTCGGATTCGTATCTCCTAATGATTGGCTTTCGGAGGTTTTTGGGATCATTGGAAGTGTTTACTATATGCTGGCACCTATTGGTTACGTGGCATCTATCTCGACCTAGTGCAAAATGGACCTGCACTTCTGACTCTCGAGGTGTTCCTAACGGGATATCTCAAGGTCAGTATGATAGGGGGTTTTACCAGACGATGCTTATAACATTTCAATTTTCATCATCGTCTAATAGATGCTTTCACAACATGATCCCTAATCGGAGAGAATTATTCTCTCACTTGATTCGCTATTTCGTGGATAACAGTCTCTGATCGGGGCTAGCTTCGCCCTTAGAGATTTTCTGAAGTGATTGACTATTTCAGGAGGTGGTTCTATTATCTCCTTAGAGATAGTATTCTTTGGGACACCTAATAGTCTAACAAATCTCTATGACTATTTCAGGAAGCGTGGGTTCTTGCATAACCCTTCGACTAACACCTAAACTGGCGTTGCGTCCACATTTCCCTTATGACCTGGGTTATAAAGCTTAACGCAACTTACCGTCTACTTTGCTCAAGTATTATGTCGCGGAGGTAATCATGTGGTTCTCAGCATTCTAGTATTAACTTTGGAGAATGCGATCTATCGTGTATAGGGTGCTGGTGACTTTTCTCGCATGAGGAGGCATTGTGCCCTAGGCACTACTCGTCTGTATCTGGATGAACGAAGTGCCTGAGTAGTGCGAGTATCCCTTGCAACTACTCTTCAGGTGTTTACTGAGTTTCTCTATCTAGATTAAATCTAGATAGAAATGGATTCTGCTACCCAGAACCTCTAATTTCTTCATCCATTCTTCTCAGAGTTTAACCTGTCACAGCTTTTCAAGTTTATTGGCTCACTACTGAGGTGCTCAATTTGCGGATTTAAGCGTGAATGGACGGTCGTAGTCAATGTCTTTGACTCTTACGACTTGAGTTACTTTTTCCTAAGTGAGAGCGTCAGCTACTATGTTGACTTAACCGGGATGACAACAGATTTCGAATTTGTAGTCATTTTAGTAGTTCAACCCACAATAGTTTCCTTGACTTCAGCTCCTTCCCTAGGGGTATATATGATGAAGGGCTTTATTTTAAAGTTCATGGTAGACCTCATACCCGGCTCAATCACTATTACTCGGTGTATGCAAGTCGTATACAATTGGGATCGACAGGATGTTCAGATGTGTGGCCCCACCCCAAACCCACAACCAAACAAGGAACAGGGAGTAGGGAGGAAGCACACATCTTAAATTTTATTGATCCAAATTATATACCACTCTAATGCATATACTCAGTAGTAGTAAATTAATCCCATGATTTCTTTTCTCTTGATTCACGAACTAGCTCGTGCGGTGCAAATGGCCTTTCTGCAGGATCTACTGAGTAAGCCACGGGCGGTTATGGTCTTCCGGAATCTGCAGTGCCATTCACTTTAGGTTTTAAAGTCTAAAAGGGTTGGTTAACAGCGCGTGATACCCCTCTCCTGGGTACTTCTGAAGGTTGGATGAAAGAGACGACCAATGGTTCGCATTAGGTTTTCTTATTAGGTTCTAAAGAACCTTTATTTGACGTTTAGGATAAGGTAAAAGCTCTTTTTACACAACACTAGAAAATTTTCACATGGTCGCATCAATTCGAACCATGGCTGACGGTAGTGTCGAAATTAGCAAACATCGACAAGATATAGAATGAAAATTTATAGGACCATGTGCTGAACAGGGCACACAAGTTCCTAGCATCGCGGGCTTCGTCCACGGTATTACTATCGTGGATACTTGGACCGACATGAGTGACACTGAACTCTAGTGGTCCTGATGTTTTGGAATAATGTACTTTTCATGAATGGATTTCTCACGAGGCCTCTCTATAACCGCCTAGTATACACTAGTCATGTATAATTAAGATTAAAAGGACTGTTGACTGAGCGACTCCGCCCTAAATCCACTACCAAACAAGGAACAGGAGATAAAGCAGCATCACTCACTCGAGGTCTATCGATCTTAATTATAAATGGCCTTAACGTATATACTAAGCCATCATAGCTTTACCTGATGGGTTTTCAAGTTTTATAACAGTGCTGCGACTTTCGCCTTAACGAGGGAGTAATTACAATTAGAATTGATTAATTAAAGTTTTCGGTTAGCTACTTAGGATTGAGAAACGTACCAAAATTCTAACGGGTTCCCTGATGTTTCCCCCTAGGCATTAGGGTTAAACTCCTCCTGCGCCCTTGTCATTTCTTTCAGTTGGGCAGTCCCTCTTGAAGTGCCCAATTTCACCACATAGGTGGCATATTGGACTGGTCCCAACATTGGTGGTTGATGTAATAAAGTCAACCGGGGTTCTGCAGTTGCGAGCGGTATGCCCCTTCATGTTGCACCTAACACAAAAGGGTTCTCGACAGACTCCATAATGATGGTAGTCATACTTGCTGCAGTGGGGGAGGTTTCCTAGGTATGGTCTTCTTGGTGTCGAGACAGGCGGGTCGACAGGGGTATTGATCACCTCAGCTTGCTGCCCCTCAGAGGGTCCTTGAGTCGAGGTACTTCCCTCCTCGTTCCCAAACTTCCTTTTCAGTGGGTTAGGTTGGAGTTCTTGGGTGGCTTTACACACCGGTGCTGGTTGCTGCTGTCCATTGCTATGATCGGGATTCCCGATAGAGCTCCTGCTAACATTGGCGTTGTTAGCATTCAGGTGAGCCATGACAGCTGCTACGGCTGCTGAAACTGCAGCTTGAAGCGTAGCTTCGTCGATTTGAAGAATCGGTGTCTTACCAGCGGGTTGGTTACATTTCTTTGGAGGCATGGTTTTTCCTACACGAAAAGGAACACAAGCTGATGAGAAACGATGGTTAACCCTAGTCGTATCTTTCTTTACTATGATAGGCATATTTTTTCCCGCGCCTTGTTTTATGGTTATCTGAGCGTCGACCTACATCCCTATGATGCAGTCTGGGTAACAGAGTAGGTGTAAGTGTATCGGAAAGCCATAAAATGGGTGTCGTTCCTACTAAGTTATCTTTATATTGGAGAGGTTCACTCTCCGGCTTTGAAAAGATTTGAGAGAAGTTCGGAACGAAGATTACGGAAGAAAATGCCATGAAAACTTATGGCTAAACACTCTCAATCGAGGTTTTGTGATCCGCCCTATTTATATTAATCGCGACGGGAAAGACGATTTGCCTAGCACTTAGTGTGAGTAGTGTAATCACTAACTCACTAAATTGTATTATTTTATGGATTATTAGCGTGACGTTAAAGAGGTAGAAACACTTCTCGGGCTCCATGCATTGGCTCCCTCTGTCTACCTCTTATTCCTAACTGGAATAAGCGTTGGTTTCCTCTGGGTATCTATATAGGGTTCTCTGCTCTCGCAGACATATTGAATTTCTGCTCCGCCTTACTTCCAATTCTGACTCTGAGTGTCATCACTTCACAATGGATGACTGGAATCTCAGAAGTTCAGGCGAATTTCCCACCGTTGTCCCTAAAAGGTATAGGCACATGGTGATTTCAATAGTCTCGTCCCAGTTCATTTATTTCCTAATTGGAAATCTTCTCAATGAACCTCTTCTGGGTCTTTATTGACTCCTCTTCTGATTACTGAAGTGGATAAGGTTTCCTAAAGGGGTTTGTGCGAGAAAGGGGAATGTCTAAAGAATCTTAAGAGATTAGTAAAACATTTTACTGGGTGATCCATATCGAGTCCGGCTACAATTACATAGTATACATAAATCATATATAACTTAGATCTGATAGGCCTTCGAATATGTGATACTACCTTATATCCACATCCGAACAAGGAAAAGGAAGTAGAGCGAAACCACATATTCTTAGCCTATGAGATCCTCACTATACATAACCTTGGGAGTATACACTTTGTAATCATAGGTCTATCAATAAGGATCTCTTTTAGTTTTCATGCAAGGTTATTTATGGTTCCTAAAATACTCCTATAGTATTTTAAACTTTATGTTTGGCTCTAGCATTCCTATTTGGTAAGTTTCAGATTCGTTGCAACACCACCATCACCCCCAAGCACACGTTAGTCGCATCTCGAATAAATGTAGTTGATCAGGTTACATTTATTCCAGCTTACGATTACATAACTGCCCAGGTTTGACGGTAATGCTCAACATCCAAAGACTTTTATTCTTATTCTTCTTCTGATACTTTCTTGGGTTTTTATATATTCTGGATGTTCTTATACTTTTGTAAAATATGGTTATATTTTAAAGTATAATTCTTGGTCAGAGTGTTTTTATCCCATTGTATTTATAGGTTGTATATCTTTTATGATTTGATATACTGAGCTCACTATAAACAATGCTCTGATACCAATCTGTCACACCCCAAAACCGGAACGACGGAAACGTTCTGGGGTGGAGGACGTCATGTCAAGTATCACAACATATGCAGTATAGTAATCAAAGTAAAACAACCATTGCATTAATAGTAATAATTTTGCATAGGTTACATTTAGCAACAACATCAAAAGTAAATACAGAGAATAACATAAAATGCAGCTCGGTACAAGGTTGTCTTCACAAAAGCTCCCGGAGTGTACATGTCTACTGACAACCTGAGAATACAAGTTATTTTGAAAGAGAGTATCAACATTTTAATGCTGGTGAGTTCATAAGTATTTTAATGACATTGATGTAAATACATGTTTTTCCTCAAAATAATCTTATTAGATGATGGTGATAAGGGTTTATAAAGTATTTTAGTTCTTTCAAGAAAATCCTATATTTTCTAACAAAAGTAGTCTTCTACGAAGACCCGACTGTTTTGAGTTTAAAGAGCATTTTTCCCCAAACGTTACTATCATTTATCAAAATATAGTTTTACATTAATGAGTATGTGAGAAAAGCACAAGCAAAAGTAATAGGGAAAATAATGCTTTACTTCAGCAATGATGTTGCCGTTTATAAAGGAATAAAATACAGACTCCAGGTAGTATTAAATGAACAATACACCTCAGAGAGTCTAAATGAATGAAATGTAGACTCCAGGTGGTATTAAATGAACAATACACCTCGGAGAGTCTAAATGAATGAAATGCAGACTCTAGGTGGTATTAAATGAACAATACACCTCGGAGAGTCTAGAATAGCGTTTAATCCTAAATAGGTTAGTTTAAAGGTTTAAAATGTGGCCTAGTGTATAACTAGGAAAATATATTATGAGGGTTTTATATGTAGAAAAATAACGTGATAACACTTATTACCTTAAAGCCATGAATTATAAGGTAAATGTAAAGATACTCGTAACCATACTGATTGACGGATGAAAACACGACGACCTGCTGGCGTCGAAATGAATGTGACATTTGTCACCCGTTGGCTTGGTCGGCTGGGACTGTAGCTAGCAGTCAGGATGTGGGATGGTCTGTCCCGTATAGATCTATACACACAATGCCTGCTCTCCCTCAAGGAGACTCTGGTTACCACCCGACAACGGTGAAATCCGCGTCATGAGGATGTATCTCATGTTTTAATTTCTATATACCTTTCTTTTCACTAAAAGTACAAGTTTTTAGAATATAGATAGAACTAAGTTCTCCTTCATGAAAGTTATGGTTGGTTCCTAAACTATACCTATTATAGTTTACTTGAGAGGTTATCTAGGTACCTTTGCTACCCAAATGTGTTGAACTGGAGTAAGAGTTTTAATATCTAACAAGATATATGTTGGATAAGGTGTCTAAGTCCATAACTATTTCTTGTATGTATATGACCCGACCCGGCATGGTCCATTTGGGTTGCATGGCACCATGCAATTGGATAAACTAAAATGAGAGAAATAACACTTATGATTTATTAATATATTATAAGTTCTAATATATTAATAATATTATTTAATTAGTTTGATCAAGAATTAATTAAGTGATCAAAAGATAACTAATTAAATATATGGGTAGATTATGTAAATCTTCCATATCTTATATAGTGGGCTAAGAGGCTCCATGGATTATCAAGTTGGGTTCCACCCATTGGATGCTCCATGGAGTTAACCCATGGATCATGAAATGAAGAGTCATGTTACATTAGGGTTTACCTAATGCAACACACTATATAAACAAAGGTGTTCTCCCCAAAATCGGCGACACTAAGAAACAAGAGGGCTAGAGCCGATTTTGCAAGTGTAAGATTCTCTCAAAGTTTACTCCTTTGCATTTGGTGTTGTGTGAAGCATTTGAGGCATCACACTTGGGGTGCTAGGCTCACAAGGTTTCAAGGATCATAATCAACAACAAGGTAAGTTATTCTATCTTTCATTCAAGTTAAAAATGTTCCCCATGTATGCTAGATAGGAATATAACCTTGGAATTCAACTTTGCATGATAATTAGACAAACATAGATCCAAGGTTATTAGGGTTGCATGTACACTTAGGAAGTGTTAGAATGCTCAAAACCCATCAGTGGTATCAGAGACTAGGCTTGTTTGTTGTTTTTTTCTGCAAACTGCTTGAAAAAATTGTTTTTCTGTTTTCTGCTCGTATGAACTCGCTGAGTCCATGGGGGAACTCGACGAGTCGATGAACAAATGCAAGTTACTCGTCGAGTCTATTCTCGCACTCGACGAGTAGAGGCTGCAGTTTTCAGAATTTCGACAATTGTTGCTGGAAATGGACTAGAAACATTACCCTAAACTGTTTTGGTGTTTTAAAACTTGTCTTAGATGGTGTAATGTTTATGCTAATCTATTTACAATGGCAATTATCAAAATTACAAGTTCTTTAAGTGTAATTTTTGATTCTTGAAAGTGTTCATATTCATGTTCTTGAACTTATGAAGATTAGATGATCATAGGAATTGTTTGTAACCTTCATGGTAGTTTAATTCATGATCATAATGTGTTTTAATGGAGTCCATAACTTGTCCTCAAGTTATGGAAAACCAAAAGTCTCACTTTTATTAAAGCCATTAAAAGAACACAAGAGTTATAAAAATGAAGAGTCTTCATTTTTATTACTCAATTAATTCATAAGTTATAAGAAATGAAAAGTTTTGGAAGTTTACAAAACTTGCCCTCAAGTTTTGGAACAAGTAAAGTCTTGATTAAAACTTTAGTTCCAACCCTTAGAATTTTAAAAGTTAAAATTCAACCCTTATACTTTATAATATTATAGTTACTAATATATATATGTATAAGATCAAGTCGTCTTACCGCTAGTACGCCTCATTCACAAAGCCGGTCTATAAGGGGGGTATAAGGTTATTGCCTATAAAATGGCAACTTAATGGGTGTCCACTCTCACCCACCGCTTCCTTGATCGGTGGAGGGTCGTTAGCCGAACGGGTAGGATAAGGACTTATAAATTCTCATTAAAAGTATGATGAATTTTATAAAGTAACTAAATGCTTTTATTAAATTCCCAATCTTAGTGACTTTAGGAAAATGTGAATAAGGTGCTAATCCATGAAATTACACTTTACACTTTGTTTAAGTCGTTAGTGGAGCTCGTGTGGTAAACCGGCACACTAACTTGGACTTAACAAGGAAGGTAAAGGGTGACTTAAAGTTTATTATAGGTCGGTGGAGCTCGTGTGGTTAACCGGCACATCGATTGAGTAATAAACATTAAGTGTACCAAGTGATTTGCATGGTTACTTCACACCTCGTTTTGTGATCCTCGATATCCCAGTACCAAGGAATTTCTAAGAACCAATTAAAAACCTAATATCTATATTTCGTTTATCATTGTGGAAATTGGTGAATCGTCATTCACCTACCTTTCAAATATGTTATAGCTTGGATTACGTCATACCTCTTCTAAGTTATAATATATTGTGATTGGATCCTAGCCTTAATATTACATTTGGGTGTTTTATTAAGGACTCTCGTAATATCTAAACTAATCTTCTTCTCTTCTTTCAGATGTCTTCAAACAATGCTGATTCTGGCTCTAATCCTAATGGCTCCTTTACCCTTATGAGCTTGTGTGGGAAAGTCACTTTTGATGGATCCAACTTCAATGAATGGATCAGAAACATTAGGATGATTACCCGCTACGAGGACAAAGAATATGTCCTTGACAAGGAGCTTAAGGAGATTGATGAGACCACAGCAACTCCTCAGGAGATCGCTGACTTCCGGGCACATGAAAGGGATGCTACAAAAGTGGCGTGCATCATGTTGGCCACCATGACCGCGGAACTCCAAAAGTACTATGAGGACTTCTACCCTTTTGAAATGCACCAAGATCTGATGGAATGATACCATCAAAGTGCACGACAAGAGAGGTATGAAATCATATGCTCTATCATAACAACCATGATGAAGGATGGGGAATCCGTCACAAGCCACATGCAGAAAATGCAAAGGTATGTGGATCGGCTGCTGAAGCTTAATGTGAACTTCCCTGAGGAGCTTGCAATAGATATCATTTTGCACTCCTTACCATCGTGCTACGATCAATTCCGCATGACATATCACATGAATAAGGAAGAGGTCACACTCAGCAAACTTCAGGGACTCCTCAAGACCGCAGAAACAGGTCTTAAGGGTAAGTCGGTTGTTAACACTCCTACTCCAAACTGCGCCCCGGTTTTGGCAATCGGGAAAGGTCGAGGGAAGAAGAGGAAGAGCTCTTCGAAGGGTACCAAGGCTAGGACCCTTGATGGCTCTTCTGCAAGTGGAACCAAGAAAGGTTTCGTCACTCCTTCTTCTGACCCTAAAGAGGCTGAATGCTTCTATTGCCATGAAAAGTCACATTGGAAGCGGAACTGCCCAAAGTACCAGCAAGATGTGAAGGATGGGAAAGTTAAACCCAACCACGCAGGTATTTACACTATCTTATCTAATAACTCACCCCATTCTAACTCTTGGGTCCTTGATACCGGTTGTGGTATTCATATCTGTTCTGATTTGCAGGGACTAAGAAGAAGTGAGAATGTGGAGCATGGAAGAATAAACTTAATCATGGGGAATAGGAAAGCTTTACCTGTCACCAAGATTGGAGTTTATACTTTATCGCTAAGTAGTGGGTTTAGTTTAGATTTGAATAAATGTTGTTATTCGCCAGAAATGGCAAGAAATATTATTTCCTTTCATACATTGTATAAACAAGGTTTCACCTTTTCATTTGATAATGAAGTTGGTTCGATTAATGCTTTCTTTAATAATGTTCTTTATTTTAAAGCATTACCTTGTGATGGTGTGTATGAAACTGTATCTGTTGTTGATAACTTAGGAAGTAATGTATTGTGTATTGATTCTGTTAATGATAATAACTTGGATAAAGCATCATTATGGCATTGTCATCTTGGACATATAAGGAAGAAACCCATAGGCCAACTCCAAAAGGATGGGGTCTTGGAGTCATTTGACCTAAAGTCAGATGATAGTTGTGAATCATGCTTACTTGGAAAAATGTCAAAGTCACCCTTCACAGGTTCTTGTGAGAGGGGTGAAGGTTTGTTGGATCTTATACACACGGATGTGTGTGGGCCCTTCAAACATACCACAAGGGATGCTAATCGTTATTATTTGACTTTTACTAATGATTACAGTAGATATGGATATGTCTACTTAATCAAGCATAAGTCAGAGACTTTTGAGATGTTTAAAGAGTTTAAATAGGAAGTCGAGAATCAATTGGGCAGGAACATTAAGATGCTTTGATCCGATCGAGGTGGTGAGTATCTTAGTTCAGAGTTCCTCGACTATCTTAGGGAATGTGGGATTGTCTCACAATTGACACCTCCCAGGACACCGCAGTTGAATGGTGTAGCTGAGAGGCGTAATCGAACCTTGTTGGATATGGTTCGTTCCATGATGAGTCGAGCTTCGCTACCAATCTCATTTTGGGGGTATGCCTTAGAGACTGCCGCCCATATCCTTAATCTAGTCCCCACAAAGAAAGTTGCCAAAACTCCTCATGAGATGTGGACTGGTAAAGTACCCAAACTAGACCACATTAAGATTTGGGGTTGCGAGGCTTTCGTGAGACGCGAGACTCATGATAAGCTCGAACCTCGAAGTGAGAGGTGTATTTTCATCGGCTACCCACAGAAATCCTTTGGTTACCTCTTCTACAGACCTAGTTAGAATGTGGTCTTTGTAGCTAGGAGGGCTTTCTTTCGAGAGAGAGAGAGTTCATAAGCGAAGGAGACAGTGGGAGGCAAGTTGACCTTGAAGAAATTCAAGAGTCAAGTGGTGAAGGAACTTCAAACCCTAGCACTCAACTTGAGGAGGAAACTCCTGTTGAGCCAATTGACAAGTCTGTACCTCTGAGGCGTTCCACAAGGGTTAGCAATGCATCTGAGCATTACTATGGATTCCATATTACTTTTGAAGGTGATACACTTATTAGTGATGAGACACTGATAGGTCTGGATGAACCTAACAGTTACGCGGAAGCCATGGCAGGCCCTGAGTCAGCCAAGTGGAAAGAGGCAATGGACAGCGAGATACAGTCCATGTATGACAACCAAGTTTGGAACTTGGTGGAGAATGTACCAGGTCGTAAGACTGTAAGGTGCAAATGGATCTTAAAGAAGAAGACCGACATGGCTGGTAATGTACACACTTATACGGCACGACTAGTTGGAAAGCGTTTCTCACAAAATCCGGGAGTTGATTATGATGAGACCTTTTCTCCAGTGGCCAAGATTAAGTCTATTAGGGTTCTGTTAGCCATAGCTGCATGTCATGACTATGAAATATGGCAAATGGATGTCAAAACCGCTTTCCTTAATGGAAAGTTGGTTGAGGATGTTTACATGAGTCAGCCAGAGGGTTTTGTCAATACAGAGTACCCTAATAGAGTGTGTAAGCTTGAGAAATCCATTTATGGGTTAAAGCAAGCACCTCGCAGATGGAATCTTTGCTTTGATAAGAAAGTCAAAGAATTTGGCTTCTCTAGGAGTGAAGATGAATCTTGTGTATATGTAAAGGCTAGTGGGAGTATAGTTAGCTTTTTGGTATTGTATGTGGATGACATACTACTCATAGGAAATGACAGCCCAACTCTGCAGGAAGTTAAGTCATGGCTTGGGAAGTGTTTCTCTATGAAGGACCTAGGAGAAGCTGCCTATATTCTAGGGATAAGGATCTTGAGAGACCGGAGTAAAAGACTAATTGGACTTAGTCAGAGTACCTACTTGGATAAGGTGCTGAAGAGATTCAGCATGCAGGACTCTAAGAAAGGAGAGTTACCCATCCAGAGTAACGCCAGATTGAGTAAGACATAAAGCCCTAGTACTAAGGCTGAGATAGCAGAAATGAGTCGAATACCTTATGCTTCGGCTGTAGGATCGATCATGTATGCTATGACGTGTACTCGACCTGATGTAGCCTTTGCTTTGAGCATGGTTAGCAGGTATCAGGGGAACCCTGGCAAGGCACACTGGACTGCGGTAAAGAATATCCTTAAGTACCTACGGAGGACTAAGGACTGGGTCCTTACCCTCGGTGGGAGTGAATACTTGAGAGTTGTAGGGTATAGTGATGCTAGCTTTCAGAATGATAGGGATAATTTCCGCTCTCAGTCAGGCTGGGTCTTACCTTAAACGGAGGAGCAATTTCTTGGAAGAGTTCCAAGCAAGAGACAGTGGCTGATTCAACTTGCGAATCAGAGTATATAGCAGCTAGCAAGGCAGCAAAGGAGGCGATACGGCTGACGAACTTCATTGGAGACCTTGGATTTGTACCAGCTATTAAAGAGCCAATGGAAATTTTCTGTGATAGTGAAAGTGCAGTTGCCTTAGCAAAGGAACCAAGGGATCACGGGAGATCCAGACACATCGACAAAAAATACCATTTCATCAGACATCGAATAGAAGAAGGACTCCTCGTGGCAAAGAGGGTATCATCGGATGAGAATCTAGCAGATCCCCTCATGAAGGGACTGACTCGGGTTAAGCATCTCCAGCATGCTCGGAGCATAGGGCTGAAGGATGATATTAGATTTAGTAGTTAGATAACCTTGAAATTTGTAAAGTGTAATTGACATTAGATGATGAATAAAAGGTGTTTTATTTATAAGTAAAGTGTTGCTATCTCTTGTCGATCGTTTACTATATTTCTTTTGCATGTTTTGACTTCCAGAATAATTATGTTTGGTATATCATATTATTCGAACCTCCACAGTCGGTCATATGTCGGAAGTAGGTATGAATCAAGACTGTCATGATTGGTTGCAGAGGTCTAAGTTGTTGGACATGGCTACAACACTTATGAGTGCTCATAAGTTTTGAGCATTGGACTCAACCCACGCTCACTGGAATCACTTCATGGAATTTATCTCGAGTGATCATGAGACGGTAATATCATATAAGTTTTCAAACCTAGATATATGATTTGTTACTTATGAGTTGGTTATGCATTGATTGTACGAAAACGCATTGGTAACTCGATGTTATAAAACGTGCTCTTGTGTATAATTCAATGAGTAGTAGAACAAACATATGAGTCGAAGTTTATCTATTTCTTCTTGGATTAGAAGCTGATATTTGGGCCCCTCGATGATTTTGTTTTGACCTATGTACCGGGCCCAGTCAGAACTAAGTTGATGTGTTCAATTAAGTTCTTTGTCAAACAAATCGGAAATTGGGAAACAAACTGCTGGACAATAAGTAAGACATTGTTCCATGTATTTGTCCGGCTGATATCTAGAACAGAGGATTATATGATCACTTATCTTAAATGGCGTATCATCATCTTCTCAGTTCCGAGAGACCTTGAAAGAGCTACGATTGCTAATTGGTTCCTGAATTCATACTTGCAGTTATAGTTATTTGACTTATCCAAGTGGGAGACTGTTGGATAAGGTGTCTAAGTCCATAACTATTTCTGTTATGTACTTGACCCGACCCGGTATGGTCCATTTGGGTTGCATGGCACCATGCAATTGGATAAACTAAAATGAGAGAAATAACACTTATGGTTTATTAATATATTATAAGTTCTAATATATTAATAATATTATTTAATTAGTTTGATCAAGAATTAATTAAGTGATCAAAACATAACTAATTAAATATATGGGTAGATTTTGTAAATCTTCCATATCTTATATAGTGGGATAACAGGCTCCATGGATTATCAAGTTGGGTTCCACCCATAGGATGCTCCATGGAGCTAAACCATGGATCATGAAATGAAGAGTCATGCTACATTAGGGTTTACCTAATGCAACACACTATATAAACAAAGGTGTTCTCCCCAAAATCGGCGACAATAAGAAACAAGAGGGCTAGAGCCGATTTTGCAAGTGTAAGATTCTCTCAAAGTTTACTCCTTTGCATTTGGTGTTGTGTGAAGTATTTGAGGCATCACACTTGGGGTGCTAGGCTCATAATGTTTCAAGGATCATAATCAACAACAAGGTAAGTTATTCTATCTTTCATTCAAGTTAAAAATGTTCCCCATGTATGCTAGATAGGAATATAACCTTGGAATTCAACTTTGCATGATAATTAGACAAACATAGATCCAAGGTTATTAGGGTTGCATGTACACTTAGGAAGTGTTAGAATGCTCAAAACCCATCAATATACATAATATATAACTAGGACTTCAACGACACTCGGACAGATAACTGGATGCTCTACGTCCACAACCAAACAAGGAACAGGAAATAAAGCGGGCTATCAGTCCTAAGTCCTTCAAATCCTACTTATATAACTATATCTATATAGACATGAACCTATCAAGAATATAAATTTAAAAGACTTTGATAAAAGCTTGGTAATTTAAACGAGATTTTGGTACTTAAAAGAGATTTGAAAACAAGATATGAAAACCTTTAGCCGAATAAAACAGTTTAACATGCAAAAATCTATTTGATTGACAGTTATTAATCATATGTGATTGATATGATAACTTATCAATCCAACTTGTATTCCCCCCATAAAAGCATTTAAAATCATTTAAAAGGTTGATTAAGGGTATGAACTCACCTGTAGTGGGTGATTCGGATGAACGGATGGTATAAGATGCTAAGTGTCAAGTGAGGACTTGAACACACACGCGGATCCTATTGAACATGTAATGATACATTTATGTATCTAATTAGTCATTTAATAACTAATTAAGCAAGTAAAGATACCCTAATACATGGAAACACTTTGTTTCAAGTGCTAGGAGTACTAAAGGGTTGCATCTAAAGAGAGTATGGCCTCACATTGGAGTTTACTCCCCATATGGTAGCACCATATGGGTTTACGGTTCTTGAACCATTTCCCCTATGAGTTTACGGCCGTAAACTCATGTCAATGGTACCATTGGGTGTTTTATGGTCTTATACCACACAAGGAAGTAAGCTAGACTCGAATCCAAGGCTTAGGAAGTGACTGGGGCTCGAAATGGCCTTTCTTTGGAGTTTACGGTCCTTGGACCACTCCTTTGGAGTTTACGGTCGTAAACACATGTGTTTACGGTCGTAAACCCATGAGTTCACGGCCGTAAACTCATGGTTACCCAACCAATTGGTGTTTTGGTGTTTCTAGCTCATGCATGCAAGGTTCTAGTCCTTTATACAAGCCATAGAAGGTGTTAGTGGCACTTAAACACCACTTGCAGGTGTTTACGGTCCAAGGAGATCTTCTTGAACCGTAAACACATATGTTCTTGGGGATTTTGATGTTCTTCAAGGGTTTAACATGTATTCTAAGCAAACAACTAGTTAAGAGGAGTCTACTTACATATAGGAAGCTTGTAGGAGTGTTTATGGGCTAAGAACACTAGTGTGTGTTCTTGGTGTTCTTGGTGTTTTGATGAACACTTGAATATCTAAGAAAAGAGGAGATTTCCATGGATGAAATCGAGTATAAACACTAGATAAAGTGTTATATGAACGAACCAAGGAAGTAAATACTTACATTTTTGGAGGATTTGAAGAAATGTGATATGATACTTGAGAGAGAATCTTGGGTGTTCTTGAGTTAGGAAGTGTAAAATGAAGGAGTGGGGAGTAAACTCATGTTATATGCATGAGTTCAAGGTGAAGAGGGGTTTACGGCCCAAACTCCTCTTGTTTGGCCGTAAACACCACACTAAGGTGTTGGTTGTTTTATTGTTACACATTGCTCCTAGAAAGCACTTCCATTTATTTGATCGTTTGACGAAAATTAAAATAAAAATACCCAAACGGAGTTAAGACCGGCCAAAAATGTACTGGGATGAATTTGACTATTATTTGATGTGCTTGACTGCGGAGTTTATACAAAATGAAAATTTCGGGTTGTCACAGGTTACCTCAGGATTCGTAGATATGGGCTGCGAAAACTCAGGATGTGAAGTTGCCGCAGTGTCTTCATGGTGTAGCGGCTCATCATCTGGAATGCGAACGTCGGAATGAGTGGCAGACTGCGAACTTTCACTTCCATTGGGAGTTGGAGTTTGTGGCATGCGAGCCACCTTTTTAACCTTTCGCTTCTTTTTGGGACTTTGAGCTGGTGCAAATGGACCAGCTTGAGCTTTTCGTTTCTTGGGTGTCCAATCGAGTGATGAAGTACCTTCCTTCACTGCTTTCTTCTTTCCTCCTTTTTTAGACTTATCAGCCTCTTCCAATATCGTTCGCATCTCATCAGTGAGAGGGCAAAAGCCAGAGACTGGTTCACTTCGATACTTTTCTAGGACTTTGCTAGCAGGTGAAACGTCACGAAGCATGGCTTCAGGAATGGAGCCAATGAAGGAGAATTTGGATTTATCCGCCAGAATGATGTTCTTTGTATGGAAGGTAGCGATAACAGCAACCATTGAATCTGCCATAACCAGAATGTTGTGCTTTACGATGGCCCTTCTGACCACGATTGTCCATAAGCGAGCACAAGAGATATCGGTATGGCGAGTGGTAGAGTGGTTACTTTGGATGAATTGAGCCCAAAGCACAGAACCAAAATCGATATTGGCTTCGGTGTAGATACCATACATAATCGTCATAAACATCGTGATGGCACAATCTGAACGTGTTACCCTCTCAGAGAAAGCCTTGAAGAGGAGGGTAAACAGCCCATTCCACGTGGGAGGTAAGTTGGGCTTCTTGAACTTGGAGATAGCAGAGATAGTCTTCTTGTATCCCATTTGATTGAACATCTATAGTTTTGTTGAGTTAGAGACAGATTCAGGGTCTATTTGATCTTCAGTTTGTGGAACATCCTAACAGAGAGCGGAATTTGGATTTTGTGATAGAGGTAGTGGTGTTGAAGACTTGAAACGTGATACGATTGTCCTCCTTCTGGTAATTAGCAGTAGAATAAGCATTGGACAGATCAACCACATGCATATTTTCCATCTTCATCAAAGCGATGACGAGTGGTGAGTAATGGAGACATTCCACAATAGGATGAAGAAAATCGTCGTATTTGGACGCGTCATGATCGATAATCAAGTTGTGATTGGCCTTGATCTGAAGGAGAGAGGTTTGTACCGATTGATCTTGAACAGAAGGGGTTTCTGAGGAGCTTGCCATTGTTGATTTCTTGGTGAAGAAGATGAATAGTAGAGAGGTTTAATCGCTGGAACTATTTGAGGGGTTTTTAAAGCGGCAATAAGTATTGAATCGCCAAAATCCCTTTATACGGTTTGTTTGGTGAGAGAAATCCAGACATATGGTGTATCGGTTATTACAGAGTCGCCTAAAAAGACGTGATTAACAACTGTTACCCCAGACCTGAGTGTCAGGCGGCGGTAAAGTAGGCGTCGTTTCAAATTTCACGCGCTCGTTTGAATTCTTATCCATGAGAAATTTTTGCGTCAGCTTCTCCCTTTCACAATTGATTCAGTTTCTGCCTTTTACAAATAATGCTGATAAGCCTTTTCGCATCCCGTGTAGATATGACCCTTCGCAGTGAAACATTATCAATTCATCTGCAAAACAGAAAGTAATCATGAGTACCATGAACCATACTATGGAAAATCACAAGGATCTTTGTGCGAGAGTGTGCCAAATATAAATAAATAAATCAAAGTTTTATAGGATATTAGTGACGTCTTATAAAGACACAAAGTAGTGGATCCCGGGCAAATATCTCTTCCTTTGGAGTCAAGAGAGACGCTAAAGTGTCTGTGTAGTTTCCCGTTGAATTACGATCACTTGTTTGTTAAGAAACAACGAAATGCATCTTTTATAAAACTTGTAGGGTCGCTTCACCTCCAACCAAACTCCAAAACTTGGTATAAGTCCGAACGTTCAGATGAAGTACTTGTTTGACCAGTGTAGTCATTTGAACAAGTAAGCTTTGGAATTATTTGAAGTGACAGGGGTTCGCATAGAAATCTCAAGAAAAATAAAAACTAGATCTATTGGGTAGAAACGTCTTAGGTCTAGAACATTTCATTAAGATCTCACAAAAGAAAAAGAGATTTCTTGGTACAGACCATGAAAGTGGACTTCCATTAATTCGTTGGTGAAAAATCTAGAACAATGAGTTGTTCACCGTCAATTCGTATAAGTGTGTTGGATTTTGGGTTTCACTCAATTCGTGGTGATAACGAATTTAAGATCATGAACACAGATTTGGTTATAACCATAAACCTCAGTGGTAATTTCTGAGAGTCTCAAGGGTTACATTTGTGAATATGAAAGTTGATGGAGAAATGGTATGAGGTGGTTCTAAAAAAGATAGTACCTCTGCTATGCGAAAGTGACAAAGCAGGTAACTCTTAACTCAGTGTGTGAAGAGTTAGGGAGCTCTTGAATTATGCGAATTAAGAGCCTGATTGGGAAGAAACGATTGGTATTATCGATTAATGCAGCAACATGCTTCTAGGGATACTTAACTAATACATAGATAAGAAAGTTTATACCTGCGCCATCATTCGTAATTGAGATCACCAAGATTCTTGATATGAAACCTGCTCAATTATCCAATATTTTTGGTATTTTTGAAATAAGTAAAATAAAAGAGAAGAAAATAAAGAAAATATTTTTGTAATTTTATTTTTCTGAAAAAGAAATAAAAAGAGAAAGAAATAAAATATTTTTGGATTTTAATGTTTTTAAAAAAATAAAAAAAAAGATAAAAAAACCAAAACAAATAAAATATTTTTGGATTTTCGTTTTTCTGAAAAAAAAAATAGAATAAAGTAACAAAAATGTACAAAGGATACATGAAAATTCGAAACCACGAATGAAGAGTTGACAACGACTCACTGCGAACATTCGCACCAATTCGCAGTGTGAAAAGTTGGTTGCGAGTCACTGCAAGCGTTCGCATCAATTCGCAAGATAAATGATGATTGTGAGTCACTGCAAGTGTTCGCAACGATTCGCGGGCCAATCAAATACTTATGACTTCGAAGGTGGTTTCGGAACGGACACAGCTTCTGTCATTCCTAAGCCTTGAAGAATGCGATAGAATGACTGTTCATGCAAGGCTTTCGTGAAGATGACAGCTAACTGATCAGCGGATCTTACGAAGTGTATCTCAACATTTCCATCTTCCATATGATCTTTGATGAAGTGATACCTCAGTGTTATGTGTTTCGTCTTTGAGTGTTGCACTGGGTTGTGACAAATGCGAATAGTGCTTTCAGAGTCGAAGTACAAAGGGATCCACTTCATATTTATGCCATAGTCACGAAGTTGGCTCTGAATCCATATGAATTGCGAAGTGAAAGAGGCAACATCAATATACTCAGCTTCTGTTGTTGGCAAGGAAACACAGGTTTGCTTTTTGGATTGCCAACTAACGAGTTTCCCATCAAGAAATTGGCATCCCCCAGTTGTGCTCTTTCGATCTAAACCGCATCCTCCAAGATCAGCATCCGAAAATGCTTGCACAAAGAAACCAGACATCGACGGGTACCATATTCCAAGTAAAGATGTTCGTTTTAAATACCAGATTATCTTCTTGACAGCGGTCATCTGAGGTTCACGAGGATTCGCTTGAAACCTAGCACAACAGGAAACAGAAAACATAATATCTGGATGACTAGCAGTTAGATACATTAAAGAACCTATCATTTGACGATAGAGTGCCATGTCTGCAGCCGGTTTATCCAGAGATGGAGTAAGTTTCGTTCTGAATGCCATTGGAACTTTCACCTTTGAGTCGCCAATCATTTCAAACTTACCAAGCAATGTCTTTGTATATGCCTCCTGGTTGATAAAGATACCTTCTTGACTCTGTCTTATGTTCAAACCAAGGAAAAAGTTAATCGGACCCATGGAGCTCATCTCAAATTTAGTCTCCATCAACTTTCGAAACTCCTCTTTAAGCTGGGGTTAATTGATCCGAAAATGATGTCATCGACATAAATTTGGACAACCATTAAAAGGTCGCCTTCTTTCTTGCAAAAGAAGGTTGGGTCAACCGAACCTTGTTTAAAATTAGACATTTTCAAGAAGCAAGTGAGAGTTTCATACCAGGCTCTTGGAGCTTGCTTCAGACCATAAACTCCTTTGTCTAGTATGTAACAGTGATTAGGATACTTCATGTTTATGAAGCCAGGTGGTTGTTCCACATACACTGTCTCTTCAAGTACCCCGTTCAAGAATGCACATTTGACATCCATCTAACATACCTCGAAATTCTTGTGCGGTGCATATGCCAAGAAGATACGAACTGATTCTAACCTTGCAACTAGAGAGAAAGTATCTTCGTAGTCAATAACCTCTTCCTGACAATACCCTTTGACAACGAGTCACACCTTATTTCTTATCACATTACCTTCCTTATCCATTTTGTTGCAAAATACCTATTTAAGACCAACAACAGAAGCATCCTTCGGAGTAGGAATGAGTCTCCAGACTTTGTTTCGTTCAAATTCATTAAGCTCCTCCTGCATTGCTTGCACCCAATCAGAATGATCAAGAGCAATTTGAACATTTTTAGGTTCAATTTTGGAGATGAACGAATTGAACATGCAAAATTCCACTTTAGAGAATAGTGCAGTTTGCTTCGCCTTTTGTTCAGATCTCGTAATAACGCCTGAAGACGAATCTCAAATGACTTGAGTTTTTGGATAATCTTTGGTCCATTTAGCTAATGGAGGGTAGTTTGGATCATATGATGTGACAACCCAAAAAATCTTAAAATTTTGCCTGGTAAAGCTCCGCCAGTCAACTTGACTGAGTGTCAAACTCATTTCTGCTATCATTTAGCCTCATTTAGAGTCCATTTAAAGGTCCAAGGGTCAGTACATTCAAGCATTGAGCATAGGAATGGATCGCGTAAACTTCTAGCACCAAAATCGAGCCTTACACTCCAACATCAGGAGTGTACGGCCGCACACTGGGTGTGCGGCCGCACACTGGGTGTGCGGCCGCACACCCCTCTCCTGGCAGCACACTCACGTGTACAAAGGAGGGGTTTTGCCTTCATTCATCCTTTTTCACTCTCCAAGGCTTAGAACTCGATTTCTCTCTCAACTATCATCCGATTTTCAGCCTAGATCTTCAAGAAGGTAAGTGTTCTTCACTTGATTTGTTGCTAATCCTTCCAAACTAGTAACACTCTTTGATTTCATCCATTGGAAATCATGTTTTGACTAGATCTTCAAATCTTCATCCATTTCACCAAGAACACCAATAACACACACTTGTTCTTGGCGATTTTGGGCCTTCTCGAGCTTCCGGATAGTAAGTACTTCTTCCCTACACTTGAATCTTGCTAAGAACACTTGATTAAGTCCTTAGTAATGCCCAGAACTCAAGAACACATGGTGTGTGCGGCCGCACACACTCATGTGGCCGTACACCCCTTAAAAGACCCAAAAATGGCCTCCAAAATGCGTTTCTAGCTTCACCACTTGTTGAACAATTGTCCCACAAGCCTCCCCACCTTTGGATAACGGTTATGTGCACTCTTTACCGTGAGTTTGCAGCCGCACACTCCCTGGCCGCACACTCCAAGTGTAGCCGCACATACCCTTTTAAAGGCCCAAAATAGCATCAAACTTCCTTTCCGGCTAAGGAATGGTCAAAACACCTTCCCTAGAACATTCCTAAGGCTTGGAAAACGTTTTTGTGCACTCATTACCATGAGTGTGGGGCCGCACACTCCCTGGCCGCACACCCATGGCCGCACACTCCTCAAAGTGGTCGTACACTCCCTTAAATTGAATCACATGTGATTCCAACACTTGGGCAAAGTGTTTCCTAGTCCCGTAAGGTGTTTCCTTGCATTTGGTTGCTTCTATACACTATATTTATGTCAATATATGCCATTATATTGTAACATCCGGATTTCCAGGCATGACGATTTGAGTATTTCTTTTTGAGTTATAAGGAGGGACTCGACGAGTCGACACCTAGACTCGTCGAGTAGGATCGCGATTTGCTGACTGGATTAATGAAGGGACTCGATGAGTCGATGGGTAGACTCGACGAGTCTGCGCTGTGGACAGAAACCGTAAATCTTTGGGCCTGTGCCCTATTTAAGGGTCCTTATAGCCCTCATTTGCGGCTACCAGTCCAGAGAGAGAAACCCTAGAGAGCTTGAACGAGTTGTGTGAGAGAGAAAGCCATTTCAACCCTTTGGTGTTGTTTTGCAAAAAAGAAGGTGTTTCCAGCTAGAAGAGGACAAGAGGGTTGCTAATCCATGGTTTCCAAGCTTGGATCTACAGTGTTGAGGTAGCAAATTGATCCTTTCTCTGTTTGGTTTAAGATCCTTGAATTTTAGGGTTTTATATACCCTTTATTGGCTTGAAGTGTTGAGTATGTTGTCCCTTTGAGTGTTATCCATTCTGCCTTATCCATTCTGCTTTATGTTGGTTCATGGAGGGAATGAGAGTATGTTGCCATTTTAGAAGCCATTTCACCAAGGAAAGCCTTGTGTGCGTTGCATGAATGTCAAGACTGAGCCTTTACGTGGTTACCGTGTTTGGGAAGGTCAGATCTATAGGTTAGAGAAGCAGATCTAACCTCAGAAGGTCATTTGAGTGTTGCCATGGAAGCAACTCGCCGAGTTCATAAGTGGACTCGACGAGTCGAGTCGGGGTTGCCCTGTGATTCGTGACAGAGTAACCCGTCGAGTGAAGGGATGACTCGACGTGCCAAGTGAGGCTAGAAGGATTCAAAGGACCCGCATGGACTCGCCGAGTCGCCCATGTGCACTCTACGAGTCGGGTCAAAGTTTGACCGTTGACTTCAGTTGACCTTAGGGTTTTGGTCAAGCTGATTCAAGAGAGTTCTGGGAGGGGTAGAATGGTCTTCTACCCATCATTAGAGACGAGATGATGAGAGAGTATTGATTAGGGATGTTATTCTGTTGATAGGATGAGGCTAGATCGGGTATCCGAGCACGGGAGGTTATCCGATACCGTAGGAGGTGAGTCTTCTCACTATACTGTACCTGGAGTGGTACCTATGTGTGACCGGAAGGTCTTATATGCTATGAGATGTATGTGCTGTATGCTGTTATATGATATGGATGTGGTATGTATGTTATGAATGCTAAGGACCGTAAGGTCATTATGCTAAGGACCGGAAGGTTATTATGGTATGGACCGGAAGGTCAACATCATATGGACCGGAAGGTCATTACGGATAGGACCGGAAGGTCTACCAGGGTTGTGGGACGGAAGTCCTCTGAGACACAGCGACTGGAAGGTCTTATAGCCTTGAGTGGCGTATGTGCGTATGTGGTATTTTGGGGAACTCACTAAGCATTTATGCTTACAGTTGTTGTGTTATGTGTTTCAGGTACTAGCGAGGATCGCGGGAAGGCGCTGGCATGATCCGTACACACTCATGAAGTTTATGTCTTGAGATTCTGGGATATGTTTTATTATGATAACATTGGATACATTATGTTGTGATAGTACCTTATGAATAAAAGTATGTTTTAAAAATGAAAAATTGTTTTGGAAATTTACGTTGTTACATATATGCCAATTAGGACTCGTTAAGTCTCGGGAGTTCATTCGTGGAACTTCTCATCCTTACGCGCGTATTCGTTGAATCACCCATATAAGTGAGTTCATACCCTGTAATCGATCTTTTCAATGTTTTAAACGTTTTAAGCGGGGGGATACAAGTTGAACACAATGTTAATTGTGTAATTGTTTGTTATAAACTTTTTCAAAAGGATTACTTATGTCATTTATAAGTTGTCAAAACATTTCAAAGACTCTTTTTCAAGTTATGTTACTTTATAGTTTAACAAAACTCCGTTTTATTAAAGTACAAGCATAACTTAGTAGTAAAACAAGCATTTTCAACAACAGTTCAAGTACATTACTAGTAAACTACAATAGGTATAGTTTAAGGGTTCAGAACATACTATAACACGTACATAGAGGAGCGTACTATAACACGTACATAGAGGAGCGTACTATAACACGTACATAGAGGAGCATACTATAACAAGTACATAGAGGAACATACTATAAAAAGTACATGGAGGAACACACCACACTAAGTACCGGGAAAAACATTTATATATCTTTCCGGCCTTGCGTTGACACTGGTACGATTTCACATACTAGGACTAGCAGGCACGAGGTGATAAACATAATAATATATCTTTCCGACCTTGCGTTGACACTGGTACAAGTTCACGTACTAGGACTAGCAGGTACGAGGTGATAAACTTAATAATATATCTTTCCGGCTTTGCGTTGACACTGGTATGATTTCACGTACTAGGACTAGCAGGCACGAGGTGATAAAATATAACAAAATATTCTTCCGCTTACATACGAGTTCACGTTAAAACCTTAAATTTACCATTTTGGAATTAAAGGCTACTTTAGACTCCCCGATGTGTATTGTCCATTTAATACTACCTGGAGTCTATATTTTATTACTTTAGACTCCCCGAGGTGTATTGTACATTTAATACTACCTAGAGTCTGTATTTTATTACTTTATAGCCAGCAGTGTCACTACTGAGGTAAAACATTATTTTCCCTATTACATTTACTTTGTGATCTTCTCACATATTCATTAATGTATAAACTATATTTAGTTAATGATAGTCTCACTTGGGAAAATACACACTCATACAAGAAACATACATACACAACATTTGATGCCTTGGTAGAAGGCTACGTTTAGTAGAAAGGACCATAATGTTAACCTTATGATTCCTTAATGTATACATCAAAGGATACATATATATAAATAGGATCCGACAGGTAATAGGATGTGTGCTCTCCGCTTCATTTCCTGTTCCTTGTTTGGTTGTGGGCTTAGAGTAGATTCACCCAGTCTATTACCTATTCGATTCTAGATATATATGTCTAGTATACATTGAGTCATCATAAGGGTACCAGGTATGGGTCAAGTCATAGGGCACAGAGTCAGTGCACAGTTTTCTAGTACAAAACATACTTTCCAAATCAGAGCTTTGGTATACAAAACTAGAAACTTATCAGTTAAGGGTTTAATCCATTTTATTAAACCAGGATAACTTCAAGGACCTTAAGTGGATAACTCTATAATACCTTAGATTATACATCAGAGTTATATATATATAATTAATAACTGATAGATAGTTGGATGTGTGCCTTCCGCCTCATTTCCTGTTCCTTGTTTGGTTGTGAGCTTAGGACAGATCCACACAATTAACTATCTGTTCGGTATTAGATTATATATAACTAGTATAAACCAAGTGATTATAAAAGGAACCACTGTGGTTACTATTTTATTATAAGAAATAAGAGTTTTCTTAAAGAATCTTTCTTCAAATATAAAGGAACTATTACAGTTAACTCCGTGAGTACCAAGGGAATACACCAGGGTTATATACAACAAGGATCCAACAACCAATGGGATGTGTGTTTCCGCCTCATTTCCTGTTCCTTGTTTGGTTGTGGGCTTAGGGCAGATACTTACAATCGATTGCTTGTTTACTCTGGGTTTTATATAACTTGTATCCATTTAATACTCATACAAAGGACTGTTGAGTCATTTTCACTTATCTTTCATCGAGCAGGAAATATAGGATTTCCTGGAGGAACAGGCAAACTCTTCTAAACAGAACTTACTACAATTTTCTACAACTTTCGACAAACTTTCTTACTAATACTATATCACTAAAATCTTATGAACTCCCCAGCTTAATTGCTGATCAACTCTTTCAAATAACTTGTATTCTCAGGAGCTTAGTAGACAGGTACTCGTGCTGGGAATTCAGAAGATGGAACAGTATAGCTCCAAGTCTTGTTTGTTATTTGCTTATGTATTCTATTTTCGTGAACACACACTTTGTAAACACTTTCTTTCTAATGAAATGGTTGTTCATTACTTTGCTTACTATACTGCATGTCTTGTGATACTAAACATGACGTCCTCCACCCCATAACGTTTCCGCCGTTCCGGTTTTGGGGTGTGACGGATTGGTATCAGAGCATTGTTTATAGTGAACTAAGTATATCAACCGATAAAAGATATATAACTATAAATACAATGGGGCTTAAGTGCTCTCGATAATGATATATTTTAAGAGTATAACGATAAGTTATAAAAATATACCTACTTGCTTATACATGTACATACTAGACCAAGTATCACAAGAAGAACAGAACTAAAAGTATTTAAACGTTGAACACTGTCGTCAAACCTGGACAGTTATGTAATCATAGCTAGGATCAATATAGCATGATCAAGTATATTCATTCGAGATGTGACCGACATGTATTTGGGAGTGATGTGGTGATTGCAACAGTCTTAAAACTTACCGAATACTAAGTCAAGAGAATACTAGATCAAGTAAATTAGAGTTAGAATAGTATAGGAGTATTCTATGATACTATAACACGATAACAAGTTTGAAACATACTAAGTACATTACGGATAGGTCTATAATCTTGCAATATATACTTCCAAGGTTATATATAATTGAGATTTTAGAGACTTAGAATTTGTGATCTACGATCCCCTACCTGTTCCTTGTGTGGTTGTGGTTTTGGAGTAGGATCACTTATTCGAAGGTCTATTTAATCTTAAGTTGTATACAACTTGTATACATTGTGCAATTATAGGAGGACTCTGTAAGGATCACCCCATAATGTTTCACTAAATCTCAAAGATTCTTTAGTGACATCCATTCTCGCACGACGAACCTAGATAGATGTAACCACTTCCTCATAGTAGACAACAGAAGAGTTCAGGAGGAACAAGAGCAAGTTCATGAGGAGTTTTCAAAGAGGGATCAACCGAAGTAACCAAAACGTCTTACACATCACACTAATAAATAATAATCTTATTAACTAATTAAGCGAGTGGAAACACTGCTCGCATTATGTGTTAGAAATATTTTCTTACATGCAGCTGGTAACAGTTATTCAGGCAACAGATATTCATTCGAGGATAGCCATTTCAAATTCATAGAGTTTATTTGGTATAGACTCTTTTATGAATTGTTTCTAGAACCCTGTGGAAGTCAGGACCCGATACACTTAGAACTGGAATAACCTTGTCTTTTCAGCTTTCGGCTTGTGTCCACTGCTATAGACTTATTCCATCTCATCTTTGTATTCTTTTAGCAAAGATGCCTCCTCGCAAATCGATCAGACGCACTATTCCGATAACTCCAACTCAACCGCCACTACCCCCGCCACAGTCCGACCTAGCTGCTTTTCAGGCAGCGGTAACAGCAGCAACGATAGCCGCCCTAACCCAAATTCGTGCAAGTGGTATCAGTGGATCTGGTGGCGGTGCTCACCTAACCAACCACGGAGATACCCACGAACACCCAAGGGAATGTTCGTATAAAGACTTCATGAAATGCGAACCCAATTCCTTCGACGGAAATGGTGGGGTCATCGCTCTGATGTAATGGTTCGAGAGAACAGAGTCGATTTTCGAGATCTGTTCGTCCCCCGAAGGGAGCAAAGTGAAGTTTGCTGCCTGCACCTTCTTCGGCAGGGCCTTAACCTGGTGGAATGGCCATGTTAAGTCACTGACTTTATCAGTGGCAAACTCTATGGGATGGGAAAACTTGAAGGAAAGGATGATGAGAGAGTACTGCTCAAGGGGCGAAGTACAAAAGCTGGAACAAGAGATATGGGAGCTCAAAATGGTTGGCTCAGACATAGTGGCCTACACTGACAGGTTTAGCGACTTGGCAGCACTATGCCCCGGCATGGTTACCCCGGAGAGCAAGAAGATAGAAAGGTACATCTGGGGTCTGACTGCCCCGACCCAAGGAAATGTGTTGTCTTCTAACCCAGCCACATTTGATAGTGCCAAAACGCCTGGCCCAATGACTCATCGACCATGAAGTCCATCATGGCGTAGAAGTCCCGGTTCCCGAGCCACCGAGGGAAGAGGACTATGGACAGAAGTCGGGGAACAAGAGGAAGGAGAAGCAAACAACACAGTACACCCCACATGAGGAACTAACGAGTACTATGTAGACACAAAACCTGCTACTCCAGCACCTGCCATTCGATATGCTGGAACCCTTCCGAAGTGTGGGAAGTGCAACTATCACCACACCGGAGTATGTCAGAAAATGCAATGTCTAAACTGCCACAAAAAAGGACACACAGTCCGTTTCTGCAGGGCACCGGCTCAACCGATCTCCCAAGTCCCCGGAGTTGAAGAAAACCAAGCCTGCTATGGCTGTTGTGAGGCTGGACACTACCAGGAGGACTGCCCGATAACAAAGAACTCAGGAGCGGATGGACGAATTCTGATGATCACCGCAGGGGAATCGACCTCGGAGTCGCCTTCGAGCAGCGGTACGTTTTCGACCTCGTAATTGCTTGAGAATTTATCTATATTTATATAAGATTAAAACTTGGGGATAACACCGAAAAGTAATTATAATAACTCACTCATAGGAACAAGTCACAGTATTCAAGAGAACTAAAGGATCGGTTTAGAGAAGCTATGATGGCTGAACATATACATCAGGGTTGTGCATAACTAAGATGTTGCAGACTTAGAATGAGTAATTCTGCCTTAATTCCTGTTCCTTGTTTGGTTGTGGATTTGAGGCAGAGTTACTCAGTCGACCGTCTTATTCATCTTAATTATTCATAACTTGTTTATGACCAGCGATCGTAGTGGTACCGAGCAGGATCATGATATAAAGTATCATCACCAGTTATCAAAAACACTTTCATTTGTATGTATGCGCACATCGCGGTACGATACGTAGAAGTGTTAACATCAAGGGGAAAACAGAAAGCACTAGAACATTTACAAAGAGTACATTTTCGAACACACTAAGAATACACTATCGAAAGCACTAAGAGTACATTTCAAACGTGCTAGGAAAGTACATCATCGTATAACAAACGTTTCTTTCAAACCGGCCAAAACCTTGTTCAGTAAAGAGTCTGTTACTATCTTTCGTCATAAGTTGGCGTGGTCCTCACCATACTAAGTTCATATGTTCCTATCGCCTCGACAGTCAAGTTCACGAAACCTTCGCCATTCGTATCAACAGTTCGACCTAAACCCCAGTTTTTATCTTTCGTATACTGAACCCCGAAGTACTCATGCGAAGAGTAATTTGTCCTCCAAAGCCTTATCGTCGAATGACCGCAGACCATCATGAAATACCACTCGTCCAATAGACCAAGTTCGAGCACAGAGGCTATGGACGAATACAGCCCACCTATCACTATTCAGGGTATACTCGAGGGTGGTATATGATTATGATTACACAGATTTAGTATGTGTGCTTCCGCCCTATCCCCTGTTCCTTGTTTTGTTGTGGACCTGAGGCAGAGTCGCACATCCTACAATCTTACTAATCCTAATTATATACGACTTGTATACATGAGGTAATGATAGATGGACCGAGTATGAGTCCTATCATGAACAGCAGGGCAAAGTTGCCAGGTCTACGAGTGGGTATTCTGCAAATCAGAGGAGCGCAACCCCAGTAGTACTGATATGAAAGCTAATTTCAGGACGAAATTCCGACTAACGGGGGGATGATGTGACAACCCGAAAAATTTTAAAATTTTGCCTGGTAAAGCTCCGCCAGTCAACTTAACTGAGTGTCAAACTCATTTCTGCTATCATTTAGCCTCGTTTAGAGTCAATTTAATGGTCCAAGGGTCAGTACATTCAAGTATTGAGCATAGGAATGGATCGCGTAAACTTCTAGCACCAAAATCGAGCCTTACACTCCAACATCAGGAGTGTACGGCCGTACACTCGGTGTGCGGCCGCACACCCCTCTCTTGGCAGCACACTCACGTGTACAAAGGAGGGGTTTAGCCTTCATTCATCCTTTTTCACTCTCCAAGGCTTAGAACTCGATTTCTCTCTCAACTATCATCCGATTTTCAGCCTAGATCTTCAAGAAGGTAAGTGTTCTTCACTTGATTTGTTGCTAATCCTTCCAAACTAGTAACACTCTTTGATTTCATCCATTGGAAATCATGTTTTGACTAGATCTTCAAATCTTCACCCATTTCACCAAGAACACCAAGAACACACACTTGTTTTTGTCGATTTTGGGCCTTCTCGAGCTTCCGGATAGTAAGTACTTCTTCCCTACACTTGAATCTTGCTAAGAACACTTGATTAAGTCCTTAGTAATGCCCAGAACTCAAGAACACATGGTGTGTGCGGCCGCACACACTCATGTGGCCGTACTGTTGGAGATAGTGTCTAAGTCCATAAATATATTTGGTATGTACTTGACCCGACACGGCATGGTCCATTTGGGTTGAACTTCACCCGAACAATTAACGGATAATCTTTTGAGAACAGTATAAGTTATGATTTATTAATATATTATAAGTTCTAATATATTAATCTAAAATCATATTATTTAATTAGTGTTGATCTATAATTAATTTAAAATTAATTTAGAGATCAAAAGTATGACTAATTAAATATGGGCTGTTGTATTTATATAGTGTGGGCTAATGCTTATTTGAAATGGGCTAGCCTTGCATGGAAAGTCCATGGATACTCCATGGAGCTTTAACCCATGGATCTCATGGAAATGAAAAGACATGGGTATTAGGGTTTACATAGATGTAACCCTAATCCACCACACTTTATAAAGAAGGCTTTGGTTCTTGAAATAACACGAGTTGATGTGTGTAAACCAAGAGGGGTGATTTCAAGAAGTTTGTGACTATTCTCTCATGTTTCCAAGTTTGTGGTGATTTGTGACTTCCATTTGAGGCATCCACATTATTGGTGCTAGGCTCTCAAACTCCAAGCAATCAACTACTACTACAAGGTAAGTAATTCTACTAGTTTTATTTGATTCAAGTATCCCATGCCATGCTAGTTAGGATAAGAACCTTGGAAAATTAATTATTTGCATGTATCTTAGTCAAACATAGATCCAAGGTTTCTAGGGTTGCATGTACACCATAGGAGTGTTAGAATGCTCAAAACCCCATCAGTGGTATCAGAGCCAGGTTTGTTTATTTGATACTTGATGCAAAAAAAAAAAAAAAAAAAAAAAAAAAAAAAAAAAACTTGAAAATCGAAGCTTTGTTCACAAGCTCGTATCAAAATTTCAAGTTTTGTATATGTACTTACGATTCTTGAAATTTTTGATATGAACATTCATAAACATATGAGTTTAGAAGATCATAGAAATTATGTGCTAATAATTGATTAGATTAATTCTTGATCTTTATGTGTTTTAATGGAGTCCATAACTAGTTCTTAAGTTATGGATAACCAAAAGTCACATTTATAAATAACCATTAAAAGAACACATATGTTACAAAAAATGAAGAGTCTTCATTTTTAAATAACCATTAACTCATAAGTTATGAGAAATGAAAAGTTTTGAAAGTTTACAAAACTTGCCCTCAAGTTTTGGAACATGTAAAGTCATATTAAAAACTTTAGTTCCAACCCCTAGAATTTTAAAAGTTAAAATTCAACCCTTATACTTTATAATATTATAAGTTTAATAATATTTATATATGTATAAGATCAAGTCGTCTTACCGCTAGTACGCCTCGTTCACGAAGCCGGTCTATAAGGGGGTATAAGGTTGTTGCCTATAAAATGGCAACTTAATGGGTGTCCACTCTCACCCACCGCTTCCTTGATCGGTGGAGGGTCGTTAGCCGAACGGGTAGGACAAGGACTTAAAAATTCTCATTAAAAGTATAATGATAATACTAAAGTAACTAAACTTTATTGAATTCCCAATCTTTGTTATTTTAGGAAAATGTGAATAAGGTGCAAATCCATGAAATTACACTTTACACTTTGTTTAAGTCGTTAGTGGAGCGTGTGTGGTTAACCGGCACACTAACTTGAACTTAACAAGGTAGGTAAAGGGTGACTTAATGTTTATCATAGTATCGATGGAGCGTGTGTGGTTAACCGGCACATCGATTGAGGGTAATACATTAAGGGTACCAAGTAATTTGCATGGTTACTTCACACCTTGTTTTGTGATCCTCGGCATCCCAGTCACAAAACTTGAAGGGCACACTCGAGATTGAAACATGCCATTGAAGAAAGTTCAATGAATCTCAAAGAATCTACGAGTTTCTAAACCAATTAAAACCTAATTAAATATTTCGTTTTTCATGGTGGAAATTGGTGAATCCTCATTCACCTACCTTCAAATATCTTATAGCTTAGATTACGACATCCCTCTTCTAAGTTATAAAATATTGTGTTGGGTCCTAGCCTTAATATTACATTTGGGTGTTTTGTTAAGGACTATCTCTATATCTAATCGAATCTATTCCCTCTTCTTTTCAGATGTCTTCCAATAACAATGCTTCTGGCTCAAACCCTACTAGCTCCTTCTCTCTCATGAATCTTTGTGGGAGAGTCATCTTTGATGGGTCCAACTATACAGATTGGATCAGAAACATCAAGATGGTCAGTCGGTATGAGAACAAAGAATATGTTCTCGACAAGGAGCTGAAGGTACCCGAGCCAACTGCTACTCCTGAAGAGCTTGCTGAATATGAGGTTCATGAAAGAGATGCTACAAAAGTGGCATGCATCATGATAGCCACCATGACAGCCGAGCTCCAAAAGTCCTATGAGGACTATTATCCTTTTGAGATGCACCAGGACTTGATGGACCGCTACCATCAAAGTGCTCGTCAAGAGCGATATGAAATAATCTCCTCCATGATAACAACCCGAATGAAGGATGGTGAACCCATCACGGGCCACATGCAGAAAATGCAAAGGTATGTGGACCGTTTACTGAAGCTGAATGTGAACTTCCCTGAGGAGTTAGCAATAGACATCATTTTGCAATCCTTGCCATCGTGTTATGATCAATTCCGCATGACATATCACATGAACAAGGAAGAAGTCGCCCTCAGCAAACTTCAAGGACTCTTGAAGACCGCCGAAAGTGGTCTAAAGGGTAAGTCGGTTGTTACTACTCCTACTCCTACTCCAACTGCGGCCAATGTCTTGGCAATCGGGCATGGCAAAGGGAAGAAGAGAAAGAACCCTTCTAAGGGTACCAATGGTAATACCCTTGAAGGCTCCTCTTCAAGCAAAACCAAGAAAGGTTTTGTCACTCCTTCTGCTAACCCTAATGAGGCTGAATGCTTCTATTGCCATGAAAAGTCGCACTGGAAGCGAAACTGCCCAAAGTACCAGCAAGATTTGAAGGATGGGAAAGTAAAACCCAACCATGCAGGTATATACACTATATTGTCTAATAACTCACCTCATTCTAAGTCTTGGGTCCTTGATACAGGTTGTGGTATTCACATATGTTGTGATTTGCAGGGACTAAAAAGAAGTGAGAATGTGGAGCAGGGAAAGATAAACTTGATCATGGGAAACAGGAAAGCTTCACATGTCACCAAGATAGGAGTTTATTCCTAAGTGCTAAATAGTGGGTTTACATTAGATTTGAATAAATGTTATTATTCGCCAGAAATGGCAAGAAATGTTATTTCCTTTCATGCATTGTATAAACAAGGTTTTACCTTTTATTTTGATAATAATAATGGTAGTATTCATGCTTTCTTTAATAATGTTCTTTATTTTAAAGCATTACCTTGTGATGGCGTGTATGAAACTGTATCTGTTGTAGATAATCTAGGAAATAATGTATTGTGTATTAACTCTTCCACTAGCTTAGATAAAGCATCCTTATGGCATTGTCGTCTTGGACATGTAAGCGAGAAACGCATAGGCCAACTCCAAAAGGATGGAGTCTTGGAGTCATTTGACCTAAAGTCAGATGATAGTTGTGAATCTTGTTTGCTTGGTAAAATGACAAAGTCACCTTTTACTGGCACTTGTTCTAGGGGTGAAGGTTTGTTGGACCTCATACACACGGATGTGTGTGGACCCTTCAGAACCGCCACAAGAGATGCTAATCGGTTCTATGTGACTTTTACTGATGATTTTAGTAGATATGGATATGTCTACCTAATCAAGCATTAGTCAGAAACCTTTGAGAAATTCAAAGAGTTTAAGCAAGAAGTGGAGAATCAGTTGGGCAGGAACATTAAGATGCTTCGATCCGATCGTGGTGGTGAGTATCTTAGTACTGAGTTCCTTGACTATCTTAAGGAATGTGGAATTGTCTCACAATTGACACTTCCTAGGACACCACAGTTGAATGGTGTAGCTGAGAGGCGCAATCGGACCTTGTTGGACATGGTTCGTTCCATGATGAGTCGAGCTTCGCTACCAATCTCATTTTGGGGGTATGCCTTAGAGACTGCCGCTCGTATCCTTAATCTAGTCCCTACAAAGAAGGTTGCCAAAACACCTCACGAGGTGTGGACTGGAAAAGTTCCCAATCTAGACCACATCAAGATTTGGGGTTGCGAGGCTTTCGTGATACGTGAGACTCACGATAAGCTCGAACCCCGAAGTGAAAGGTGTATTTTCATCGGCTACCCACATAAATCCTTTGGTTACATCTTCTACAGACCCAGTGATAATGTGGTCTTTGTAGCAAGAAGAGGATTCTTTCGAGAGAGAGAATTCATGAGCCAAGGAGACAGTGGGAGGCAAATTGACCTTGAGGAAATTCAAGAGTCAAGTGGTGAAGGAACCTCAAACCCTAGCCCTCAACCTGAGGAGAAAACTCCTGTTGAGCCGACTGAAGAATCTATACCTCTGAGGCGTTCCACCAGAGTTAGGAATGCACCTGAGCATTATTATGGTTTTCATATTACTGCAGAAGGTGAGACACTTATCAGTGATAACACACTGGTAAATCTGGATAAGCCTAACAGCTACACGGAAGCCATGGCAGGCCCTGAGGCTGCTATATGGAAAGAGGCTATGGATAGCGATATACAGTCCATGTATGACAATCAAGTTTGGAACTTGGTTCACAATGTACCTGATCGTAAGATAGTTGGGTGCAAATGGATCTTCAAGAAGAAGACCGACATGGATGGTAATGTACACACTTATAAGGCACGACTGGTTGCAAAGGGTTATTCTCAAACTCCGGGAGTTGATTATGATGAGACCTTTTCACCAGTGGCCAAGATTAAGTCTATTAGGGTTCTGTTAGCCATTGCTGCATTTCATGATTATGAAATATGGCAAATGGATGTCAAAACCGCTTTCCTTAATGGAAAGTTGGCTGAAGATGTTTACATGGTTCAGCCAGAGGGTTTTGTCAGTACAGAGTACCCCAGTAGAGTGTGTAAGCTCGAGAAATCCATTTATGGATTAAAACAGGCACCTCGCAGATGGAATATTTGCTTTGATGAGAAAGTCAAAGAATTTGGCTTTTCAAGGAGTGAAGATGAATCTTGTGTCTATATCAAGGCTAGTGGGAGTATAGTCAGCTTTTTGGTACTCTATGTGGATGACATACTACTCATAGGAAATGACATCCCAACCCTGCAGGAAGTAAAGTCCTGGCTTGGGAAGTGTTTCTCTATGAAGGACCTTGGAGAAGCTGCCTATATCCTAGGGATAAGGATTTTGAGAAACAGGAGTAAAAGACTAATTGGACTTAGTCAAAGCACCTATGTGGACAAAGTGTTGAAAAGGTTCAACATGCATAACTCCAAGAAAGGAGAGTTACCCATCCAGAGTAACGCCAGATTGAGTAAGACACAAAGCCCTAGTACTGAGGCTGAGATAGCAGAAATGACTCTAATATGTTATGCTTCAGCTGTAGGATCGATCATGTATGCTAGGACGTGTACTCGACCTGATGTAGCCTTCGCTTTAAGCATGGTTAGCAGGTATCAGGGGAACCCTGGCAAGGCACACTGGACTGCGGTAAAGAATATCCTCAAGTACCTACGGAGGACTAAGGACTGGGTCCTTACCCTCGGTGGCAGTGAGGACTTGAGAGTTGTAGGGTACAGTGATGCTAGCTTTCAGACTGACAGGGATAATTTCCGCTCTCAGTCGGGCTGGGTCTTTACTCTAAACGGAGGGGCAATTACTTGGAAAAGTTCCAAGAAGGAGACAGTGGCTGATTCCACTTATGAATCAGAGTATATAGCAGCAAGCGAGGCAGCAAAGGAGGCTATATGGCTAAAGAACTTCATCGGAGACCTTGGAGTTGTACCAGCTATAAAGGAGCCAATGGAGATTTTCTGTGACAGCAATAGTGCGGTTGCCTTAGCCAAGGAACCAAGAGATCATGGGAGATCCAGACACATTGACAGAAAATATCACTTCATCAGACATCAAATAGAAGAAGGAATCCTCGTGGCAAAGAGGGTATCATCGGATGAGAACCCAGCAGATCCCCTCAGGAAGGGACTGACTCGGGCTAAGCATCTCCAGCATGCTCGGAGCATAGGGCTGAAGGATGATATTAGTTTTAGTAGTTAGATAATCTTGAAATTTGTAAAATGTAATTGACATTTGATGATAAATAAAAGCTGTTATTTATGAGTAAAGTGTTGCTATCTCTTGTAATCGTTTACTATTATTTCTTTTTGCATGTTTTGACTTCCAGAATAATTATGTTATGGTTTATATCATATTATTCAAACTCTCCACAGTCGGTCATATGTTGGAAGTAGATATGAATCAAGACTGTCATGGGTTGGCTTGTAGAGGTCTAAGATGTTAGACAAAGCGGGGCTACAGCACTCATGCGTGCTCATAAGTTCTGAGTATTGGATTCAACCCACACCCACTTGTATCACTTCATGGAATTTATCTCGAGTGATCGTGAGACGGTAATATCATATAAGTCTTCAAACCTAGAGATATGATTTGTTGCCTATGAGTTGGTTATGCATTGATTGCACGAAAACGCATTGGTAACTCGATGTTATAAACTGTGCTTTTGTGTGTAATTCAACAAGTAGTAGAGCAAACATATGAGTCGAAGTTTATCTTTTCCTTCTAGAATTAGAAGTGATATCTGGGCCCCTCGATAATTTTGTTTTGACCTATGTACCGGGCCCGGTCAGAACTAAATTGATGTGTTCAGTTAAGTTCTATGTCAAACAAATCGAAAATCGGGAAACAAATGCTGGACAATAAGCAAGACCATGTTCCATGTATTTGTCCGACTGATATCTAGAATAGAGGATTATATGATCACTTATCTAAAATGGCGCTTCATAGTTTAACAGAGTTTTAAGAGCTACGATTGCTGATCGGTTCCTGAAGTCATACTTGCAACTATAGTTATTAGACTTATCCAAGTGGGAGACTGTTGGAGATAGTGTCTAAGTCCATAACTATATTTGGTATGTACTTGACCCGACCCGGCATGGTCCATTTGGGTTGCACTTCACCCGAACAATTTACGGATAATCTTTTGAGAATAGTATAAGTTATGATTTATTAATATATTATAAGTTCTAATATATTAATATAAAATCATATTATTTAATTAGTGTTGATCTATAATTAATTTAGAATTAATTTAGAGATCAAAAGTGTGACTAATTAAATATGGGCTCTTGTATTTATATAGTGTGGGCTAATGCTTATTTGGAATGGGCTAGGCTTGCATGGACAGTCCATGGATACTCAATGGAGCTTTAACCCATGGATCTCATGGAAATGAAAAGACATGGGTATTAGGGTTTACATGGATGTAACCCTAATCCACCACACTATATAAAGAAGGCTTTGGTTCTTGAAATAACACGAGTTGATGTGTGTAAACCAAGAGGGCCGATTTCAAGAAGTTTGTGACTATTCTCTCAAGTTTCCAAGTTTGTGGTGATTTGTGACTTCCATTTGAGGCATCCACATTATTGGTGCTAGGCTCTCAAACTCCAAGCAATCAACTACTACTACAAGGTAAGTAATTCTACTAGTTTTATTTGATTCAAGTATCCCATGCCATGCTAGTTAGGATAAGAACCTTGGAAAATTAATTATTTGCATGTATCTTAGTCCAACATAGATACAAGGTTTCTAGGGTTGCATGTACACCATAGGAGTGTTAGAATGCTCAAAACTCATCACGTACACCCCTTAAAAGACCCCAAAATGGCCTCCAAAATGTGTTTCTAGCTTCACCACTTGTTGAACAATTGTCCCACAAGCCTCCCCACCTTTGGATAACGGTTATGTGCACTCTTTACCATGAGTGTGCGGCCGCACACTCCCTGGCCGCACACACATGGCCGCACACTCCAAGTGTAGCCGCACATACCCTTTTAAAGGCCCAAAATAGCATCAAACTTCCTTTCCGGCTAAGCAATGGTCAAAACACCTTCCCTAGAACATTCCTAAGGATTGGAAAACGTTTTTATGCACTCATTACCATGAGTGTGCGACCGCACACTCCCTGGCCGCACACCCATGGCCGTACACTCCTCAAAGTGGCCGTACACTCCCTTAAAGTGAATCACATGTGATTCCAACACTTGGGCAAAGTGTTTCCTAGTCCCGTAAGGTGTTTCCTTGCATTTGGTTGCTTATAAACACTATATTTATGTCAATATATGCCATTATATGTCATTTAGGACTCGTTAAGTCTCGGGAGTTCATTCGTGGAACTTCTCATCCTTACGCGCGTATTCGTTGAATCACCCATATCAGGTGAGTTCATACCCCGTAATCGATCTTTTCAATGTTTTAAACGTTTTAAGGGGGGGGGGGGGGAATACAAGTTGAAACACAATGTTAATTGTGTAATTGTTTGTTATAAACTTTTTCAAAAGGATTACTTATGTCATTTATAAGTTGTCAAAACATTTCAAAGACTCTTTTTCAAGTTATGTTACTTTATAGATGAACAAAACTCCGTTTGTTTTAAAGTAGAAGCATAACTTAGTAGCAAAATGATCATTTTCAACAACAGTTCAAGTACATTACTAGTAAACTATAATAGGTATAGTTTAAGGGTTCAGAACATACTATAACACGTACATAGAGGAGCGTACTATAACACGTACATAGAGGAGCGTACTATAACACGTACATAGAGGAGCATACTATAACAAGTACATAGAGGAACATACTATAACAAGTACATGGAGGAACATACCACACTAAGTACCGGGAAAAACGTTTATATATCTTTCCGGCCTTGCGTTGACACTGGTACGATTTCACGTACTAGGACTAGCAGGTACGAGGTGATAAACTCAATAATATATCTTTCCGACCTTGCGTTGACACTGGTACGATTTCACGTACCAGGACAAGCAGGTACGAGGTGATAAACTTAATAATATATCTTTCCGGCTTTGCGTTGACACTGGTACGATTTCACGTACTAGCACTAGCAGGCACGAGGTGATAAAATATAACAAAATATTCTTCCGCTTACATACGAGTTCACGTTAAAACCTTAAATTTACCATTTTG
This sequence comes from Lactuca virosa, assembly GCF_052849685.1. Classification (NCBI taxonomy): domain Eukaryota; kingdom Viridiplantae; phylum Streptophyta; class Magnoliopsida; order Asterales; family Asteraceae; genus Lactuca; species Lactuca virosa. Next base: position 322,509,950 of record NC_136428.1, read on the forward strand.
GAATTAAAGGCTACTTTAGACTCCCCGAGGTGGATTTTCCATTTAATACTACCTGGAGTCTATATTTTACTACTTTAGGCTCCCCGAGGTGTATTGTACATTTAATACTACCTAGAGTCTTTATTTTATTACTTTATAGCCAGCAGTGTCACTGCTGAGGTAAAACATTATTTTCCCTATTACATTTACTTTGTGATCTTCTCACATATTCATTAATGTATAAACTATATTTAGTTAATGATAGTCTCACTTGGGAAAATACACACTCATACAAGAAACATACATACATAACATTTGACGCCTTGGTAGAAGGCTACGTTTAGTAGAAAGGACCATAATGATAACCTTATGATTCCTTAATATATACATCAAAGGATATATATATATATATATATATATATATATATATATATATATATATATATATATATATATATATATATATATATATATATATAGGATCCGACAGGTAATAGGATGTGTGCTCTCCGCTTCATTTCCTGATCCTTGTTTAGTTGTGGGCTTAGAGCAGATTCACCCAGTCTATTATCTATTCGATTCTAGATATATATGTCTAGTATACATTAAGTCATCATAAGGGTACCAGGTATGGGTCAAGTCATAGGACACAGAGTCATTGCACAGTTTTCTAGTACAAAACATACTTTCCAAATTAGAGCTTTGGGATACAAAACTAGAAACTTATCAGATAAGGGTTTAATCCATTTTATTAAACCAGGATAACTTCAAGGACCTTAAGTGGATAACTCTATAATACCTTAGATTATACATCAGAGTTATATATATAATTAATAACCGATAGATAATTGGATGTGTGCCTTCCGCCTCATTTCCTGTTCCTTGTTTGGTTGTGGGCTTAGGGCAGATCCACACAATTAACTATATGTTCGGTATTAGATTATATATAACTAGTATAACCCAAGTGATTATAAAAGGAACCACTATGGTTACTATTTTGTTATAAGAAATAAGAGTTTTCTTAAAGAATCTTTCTTCAAATATAAAGGAACTATTACAGTTAACTCCGTGAGTACCAAGGGAATACACCAAGGTTATATACAACAAGGATCCAACAACCAATGGGATGTGTGCTTTCCCCCTCATTTCATGTTCCTTGTTTGGTTGTGGGCTTAAGGCAGATACTTACAATCGATTGTTTCTTTACTCTGGGTTTTATATAACTTGTATCCATTTAATACTCATAGAAAGGACTGTTGAGTCATTTTTACTTATCTTTCATCGAGCAGGAAATATAGGATTTCCTGGAGGAACAGGCAAACTTTTCAAAACAGAACTTACTACAATTTTCTACAACTTTCGACAAACTTTCTTACTAATACTATATCACTAAAATCTTATGAACTCACCAGCTTAATTGCTGATCAACTCTTTCAAATAACTTGTATTCTCAGGAGCCTAGTAGACAGGTACTCGTGCTGGGAATTCAGAAGATGGAGCAGTATAGCTCCAAGTCTTGTTTGTTATTTGCTTATGTATTCTATTTTCCTGAACACATAGTTTGTAAGCACTTTCTTTCTAATGAAATGGTTGTTCATTACTTTGCTTACTATAATGCATGTCTTGTGATACTAAACATGACGTCCTCCACCCCAGAACGTTTCCGTCGTTCCGGTTTTGGGGTGTGACATATGATGGATCCAATTCCGCATTTACTTCTTCAAATTCTGATTGTACATCCGAATCATCATTCACATTTCCATTCTCCCCCTCGAATGATGTATGATTGTCATTTTCTGGATTCGGATTCTCCCCGTGGAAAGGTGGTTCTAAACTGACATCAGGGGTTATGTTCTCCCCCTAAAAATGTGTTTTATGAGAGGAGGTAAAAGAAGAACACTCCCCCTTCAATGTCGCATTCGCATATGAAGTTTGTGATGGACCTTCACTGTCTTTCGGAGTAGGATTATCCTACACTATTTCTTTGGCAGCATCATCAATGATTTTCTTCAGTTTGTCTTCTTTGTTGTCTGCTGCTTTGGACTCTGAGGAGATTTCCTTCTCTGGTTCATCAAATAAGTTCAGGAACTCCTCATAAAGATTGGAGAGTGGGATGGTAGCAGGATTCAGTTTTGGAAAGATCTCCTTCGTTGGAATGTTATTCTTCTGAAATTTCTTCATGTAATTATCGTCGAACGTAAATAGTAGGTTTATTCAATCCTTTTGGATATTTTGTTGAGAACCCATTATGCTTTAGAAGTTAGAGGATAGCCCAAGAACATACCTTCGCCAGCTTTCACATCAAATTTGTTCCTTTGCTCCTTGGAATTGAAAATGAAGCACTTGGAACCAAAAACGTGGAAAATTTTGACATTAGGATTTCGATTGTTCAAAATTTCGTAGGGAGTGATAGAGAATCTCTTGTTGAGGATTGATCGATTATGTGTGAAACAAGCTGTCCCAATCGCATCAGCCTAGAAGTAGAGAGGCATATTCGCAAAGGATAGCATGGTTCTTGTGGCCTTGCACAAGGACTAGTTTCGCCTTTCAACAACCCCATTCTGTTGTGGAGTATAAAGAGCTGAAAAGTTGTGTGAAACCCCTTTCGCCGTCAGAAATTCTTCATACACTTGGTTTTTGAATTCCAACCCGTTGTCGCTGCGAATGTTGCGAACCAACTTTCGTAGTTGTAGCTCTATCTGCTTTAAAAAGTATTTGAGCTTGGGGATGGCTTTAGATTTTTGCTTAAGAAAATACACCCAAGTGAATCGGGAAAAATCATCTATAATAATGAGAATGTAATTATTACCACTAATGCTTTCAATTGCAGAAGGACCACATAGATCGATATGCAAAAGTTTAAGTGGTTCTATGACTTTCGTATTCATAATTGTTGGATGACTCTTCCTGCTATGCTTTCCCATTTCACAAGCTGCACAAAGATGTTCTTTATCGTACTTCAAGAATGGTAGTCCTCGCACATGATCACCAAGAATTAGTTTGTTGATGTCTTTGATATTTAGGTGCGAAAGTCTACGATGCCATATCCAATTGTCGTCTGATGAAGCTTTCACAAGTAAACAGATAGTTGGCTTCCCTTTGATGGGTTTCATATTGAGAGGGAACATGTTGCCTTTTCGTTTAGACTTTAAGAGAACATTCTTTGTTTTCTTTTCGATGATCTCAGAACCCTCATCGTCAAACGAAACTTTCAATCCTGTGCCAACAACCAACTGCGAAACACTATTCAGATTGTGTTGCAAGCCTTCCATATATGCCACTTTACGAATAGAGAATTCTCCATTCATGATCATCCCATAACATTTTATTTCTCCGAGTGAGTTATTGCCAAACTTCACTCTTCCACCATCTTTTAGCTGTCGATACTCTCGTAGTTTCTCCTTCCTACCTGTCATGTGATGCGAGCAGCCACTTTTGATGTACGATTCTGAGTCAAACTGATCGTCACGAATTACCTGTGAAAGTTAAGTAGCTTTAGGGACCCAAAGTTGTTTGGGCCATCGTGAGTTTTTCATAGGAAAAGAAAAAGAAGGATCAACCAGATATGTTCGTTTTATTAAGGTTGTTTTATCTTTCTTTGTGATTTTAAAAACAGTAATCCTATTATCTTTTGAGTTTGCATCCTTGGTTGATGGTTTCTTTTGTTTATTCTGGATTTTTTGTTTAATAGCCTTTTTCACAACTAACTTAGGATTAGCTTCGGATCCTTTTAGAGGAACTTTAGGCTCTGAAACCATCTTTCCTTTGCCTTTGACGTCTTGCGAAGCCTTGACTGAATGCGAAACATTCTTGTTAGAAAAGAAGTGAGAGTTGGTTTTCTGCACAGGTTTCACATTATTTTGAAAGAATGGGTTTTGAGAAACTTTTTGATGTGAGACCTTAGAGGCATGATTTTGTTGAAAGGTCTTAAGTTTCGCAGATGAAGAGAATTTCACATTTCGATTGACCTTTTCTTTATGAACGAAATTTGGATTCTTACACTGCTAGAACTGCTTTTTTTCCTTAAGATTCTTGTTATATCTAGCATTCCTTTGGTGTTTTTGAGTTGTGAACTGCTCTAAGGATTTGTGAATACTGGCCCTAGGTTTTGGCTTTCTGGTAGGGGTTTCGGTCCGAACTGACGATGTATCACTTGGAACACTTTTAGTTCCACTTGGACGTCCCGTTTTGTAGCTTGAATTGACTTTGTTTAGAGGTTATCCTACATATCGGCTCTTTGTTTTCCATGAGGTCATTTCACACAGACCTTTGTTTCGTCTGCATTGTCGATTAATGTAGACCAAAAGAGCTCATCACAACCATCTTTGTTCTCATCTTCGACCATGCACGTTAATTCAACTGTTTGATTTTTTTTCAGTCCTTTAGTTATGAAAACTTTAGGGACAGTATGGACTTTTGGGAAAACAGTTGCTTTGTCTTTTAAGACTTTAGATTTGTTTTCAGGAATACGTGCGAACTCAACTGAATTTTCAAAAATTAAGACTTTCGCAGGTACAGTTTCACTTTTAACGAATTCGAGCAGTCAACCTCATCCTCTATAGAGATTTCACTCATATCACTTTCATCGTCAAATTCAGAAACGTTTTCAACATTAAGTTTATTTTCTGAATTTAACTTGGTGTATAGTGAGTCAAATTTCTGAACATTTTCGGTTTTAATTTGCCCTTTGTCTTTTTCATCTAAAAGTTGTTTAAGCATATTTTTGTGATCTTTGGACTTTATGAATGATTCAAATTTGTCCAGTCCTACTCTGTATGCATCTGAATTTTCGTCTGAAGAGACGATGGATTCGCACATGTAACAATCCGCGTCGATTTCATCCTCTTTCAACTCAAGAAAGGGTAAAATCATCTTGTGGATTTTCTTGCCAATTTCACAATTAAGATGCAACCGATGGATATTGAAATAAAGTCTTTTGGAAATCAAGCAAAAAATATTATGCTGTTTTAAAAGACTCAAATTATCCCTCTGTAAATAAATTGACTTGTCCCTAGACATAGAAAAATCAGATTCCAACTTTTCAATCCATATGCGTCTCTCTTCACTTTTCGATGAAACTCTGCCGAGTTGATCGGTTATGTTAGAGTTTGTTAAGCGAGTTTGTTTTAAACTATCACTGAAACTTCAAAATGTGTATTTGAAGTCGTTCATTTCAGTTTCATATCTTGATATAGGAATATGCAAATATTTAAGAATGGAGTTTACCTTGTTGATGACCTTCTCGCATTCACTTATTTTCTCAAGGACAGGTTTCACTACGAAACAACTATCTGCGACATGGTCACCATCAGTAGCATATACCCTCATTCCAGACACATCATTCGTTACCATCAGGCATCTGCCATCAAACTGTGAAACCTCTTCTTTTGCAATGAAACTCCTTCCATGAGTCGGCATGCGAACTTCTTCGTCTTCAGAGTCGGTTAACCAGACTTCAACCCTACCAAACTCATTAGCATCATTATTTTCCTGCACAAGTAAAACAGGTTTAGCATCAATATTAGCTTTCTTCTTGATTTCCTCCAACTTTCTGAGGAAATAAGTTTCATCGTCCTCTCCCTCTTTCCTCTCGTTCATCCTACGCAGCATGCACTCCTTGGCAAGATGATTTTTACCATGATAGTAGTTACAATCATAGCCGGAGTCACCCACAAGATTCTGTTACATCTTCACTTCCTCCTTTGGAGATCTATTTGCACTCTCATCATTAACCTTACCAGAACTGTAGCTACCTTGCCAGTTTTGGTTCTTGTTGAGACCAAATTTCTTCTTTACGAATCTCTTTGGATTCGACACCATCAGTGCGAACTCTTCCTTGGAAAGTTCACAATCGGAGAGATCAGACTCTGAATTATCACCATCTGCAACCTTTTTACACTTTGCAACAAGGGCCTGTGATCCCATCCTAGAAATAACCTTTCCTTCTTTCGTCACTTCATCCTCATGTGACCTCATTATTCCAACCATCTTCGCCAATGTGTAGTTTATGAATTGATCATGCACTTTTATAGTTGAAACAACAGATTTCCATTCAGATCTAAGTCCGTTTATGAACTTGAACTTTTTCTCAATTAGTTCACGTCCAATTTGTTCTTCATCATCCTACTTAGAAGTTGATTATAGTGATTGAAAGTTTGATCCATACTCTCATCCGCCTTTTGTACAAACGCTCCAAACTCTGAAAGCAGTAGAGTCTAGGTGGAATGCTCAAGGTCAGCATCAGTTGAGTACAGTTCCTTAAGCCTGTCCCAAATGGCTTTTGTTGTGTCGTAAAAACTCACCAACCAAAAAGTATTTGGCGGTAAAGCAAATCTGATGATCCTCATTGCTTTAACGTTACCTATTAATGTATCCTTCTCGTCTTTTGACACTTATTTTACATCAATAATAAGTTGGTTATAGTCGGCTTGAGTTTTAATAACTCTTCCTGCTCCTGTATGAGCAAACGTATGAACAGTTATGGCTTCCCATATTAGATAACCATTGTCTTCAAGCCCTAGAACATAGTCTTCAATGTGTAGCGCCCACACTACATAATCATTGGGAAAAAGAATAGGGATCCTGGTGGTCGATCCAATGCTGCTAGAAAGATTTATATAGTTAACATGTGAATCGTTTGGCATATTTGTAGATCAAGAAAAACCTGTATGAATCCGATGTGTAAAGTAGAAACAATTTTAGGGTAATATGAAGATCAAGGTGTAGCGTCAATAACAAAGATGACGGATAAACCAGATCCTATAAAAGTGGAAAGCCTAAGAACTCTTTTAACAGAAGATATGCTTATAGATTACACAGTCTCTTGCTCTGATACCAACTGAAGAGTCTAAAACTCTTAAGATCGATTAGATTCAAACAAGTAAAAACACTAAAGAACAGAATATGAATCAACAATATGTCGAATGATTAAAAGTCACAGCCTCAGAAGAGCTCGATGAAGAACTTCTACTGTAGAGGCTATGAGGGTTTACAATGACACCATCAAGTCATACACGATGCATGCATGCACCTTAAATAGTAAAACCCTAATCATTAAACACGAGTGAACAGGCCCAACTCGGTTATACAAAATACTAAATAATAAGGCCCAAAAGACGCAACACTTTTAATACACAATATCAACTATTCCTTCGTTCTTCAAGATATCGTATGGACACGAGACATGGATTAGAATCAATCCCATTGTCGAAAATTATGTTTTCTGATTTCCCGATTTGTAAAGACTTCAAATTGAACACATCAATTAGTCTTGGATGGACCCAACACTATATAGTGAACATCAAGTCATCGAGGGTCCCAGTGATATTGCTTTTCCTATTTGGGAAACAGAACTAATTACTTTGACTATATAGTCATACAATTCACATATCAAATCATACATGGAATAACCCTTTATAACACCTAGTTATGAGATACGTTTGAGTAAACCAATTTACAACTGATTTGTAAACTATGAAATATATATATATATATATATATATATATATATATATATATATATATATATATATATGTTTAAGAATAGAAGATATTATCATCTTAGAATTACTCATGACAAGATCTATGAAGTAATCTCTAAGCGTGGGTTTATCCAATACATAAAATCTCTTTTTTCAAAGTACTCATGAATATTGTAGCAATTCCAATTGCAATGTCTTAACCTCAATCAATTGGCTATAATCAATTTATGACAGTCTTAATTCACTAATTACTTCCAAAAGTATGAACCACTGTGGAATTTTGAATAATATTTAAATTAATCAGGGAAGTAAAACATGCAAAGTGAAACACAATAATAAATTAATTAAATATGGCATCATACCCATTGATCATAAATAAATCTCTATTATTTAATCATCATAACAATTATGCATTTATTCATTATATAATGTTTCAAGTAATCAACTAACCACTTAAATTGGATAACATCAGTCATGCCATGTCCTGAACGTGTATACTATGCCTCTCGATGGTCCTTCCTTTATGAATAGATCGATTAGACATTAGAATAATGATGTTCAATTCACGATTCTAAATTCTTATTGATATCCAAGATGTGGTGGAATTCCAACTTTACATGCATTGATTTCTTGTGATATTGAGATTCTAAAGTTTCAAAGACCGAGTCTCCAATATTATAGAATATTCCACTGAAACTTTGATACTAAAAATAATTCCATGTTAATGAGGTCTCAAATTCAAGGTACACTCCTTGAACACCTTTCTTACATTAAAGTTTCAAACTCACATGTAGATTTTATACCCAACTCTTATTATGGAGACATTTCCATATACCCATCTCCCATTATGGAATCATTTACATATTCACATATGAACATCAATTATCACCAAGAATCATCTCCATCCAAAACATGTCACTATGGTTCTTCCAAAACAATACCATACTTCTAACAATCCACAAGTAACCAATATTCAGTAAACCTTAGAATGTTCTTGAAAGTTTGTTTAAAAACTTTAGTCACATGAAATTTTAATCCTTTTCACACAATGCTAAAAGCATTTGAAAAATAAAATAATCGAAGATTATTGCATATGTACTCGATCCTATATCAGAAGCATATGGGACTCGACTCATTATTACAAGGATCCATTATATGTTCAATTCCTTGCTATAATGTTTCCTTATATATAATACCCAATATCGAAACCTTTCAACATGGTATACCTTTGACTAAGTTCTGTGAAATTATTCAATCTAAACCTTTAGGTTCAAAATGAAGTATGAGAGCCATCTCCTATATGTCCACTATAGCATAACGGTTACCGACTTTTGCAACTTATACATTAGAGAAAATTTTCCCTATCAATAGTATTGTCAATATCCAATACCAAGCAAAACAATTATGCTCCAACTAGCTTTAAGAAGTACTCATAAATCAACTGGACTTCTAGAAATCAATAATTTTTTACTTTCTCATGTAAGTACAAATTCCTATTTCGTGATGCTTCGTCAAGCCTCTAATTAGGCTTCTTAAGCTTATGCACTTTATCTGGATAGTATATGTGTTTAACCTCTTTGAAGACCTAAGAAACATATCTCCTGAAAACAATTCATTTGCATTCCTCATAATTCTAAATAAGAAGAGGGATGTCGTAATCATATTGTGATTTTGAGAATGCAACTAACACAACCAATATCCATGTTGATCTTTATTAGATCCTTAAAATCAATCAACAAAAGTGTTTCCTCATAATCATTTTCCTGAACTAGAGCAAAACCTTTTGTCACCTAGATTCGAAGGCGCATATGTTCCCATCCATGTAGAACTTTATTTTTTAACCTACAGTCATAAGACAATGTTTATGACAAACCAAGATCAAATTTAGTTCTCCTTAATGGACTGAACTTCACTTAATCTAAATTTCTTTCCTTATGGCAGCTTAAAAGCCCACCAATGCTTCCATGTTCTTAGCAACTCATCCATATTGATCAATGTACTTTTACTGACCAATGTTCTTAGCCTTTTGTAGTTAAATGAAAAACATAGAACTCATAGGGGTTGCCAACTTAACTGGAAGTGCACAGAAATCAGAATAAAACACAACAAGTTATCAACCTCAGGTCGCGTGTTAGTGATAACTAAAAGGATCATTGTCAGTTGACTCTTGAAACTCTCAAGATCAATAAGACTCCTATAGACTTTTTGACATATGAGTTTTTCTCTTAAAAAACGTTCCTTGACAAGCTAAACAAATATTCAAAAGTTCTAGCAGATTTCCAACAAGAAAACACTTCATAGAATATATCTCAACTTGTTTTTCGATCAACAAAAACATCACAACTCCATTTCCGAATGTGCTAGAGTAAGAAAACGTTTTTACTCCATATTTTACGAGGCTTTGTTATCCTTCATAGTTTTTTAAATGATTTTCAAGATATGATTCATTATTACTAGAGCATGGCTCTAAAACCTTCATTGGGAACAAAGTATAAATCGTCTTATGATCGAACCATTTGTAACAACGTTCTATTCCTCTTCTTAGTCATACAATTGCACTAAGATGTTCTCAGAGGATTTATTGTGATACCATTCCACAATTACTAAGACGATCATAAAACGGGATACTAAAGCATTCTCCTTTCTTTTTCAGATTGGAGAATCTTTTATCTTTCTGTCTGATACATTCTTCAATTCGTTCGAATACTATTTGAACTTTTCAAAAGTATTAGAATTCTGTTTAATCTTATAAACAAAACCATATCTATTGAAACATCTGCAAATCATGACCAATAGACTTATCGTCCTTTGTGGTGGATCTGAAGAGTTAATACAAACATGTAGTAGATCCATTAGTCCTTCACTTGCCTCACATAAACATGTGAACAATGATTTGAATCATAATTTCCCAATGAACAAGAATCTCAAATATAATACAATTCGAATTATACGATTCCAATTATCAGTCTAGTTGGTGATGAGATTTCCTTTCACTTGGTTAATTATGATATTACCAGAAGTGATGTCATAAGAATCAAATGCACAATTAATATTTCTATTATTAGAAACATAACCAACACTTTTAATAATGCCATTGCAAAGAAATAAGATAAGGAAACTATGTAAACCAAAACTTCATTTTATTGCTAAAGATAAAATTGGAACTTGTCCTTACAATGCATAAAATGAAAAATATATTTCTAGACATCTCTAAAGAGTAATAGCAATCTATTAAATTATCCTAACTCCGTAGTAGTACCTCTAAATTCTGACCATCGAACCATGTGACCAAATACAATTTCCCACGATCAGTTTTAGCTCACTTCACTTAAGGATCCTTCTTCCTTTTAGATCTTGCAATACCATCAAAATGTGATCATCACATTATGTATTAAGAGTCTAACAATAGGAACTTATAAAAGAATGGAGTTAGATATTGCATGTACCAAAAGTAGAGTCATACGAATTGACTTTACCGTCTTGGAGATCCTTTAGGTACTTTGGGTAGCTTCACAACAAGTGTGCCTTCAATTGGCAATGGAAACAAATGGAATATTTGGGTAGAACACATGGAACGATTCTAGAACAAGCATTTCTCTTAACCATACGATCAAATGGTTTGACCTTAGACGACCCCTTTCCATTGGGAAGATAAATCTTTTCTAGAAAGCCAATGTCAACATTGCCAATGTCCATGGAAACCTTGGAATCAGACCCTATAACCATCTCTGCTTTAGATGTGTTCTTAAGGATGTATACCTCAATAACCACCAACATTTGGGTCAGATCTATTAGGGTGACATCGAGATTCCTCATATTAAAGTTCTCCACGATCTAACCATACGACTTAGTAAACGATATAAGAACCAAATCAATTGCTTGCTCCCATGGAAATACACACCCATCCTATCTAATTTATCAATCTATGACTTCATTTTCAGAATGTACGCACACACAAAATTTCCATCTTCATGTTTACATGCCAAAAGGGCTTTAGTTGTTTCATATCTTTCAATTCATGACGTTGGCAGAGTCACAGGAGGTGGAGGTGTTGGAAGAGTTGAAGAGAGAAGATGTCTAGTTGCACCATTTCATAAGGAAGGGAATACATTTTCACCTTGGCTTGAAAGTGGAAGATCGTCTCCAGAAGATTGAGGAAAACCATTTCCATAAGAACGAGGAAGACCGTTATTATCTTGATTTGACATCTAATATTGGGAGAAAAGAGAATTCAAGTTAGTTGATTTTAATCCTTAATTAATAACCCATAATTAAATTAAGGCTAGAGTCCATATTTTTGCTTCGACATTTGAAGAGGGGTGTCATAATCAAATTCGAATGTATTTTAGGTAGGCAGAGTCATCTGACGAATTTCAATCACATGAAACTCCTAGATCTTTTGATATTCATTGAATATTATCAATGGCATATTTAATCTCAATTATGCTCTTACCAATTATGATTGGGATGTCGAGGATCACAATTAAGATGTGAATAACCATGCAAACCCGCTCAAACTCCCTCAATCGATTTACGATCTCGCATTGATGTGCCGGTTAACCACACACACTCCATCAACAATCATAAACATGAGTTGTTTCTCTATTTCACCTTTATAGTCCCAAATTAGTGTGCCGGTTAACCACACACGCTCCACTAACGACTCATAAGGAGACAATATGCGTTTTCATGGAATAGCATACAATTTTACATTTTTTTAAAAGTAACTAGAGCGGGATTTATAAAAAGTTTAGTTACTTTATATTATCATAATTTTAAGAGGTTATGTCCTATCAAATCCGTTCCGCTAACGACCCCCCACCATAAAAGGGAGTGGTGGGTGAGAGTAGACACACATTGAACAGTCATTTTATAGGCCGCTTCCTTATACCCCCGTTAGAGTATGGCTTCGTGAATGAGGCGTACTAGCGATTTGACTGACTTATCTTATACATATAATATATTAACTTTTAATCATATATATATATATATATATATATATATATATATATATATGTATATATATATATATATATATATATATATATATATATATATAGTATAAGGTGTATTTTAAACTTTTCAAAACACTAGGGTTCAAAACTAATCTTTCGAATTAAACAATTAATAGTAATTAATTTTAAAGTAAATAATGATTTAATCTTTTATCTTAATTAAACAATTAATTAAATAATTTTAATTCCACCGGTTAAATAATTATTTACCAATTAAACAATTAATTTAAATAATTCAAATTTAATCATAATCCTTTATACTTCTTTTGATCAATTCATTTTAGTGCACAATCAAATAGAAAACATATGGCTCTGATACCACTAATGGGTTTTCTAGGTTATAAACAAAAATTACATGTGGTCGAAAAACACTTAAACCCTTAAGTTCACATGCAACCTAGAAAAAATCTGTGATATCTCTATTGATAGCAACTAACTATGAATATCAAGAAAACTGATGAGAATTCTGAGCATTGATTTGGCATGTGAAATTAAAATGAACACAAAGAACACAGTGATTTGGGTGTCTAAGAGATGTATTCGATCATGAAAGGTTTTACAAAAAAAAGTATAAGCTACATCTAGACAAATAAATATCTCTCACTAACACTCTCAATGTTACATCTCTCAAGCACACCTCCATAAGTGGTACGAAACCCACCTTATATAGAGGTGTTTACTGTTGGATTAGTGTCTAAGCCCGTAACTATATTTGGTAAGTACTTGACCCGGTTGTGCATGGTCCTTTTGGGTTGCCTTCACCAGAGCAATTTTTGACAGGGTGATTTATGAAGAGAGATGTTATTATTGTTTATTAATATATTATATCAATAATATATTAAAAGAGAAATCATATAGTTTAATTAATATTAGACAAGAATTAATTAAGAATTAATTTTGTGGCTAAAAGATATTAATTAAATAACGGGGACTTAAACTGTCAAATGTGTGATAGTTGGATATTAGGCTGGGAAGCCTTATGGACTAGGCATGGACGAAATTAGGGATGCGTCCATCCTAATTTCGGCCATAAAGGCCCTATTCCAGAAGCTTCCTTGGATTGCTTAAGGCCTAAGCTGTCCATTAGGGTTTTGACTGAAACCCTAGCAGCACAAGTATATATAGAACCCCTAGGGCATCATATTTCGGACACTTGAAACCCTAGAGAGTTCCATAGCCAAAATTGTGCCTCTCCCCTCTCTCCAATATCATCCTCTTGCTTGTGTGGTGCTTGTAAGCCATTAGAGGAGTGACATTTGTGACTCTAAACTCCAAGGCAAGAAGATTCAAGCCATTGTTGAAGAGGTAATCATCTAGATCTGTTTTCATATGTTAATTTTGAAATATACATACTTGATCTAGGGTTCTTAAGTCTTGGATGAATTGCATGTACAATAGAGAAACCTAGATCCAAGCTTTAGGGTTTGCATGAGCACATAGGATGTTGTTTTGGCTCAAACCCATCAGTGGTATCAGAGCCTTGATTGGTTTTTATTGTATTGATGTTTTGTGTTTCATTCTTGCTGAAAGTCCTTTTTCTGCCCTCTGCCCGACCCAACTCGGCGAGTCCACTTGCTGAACTCGGCGAGTCGGCCCAACTCGGCGAGTCCAGTGAGTGACTCCGCGAGTCGGGGAATCAGACAGAGGGAAAATCGGGATTTCTTGCTGTTTTGCTGAAGGATAATTACCAAAACTGTTTTTAACTAATAAAATCTGGTTTTTATTGTTATTATATGATTATCCTTACCAAAACAAAAGATAATTACCAATTGATTTAATAATAAATTCGTTATGTGATAAGATTTGATTATTTGAATTATTTGATGAATTATCTTGAGGTTAAAATAGAAGAGATCAAATTTAGATAATCATTAAATTAAATGTTTAATTTAAATTATTTTCAATTTGATCCTATGTGTTTTGAAAAGTTCAAAACTTGCCCTGAAGTTTTGAAATATAAATTTGGATTAAAAGTTTAATTTGAATTATTTAAATTTCAAAGCCTCGAATTTTACAAGTTTAAAATTCAACCTTATATTTTATTTATTGTAAGATTAATATATATATGTATAACTTAAATGCTAGTATTACCGTTAGTAGGCCTCAGTCACCAAGCCGATCTATAAGGGGGCTATAAGGTTATGGCCTATAAAATGGTCGTTTAATGGGTGTCCACTCTCACCCACCGCTTCCTTGATTGGTGAAGGGTCGTTAGCCGAACGGGTAGGATAGGGCAAACCTTTCCTGATTAAAAGTATAATGAATTTATAAAGTAACTAAATGTTTTTTTTATTCCAAATCTTAGTTACTTTGGCAAAAGTGAATTGATGCAATTCCATGAAATTACACTTTGTACCCTAGCTAAGACGTTAGTGGAGCGTGTGTGGTTAACCGGTAAACTAATTGGGCTCTAAGCAAACGTGCCAAAGGGTGACTCGATGTTTTTCATAGTTCGATGGAGTGTGTGTGGTTAACCCACACGTCGAATAGTTGACTGTAACATTGGGGGCACCATGTATATTTGCATGGTTATTCACACCCGCTTTGTGATCCTCGGCATCCCAGTCACAAACTTGAGGGGCATATCGAGATTTAAACATGCCATTGTAAAGTTCAATGAATCTCAAAAGATCTAGGAGTTTTCAATACATTTAAAACTTCTCTTTAATTTGTTTTACATGGTGGAAATTACCGAATCGTCATTCACTTACCTTCAAATTATTTGCTTGTTAGATTACGACATCCCTCTTCTAATTTGTAAATAATGTTGTTGAATCCTAGCACTAATTTCTCATTTGGGTGTTTAATTGGGGATTCATTTCTAATCAAACTTTGTCTCTTTTCTATTTCAGATGTCTAACGTGAACAACGCTTCCGGCTCAAATTCCTCTGGCTCGTTCTCACTCATGAACTTGTGTGGGAGAGTGATCTTTGACGGGCACAATTTCAATGATTGAATCCGCAACATCTGAATGGTCACTCGTTACGAGGACAAAGAGTATGTCCTTGATGAGAAGCTGAAGGAAATAAACATCAACACTGCCTCTGCTGAAGAGATCGCTGCCTTTGAGGCCCATAAGCGTGATGCCACAAAAGTCCATTGCATCATGCTGGCGACTATGACTGCAGAACTGCAGAAGTCCTATGAGGACATGTAACCCTATGAGATGCATAAAGATCTGCTGGACCGGTACCACCAAAGCGCTACGCAAGAGAGGTACGAGATCATCATTTCGATGATCACTGCCAAAACGGGTAATGGAGAGTCCCTTACTGCTGAGAGCAACCTCAAAGACAAATCTGTTGCATCAACTCCAACTCCTGCTGCTGCCCCAGTCATGGAAATTAGGTAAGGAAAGGGTAAGAAGAGGAAGGCTCCCTCAAAGGGCCACCATAAGGGAAAGTCCCATGATGGTACCTCTTCTAGTGGAACCAAAGCTGGTTCTACTAAACCCAACTCCAACCCCAAGGAAGCAGAGTGCCACCACTGCCACGAAATAGGGCATTGGAAATGAAGCATCCCAAAATATCTGCAACATATCAGGGATGGAAAGATCAAGCCATCCTACGCATGTATTTACACTATTAAATCTAATGATTCATCACGTGCTATTTCTTGGGTACTTGATACAGGATGTGGTTTTCACATTTTTTCTCATTTTCAGGGCCTAAGAAGAAATAGGGATGTGGAGCATGGGAAGATAAACTTGATCATGAGGAACAGAAGATCGTCACCTGTTACCAAGATTGGAGTTTATTCTTTAGTACTTAGTAATGGATTATGATTAGATTTAAATAATTGTTGCTATTCGCCAGATATGGAAAGAAGCATCATTTCTTTTCATGGTTTGTATAGATAAGGGTTTAGATATTCATTTGATAATGAAAAGGGTTCTATTAATGCTTATCTTAATGGTGTTTTCTATTTTGAAGCATTACCTTGTAATGGAATATATGAAACTTTGATGGTTGTAGACAATTTAGGAAATGATGTGTTGTGTATTGATTCTTCCAATGTTTTGGAAAAATGCATGCTTGTGGCATTGTTGTCTTCGACTTGTCAACAGGAAACGTATAGCCCAACTCCAAAAGGATGGAGTGTTGGAGTCATTCGACCTTAGGGACGATGACGTGTGAGAGTCTTGTTTACTTGGAAAAATAACCAAGTCACCCTTCACTGGCACTTGTGCGAGGGGTGAGGGTTTATTGGATCTCATACATACCGATGTATGTGGGCCCTTCATATACACCACAAGGGATGTGTGCCGCTTCTACGTGACTTTTACCGACGATTATAGCAGATATGGCTATATCTACTTAATCAGGCATAAGTCAGAAACCTTAGAAAAGTTCAAAGAGTTCAAGAAAGAAGTGAAGAATCAGTTGGGCAGGAAAATCAAGATGCTTCGATCCGATCGAGGTGGAGAGTACCTAAGTCTTGAATTCCACGACTACCTCAAGGAATGCATAATTGTTTCACAATTGACACCACCTAGGACACCGCAGTTGAATGGTGTGGCTGAGAGGCGTAATCGAACCCTACTGGACATGGTTCGTTCCATGATGAGTCGTGCTTCACTACCTATCTCATTCTAGGGGTATGCCTTAGAGACTGCCGCCCATATCCTTAGCTTAGTCCCTACGAAGAAGGTTGCCAAAACACCTCACGAGATGTGGACAGGGAAAGCTCCCTCGTTGGCACATATCAAGGTTTGGTGTTGTGAGGCTTTCGTAAGACGAGAGACTCACGACAAGCTCGAACCTCGTAGTGAGCGGTGTATTTTCATCGGCTACCTACAGAAGTCCTTTGGATCTCTCTTCTATAGATCGAGTGACAATGTTGTCTTTTTTGCGAGGAGAGGGGTTTTCTAAGAACGAGAACTCATAAGCCAAGGGGTCAGTGGGAGGCAAATCGATCTTGAAGAGCTTCAAGAATCGAATGATGAAGAACCTCTAACGCTAGCGCTCATCCCGAGGAGGAAACTCCGGTTTAACCGATTGACGGGTCCTTACCTCTTCGACATTCCGAAAAAGAGTTAGGGTTGAACCCCAATTTTATTGTTTTCATATTACTATAGAAGGGGATACATTCATTAGTGATAGTACACTAGTGAATTTGGACGAACCTAACAGCTACAAGGAAGCCATGCCAGGCCCGGAGTCTGCAAAATGGAGAGACGCTATGGACAGCGAGATTTAGTCCATGTATGACAACCAAGTTTGGAATTTGGTTGACAATGTGCCAGGTCGTAAGACGGTCGGGTGCAAATGGATCTTCAAGAAGAAGACCGACTTGGATGGGAATGTACAAACTTATAAGTCGCGATTGGTTACGAAGGGCTTTACTGAAACTGTTGGAGTTGACTATGATGAGACCTTCTCACCAGTTTCGAAAATAAAGTCTATTAGGGTGATGCTAGCCATTGCTGCATTTCATGACTATGAAATATGGCTGATGGATGTCAAAACCGCTTTCCTTAATGGGATGTTGGCTGAGGATGTTTACATGAATCAGCCAGAGGGTTTTGTCGATGCGAAGCACCCCAATAGAGTGTTCAAGCGTGAAAAATTCATTTATGGATTGAATCAAGCATCTCGCAGGTGGCATCCTTGTTTCGACGAGAAAGTCAAAGTGTTTGGTTTTCTATGAAGCGAGGATGAATCATATGTATAAGTCAAAGCCAGTGGGAGTATAATGAGCTTCCACGTATTATATGTCGATGACATACTAGTCATAGGAAGCGACATCCCAACCCTGCAGGAAATCAAGTCCTGGCTTGGGAAGTGCTTCGCTATGAAGGACCTCAGAGAGGATGCCTATATTTTGGGAATAAGGATAGTGAGAAACAGAAGTAAGAGACTAATAGGACTTAGTCAGAACACTTACTTGGACAAGGTGCTTAAACGTTTTAGTATGGATAATTCTAACAATAGGGAGTTACCAATCCAAAGTAATGCCAATTTGAGTAAGACTCAAAGTCTGAGTACCGAAGTCGAGATAGCAGAGATGAGCCGAGTACCATACGCTTGCCCAGTTGGCTCGATTATTTATGTTGTGACTTGTACTCGCCCTGATGTGGCATTCGTTTTGAGCATGGTCAGTAGATATCAAGGGAACCCTGGCAAAGCACATTGGACCGCAGTCAAGAATATTCTTAAGTACCTTCGGAGGACTAAGGAATGGTTTCTAGTCTTCGGTGGGAGTGATGACTTAAGGGTGCGAGGGTATAGTGACGCCAGTTCTCAGACCGAAAAGGACAACTACCGTTCATAGTCGGGCTGGGTCGTTACCCTGAATGGAGGAGCAGTGATTTGGAAAAGCCCCAAGCAGGAGACTGTAGCTGATTCAACGTGAGAATCAGAGTACATTGCGGCGAGAGAAGCGTCAAAGGAGGCAATATGGTTGTAGAAGTTCATTGGAGACCTTGGAGTTGTGCCAGCCATAAAGGAGCCAATGGAAATTTTCTGTGATAATGAGGGAGCGGTTGTCTTGACCAAGGAACCGAGGGATCATGGCAGATCTCGACATATCGACAGGAAATATCACTTCATTAGACATCGGGTAGAAGAAGGACTCCTCGTAGTGAAGAGGGTATCATCAGAAGATAACCCAACAGATCCCCTTACGAAGGGACTGAGTAGGGTTAAGAACTTGCACCACTCTAGGACCATCGGGCTGAAGGACGATATTAGTTTAGATTAGATAGCTTTGAAGCGTGTAATAGATAAATGTAATTGACATTTGATGATTAAATAAAAGAGTATTATTTATTAGTAAAGTTACTGTATTATGTTGATTATTTACCTATTGTATCATTTTGCATGTTTTGACTTCCTGAATAATAAGATTATTGGAAACGTTCCACAGTCGCTCATACTTTGGGAGTAGGTGTGAAAGAAGATTGTCATGAATTGGTGTGTAGATTGTCTAAACTGTATTAGACATAGCAAAAGTGTGCTACAACATTCATGAGTGCTTATGAACAGGATTTGAGCATTGGATTAGACCAACGCTTGCTCGTATCACTTCATGGAATTTATCTCGAGTGATCGCAAGACGATAATATCATATGGTCTTAAAACCTAGAAATATGGTTTATTATTTGCAAGTTGGTTGTGCATTGATAATGTGTAAACGCATCAGTAAGTTGATGTTATAAAATGCATTATTGTGCATAAATTGATAAGTGAATGGTAAATGCATATAAGTCGAAATTTATCTGTTTCTTTATTCCTAAGTGGGTAAAAGTGATATATGGGCCCCTCGATGATTTGGCTTCACTTATGTGTCGAGCCCGGTCAGGACTGAATTGATGTGTTCAATTAAGTTCTATTTCAGACGAATCAGAGATCGAGAAACAAACTACTGGACAATAAGTATGACTATGTTCCATGGAATTGTCCACACGTCCAGAAGCTTCCTTGGATTTCTTAAGGCTTAAGCTGTTCATTAGGGTTTTAACTGAAACCCTACCAGCACAAGTATATATATAACCCCTAGGGCATCATATGTCGGCCACTTGAAACCCTAGAGAGTTCCATAGCCGAAATTATGCCTCTCCCCTCTCTCCAATATCATCCTCTTGCTTGTGTGGTGTTTGTAAGCCAATAGAGGAGTGACATTTGTGACTCTAAACTCCACGACAAGAAGATTCAAGCCATTGTTTAAGAGGTAATCATCTAGATCTATTTTCATATGTTAATTTCGAAATATCACACTAGATCTAGGGTTCTTAAGTCTTGGATGAATTGCATGTACAATAGAGAAACCTAGATCCAAGCTTTAGGGTTTGCATGAGCACATAGGATGTTGTTTTGGCTCAAACCCATCAGTGGTATCAGAGCCTTGATTAGTTTTTATTGTATTGATGTTTTGTGTTTCATTCTTGCTGAAAATCCTTTTTCTGCCCTCTGCCCGACCCAACTCGGCGAGTCCACTTGCTGAACTCGGCGAGTCGGCCCAACTCGGCGAGTCCAGTGAGTGACTCCGCGAGTCGGGGAATCAGACAGAGGGAAAATCGGGATTTCTTGCTGTTTTGCTGAAGGATAATTACCAAAACTGTTTTTTAACTAATAAAATCTGGTTTTTATTGTTATTATATGATTATCCTTACCAAAACAAAAGATAATTACCAATTAATTTAATAATAAATTCCTTATGTGATAAGATTTGATTATTTGATGAATTATCTTGAGGTTAAAATAGAAGAGATCAAATTTAGATAATCATTAAATTATCTTGACATATGGTTCTCAAACCCATCATTTACATGTCTCTCTCTCCTTCTTCACTTCTCTCTTTCTCAACATACAATCAATTGACATATGGTTCGCACCTATCCCTATTTATTGGAATAACAGAAGTAAGAAAAAAATACATTAGGGCATAAACATGAAGGTTATGAATCTAAAACAACCCTTACGAATCCTAACAAGCTACAAATGACTTTGAGACCTCACAATCAGAATAGAACTCAACAAAAACCCAAAGAGAGAGGCTATGAAATCAAAATTCATACGTAAAATTAGTGTTACATACCTTTTAATTATTATTGTAACTAATCAAAGTAGAATCCTTCTTCTACATCTTCGAAAGCTAGCACCAAATGAATGGATGCCTCTAACGGCTTGTACCCAAAAATCTAGTAACAAGAAGACTTGAGGAGAGAGGAGACTAGAGCATGAATTCGGCTCTATAAAAGCAAGTAAATGTGTTTTGAAAATATGGCATCCATGGTATCCTATTTATATTTGCATAAGGAAACTCACATGGAAACCAAAGAGTCCTTGCATGATTAATCCTTATTAATCTTAGAATTAAATCCAAATCAATTATAATTAATCAGTTAATCATAACTATTTCCAATTAATATACTAATCATATAATATATAAATAAATCATATATTTCAATTTGTAATTAGTTTATTATTCATATAATAAACTAACAAATTATCCTCTATCTCCAAATGTCATACTAATTAGTTACTAGTTTTGAGGGCACCCTAAAAAGGACTTTGCTTCTCTCACATTCTTCCCAAATGAATTTCCCTTGAAATCACCTCTTTTAAACTTTGGATTGAATGGCTTTTTGTAAAACTTCTTGACTTTATTATTTGAATAATCTGTCACAGCTTCATCATCCGAGTTCATGATAAAACCTTCATTATCAGAACCATCAACATCAGCAGATTCGACATCAGCCTCCTTTCCAGATACCTTCGAAACCAAGGCAAGAGGACCACCCAAACTCAGTTTTCCTTCTTCAGCAATTTCGTTAACCTTACTTTCATGGGCTTTTAGAACATTATAAAGATCACCTAGAGAATAGTTGTCGAAATTTTTTTGTGTCTTGATCATCAAACTAATGTTCCTCCATTCGTTTCGAAGTCCCATTAGGAAAGTAAGATTATACTCCATTGTTAAACGATTAACTCGATAACCACTACACTTGAAGATTAATTCATTCATACGATCATACTACATTTCAGTGGTCTCCATCTCCTTCTGTTTGAATTCACCTAATTCAAGCAAACATTGCTTAATAGAACTTTTTCTTATCTTCTCACTTCCCTGATACTTTTCCTTCAAAGTATCCCAGATCTTCTTAGTTGTTTTACAACCTCGGACATAATTGTAAACCACCAGTGGTAGAGCACCATGAAGTTCACGCTAGCATATTTTGTTATTTGCTTTTATTCTCGCCGCTTGTGATGTAACACTTGGATCAGAACTAGCAGTTCCAAGTTGATGAAAATATTCATTGGTACGTTCTCCACCAATAATACAGCTCCAGAGATCTTCATCTGTCCCATTCAGATAATCTTCCATCCTATCTGCCCATTGTTCATAGTTTTCAGGGACGAGCATCAGAATTTTGGTTGAAGAACCAAGAAGAGGAAAAAAAAACTAGTCATCGTGTTCATGTTGAATTTCGCCATTAACGTATAGACAAAGATGATGAAAAGCTTCGGAAAGAGGAATCTAATGAATGAATCTTTCATAAATCAAACACTGAACACTCAATTTATCAAACGAACAACAAAATCGAATCAAAACAATTGAATAGAAATGATTTTTAGATCAAAACTGCAGAGTAGTTTTGAATCTAGAACAACGACTCAAAAAAACTGATGAAACAAAGAGAAAATAAGAAATCAATTGCTAGAATCCTACTCTGGTACCAAATATAGATCGAGTGAATCGAGTAAACGAAATGAAATCAGAGTATGAGTTGAATGTAGAACACAAGTTGTAAATAAAATCAGTTTGGCTCAATTAATACTTCTGGAAGATACAAGAGTGTTTTTAGAGTAAAGAACATGAAGCACCAAAAGTTACTCTATCTCTAGCACCTATCCCTGTTTATTGGAATAACAGTAGTAAGAAAAAAATACATAAGGGCATAAACATGAAAGTTATGAATCTAAAACAACCCTGACGAATCCTAACAAGCTACAAATGACTTTGAGACCTCACAACCAAAATAGAACTCAACAAAACCCCAAAGAGAGAGGCTATGAAATCAAAATTCATACATAAAATTAGTGGTACATACCTTTTGATTATTATTGTAACTAATCAAAGTAGAATCCCTCTTCTAGATCTTGGAAAGCTAGCACCAAATGAATGGATTCCTCTAACGGCTTGTACCCAAAACTCTAGTAACAAGAAGACTTGAGGAGAGAGGAGACTAGAGCATGAATTCGGCTCTAAAAAAGCAAGTAAATGTGTTTTGAAAATATGGCATCCATGGTATCCTATTTATATTTTCATAAGGAAATTCACATGGAAACCAAAGAGTCCTTGCATGATTTATTGTTATTAATCTTAGAATTAAATCCAAATCAATTATAATTAATCAGTTAATCATAACTATTTCCAATTAATATACTAATCATATAATATATAAATAAATCATATATTTCAATTTGTAATTAGTTTATTATTCATATAATAAACTAACAAATTATCCTCTATCTCCAAATGTCATACTAATTAGTTACTAGTTTTGAGGGCACCCTAAAAAGGACTTTGCTTCTAATTCGAGAAAATACGAATTTAGTTATTTCCTAAGACACTTTAATCCAACAGCATATGCTTCTATCGTTGGATCTATCATGTATGTTATGACATGTACTCGCCCTGATGTGGCTTTTTCTTTGAGCAAGGTCAGTCATTATTAGGGAAATCCAGCAGAGCTAACTGGATAGCACTTAAGAATATTATCAAGTATCTGCAAAGAACTAAGGACTGTGATGAAACAATGAATCGAATAATGAATTAATCAGAGTATGAATTCAAGTAAGAATATGAGATTTGAACACACGATGTAAATATGATCTTGTTATGCTCTATTATGCTTTCGAATTCTTTACAGAGAATAGTAGACAAGTCTGTAAAAGTTCTTATCTAACTCTAGTAAATAACCCTATTTATAGGGAACTGAAAGCATACAAAAAATATACTAAGGCATTGACTTTAAAGCTTCGAATAAAAGCGCCCTAGTAAAATACGTTACAGAATATTCGAAGAGTCCAAAACATACTTCGACTAATTACAACAAATCGACCCTTACAATCTCCCCCTTTGTAATCATAGTCGAAGTCTTCAATTTGTAAGAAGTGTGATGGAATACAGTAATACTCTTCGAATCTCCGTGTACCAGGAGATAATCTTCTTCAGCTCTTTCTTGTCGCCTTCATTGTTCTTCTTGCAATGATTCATACGAACATTCAGGTTCGTATATTGAGATGTTGAATATCTCTCGACTTCACTTGCTTGGATTAAGAACAGTTTAGACTTTCCAGCTTTGTCTTTTCCTGCGAAGACAATTCCAAAAGACTTCAGACAAATTTCACCATCAGCATACTTCTTCAATTCAACCTGAGTCTTCGTAGGAGCCATCGGAGCTTTAATTTCCATTCCTTTGGCAGTAGCTAATTCAACATCTGTTAGTGCCAAACACTCATAATAGTTTTCGATAAAAATCTTGATGTGAGCTACTCCAAGCTTGAATTCATCTGGTTCTGTGTTTTGAAGGTATGAGAATGATTTGTCTTTCAAAAGTAATGCAACTTGTATAAGATCATACAAGTTCATTAATGGAAAATTTGCAACAGTGAATTCGCAAATATTTCCATTTGCCCTGGCAACCACATACTTAACATTTTGGACTGTGTTTTCGAAAACCACATCCTTTTTCATACTTATGACCTTCTTGATTTTTATTGAAGACCAAACTTCCTCAGGGGCTTTTCCAAGAACAGCATTAAAACGAATTTTCATGTGTGTACCTTCATCTTTATTTTTAAAATTCCCTTATGCTTTGAACTGAGGCATGATAAACATCATTTCGTTTAAGGGAAAATCCAATTGACCTGCATCAGTATTTGTGACGAAATGTGACAACCCGAAATTTTCATTCGCGTAAACTCTACATTCATACACTTCAAATAAAAGTCAAATACTTTTCTGCTAAATTTTAGCCGGTATAAAGTCCGTTTAGGTGTTTTATTTTATTTTCGTCAAACGAATAAATAAAAGGAAGTATCGTTATAAGTGAAGTGTAGCAATTTAACATTTTAACACCTTAGGTAGGTGTTTCCGTCCAAACTTGGGGAGTTTGGGCCGTAAACTCCCTCTTGACCATGAACTCATGCTTAAGGCATGAGTTTACCCTTATTCCCTCACTTCCTCACTTTACACCTTCAAGTTCAAGAACACCCACCACTCTTCTCTCAAGTATCATCACACACTTCTTCAAATCCGCCAAAATGTAAGTGTTTTCCTTCCTAGATTCGTTCATACAACACTTAATCTAGTGTTTATACATCATTTCATCCATGGATTCTTGATTTTTATTTAGATCTTCAAGTGTTCTTCAAAACACCAAGAACACCAAGAACACACACTAGTGTTCATGGGTCCTAAACACTCTTACAAGCCTCCTATAAGTAAGTACACTCTTCCTAACTAGTTACTTGCTTAGTGTGCTTGTTAATCCATGGAAAGAACATCAAAATCCCCAAGAACATATGTGTTTACGGTTCAAGGAGATCTCCCAGAACCGTAAACACCTTCAAATGGTGTTTTGGTGCCCCTAACAACTTCTAATGCTTGTAAAAAGGACTTGAACCTCGCATGCATGAGCTAGAAACACCAAAACACGAAATGTTGAGGAATACATGAGTTTACGGCCGTAAACTCATGGGTTTACGACCGTAAACCCTAGTGTTTACGAGCTTAAACTCCCAAGAGTGGTCCAAGGACCGTAAACTCCATTGGTGAACCATTTCGAGCCCTAGCAACTTCCTAAGCCTTTGATTCAAGTCTAACTTACTTCCTTGTGTGGTATAAGACCTTAAAACACCCCATGATACCATTACCATGAGTTTACGGTCGTCAACTCATGGGGGGAATGGTCCCAGAACCGTAAACCCATATGGTGCTACCATATGGGGAGTAAACTCCAATGTGAAGTCATACTCTCTTTAGATGCAACCCTTAGTACTCCTAGCACTTGTAGCAAAGTGTTTTCATGTATTAGGATGTCTTTACTTGCATAATTAGTTATTAAATGACTAATTAGATACATAAATGTATCATTACATGTTAAATAGGATCCGCATGTGTGTTCAAGTCCTCACTTGACACTTAGCATCCTATACCATCCGTTCATCCGAATCACCCACTTCAGGTGAGTTCATACCCCTTAATTAACCTTTTAAATGTTTTTAAATGCTTTTATGGTGGGGATACAAGTTGAATCATGATAGTTATCATATCAATCGCATGTGATTAATAACTATCAAGCTATGAATTTACTACACTTTTAGCTGTTTTATCAAGTAAACTACTTCAAAATGATTTCCTCGAATGTATTTACACGTTAAACTCTTTATCAAACTTGTTTTCTAAACTACACTTTTCCTTTCAAATCCTGTTATATCGATGTTTAAAACAAAGGTTTTCATGAACTTCAAACTATGTTCCCAATAAGGGATTTCTTATACTTTAAACTGTTTATATCAAACAACTGCTTTTAAATCGTTTTATAAATTGACATCAAGTCATAAATTCTTGTTATTAAACTTTTCTAATGTTTTACAAAACTTCTTTTAAACTTTTATATTATCAAATGCATGCCTCTATATGTATAGTTATATAAGTAATGTTTAAAGGACTTAGGACTACTAGCTCGCTTTAATTCCTTTTCCTTGTTTGGATGTGGCCTTAGGGCATCGGCTATTTGTCCGAAGGTCGTCTAAATATTAGTTATATAGTATGTATACATATATAGACATAAAAGTTCTATCAGTCAGTTCAGTACCTGTGGGTAGCAAAAGTATACTTCCATTATTCATATACATATATTACTAGTAACTATTATGGGTATAGTTACGAGATACTATTTACTATTTCTAGTACAAGGAATCGCACCAGAGTCAGTTCATTCATGAGTCTATACAATTATTTTAAATACCTTAAATAGAATTTGACATAATACTTCTCGATACGACACATCTTAGTGGTATCACCTTGTAACCAGAGTCTCCTGGAGGGAGAGCGGGCATTATGTGTATAGATCTATACGGGATAGACACTCCCACATCCCGACTGCTAGCTACAGTCCGAGCCAACTAGGCCCAGGGGTGACAAAATGTCACCAAACTAAGTGTGAGCTGGAGGGTCATCAGATATTCGATTGTCAATCAGCATGGTTACCTACGAGTTCACATTCAACACTTTATTTATCCAATTAAGAATTAAAGGTCAAAATAGACTTTTCGAGGCATATTGTTCAATCGATACCACCTGGAGTCTACCCTACTTCCATTCAGACTTTGCGAGGCGTATTGTCCATTTGATACCACCTGGAGTCTATGTTTTTATTCACTTTATAGCCAGCAGTGTCACTGCTGAGGCAAAATAGTATTTTCCCTATTTACAGCTACCTTGTGATTTTATTCACATACACGTTTTAATATAGCTACTTTTGAATAGTAATAGTTATATTAGGGGGAAAAACCTACTTTTTATAGAAGTGCAAATATTCAAAACAGTCGGGTCTTGGTAGAAGACTGCTTTTTATACTAGTAGGAAACATAGGATTTTCTAGGGTTTATCATACTTATACCAAGTTTTCATAAACAATTATAGATCTTCTCTTTACAGTTTTACAAAGCAATGACACTAAAATACTTATGTTCTCACCAGCTTTAAAGTTGATACTCGCTTTCAAAATAACTTGTATTCTCAGGTCACCAGTAGACAGGTACGATGATCAGGTTTTGAGAAGATGGAGCGGTCAAGACTTGTCTTTTATTTCAATTTCTTATTATCATGCCATAGATTATGAAAGAGCACACATGTATTAAAATTCTAATATTAATGCAATGGATGATGTTGTTACTTGTTTACTACTTTGCATTGTTGTGATACTTTACATAACGTCCTCCGCCACAGAACGTTTCCGCCGTTCTTGGTTTTGGGGTGTGACAGATTGGTATCAGAGCATTGTTTATAGTGAATTGAGTATAACAACCCATAAAAGATATACGATCTATAAATACATTGGGATTAAAATACTCTGACCAAGAGTTAATACTTTTAAATAATAAAATATTTAATTAAGTATACATGTCGGCATTCATACTAAAATCCATGTCACTAGGACATAATAAAAGTATTACGATTGTTGGGCAGCACAAGTAGACTTAGAGACATATAGTCAAAACTGGGAAGATATAGCCTGATCAATTATATTATCCGAGGGTTGACTAGCATGTGCCTAAGTATGGTTGTGAGGTTGAAACAAGTCTAAAAACTTACCCACAATACCACAATGAGAACAATAAAACATAAACCTAAAATACTATAGGAGTATTTTGTGTTACTATAAATTACTTATGTGCTTATTTCTTATATCCCTTTTATCGCGTAGATAATATGGCTGGATTCCATCCCCACGGCAATTTGTACTTCCCTAACCAAGGTAATGAAGGAGGGTTTGAAGCAGAGCCAGAAAATGATCACACAATCCCTGTGGGTGATCACCAGGCTGAAGGCTTTGCAGATGGTTCTGACTCCGAGCCTGAAGTTGAGAACCTACCCCCGGTGGCTCACAATCCAAATCCTAACCCTCGTCCGACTTTTCAAGGCCCGACGCCTCCGTGGGTGGAAAGTTTGGAAACATGGAGCCAAGGGCAAGATCAGCCCATGCCATTCAACGGAGACCGAAGTTTTTATGACCTGAGCGAAGGGGGCTCAGCAGACAGAGTCTTGCCAGTCCTGGTCCACAGAGTGGCCCGAAATGAGATTCAAGGCAGGACAGCTCTCCATCAAATCATGGAAGTTGTCACCAATGTGAGAATGCATACCCTCCACACCATTCGTCTGGAAGATGCTCGTGACAGATCCAAAGTAGACCATGAGACCCTACTTCAAGAGCTAGCTGAAACTCGAGCTGAAGTCATAGAGCTCCGAGTACGCCAAAGGGTGTACAAAAGGTACCTGCTGGATATGGAGCGTCAGCTGGCTGAACTAAGGGTCCACCCAAGGGATAACCGTCCCCAGTAGGAGATATTCTACCTTTCTTTTGTTAGTTGAAAGAATAGTCTTCCTACCTATGCCACGAGTAGCACTTTTCTATGTAACTACCCCAGTACCGTGAGTACTTTTAGTTAGGCTTTTATGCTGTCGAAACTTTTCTACTTCGGATATGATGTAAGACCTACTCCAAGGTCATTTTTCCCAAATGTATTACATCTTAAATGTCAATGATATTGACAGTCGGCTAAATTCTGTGCCGATCCTTGTTCAAATACTTTCATTTTGCTATCATTAGAATCCTATCTAAACCCTCACTTCGTCGGATTAATGAGTTACGGTGAATTAGCTCAAGGATTCCTTCCAATCCTTGTCTAAAGCTTGGATAGCAATTGTCTTATAACCATTCTAAGAACTTACTTCTACTCTTTACTAGGATTGCATCATAGGGATGTAGGTCAAAGCCTCGAGAACTTACTCCTATTCTTTCATGATTGGTCGAAATACATCTAGGTTCAAACATCATCACTCACGAACTCATTTTCTTTTGTAATAATAGAATCATGTCGTCACCCAGAGATAACCAGCCGAGCAACGAAACCTCTATCCTTCATATCGACGCCGCTAAATTCCAAGCCGCGGTAACAGCTGCAGTGACAGCTGTCCTTGCAAACCTCAGCGCTAACAAATCAAGTAAGGCTAGCAAGGGGGTTGACCATTCCGATCGTTGTATCAACCCGAGAAACCAACCAATGACAACAGTCACGGACTTGCAAAGTCTTAAAACCGAGAAGAAGAAACGAAAGCGCCAAGCCCAAAAGGAGCGCAAGCGATCCCAAAGACTTGCCATCCCACAGCAACAAGTGGCAACCCCTGCCATTTCAGCACCGATCAGACCGTACGAGGGCAAACTCCCGAAGTGTGACAAGTGTAGCTTTCATCATAATGGGGCTTGCCATGAAATGCAATGCTGCAATTGCCAGAAAATAGGGCACCATGCTCGTAGCTGTGGAGCACCGGCACGACCCATCACTCAAGCCCCTGACATCGGAGTCAACCAGGCTTACTTATGTGGTGGTGAAACCGGACGTTATAAAAGGAAATGTTCAAAGTGGATGAACAAAGAACACACCCGTGTCCACATAACTCTGACTCGACACATCACTTTCACCACCGATGCTAGTACTAGCCAGATATGCCACCAATGCGGTGAGATAGGACACCTCAAGAAGGATTGTCCAATAACAAAGAACTCCAGCGCAGACGGGAAAATACTAAGGATCACCGCCGCAGGAGAGGCTACTCCGGACCCACGTTAAAGTACTTAAGGCGTTTCGTTGTAATAGACTCTTAAACTGTTTAAAATTAGTACAACTCGAGTCTTATCTTTTACGAGATCCCGTCAGTCAAAGGGACCCACGTGCTGTGTATACTTGTCTTTTGTAGTATACCTTCTTCGCAACAGTAGTCTCGTAGTTAATCTGAAGTACTATAACTCTGTTAAAAGTTGCACTGTTGTCTTTTGTCTGTAACGCCTTTATGATCGAATCTAATGCCTTTATTTACCAAGTGAGTCTGATACTATCAGATCACTTGAGTCAATTCGACCCTCATAATACCAGTTCGTTCGTGCATCTCTTTCTCCGTAATCGCCTTTCTAGCAAGGCCGTCATTCCGGAACTCCGAGGTACTCATGCATAGGGTACCTTATGCTCCGTATCCTTCCCGAAGAAACCTCAGCAAACCTCCCCAGAATACCACTCGTACAGTACGTCAAGTTCAATCCAAAGACCCTAACGGTTGATCTATCGCTGAAGAATGTATACACAGGGGTGGTATATAATCAAGGTTCTAAAGGTTTAGAATTGATGATTCCGCTTTAACTTCTTTTCCTTGTTTGGATGTGAGCTTAAGGAAGAATCATTTATTCGACTGCCTTTTCAGTCTTAATTATATACGACTCATATACACGAAGCAGTGATTGATGAACCAAATATGACTTCCGATAGGAACTTTAGGACGGAGACTGCCCAAGCTTACGAGTGACCGTACTGCCAAGCGGATAAACTTAGAATCCAGTCAAATGCCTCCTCACCGATCGAGACAATAGATTCAGATAGAACAGAAAACTCCTGGGATTTACCTTCGCAACGTCAAATCAAACTTAGGATCGACTTAGTTCCAGGGACTACCCCAGTAGCCAAACCGCCCTATCGCCTAGCACCTGCATCGAGGCAAGAACCGTCTGATCAACTTAACGAACCGCTCAGCAAGGGTTTTATAAGACCGAGCTTCTCACCCTGGGGAAACTCCGGTCTGGTTCGTCAAAAAGGAAAGACTGATCACTTCGTTTATGCATCAATTACAGGAAGCTCAACAAGCTAACCATCAAGAATCATTACCCTTTTGCCTATCATAAACGAATTATTTGATCGACTGAAAAAGGGCGATCTTCCTTTCAAAAGTCGATCCAAGATCCGGTTACCACCGATTACGAGTACTAGGGGAGGATGTTCAGAAGACAGCCTTCCGAACTCATTGTGGGCGCTACGAATTCGTAGTAATGCCGTTCGGATTAACAAAACGCACCCGCAATATTCATGGAACTAATGGATAAGGTGTGTCGTCCTTACTAGGATCAGTTCGTCACCGTCTCCATCGATGACCTACTTATCTACTCTCGTAGTAAGGAGGAGCATAGTCGACAGCATTAACAGACCCTGGAAACATTTCTATCAGAGGGGCTCTACGCTAATTTCTCTAAATGCGAGTTTGGATTCGAAGGGTCAAATTCCTGTGTCACATTGATACTGAAGAGGGAATTCAAGTAGACACTCCCAAACCGAGGGCTCAGTTGCATTTTGATGTAACGAGGTAAGGTCATTACCTAAGCCTCCCATCAGTTAGAAACCCTCAAAGCTACCTATGAAATTCACGATCTAGAGTTAGAGGGCATCATTAGAGAAGATCGTTCAGATTAATGGACGATTGAAAGCCTCTAGCGACCGACAGAAAAGTTACGCAAGACTTTTCGAGATTCTCGCAAGAATCGGCCCTGTAGCTTACAAACTTAGCTTACCCGCAAACTCAGTAACGTACATCTTGCCTCCCACATCTCGAACTTGAAAATGTGCCTATCCGACGAGACTCTTGTAAATCCCACTCGACGAAATCGAGATCAACGAGAGCCTCAACTTCGTGGAAGAACTTGTAGAGGTCATGGACCGAGAAGTCAAACGAACGAAAAAAAGTCGTATTCCGATAGCGAAGGTTCGTTGGGACGCCTAGCGAGGACCGGAATTCACTTGGGAGCGCGAGGGTCAGTTTAAGTTGGAATATCCCCATCTTCTTACTTAGTTATTTTGTAATAACTTAGCCGCTTGAACTCTAATTTCGGGATGAAATTCCCTCTAACGGGGGGATGATGTGACAACCCGAAATTTTCATTCGCGTAAACTCTACAGTCAAACACTTCAAATAAAACTCAAATACTTTTCTGCTAAATTTTAGCCGGTATAAAGTCCGTTTGGGTGTTTTATTTTATTTTCGTCAAACGAATAAATAAAAGGAAGTATCGTTATAAGTGAAGTGTGGCAATTTAACATTTTAACACCTTAGGTAGGTGTTTCCGTCCAAACTTGGGGAGTTTGGGCCGTAAACTCCCTCTTGACCATGAACTCATGCTTAAGGCATGAGTTTACCCTTATTCCCTCACTTCCTCACTTTACACCTTCAAGTTCAAGAACACCCACCACTTTTCTCTAAAGTATCATCACACACTTCTTCAAATCCGCCAAAATGTAAGTGTTTTCCTTCCTAGATTCGTTCATACAACACTTAATCTAGTGTTTATACATAATTTCATCCATGGATTCTTGATTTTTACTTAGATCTTCAAGTGTTCTTCAAAACACCAAGAACACCAAGAACACACACTAGTGTTCTTGGGTCCTAAACACTCTTATAAGCCTCCTATAAGTAAGTACACTCTTCCTAACTAGTTACTTGCTTAGTGTGCTTGTTAATCCATGGAAAGAACATCAAAATCCCCAAGAAC
This sequence comes from Lactuca virosa, assembly GCF_052849685.1. Classification (NCBI taxonomy): domain Eukaryota; kingdom Viridiplantae; phylum Streptophyta; class Magnoliopsida; order Asterales; family Asteraceae; genus Lactuca; species Lactuca virosa. The sequence goes on from NC_136428.1 coordinate 322,543,031, forward strand.
ATATGTGTTTACGGTTCAAGGAGATCTCCCAGAACCATAAACACCTTCAAATAGTGTTTTGGTGCCCCTAACATCTTCTAATGCTTGTAAAAAGGACTTGAACCTCGCATGCATGAGCTAGAAACATCAAAACACGAAATGTTGAGGAATACATGAGTTTACAGCTATAAACTCATGGGTTTACGACCGTAAACCCTAGTGTTTACGAGCGTAAACTCCCAAGAGTGGTCCAAGGACTGTAAACTCCATTGGTGAACCATTTCGAGCCCTAGCCACTTCCTAAGCCTTTTATTCAAGTCTAACTTACTTCCTTGTGTGGTACAAGACCTTAAAACACCCCATGGTACCATTACCATGAGTTTACGGTCGTAAACTCATGGGGGGAATGGTCCCAGAACCGTAAACCCATATGGTGCTACCATATGGGGAGTAAACTCCAATGTGAAGTCATACTCTCTTTAGATGCAACCCTTAGTACTCCTAGCACTTGTAGCAAAGTGTTTTCATGTATTAGGATGTCTTTACCTGCATAATTAGTTATTAAATGACTAATTAGATACTTAAATGTATCATTACATGTTAAATAGGATCCGCATGTGTGTTCAAGTCCTCACTTGACACTTAGCATCCTATACCATCCGTTCATCCGAATCACCCACTTCAGGTGAGTTCATACCCCTTAATTACCTTTTAAATGTTTTTAAATGCTTTTATGGGGGGGGATACAAGTTGAATCATGATAGTTATCATATCAATCGCATGTGATTAATAACTATCAAGCTATGAATTTACTACACTTTTAGCTGTTTTATCAAGTAAACTACTTCAAATGATTTCCTCGAATGTATTTACACGTTAAACTCTTTATCAAACTTGTTTTCTAAACTACACTTTTCCTTTCAAATCATGTTATATCGATGTTTAAGACAAAGGTTTTCATGAACATCAAACTATGTTCCCAATAAGGGATTTCTTATACTTTAAACTGTTTATATCAAAACTTCTTTTAAACTTTTATATTATCAAATGCATGCCTCTATATGTATAGTTATATAAGTAATGTTTGAAGGACTTAGGATTACTAGCTCACTTTAATTCCTTTTCCTTGTTTGGATGTGGCCTTAGGGCATTGGCTATTTATCCGAAGGTCGTCTAAATATTAGTTATATATTATGTATACATATATAGACATAAAATTTCTATCAGTCAGTTCAGTACCTTTGGGTAGCAAAAGTATACTTCCATTATTCATATACATATATTACTAGTAACTATTATGGGTATAGTTAGGAGATACTATTTACTATTTCTAGTACAAGGAATCGCACCAGAGTCAGTTCATTCATGAGTTTATACAATTATTTTAAATACTTTAAATAGAATGTGACATACTACTTCTCGATACGACACTTCTTAGTGGTATCACCTTGTAACCAGAGTCTCCTGGAGGGAGAGCGGGCATTATGTGTATAGATCTATACGGGACAGACACTCCCACATCCCGACTGCTAGCTACAGTCCGAGCCGACTAGGCCCAGGGGAGACAAAATGTCACCATACTACATGTGACCTGGAGGGTCATCAGATATTCGATCGTTAATCAGCATGATTACCTACGAGTTCACATTCAACCCTTTATTTATCCAATTAAGAATTAAAGGTCAAAATAGACTTTTCGAGGCGTATTGTTCAATCGATACCACCTGGAGTCTATCCTACTTTCATTCAGACTTTTCGAGGCGTATTGTCCATTCGATACCACCTGGAGTCTATGTTTTTATTCACTTTATAGCCAGCAGTGTCACTGCTGAGGCAAAATAGTATTTTCCCTATTTACAGCTACTTTGTGATTTTATTCACATACACGTTTTAATATAGCTACTTTTGAATAGTAATAGTTATATTAGGGGGAAAACCTACTTTTTATAGAGGTGCAAATATTCAAAACAGTCAGGTCTTGGTAGAAGACTGCTTTTTATACTAGTAGGAAACATGGGATTTTCTAGGGTTTATCATACTTATACCAAGTTTTCATAAACAATTATAAATCTTCTCTTTACAGTTTTACAAAGCAATGACATTAAAATACTTATGTTCTCACCAGCTTTAAAGCTGATACTCGCTTTCAAAATTACTTTTATTCTCAGGTCACCAGTAGACAGGTACGATGATCAGGTTTTGAGAAGACGGAGCGGTCAAGACTTGTCTCTTATTTCAATTTCTTATTATCATGCCATAGATTATGAAAGAACACACATGTATTAAAATTTTAATATTAATGCAATGGATGATGTTGTTGCTTTTTTACTACTTTGCATTGTTGTGATACTTTACATGACGTCCTCCGCCCCAGAACATTTCCGTCGTTCTTGGTTTTGGGGTGTGACACCAAATAACTCTGCTTAGGTTTCTTCTCAAATGAATACATGTGATTGAATGCAACCTTGGCCTCGATTGTTTCGTAGTTATAGTGTTTAGTTGGATCCCCTTTATCCATTCCCTTCGGATCATTTGCTCGCTGAGCCATAATGCTTTGAACTATTCTGAGCTTTTCCATTTCAGCATCAACTTCAGCCTTCTTTTCTTCTTTTGATTTTTCCACCACAATCGATTTCCTTTTATCTTTCAATGCTTGATTGTCAGTTGTCTCTTTTGGTTTTGAACCACTCCCACCAGTCTCCAAAGATTTACCAATCACAATTCCTTTCGAAATTGGTCTTGCAATTGGCATTGTTGTTACAACTGTTGAAGTCACCTGTTCAGCAGAAACAATTATTGGTTTTGTTATAGGGATTTTCGAAGAAAAGACTTTTCCCACAACTTTCGCATCTTCTCCACTAGTCTTCGACTCACTAGTTTTTCTTTCTCCCCCTTGCACCCCTGTGAAAACAGGTGGGGCATTTGTGGTTGGAAGAAGACTTGATATGCGAAAGAGAGGAGCAAGTTGCTTGTTCAGAATGGCTTCGAATTGGATAATCTTCTGAGATAAAAATTCAGAAGTAATCAATGGAGAAGAAACTGGCCTATCAGATATCTCTTTTAACTCCTTAAGCAACTTAAGCACTTCGTCAAAGCTTGCACTTTCGGATGTTGAAAGTTGAGTAATTTGAGGACTCAAATTTTCATACAACTTAACAAATCGAGTGACTGCGTCACAAATGATATCAACCTTTTGATGCAATGATGCATAGTCATGTTGAACAGTAGCTATTTCTCTTTTCATATCTTCACGAAGTTTGTGAATTTGCAAGTTGACATCCTCTCGAACTTTCTTCACATCTTGAATAAAAAGAACATGTCGTTCCTTTGCAACATTCTTCAATTCTTTCAGATTACCAGCAAACTTCGAACTCTGAGAATTGATCTGAATTTCATTGTTTTGATCATTATGATGAATCTTCTCCAATACTCGAGATTCAGAATCTTTAAGCATCGCCGATACTTTACTTATGATTCTGGATTCAAACACCTTCAGCAATGAATCAACTTCAACACTTGAAACAGACGAACCAACCCCTAGATCTGCTTGAGATTGAATGACTGAATTCAACTTTTAATTTAAAATCTTAAACTGCTAATGGTCATCAGCATGTGATCTGGAAACTGCTCTTCTTCTTCATGAAACTCCAAGTCGTCAAACATACCGCCAAACCCCTCATTATCAGGTTCTGTCTCCATACAAACAGTTTCTTGAATAGGTGAAGTTGTGTTGGGTGGCTCAGTAGATTGAGAAGAAAAAATAGACGTAAAGGGTTGATCAAGAATGTGTTCGAATGTTGGGGAATCTGTTGTTGAAGTAAAAGGAGTAGAAGATAACGGTAAAGAAACAGTACTTGCAAAAGGAGCAGAAGTAGATGGACATGCAGCTTCATTCTTCGAACCTCGTTCACCCATATTGACATTTGCATCCGTATCAGATACGTGTGCAGGGATGCCTGAAGTTCGAACCTCCTCAGGAACTCATTTGGCAATCGAATCTTCGGGTGGTATGACAACCGTCTTCTCAGGAGTGAAACTTTTGGTGATAAGAGTAAACTCTGGAGTTTCAGGAACTCTTTCACTATCATCATCTGTTGACTCAGTAGAGATTACAAGTTTTCAAGTCTTCTTCTTCTTTTTCTTTGACAAATGCTTTGCCATGTCTTCAGCCCTTCGTTTCTTGGACACCGGTGAAACAGGTTCAGGCAATTCTCTAATTAGAATCCCTTGATGGGTTATTTGAGGTTTTCGAACCACTTTGTGCGTTGGAGACTTGGACTTCATTTTAATTCTTCGAAACATGCCAGTCTTCGAAGGAAGGACTACATGTTCTCGTGTTTCTTCAATAATGGGCTCAATTACTGGAGTCTCAGCAACAGTCACTTCAACTGTTTCAGGCTTCTTCTTTGGAGATTTCAAAGATCTGGACTCAGTTTCATGCTTTCTCGACTTCTTGGTTTTCTTATCATCTCCTCCCAGTAAAACACCAGTTTTAATTGAAGAATCAATGGTCGTCAAATAGGCTACCAATACAGGGTTCGAAGAATCAACTCTTTTAAGCATCGCATCTGGAATACGAGCAACTATAGGAAAAACATCAGCATTATTTGTAACCTCCTTCGGATAGTGGTAAGATTGAAAAAATGCTCTGTCTTCATCAGTGGGTACCAAAATCCCTTCCTTATTGTAAAAGTGTTGCAGAATTAAACTCCAGTATCTTGCACACGAAATACCATGAATAGCATTCGTGTGTTCTACACCCTTTTGAAATTCCTTCCACAACTGTGTAGAATAATCTACTTGAAGATCATAGTAGATTCCAGCAACCATGGCATAAACCTCCATTCTTCCTTTACCAAGGCCAGCTGATCTCCCAGTCAAATAGCGTAGAAAAATACCAAATAAGAAATTCCAGATTCGTGGAAGACCAGATTTCTTAAAATCACTAATCTTGGACAATGGTGGCTGATATCCCATCTCATTAAACATGTGAACGATTTGTGGAAAAGTAAATGAAACATATGGAGGCAAATTCGGAATATCAAGATTTTAGCAAAATACTTTCTTGGTTAGCCTGACCTTTTTGTCGTTCACCAGATGAAAAGTAATCGTATCAGTTGCTTTGTTATATGTCGCAGTTGATCCTGCTTGAGAAAGCCAGGACAATGGAACAGAGAAAGAATTGAACATCGCTTTGGCCAAAACCGAGTTCTTCAAAGCAACTATGAGTATCTTTAATTCTTCCGGGTACTGAGAAACGTCACCCTCCAAGTAGTAGTTTGTTGCTTGAATCTTCATTATTGGTAATGAAGAAGCATCTTTAGTGGTATGAGAATCAACATGAGTAGAAGTCGCCATTGTTAGGGTTTGAAGATGATGATGAACAGAGAATTTTGGGATATTTGCTTTTTGATCGCGTAAACTGACAATGAACCCCTGGAATTACCTTTTATATGTAACCCTTAAATTTGAATTTGAAGCGGGATATGTATTTAATGATATCCGACGTGGCACCTTGAAAACCGGACCATTACTACGTAAAAGTAGCCATGCGTCAAAAAGTAGATGTCACATCGCCTTGAGAAACGGACAGAATACCATACGTCATTTATAAACAGCCTGTATTGTAATCCCCAAGAAAATTGTAACCGTCAGAACCCTTCGAATGGAAGCAAGGCTCTTTCACTTTTGGGATTAAAAGCGAAGTCATACGCCGGAAGTTCGAAATCATCAACCTGAGTTGGTATTACTCAGAGCCTCAAGGATTTCGTGAGTGTTGTGTTCCAAAGAATAGAGACGAGAAACAAATATAATAAAAATATGGGATATTGTGATGTCAAACCATTGACACAAAAGCAGATGAAATCCCGGGCAAAGATTACTTCATTAATCATTAAGAGAAATGATCAATAGCTTGTATGGGTTCCCGTGAATTACAATCGAATACTTGTTGATAAGTATCAAAGGGATTCTTTTATAATGCTTCGAGGATGGTTTAAAATTTCGTTACATGTCATCCTAAACATAAGGTGAGAAATTGTAACATAAATTACTTGTTTGACTAGTGTAGTTAGTGACAAGTTGGCTTTGAAAATTTTTGAAATGACTAGGACATTCGAATGAAACTCACACGGAAATCATATTCAAGAAAAAATTTATATGGTGGATCTTGTTGGGTAACAAACATCGTGGGTTTCGAATGTTTGATCAAGACCACTCATTCGAAATGAATATGATTTGGAGTTTCGAATCTTGGAACAGAAACAAAAGTTTCGTGAAAATCTGGAACTTAGTTCCCCGTCAATTCCTTAAAAGTTAATGAAAATTGGGTTTCACTTTCATCACGGTCTCATGATGTCAGATCATAAACACAAAGTTTTGATATATCTAAGTCTCGATAGGTTTGATCAGAGACCTCTCGGACATATGTCTTCGTGTGTGATCGTGAAAGAATTTTATGGATGAAAAAGATTGATGTAAGACACGAAAAGTACCTCTGTTGTGTTTGGACCAAACAGTAAACTCTTAACTCATTTTGAGAAGAGTGAGGTAGCTCAAAGACTAATGTGAATATAAGCCTGATTGGAAGAAATCTTCGTATGAATAATTTCATTAAGGCTTTCTTACATACACATTGAGTCATGGAGGCTTTGGTCAACATACAGCAGCATGCTTCTATGGACATCCTAACTAGTTCGAATGATGAAAAATTTATCGATTCATACGAAAAATGTACCGTACCCGAGTACTGCAAGCATAATATCCGTTGTATTTTCATGAGAATCTGCAACAAAATACTAAAAATAAATAGGAATCAAAATATTTTTGATGTTTTGATTTTTCGAAAATAAAAACAGAACAAACCAAAATCTTTTTGAATTTTTAAATTTTTCTAAAATTAAAGGACAAAATAAACGAAAATCTTTTTGGATTTTGGAATTTTCTGAAAATTAAATGACAAAACAAACAAAAATCTTTTTGATTTTTTTTTTAATTTTTCAAAAATTAAATGACAAAATAAACGAAAATATTTTTGGATTTTTGAATTTTCGAAAATTGAAATAGTACTTGATGCAAATATGCAAAATTTTATCATCCCCTTATAAGTAACAAATGTACGAATGCGAAGAGGTCGAAGCGTTGACTATGAACAGTAACAGCTAAATCAACCCTCAAAATAAGTAACAAATGTGCGAATTCGAAGGGATCGAAGCGTTGACTATGAACAGTAACCTCTGAATCAACCCTTAGAATAAGTAACAAATGTGTGAACTTGAAGGGGTCGAAGCATTGAATATGAACAGTAACCTCTGAATGCTGAATGATTTTGCATTATCTTTTAGTCAGCGCCTCTGAATCATTCCTTATCATGCATCATTCTTCTTTTTCGCATGGAACAGAATTTCCATCGATCATTCCAAGTCCTTCTATAATCTTCACAAGGGATTTTTCATCCAAAGCTTTTATGAAAATGCCAGCTAACTGATCAGTTGTTTTCATGAAATGTACTTCAATATTTCCATCTTCCACATGATCTTTGATGAAATGATAACGAAGAGTTATATGTTTAGTCTTCGAATGCTGCACAGGGTTATGACAAATTCTTATCGCACTTTGAGAATCACAATATAATGGAATCCTTTTCATATTGATTGCATAATCACGCAATTGACTTTGGATACATATTATTTGTGAAGTGCAAGCAGCAGCAGCCACATATTCTGCTTCAGCGGTTGAAATTGATACGCATGTTTGCTTTTTCGACTGCCAGCGCACCAATTTGCCATCAAGAAATTGACATCCACCACTTGTGCTTTTTGGATCAAGATTACAACCACCCAGGTCTGCATCCGAATATGCTTGTACAAAGAACCCAGTGTTCGAAGGATACCACAATCCTAACGAAATTGTTCCTTTAAGATAACGAAAGATATTCCTCACAGCAGTGAGATGTGGTTCTCGTGGATTAGACTGATACCTAGCACAATTACACACATAAAACATGATATCAGGTCTACTAGCTGTAAGATAAAGTAATGAACCAATCATGCTCCTATATAAAGTTATGTCAACGGCAGGTTTATCTAACGAAGATGTAAGCTTTATGCCTGTTGCCATTGAAACTCGTAACTTCGTGCTATTCGTCAATCCAAACTTTTCCAACAGATTCTTCGTATATTTTTCTTGATTAATAAAAATTCCTTTTCTGTTTTGACGAATATTCAAACCAAGAAAATTATTGATTTTTCCCATCATGCTCATTTCGAACTTACTTTTCATCAAATCTTTGAATTCTCAAGACAAAGCAGGGTCAGTCGAGCCAAAAATAATATCATCAACATAAATTTGAACAAGTATTAGATGATTCCCCACTTTCTTTCGAAATAATGTGGGATCAACTGATCCTTGTTTAAATTTAGATTGTTTCAAAAATGAGGTAAGAGTTGCATACCATGCTCGTGGTGCTTGTTTCAAACCATAAACTGTCTTATCTAAAATATAAACATGATTTGGAAATTCTTCGTTAATAAAACCTGGGGGTTGTTCCACGTAAACAGTTTCTTCAAGCTCTCCATTTAGAAATGCACATTTCACGTCCATTTGATAAACATCAAAATCTTTGTGAGCTGCATAAGCCAGAAATATACGAACCGCCTCGAGTCTTGCGACAGGGGCAAAAGTTTCTTCATAGTCGATTCCTTCTTGTTGTGAATATCCTTTAACAACAAGTCTGGCTTTGTTTCGAACAATATTTCCATCTTTGTCGGTTTTATTTTTGAAAATCCATTTTAACCCGACAATCGAAACATTTTCAGGTTTAGGAATTAACCTCCAAACCTTGTTTCGTTCAAATTCAGACAATTCAGATTGCATTGCAACAACCCAATCTGAGTGATCCATTGCAATCTTTACTATTTTTGGTTCAATCTTAGAAATGAAAATGTTGAACATGCAAAATTCTTGATGAGTATTCAATACCTCATTCTTTGCACGAATTTGAGCTCTTGTTAAAACTCCCTCTTGTGGATTCCCAATTACTTGATCCTTCAGATGATCTTTTGTCCACTTTTCCATTGGCGGATATGCTGGATCAAATTCCAAAGGTGCATCTTCGTATATATCATCGTTTTCTGAGCCTACAATCGAACAAGCATCATCAAAATCATTATTATCTTCAATATTTTCTGAATGCTCCCCCTCAACATTATGCTCCCCCTCAACATTATGCTCCCCCTCAACATTATGCTCCCCATCAACATCATCATTCATGCTTTCTTTTTCCCCCTCGAAAGAATGTTGTTCGTCATCTAATGTATTCGAATCCAAGTGCTCCCCCTCCACTGGATTGTTTTGCATACTTTCGCCATTTTCTTGAGAATTTGAATTTGAAGTATCATTATGCTTTGTTAGTTCAGAGATATGATTATCACTTGCATTTATTTCCGCATCAAGAGCATGATCTGAAATTCCAAAAATTAAATCATAATCAATATCTAATGTTTGTGAGGATTCATATTCATCTTGTATGTTTTTCAGAATTGGATAATTTTCAAACTGAGTTGTTGTTTGTTTAACGTAGTAATCATCAAATGTAAGATTAAAAGTTTCTTCAACTTTTCGTGTTCTTTTATTCAACACACGATATGCAACTGAATTATGTGAATATCCCAAGAAAATCCCTTCATCTGCTTTTGCTTGAAATTTCGTAAGATTATCCTTGAGATTCATAATGAAGCACCTGCATCCGAAAACATGAAAAAATTTTACATTAGGTTTTCGATTGTTGACAATTTCATATGGAGTAATGTTGAAACGACGATGAATAAACGATCTGTTTTGAGTGAAACATGCGGTTGATACTGCTTCAGCCCAAAGATATTGTTGAAGATTCGCATATGCCAACATAGTCCTTGCCGCTTCGCATAGAGACCTATTTCTTCGTTCAACAACACCGTTTTGTTGTGGTGTGTATGGAGACGAAAAATTATGCGAAATCCCTTTGTCCACCAAAAATGAATCAAGAACATTGTTCTTAAATTCAGTTCCATGATCACTCTTAATTTTTCGAACAATCTTTTTCAATGTTGTTTCCATCTTTTTGATAAAGTCAATCATGATTTGTGCAACTTCAGATTTACGCCTGAGAAAATAAACCCATGTAAATCTGGAAAAATCATCAACAATCACTAAAATGTACCTTTTCTTGTTGAGAGTTGAAACAGTCGAAGGACCACACAAATCAATATGTAAGAGCTCCAGAGGTGCAACTATTTTCGAATCAATCGTAAATGGATGACCTTGTTTATGTTGCTTGCTAACTTCACAAGCTGCACATAAATAATCATTTTCAAATTTAAGTACAGGTAAACCTCTTACCAGATCTTGTACCACAAGTTTATTGATGTTTCAAAAATTGAGATGAGAAAGTCTTCGATGCCAAAGCCAACTTAAGTCTGATGTTGCCTTCGAAAGAAGACATATAGCAGGTTTCCCTACTATCGGACTGATGTTCAAAGTGAACATGTCAACTTTCCTTTTGGATTTCAGTAACACCTCTTTTGTTGTGACATTCGAAATAATACTTCCTTCTTCGTTAAAAAGAACTTGATTGCCAGTGCCTACAACAAGTTGAGAAACACTTATCAAGTTATGTTGAAGACCTTCAACATATGCCACCCGATTCACTGTGAATTGACCATTCGTGATCTTCCCATATCCTTTGATTTGACATTTTTGATTGTTCCCAAACTTCACTACTCCAGCATTTTTGAGACTTCGAAAATCTCGTAAATTCTCCTTCTTCCTAGTCATGTGACGAGAGCAACCACTATCGATGTACCACTTGTTATCATATTGCTCATCACATAGTACCTACATTCAATGGAAAAATTTAGGTACCCAAGGCTTTTTGGGTCCTTGGAAATTAGATTTCAATTTCGAATGTAATGAAGAACTTTTAACCCAATCACAAACTTTTGTTTTGAGACTATCAATTAAGTTCACTTCTTCATTTAAAGGAACCGAAACATAAGTTTTTGATGGTTTCGAATGTTCACTGACATTACCCTTCGAAAATTGTCTTTTTGAAATGTTGTTTTCCTTTTAACCCAATCACAAACTTGTCTTTTTGAATTGTTGTTTTCCTTCGAAAATTTGTCAATTTGATCTTTGAATTCCTTGGAGTTTAATTTGACAACTTTTTCACATTCCTTTTCAACTTGTTTTGAATTCTCTTTTTCAATTTTTGATTTTTCAACCCATTTTCTTTGTGGTTTTTGACGTTGGAAAACATACGAATTATTTGTTAAGATGTTTTCAACTGTGCTTTGATTTGCGAAAAAACCTTCATCAGTTGTTTTTAAATTATCCTCTTCAACTAACTTCTTTAATTCTGGTTTGATTTTCTCAACATTTCCAGTAGTTATGAAAACTTGATTTGGAAAAATGACATTATCTGTACATTTGAAATTTGGATAAACCACTGAATTCGTTTCAAGATAGTGTTCACCTTTTTCATTCATCACTTTTTCGAACTTTTGTGTATCACCATACACGTGATCAACCACAATTCGAGGACTTTCTTCTTCCTTTGAAGATTTCTTTTCCTTCGAAATGTTCACTTCATCTTCATCATCACTATCATCAGTTTGGCTGTCTTTGAGATCCGCGAAGTTCATATCATAAACTTTCGAAGTTGAGGGTATATCAGTTTCATTTTCAACCATCAAATCCTTAAGTTTTTCTTTTCCTTTAGTTGTTGAAGCAACATTAACAATAGACAACTGAGAACAATCAACATCTTCAAGTTCACTAATTTCACTAATATTGTCAGAATTATCTTCAATATCAGCAAAATTAGATTGAGAATCAGATGTTGAATTCTCAGTCTTTTTCAAAATTTGAATTTGTTCAGATTTAGTCAAAGTATCATTCACTATGTTAACTAATTCATTCGCATCAAGACATTCATCAATTTTGACAATTCCATATTTATATCTATCATCAGATGTTGACTCTGTCCAAATCAACTATTATTTGCTCACAATCATACGAAATATTATCTACCTTGGCTCTTTCGAATGCTAGGAAAGGTAGTAATTTTCTATGTTGCTCTTTACTTATATCACATGAATGATGTAAATCAGTTAATTTGCTATAAAGTCGTTTAGCAGAATTACAATAGATGTTTCTTTGTGCTAGCAAAAGTTTAACATCACTCGATAACCTATCCCTATCACACATTATATTTGTCATTTGTAATTCCAAACATTCAATTTTGCTTATTTTCATGTCTAATCTCTTTTTGACCTCTAACAACTCCATTGACAACTTGTTGGCCTCATTGCTAGCAGACACAACAATTGAATCAAAATAAGTAACCGTCTCATCAAAAGAAATTAGTTTAGAATCATAAGCATGTGTAGGAATATTAAAAGATTCGAGAATTTTACGTACCTTTGTTGTCATTGGAGATTTGTCAGCTGCTTTGGATACGAAGCATCGTCCCCTCACTTCGAATTCCTCATCATCTGAGTCCTTCTCCATTTTCGCATACAACGCCCCATGCGTTGGATTCCTCATTTCCTCATCGTCTGACCCGGATGACCAGATTTGATAAGTTCCATCTTCATCCTCATGCTCACCCTTTACAACCAATGACAAATTCTTTGCTTTAGCACGAACCACCTCAAGCTTTTCTGCATAATATGCCTCATCTTTGACTTTATTCTTCCTCTCATCCTTCTTTCGAAGCATACTGTCATTTGCAAGATGATTCGCACCATTGCAATAATGACAATCTATTCCTTCATCACCTTTCAGCTTCTTCTCACCCTTTGCATCAGCTATCTTCGAATCTTGCTTCTCAACTTTCTTTTTCTCCTCAACAACATTTTTACTCACAGAATTTCCTTTCACCTCAGCAAGCTTAGTCTTCGAATTGAACGGCTTTTTGAAAAATTTCTTGACACGATTATTCGAGTAAAATGCTATTGCTTTATCATCCGAATTCATGATGAATCCTTCTTCTTCCTCAGAATCACCATTTTCAGCTTCTTTCTCAAAAATCTTTGATACAAGAGCTAATGGACCTCCCAAATTCATCTTCGATTCCTCAGCAATTTCATTTACCTCAATTTCATGTGTTTTCAATTGATTATACAAATCATTGAGAGTTGATGTATCAAAACTTTGTTGATTCTTCAACATCATACTCACACTTCTCCATTCTTTTCGAAGCCCCGTTACAAAGATGAGATTGAATTCCATTGAAGTTCTGGTAATTCCATAGCGATTGCACCGATAGATTAACTCGTTCAGACAATCATAGTAAACTTCAATTGTTTCTCCTTCTTTTTGTTTGAAATCTTTCAACTCAACCAAACACTGTTTAACTGAATTGATTTTTGTCTTCTCACTTCCTTGAAATTTATCTTTCAGATTGTTCCAGACTTCCTTTGCAGTTATATAACTCCTAAAGTAATTGTACACAACTAGAGGTAATGCACCTCGCAGTTCCCTCATACACATCTTCTCCAGTTTCTTCAGACGATCAATTTGATTATCAACTCCAGAATTTGTAGAAGATGATCCAATTGGTTGAACATTCACTGGAACATTGACATTTCCAGTGATACATGACCATAATTCTTCATCCACACCATTCAGATAATCCTGCATACGATCAGCCCACTGATCATAGTATTCAGGGATTAGCATTGGAATTTTGGTTGATGAACCTAGCAGATGAGAAAACGAGGTCATTGAATTGAGATTGAAACTCGCCATTGTTGTACGGAAGAAGATTTTGAGAAGTTTGAAAAGATTTGAGAATTTGAAAACAAACTAGATGAATCAAATCGAATTGATGAGAATAACACTCGATTCAAGAATTCAAATGCAGAATCGAATCACAAACTAAGATCTAGACAATTTTTCACTTTCAAAAAGTGCGGAAACTTTTGAATCAAAAAATTGATTCAAAATTTTTTTGAATAGCGTGAAAATCAGATCAGAGATATGATTCCTGCTCTGATACCAGTTGATGAAACAATGAATCGAGTAATGAATTAATCAGAGTATGAATTCAAGTAAGAATATGAGATTTGAACACACGATGTAAATATGATCTTGTTATGCTCTATTATGCTTTCGAATTCTTTACAGAGAATAGTAGACAAGTCTGTAAAAGTTTTTATCTAACTCTAGTAAATAACCCTATTTATAGGGAAGTGAAAGCATACAAAAAATATACTAAGGCATTGACTCTAAAGCTTCGAATAAAAGTGCCCTAGTAAAATACGTTACAAAATATTCGAAGAGTCCAAAACATACTTCGACTAATTAGAACAAATCGACCCTTACAGACTGGGTCCTTGTGCTTGGTGGCAGTGATACATTGAGAGTAACTATGTATAGTGATGCCAGCTTTCAGACAGAAACAGACAACTTTAATTCCCAATCTGGGTGGGTGTTTACCTTAAATGGAGGAGCAATAACGTGGAAAAGTTCCAAACAGGAGACGGTAGTTGATTCTACCTGTGAATCAGAGTACATAGCAGCGAGCCAAGCATCAAAGGAGGCAATTTGGTTGAAAAAAATTCATCGGAGACAGACAACTTTAATTCCCAATCTGGGTGGGTGTTTACCTTAAATGGAGGAGCAATAACCTGGAAAAGTTCCAAACAGGAGACGGTAGTTGATTCTACCTGTGAATCAGAGTGCATAGCAGCGAGCGAAGCATCAAAGGAGGCTATTTGGTTGAAAAAAATTCATCGGATACCTTGGAGTTGTTCCAACCATTAAGGAGCCAATGGAGTTTTTCTGTGATAAAGAAGGGGCGGTTGCCTTAACAAAAGAACCAAGAGATCTTGGTGGATCGAGACATATCGACATAAAATAACATTTCATCAGATATAGAGTAGAAGAAGGTCAACTCGTGGTGAAGAGGGTATCATCGGAAGAAAATCCTGCAGATCCCCTCACAAAGGGTCTGAGTAGGTTCTAGCACGTTCATCATGCTAGGAGCTCTAGACTGAAAGATTATATTAGTTTTAGTAGTTAGCTAGTTATTTTGAAACATGTAACAAAATATATGTAATTGACTTTTGGTGATTAAATAATGAAGATTTATTTATGACTTGGATTACTACCTTCTGTCTATTGTTTGTTTTGTGTTTCATTTTGCATGTTTTACTTCCTAAATAATTGGATTATTCAAACATCCACAATCGATCATAGTTTTCGAAGTAAGTAGTGAATCAAGACTGTCATGAATTGAATTGTAGATTGTCTAAGGGGTTTTAGACATGGCAATGGTGTTGCTACAATATTTATGAGTACTTTGAAATAGAGATTTAATTATTGTATTAAACCACACTTAGAGAATTACTTAATTGAAATTATCATGAGTAGTTCTGAAACGATAATATCTAATAATATTTAAACGGAGATATATGAGTTGTAGTTTACAAATTGGTTGTGCATTGATGATCTGAAAACGGATCAGTAACTTGATGTTATAAAACCTGTTGTGGTTCATGATCTTTTGAGTAAATAGTGCAAGCATATAAGTCAAATTTTATATGTTCCTCTTACCTTAACGGCAAAAGCAACATCTTTGGGCCCCTCGGTGATTTAGTGTTGACTTATAGTGTCGGGTCGGGCCATAACAAAATTGATGTGTTCAAATAATAGTTTTTTGCATTACAAATCATAAATTAGGAAACAAAGTATTACACAATCAGATTTATTATGTTCCATGTCTCATGTCTGAATGATATCTTGCAGAACGAAGGATTATATGATCACTTATCTTACGAAATGTTACTGACTGGGTCAGAGTTCAATAGTGGCTTTTGGAAGCTACAATTTGCTAATCAATTTGGAAGATTATACTAGTAGTTATAGTTATTAGACTTATCCAAGTGAGAGACTATTGGATTGGGTGTCTAAGCCCATAACTCTAATTGGTATAAACTTGAATTGATAGTAGCACAGTCCTTTTGGGTAGCCCTTAAAGATAGCAATTGGACAAGATTATTTTGGAGAGAGAGAGAGAGAATGATTTATTATTTGATTAATAAATTG
This sequence comes from Lactuca virosa, assembly GCF_052849685.1. Taxonomy (NCBI): domain Eukaryota; kingdom Viridiplantae; phylum Streptophyta; class Magnoliopsida; order Asterales; family Asteraceae; genus Lactuca; species Lactuca virosa. Next base: position 322,559,099 of record NC_136428.1, read on the forward strand.
GAATATATAATTTTTTAATATATTAATTATAAATTATGATATTTTATTAATATTTAATTAGAATTAATTTTGGGATTAATTGGTTTAATCTATAGTGCAGGGGTTGTTTGGCAAATTATTGATAATGTAGGAAAAGGCTCTAGAATCTCCTTCAAAGAGGTTGGATGATGAATTCAAAGGAGGACCTCGAATTTTTGTCTAAGGGATCTTGGACAGAGGCTCATGGGCTGCTTAGTCGCCAAGCAAAGGGATTAGAGTTTCCTACTTAAACCCTAGCTTTGGCTCTAAGCTACCTCACCTATAGACAGAGCCTTACGCTTCACAAATTTAGCACTTCTAACCCTAGAAAAGTTATGTCCGAAAATCTCCTCCTCCCTCTCCATAATCCTTAGTTGCTAGTCTAAGGTGTGAGCTATTAGAGGCACGATGCTTTTGGTGCTAGCTACCAAAGTTTTAAAGAAGAAGGATTGAAGATTGTTTACAAGAAAAATCTAAAGGTTAGTTTTCTTGTCTTATGAATTAGATTATTCATAGGAAAGTTTTGTACGCCAGCGTTCATAGTATGCTCCTAATATGTGAAAGACATAGATCAAACTAGGTTGCATGTGACCTCATCCATTGAACTGTTTTGATTGTTTTTCCACTTAGGGCATTATACTTGTAACCTTCATTTCCCATCAATGGTATCAAAGTCTAGGGATTTTTTTTTCATGTATTTGCACATTGGTGAATCGAAAAAGAAACCTGGTTTTGGTTTAGTCGCAACTCATCACGTGAGCTACGAGGCTCACGATGTGAGCTCGGCCAGATCTTAAAAATTTGATCTTTATCTTCCTAATCTGATTTGATGGATAATTATCCACTATATTTACTTTCCAAATCCGATTTTACTAAATATATCATGATAATATGAATGTCTCGAAATTAGGAGATAAGTATTTGACTTGATTGATTATTTGGTGATTAATATGATTGATTTTTTAAGTGTTTATATAATTAATTTGAATATTAATTGGACTTAATAATTAAAGTCAAATATTATTGGGTTTATGTTAAATTTAAATTAAAAGTTCAATTTTCGAAATTTAAAATGTAAACTAGTATTTATGAAAAGTTTTAAAAATATACCTTATACTATATGTAACATTAAAAGTGTAATGTTAGTATATGTATAAGACAAGTCAGTCGAACTGCTAGTACGCGTCATTCACGAAGTCGATCTATAAGGGGGTATAAGGAAACTGTCTATAAAATGGCGGTTGAATGGGCGTCCACTCACACCCACCGCTTCCTTGATTGATGGAGGGTTGTTAGCCGAACATGTTTAATAGGCCAAATTAATTATCATTAATAAGTATAATGAATTATAAAGTAACTAAAGTTTTCAAAAAAAAATTCTCAATCTTAGTTAATTTAGGAAAAATGTGAATTTTTATGCTAACCCATGAAATTGTACATTTCACTTTATGGTTGTTAGTGGAGCGCGTGTGGTTAACCAACACACTAATAGGGACAAATAAAGAGTGGAAATATGTGTCTCTACAATTATCATTGATTAATGGAGCGTGTGTGGCTAACCAGCACACTAAAATGAGATGATAAATGACATCGAGAGTACCAAGCTAATTTGCATGGTTATTCACATCTTATTTCTATTCCTCGGTATACCAGTCACAAATGGAAGAGCATAATCGAGATTAAACATGTCATTGAAAAGTTCAATGAATCTCAAAAGATCTTGGAATTTCATTTAAAAACCAAATTCGTTCAAATTTCGTTTTTCAATGGTAAATTTGGTAAATAGTCATTTGCCTACCTTTATATAATTTACAATTAGTTACGGCATCCCTTTTCTAAGTTGTGAATTATTTAGTTCGATCCTCGCCTTGATATTTAATTTTGGGTGTTATATTATGGATTATTCTTATCTAACAAAATTTGCCTTTCTTTTATGGATGTCTACTCCAACTGATGTTTCTGGTTCCTCCTCTTCCTCCAACATCAACAACTTCTCCTTGTTGAACATCTTCTCTAAGGTGTAATTGGATGGCACTAACTATGACGATTTGATGCACAACATTAAAATGGACCTTCGTTTTGAGGACAAGGAATATTTCCTCGAGATACCATTGGATGAGATCGACGAAGAGAAGACCACTCCTGCAGAAATGGTCGCGTACAAGAAACACTATAATGATGCCACAAAAGTTGCATGCCTCATGGTGGACACAATGACTCCAAAATTGCAAACACGCTGTGAGGATTAATGTCTGTACGAGATGAAGGAGGACCTTATGGAGAAATACCATAAGCGAGCTCGTCAAGAAAAGTATGAGGTGGTGAAGTCTCTTATTTCTAGCAAGATGAAGGAGGGAGAGTCCGTTAGTAGCCACGTTCAGTGAATGCAACGATACGTGAACATGCTCATCAAGTTGAATGTGAATTTTGATGAAGAGTTGGCAATCGACATAGTGTTGAACTCTTTGCCTAGTTGTTATGATCAGTTCATATTGACCTATCATTTGAACAACAATGAACCTACTTCGTCTCAATTCCACAACCTCCTTCGAATAGCTAAAGCATGAATGAAGGGAAAAAGTATTGCCTCTCTTCCTGCTAGTGCTCCTGTTCTGGCCATAGGTCAAGGGAAAGGGAAAAGAGGAAAGGTCCTCCGAAGAAAAACTGGAAGGGAAAGTCCCAAGCTGGGTCGTCAAGTATAGGACCCAAAGGAAAGTCCAGTTCTGATGCTCCCCCTATATCTGACCCCAAATAGATCACTTGCTTCTACTACAATAACAAGGGGCATTGGAAACGAAGTTTCCCGAAATACTTGCAGGATATCAAGGATGGCAAGGTGAAGCCAACCTCGGCATGTATTTACACTATCTTATCTAATAACTCATCATATTCTCGTTCTTGGGTCATTGATACAGGATATGGATTTCACATTTGTTCTGATTTGCAGGGGCGAAAAAGAAGTGAGGATGAGGAGCATGGAAGGTGAACTTGATCATGGGGAATAGGCAATCTTCACCTATCACAAAGATTGGAGTTTATAGATTAGTGCTTAGTAGTGGGCTTAGAATTAGATTTAATAAATTGCTGCCACTCGTCAGAGATGACGTGAAACATCATTTTTTTCATGCATTGTTTAAATAAGGTTTTGGATATTCTTTTGATGATGAGAATGGTTCTATTTCTTCTTATAAAAACGGTGTTTTTTATTTTGAAGTTTTACCTTGTGATGGAGTGTAATAAACTGTGATGATTGCAGACAATTTAGGTAATAGTTTTTTTCAAATTGATTAGTCTAAGGGTATAGACAAAACATGATTGTGGCATTGTTGTCTTAGACATGTTAACAAGAAACACATCGCCCAACTCTAAAAAGGATGGAGTGTTGGAAAGTGGTTCGCTATAAAGGATCTGGGAGAGGCTGCTTATATTCTGGGGATAATGATTTTGAGAGACGGGATTAAAAGGCTAATTGGACTTAGTAAAAGTACATATTTGGAAAAGGTGATAAAGAGTTTTAGTATGGAAAATTCCAAGAAAGGACAACTGCCTATCCAAAGTAATACCAAACTGAGTAAGACTTAGAGCCAGAGTATTGATACGGAGATAGCAGAAATGAGTAAAGTTTCATATGATTTTGTCGTTGGTTCTATCATGTATGTTATGACATGTACTCGCCATGATGTGGCTTTTGCTTTGAGCAAGGTCAACCATTATCAGCGAAATGCAGGCATAGCTCACTAGACAGTAGTTAAGAATATTTTCAATTATCTGTGATGAACAAAGGACTAGGTCCTTGTGCTTAGTGGCAGTGATACGTTGAGAGTAACTCGGTATAGTGATGCCAGCTTTCAGACAGACATAAACAATTTATGTTCTCAATCTGGTTGGGTGTTTACCTTAAATGGAGGAGTTGTAACCTAGAAAAGTTCCAAACAGGAGACGACAGTTGATTCTACCTGTGAAACAGAGTACATAGCAGCGAGTGAAGCATCAAAGGAGGCAATTTGGTTGAAAAACTTCATCGGTTGGAGTTGTTCCATCCATTAAGGAGCTAATGGAGATTTTATGTGATAATAAAGGGGTGGTTGCCTTAACAAAGGAACCAATAGATCATGGTAGATCGAGATATATCGACAGAAATACCATTTTATCATACATAGAGTAGAAGAAGGTCACATCGTGGTGATGTGGGTATCATCGGAAGAAAATCCTGCAGATCCCATCAAAAAGGAAGTGGGTAGAGTCAATCACATTCAGCATGCTAGGAGCATTGGTCTGAAATATGATATTAGTTTTATTAGTTAGGTAGTTCTTTTGAAACTTGTAACAAACTAGATGTAATTGACTTTTCATGATAAATAATGGAGATTTATTTATGATTTGGATTACTACCTTCTATCTATTGTTTATTTTGTGTTTTATTCTGCATGTTTTACTCCCCAAATAGTTGGATTATTCAAGCATCCACAATCGATCATACTGTTGGAAGTAAGTAATGAGTCAAGACTGTTATGAATTGAATTGTAGATTGTCTAAGGTGTTTTAGACATGGCAATGGCGTTCCCGTAATATTTATGAGTACTTTAAAATGGAGATTTAAGTATTGGATTGAACCACGCTCAAAGAATTACTTCATGAAATTTATCACGAGTAATTATGAGACTATAATATCTTATAATCTTTAAACTGAGATATATGAGTTGTAGTTTACAAATTGGTTGTGCATTGATCATACGAAAATGCATCAGTAAATTGATGTTATAAAACCTATTGTTGTGCATGATTTGATGAGTAAATAGTGCAAGCATATAAGTCAAAGTTTATATGTTCCTTTTTCCTTACCGGGAAAGAGTTATCTTTGAGCCCCTCGGTGATTTGGTGTTGATTTATAGTATCGTGCCTGGCCAGGACTAAATTGATGTGTTCGATTAGTAATTCTCTGTCATTACAAATCAGAAATGGGGAAACAAAGTATTGGACAGTGAGATTGATTTTGTTCCATGTCTCATGTATGAATGATATCTTGCAGAATGGAAGATTATATGATCACTTATCTTAGGACATGGTACTGACTGGGTTAGAGTTCGACATCGGCTTTTGGTATCTACAATTTGCGAATCAATTTAGAAGATTATACTAGCAGTTATAGTTATTAGACTTATCCAAGTGGGATACTATTGGATTAGGTGTCTAAGCCCATAACAATAATTGGTATAAACTTGAATTGATAGTAGCACAGTCCTTTTGGGTAGCCCTTAAAGCTAGCAATTGGACTAGATTATTTTGGAGAGAGAGAGAGAGAGAGAGAGGGAGAATGATTTATTATTTGAATAATAAATTGGAATATATAATTTGTTAATATATTATGAGAATAATATATTAATTAGAAATATGATATTTGATTAATCATAAATTAATTAGATTAATTTTGGGATTAATTGGATTAATCTATAGTACATGGGTTGTTTGGCAATTTATTGATAATTGAGAAAAAGGCTTTAGAACCTCCTTGAAAATGGTTGGACGAAAACTTCTAGGGAGGGCCTAGAATTTTCGTCCAAGGGCTCTTGGATAGAGGCTCATGGGCTGCTTGGTTACCAAGCAATGGGATTACGGTTTCCTACTTCAACCCTAGCTTTGGCTCTAAGCTACCTCGCCAATATAAAGAGCCTTACGCTTCACAAATTTGGCACTCCTAACCCCAGAAGAGTTCTGGCTGAAAATCTCCTCCTCTTTCTCCGTCATCCATTAGCTAGTTTTGGTTGTGAGCCATCAGAGGCACGACGCTTGTGGTGCTAGCTACCAAAGTTTTGAAGTAGAAGGATTCAAGAATGTTTACAATAACAATCTAAAGGTTAGTTTTCTGGTCTTACGAATTAGTTTATTCATAGGAAAGTCTTGTATGCTAGTGTTCACAGTATGTTGCTAATATGTGAAAGACATTGATCAAACTAGGTTGCATGTTGCCTAATCAATTGATTTGTTTTGATTGATTTTACGCTTAAGGAATTGTTGTTGTAACCTTGATTTCCCATCACGTATACGACCTGACGTGACACAAACAAAGTCGTGTCATATAGACAATGATATTGGACTTTCGGTGAAATACGTACGAGATTGACGTGACAAACATGATTTGGTAAGTGTTAGTGTTTGGGCTAGTAGCGATCCTAACAACAAGGTGATGGTGTTGCTCCAACCTAGAAGTTCTTCCGCCACACTTGTGATGAGACAATTAATCAAGTATTGAACGAATTAGAGTGTAAATTCAAAGTAGAATTGAAAGATTTGAACACCGATGTAAATATGATCTGTTTGGCTCTATTACGCTTTTGCAAATTTTAAAGAGTACAATGAATATTCTGTAAAGACTTCGTTACTAAGACACTAGTAACCACTCGTATTTATAGAAGAGAAAAGCGTACAAAAAATATACTAAGGACTAAACATGAAGCTTCGAATATTATGCCCTAGTAAAATACATTACAAAAATGTTCGAAGACCCTAAATACAAACTTCGACTATTACAACATTTCGACCCTAACAATCTCCCCCTTTGTAATCAAAGTCGAAGTCTTCAGTTTGTAAGTAGAGTAATGGAGTACAACAAAACTCTTCGAACCTCAGTATACCAAGAAATAATTTTCTTCAATTCCTTCTTGTCTCCTTCATTGTTCTTTTTGCAGTGGTTCATACGAACAATCAAGTTCGTATATTGAGATGTAGAATATCTCTCCACTTCGCTAGCTTGGAACAAAAACCGCTTCGCTTTTCCAGCTTTATCATTTCCAGCAAAAACTATTCCAAATGGCTTTAAACATATTTCTCCATCAGCATATTTCTTTAACTCAGTCTGAGTCAACGAAGGAGCCATTGGAACTTTTACTTCCATTCCCTTTGCAGTAGCCAACTCCACATCAGTCAGTGCTAGGCACTCATAATAATTCTCAATGAAGATTTACACATAATAAGGAATCATGGATCATAAGCCCACATATATGGATCATAAGCCCACATAATAAGGAATCATGGATCATAAGCCCACATATATACGAATGAATGATTTACACAATCAATCCCCATATATTTAATTAGTCTCTTTTGATCACTAAATTAAGTCCAAATTAATTCTTGATCAATACTAATTAAATAACTTGATTTCATATTAATATATTAGAACTTATAATATATTAATATGTCATAAATGTCCTCTCCTCACAAACGGTCTATCCAAATGTTCCGATGCCATGCAACCCAAATGGACCATGCCGAGTCGGGTCAAGTACATACCAAATATAGTTATGGACTTAGACACTAATCCAACAGCTTCTTACAAGCATGGTAGAATTGATTAAGCAATTCAAAAGAAGAACATGCTTGATCTCCTCTCATTTTTGAAAAAGGTAAGGCACAAAAGAAGAAAAAAGTTGTCTCATGGCTAGTTTATATATACATACATGTTATCTTTATAAAAATTCAATCATTTTTATAAAGAATTTCCAACATATACATTTATATAACTAGTCATATATAAATATCTTATTTTATGTAAAACTACCTTTTATATAAATTGTAACTAGCTTATTAAGATATAAATATGAATATATAGATATCTTATTTTATATAAAACTACCTTTTATATAAATTGAACTAGTTTATTAAGATATATAAATATAACTTAGAAATAATCATACTTTATGACATATTTCATAAGTTCTTATTTCACCGATATATATTATTTCCACAAATAATAAATTCTCAATTAGTAAAAATACTATTTCCATGAAATAATAATTTTCCAATTAAATACGAGTGTTGATATATTTATTAATAATCAAATTATACTAATAAATAATCAATTGACGGTAACTTGCTATATGGTGTGACCCTATAGGATCATATATTATTAGCAATATCATTCTATAATGACTCTTGGGCATACTAGATTTTTCATTTGCATGATAGAATTAACAGATTATATGATGCTTGATAACCTAGGATTCTTCTTCAAACAAAATTGACATCATTACTATCGATGCTTAGTGTATGCATCATGATTTTACAAAACTAAGATTCTATAGCCTAGAATGTTTGGTTTGGCCTTATTTCCTGTTCTTCTTTGATGAAGGGCTTAGGGTAGGATTAAATATCCAATTATCTATAGGGTCCAGTGTTATGTATGATTAGCATACACGAGTGCTGCAGGGTTGGTGGAAGTTTCATGGATAAGTTGTGAGGGGTCAGCCAGCCAGTCTCTAGATGTTTAGCCTTCCTGTAGGGTGTGAGGATTTCGTGTATGCGTATGATAGTATGTATTGTTAGGGTTGTTGTGATGATCCTTGAGACAAAATATGGGTAGTTGTGGAAGGTAGTATGTGCCCGTACTACTGACATCACAGGATCCGTACGTGTAACAGGGAAGTCACAACCCCTAGGGCTTGGTTGGGAGTTGGTTACCTTGATATGATATGCATGTTAACTGATATCTCTCAGGTTTATTTTTAGTGTGTGATGACGAGATGATTTCAAGCTAGATCCGGATCGGGATCGGGAGCTGGCAGTCAGGGTGGGCAAGCTGTGTCCGAGGAAATGATTCGGAAGATTTTTCAGAAGGAGATTGTTCCCCACTTTCAAGCATAACGGACAGAGATTTTCGGGTCTATTAAGACCGCCATGGTGGAGTATTTTGATGAGCATTATGAAGCTTGTCTGAGGCTGCTGCTGTTGCAGCCACCGCAACCGTTGCCGCTGCTGGGGTTGCTACTGGGAGAGTATTTTAGTACCAGGACTTCAAAAATAAGAATCCCCCGACATTTGATGGAGTTCAGGACCTGATGAAGGGCTTAGGGTAGGATTGAATATTCGACTATCTATAGGGTCCAATGTTATGTATTATTAGCATACACGAGTGTTGTAGGGTGTTGGATTAGTGTCTAAGTCCATAACTATAATTGGTATGTATTTAACCCGACCCGGCATGGTCCATTTGGGTTGCACTTCACCGGAACAATTTGTATGGATAGACCTGTGAGAAAAAGGATATTTATGATTTATTAATATATTATAAGTTATAATATATTAATATGAAATCATATTATTTAATTAGTATTGATCTAGAATTAATTTGGAATTAATTTAGTGATCAAAAGAGGCTAATTAAATATGGACTTTTACATATATATATATATATATATATATATATATATATATATATACATATATATATATATATATATATATATATATATATATATATATATATATATATATATATATATCAAGGTTGTAAAAATCGTTCGACGTTGGCTAATCGGTGGACTGGGGTTAAGGGATTAATCGGCTAGACGGAGATTAATCGGGGAATTAATCGGGGACCATTAATTGCTAATTTGTTGAATTTTAAAAAATTAAATATGACTAATATCATATAAAAGTTCATAAATACCACTAATATCATCACAAAATAGGTTAATATGATTAATATAACACTAATCATACCTGAAATACTTTCTATTGATGTATAACTTCTTCAAAGTGTTAAAATTTCATCGGGTTGTACTACTTTACTCATTTTGTATTCAGGGATTAATCGTTAGGCGCTCTATAATCAGTCGAGTAGTGCCTAAGGATTAATCGGAGATTAATCGGCACCTAATCGAGATTTTTACAACACTGATATGTATATATATATATATATATATATATATATATATATATATATATATATATATATATATATATATATGTGGATTGGGCCAAGGTTTATTTAGGATGGGCTAAGAGTATATGGAAGTCCATGGATAGTCCATGGAGCTTTTAATCCATGGATCCTATGTAATTGAAAGGTCATGGGTATTTGGGTTTACATGGATGTAACCCTAACTGTCACACCCCAAAACCGGAACGGCGGAAACGTTCTGGGGTGGAGGACGTCATGTCAAGTATCACAACACATGCAGTATAGTAATCAAAGCACAACAACCATTGCATTAATAGTAATAGTTTTACATAGGTTACATTTAGCAACAACATCAAAAGTAGATATGGAGAATAACATAAAATGCAGCTCGGTACAAGGTTGTCTTCACAAAAGCTTCCGGAGTGTACCTGTCTACTGACGACCTGAGAATACAAGTTATTTTGAAAGAGAGTATCAGCATTTTAATGCTGGTGAGTTCATAAGTATTTTAATGACATTGATATAAATACATGTTTTTCCTCAAAATAATCTCATTAGATGATGGTGATAAGAGCTTATAAAGTATTTGAATTCCTTCCAGAAGATCCTATATTTTGACAAACCGAAATTTTCATTTGTATAACCTCTTCAGTCAAACACTTCAAATAATAGTCAAATACATTTCAGTACATTTTTGGCCGGTTTAAAGTCCGTATGGGTGTTTTTAAAATAAAGTCATGAAGCGATTAAATAAAAGGGAGTGCTTTCTAGGACGTAATGTATAACGATTAAACAACTAACACCATAACAAGGTGTTTACGGCCAAACAAGAGGAGTTTGGGCCGTAAACTCCTCTTCAACTTGAACTCATGCATATAGCATGAGTTTACTCCCCATTCTCACTTTACACTTCCCACCTCAAGAACAGCCACCACTTTTCTCTCAAGTATCATCACACACTTTCTTCAAATCCGCCAAAATGTAAGTATTTCCTTCCTAGATTCGTTCATACAATACTTTATATAGTGTTTATACATCATTTCATCCATGGATTCTTGATTTTTACTTAGATCTTCAAGTGTTCTTCAAAACACCAAGAACACCAAGAACAAACACAAGTGTTTTTGGGTCTTAAACACTCTTACAAGCTTCCTATAAGTAAGTACACTCCTCCTATCTAGTTATTTACTTAGGATACTTGCTAATCCCTTGGAAGAACATCAAAATCCCCAAGAACATATGTGTTTATGGTCAAGCGAGATCCTTGAACCGTAAACACCATCCAATGGTGTTTTGGTGCCCCTAACACCTTCTATGGCTTGGATAAAACACTAGAACCTTGCATGCATGAACTAGAAACACCAAAACACGAAATGGTTGGAGTAACCATGAGTTTACGGCCGTAAACTCTCCAAGGTGGTCCAAGGACCATAAACTCCAAAGAAGGTCCATTTCGAGTCCTAACCACTTCCTAAGCCTTTGATTCAAACTTAGAACACTTCCTTGGGAAGTATAAGACCTTAAAACACACAAATGCACCAATTACCATGAGTTTACGGCCGTAAACTCATGGGGGAAATGGTCCAGAAACCGTAAACACATCTAGGGTTACCAATTGAGGAGTAAACTCCAATTTGAGGCGATATTGTCCTTAGATGCAACCCTTTAGCACTCCTAACACTTAAATCAAAGTGTTTCCATGTATTAGGAGGTCTTTACTTGATTAATTAGTTGTTAAATGACTAATTAGATACATTTATGTATCACTACATGTTACATAGGATCCGTGTGTGTGTTCAAGTCCTCACTTGACACCTAGCATCCTACCTGGCACTTCCATCCAATCCACTCACTGCAGGTGAGTTCATACCCCCTTAATCAACCTTTTAAATGATTTTCAATGCTTTTATGGGGGGATACAAGTTGAACACTTCTAGTCATTGCTTTAATCACATGTGATTAATAACTAGAATAAACAGAAAGATTTCTTACTACTTTCAATATACGATCAAACTTATGGATTTTCAATGCTTTCAAACCTTTTTATATAACTCTTTTGATGCTAAAACTGTTTTCAAACTCTTTTATACTTGTAATATTTTCAAACCCATATCTACACTAGTATATTTATATAAGTAAGACTTGAAGGACTTAGGACTGATAGCTCACCTTATTTCCTGTTCCTTGTTTGGTTGTGGACTTAGGGTACCTTGTTATTTGTCCGAATGTGGTTGAATTCTTAGTTATATATCATATATATATGTGTTGGAAATAAAAGCTTTCACATTAGTTCATTTCCTTTGTGTAACAAAGGCATCCAAACAACCTTACTGTTTAACTATAATAGGTATAGTTAAGGGATTACTACTTATTACTACTACTACAACGATCCATACAAGAGTCAGTACATTGTGAGTCATTACATAAGTACCACATTAAGTAACAGAACATACTATACACGATACAAGAGAACATACTATACACGATACAACAGAATATACTATACGTTATACAAACACTAATTACTAAAACAGAATGTGACATACTACTTCTCGATACGACACTTCGTTGTGCTATCACCGTGTAACCAGAGTCTCCTAGAGGGAGAGCGGGCATTATGTGTATAGATCTATACGGGACAGACACTCCCATATCCCGACTGCTACCTACAGTCCGAGCCGACTAGGCCAAGAGGTGACAAAATGTCACCATACTACGTGTGAGCTGGATGGTCATCAGTTATTCAGCCGTCGATCAGTATGGTTACATACGAGTTCACATTCAAACCTTAAATTAACTAAATAAGGATTTAAGGCAAAAATATACTTTTCGAGGCATACCGCTTGGAGTCTACATATTACTACTATAGACTTTTCGAGGCGTATTGTTCATTCAGTACCACCTGGAGTCTGTATTTCATTAATTTGTAACTTGGTCACATACTCGTTTCAGTAAACTATATTTTTATAATAATAGTTTTACTAGGGAAAAACCCTTACATTTACAAAAGGACAATTATACAAACACTCGGGTCTTGGTAGAAGACTACTTTTTACTGGAAAACATAGGGCTTTCCAGGGAGTATACTATTTACAAACATTTGAAACCGATTACTACACTACATTGTTACTAACATTTTTATACAAGCAATGACACTAAATACTTATGAACTCACCATCTTTATGCTGCTACTCGCTTTCAAATTTACTTGTATTCTCAGGTCATCAGTAGACAGGTACATATGAAGCTTTTGAGAAGATGGAGCACACACAAGACTCATCTTTTATTTTGATTATACTTTTGGTCTCATAAAAACTTTACAGACCACACTTGTATTACAATTATTATATTAATGCAATGGATGTTGTTGCTTGTCTTTACTATTATGCATTGTTATGATACTGTACATGACGTCCTCCGCCCCATAACGTTTCCGCCGTTCTCGGTTTTGGGGTTTGACATATATTTACTATTAAAAGTAGTCTTCTACCAAGACCAGACTGTTTTGTGTTTAAAGGGCATTTTTCCCCAAATGTTACTATCATTACCAAAATATAGTTTTACATTAATGAGTATATGGGAAAACCACAATTTAATGTAATAGGGGAAAATAATATTTTACTTCAACAATGACATTGCTGTTTATATGGTAATAAAATGCAGACTCATGGTAGTATTAGATGAAAAATACGCCTCGGAGAGTCTAAATGAATGAAGTGTAGACTCCAAGTGGTATCGAAATAACAATACGCCTCGAAAAAGTCTAAATGAATGAAGTGTAGACTCCAGGTGGTATCGAATGAACAATACGCCTCGAAAAAGTCTAAATGAATGAAGTGTAGACTCCAGGTGGTATCGAAAGAACAATACGCCTCGAAAAGTCTAAATGAATGAAGTGTAGACTCCAGGTGGTATCGAATGAACAATACGCCTCGAAAAGTCTAAATCAGCCTTTAATCCTAAGTAGGTTAGTTTAAAGGTTTAAATGTGGCCTAGTGTATAACTAGGAAAATATATTATGCTGGTTTTATATGTACAAAATACTGTGATAATACTTACCTTAAGGCCATGAATTATAAGGTAAATGTAAAGATACTCGTAACCATACTGATTGACGGATGTAAACATGATGACCTGCTGGCGTCGAAATGAATGTGACATTTGTCACCCCTTGGCTTCGTCGGCCAGGACTGTAGCTAGCAGTCAGGATGTGGGATGGTTTGTCCCGTATAGATCTATACACACAATGCCCGCTCTCCCTCCAGGAGACTCTGGTTACCAACTCGACAACGGTGAAATCCGCGTCATGAGGATGTATCTCGTGTTTTAATTGCTATATACGTTTCTTTTTACTAAAAGTACTTGCTTTAGAATATTGATATAGCTAAATTCTCCTTCATGAAAGTTATGGTTGGTTTCTAAACTATACCTATTATAGTTTACTTGAGAGGTTATCTAGGTACCTTTGCTACCCAAAGGTATTGAACTGGAGTAATAGTTTTAATGTCTATCCAGATATACATAATATATAATTAGAACTTCAATGACACTCGGACAAATAGCCAGATGCTCTAAGTCCACAACCAAACAAGGAACAGGAAATAAAGCGGGCTATCAGTCCTAAGTCCTTCAAACCCTACTTATATAACTATATCTATATAGACATGCATCTATCAAGAATATAAGTTTAAAAGACTTTGATAAAAGCTTAGTAATTTAAAAAGAGATTTTGGTACTTTAAAGAGATTTGAAAACAAGATTTGAAAACTTTTAGCTGGATAAAACAGTTTAACATGCAAAAATTTATTTGCTTGACAGTTATTAATCACATGTGATTGATATAATAACTTAATAGTTCAACTTGTATCCCCCCCCCCCATAAAAGCATTTAAAAATCATTTCAAAGGTTGATTAAGGGGTATGAACTCACCTGAAGTGAGTAACTCGAAAGAAGGATTGATATAGGATCGTCGGGTGTCGAATGAAGTCTTGAGCACAAACGGATCCTAGTTTAACATGTAATAACACATATATGAATACACTTAGGGTATATAACCACTAATAGACACATGGACACACCTTAGGGACATGAAAACACTTAGAATTAAGTGTTACAAACACCTATTGAAGTCCTGAAATGAGTGTAAGGCCTTAGATTTGAGTGTAAGGCCACCAAACTCAATTTTTATGGGTGTGCGGCCATTTGTGCGGCCAGGGTGTGCGGCCAGGCCTGTGTGCGGTCATACATGGGAGTGTGTGGCCGTACATGGGAGTGTGTGGCGGTACACTCTTCCTTCATGCTCAAAACGTCGATTTTCAGGTGTTTCAAAGCCAATACCAAGTCCAACTAGCAAAATGGAGGCCAAACTCTCACTTTGGAGAGTCTTTAAGGTGTGTACGGCCACCTTATGAAGGTGTGCGGGCGTACACCTTCAAGTGATGAAGAACATGAAGAACACTATGAGTTTTAAGCTTAGATCAAGGTGTCTTACCACTATAACAAGCTGAAAGATGGAGTATTTCCCATTTTTGAGGCCCTTAGAGTGTTCTTGGATGAAGTTTTTATAGAGAGAAAGTAATGAGAAAAAGTAGAGTGCAGCCAAAATGGGAAAAGAGTGAATGAAGGGGGTCTCCTCCAATATATAGGGTTGGGTGTACGGCTAGGAGGGTGTACGGCTGGCTGTGTGCGGCTGGCTGGCCGCACACTCAGGTATGCGGCCGCACACACCCTGATAGGTGTGTTTGGCCCGATTTATTGATGCTACACACATTCTAACCCTTTCTAAGACTCATATCTAGGTTGTACTAAGCCTAGAAGACTCATATAGACCCACAACTTCATTACAAAATTGTAAAACGAGGCTAACTTTGATAAAAATGAAGGATGTACAAGTTAGAAATTTTGGGTTGTCACACTAACCATCCATAATATATAAAGGGGTCCTAGGTTCACAAAATGGGCACTAGTGTGTGTAAAAGAAGAGGTGGCTGATTCTAGTGAGCTCCATATTCTCTCAAGTTATTGCAAGTTGTTTTGGTGATTTGTGATTGCACTTGAGGCTTCCACACTATTGGGGCTAAGCTCTTAAAGCTAGATACATCAAGACTACAAGATACAACAAAGAGGTATGTCATTATACTAGAATTTATATTACATGTTATTCATATTATGCTAGTTAGGATAATACCTTGGAATATTAAATATTTTCATGTATAATAGAGAAAACATAGATCCAAGGTATTTAGGGTTGCATGTACACCATAACATGTTGTAGTATACTAAAACACATCAGTGGTATCAGAGCCAAGGCTTGTTTTTAAGTTATACTCGCTGAAATAGCTTAAAAATCGAAAATTCTGGCTTTCTGGGCACTGGAATCGCCGAGTCCATGAAGAAATTCATCCTACTCGTCGAGTAGGTTCATACACTCGATGAGTAGCAGCCCCTGACAATATATTTTTGACTTTTAAGGCTAGAATTGGACTAGAATCATTATCCTAAGCTGTTTTTGAACTTATAAACTTGTTTTTTATGTGGTAATGTTCATGCTAATCCAATTCAAAAGTTAATTGTCAATAGTGTAACATCCATAAAATTTGAGCCAATTTAAAACTTTTTAAATCATATAAAACCATTCAGTAATTACAGTTTGTTTTCAATAATTTAAACATCAAAGTTCCCAGAAATCATAAATATACATCGAGGAAGTGTACGATTACCCCTTGACCTTCCCGCGGTCGTCTGCTGAACCTGAAACAATAAAATGAAATTGTATGCCCGAAAGCTTAGTGAGTTACCCCCAAAATACCAACCTTATACAACCATAACATATCATATAACAAACACATAACAACCATCCATCTCGAGTCTACAGTGTGACTGGTCCGCCCGCACCGAGCCTTCAGTCCACCTGGTCCACTCTCTGAGTCTACAGTCTGACTGGACCGCCCGCACCGGGCCTTCAGTCTATCTAGTCCACTATCTGAGCCTCGACACGTCTAGTCCGCCCTCTCGGGGCCTTCAGCCTATCCGGACCGCTAGCCGGGCCTTCGGCCCGACTCTGTGCCCTCCTGGGCCTGCAGTCTATCCGGTCGGCCCTGGGTATGTTGTCCTATATCACAAAGCAGGACCCGCCTCAACCCAACCCCATACCAATTAAACAATCATGTGCACATAAATATCATACGCTACCATGTATATAACAGATAATCATACCGATCTAACAGATCACTAATGCAGCAACCATCCTATAACCAGGATACCGACATAAACGGTCACTAACATAACATCATCCTATATAACAGGATACCAACCTAAACCAGGTCACTAGCGTAATACCATCCTAACTACCAGGATGCAGATATGACAGATCAATAAACATATCAAGCAAATACCCGGATACAAATCGGATAAAGCGTCGACCTTGGTGCCTTAGACCCTCTGGATATAGTGAGGATAACTCACCTCGCAAAGCCGATCAGAAGTGAAAAATCAAACTCCCGAATCACCGACTTGCCAAAATCCAGAACTATCCAAAATAGCAAGCAATAAGTCAAAAATAGGAATATTAATCTTGACCAAGAATCCCACAAATAATATTAGTCCAATTTGCCTTTTCTCTCATTTGGGCCAAGGCCCAATACCAATCCATGATCTACAATTCCATATTTGTAAGGCCTAATATTGGCCCAATTTACCAAATTAGGCCCAACTTCCTAAATGGGCCCAACTCCAAGATCCACTATCAACACTTGGCCCAAAACACCATATCCATAAAGTCCAGCAAAGGCCTAAGCCCAACTAGTCCATAAATAGCCCAACACCCAAAGCCCAAATCACAAAAAGCCCACAGAAGGCATACGCTGGGCGTACCCCAAGGCTACGCGGGGCGTACATGATTCTCGCATTGACTGGAAACGGGGTCATTAACCCAGTACATTGGGCGTACAGAACCTTACACGGGGCATACGCGAGTTGTGCCAAAACTCTAATAAGTGCTTAATGGCTTAAGCACTTAAGCCCAAACCTTAGATCCAGTGACCTAATGTGCCTAGGACTCATAAAGTCTCGAACTTTAACACTTTGGACGTCCATAAAGCTCTTAATCTAAGGTTTTAATCCATTAAGACCTTCCTACTACATGCATGGGACATATTAAGCCATTGGGACCTCATTTTTAACACTCAAAACCCCTTCAAGAGTCTGAAAGAACAACTCATCTCGTCCAAATTATCGCATGCACTTGGGACTTTTGGGACAAGAAATGTTCCGTAATGCTAGAAAGGCTAGATCTATGACCTACAAGAATAAAGTTCGAAGCTTTTTACCTTCTAGAGCTTTTATGTCACAACACAACTTCAGATCTACAAGCCAATCTCCTTCTTCAACTATTTGTTGCAATGGCTTCACCTTCAAGAGCTCAAAATACCACCAACTCACTCTCACACACAAGATCTAGGGTTTGGGGGAGTTTCTGGAAGATGGAGGCTGATAAGGAGGAGAGAAAATGAGCCATAAGGATGTTTATATAGCCCCCAACCCAATATATTAGGGTTTCCTTTTGTTATGAGTACGCCTAGCATACACAAGTGTATGCCCAGCGTACTAGGGCGCGCCCTACAACGCTCAGCGTACCCTTATGTACGCGCAACGTACTCCTCCTGGGCTCAAAATTACAATTTAGCCCTTAGGCTCTTCATGGCTTTACCCTGCCATCCCCAGGGACTACAAATGACAAAAGTTGGGATGTTACAACTCTCCCCCACTTAAATTCGATTTTGTCCTCGAAATCATTCCTTAACATCCCTGGTAACCCGACATCTTGAGGGGCACCTCCGCAACCATGACATCCGACGACTTTCGAAGGAGACTAAACCCAATGGGAATCTTTAATCCCTGAGAAGACGATTCCAAAATGCCATGCGGCACACAATCCTTTACCACTTAAAACCCGTCATCTGGAATCCAGGATTCGGTCTGACTCCGTGGCCTACTGCATAGAGCAGGACCACCTCAACCCTTCCCACATATAATGTGTCGCCATAGACGATCAGGAGAAAAATCTAACCCGAACATGCTCTTCAACATGACTGGACCGCCTCACTAGGCCTTCAGTCTACCTGGACCACTCTCGGAACCATCACCATGTCTGGGCCGCCTCTCTGGGCCTTCAGCCTGTCTGGACCGTTCCCTGAGCCTTCGACCTGACTGGTACACCCCACCGGCCTTCAGTCTATCCGGACCGCTCTAATCTGTTGAGCATCTCCCTGAACCACCCATCCTGGTGATCTTTCTCATGCGGACTGTTCTCACCCACTTGGGGTTCCGAACTCCTGATCCATTCCGTGGACTCTAACCCCGTCCTAACCCTAGGCCTCGTATCAATCGCCCACTTTCTTGGCCCATATATCTACCACATACGCTAAATAGCCCGCACACTCATGCTGAATGCACTATCGAACCCTGGAAACTAACAGAACCCTCAATGACTGATGCTCCATCTGAGAATTCCCAATTCTCCCCCACTTGGGATACTAACTACTACATACTGACAGCGATATCAAAATACAACTCAACCATCCCTATTAGGCATTATCACCCTTAACTATGGAACGATTAACCCTGGAGTGGACAACCTCCGTACAAGAATCCTCCCGACATGGATCAACCGAACTTCCAAAGAAACCGAATCCCAGCTGAACACTTATGCATCTTCGATTCACAGCTATGGGTCCTGGAATGGTGATTCTATACCCTAACTCCCATTCTCCAACACCACTAGATACTAACCGTCTACGACTCCTTGATACTAAACTCCCCTGACCCTACTATATTGTAGTGACTCAAGCAGTTATAGGTGGAAAATTCACAATATATTCATAAATAGCAAGATTAGAGATGGATACGTATCCGCTGCCGCATCTGGCGCTGTCCTGGCTTCCCCTATCGTAAGCTGGAGGGCACATCCCTGAGTCCTCGAAGGCTCTGCTCTACCCTGACACGCGACGGTAGTCCTCAATGTAACAAGTTGTGGACAGTTGGCCTTCACGTGACCAACCTGATGGCAGTGATAACAAATCCTCAAGTCCTGAACCAGGGCCAACTGGCGACAATCCATCACATAGTGCCCCTCCCTGCCGCACTTGCGGCACGCACTACCGGACTTACAAACTCCGGTATGACCCTTACCGCACCTCTCCTAAGTGCGGCCGCTCTGACCTCCGACCCTAGAATCAGCAGTCTTGGACTGCTTTGGCGCCGGTTGTGACTGCATCGGGGCCTGCCTCTGCTCTCACAACAGTAAGTCAATCTCCAGCTCACGCCGCCTAGCGGCCTCCTGTAAATCCAGCAATGTATCACATCGCTAGGTAGCAACGAACTGCCTAATGTCAGTCTTTAGTATGGTCAGATATCGTGTGATCTGAGCCTGCTCGAAAGCAAACTCCGGGCAAAAAAACGCCCTCTCAGTGAACATACGGGTGATCTCAGTCAACGACTTTGTACCCTATCTCAACTCCAAGAACTCCTAAGATAATCGCTCACGCTCGACTCACAAAATGTAGCGGGAGCAAAACATCTCCCTAAACCGATCCCAAGAAACTGTAGCTCTCTGCTCATCTGAATAAGACCCTGTCATCAACCTCCACCAGTCCTTCACCCCGGACATCAACATGTTCAGGGCACACCTGACCTTCTGGTCAACCGGGCAGGAACATGTGAAAAACCATCCCTCGATGTCTGATAGCCACCTCATGGCTATGATAGGGTCCTGAGTCCCATCAAAATTCGGGGGCTTCGTGTTATCGAAGTCCCGATACTGAAAAGCCCGACTGGCCCTTACCCCTGCCGCTGTTACAGCTACAGTAGCTGTCCCGGCAGCCGCCTCTACAAGGGCTGCATAGCGCTCATCAAAGTACTCGACCATGGCGGTCTTGATAGACCCAAACATCTCTGGTAGTTGTGCCCGGAACATAGCGGCAACCTCATCATGCAGGATCTCTCGAATCCTGGCATCTAGCTCCTCTATCCCTGTCTGTACCACAGTCTCAGGTGCTGCTGGCCCCTCCTGGCCGATAACCTCAGGCATTGTCGGGGCCTCTTGATCGCCCTGCCCTGATCCCGATCCGGATCCTGTCACAAAACGCCTCGTAACCACCATACTGAAAATATAACAGGAAGATATCAGACAATCCGCACAAACGACAAGGGGACCTAATCCCAACCACACCCTAGGGGTTGTGACTTCCTTGCTACGCGTATGGGTCCTATGCTTTCAGTAGTACGGGCCCATACTACCTTCCACACCTAACCATATTTGTCTCAAGTATTACCACAACACCCTAACCATATACAAACATAGCGAGCGATCAATCCTCACTTCTAGAGGAATACTGAATATCTCATAACTGGCTTCCCGGCCTCTCACGACTCACCCGACCATGAAACTTCCACCAACCATGCAGCACTAGTGTATGCTAGCCATACATAACGTTGGACCCTATAGACATTCGAATACTCGTTCCTACTCTAAGCCCACAACCATACAAGGAACAGAAAATAAAGCTAAACCAAACATTCTCAAGCTATAGGATCTTAATTATGTACAGCCTGGATTCATACACATGTAACTACAGCAATGATGTCAATCTCATATAAGGAAAACCCTAGGCTAGCAGGCATCATGTAATTAGGCAATCCTATCATGCAATTCCTGAAGATCCCTAGCCTAGTACCAGCATGCTGTTCTATCATATCACATAATCAGATAACTGTATGGTATTTTGGGGTTTACTTACTGGCTCCGGCTGATCGTACACTTTGCATCCTCCTTTCTTATTTTGAAAACCATTTAAAATCATTTTGAAAATATTTTTCGTAGTTTGAGACTGGATTAACACGAGTGTTCCTCCAATTCACTCAAACCAAGGCTTTGATACCAACTTGTAACATCCAAAAAATTTGAGCCAATTTAAAACTTTTTAAATCATATAAAACCATTCAGTTATTACAGTTTGTTTTCAAAATAATTAAAACATCAAAGTTCCCAGAAATCATAAATATACATCTAGGAAGTGTACGGTCACGCCTTCACCTTGCCGCGGTCGTCTGCTGAACCTGAAACAATCAAATGAAACTGTAAGCCCGAAAACTTAGTGAGTTACCCCCAAAATACCAACCTCATACAACCATAACATATCATATAACAAACACAGAACAACCATTCATCTCGAGTCTACAGTGTGAGTGGTCCGCCCGCACCGGGCCTTCAGTCCACCTGGTCCACTCTCTGAGTCTACAGTCTGACTGGACCGCTCGCACCGGGCCTTCATTTTATCTGGTCCACTCTTCGAGCCTCGGCACGTCTAATCCGCCCTCTCAGGGCCTTCAGCCTATCCGGACCGCTCGTCGGTCCTTCGGCCTGACTATGTGCCCTCCTGGGCCTGCAGTCTATCCAGTCCGCCCTGGGTATGTTTGCCTACAGCACAAAGCAGGACCCGCCTCAACCCATCCCCCATACCAATCAAAAAATCATGTGCACATAAATATCATACGCTAGTATGTATATAACAGATAATCATACCGATCAACCAGATCACTAACACAACAACCATCCTACAACCAGGATACCGACCTAACCGGTCACTAACATAACATCATCCTATATACCAGGATACCGACCTAAACCAGTTCACTAGCATAATACCATCCTAATTACCAGGATACAGATCTGACAGATCAATAAACATAAAGGGCCGGCCTTGGTACCTTAGACCCTGTTGATATAGTGAGGATAACTCACCTCGCAAAGCCGATCTGAAATGAAGAATCAAACTCCCGAATCACCGACTCACCAAAATCCCGAACTATCAAAAATAGCGAGCAATAAGTCAAAAATAGGAATATTTATCTTGACCAAGAATCCCACAAATAATATTAGTCCAATTTGCCTTTTCTCTCATTTGGGCCAAGGCCCAATACCAATCCATGATCTACAAGTCCATATTTGTAAGGCCTAATATTGGCCCAATTTACCAAATTGGGCCCAACTTCCTAAATGGGCCCAACTCCAAGATCCACTATGAAGACTTGGCCCAAAACACCATATCCATAAAGTCCAACAAAGGCCCAAGCCCAACTAGTCCATAAACAGCCCAACACCCGAAGCCCAAATCACATAAAGCCCATTGAAGGCGTACGCTGGGCATAACCCAAGGCTACGCGGGGCGTACATGAGTCTCACATTGACTGGAAATGGGGTCATTGACCCAGTACGCTGGGTGTATAGAACCTTACGTGGGGTGTACGTGAGTTTTTCCAAAACTCTAATAAGTGCTTAATGGCTTAAGCACTTAAGCCCAAACCTCTGATGCAGTGACCAAATGTGCCTAGGACTCATCAAGTCTCGAACTTTAACACTTTGGACATCCAGAAAGCTCTTAATCTAAGGTCTTAATCCATTAAGACCTTCCTACTACATGCATGGGACATCTTAAGCCACTGGGACCTCATTTTTAACACTCAAAACCCCTTCAAGAGTCTAAAAGGACAACTCATCTCATCCAAATCATCACATGCACCATTTTGGGACTTTTGGGACAAGAAATGGTTCCATAATGCTAGAAAGGCTATATCTATGACCTACAAGCATAAAGTTTGAAGCTTTTTACCTTCTAGAGATTCTATGGCACAACAAAACTTCAGATCTACAAGCCAGTCTCCTTCTTCAACTATTTGTTGCAATGCCTTCACCTTCAAGAGCTCAAAATACCACCAACTCACTCACACACACAAGATCTAGGGTTTGGGGACGTTTCTGGAATATGTAGGCTGATAAGGATGTTTATATAGCCCCCAACGCGAGATATTAGGGTTTCCTTCTGTTATGAGTACGCCCAGCATACAGAAGTGTATGCCCAGCGTACTAGGGCGCGCCTTACTACGCTCAGCGTACCCTTATGTACGCACATCGTACTCCTCCTGGCCCCAAAATTACAATTTAGCCCGTAGGCTTTTCATGGCTTTACCCTGCCATCCCCAAGGACTATAAATGACAAAACTTAGGATGTTACAAATAGATTCATGTTTTGTATTAGTTTGGTGGTTAGGCTAATTACATGAAAATTGTTTGATTTGAATTATCTTGTTCTTATGAGTTAGTTTAGATTAATAGAAAAATTATATGATAATTTGTTTTCAATCCAGATTGAGCTAAATGTTGTTCATAAAATGTGTTTTTGTAACTTGTCCTCGAGTTATATGAAAAGTCACATTTACGTTTTTTAAAACTAATAAGATTTCCATAAGTTATGAAAAATGAAGAGTCTCATTTTTAAAATGTTTAAAGTCTTCCATAACTTGTCCTCAAGTTATGGAACTTGAAGAGTTTTTCCATTAAAACTACTTTAAAGTCATAAATTATGGAATTGAAAAGTTTTTTGAATTGTTCAAAACTTGCCCTCAAGATTTGGAATTTTTAAAGTTTCCCCGCATGAATACTTTTATTCCAAGTTAAACCCTTAGAATTTTAAAAGTTAAAATTCAACCCTTATACTATTATAATATTAATAGTTAATACTTATATATATGTATAAGAACAAAGTCAGTCTTACCGTTAGTAGGCCTCATTCACGAAGTCGGTCTATAAGGGGGTTATAAGGTTACTGCCTATAAAATGGCAGTTTAATGGGTGTCCACTCTCACCCACCGCATCCTTGACTGGTGGAGGGTTGTTAGCCGAACGGGTAGGAAAGGACTATAATTCTCCCTTCATTAAAAGTATAATGATAAAAACTAAGTAACTAAACACTTATTAATTCCCAATCTTAGTTACTTAGGAAAATGTGAAATGGTGCTAACCCATGAAATTACACTTTGCACCTTTGTTAAGTCGTTAGTGGAGCGTGTGTGGTTAACCGGCACACTAACTTAGGACTGACAATGTGTGGAAAAGGGTAACTTAATGTTTATCATAGATTGGTGGAGCGTGTGCGGTTAACCGGTACATCAATTAGGTGATAAAGGTAAGGGTACCAAGTTAATTTGCATGGTTATTCACACCTTGTTTGTGATCCTCGACATCCCAGTCACAAACTTGAGAGGGCACAATCGAGATTCAAACATGCCATTGAAAGTTCAATGTATCTCAAAAGATCTAGGAGTTTCAAATCAAATTAAAACGTAATTATATTTTGTGTTTCATGGTGGAAAATGGTAAATCGTCATTTACCTACCTTCAAATATTTTATAACTTGGATTACAGCATCCCTCTTCCAGTTATATATAGTTTGTTGGGTCCTAGCCTTAATATTTCATATTGGGTGTTATATTAAGGACTTTAAATCAACTAACTTGAATTTCTCCCATTATAGATGTCTAGTTTCGACAACTATGGTCTTCCCAAATTTTTAGGAACAAGCTTTCCAAATGAATAAGATATCCCACATGGCGATCAAAGGTGAAGGGTTAATCCCTTTGTTGTACATTAATGGGACTAGCAATCATATTTCACTTCCTCCACCTCCTCCAATAACTCTCTCTATCCCACAAGTTTCAAGACTTGAAAAGTTCTAAGTCACTCAATCCCTATTGGAAAGCAAAGACTATATGTGCTTACATCTTGTAGGTTAAGTCACATATTGGCAAACCGGGAGAGTTGGGTGTCAAAGTCTCGAAGTAGCTGGCTGTTGACTTGGTTCTTCAGTCACTCCCTGATGACAGATCACGACATTACCCTAAGTAATCTTACCTATTTGCTTGATGGTGCTAAATCAACAATGATTCGGAGCACTGGTAAAGCAAATTTGATTGATCCACTTCCCAAAACTTCCGTGGACATTGACAATGGTAACATTAGAAGTTCAGAAAAGCTTTCTCTTCCCAATGGAAAGGGATCGACCATGGTCAAGTCGTTTGACTCAATGGTATAGAGAAATGCTAAGTATGGACAATCAAGTGTACCATTTCCAAAGAGTCCATATATTTCTTTTTCCAAAAGAAGGGGCATTGGTTGCAAAGCTGCCGAATTTACCTGAAAGTTCATAAGTATGGTAAAAGTCAAAAAGGTTTGACTTTGCTTCAAGTTAAAGTCCATTATCTAACTCTATGAAGTCTCTTTTGGAGATTCTTAATACATGTTGTAATGTAATTACATTTTGATGTTTTGAAGAATCAAAGGAAACCTAAAGAAAGAGTATGTTGATTCTGATCGCGAAGATGGATTTCGATCGCAAGGTTTGGTGATCAGAATTTTGAGCTGCTACTTAAGAGTTATGATATATTGCTTAGGAATACAAAACAACATGTTTTTCCTATGTATTCTCATTGTAAGGATAAGATTTTTCCGCAAGTTTTAAAATAAAAGAAAAGGTTTTGTATCCTTACAATGGCATTTGTGAAAATTGTTGTTTATATGTTTCCATTGATAAGCAATATTGGAAAATGGATTTGATTCTTTCATTTATGGTACTGTCATAATTTACCAAATAAGGAAAGATTCTCATGACCCAAGTTTCAGTTGGATAGAAACTTGGAATCATGCAAGTTGTATTGTATGATGAATAAGAATTTTCATTTTTGGGAAATTAAGACTAAGTCCTTGTTCACATGTATGTGTGAGTCGAGTTAAGGTCTGAAGGATTGGGTACACTAGGTTGTGCGCTGATTATTCGTCATGATTTACTAAAGTTTATTCGTCATTATTTACTAAAGTTTAGTAAATATAGTTATGCTTACAAGTTTAAGTTTAATTCTGAATCATTGTAAAAGTTTCAATGATTGGCGAAATGAATAACAAGAATCAAATAAGGCAGAAAGATAAAAGTTTCTCCAATCTGAAGAGATGGGAGAGTACTTGAGTATCTTTTTTTATAATTATCTTAGTGATTATGGAACCATATCACAATTGATCCTATAAGGACACCTTAGTACATTTGTTTGGCTAAGGAGAGGAATCGTGAATTGTGGAAATGGTCAAATCAAAAGATAAATCATACTTCGTTCCAAAAAAAAACATGTCTTAGAGTCATACTCTAACATTGTAACTTGAGTGACATAATCTTTAGAAAGTTTATAACACTTGTCAAATGTAGAGTAAGATGTTTCCTATTCTTGTACATTTGAGATTGGTAAGTTGTGATGTTTTGGATAAGACAAAGACCAATTAAGGCCAACTGGGAGAAGTGTTTTAACTCGATAAGAACCCGCACTAACTCTTGAATATTTGTTTTGTCAAGGAATGGTTCTTAACAAGAGAATCTTATATGTCAAGAGGACAGTGGGAGTCTTAAAGATCTTGGAAAAGTTTTAAGAACTAATCAAGAATAAAAACCTATCGTGTTGACATATTCTTATTTCTGTGTCTATTCTAGTTAAAAGTTGACTATGCTTGTGAGTTCTATGAGTTCTCAATTGTTTGCATAACAACCTGGAAGCAATGGTAGGCCCTTGTGCTACTAAGTGTCAAGAAATTGAGATTAGGCAAGTTCAGTTCGTATGAGGTTGGATTTGTCACTAACCTTGTCTTATGATTATGGTTTTGACAAATTCACATGGATAGGAACACATACACCATAAAAAAATCTTAGTGTCATAAGGTTTCTCTTCGATTCATGAAAATGATGGTAAGGAAACGCTTTCACTAAGTAGATTTTAAGTAGATAACAATTGTGACATTTGCATTCTCAAAGTCATTAGTGGAGCGCGTGTGGTTAACCGGCACACTAACATGCACTTGTGAGAATGGCAAAAGGTCTAAACATTATGATTACGACATCCCTTTTCATAATTGTTTAGACACAGATGTGAGGTATCTAAGGAAAGGTGTATGATTTTGATAAAATCTTATCAAAGCATCTCGTATCAGAAATCTGAACTTTGGTAAGAAAGTCAATAAAGTATTGATTTCTAGAAGTCCAGCTGATTTTTGGGTACATGTTAAAGCTAGTAGAAGCATAAGTGTTATGCTAGTAAGATAATAATCATTGTGCTAGTGGGAGCATGTTTATTATGTTAAATGTTGCAAATTAGCAATGTTAATTATAGAAAACAAAAGATTGAATTTGCTTTGAAAAGTTGTTTTGCTATAATTAAGGGAGAGGATTTTCTACTTCATTCCATTTCTACAAGCTTAGATTGAGATTTTAATCAACTTTAGTCAAGGATATGTGAGAATGTTATGTTGGAATTGTTCAACATAAAGAAATTCTATATATTTTGCGTTCTCAAAATTCGATTATGATTACGACATCCCTCTTGATAGTTCGAATTGTGAGAATATGGAAAATAAAAAAGATTTTAGCAAAATACTGGTCAAGAATTATGTCTTTATGTGAGACATCATGAATCGTGTCCCATATGCTTCGGGTATAGGATCGATTGCATGTGCTATAATATTCATCCATTCTAAATTTTCCAAATGCCTTGGGCATTAAGAGGGAAAAAGGATTAGAACTGGACATGACTAAAATGTTTAAGTAATTATCGAGGACAATCTAAGTTTTACCAAAGATTGGTTGCTCAGGGACAGTTGGAAGTATAGAGTTAAGACCATCTTGACATATTCTGAAAGGAGGCTACTCTTGTTCAGAAGTGATAGTTATAATGGAATATGGAATTGTTTCCATAGGTGGAAGTTATTCTTTGAATCTGTGTAAGGTTAGAAAACTTAATGCAAA
This sequence comes from Lactuca virosa, assembly GCF_052849685.1. NCBI lineage: Eukaryota > Viridiplantae > Streptophyta > Magnoliopsida > Asterales > Asteraceae > Lactuca > Lactuca virosa. Next base: position 322,587,468 of record NC_136428.1, read on the forward strand.
GAAGAGTGTTGAAAGTAATGTACTTTGAATGTGAGACTTCGTTTCCAAGGAATTGATCTCCATTGGAATACTTTATAATGTTTGTCGCCAAGTCTTTGTGACTTGGGCATAGTCATTACAAGGGGATCATTGCATATAAGTTTAGAATCTAACAGTAAATTGTAAGTGTTTGGTATTCTTACATTTACAATAAGAAATGGTGTCACACCCCCAAACCGGAACGGCGGAAACGTTCTGGGGTGGATGACGTCATATGTAGTATCACAACCATTGCATCATAGTAATCATAGTAAACACAAACATTACATTGAATATACATGAAAAAGAGTTTACATCTGTTTGATTCGTGTTTATAGACATCAAAAGTATGACAAAAGTAAAAGATGAGGCTCTATACGCTCCGTCTTCTCAAAACTCCAGGAGGTACCTGTCTACTGATTTCTTGAGAATACAAGCAGTTTTGAAAGAGTATCAGCATAAAGCTGGTGAGTTCATAAGCGATGTTTTTATAATGAAAACCTGTTGATGACTCTGTTAAAATGTTCGTATGTTTCCAAGAAAATCAAATATTTTATTTAGTGAAAGTGTGATGATATCAGTTCTATCTACGACTACTTAGTTCATGCTAGCCATGTATTAATCAATATCGAACAGACAGTTGACTATGTGGATCTGCCCTAAGCCCACAACCAAACAAGGAACAGTAAATGAGGCGGAAACCACACATTCCACAGTCTATCGAATATTCTCCATACGTGGCCCTGATGCTTAAACTAAGTAATTATAGAATTATTTATGAATGTTCGTTACTGAAATCTGTTGTAGCATAGGAAAATACTAGTTTGAATGTCTGGTTACTACTAATCATAGTATGTATGTAGTCTGTACGAAAACCATTATAAATCAAGTTCCCTTTGAAAAACCTGGCTACCACCAGTAGGTATAGTATGTTTTGTTCGAAAACCCTGGCTACCACCAGTATGTATAGTACGTTCTGTTCGAAAACTTTGGCTACCACCAGTATGTATAGTAGTTTCGTTACTTAAAATAAAACTAATGAAGAATGAAATTTCGTAAACAATTGGTTAGTTTATAGTTATTGTGAGTCGTATAACCATGCTTGATGTGACCTACTGACCTTTTCGACGTTCTTCAAGTGTCGGTTAAATGACATTTGTCACCCCAGGCATGCCTGCCTAACTGTAGCTAGCAGTTCAGGTGTGGGATTATCAGTCCCGAATAGATCTATTCACAAATCTCACACTCTCCCTCCAAGAGACTCTGGTTATACTATGATAGGACTTAGTCTGTACCCCGAAGGGTACAATTCAAGTGTTGTCTCATAATCCTGTATTAACTAGTTTACGTGTTGTTCTGTATTGTTCTCTTGTATTTGAATCTGATGTATATAGTATAAGGTAATAATTACACTTAAATAATTATTAAATGTTGTACTCTTGTAGTGATGTATATCATAAACTAAATCTGACATAGTTTATATGTTTACCCATGTATGTAATCTGAATCGGTAAAAGTTGTGCATTGAGTTTCCCCAAACTATACCCCTTATAGTTTGCTTGAAATGTTATGTACTTAATTTGTTTATTGTTCTGAAAATTATGCAATTACGTTTCCAAGATAAAAGTGTCCCTTATGCTCAACATAATACAAAAAAAAGGGATAAAATATCTAAATATTTTATAAAACATGGAAATCATTTGACTGTATCAATTGCATAAGTTTTAGACTTGTTAAAAATCATTTGTGTTTGGCTTGTATTCCCCCCCTGAAAACATTAAAAATCATAAAAGCGTAGGGGTATGAACTCACTGTTAGTTGTGTACAAATGTCGAATCAACAGACTTAAATGAAGACCCTCGAGTTGTAGTGCGGCACTTAACGGAATCCTAATAACAATTAAATACATATATGTATCTAAATTAGCTATTTTGTTAGATAAAGTGTTAGCAAAAAACTAGTTTTCGATCAAGCAATGTTACCGGGACTTGCTTGAATCGAGGAAAGTGAGTTTTCAGTCTAAAGTACCACTTACGAAGTGTGTCTACGACCGTAAAATGGGGTGTACGGATGTGAACAGGTGTACGTCCGAATACATGTGTACAGCCGTAGACTCCCTCTTGAAGGGTGTACGGCCTTTGAAGGTGTACGGCCGTAGACTGGTGTACGGTCGATGAAGATTTGAAGACTTGAAGGGTGTGCGGCCGTACACTCAAGAACAACTATGCTGGAATTGATGAAAAACGTGTTCTAGGTGCTTCGAAATGAACTCTCAATGGTGTTTTTCGATGTTTTACAGAAGAATAAAGGTGCTTTAAGGGTGGACGGTCAAGAGTCTAGAGAGAGAAGTAGAGGGTGTTCGGCGAGAAAAGTGAAAATAAGGGGTAGGGTCTTGTATTTATAGGGGTTTTCGTTGGTCAGTGGTGGGGTCCACCCGACTTTGGCCGTAAACAAGTGTACGGTCGTACACTGGTGTACGGTCGTGAACCCAAGTCAGGCCGTGAACTCGGTCTTGTTCGAAGGAATTCCCGAAATTTCACGTGGTTTTGGTTCCGACTCGAATATAGAACTCAAAATATATAATTAAATGATCTTCCAAACCTAAGGAAGTTGACGGAACCCAATAAAATAAAATTTTATTAACGGAAATTAATTAACAGAAACTAGAAAAAGGTTCGGGTTGTCACAATTGGGATTGTGAAATGAGCATCATTGAACTATTGTCAATTCATCTGTTTCACAAAAGAAAGGAACATAGGTAAAAATAAAGTGCATGCTTGGAGCATGGCATGACTATTGTTTTAAATCAAGTATAAAGTTGATAAATTCGAAACATTATACAATGAATAATGAGTAATCAATATGGTGCTTAGATAACAAGTGTTTTTATTTACACTCAAAGAGTTTTGGGGCCACATATGTCACACCCCGCTAAAGCGGAAACGCAAGGTATGACAGCGATAACGGTTTCATTGCAAAAGATAATGATACATCACCATAGCAGTATTTAAAAGTTTACAACCCATAGCTTCAAAAGAAACAAAATACAAGTTTTTCCAAAATAACATTGTTCAAAGAAAACTCCACAAATAACTTCAACACGATGCAGCATGCTCTATGATGATGAATCTTTATATCCACTTACTAATTATTTCCTGAAAAAGCATGTAAAACGAGCGTCAACTATGAAAATAGTTGGTGAGTTCACAAGTTTATAAAATCGAGCTTGAAATAAGGCTTTTCGTAAATACAAGTACATTGCTTTAATGATAACAGAGTTGATTGCTATTAATGAATACAAGTTTATTGCTATAACGAAAACGAGTTTTGTATGTGTACGAGCAAACAATGAGTCTCAACCAAACCTATGACTGAAGCCCTATCGAGATCTATGCTTATCGTTCCATAGATGAATATGGTATCATGCACTCCAGCGATTCGGGCGAGTGAGGAGTTGTCAATTCCTAATAGCGCTATCCATAATGACCATTGGCTCAAAGAGTTAATGGTTAGAGATAAGGGAAGGGCCTTAGTACGATAAGTTCTCATGTTCCGTGTTGCATAGACATACATAAAGAGACATAGCAATACAATAGCAATCATGTTTGATAATAATCAATTTAAATACAACATGCAAACAGTAGTTTTTCTGGACATGCTTTTCCACCCCAAAACATAAAACGGAAAATAGGGGAGTGCGTGAATACTCACAACGTTTCGAGTAGGTACAAGGGGTACTTCGGAATGCACCAACGTCTTACTACCGGGATCCTACGACATCAAACACACACTAGTGAGTTTCCATGTCGAAATCTAATGCTAATATACTAAATTCTACATATAGTGAAATGCCAATTTACGTTTTAGTATTTGATTTTATATTAATTGGTTACACTTTTTCTGAAATAATGAAATTCTACAAATCGTGCGATTAATTACCACATTGGAATATAAATTTTCCAAATTTTTAAGTCCTTATTACAACATAAATTTACAAAAATAGCATTCAAAGGATAAAAATTCTCAAACTTTTTATTTAACTGTTATTACACAATACTAAGCTGGGAAAATTATAAAAATGGATTTCCAAGCTGTTTAATTATATTTTATGATTTTTGAGCATTTATTCCAATAAAAATTGAAATAAATAGAAAACAGTTTCCAAAATTACCCAAACTTTTTAATTAACTGTTATTGTACATAAATAGGCTGGGAAAAATATAAAAGATATTTTTCAGGGGGTATTCTATTTTTCCTTGTTTTATTCCTTTAAATAATCATTAATTGAAGAAATAATATTAAACAATTAAAATAATTTACTAAAAATTTTTGTAACATCATTTACAGTATAAATAACCTGAGAAAAATGTCAAAAGTGGTTTTTATATTGTATAATCCGGTTTTGGGTATTTATGTGAATTTAAGTGTAATTATCTTTAGAAATTAAGAGAAAAATAGTTTATAGTGGAGAAAAATCCTCAAAATTTTTATGTAACCTCCTACTGTACAACATGATGTTCTGGTAAATTTTCATGAATTTTGGATAATCATAACTATTTTTCCTATTTTTAACCCATTATAATTACCAAAAATTGGGAAAAATAGCAAGGCATGATGGAAAATGTTGAAATTATTTTTCTGAGTCATCCATCACAGGTAAGGTATGCGAAAATTGTTAGATAAAATTTTCACACTCTCTAAAGTGGTTTTGTGATTTATTATATCCTAACAAAAAGAAAATCGGAAATCATACCAAACAGCAACAAAAATTAATAAAATTTAGTGAGGGGTCATTATCCATCATAAGGGTCATCCATGAATTTGTTCCGGATTTATTGACCTCTGGAAGTATTTTATGTGATTTATGCCCTTGGTTTCTAGCAATAATTTAAATAAATCAAAGAAATAATAAAAGCTTTTGGTATTTTACAGATTATCACATGCATGTGAGGGCTTTAAAAAGGAAAAATGTTCAAAATTTAATCAGAAGGGAAATAGGGGTATTGAACCCAAACAAGATAAGAAATGTTGCATGCAATGGTGCATGAGATGTAAATGTGGCTGAAGTTCATGTAAATGTTCAAAATTTAAGCCACGAAATTTCAACCATCATTCACCGGATATGTTAAGTTTCTAAAGTATTTTTCCCCAGATTTATGGTTGGGTTTAAGGCCATTGATCATGCAAGGCAAAAATGGTGATCATAGAAAAAGAGCTGTTTGCGCAACCATTTTGTAAAAATTGCCAAAAATCGGATATTTAATATTTTACAGTGAGACCAGTTGGGTTTGAAAGCTAACTCATGGAACTATCCAATACAAAAAGAATATCATGATTTGGTTAAGTAATGACCGAGATATGGTCGTTCAAAGCTGAATAAAGTAATCTGGCAGATTGCATGTTTGCTTTGAGTGCATCCTTAGGACATTTTGACAAGAACATCATGCATGCCTTTGATAAGGTCCGATTTCTAGCACATGCATGGAGTGAATGAGCATCCAAGATGTACTAGAAATGGTTTAAATGCTTTTTATCATGCAAGAACACAAAATAAATGGAGAAGAAGATGTAATACTTGTTTTTGAAGTCACATGAACATATGTGCATCATTTTCACTCCTTGCATGGGTTTGATCCCGGATTTTCACCATTTCAATCACATGCATTGTGTTATGGTGAGAATCTACAAACCACAAGGGAAAAAATAAAGATTTCTAGCCATGGAAAGGCATAGAATCCGAAAAGAAGAGAAAACTAAGAAGAAGAGGAAGTAGAATCATGAAACTATGGGAGAAGATGTTGTTGTTTACCTTGCTTTTGATCTTGAGGGAAGTAAGAACACTTCAAGGTCTTCAAAATCTCGAAATTTGGCAGAGGAATGAGAGAAATTTCGTGGGTTAGAGAGAGAGAGGAAGAGAGTTTGTGGGTTAGGAGGGTGGAGTGTGAGAGAGTGAAGAGAGAAGAGGTAGAGTGAGGGTTTAAGTCTAATGATTGAGTTTTGGGAAGAGATAGTGCATGGGGAGGGGAGAATGGCTGGCTCTATCATGCATTAGGCCTCCTCTCTCCTAATTTCAAATTTTATAAAATTCCCTCCAATATTTTTATAAAAACCCTAATTTTTATAAAAATATTTATTAAGCAATTCTTGATTTATTTGTAAAAAATCTTGTTTTTAACTAATAAATTATGATTATTGCATGATAATTTAATTTCTATTTCAATGATTATAATCCATAATTTGATTAATAAAAATTTGATATTAGAAAGTTTATAGCCAAATTTTATAAAGTTTTTAAGCTTTATGATTTATAAATTTGGATTTTTAGCTCTCTTAGGGTTTTTGGAATATTGTTTGATGTTCATCATCATAATTAATTATAATTAGAATATTTTAATTTATTTTTAGGGTTTTATACCCTTTTTCAATTATAACAAAGCTTGAAAGTTTCATTCAAATTATAGCATTGGCATTTCCTATTGTAGTTAAGCAACTTACTAGAATCGTAAGTGTCAAGTATATTAGCCCTATGTCTTAGATGGATCCTAGTTTATGCAAGATTTTGACCTAATTTATACTACTAGGCCATGGCATGATGTGCATGAATGGTTATTATAAAGATGCATGAGTCCGAGAATGACCTGAATTGACAGTTGTCACAGTATCCCCCACTTAAAAAGAATTTCGTCCCGAAATTCATTCTATGTCATCGCTTGCATCGCATGGGAAAAGTTGTGGATACTTTTCCTTCATGAAGTCCTCACGCTCCCAGCTGTACTCCGGCCCGCGTTTTGAGTTCCATCGAACTTTCACAATTGGAATCTTACTCCGCTTAAGTTGTTTTACCTCCTTGCCAAGGATTTCTATCGGTTCCTCAACGAAGTTTAGCTTATCATTGATCTTAATTTCCTCGAGGGGTACTATCAATGCTTCGTCGACTGAACATTTCTTAAGATTGGAGACGTGGAATGTGTCGTGAACGGTGCTTAACTCTTGGGGTAATCGGAGTTTATATGCCACCGGACCAATCCTTTCAATGATCTCGAAGGGTCCAACATATCTTGGGCTTAGTTTTCCTTTCTTACCAAAACGTACAAGCCCTTTCCAAGGCGACACCTTTAGAAGTACCTTGTCTCCAACTTGGAATTCTAATGGTTTTCGACGATTATCCGCATAACTTTTCTGACGATCTCTGGCGGCTTTAAGCCTATCTTTGATGATAGCAATCTTGTCAGTTGTTTCCTGGATAAGGTCGAGTCTAGTCAATTGTCTGTCTCCGATTTCTGTCCAACACAATGGAGAACGACACTTGCGTCCATACAATGCTTGGTATGGGGCACATTGGATACTCGTGTGGTAACTGTTATTGTAGGAAAACTCAATTAGAGGCAAATGAGTATCCCAATTTCCTTTGAACTCAATGACACACGCCCGTAGCATGTCTTCCAATGTTTGTATTGTTCTCTCTGTCTGCCCATCTGTCTGAGGGTAGTAAGTTGTGCTCAAATTTATCTTGGTTCCTAGTGCCTTCTGTAACATCCACCAAAATCGAGATGTAAAGCGACTATCTCTATCAGAAATGATAGACAGGGGTACACCATGCAGAGAAACAATTTTGTCGATGTAGATTTGGGCCAATTTTTTTCCATCTTGAAATCTTCCCGAATGGGGAGAAAGTGAGCAGATTTCGTTAGTCGATCCACTATGACCCAAATTGAGTCGTGACCTTTAGAAGTTCTAGGAAGTTTGGTAACGAAATCCATAGATATTTGCTCCCATTTCCATTGGGGAATTTCAGGTACTTGTGAACCTTCACGCTTGATACTATGTTTAAACTTCTTCCTGGCTTCTCACCGTGTATGATAAGGGTTTCTCCATTAGGGAGAGGCACTCTAATGACTTTCTCGAAACAACCAATATCTGCTTTATTTTTGGATAACCAATCCATCCCTACTATCACATCAAAACTACCTAGCTCTATAGGAATTAGGTCAATGCTAAAGAGTTTATCAGCTAAATTCAGAGTACAACCAAGAATTATATCATTAGCCCTAATTTCATACCCATCAGCAAGTTCAATAGCATAAGCATTCCTCATCTTTTTCGATTTCAAGCCAATTAACGGTCTAAATGCTAAAGAAACAAAACTCCTATCTGCTCCCGCATCAAATATTACTGATGCAAAATGATTGTTCAGGAGAAACGTACCTGTTATCACTTCAGGGTTCTGACGAGCTTCTTCTGCACCAATCACAAAGGCTACACCTCTTGGCCGTCCAACTTGATTTCCTTGGAAGTTTTGCCTGGCCTGGCCTTGTCCATTGTTACCAGGCCCTTTGTTCAGTTTGGGACATGCTCTACGGAGATGATCAATACTCCCGCACTCGTAACATGCCCTTTTTCCCTCCTTATTCAGCTTACAATACTTCGAGTAATGGCCTGTTTGCTTACAGTTTTGGCACACTGGGCAAGCTCCCTTGTGATGAAAGTTACACTTATTGCACTTCGGAAGCGGTCCTGAGTACTTCTTTCTCTCCTGCACTTCCTGTTCTTGAGTTTTCACTGGTTCTTGCTCCTGGGCTCTTACCATAAAGTTTCTTGAGACTTTCTGCTTCCTCCCTGACTTGCCTCCATACTTCTTCTCTCCCTGATCTGCTGGCTTCCTCTTGCTACTAGAGTTTTCCTTTGTCGATGCTCCCATCCTTATCACATCATTGGTTAGTCGATTTGCTAGACTTACTGCACTCTGAATAGTAGTTGGATTTGCTGAAGTAACCATTCCCCGAATCTCTGGTGCCAGACCCCAGATGTAACGATCTACCCGTTTCTCCTCAGGAGTAACCATGTGAGGTACCAGTTTTGCTAGTTCATGAAATCGGACTGAGTACTTCTCTATTTGTGTTCCAACCATAGAATGGTTCCAGAACTCAGATTCAAGCTTCTGAATTTCATCCTTGGGACAATACTCCTCTATCAGCAGCTTCTTTAGGTCTTCCCAAGTTAGCTGATATGCCGCTGCACGACCTCGGGTTTGCACTAAAGTATTCCACCAGGTCAATGCCCTATCCTGAAGTAGACAAGTTGCATACTCCACTTTGTTGCGTTCGAGACATTTGCTAATGTGAAGGACCGACTCCATACTGTCAATCCATTTCAGCAACCCGACCGCACCTTCCTTTCCGTGGAATTCCTTAGGTTTACAGGCCATAAAGGACTTGTAGTTGCATTCTCTTTCATTGTTTCCCCGGTTTCCTCCATTATTTCCTTGGTTAGCATTAAGTCCTGCAGTTACTTGAGTAACAATGTTTGGGATTGCTTCCATGAGTTGTTGTGCTACAATTTGAGCAACATCGGGTGTTTCGTTCTGTGGGCGCCCGCGATTAGGCCTTCCTGACATGGTTCTATTACACAGGAGAAGAAATACGTATAAATACATAAAATAATGTATAATATTTAGTTCACTACTATTTTGAAAACCGTAAGTGTTGTCAAATCATTGGTTTGCATTAATACTAGGCATATATATTTTAGAAACAAAAGAAAAGAAAAATCTCTTTATTCGACCATTTACCAATTAAATTCTAGGGTTTGACCTCATAGTAAAAGTTTTCAAACATAAAATAAAATTCTTCATTACCATTTGAAATTGTCTTAAAACCAAACCAATACATCAATCCCAAAATAAAGTTTTAAATGTCTTTCCCAAAAGACACCCAACATGGGTTTTCATTTCATGACAAAATAAAATAAAATACTGAAATCAGAACTAAACACTAATCGCTATCCCAACAAGAATCATCAGCACCACAATCAGTAATAGCCCAACAAGCACATAATATGCGGTCATCGCACGACATGCCACTCGTCTAGCAGCACTAGCAGTGTCAGCAGCCTCCATCGAATGCTGAAACAGGATTTCCATCCTTGTCAAGACCTCATCCAAAACTTCCCGATGCCCAGCTATCACAGCGAGACTGTGACGTAGGCCCGCTGCCATCGACTGCAATCTCCGGGACTCCTCCGGGGTCATACCTGGCTGCCTGACAGGTATCCCTATGACTTGCTGTGGTGAGGGTGCTCTCGGTCCTGCAACGCTGGGTCCTACCCTGCTAGGTCCTGCCGTGCCAAGTCCTGCTGTGCTGGTGGCTATCCTTCCTGGAATAGGAACACTCTTCCTCGCCGTCCTCCGAATACGAAGCCCATAAAGTGGTGGCTGTGGCAACACCGATGAAGGCGATGCCTCGCGTCGTTGACTTGGGGCGTTGTCATTGCTGATCTCCACCGAGTTTCCTGTATCTTCCGTATACTCCGATGGGTCTTCTTCTACCGAGGCGGGGGGGTTACGTCGAGGGATAATAGTGACGTAGCCGGACTCATCAGCTGAGGCGGTAGCGTGAGAAGATGACGATGTCGACATAGTGGACTGAGACATAGATTCAATGAGATATGAAATAAATGACAATGCATGCCTATAATATGCAATGCTTACACACACCAAAATTAACCTTTTTGAATTTTTGAAGTAAAGTTTTCTCAAAAATTTTGTTGAACATATTCCCATTATAATTAGCTCAAGCTTTGTATAAATCTTTCCTTAATTAAACATAGGTGATCAGGCTATGTTTAATCGAGGTCCAATAATACAACTCCCGACCTAATTATACTAGTAATATGTTTGATGTAAAAAGAATTTCTTTGTAAGTTTTAGTTATAGGTTGTGTTTTCTTAAAGAAAAACCGATGTTCTCTATAACTTTAGCTCTGATACCACTTCTGTCACACCCCGCTAAAGCGGAAACGCAAGGTATGACAGCGATAACGGTTTCATTGCAAAAGATAATGATACATCACCATAGCAGTATTTAAAAGTTTACAACCCATAGCTTCAAAAGAAACAAAATACAAGTTTTTCCAAAATAACATTGTTCAAAGAAAACTCCACAAATAACTTCAACATGATGCAGCATGCTCTATGATGATGAATCTTTATATCCACTTACTAATTATTTCCTGAAAAAGCATGTAAAACGAGCGTCAACTATGAAAATAGTTGGTGAGTTCACAAGTTTATAAAATCGAGCTTGAAATAAGGCTTTTCGTAAATACAAGTACATTGCTTTAATGATAACAGAGTTGATTGCTATTAATGAATACAAGTTTATTGCTATAACGAAAACGAGTTTTGTATGTGTATGAGCAAACAATGAGTCTCAACCAAACCTATGACTGAAGCCCTATCGAGATCTGTGCTTATCGTTCCATAGATGAATATGGTATCATGCACTCCAGCGATTCGGGCGAGTGGGGAGTTGTCAATTCCTAATAGCGCTATCCATAATGACCATTGGCTCAAAGAGTTAATGGTTAGAGATAAGGGAAGGGCCTTAGTACGATAAGTTCTCATGTTCCGTGTTGCATAGACATACATAAAGAGACATAGCAATACAATAGCAATCATGTTTGATAATAATCAATTTAAATACAACATGCAAACAGTAGTTTTTCTGGACATGCTTTTCCACCCCAAAACATAAAACGGAAAATAGGGGAGTGCGTGAATACTCACAACGTTTCGAGTAGGTACAAGGGGTACTTCGGAATGCACCAACGTCTTACTACCGGGATCCTACGACATCAAACACACACTAGTGAGTTTCCACGTCGAAATCTAATGCTAATATACTAAATTCTACATATAGTAAAATGCCAATTTATGTTTTAGTATTTGATTTTATATTAATTGGTTACACTTTTTCTGAAATAATGAAATTCTACAAATCGTGCGATTAATTACCACATTGGAATATAAATTTTCCAAATTTTTAAGTCCTTATTACAACATAAATTTACGAAAATAGCATTCAAAGGATAAAAATTCTCAAACTTTTTATTTAACTGTTATTACACAATACTAAGCTGGGAAAATTATAAAAATGGATTTCCAAGCTGTTTAATTATATTTTATGATTTTTGAGCATTTATTCCAATAAAAATTGAAATAAATAGAAAACAGTTTCCAAAATTACCCAAACTTTTTAATTAACTGTTATTGTACATACATAGGCTGGAAAAAATATAAAAGATATTTTTCAGTGGGTATTTCTATTTTTCCATGTTTTATTCCTTTAAATAATCATTAATTGAAGAAATAATATTAAACAGTTAAAATAATTTACCAAACATTTTTGTAACATCATTTACAGTATAAATAACCTGATAAAAATGCCAAAAGTGGTTTTTATATTGTATAATACGGTTTTGGGTATTTATATGAATTTAAGTGTAATTATCTTTAGAAATTAAGAGAAAAATAGTTTACAGTGGAGAAAAATCCTCAAAATTTTTATATAACCTCCTACTGTACAACATGATGTTCTGGTAAATTGTCATGAATTTTGGATAATCATAACTATTTTTCCTATTTTTAACCCATTTCAATTACCAAAAATTGGGAAAAATAGCAAGGCATGATGAAAAATGTTGAAATTATTTTTCTGAGTCATCCATCACAAGTAAGGTATGCGAAAATTGTTAGATAAAATTTTCACACTCTCTAAAGTGGTTTTGTGATTTATTATATCCTAACAAAAAGAAAATCGGAAATCATACCAAACAGCAACAAAAATTAATGAAATTTAGTGAGGGGTCATTATCCATCATAAGGGTCATCCATGAATTTGTTCCGGATTTATTGACCTCTGGAAGTATTTTATGTGATTTATGCCCTTGGTTTCTAGCAATAATTTAAATAAATCAAAGAAATAGTAAAAGCTTTTGGTATTTTATAGATTATCACATGCATGTGAGGGCTTTCAAAAGGAAAAATGTTCAAAATTTAATCAGAAGGGAAATAGGGGTATTGAACCCAAACAAGATAAGAAATGTTGCATGCAATGGTGCATGAGATGTAAATGTGGCTGGAGTTCATGAATTTATGAATCATATTCTGTGGGGTTTTAAGCCACGAAATTTCAACCATCATTCACTGGATATGTTAAGTTTCTAAATTATTTTTCCCCAGATTTATGGTTGGGTTTAAGGCCATTGATCATGCAAGGCAAAAATGGTGATCATAGAAAAAGAGCTGTTTGCGCAACCATTTTGTAAAAATTGCCAAAAATCGGATCTTTAATATTTTACAGTGAGACCAGTTGGGTTTGAAAGTTAACTCATGGAACTATCCAATACAAAAAGAATATCATGATTTGGTTAAGTAATGACCGAGATATGGTCGTTCAAAGCTGAATAAAGTAATCTGGCAGATTGCATGTTTGCTTTGAGTGCATCCTTAGGACATTTTGACAAGAACATCATGCATGCCTTTGATAAGGTCCGATTTCTAGCACATGCATGGAGTGAATGAGCATCCAAGATGTACTAGAAATGGTTTAAATGCTTTTGATCATGCAAGAACACAAAAGAAATGGAGAAGAAGATGTAATACTTGTTTTTGAAGTCACATGAACATATGTGCATCATTTTCACTCCTTGCATGGGTTTGATCCCGGATTTTCACCATTTCAAACACATGCATTGTGTTATGGTGAGAATCTACAAACCACAAGGGAAAAAATAAAGATTTCTAGCCATGGAAAGGCATAGAATCCGAAAAGAAGAGAAAACTAAGAAGAAGAGGAAGTAGAATCATGAAACTATGGGAGAAGATGTTGTTGTTTACCTTGCTTTTGATCTTGAGGGAAGTAAGAACACTTCAAGGTCTTCAAAATCTCGAAATTTGGCAGAGGAATGAGAGAAATTTCGTGGGTTAGAGAGAGAGGGGAAGAGAGTTTGTGGGTTAGGAGGGTGGAGTGTGAGAGAGTGAAGAGAGAAGAGGTAGAGTGAGGGTTTAAGTCTAATGATTGAGTTTTGGGAAGAGAGAGTGCATGGGGAGGGGAGAATGGCTGGCTCTATCATGCATTAAGCCTCCTCTCTCCTAATTTCAAATTTTATAAAATTCCCTCCAATATTTTTATAAAAACCCTAATTTTTATAAAAATATTTGTTAAGCAATTCTTGATTTATTTGTAAAAAATCTTGTTTTTAACTAATAAATTATGATTATTGCATGATAATTTAATTTCTATTTTAATGATTATAATCCATAATTTGATTAATAAAAATTTGATATTAGAAAGTTTATAGCCAAATTTTATAAAGTTTTTAAGCTTTATGATTTATAAATTTGGATTTTTAGCTCTCTTAGGGTTTTTGGAATATTGTTTGATATTCATCATCATAATGAAGTATAATTAGAATATTTTAATTTATTTTTAGGGTTTATACCCTTTTTCAATTATAACAAAGCTTGAAAGTTTCATACAAATTATAGCATTGGCATTTCCTATTGTAGTTAAGCAACTTACTAGAATCGTAAGTGTCAAGTATATTAGCCCTAGGTCTTAGATGGATCCTAGTTTATGCAAGATTTTGACCTAATTTATACTACTAGGCCATGACATGATGTGCATGAATGGTTATTATAAAGATGCATGAGTCCGAGAATGACCTGAATTGACAATTGTCACAACATAGGATTAGTATTATTATTGTGTTTCACTTTTCATGTTTTGACTTCCAGAATAACTAGTTTATTCAAACATCCACAGTCGGTCATACGTTGGAAGTGGGTATGAAGCAAGACTATCATGAATGGGTCTGTAGTTTCTCTGGGTGACATAGCTGCAGTGTTCATGAGTGCTTCTGGAATAAGATTCGAGTGTTGGATTAAACCCATGCTCATTTGTATCACTTCATGGATTTTATCACGAGTGATCATGAGACGATAATATCTTATATTCTTCAAACCTAGAGATATGAGTTGTTGACTATGAGTTGGTTATACATTAATTGTACGAAAACACATCAGTAACTTGATGTTATAAAACGTGCCTTTGTGTATGATTGAACAAGTAGTTTGTACAAGCATATGAGTCGAAGTTTATCCATTCCTTTTACCCTTAAAGGGATAAAATTGATATCTGTGGGCCCCTCGATGACTTAGTGATGACACCCCTAAGTGCTTGGCCAAGCCTGGACTGATTTGATTTGTTCAATTAGTTAGTCGTCAAAAATCGAAAATCGGGAAACAACAAATGGACAGAGAGAATGATTATAATCCATGTCTCAGTCCATATGATATCTAGAATGGAGGAATATATGATCACTTATCTAATGGACGCGTCATTGATTTGTTTAAAGTTCGACAGTGGCTTTAAGAGGTACGATTGATGGTCGGGTTATGAAGTCGTACTTGCAATAATAGTTATTAGACTTATCCAAGTGGGAGACTGTTGGATTAGTTTCTAAGTCCATAACTATAATCGGTATATACTTGACCCGACCCGGCATGGTCCATTTGGGTTTCACTTCACCGGAACAATTTGTATGGATAGACTTGTGAGTAAAAGGATATTTATGATTATGGAAAGGTATACACTATCATGGATCGACTGGTTGCGAAAGGCTTTACTCAAACCCCATGGGTTGACTTTAATGAGACCTTTTCACTAGTAGCTAAGATAAAATCTATTAGGGTAATGCTACCAAATAGTTGCGTTTCATGACTATGAAATTTTGCAAATGGGTGTCAAAACTGCATTCCTTAATAGAAAGTTGGCTGAGGATGTTTACATGAGTCAGCCAGAGGGTTTTGTGGATGCAAAGTATCCAAATAGCGTGTGTAATCTTGGATTGAAAAAAGCTTCTCGTAGATGGAATCTTTTCTTTGACGAGAAGGTTAGAGAGTTGGGCTTCTCTAGAAGTGAAGATGAATCTTTTGTATATGTCAAAGCAAGTGGGAGCATAGTAACCTTCCTGGTATTGTATATTGATGACATACTTCTTATAGGAAATGACATTCCAACTTTGCAAGAGGTTAAGTCGTAGCTTGGAAAGTGTTTCGCTATGAAGGATCTGGGAGAGGCTGCTTATATTTTGGGGATAAGGATTTTAAGAGACAGGAGTAAAAGGCTGATTGCACTTAGGAAAAGTACATAATTGGAAAAGGTTCTAAAGCATTTTAGTATGGAAAATTCCAAGAAAGGAGATGTAACATCCTAAAAATACCAACTAAAAATTTCATTTTTAAATTAGGTTAATACATAAAACATCGTTATAAAACGTTCATAGCAAAATATTCAGAGTACATCCCAGAAAATCCACAGTACGGAAAACATGAGAGTGTGTGATATGCCGCTACCGCGCCGGCTCCTTTCCCCTAGCTGAAGAGGTACCTGAAAACAAAACTATAAAACGTAAGCACGAAGCTTAGTGAGTTCCCCCATAATGCCACATACCATGCAATCATATAATGAACAGCTAAGAGATACGGGCCTCGCCCACACCCATAGAGATACGGGCCTCGCCCACATTCTACTAGCTAGGAGATACGGGCCTCGCCCACACTCTGCTATCCATGGAGATACGGGCCTCGCTCACACTCCGCTACTAAACCATAACATACAAGTATCACACAGACAACAAGTATAAGCAATTCTATCATACTGGCATATATCACAATCAAACTCAGCTATGAGATACGGGCTCCGCCCACACTCCGATACTAACATATCGTCTATACGGGCCGGCCTTGGTGCCTTAGACCCGTCCCTACTGGAAGGAAACTCACCTCGAGAGTAGCTGCCGAAAACCTGCTCAGACTACGCCTGGCTGCCGCACCGGTAATCCCTTCGGCTATAAATTCGTAAACATGGATTAGGTACTCATAAATACCCCTAAGGTCAAATGACCGGTCAAAGTCAACTCCTTGGTCAAAGTCAACCTTCTGATTGACTGGACTCGCCGAGTCCATATGGCGACTCGCCGAGTCCTTCTATGTCTAGCCCGACTCTGACTCATCGGGTCCCTGTTCCCACTCACTGAGTCAGTCTGACTCGCTAGACGGGGACAACTAACAAACCCGCGACTGGACTCGCCGAGTCCAAGGGGGAGCTCGTCGAGTCCGACGAACAGATCTCACAAATCGCTCCAATCTTCCATCCGAACATCAACCTTGGAGGTTTGGAGATTCTGGGACTATAGCTACACGTTAAAATGCTAATTCCACGTGCGACTACGGAGGGTTGGACCTCCTACACTTAAACCCTTCTTATCCTAATGACTGATCATATGACTCGCCGAGTTGGAAGAACAACTCGTCGAGTTCAAGGCTATATTCAAGGGACTCGCCGAGTTTGAAGAACGACTCGCCGAGTACCAGGCAATCTTCATAGGACTCGCTGAGTTGTTTATCCAACTCGCCGAGTCTAAGGCCATCTTCTTGGAACTCGTCGAGTGCACTTTGGCACTCGCCGAGTACCCTTCGACTCTTCACCCATTCTGGCCAAAACTGAGACATGCAATGGTTCCAAACCATAAATCTAAGCTCCTAGGGTATAAACACACGGAGTTTGGGAGGTTTAAGGTCTTGAAATCCACATATAAGGGAGAAAAAGGGAATCTATTATACTAAAGATTAAGAAGGAGCTTTCTTACCTGGTTAGGAGCTTCTCGCAGGGTAGATTTCGGATCTACCACACTTCCTTGCACCCTCCAACTTCCTCCTTCTTCTCTTAAGCTTCAAACTTCCTTCACCAAGCCAAAATCACTCTCAAGGATCAAAATGGGCTAGGGTTTCGCTCTCCAGTTCTTCTGGAAGAGAATGGGACGAAATGGGTGTTTTAGAATGGGTAAAATAGGGTGCAATGTCTGAAAATAGAGTTTCATCCAGACAGGTGGACTCGCCGAGTCCATGCATCGACTCGCCGAGTTCACCGCTCAAATCCCGTGTCCACCCTACTGCTACTCGGCGAGTCGGGACGCAGACTCGCCGAGTTCGTGGCAAAAATAAAAAAAAACTTAAATAAAATCATACCATGAACCCGGTGTTACAGGAGAAGTGCATATCCAAAATAATACCGAACTTATTAAGCCTCAGAGCCCGAGTACTGATGTAGAGATAACAGAAATGAGTAGAGTTCCATATGATGTGTTTTCTAGGTTATAAACAAAAATTACATGTAGCAGAAAAACACATAAACCCTTAAGTTCACTTGTAACCTAGAAAGAATCTATGTTATCTCTATTGATAGCAACTAACTATGAATATGAAGAAAACCCTATAAGAGAGGCTATGAAATTGAAATTCATACATAAAATTAGGGTTACATACCTTTTGATTATTATTGTAAATAATCAAAGTAGAATCCTTCTTCTAATGGCTTCTACCCAAAACATTAGTAGCAAGAAGACTTGAGGAGAGAGGAGACTAGAGCATGAATTCGGCTCTATGAAATCAAGTAAAGATGTGTTGAAAATATGGAATCCATGGTATCCTATTTATTCTTGCTTAAGGAAACTCCCATGGAAACCAAAGAATCCTTTGAATGATTAATTCTAATTAATCTTAGAATTAAATCCAAAACAATTCTAATTAATCAATTAATCATAACTATTTCCAATTAATATACTAATCATATAATATATTAATAAATCATATATTTCAATTTCCAATTAGTTGATTATTCATATAATAGCTAACAAATTATCCTCCATCTCCAACTGTCATTCTAATTAGTTACTAGTTTTGAGGGCAATCCAAAAAGGACTTTGCATCTATTTCAAGAATATACCAATTTAGTTATTGGCTTAGACACCTTAATCCAACAGTCTCCCACTTGGATAAGTCGGTAACTACAATTGCAAGTATATACCTCGATATAAACAGCAAAGAGTGCTTTCCTAAGCCACTACCGAACTCTGATTCAAATTAGCTTTTGGCCATAAGATAAGTGATCAACTAAAGAGACTAAAACTCTTAAGATCGATTAGATTCAAACAAGTAAAAAGGATAAAGAACAGAATATGAATCAATAATATGTCGAATGATTAAAAGTCACAGCCTCAGAAGAGCTCGATGAAGAACTGCTACTATAGAGGCTATGTAGGGTTTACAATGACACCATCAACGCATACACAATGCATGCATGTACCTTAAATAGTAAAACCGTAATCATTAAACACGAGTGGACATGCCCAACTCAGTTAGAAAAAAGACTAAATACTAAGGCCCAAAAGACGCAACACTTTTAATACTCCACAATCTCCCCCATTGCGTCGATTGAGGCGAGAGTCCTTCATGGCTGAGTAAGCCTTTGCACTTCAAAAAATTTCAGAATGACGCTCAACAGAACCTTGCGAACTGGGATATACCATAGAATCATATCCGAAAAACACTTCTATTCTCATTGGTTGTTACCCTTGTACTTGTTGACCATATCCAAAACATACTCAAGGCAAGAGGTAGTGAACATATGCTTATCAGCGAGAAAGAAGCAAGCCTTATGAAAGTCTGCATCATTTCGTTCTCTCATCTGAAATGCCACATACCATCCTTTCTTTTGTATCTTCCCAGGCTTCAATTTTTCAAAACCTTGTGGGATTTCTTTAGGGAGTACACTGGACTTCCTTCACAGCAGAACAACAATCTCCACATACATTTTTTCGACCTCTTGAATATACGAGATTAACATCTGCTTGAGGTGAGCAATAATGGGCTCGTACTTTTGTCCATCTCTCAGCAATAAATTATAAAGCATGATCCTAAGGATTGAGGCAAGGCAGATTAACGAGAGTGAACTCGTGGACCTAACTGGAAGAACCTCTCACAACCTTGAACTTTGCATTAGGGAAGCTGTCAGTTTCGATTGGACCAGTGACCTTCACAGTCGTAATCTTGCTCGCACTCCACGTCTCGTACTGTGGCTTCATATGCTTGAGATAGAACGATAAGAGTAAATGATATGCGCCACTATATGTAGATGGGACATTCGTTACTTTCACGAAGCTGCAAAACCTGAAGGCTTTCAGAGTTATTGGCAGGTCCAGTTGCGAATCTTCTATATTCTGAAGATCGAATAACACAACCGGTTCCAGCCAATATTGACTCGGCATATCCACAGCTTCATTTTGAGTACGCTTCAGAGTCCACACTGGAAATAAAAGCTTTCGGATTTCCAACGTGATATTCGCTTTGCGTTCAACTTATTCTTTCGCTTCAGCCTTGCGAATTATTCTCTGATGCTCATCCATCTGAGCTTCACGTTCCTTTCTTCTTTTCAGCTCATTTTCATCAAGCTCTTCATCTTTACTATTATCGATATTTGGATCTTCACTGAAAATCATTTCCTTGCATTTAGGCTCAGATTCACTTTTGACAGTGTGCTTGATTGAAGTTTTGGGGTCTTCCTTCTTTGATTGTGCAACACCTTCTCCCCCTTGTTTGGAAATAAAGCTTGATTCCGGAACACCTTCTAGTATTTAAAGCATAGCAAAGATGGGCCTGAGTTTCTCAGAAAGATGCTTCTTCACCGTTATTGTGATCATTGAGTCACGAGTCTCAATAATATCTGAAATCATTGCATTGACATCTATTATACATCTTTTCATAACCGCTTTTACTGATAGTAGATCATTGACTCGTTTTTCAGCATTCTGTAACTTGACCGTCAAGACTTTCAGCTTTTAAGTCTTTAAAGCAAGAGTATCCATGATTTTGTTCTCCATGGCTAAGTCATCCTGAAGCTAAGATATCTTCAAGGAGATGGATGAATTGAACTCAGCATGGTCAGTTTGAATACGAGTACAAACATGCACAAGTTTCGCTTTCTCTGTTTTAAGAGATGAGCCCATGCTAGCAATAACTGCATTATCCTTTGCAGTGTTTGATTCAAAGGAGCTTTGGAAATTCTCCATGAATACTCGTGCATCAGTAATTAGTTTATCAAATTTTTCGCTCGTGTTGTTGCAAACAGAAGCAGAAGCATCTACCACCTTGTTCATTTTCTCATGGTTGGTGGAGTGCTCTTTCGTAAGGGTCTCAAGAAGGGATTTGATCGTGTCTTGCGAGTAATCATCATTGGATGATGACTTTGAAGCTTGAAACAACGAATCTAGTTTTTCATTAATCGCCTTGAGTTGCCCTCTCGTGACAGGAGCTTCGTCATCACTTTCAGTCCTGATGTTAAACGAACTGTAGGTGAATCCTGCGAAGTCGTCTTCATCATCACCGTAGATCATGTATGGATCATTTTAGCGTAGATGAGAAATGTGTGGTGTAGAATGACCAGCTCTGAAACCTGAAGCTCCTGCCCTCGTATCAGATGCTTTGACAATAACAGGAGGCTCAACAGTGGACGTTGCGGTGGTGGTATTGGAATCAGTGAAAATAGGAGGTGGGGATTGCGAAACGCCCAAATAAACAGGTAGGCGTGGGGCAATTGAGATGCGTATTGAAATAGTGGAAGTTGGAGAAGGAATAGATACATCTTCAAAGAAATCATTAGAAATAGGAATTTTGACAGGAATCTCAAAGGTTATGTCACACCCCAAAACCGGAACGGCGGAAACGTTCTGGGGTGGAGGACGTAATGTCAAGTATCACAACATATGCAGTATAGTAATCAAAGTACAACAACCATTGCATTAATAGTAATAACTTTACATAGGTTACATTTAGCAACAACATCAAAAGTAAATACAGAGAATAACATAAAATGCAGCTCGGTACAAGGCTGTCTTCACAAAAGCTCCCGGACTGTACCTGTCTACTGACGACCTAAGAATACAAGTTATTTTGAAAGAGAGTATCAGCATTTTAATGCTGGTGAGTTCATAAGTATTTTAATGACATTGATGTAAATACATGTTTTTCCTCAAAATAATCTTATTAGATGATGGTGATAAGGGTTTATAAAGTATTTTAGTTCTTTCAAGAAAATCCTATATTTTCTCACAAAAGTAGTCTTCTACCAAGACCCGACTGTTTTGAGTTTAAAGAGCATTTTTCCCCAAACGTTACTATCATTTATCAAAATATAGTTTTACATTAATGAGTATGTGAGAAAATCACAAGCAAAAGTAATAGGGAAAATAATGCTTTACTTCAGCAATGATGTTGCCGTTTATAAAGGAATAAAATACAGACTCCAGGTAGTATTAAATGAACAATACACCTCGGAGAGTCTAAATGAATGAAATGCAGACTCCAGGTGGTATTAAATGAACAATACACCTCGGAGAGTCTAAATGAATGAAATGCAGACTCCAGGTGGTATTAAATGAAAAATACACCTCGGAGAGTCTAGAATAGCCTTTAATCCTAAATAGGTTAGTTCAAAGGTTTAAAATGTGGCCTAGTGTATAACTAGGAAAATATATTACGAGGGTTTTATATGTAGAAAAATATCGTGATAACACTTATTACCTTAAAGCCATGTATTATAAAGTACATGTCAAGATATTCGTAACCATACTGATTGACGGATGTAAACACGACGACCTGCTGGCGTTGAAATGAAAGTGACATTTGTCACCCCTTGGCTTGGTCGGCCGGGACTGTAGCTAGCAGTCAGGATGTGGGATGGTCTGTCCCGTATAGATCTATACACACAATGCCCGCTCTCCCTCCAGGAGACTCTGGTTACCACTCGACAACGGTGAAATCCGCGCATGAGGATGTATCTCGTGTTTTGATTTCTATATACCTTTCTTTTCACTAAAAGTACAAGTTTTTAGAATATAGATATAACTAAGTTCTCCTTCATGAAAGTTATGGTTGGTTCCTAAACTATACCTATTATAGTTTACTTGAGAGGTTATCTAGGTACCTTTGCTACCCAAAGGTGTTGAACTAGAGTAAGAGTTTTAATATCTAACCAGATATACATAATATATAACTAGGACTTCAACGACACTCGGACAGATAACTGGATGCTCTAAGTCCACAACCAAACAAGGAACAGGAAATATAGCGGGCTATCAGTCCTAAGTCCTTCAAATCCTACTTATATAACTATATCTATATAGACATGAATCTATCAAGAATATAAATTTAAAAGACTTTGATAAAAGCTTGGTAATTTAAAAGAGATTTTGGTACTTAAAAGAGATTTGAAAACAAGATATGAAAACCTTTAGCCGGATAAAACAGTTTAACATGCAAAAATCTATTTGATTGACAGTTATTAATCACATGTGATTGATATAATAACTTATCAATTTAACTTGTATTCCCCCCCATAAAAGCATTTAAAATCATTTAAAAGGTTGATTAAGGGGTATGAACTCACCTGTAGTGGGTGATTCGGATGAACGGATGGTATAGGATGCTAAGTGTCAAGTGAGGACTTGAACACACACGCGTATTCTATTGAACATGTAATGATACATTTATGTATCTAATTAGTCATTTAATAACTAATTAAGCAAGTAAAGACACCCTAATACATGGAAACACTTTGTTTCAAGTGCTAGGAGTACTAAAGGGTTGCATCTAAAGAGAGTATGACCTCACATTGGAGTTTACTCCCCATATGGTACCACCATATGGGTTTACGGTTTTTGGACCATTTCCCCTATGAGTTTACGGCCGTAAACTCATGGCAATGGTACCATTGGGTGTTTTAAGGTCTTATACCACACAAGGAAGTAAGCTAGACTCGAATCAAAGGCTTAGGAAGTGACTGGGGCTTGAAATGGCCTTTCTTTGGAGTTTACGGTCCTTGGACCACTCCTTGGGAGTTTAAGGTCGTAAACACATGTGTTTACGGTCGTAAACGCATGAGTTTATGGCCGTAAACTCATGGTTACCCAACCAATTCATGTTTTGGTGTTTCTAGCTCATGCATGCAAGGTTCTAGTCCTTTATACAAGCCATAGAAGGTGTTAGTGGCACTTAAACACCACTTGAAGGTGTTTACGGTCCAAGGAGATCTTCTTGAACCGTAAACAAATATGTTCTTGGGGATTCTGATGTTCTTCAAGGGTTTAACATGTATTCTAAGCAAACAACTAGTTAGGAGGAGTGTACTTACATATAGGAAGCTTGTAGGAGTGTTTATGGGCCAAGAACACTAGTGTGTGTTCTTGGTGTTCTTGGTGTTTTGATGAACACTTGAAGATCTAAGAAAAGAGGAGATTTCCATGGATGAAATCGAGTATAAACACTAGATAAAGTGTTATATGAACAAACCAAGGAAGGAAATACTTACATTTTTGGAGGATTTGAAGAAATGTGATATGATACTTGAGAGAGAATCTTGCGTGTTCTTGAGTTAGGAAGTGTAAATGAAGGAGTGGGGAGTAAACACATGCTATATGCATGAGTTCAAAGTGAAGAGGAGTTTACGACCCAAACTCCTCTTGTTTGGTCGTAAACACCACACTAATGTGTTGGTTGTTTTATTGTTACACATTGCTCCTAGAAAGCACTTCCATTTATTTGATCGTTTGACGAAAATTAAAATAAAAACACCCAAACGGACTTCAAACCGGCCAAAAATGTACTGGGATGAATTTGACTATTATTTGATGTGCTTGACTGCGGAGTTTATACAAAATGAAAATTTCGGGTTGTCACATCATCCCCCCGTTAGAGGGAATTTCGTCCCGAAATTAGAGTTCAAGCACACGCGCAGTTACAGTTTAACGAAGCAAAAGATGAAGATACTTTAGTTCCATCTAGTCCTCTCGCTCCCAAGTGAATTCAGGTCTTCGCTCGGCGTTCCAGCGAACCTTCAGCATCGTGATACGACTTTGCTTTGTTCGCTTGACCACTCGGTCCATGATCTCTACAGGTTCCTACACGAAGTTGGGGTTCTCATTGATTTCGAACTCGATGAGTGGGATTTCGAGAGTCACGTTGGACAATCACTTTTTCAAGTTTGAGACGTGGGTGGATTTGGGTGGAATTTATGAAATCCCTAGGTAGTTGAGGTCTGACGGAGGTTGGACCAGTTCTTATCAAGAATCTCGGATGGTCCTATGTTCTTGGGAAGATAGAACGTTTCAGTACTTAGAACATAATGTACTTCCATGGTTAGATCATCACTTGGCGTGATCGCCATTTTGAAGTTCCAAAAGTTCTCTCTTACTGGGTGTGTAGTCCTCCTTATTGGTTCTTAGAAGGCTCAGGTTGTTTTCGGATTCGTATCTCCTAATGATTGGCTTTCGGAGGTTTTCGGGATCATTGGAAGTGTTTACTATATGCTGGCACCTATTGGTTACGTGGCATTTATCTCGACCTAGTGCAAAATGGACCTGCACTTCTGACTCTCGAGGTGTTCCTAACGGGATATCTCAAGGTCAGTATGATAGGGGGTTTTACCAGACGATGCTTATAACATTTCAATTTTCATCATCGTCTAATAGATGCTTTCACAGCATGATCCCTAATCGGAGAGAATTATTCTCTCACTTGATTCGCTGTTTCGTGGATAACAGTCTCTGATCGGGGCTAGCTTCGCCCTTAGAGATTTTCTGAAGTGATTGACTATTTCAGGAGGTGGTTCTATTATCTCCTTAGAGATAGTATTCTTTGGGACACCTAATAGTCTAACAAATCTCTATGACATGCTCCACTCTCCATTGTGTCTGCTCCCTCCAGTTCGCAGGAAGCGCGAGTTCTTGCATAACCCTTCGACTAACGCCTAAACTGGCGTTGCGTCCACATTTCCCTTATGACCTGGGTTATAAAGCTTAACGCAACTTACCGTCTACTTTGCTCAAGTATTATGTCGCGGAGGTAATCATGTGGTTCTCAGCATTCTAGTATTAACTTTGGAGAATGCGATCTATCGTGTATAGGGTGTTGGTGACTTTTCTCGCATGAGGAGGCATTGTGCCCTAGGCACTACTCGTCTCTATCTGGATGAACGAAGTGCCTGAGTAGTGCGAGTATCCCTTGCAACTACTCTTCAGGTGTTTACTAAGTTTCTCTATCTAGATTAAATCTAGATAGAAATGGATTCTGCTACCCAGAACCTCTAATTTCTTCATCCATTCTTCTCAGAGTTTAACCTGTCATAGCTTTTCAGGTTTATTGGCTCACTGCTGAGGTGGTCAATTTGCGGATTTAAGCGTGAATGGACGGTCGTAGTCAATGTCTTTGACTCTTACGACTTGAGTTACTTTTTCCTAATTGAGAGTGTCAGCTACTATGTTGACTTAACCGGGATGACAACAAATTTCGAATTTGTAGTCATTTTAGTAGTTCAACCCACAATAGTTTCCTTGACTTCAGCTCCTTCCCTAGGGGTATATATGATGAAGGGCTTTATTTTAAAGTTCATGGTAGACCTCATACCCGGCTCAATCACTATTACTCGGTGTATGCAAGTTGTATATAATTGGGATCGACAGGATGTTCAGATGTGTGGCCCCACCCCAAACCCACAACCAAACAAGGAACAGGGAGTAGGGAGGAAGCACACATCTTCAATTTTATTGATCCAAATTATATACCACTCTAATGCATATACTCAGTAGTAGTAAATTAATCCCATGAGTTATTTTCTCTTGATTCACGAACTAGCTCGTACGGTGCAAATGGCCTTTCTGCAGGATCTACTGAGTAGGCCTCGGGCGGTTATGGTCTTCCGGAATCTGCAGTGCCATTCACTTTAGGTTTTAAAGTCTAAAGGGGTTGGTTAACAGCGCGTGATACCCCACTCCTGGGTACTTCTGAAGGTTGGATGAAAGAGACGACCGATGGTTTGCATTAGGTTTTCTTATTAGGTTCTAAAGAACCTTTATTTGGCGTTTAGGATAAGGTAAAAGCTCTTTTTACACAACACTAGAAAATTTTCAAATGGTCGCATCAATTCGAACCATGGCTGACGGTAGTGTCGAAATTAGCAAATATCGACAAGATATAGAATGAAAATTTATAGGACCATGTGTTGAACAGGGCACACAAGTTCCTAGCATCGCGGGCTTCGTCCACGGTATTACTATCGTGGATACTTGGACCGACATGAGTGACACTGAACTCTAGGGGTCCTGATGTTTTGGAATAATGTACTTTTCATGAATGGATTTCTCACGAGGCCTCTCTATAACCGCCTAGTATACACTAGTCATGTATAATTAAGATTAAAAGGACTGTTGACTGAGCGACTCCGCCCTAAATCCACAACCAAACAAGGAACAGGAGATAAGGCAGCATCACTCACTCGAGGTCTATCGATCTTAATTATAAATGGCCTTAACGTATATACTAAGCCATCATAGCTTTACCTGATGGGTTTTCAAGTTTTATAACAGTGCTGCGACTTTCGCCTTAACGAGGGAGTAATTACAATTACAATTGATTAATTAAAGTTTTCGGTTAGCTACTTAGGATTGAGAAACGTACCAAAATTCTACCGGGTTCCCTGATGTTTCCCCCTAGGCATTAGGGTTAAACCCCTCCTGCGCCCTTGTCATTTCTTTCAGTTGGGCAGTCCCTCTTGAAGTGCCCAATTTCACCACATAGGTGGCATATTGGACTGCTCCCAACATTGGTGGTTGATGTAATAAAGTCAACCGGGGTTCTGCAGTTGCGAGCGGTATGCCCCTTCATGTTGCACCTAACACAAAAGGGTTCTCGACAGACTCCATAATGATGGTAGTCACACTTGCTGCAGTGGGGGAGGTTTCCTAGGTATGGTCTTCTTGGTGTCGAGACAGGCGGGTCGACAGGGGTATTGATCACCTCAGCTTGCTGCCCCTCAGTGGGTCCTTGAGTCGAGGTACTTCCCTCCTCGTTCCCAAACATCCTTTTCAATGGGTTAGGTTGGAGTTCTTGGGTGGCTTTACACACCGGTGCTGGTTGCTGATGTCCATTGCTATGATCGGGATTCCCGATAGGGCTCCTGCTAACATTGGCGTTGTTAGCGTTCAGGTGAGCCATGACAGCTGCTACGGCTGCTGAAACTGCAGCTTGAAACGTAGCTTCATCGATTTGAAGAATCGGTGTCTTACCAGCGGGTTGGTTACATTTCTTTGGAGGCATGGTTTTTCCTACACGAAAAGGAACACAAGCTGATGAGAAACGATGGTTAACCCTAGTCGTATCTTTCTTTACTATGATAGGCATAAATTTTTCCCGCGCCTTGCTTTATGGTTATCTGAGCGTCGACCTACATCGCTATGATGCAGTCTGGGTAACAGAGTAGGTGTAAGTGTATCGGAAAGCCATAAAATGGGTGTCGTTCCTACTAAGTTATCTTTATATTGGAGAGGTTCACTCTCCGGCTTTGAAAAGATTTGAGAGAAGTTCGGAACGAAGATTACGGAAGAAAATGCTCATGAAAACTTATGGCTAAACACTCTCAATCGAGGTTTTGTGATCCGCCCTATTTATATTAATCGCGACGGGAAAGACGATTTGCCTAGCACTTAGTGTGAGTAGTGTAATCACTAACTCACTAAATTGTATTATTTTATGGATTATTAGCGTGACGTTAAAGAGGTAGAAACACTTCTCGGGCTCCATGCATTGGCTCCCTCTGTCCACCTCTTATTCCTGACTGGAATAAGCGTTGGTTTCCTCCGGGTATCTATATAGGGTTCTCTGCTCTCGCAGACATATTGAATTTCTGCTCCGCCTTACTTCCAATTCTGACTCTGAGTGTCATCACTTCACAATGGATGACTGGAATCTCAGAAGTTCAGGCGAATTTCCCACCGTTGTCCCTAAAAGGTATAGGCACATGGTGATTTCAATAGTATCGTCCCTGTTCATTTATTTCCTAATTGGAAATCTTCTCAATGAACCTCTTCTGGGTCTTTATTGACTCCTCTGCTGATTACTGAAGTGGATAAGGTTTCCTAAAGGGGTTTGTGCGAGAAAGGGGAATGTCTAAAGAATCTTAAGAGATTATTAAAACATTTTACTGGGTGATCCATATCGAGTCCGGCTACAATTACATAGTATACACAAATCATATATAACTTAGATCTGATAGGCCTTCGAATATGTGATACTACCCTATATCCACATCCGAACAAGGAAAAGGAAGTAGAGCGAAACCACATATTCTTAGCCTATGAGATCCGCACTATACATAACCTTGGGAGTATACACTTTGTAATCATAGGTCTATCAATAAGGATCTCTTTTAGTTTTCATGCAAGGTTATTTATGGTTCCTAAAATACTCCTATAGTATTTTAAACTTTATGTTTGGCTCTAGCATTCCTATTTGGTAAGTTTCAGATTCGTTGCAACACCACCATCACCCCCAAGCACACGTTAGTCGCATCTCGAATAAATGTAGTTGATCAGGTTACATTTATTACAGCTTACGATTACATAACTGCCCAGGTTTGACGGTAATGCTCAACATCCAAAGACTTTTATTCTTATTCTTCTTGTGATACTTTCTTGGATTTTTATATATTCTGGATGTTCTTATACTTTTGTAAAATATGGTTATATTTTAAAGTATAATTCTTGGTCAGAGTGTTTTTATCCCATTGTATTTATAGGTTGTATATCTTTTATGATTTGATATACTTAGCTCACTATAAACAATGTTCTGATACCAATCTGTCACACCCCAAAACCGGAACGACGGAAACGTTCTGGGGTGGAGGACGTCATGTCAAGTATCACAACATATGCAGTATAGTAATCAAAGTAAAACAACCATTGCATTAATAGTAATAACTTTGCATAGGTTACATTTAGCAACAACATCAAAAGTAAATACAAAGAATAACATAAAATGCAGCTCGGTACAAGGCTGTCTTCACAAAAGCTCCCGGAGTGTACATGTCTACTGACAACCTGAGAATACAAGTTATTTTGAAAGAGAGTATCAGCATTTTAATGCTGGTGAGTTCATAAGTATTTTAATGACATTGATGTAAATACATGTTTTTCCTCAAAATAATCTTATTAGATGATGGTGATAAAGGTTTATAAAGTATTTTAGTTCTTTCAAGAAAATCCTATATTTTCTAACAAAAGTAGTCTTCTACGAAGACCCGACTGTTTTGAGTTTAAAGAGCATTTTTCCCCAAACGTTACTATCATTTATCAAAATATACTTTTACATTAATGAGTATGTGAGAAAATCACAAGCAAAAGTAATAGGGAAAATAATCCTTTACTTCAGCAATGATGTTGCCGTTTATAAAGGAATAAAATACAGACTCCAAGTAGTACTAAATGAACAATACACCTCAGAAAGTCTAAATGAATGAAATGCAGACTCCAGGTGGTATTAAATGAACAATACACCTCGGAGAGTCTAAATGAATGAAATGTAGACTCTAGGTGGTATTAAATGAACAATACACCTCGGAGAGTCTAGCATAGCCTTTAATCCTAAATAGGTTAGTTTAAAGGTTTAAAATGTGGCCTAGTGTATGACTAGGAAAATATATTATGAGGGTTTTATATGTAGAAAAATAACGTGATAACACTTATTACCTTAAAGCCATGAATTATAAGGTAAATGTAAAGATACTCGTAACCATACTGATTGACGGATGTAAACACGACGACCTGCTGGCGTCGAAATGAATGTGACATTTATCACCCGTTGGCTTGGTCGGCCGGGACTGTAGCTAGCAGTCAGGATGTGGGATGGTCTGTCCCGTATAGATCTATACACACAATGCCCGCTCTCCCTCAAGGAGACTCTGGTTACCACTCGACAACGGTGAAATCCGCGTCATGAGGATGTATCTCATGTTTTAATTTCTATATACCTTTCTTTTCACTAAAAGTACAAGTTTTTAGAATATATATGTAACTAAGTTCTCCTTCATGAAAGTTATGGTTGGTTCCTAAACTATACCTATTATAGTTTACTTGAGAGGTTATCTAGGTACCTTTGCTACCCAAAGGTGTTGAACTGGAGTAAGAGTTTTAATATCTAACCAGATATATGTTGGATAAGGTGTCTAAGTCCATAACTATTTCTGGTATGTATATGACCCGACCCGGCATGGTCCATTTGGGTTGCATGGCACCATGCAATTGGATAAACTAAAATGAGAGAAATAACACTTATGGTTTATTAATATATTATAAGTTCTAATATATTAATAATATTATTTAATTAGTTTGATCAAGAATTAATTAAGTGATCAAAAGATAACTAATTAAATATATGGGTAGATTATGTAAATCTTCCATATCTTATATAGTGGGCTAAGAGGCTCCATGGATTATCAAGTTGGGTTCCACCCATAGGACGCTCCATGGATGCTCCATGGAGTTAACCCATGGATCATGAAATGAAGAGTCATGTTACATTAGGGTTTACCTAATGCAACACACTATATAAACAAAGGTGTTCTCCCCAAAATCGGCGACACTAAGAAACAAGAACGCTAGAGCCGATTTTGCAAGTGTAAGATTCTCTCAAAGTTTACTCCTTTGCATTTGGTGTTGTGTGAAGCATTTGAGGCATCACACTTGGGGTGCTAGGCTCACAAGGTTTCAAGGATCATAATCAACAACAAGGTAAGTTATTCTATCTTTCATTCAAGTTAAAAATGTTCCCCATGTATGCTAGATAGGAATATAACCTTGGAATTCAACTTTGCATGATAATTAGACAAACATAGATCCAAGGTTATTAGGGTTGCATGTACACTTAGGAAGTGTTAGAATGCTCAAAACCCATCAGTGGTATCAGAGACTAGGCTTGTTTGTTGTTTTTTTCTGCAAACTGCTTGAAAAAATCGTTTTTCTGTTTTCTGCTCGTATGAACTCGCCGAGTCCATGGGGGAACTCGACGAGTCGATGAACAAATGCAAGTTACTCGTCGAGTCTATTCTTGCACTCGACGAGTAGAGGCTGTAGTTTTCAGAATTTCGACATTTGTTGCTGGAAATGGACTAGAAACATTACCCTAAACTGTTTTGGTGTTTTAAAAGTTGTCTTAGATGGTGTAATGTTTATGCTAATCCATTTACAATGGAAATTATCAAAATTACAAGTTCTTTAAGTGTAATTTTTTATTCTTGAAAGTGTTCATATTCATGTTCTTGAACTTATGAAGATTAGATGATCATAGGAATTGTTTGTAACCTTCATGGTAGTTTAATTCATGATCATAATGTGTTTTAATGGAGTCCATAACTTGTCCTCAAGTTATGGAAAACCAAAAGTCTCACTTTTATTAAAGCCATTAAAAGAACACAAGAGTTATAAAAATGAAGAGTCTTCATTTCTATTACTCAATTAATTCATAAGTTATAAGAAATGAAAAGTTTTGGAAGTTTACAAAACTTGCCCTCAAGTTTTGGAACAAGTAAAGTCTTGATTAAAACTTTAGTTCCAACCCTTAGAATTTTAAAAGTTAAAATTCAACCCTTATACTTTATAATATTTTAGTTACTAATATATATATGTATAAGATCAAGTCGTCTTACCGCTACTACGCCTCATTCACGAAGCCGGTCTATAAGGGGGGTATAAGGTTATTGCCTATAAAATGGCAACTTAATGGGTGTCCACTCTCACCCACCGCTTCCTTGATCGGTGGAAGGTCGTTAGCCGAACGGGTAGGACAAGGACTTATAAATTCTCATTAAAAGTATGATGAATATTATAAAGTAACTAAATGCTTTTATTAAATTCCCAATCTTAGTGACTTTAGGAAAATGTGAATAAGGTGCTAATCCATGAAATTACACTTTACACTTTGTTTAAGTCGTTAGTGGAGCTCGTGTGGTAAACCGGCACACTAACTTGGACTTAACAAGGAAGGTAAAGGGTGACTTAAAGTTTATTATAGGTCGGTGGAGCTCGTGTGGTTAACCGGCACATCGATTGAGTAATAAACATTAAGTGTACCAAGTGGTTTGCATGGTTACTTCACACCTCGTTTTGTGATCCTCGATATCCCAGTCACAAAACTTGGAGGGCACACTCGAGATTGAACCATGCCTTTGAAAAGTTCATTGAATCTCAAAAGAATCTAGGAATTTCTAAGAACCAATTAAAAACCTAATATCTATATTTCGTTTTTCATGGTGGAAATTGGTGAATCGTCATTCACCTACCTTTCAAATATGTTATAGCTTGGATTACGTCATACCTCTTCTAAGTTATAATATATTGTGATTGGATCCTAGCCTTAATATTACATTTGGGTGTTTTATTAAGGACTCTCTTAATATCTAAACTAATCTTCTTCTCTTCTTTCAGATGTCTTCAAACAATGCTGATTCTGGCTCTAATCCTAATGGCTCCTTTACCCTTATGAACTTGTGTGGGAAAGTCACTTCTGATGGATCCAACTTCAATGAATGGATCAGAAACATCAGGATGATTACCCGCTACGAGGACAAAGAATATGTCCTTGACAAGGAGCTTAAGGAGATTGATGAGACCACTGCAACTCCTCAGGAGATCGCTGACTTCCGGGCACATGAAAGGGATGCTACAAAAGTGGCTTGCATCATGTTGGCCATCATGACAGCGGAACTCCAAAAGTACTATGAGGACTTCTACCCTTTTGAAATGCACCAAGATCTGATGGAATGATACCATCAAAGTGCACGACAAGAGAGGTATGAAATCATATGCTCTATCATAACAACCATGATGAAGGATGGGGAATCCGTCACGAGCCACATGCAGAAAATGCAAAGGTATGTGGATCGGCTACTGAAGCTTAATGTGAACTTCCCTGAGGAGCTTGCAATAGATATCATTTTGCACTCCTTACCATCGTGCTATGATCAATTCCGCATGACATATCACATGAATAAGGAAGAGGTCACACTCAACAAACTTCAGGGACTCCTCAAGACCGCAGAAACATGTCTTAAGGGTAAGTCGGTTGTTAACACTCCTACTCCAAACTCCGCCCCAGTTTTGGCAATCGGGAAAGGTCGAGGGAAGAAGAGGAAGAGCTCTTCGAAGGGTACCAAGGCTAGGACCCTTGATGGCTTTTCTTCAAGTGGAACCAAGAAAGGTTTCGTCACTCCTTCTTCTGACCCTAAAGAGGCTGAATGCTTCTATTGCCATGAAAAGTCACATTGGAAGCGGAACTGCCCAAAGTACCAGCAAGATGTGAAGGATGGGAAAGTTAAACCCAACCATGCAGGTATTTACACTATCTTATCTAATAACTCACCCCATTCTAACTCTTGGGTCCTTGATACCGGTTGTGGTATTCATATCTGTTCTGATTTGCAGGGACTAAGAAGAAGTGAGAATGTGGAGCATGGAAGAATAAACTTAATCATGGGGAATAGGAAAGCTTTACCTGTCACCAAGATTGGAGTTTATACTTTATCGCTAAGTAGTGGGTTTAGTTTAGATTTGAATAAATGTTGTTATTCGCCAGAAATGGCAAGAAATATTATTTCCTTTCATGCATTGTATAAACAAGGTTTCACCTTTTC
Organism: Lactuca virosa; assembly: GCF_052849685.1. Lineage (NCBI taxonomy): Eukaryota > Viridiplantae > Streptophyta > Magnoliopsida > Asterales > Asteraceae > Lactuca > Lactuca virosa. Next base: position 322,621,675 of record NC_136428.1, read on the forward strand.
ATTTGATAATGAAGTTGGTTCGATTAATGATTTCTTTAATAATGTTCTTTATTTTAAAGCATTACCTTGTGATGGTGTGTATGAAACTGTATCTGTGGTTGATAACTTAGGAAATAATGTATTGTGTATTGATTCTGTTAATGATAATAACTTGGATAAAGCATCATTATGGCATTGTCATCTTGGACATATAAGCAAGAAACCTATAGGCCAACTCCAAAAGGATGGGGTCTTGGAGTCATTTGACCTAAAGTCAGATGATAGTTGCGAATCATGCTTACTTGGAAAAATGACAAAGTCACCCTTCACAGGTTCTTATGAGAGGGGTGAAGGTTTGTTGGATCTTATACACACGGATGTGTGTGGGCCCTTCAAACATCCCACAAGGGATGCTAATCGTTATTATTTGACTTTTAGTGATGATTACAGTAGATATGGATATGTCTACTTAATCAAGCATAAGTCAGAGACTTTTGAGAGGTTTAAAGAGTTTAAACAAGAAGTTGAGAATCAATTGGGCAGGAACATTAAGATGCTTCGATCCGATCGAGGTGGCGAGTATCTTAGTTCAGAGTTCCTCGACTATCTTAGGGAATGTGGGATTGTCTCATAATTGACACCTCCCAGGACACCGCAGTTGAATGGTGTAGCTGAGAGGCGTAATCGAACCTTGTTGGATATGGTTCGTTCCATGATGAGTCGAGCTTCGCTACCAATCTCATTTTGGGGGTATGCCTTAGAGACTGCCGCCCATATCCTTAATCTAGTCCCCACAAAGAAAGTTGCCAAAACTCCTCATGAGATGTGGACTGGTAAAGTACCCAAACTAGACCACATTAAGATTTGGAGTTGCGAGGCTTTCGTGAGACGCGAGACTCATGATAAGCTCGAACCTCGAAGTGAGAGGTGTATTTTCATCGGCTACCCACAGAAATCCTTTGGTTACCTCTTCTACAGACCTAGTGAGAATGTGGTCTTTGTAGCTAGGAGGGCTTTCTTTCGAGAGAGAGAGTTCATAAGCCAAGGAGACAGTGGGAGGCAAGTTGCCTTGAAGAAATTCAAGAGTCAAGTGGTGAAGGAACTTCAAACCCTAGCACTCAACTTGAGGAGGAAACTCCTGTTGAGCCAATTGACAAGTCTGTACCTCTGAGGCGTTCCACAAGGGTTAGGAATGCACCTGAGCATTACTATGGATTCCATATTACTGCAGAAGGTGATACACTTATCAGTGATGAGACACTGATAGGTCTGGATGAACCTAACAGTTACGCGGAAGCCATGGCAGGCTCCGAGTCAGCCAAGTGGAAAGAGGCAATGGACAGCGAGATACAGTCCATGTATGACAACCAAGTTTGGAACTTGGTGGAGAATGTACTAGGTCGTAAGACTGTAAGGTGCAAATGGATCTTCAAGAAGAAGACCGACATGGCTGGTAATGTACACACTTATACGGCACGACTGGTTGCAAAGCGTTTCTCACAAACTCCGGGAGTTGATTATGATGAGACCTTTTCTCCAGTGGCCAAGATTAAGTCTATTAGGGTTCTGTTAGCCATAGCTGCATTTCATGACTATGAAATATGGCAAATGGATGTCAAAACCGCTTTCCTTAATGGAAAGTTGGCTGAGGATGTTTACATGAGTCAGCCAGAGGGTTTTGTCAATACAGAGTACCCTAATAGAGTGTGTAAGCTTGAGAAATCCATTTATGGGTTAAAGCAAGCACCTCGCAGATGAAATCTTTGCTTTGATAAGAAAGTCAAAGAATTTGGCTTCTCTAGGAGTGAAGATGAATCTTGTGTATATGTCAAGGCTAGTGGGAGTATAGTTAGCTTTTTGGTATTGTATGTGGATGACATACTACTCATAGGAAATGACAGCCCAACTCTGCAGGAAGTTAAGTCCTGGCTTGGGAAGTGTTTCTCTATGAAGGACCTAGGAGAAGCTGCCTATATTCTAGGGATAAGGATCTTGTGAGACCGGAGTAAAAGACTAATTGGACTTAGTCAGAGTACCTACTTGGATAAGGTGCTGAAGAGATTCGGCATGCATGACTCCAAGAAAGGAGAGTTACCCATCCAGAGTAACGCCAGATTGAGTAAGACACAAAGCCCTAGTACTAAGGCTGAGATAGCAGAAATGAGTCGAATACCTTATGCTTCGGCTGTAGGATCGATCATGTATGCTATGACGTGTACTCGACCTGATGTAGCCTTTGCTTTGAGCATGGTTAGCAGGTATCAGGGGAACCCTGGCAAGGCACACTGGACTGCGGTAAAGAATATCCTTAAGTACCTACGGAGGACTAAGGACTGGGTCCTTACCCTCGGTGGGAGTGAAGACTTGAGAGTTGTAGGGTATAGTGATGCTAGCTTTCAGACTGATATGGATAATTTCCGCTCTCAGTCAGGCTGGGTCTTACCTTAAACGGAGGAGCAATTTCTTGGAAGAGTTCCAAGCAAGAGACAGTGACTGATTAAACTTGCGAATCAGAGTATATAGCAGCTAGCGAGGCAGCAAAGGAGGCGATACGGCTGAAGAACTTCATTGGAGACCTTGGATTTATACCAACTATTAAAGAGCCAATGGAAATTTTCTGTGATAGTGAAAGTGCAGTTGCCTTAGCAAAGGAACCAAGGGATCACGGGAGATCCAGACACATCGACAGAAAATACCATTTCATCAGACATCGAATAGAAGAAGGACTCCTCGTGGCAAAGAGGGTATCATCGGATGAGAATCTAGCAGATCCCCTCACGAAGGGACTCACTCGGGTTAAGCATCTCCAGCATGCTCGGAGCATAGGGCTGAAGGATGATATTAGATTTAGTAGTTAGATAACCTTGAAATTTGTAAAGTGTAATTGACATTAGATGATGAATAAAAGGTGTTTTATTTATGAGTAAAGTGTTGCTATCTCTTGTCGATCGTTTACTATATTTCTTTTGCATGTTTTGACTTCCAGAATAATTATGTTTGGTATATCATATTATTCGAACCTCCACAGTCGGTCATATGTCGGAAGTAGGTATGAATCAAGACTGTCATGATTGGTTGCAGAGGTCTAAGTTGTTGGACATGGCTACAACACTTATGAGTGCTCATAAGTTCTGAGCATTGGAATCAACCCACACTCACTGGAATCACTTCATGGAATTTATCTCGAGTGATCATGAGACGGTAATATCATATAAGTCTTCAAACCTAGATATATGATTTGTTACTTATGAGTTGGTTATGCATTGATTGTACGAAAACGCATCGGTAACTCGATTTTATAAAACATGCTCTTGTGTATAATTTAATGAGTAGTAGAACAAACATATGAGTCGAAGTTTATCTGTTCCTTCTTGGATTAGAAGCTGATATCTGGGCCCCTCGATGATTTTGTTTTGACCTATGTACCGGGCCCGGTCAGAACTAAGTTGATGTGTTCAATTAAGTTCTTTGTCAAACAAATCGGAAATCGGGAAACAAACTGCTGGACAATAAGTAAGACATTGTTCCATGTATTTGTCCGGCTGATATCTAGAACAGAGGATTATATGATCACTTATCTTAAATGGTGTATCATCATCTTCTCAGTTCCGAGAGACCTTGAAAGAGCTACGATTGCTGATTGGTTCCTGAAGTCATAATTGCAGTTATAGTTATTTGACTTATCCAAGTGGGAGACTGTTGGATAAGGTGTCTAAGTCCATAACTATTTCTGGTATGTACTTGACCCGACCCGGCATGGTCCATTTGGGTTGCATGGCACCATGCAATTGGATAAACTAAAATGAGAGAAATAACACTTATGGTTTATTAATATATTATAAGTTCTAATATATTAATAATATTATTTAATTAGTTTGATCAAGAATTAATTAAGTGATCAAAAGATAACTAATTAAATATATGGGTAGATTATGTAAATCTTCCATATCTTATATAGTGGGCTAAGAGGCTCCATGGATTATCAAGTTGGGTTCCACCCATAGGATGCTCCATGGATGTTCCATGGAGCTAAACCATGGATCATGAAATGAAGAGTCATGTTACATTAGGGTTTACCTAATGCAACACACTATATAAACAAAGGTGTTCTCCCCAAAATCGGCGACAATAAGAAACAAGAGGGCTAGAGCCGATTTTGCAAGTGTAAGATTCTCTCAAAGTTTACTCCTTTGCATTTGGTGTTGTGTGAAGTATTTGAGGCATCACACTTGGGGTGCTAGGCTCACAAGGTTTCAAGGATCATAATCAACAACAAGGTAAGTTATTCTATCTTTCATTCAAGTTAAAAATGTTCCCCATGTATGCTAGATAGGAATATAACCTTGGAATTCAACTTTGCATGATAATTAGACAAACATAGATCCAAGGTTATTAGGGTTGCATGTACACTTAGGAAGTGTTAGAATGCTCAAAACCCATCAATATACATAATATATAACTAGGACTTCAACGACACTCGGACAGATAACTGGATGCTCTATGTCCACAACCAAACAAGGAACAGGAAATAAAGCAGGCTATCAGTCCTAAGTCCTTCAAATCCTACTTATATAATTATATCTATATAGACATGAATCTATCAAGAATATAAATTTAAAAGACTTTGATAAAAGCTTGGTAATTTAAAAGAGATTTTGGTACTTAAAAGAGATTTGAAAACAAGATACGAAAACCTTTAGCCGAATAAAACAGTTTAACATGCAAAAATCTATTTGATTGACAGTTATTAATCACATGTGATTGATATGATAACTTATCAATTCAACTTGTATTCCCCCCACAAAAGCATTTAAAATCATTTAAAAGGTTGATTAAGGGGTATGAACTCACCTGTAGTGGGTGATTCGGATGAACGGATGGTATAAGATGCTAATTGTCAAGTGAGGACTTGAACACACATGCGGATCCTATTGAACATGTAATGATACATTTATGTATCTAATTAGTCATTTAATAACTAATTAAGCAAGTAAAGATACCCTAATACATGGAAACACTTTGTTTCAAGTGCTAGGAGTACTAAAGGGTTGCATCTAAAGAGAGTATGGCCTCACATTGGAGTTTACTCCCCATATGGTAGCACCATATGGGTTTACGGTTCTTGAACCATTTCCCCTATGAGTTTACGGCCGTAAAATCATGGCAATGGTACCATTGGGTGTTTTATGGTCTTATACCACACAAGGAAGTAATCTAGACTCGAATCCAAGGCTTAGGAAGTGACTGGGGCTCGAAATGGCCTTTCTTTGGAGTTTGCGGTCCTTGGACCACTCCTTGGGAGTTTACGGTCGTAAACACATGTGTTTACGGTCGTAAACCCATGAGTTCACGGCCGTAAACTCATGGTTACCCAACCAATTGGTGTTTTGGTGTTACTAGCTCATGCATGCAAGGTTCTAGTCCTTTATACAAGCCATAGAAGGTGTTAGTGGCACTTAAACACCACTTGCAGGTGTTTACGGTCCAAGGAGATATTCTTGAACCGTAAACACATATGTTCTTGGGGATTTTGATGTTCTTCAAGAGTTTAACATGTATTCTAAGCAAACAACTAGTTAGGAGGAGTGTACTTACATATAGGAAGCTTGTAGGAGTGTTTATGGGCTAAGAACACTAGTGTGTGTTCTTGGTGTTCTTGGTGTTTTGATGAACACTTGAATATCTAAGAAAAGAGGAGATTTCCATGGATGAAATCGAGTATAAACACTAGATAAAGTGTTATATGAACGAACCAAGGAAGTAAATACTTACATTTTTGGAGGATTTGAAGAAATGTGATATGATACTTGAGAGAGAATCTTGGGTGTTCTTGAGTTAGGAAGTGTAAAATGAAGGAGTGGGGAGTAAACTCATGCTATATGCATGAGTTCAAGGTGAAGAGGGGTTTACGGCCCAAACTCCTCTTGTTTGGCCGTAAACACCACACTAAGGTGTTGGTTGTTTTATTGTTACACATTGCTCCTAGAAAGCACTTCCATTTATTTGATCGTTTGACGAAAATTAAAATAAAAATACCCAAACGGACTTAAAACCGGCCAAAAATGTACTGGGATGAATTTGACTATTATTTGATGTGCTTGACTGCGGAGTTTATACAAAATGAAAATTTCGGGTTGTCACAGGTTACCTCGGGATTCGTAGATATGGGCTGCGAAAACTCAGGATGTGAAGTTGCCGCAGTGTCTTCATGGTGTAGCGGCTCATTATCTGGAATGCGAACGTCGGAATGAGTGGCAGACTGCAAACTTTCACTTCCATTGGGAGTTGGAGTTTGTGGCATGCGAGCCACCTTTTTAACCTTTCGCTTCTTTTTGGGACTTTGAGCTAGTGCAAATGAACCAGCTTGAGCTTTTCGTTTCTTGGGTGTCCAATCGAGTGATGAAGTACCTTCCTTCACTACTTCCTTCTTTCCTCCTTTTTTAGACTTATCAGCCTCTTCCAATATCGTTCGCATCTGATCAGTGAGATGGCGAAAGCCAAAGACTGGTTCACTTCGATACTTTTCCAGGACTTTGCTAGCAGGTGAAACGTCACGAAGCATGGCTTCAGGAATGGAGCCAATGAAGGAGAATTTGGATTTATCCGCCAGAATGATGTTCTTTGTATGGAAGGTAGCGATAACAGCAACCATTGAATCTGCCATAACCAGAATGTTGTGCTTTACGATGGCCCTTCTGACCACGATTGTCCATAAGCGAGCACAAGAGATATCGGTATGTCGAGTGGTAGAGTGGTTACTTTGGATGAATTGAGCCCAAAGCACAGAACCAAAATCGATATTGGCTTCGGTGTAGATACCATACATAATCGTCATAAACATCGTGATGGCACAATCTGAACGTGTTAGCCTCTCAGAGAAAGCCTTGAAGAGGAGGGTAAACAGCCCATTCCACGTGGGAGGTAAGTTGGGCTTCTTGAACTTGGAGATAGCAGAGATAGTCTTCTTGTATCCCATTTGATTGAACATCTATAGTTTTGTTGAGTTAGAGACAGATTCAGGGTCTATTTGATCTTCAGTTTGTGGAACATCCTAACAGAGAGCAGAATTTGGATTTTGTGATAGAGGTAGTGGTGTTGAAGACTTGAAACGTGATACGATTGCCCTCCTTCTGGTAACTAGCAGTAGAATAAGCATTGGACAGATCAACCACATGCATATTTTCCATCTTCATCAAAGCGATGACGAGTGGTGAGTAATGGAGACATTCCACAATAGGATGAAGAAAATCGTCGTATTTGGACGCGTCATGATCGATAATCAAGTTGTGATTGGCCTTGATCTGAAGGAGAGAGGTTTGTACCGATTGATCTTGAACAGAAGGGGTTTCTGAGGAGCTTGCCATTGTTGATTTCTTGGTGAAGAAGATGAATAGTAGAGAGGTTTAATCGCTGGAACTATTTGAGGGGTTTTGAAAGCGGCAATAAGTATTGAATCGCCAAAATCCCTTTATACGGTTTGTTTGGTGAGAGAAATCCAGACATATGGTGTATCGGTTATTATAGAGTCGCCTAAAAAGACGTGATTAACAACTGTTACCCCAGACCCGAGTGTCAGGCGGCGGTAAAGTAGGCGTCGTTTCAAATTTCACGCGCTCGTTTGAATTCTTATCCATGAGAAATTTTTGCGTCAACTTCTCCCTTTCACAATTGATTCAGTTTCTGCCTTTTACAAATAATGCTGATAAGCCTTTTCGCATCCCGTGTAGATATGACCCTTCGCAGTGAAACATTATCAATTCATCTGCAAAACAGAAAGTAATCATGAGTACCACGAACCATACTATGGAAAATCACAAGGATCTTTGTGCGAGAGTGTGCCAAATATAAAGAAATAAATCAAAGTTTTATAGGATATTAGTGACGTCTTATAAAGACACGAAGTAGTGGATCCCGGGCAAATATCTCTTCCTTTGGAGTCAAGAGAGACGCTAAAGTGTCTGTGTAGTTTCCCGTTGAATTACGATCACTTGTTTGTTAAGAAACAACGAAAGGCATCTTTTATAAAACTTGTAGGGTGGCTTCACCTCCAACCAAACTCCAAAACTTGGTACAAGTCCGAACGTTCAGATGAAGTACTTGTTTGACCAGTGTAGTCATTTGAACATGTAAGCTTTGGAATTATTTGAAGTGACAGGGGTTCACATAGAAATCTCAAGAAAAATAAAAACTAGATCTATTGGGTAGAAACGTCTTAGGTCTAGAACATTTCATTAAGATCTCACAAAAGAAAAAGAGTTTTCTTGGTACAGACCATGAAAGTGGACTTCCATTAATTCGTTGGTGAAAAATCTAGAACAATTAGTTGTTCACCGTCAATTCGTATAAGTGTGTTGGATTTTGGGTTTCACTCAATTTGTGGTGATAACGAATTTAAGATCATGAACACAGATTTGGTTATAACCATAAACCTCAGTGGTAATTTCTGAGAGTCTCAAGGGTTACATTTGTGAATATGAAAGTTGATGGAGAAATGGTATGAGGTGGTTCTAAAAAAGATAGTACCTCTGTTATGCGAAAGTGACAAAGCAGGTAACTCTTAACTCAATGTGTGAAGAGTTAGGGAGCTCTTGAATTATGCGAATTAAGAGCCTGATTGGGAAGAAACGATTGGTATTATCGATTAATGCAGCAGCATGCTTCTAGGGACACTTAACTAATACATAGATAAGAAAGTTTATACATGCGCCATCATTGGTAATTGAGATCACCAAGATTCTTGATATGAAACCTGCTCAATTATCCAATATTTTTGGTATTTTTGAAATAAGTAAACTAAAATAGAAGAAAATAAAGAAAATATTTTTGTAATTTTATTTTTTTGAAAAAGAAATAAAAAGAGAAAGAAATAAAATATTTTTGGATTTTAATGTTTTTAAAAAAATAAAAAAAAGATAAAAAAACCAAAACAAATAAAATAGTTTTGGATTTTCGTTTTTCTGAAAAAAAAATAGAATAAAGTAACAAAAATGTACAAAGGATACATGAAAATTCGAAACCACGAATGAAGAGTTGACAACGACTCACTGCGAACATTCGCACCAATTCGCAGTGTGAAAAGTTGGTTGCGAGTCACTGCAAGCGTTCGCATCAATTCGCAAGATAAATGATGATTGTGAGTCACTGCAAGTGTTCGCAACGATTCGCAGGCCAATCAAATACTTATGACTTCGAAGGTGGTTTCGGAACGGACACAGCTTCTGTCATTCCTAAGCCTTGAAGAATGCGATAGAATGACTGTTCATGCAAGGCTTTCGTGAAGATGACAGCTAACTGATCAGCGGATCTTACGAAGTGTATCTCAACATTTCCATCTTCCACATGATCTTTGATGAAGTGATACCTCAGTGTTATGTGTTTCGTCTTTGAGTGTTGCACTGGGTTGTGACAAATGCGAATAGTGCTTTCAGAGTCGAAGTACAAAGGGATCCGCTTCATATTTATGCCATAGTCACGAAGTTGGCTCTGAATCCATATGACTTGCGAAGTGAAAGAGGCAACATCAATATACTCAGCTTCTGTTCTTGGCAAGGAAACACAGGTTTGCTTTTTGGATTGCCAACTAACGAGTTTCCCATCAAGAAATTGGCATCCCCCAGTTGTGCTCTTTCGATCTAAACCGCATCCTCCAAGATCAGCATCCGAAAATGCTTGCACAAAGAAACCAGACATCGACGGGTACCATATTCCAAGTAAAGATGTTCGTTTTAAATACCAGATTATCTTCTTGACAGCGGTCATCTGAGGTTCACGAGGATTCGCTTGAAACCTAGCACAACAGGAAACAGAAAACATAATATCTGGATGACTAGCAGTTAGATACATTAAAGAACCTATCATTTGACGATAGAGTGCCATGTCTACAGCCGGTTTATCCAGAGATGGAGTAAATTTCGTTCTGAATGCCATTGGAACTTTCACCTTTGAGTCGCCAATCATTTCAAACTTACCAAGCAATGTCTTTGTATATGCCTCCTGGTTGATAAAGATACCTTCTTGACTCTGTCTTATGTTCAAACCAAGGAAAAAGTTAATCGGACCCATGGAGCTCATCTAAAATTTAGTCTCCATCAACTTTCGGAACTCCTCTTTAAGCTGGGGTTAATTGATCCGAAAATGATGTCATCGACATAAATTTGGACAACCATTAAAAGGTCGCCTTCTTTCTTGCAAAAGAAGGTTGGGTCAACCGAACCTTGTTTAAAATTAGACATTTTCAAGAAGCAAGTGAGAGTTTCATACCAGGCTCGTAGAGCTTGCTTCAGACCATAAACTCCTTTGTCTAGTATGTAACAGTGATTAGGATACTTCATGTTTATGAAGCCAGGTGGTTGTTCCACATACACTGTCTCTTCAAGTACCCCGTTCAAGAATGCACATTTGACATCCATCTAACATACCTCGAAATTCTTGTGCGGTGCATATGCCAAGAAGATGCGAACTGATTCTAACCTTGCAACTAGGGAGAAAGTATCTTCGTAGTCAATAACCTCTTCCTGACAATACCCTTTGACAACGAGTCACACCTTATTTCTTATCACATTACCTTCCTTATCCATTTTGTTGTGAAATACCCATTTAAGACCAACAACAGAAGCATCATTCGGAGTAGGAATGAGTATCCAGACTTTGTTTTGTTCAAATTCATTAAGCTCCTCCTGCATTGCTTGCACCCAATCAGAATGATCAAGAGCAATTTGAACATTTTTAGGTTCAATTTTGGAGATGAACGAATTGAACATGCAAAATTCCACTTTAGAGAATAGTGCAGTTCGCTTCGCCTTTTGTTAAGATCTCGTAATAACGCCTGAAGACGAATCTCAAATGACTTGAGTGTTTGGATAATCTTTGGTCCATTTAGCTAATGGAGGGTAGTTTGGATCATATGATGTGACAACCCAAAAAATCTTAAAATTTTGCCTGGTAAAGCTCCGCCAGTCAACTTGACTGAGTGTCAAACTCATTTCTGCTATCATTTAGCCTCATTTAGAGTCCATTTAAAGGTCCAAGGGTCAGTACATTCAAGCATTGAGCATAGGAATGGATCGCGTAAACTTCTAGCACCAAAATCGAGCCTTACACTCCAACATCAGGAGTGTAGGGCCGCACACTGGGTGTGCGGCCGCACACCCCTCTCCTGGCAGCACACTCACGTGTACAAAGGAGGGGTTTAGCCTTCATTCATCCCTTTTCACTCTCCAAGGCTTAGAACTCGATTTCTCTCTCAACTATCATCCGATTTTCAGCCTAGATCTTCAAAAAGGTAAGTGTTCTTCACTTGATTTGTTGCTAATCCTTACAAACTAGTAACACTCTTTGATTTCATCCATTGGAAATCATTTTTTGACTAGATCTTCAAATCTTCATCCATTTCACCAAGAACACCAAGAACACACACTTGTTCTTGGCGATTTTGGGCCTTCTCGAGCTTCCGGATAGTAAGTACTTCTTCCCTACACTTGAATCTTGCTAAGAACACTTGATTAAGTCCTTAGTAATGCCCAGAACTCAAGAACACATGGTGTGTGCAGCCGCACACACTCATGTGGCCGTACACCCCTTAAAAGATCCTAAAATGGCCTCCAAAATGCGTTTCTAGCTTCACCACTTGTTGAACAATTGTCCCACAAGCCTCCCCACCTTTGGATAACGGTTATGTGCACTCTTTACCGTGAGTGTGCGGCCGCACACTCCCTGGCCGCACACCCATGGCCGCACACTCCAAGTGTAGCCGCACATACCCTTTTAAAGGCCCAAAATAGCATCAAACTTCCTTTCCGGCTAAGGAATGGTCAAAACACCTTCCCTAGAACATTCCTAAGGCTTGGAAAACGTTTTTGTGCACTCATTACCATGAGTGTGCGGCCGCACACTCCCTGGCCGCACACCCATGGCCGCACACTCCTCAAAGTGGCCGTACACTCCCTTAAATTGAATCACATGTGATTCCAACGCTTGGGCAAAGTGTTTCCTAGTCCCGTAAGGTGTTTCCTTGCATTTGGTTGCTTCTATACACTATATTTATGTCAATATATGCCATTATATTGTAACATCTGGATTTCCAGGCATGACGATTTGAGTATTTCGTTTTGAGTTATAAGGAGGGACTCGACGAGTCGACGCCTAGACTCGTCGAGTAGGATCGCGATTTGCTGACTGGATTAATGAAGGGACTCGATGAGTCGATGGGTGGACTCGACGAGTCTGCGCTGTGGACAGAAATCGTAAATCTTTGGGTCTGTGCCCTATTTAAGGGTCCTTATAGCCCTCAATTGCGGCTACCAGTCCAGAGAGAGAAACCCTAGAGAGCTTGAACGAGTTGTGTGAGAGAGAAAGCCATTTCAACCCTTTGGTGTTGTTTTGCAAAGAAGAAGGTGTTTCCAGCTAGAGGAGGACAAGAGGGTTGCTAATCCGTGGTTTCCAAGCTTGGATCTACAGTGTTGAGGTAGCAAATCGATCCTTTCTCTGTTTGGTTTAAGATCCTTGAATTTTAGGGTTTTATATACCCTTTATTGGCTTGAAGTGTTGAGTATGTTGTCCCTTTGAGTGTTAGACTCTGGATATGGACCTCTAGACGTCCACAGGGCCTTATCCATTCTGCTTTATGTTGGTTCATGGAGGGAATGAGACTATGTTGCCATTTTAGAAGCCATTTCACCAAGGAAAGCCTTGTGTGCGTTGCATGAATGTCAAGACTGAGCCTTTACGTGGTTACCGTGTTTGGGAAGGTCAGATCTATAGGTTAGAGAAGCAGATCTAACCTCAGAAGGTCATTTGAGTGTTGCCATGGAAGCAACTCGCCGAGTTCATAAGTGGACTCGACGAGTCGAGTCGGGGTTGCCCCGCGATTCGTGACAGAGTAACCCGTCGAGTGAAGGGATGACTCGACGTGCCAAGTGAGGCTAGAAGGATTCAAAGGACCCGCATGGACTCGCCGAGTCGCCCATGTGCACTCGACGAGTCGGGTCAAAGTTTGACCATTGACTTCAGTTGACCTTAGGGTTTTGGTCAAGCTGATTCAAGAGAGTTCTGGGAGGGGTAGAATGGTCTTCTACCCATCAATAGAGATGAGATGATGAGAGAGTATTGATTAGGGATGTTATTCTGTTGATAAGAGGAGGCTAGATCGGGTATCCGAGCACGGGAGGTTATCCGATACCGTAGGAGGTGAGTCTTCTCACTATACTGTACCTGGAGTGGTACCTATGTGTGACCGGAAGGTCTTATATGCTATGAGATGTATGTGCTGTATGCTGTTATATGATATGGATGTGGTATGTATGTTATGAATGCTAAGGACCGTAAGGTCATTATGCTAAGGACCGGAAGGTCATTATGGTATGGACCGGAAGGTCAACATGATAGAAGGTCATTACGGGTAGGACCGGAAGGTCTACCAGGGTTGTGGGACGGAAGTCCTCTGAGACACAGCGACCGGAAGGTCTTATAGCCTTGAGTGGCGTATGTGCGTATGTGGTATTTTGGGGAACTCACTAAGCATTTATGCTTACAGTTGTTGTGTTATGTGTTTCAGGTACTAGCGAGGATCGCGGGAAGGCGCTGGCATGATCTGTACACACTCATGAAGTTTATGTCTTGAGATTCTGGGATATGTTTTATTATGATAACATTGGATACATTATGTTTTGATAGTACCTTATGAATAAAAGTATGTTTTAAAAATGAAAAATTGTTTTGGAAATTTACGTTGTTACATATATGCCATTTAGGACTCGTTAAGTCTCGGGAGTTAATTCATGGAACTTCTCATCCTTACGCGCGTATTCGTTGAATCACCCATATCAGGTGAGTTCATACCCTGTAATCGATCTTTTCAATGTTTTAAACGTTTTAAGGGGGGGGGGGGATACAAGTTGAACACAATGTTAATTGTGTAATTGTTTGTTATAAACTTTTTCAAAAGGATTACTTATGTCATTTATAAGTTGTCAAAACATTTCAAAGACTCTTTTTCAAGTTATGTTACTTTATTGTTTAACAAAACTCCATTTTTTTAAAGTACAAGCATAACTTAGTAGTAAAACGAGCATTTTCAACAACAGTTCAAGTACATTACTAGTAAACTACAATAAGTATAGTTTAAGGATTCAGAACATACTATAACACGTACATAGAGGAGCGTACTATAACACGTACATAGAGGAGCGTACTATAACACGTACATAGAGGAGCATACTATAACAAGTACATAAAGGAACATACTATAACAAGTACATGGAGGAACACACCACACTAAGTACCGGGAAAAACGTTTATATATCTTTCCGGCCTTGCGTTGACACTGGTACGATTTCACGTACTAGGACTAGCAGGTACGAGGTGATAAACATAATAATATATCTTTCCGACCTTGCGTTGACACTGGTACAAGTTCACGTACTAGGACTAGCAGGTACGAGGTGATAAACTTAATAATATATCTTTCCGGCTTTGCGTTGACACTGGTATGATTTCACGTACTAGGACTAGGAGGCACGAGGTGATAAAATATAACAAAATATTCTTCCGCTTACATACGAGTTCACGTTAAAACCTTAAATTTACCATTTTGGAATTAAAGGCTACTTTAGACTCCCCGATGTGTATTGTCCATTTAATACTACCTGGAGTCTATATTTTATTACTTTAGACTCCCCGAGGTGTATTGTACATTTAATACTACCTAGAGTCTGTATTTTATTACTTTATAGCCAGCAATGTCACTGCTGAGGTAAAACATTATTTTCCCTATTACATTTACTTTGTGATCTTCTCACATATTCATTAATGTATAAACTATATTTAGTTAATGATAGTCTCACTTGGGAAAATACACACTCATACAAGAAACATACATACACAACATTTGATGCCTTGGTAGAAGGCTACGTTTAGTAGAAAGGACCATAATGTTAACCTTATGATTCCTTAATGTATACATCAAAGGATACATATATATAAATAGGATCCGACAGGTAATAGGATGTGTGCTCTCCGCTTCATTTCCTGTTCCTTGTTTGGTTGTGGGCTTAGAGCAGATTCACCCAGTCTATTATCTATTCGATTCTAGATATATATGTCTAGTATACATTGAGTCATCATAAGGGTACCAGGTATGGGTCAAGTCATAGGGCACAGAGTCAGTGCACAGTTTTCTAGTACAAAACATACTTTCCAAATCAGAGCTTTGGTATACAAAACTAGAAACTTATCAGTTAAGGGTTTAATCCATTTTATTAAAGCAGGATAACTTCAAGGACCTTAAGTGGATAACTCTATAATACCTTAGATTATACATCAGAGTTATATATATAATTAATAACTGATAGATAGTTGGATGTGTGCCTTCCGCCTCATTTCCTGTTCCTTGTTTGGTTGTGGGCTTAGGACAGATCCACACAATTAACTATCTGTTCGGTATTAGATTATATATAACTAGTATAAACCAAGTGATTATAAAAGGAACCACTGTGGTGACTATTTTATTATAAGAAATAAGAGTTTTCTTAAAGAATCTTTCTTCAAATATAAAGGAACTATTACAGTTAACTCCGTGAGTACCAAGGGAATACACCAGGGTTATATACAACAAGGATCCAACAACCAATGGGATGTGTGTTTCCGCCTCATTTCCTGTTCCTTGTTTGGTTGTGGGCTTAGGACAGATACTTACAATCGATTGCTTGTTTACTCTGGGTTTTATATAACTTGTATCCATTTAATACTCATAGAAAGGACTGTTGAGTCATTTTCACTTATCTTTCATCGAGCAGGAAATATAGGATTTCCTGGAGGAACAGGCAAACTCTTCTAAACAGAACTTACTACAATTTTCTACAACTTTCGACAAACTTTCTTACTAATACTATATCACTAAAATCTTATGAACTCCCCAGCTTAATTGCTGATCAACTCTTTCAAATAACTTGTATTCTCAGGAGCCTAGTAGACAGGTACTCGTGCTGGGAATTCAGAAGATGGAACAGTATAGCTCCAAGTCTTGTTTGTTATTTGCTTATGTATACTATTTTCGTGAACACACACTTTGTAAACACTTTCTTTCTAATGAAATGGTTGTTCATTACTTTGCTTACTATAATGCATGTCTTGTGATACTAAACATGACGTCCTCCACCCCATAACGTTTCCGCCGTTCCGGTTTTGGGGTGTGACGGATTGGTATCAGAGCATTGTTTATAGTGAACTAAGTATATCAACCGATAAAAGATATACAACTATAAATACAATGGGGATTAAGTGCTGTGGATAATGATATATTTTAAGAGTATAACGATAAGTTATAAAAATATACCTACTTGCTTATACATGTACATACTAGACCAAGTATCACAAGAAGAACAGAACTAAAAGTATTTAAAGGTTGAACACTGTCATCAAACCTGGACAGTTATGTAATCATAACTAGGATCAATATAGCCTGATCAAGTATATTCATTCGAGATGTGACCGACATGTGTTTGGGAGTGATGTGGTGATTGCAATAGTCTTAAAACTTACCGAATACTAAGTCAAGAGAATACTAGATCAAGTAAATTAGAGTTAGAATACTATAGGAGTATTCTATGATACTATAACGCGATAACAAGTTTGAAACATACTAAGTACATTACATTAAAATACTATAGGAGTATTTTAGGCACTATACAAATAACTTATGTGATAACTTAAAAGACCCTTACGGATAGGTCTATAATCTTGCAATGTATACTTCCAAGGTTATATATAATTGAGATTTTAGAGACTTAGAATTTGTGATCTACGATCCCCTACCTGTTCCTTGTTTGGCTGTGGTTTTGGAGTAGGATCACTTATTCGAAGGTCTATTTAATCTTAAGTTGTATACAACTTGTATACATTGTGCAATTATAGGAGGACTCTGTAAGGATCACCCCATAATGTTTCACTAAATCTCAAAGATTCTTTAGTGACATCCATTCTCACACGACGAACCTAGATACATGTAACCACTTCCTCATAGTAGACAAGAGAAGAGTTCAGGAGGAACAAGAGCAAGTTCATGAGGAGTTTTCAAAGAGGGATCAACCGAAGTAACCAAAACGTCTTACACATCACACTAATAAATAATAATCTTATTAACTAATTGAGCGAGTGGAAACACTGCTCACATTATGTGTTAGAAATATTTTCTTACATGCAGTTGGTAACAGTTATTCAGGCAACAGATATTCATTCGAGGATATCCATTTCAAATTCATAGAGTTTATTTGGTATAGACTCTTTTATGAATTGTTTCTAGAACCCTATGGAAGTCAGGACCCGATACACTTAGAACTGGAATAACCTTGTCTTTTCAGCTTTCGGCTTGGGTCCACTGCTATAGACTTATTACATCTCATCTTTGTATTCTTTTAGCAAATATGCCTCCTCGCAAATCGATCAGACGCACTATTCCGATAACTCCAACTCAACCGCCACTACCCCCGCCACAGTCCGACCTAGCTGCTTTTCAGGCAGCGGTAACAGCAGCAACGATAGCCGCCCTAACCCAAATTCGCGCAAGTGGTATCAGTGGATCTGGTGGCGGTGCTCACCTAACCAACCACGGAGATACCCACGAACACCCAAGGGAATGTTCGTATAAAGACTTCATGAAATGCGAACCCAATTCCTTCGACGGAAATGGTGGGGTCATCGCTCTGATGTAATGGTTCGAGAGAACAGAGTCGATTTTCGAGATCTGTTCGTGCCCCGAAGGGAGCAAAGTGAAGTTTGCTGTCTGCACCTTCTTCGGCAGAGCCTTAACCTGGTGGAATGGCCATGTTAAGTCACTGACTTTATCAGTGGCAAACTCTATGGGATGGGAAAACTTGAAGGAAAGGATGATGAGAGAGTACTGCTCAAGGGGCGAAGTACAAAAGCTGGAACAAGAGCTATGGGAGCTCAAAATGGTTGGCTCAGACATAGTGGCCTACACTGACAGGTTTAGCGACTTGGCAGCACTATGCCCCGGCATGGTTACCCCGGAGAGCAAGAAGATAGAAAGGTACATCTGGGGTCTGACTGCCCCGACCCAAGGAAATATGTTGTCTTCTAACCCAGCCACATTTGATAGTGCCAAAACGCCTGGCCCAGCGACTCATCGACCATGAAGTCCATCATGGCGTAGAAGTCCCGGTTCCCAAGCCACCGAGGGAAGAGGACTATGGACAGAAGTCGGGGAACAAGAGGAAGGAGAAGAAAACAACACAGTACACCCTACATGAGGAACTAACGAGTACTATGTAGACCGCCACAAAACCTGCTACTCCAGCACCTGCCATTCGATATGCTGGAACCCTTCCGAAGTGTGGGAAGTGCAACTATCACCACACCGGAGTATGTCGGAAAATGTAATCTCTGAACTGCCACAAAAAAGGACACACAGTCCGTTTCTGCAGGGCACCGGCTCAACCGATCTCCCAAGTCCCCGGAGTTGAAGAAAACCAAGCCTGCTATGGCTGTTGTGAGGCTGGACACTACCAGGAGGACTGCCCGATAACAAAGAACTCATGAGCGGATGGACGAATTCTGATGATCACCGCAGGGGAATCGACCTCGGAGTCGCCTTCGAGCAGCGGTACGTTTTCTACCTAGTAATTGCTTGAGAATTTATCTATATTTATATAAGATTAAAACTTGGGGATAATACCGAAAAGTAATTATAATAACTCACTCATAGGAACAAGTCACAATATTCAAGAGAACTAAAGGATCGGTTTAGAGAAGCTATGATGGCTGAACATATACATCAGGGTTGTGCATAACTAAGATGTTGCAGACTTAGAATGAGTAATTCTGCCTTAATTCATGTTCCTTGTTTGGTTGTGGATTTGAGGTAGAGTTACTCAGTCGACCGTCTTATTCATCTTAATTATTCATAACTTGTATATGACCAGCGATCGTAGTGGTACCGAGCAGGATCATGATATAAAGTATCATCACCAGTTATCAAAAACACTTTCATTTGTATGTATGCGCACATCGCGGTACGATACGTAGAAGTGTTAACATCAAGGGTAAAATAGAAAGCACTAGAACATTTACAAAGAGTACATTTTCGAACACACTAAGAATACACTATCGAAAGCACTAAGAGTACATTTCAAACGTGCTAGGAAAGTACATCATCGTATAACAAATGTTTCTTTCAAACCGGCCCAAACCTTGTTCAGTAAAGAGTCCGTTACTATCTTTCGTCATAAGTTGGCGTGGTCCTTACCATACTAAGTTCATATGTTCCTATCGCCTCGACAGTCAAGTTCACGAAACCTTCTCCATTCGTATCAACAGTCCGACCTAAACCCCAGTTTTTATCTTTCGTATACTGAACCCCGAAGTACTCATGCGAAGAGTACTTTGTCCTCCGAAGCCTTATCGTCGAATGACCGCAGACCGTCATGAAATACCACTCGTCCAACAGACCAAGTTCGAGCACAGAGGCTATGGACGAATACAGCCCACCTATCACTATTCAGGGTGTACTCGAGGGTGGTATATGATTATGATTACACAGATTTAGTATGTGTGCTTCCGTCCTATCCCCTGTTCCTTGTTTTGTTGTGGACCTGGGGCAGAGTCGCACATCCTACAATCTTACTAATCCTAATTATATACGACTTGTATACACGAGGTAATGATAGATGGACCGAGTATGAGTCCTATCATGAACAGCAGGGCAAAGTTGCCAGGTCTACGAGTGGGTATTCTGCAAATCAGAGGAGCGCAACCCCAGTAGTACTAATATGAAAGCTAATTTCGGGATGAAATTCCGACTAACGGGGGGATGATGTGACAACCCGAAAAATTTTAAAATTTTGCCTGGTAAAGCTCCGCCAGTCAACTTGACTGAGTGTCAAACTCATTTCTGCTATCATTTAGCCTCGTTTAGAGTCCATTTAATGGTCCAAGGGTCAGTACATTCAAGCATTGAGCATAGGAATGGATCGTGTAAACTTCTAGCACCAAAATCGAGCCTTACACTCCAACATCAGGAGTGTACGGCCGCACACTGGGTGTGCGGCCGCACACCCCTCTCTTGGCAGCACACTCACGTGTACAAAGGAGGGGTTTAGCCTTCATTCATCCTTTTTCACTCTCCAAGGCTTAGAACTCGATTTCTCTCTCAACTATCATCCGATTTTCAGCCTAGATCTTCAAGAAGGTAAGTGTTCTTCACTTGATTTGTTGCTAATCCTTCCAAACTAGTAACACTATTTGATTTCATCCATTGGAAATCATGTTTTGACTAGATCTTCAAATCTTCACCCATTTCACCAAGAACACCAAGAACACACACTTGTTTTTGGGGATTTTGGGCCTTCTCGTGCTTCCGGATAGTAAGTACTTCTTCCCTACACTTGAATCTTGCGAAGAACACTTGATTAAGTCCTTAGTAATGCCCAGAACTCAAGAACACATGGTGTGTGCGGCCGCACACACTCATGTGGCCGTACTGTTGGAGATAGTGTCTAAGTCCATAAATATATTTGGTATGTACTTGACCCGACCCAGCATGGTCCATTTAGGTTGCACTTCACCCGAACAATTTACGGATAATCTTTTGAGAATAGTATAAGTTATGATTTATTAATATATTATAAGTTCTAATATATTAATCTAAAATCATATTATTTAATTAGTGTTGATCTATAATTAATTTAAAATTAATTTAGAGATCAAAAGTATGACTAATTAAATATGGGCTGTTGTATTTATATAGTGTGGGCTAATGCTTATTTGGAATGGGCTAGGCTTGCATGGAAAGTCCATGGATACTCCATGGAGCTTTAACCCATGGATCTCATGGAAATAAAAAGACATGGGTATTAGGGTTTACATGGATGTAACCCTAATCCACCACACTATATAAAGAAGGCTTTGGTTCTTGAAATAACACGAGTTGATGTGTGTAAACCAAGAGGGCCGATTTCAAGAAGTTTGTGACTATTCTCTCAAGTTTCCAAGTTTGTGGTGATTTGTGACTTCCATTTGAGGCATCCACATTATTGGTGCTAGGCTCTCAAACTCCAAGCAATCAACTACTACTACAAGGTAAGTAATTCTACTAGTTTTATTTGATTCAAGTATCCCATGCCATGCTAGTTAGGATAAGAACCTTGGAAAATTAATTATTTGCATGTATCTTAGTCAAACATAGATCCAAGGTTTCTAGGGTTGCATGTACACCATAGGAGTGTTAGAATGCTCAAAAACCCATCAGTGGTATCAGAGCCAGGTTTGTTTATTTGATACTTGATGCAAAAAAAGAAAAAAAAAAAAAAAAAAAAAAAACTTGAAAATCGAAGTTTTGTTCAAAAGCTCGTATCAAAATTTCAAGTTTTGTATATGTACTTACGATTCTTGAAATTTTTGATATGAACATTCATAAACATATGAGTTTAGAAGATCATAGAAATTATGTGCTAATAATTGATTAGATTAATTCTTGATCTTTATGTGTTTTAATGGAGTCCATAACTAGTTCTTAAGTTATGGATAACCAAAAGTCACATTTATAAATAACCATTAAAAGAACACATATGTTACAAAAAATGAATAGTCTTCATTTTTAAATAACCATTAACTCATAAGTTATGAGAAATGAAAAGTTTTGAAAGTTTACAAAACTTGCCCTCAAGTTTTGGAACATGTAAAGTCATATTAAAAACTTTAGTTCCAACCCCTAGAATTTTAAAAGTTAAAATTCAACCCTTATACTTTATAATATTATAAGTTTAATAATATTTATATATGTATAAGATCAAGTCGTCTTACCGCTAGTACGCCTCGTTCACGAAGCCGGTCTATAAGGGGGGTATAAGGTTGTTGCTTATAAAATGGCAACTTAATGGGTGTCCACTCTCACCCACCGCTTCCTTGATCGGTGGAGGGTCGTTAGCCGAACGGGTAGGACAAGGACTTATAAATTCTCATTAAAAGTATAATGATAATACTAAAGTAACTAAACTTTATTGAATTCCCAATCTTTGTTATTTTAGGAAAATGTGAATAAGGTGCTAATCAATGAAATTACACTTTACACTTTGTTTAAGTCGTTAGTGGAGCGTGTGTGGTTAACCGGCACACTAACTTGAACTTAACAAGGTAGGTAAAGGGTGACTTAATGTTTATCATAGTATCGATGGAGCGTGTGTGGTTAACCGGCACATCGATTGAGGGGTAATACATTAAGGGTACCAAGTAATTTGCATGGTTACTTCACACCTTGTTTTGTGATCCTCGGCATCCCAGTCACAAAACTTGAAGGGCACACTCAAGATTGAAACATCCCATTGAAGAAAGTTCAATGAATCTCAAAGAATCTAGGAGTTTCTAAACCAATTAAAACCTAATTAAATATTTCGTTTTTCATGGTGGAAATTGGTGAATCGTCATTCACCTACCTTCAAATATCTTATAGCTTAGATTACGGCATCCCTCTTCTAAGTTATAAAATATTGTGTTGGGTCCTAGCCTTAATATTACATTTGGGTGTTTTGTTAAGGACTATCTCTATATCTAATCTAATCTATTCCCTCTTCTTTTCAGATGTCTTCCAATAACAATGCTTCTGGCTCAAACCCTACTAGCTCCTTCTCTCTCATGAATCTTTGTGGGAGAGTCATCTTTGATGGGTCTAACTTTACAGATTGGATCAGAAACATCAAGATCGTCACTCGGTATGAGAACAAAGAATATGTTCTCGACAAGGAGCTGAAGGTACCCGAGCCAACTGCTACTCCTGAAGAGCTTGCTGAATATGAGGTACATGAAAGAGATGCTACAAAAGTGGCATGCATCATGATGGCCACCATGACAGCCGAGCTCCAAAAGTCCTATGAGGACTATTATCCTTTTGATATGCACCAGGACTTGATGGACCGCTACCATCAAAGTGCTCGTCAAGAGCGATATGAAATAATCTCCTCGATGATAACAACCCGAATGAAGGATGGTGAACCCATCACGGGCCACATACAGAAAATGCAAAGGTATGTGGACCGTTTACTGAAGCTGAATGTGAACTTCCCTGAGGAGTTAGCAATAGACATCATTTTGCAATCCTTGCCATCGTGTTATGATTAATTCCGCATGACATATCACATGAACAAGGAAGAAGTCACCCTCAGCAAACTTCAAGGACTCTTGAAGACCGCCGAAAGTGGTCTAAAGGGTAAGTCGGTTGTTACTACTCCTACTCCTACTCCAACTGCGGCCAATGTCTTGGCAATCGGGCATGGCAAAGGGAAGAAGAGAAAGAACCCTTCTAAGGGTACCAATGGTAAGACCCTTGAAGGCTCCTCTTCAAGCAAAACCAAGAAAGGTTTTGTCACTCCTTCTGCTAACCCTAATGAGGCTGAATGCTTCTACTGCCATGAAAAGTCGCACTGGAAGCGAAACTGCCCAAAGTACCAGCAAGATTTGAAGGATGGGAAAGTAAAACCCAACCATGCAGGTATATACACTAGATTGTCTAATAACTCACCTCATTCTAAGTCTTGGGTCCTTGATACAGGTTTTGGTATTCACATATGTTGTGATTTGCAGGGACTAAAAAGAAGTGAGAATGTGGAGCAGGGAAAGATAAACTTGATCATGGGAAACAGGAAAGCTTCACCTGTCACCAAGATAGGAGTTTATTCCTTAGTGCTAAATAGTGGGTTTACATTAGATTTGAATAAATGTTATTATTCGCCAGAAATGGCAAGAAATGTTATTTCCTTTCATGCATTGTATAAACAAGGTTTTACCTTTTATTTTGATAATAATAATGGTAGTATTCATGCTTTCTTTAATAATGTTCTTTATTTTAAAGCATTACCTTGTGATGGCGTGTATGAAACTGTATCTGTTGTAGATAATCTAGGAAATAATGTATTGTGTATTAACTCTTCCACTAGCTTAGATAAAGCATCCTTATGGCATTGTCGTCTTGGACATGTAAGCAAGAAACGCATAGGCCAACTCCAAAAGGATGGAGTCTTGGAGTCATTTGACCTAAAGTCAGATGATAGTTGTGAATCTTGTTTGCTTGGTAAAATGACAAAGTTACCTTTTACTGGCACTTGTTCTAGGGGTGAAGGTTTGTTGGACCTCATACACACGGATGTGTGTGGACCCTTCAGAACCGCCACAAGAGATGCTAATCGGTTCTATGTGACTTTTACTGATGATTTTAGTAGATATGGATATGTCTACCTAATCAAGCATTAGTCAGAAACCTTTGAGAAATTCAAAGAGTTTAAGCAAGAAGTGGAGAATCAGTTGGGCAGGAACATTAAGATGCTTCGATCTGATCGTGGTGGTGAGTATCTTAGTACTGAGTTCCTTGACTATCTTAAGGAATGTGGAATTGTCTCACAATTGACACCTCCTAGGACACCACAGTTGAATGGTGTAGCTGAGAGGCGCAATCGGACCTTGTTGGACATGGTTCGTTCCATGATGAGTCGAGCTTCGCTACCAATCTCATTTTGGGGGTATGCCTTAGGGACTGCCGCCCATATCCTTAATCTAGTCCCTACAAAGAAGGTTGCCAAAACACCTCACGAGGTGTGGACTGGAAAAGTTCCCAATCTAGACCACATCAAGATTTGGGGTTGCGAGGCTTTCGTGAGACGTGAGACTCACGATAAGCTCGAACCCCGAAGCGAAAGGTGTATTTTCATCGGCTACCCACATAAATCCTTTGGTTACATCTTCTACAGACCTAGTGATAATGTGGTCTTTGTAGCAAGAAGAGGATTCTTTCGAGAGAGAGAATTCATGAGCCAATGAGACAGTGGGAGGCAAATTGACCTTGAGGAAATTCAAGAGTCAAGTGGTGAAGGAACCTCAAACCCTAGCCCTCAACCTGAGGAGAAAACTCATGTTGAGCCGACTGAAGAATCTATACCTCTGAGGCGTTCCACCAGAGTTAGGAATGCACCTGAGCATTATTATGGTTTTCATATTACTGCAGAAGGTGAGACACTTATCAGTGATAACACACTGGTAAATCTGGATGAGCCTAACAGCTACACAGAAGCCATGGCAGGCCCTGAGGCTGCTAAATGGAAAGAGGCTATGGATAGCGAGATACAGTCCATGTATGACAATCAAGTTTGGAACTTGGTTGACAATGTACCCGATCGTAAGATAGTTGGGTGCAAATGGATCTTCAAGAAGAAGACCGACATGGATGGTAATGTACACACTTATAAGGCACGACTGGTTGCAAAGGGTTATTCTCAAACTCTGGGAGTTGATTATGATGAGACCTTTTCACCAGTGGCCAAGATTAAGTCTATTAGGGTTCTGTTAGCCATTGCTGCATTTCATGATTATGAAATATGGCAAATGGATGTCAAAACCGCTTTCCTTAATGGAAAGTTGGCTGAAGATGTTTACATGGTTCAGCCAGAGGGTTTTGTCAGTACAGAGTACCCCAGTAGAGTGTGTAAGCTCGAGAAATCCATTTATGGATTAAAACGGGCACCTCGCAGATGGAATCTTTGCTTTGATGAGAAAGTCAAAGAATTTGGCTTTTCAAGGAGTGAAGATGAATCTTGTGTCTATATCAAGGCTAGTGGGAGTATAGTCAGCTTTTTGGTACTCTATGTGGATGACATACTACTCATAGGAAATGACATCCCAACCCTGCAGGAAGTAAAGTCCTGCCTTGGGAAGTGTTTCTGTATGAAGGACCTTGGAGAAGCTGCCTATATCCTAGGGATAAGGATTTTGAGAAACAGGAGTAAAAGACTAATTGGACTTAGTCAAAGCACCTATGTGGACAAAGTGTTGAAAAGGTTTAACATGCATAACTCCAAGAAAGGAGAGTTACCCATCCAGAGTAACACCAGATTGAGTAAGACACAAAGCCCTAGTACTGAGGCTGAGATAGCAGAAATGAGTCTAATATGTTATGCTTCAGCTGTAGGATCGATCATGTATGCTATGACGTGTACTCAACCTGATGTAGCCTTTGCTTTGAGCATGGTTAGCAGGTATCAGGGGAACCCTGGCAAGGCACACTGGACTGCGGTAAAGAATATCCTCAAGTACCTACGGAGGACTAAGGACTGGGTCCTTACCCTCGGTGGCGGTGAGGACTTGAGAGTTGTAGGGTATAGTGATGCTAGCTTTCAGACTGACAGGGATAATTTCCGCTCTCAGTCGGACTGGGTCTTTACTCTAAACGGAGGGGCAATTACTTGGAAAAGTTCCAAGCAGGAGACAGTGGCTGATTCCACTTGTGAATCAGAGTATATAGCAGCAAGCGAGGCAGCAAAGGAGGCTATATGGCTAAAGAACTTCATCGAAGACCTTGGAGTTGTACCAGTTATAAAGGAGCCAATGGTGATTTTCTGTGACAACAATAGTGCGGTTGCCTTAGCCAAGGAACCAAGAGATCATGGGAGATCTAGACACATTGACAGAAAATATCACTTCATCAGACATCAAATAGAAGAAGGAATCCTCGTGGCAAAGAGGGTATCATCGGATGAGAACCCAGCAGATCCCCTCACGAAGGGACTGACTCGGGCTAAGCATCTCCAGCATGCTCGGAGCATAGGGCTGAAGGATGATATTAGTTTTAGTAGTTAGATAATCTTGAAATTTGTAAAATGTAATTGACATTTGATGATAAATAAAAGATGTTATTTATGAGTAAAGTGTTGCTATCTCTTGTCAATCGTTTACTATTATTTCTTTTTGCATGTTTTGACTTCCAGAATAATTATGTTATGGTTTATATCATATTATTCAAACTCTCCACAGTCGGTCATATGTTGGAAGTAGATATGAATCAAGACTGTCATGGGTTGGCTTGTAGAGGTCTAAGATGTTAGACAAAGCGGGGCTACAGCACTCATGAGTGCTCATAAGTTCTGAGTATTGGATTCAACCCACACCCACTTGTATCACTTCATGGAATTTATCTCGAGTGATCGTGAGACGGTAATATCATATAAGTCTTCAAACCTAGAGATATGATTTGTTGCCTATGAGTTGGTTATGCATTGATTGCACGAAAACGCATTGGTAACTCGATGTTATAAACCGTGCTTTTGTGTGTAATTCAACAAGTAGTAGAGCAAACATATGAGTCGAAGTTTATCTTTTCCTTCTAGAATTAGAAGCGATATCTGGGCCCCTCGATAATTTTGTTTTGACCTATGTATCGGGCCCGGTCAGAACTAAATTGATGTGTTCAGTTAAGTTCTATGTCAAACAAATCGAAAATCGGGAAACAAATGATGGACAATAAGCACGACCATGTTCCATGTATTTGTCCGACTGATATCTAGAACAGAGGATTATATGATCACTTATCTAATATGTCGCTTCATAGTTCAACAGAGTTTTAAGAGCTACGATTGCTGATCGGTTCCTGAAGTCATACTTGCAACTATAGTTATTAGACTTATCCAAGTGGGAGACTGTTGGAGATAGTGTCTAAGTCCATAACTATATTTGGTATGTACTTGACCTGACCCGGCGTGGTCCATATAGCAGCAAGCGAGGCAGCAAAGGAGGCTATATGGCTAAAGAACTTCATCGAAGACCTTGGAGTTGTACCAGCTATAAAGGAGCCAATGGAGATTTTCTGTGACAGCAATAGTGCGGTTGCCTTAGCCAAGGAACCAAGAGATCATGGGAGATCTAGACACATTGACAGAAAATATCACTTCATCAGACATCAAATAGAAGAAGGAATCCTCGTGGCAAAGAGGGTATCATCGGATGAGAACCCAGCAGATCCCCTCACGAAGGGACTGACTCGGGCTAAGCATCTACAGCATGCTCGGAGCATAGGGCTGAAGGATGATATTAGTTTTAGTAGTTAGATAATCTTGAAATTTGTAAAATGTAATTGACATTTGATGATAAATAAAAGATGTTATTTATGAGTAAAGTGTTGCTATCTCTTGTCAATCGTTTACTATTATTTCTTTTTGCATGTTTTGACTTCCAGAATAATTATGTTATGGTTTATATCATATTATTCAAACTCTCCACAGTCGGTCATATGTTGGAAGTAGATATGAATCAAGACTGTCATGGGTTGGCTTGTAGAGGTCTAAGATGTTAGACAAAGCGGGGCTACAGCACTCATGAGTGCTCATAAGTTCTGAGTATTGGATTCAACCCACACCCACTTGTATCACTTCATGGAATTTATCTCGAGTGATCGTGAGACGGTAATATCATATAAGTCTTCAAACCTAGAGATATGATTTGTTGCCTATGAGTTGGTTATGCATTGATTGCACGAAAACGCATTGGTAACTCGATGTTATAAACCGTGCTTTTGTGTGTAATTCAACAAGTAGTAGAGCAAACATATGAGTCGAAGTTTATCTTTTCCTTCTAGAATTAGAAGCGATATCTGGGCCCCTCGATAATTTTGTTTTGAACTATGTATCGGGCCCGGTCAGAACTAAATTGATGTGTTCAGTTAAGTTCTATGTCAAAAAAATAGAAAATCAGGAAACAAATGATGGACAATAAGCAAGACCATGTTCCATGTATTTGTCCGACTGATATCTAGAACAGAGGATTATATGATCACTTATCTAATATGTCGCTTCATAGTTCAACAGAGTTTTAAGAGCTACGATTGCTGATCGGTTCCTGAAGTCATACTTGCAACTATAGTTATTAGACTTATCCAAGTGGGAGACTGTTGGAGATAGTGTCTAAGTCCATAACTATATTTGGTATATACTTGACCCGACCCGGCATGGTCCATTTGGGTTACACTTCTCCCGAACAATTTACGGATAATCTTTTGAGAATAGTATAAGTTATGATTTATTAATATATTATAAGTTCTAATATATTAATATAAAATCATATTATTTAATTAGTGTTGATCTATAATTAATTTAGAGATCAAAAGTATGACTAAATAAATATGGGCTCTTGTATTTATATAGTGTGGGCTAATGCTTATTTGGAATTGGCTAGGCTTGCATGGACAGTCCATGGATACTCCATGGAGCTTTAACCCATGGATCTCATGGAAATGAAAAGACATGGGTATTAGGGTTTACATGGATGTAACCCTAATCCACCACACTATATAAAGAAGGCTTTGGTTCTTGAAATAACACGAGTTGATGTGTGTAAACCAAGAGGGCCGATTTCAAGAAGTTTGTGACTATTCTCTCAAGTTTCCAAGTTTGTGGTGATTTGTGACTTCCATTTGAGCCATCCACATTATTGGTGCTAGGCTCTCAAACTCCAAGCAATCAACTACTACTACACGGTAAGTAATTCTACTAGTTTTATTTGATTCAAGTATCCCATGCCATGCTAGTTAGGATAAGAACCTTGGAAAATTAATTATTTTCATGTATCTTAGTCCAACATAGATCCAAGGTTTCTAGGGTTGCATGTACACCATAGGAGTGTTAGAATGCTCAAAACCCATCACGTACACCCCTTAAAAGACCCCAAAATGGCCTCCAAAATGTGTTTCTAGCTTCACCACTTGTTGAACAATTGTCCCACAAGCCTCCCCACCTTTGGATAACGGTTATGTGCACTCTTTACCATGAGTATGCGGCCGCACACTCCCTGGCCGCACACACATGGCCACACACTCCAAGTGTAGCCGCACATACCCTTTTAAAGGCCCAAAATAGCATCAAACTTCCTTTCCGACTAAGCAATGGTCAAAACACCTTCCCTAGAACATTCCTAAGGCTTGGAAAAAGTTTTTATGCACTCATTACCATGAGTGTGCGACCGCACACTCCCTGGCCGCACACCCATGGCCGTACACTCCTCAAAGTGGCCGTACACTCCCTTAAATTGAATCACATGTGATTCCAACACTTGGGCAAAGTGTTTCCTAGTCCCGTAAGGTGTTTCCTTGCATTTGGTTGCTTACAAACACTATATTTATGTCAATATATGCCATTATATGTCATTTAGGACTCGTTAAGTCTCGGGAGTTCATTCGTGGAACTTCTCATCCTTACGCGCGTATTCGTTGAATCACCCATATCAGGTGAGTTCATACCACGTAATCGATCTTTTCAATGTTTTAAACGTTTTAAGGGGGGGGGGGGAATACAAGTTGAACACAATGTTAATTGTGTAATTGTTTCTTATAAACTTTTTCAAAAGGATTACTTATGTCATTTATAAGTTGTCAAAACATTTCAAAGACTCTTTTTCAAGTTATGTTACTTTATAGATGAACAAAACTCCGTTTGTTTTAAAGTAGAAGCATAACTTCGTAGCAAAATGATCATTTTCAACAACAGTTCAAGTATATTACTAGTAAACTATAATAGGTATAGTTTAAGTGTTCAGAACATACTATAACACGTACATAGAGGAGCGTACTATAATACGTACATAGAGGAGCATACTATAACAAGTACATAGAGGAACATACTATAACAAGTACATGGAGGAACATACCACACTAAGTACCGGGAAAAACGTTAATATATCTTTCCGGCCTTACGTTGACACTGGTACGATTTCACGTACTAGGACTAGCAGGTACGAGGTGATAAACTTAATAATATATCTCTCCGACCTTGCGTTGACACTGGTACGATTTCACGTACCAGGACTAGCAGGTACGAGGTGATAAACTTAATAATATATCTTTCCGGCTTTGCGTTGACACTGGTACGATTTCATGTACTAGCACTAGCAGGCACGAGGTGATAAAATATAACAAAATATTCTTCCGCTTACATACGAGTTCACGTTAAAACCTTAAATTTACCATTTTGGAATTAAAGGCTACTTTAGACTCCCCGAGGTGGATTGTCCATTTAATACTACCTAGAGTCTATATTTTACTACTTTAGGCTCCCCGAGGTGTATTGTACATTTAATACTACCTAGAGTCTTTATTTTATTACTTTATAGCCAGCAGTGTCACTGCTGAGGTAAAACATTATTTTCCCTATTACATTTACGTTGTGATCTTCTCACATATTCATTAATGTATAAACTATATTTAGTTAATGATAGTCTCACTTGGGAAAATACACACTCATACAAGAAACATACATACACAACATTTGATGCCTTGGTAGAAGGCTACGTTTAGTAGAAAGGACCATAATGATAACCTTATGATTCCTTAATATATACATCAAAGGATACATATATATATATATATATATATATATATATATATATATATATATATATATATATATATATATATAGGATCCGACAGGTAATAGGATGTGTGCTCTCCGCTTCATTTCCTGATCCTAGTTTGGTTGTGGGCTTAGAGCAGATTCACCCAGTCTATTATCTATTCGATTCTAGATATATATGTCTAGTATACATTAAGTCATCATAAGGGTACCAGGTATGGGTCAAGTCATAGGACACAGAGTCATTGCACAGTTTTCTAGTACAAAACATACTTTCGAAATCAGAGCTTTGGGATACAAAACTAGAAACTTATCAGATAAGGTTTTAATCCATTTTATTAAACCAGGATAACTTCAAGGACCTTAAGTGGATAACTCTATAATACCTTAGATTATACATCAGAGTTATATATATAATTAATAACCGATAGATAATTGGATGTGTGCCTTCCGCCTCATTTCCTGTTCCTTGTTTGGTTGTGGGCTTAGGGCAGATCCACACAATTAACTATTTGTTCGGTATTAGATTATATATAACTAGTATAAACCAAGTGATTATAAAAGGAACCACTATGGTTACTATTTTATTATAAGAAATAAGAGTTTTCATAAAGAATCTTTCTTCAAATATAAAGGAACTATTACAGTTAACTCCGTGAGTACCAAGGGAATACACCAGGGTTATATACAACAAGGATCCAACAACCAATGGGATGTGTGCTTTCCGCCTCATTTCATGTTCCTTGTTTGGTTGTGGGCTTAGGGCAGATACTTACAATCAATTGTTTCTTTACTCTGGGTTTTATATAACTTGTATCCATTTAATACTCATAGAAAGGACTGTTGAGTCAAATTATCCATTTAATATTCATGTTCCTCATTTCATGTTCCTCATTTCATGTTCCTTGTTTGGTTGCTGTTTTAAAAGACTCAAATTATCCCTCTGTAAATAAATTGACTCGTCCCTAGACATAGAAAAATCAGATTCCAACTTTTCAATCCATATGCGTCTCTCTTCACTTTTCGATGAAACCCTGCCGAGTTGATCGGTTATGTTAGAGTTTGTTAAGCGAGTTTGTTTTAAACTATCACTGAAACTTCAAAATGTGTATTTGAAGTCGTTCATTTCAGTTTCATATCTTGATATAGGAATATGCAAATATTTAAGAATGGAGTTTACCTTGTTGATAACCTTCTCGCATTCACTTATTTTCTCAAGGACAGGTTTCGCTGTGAAACAACTATCTGCGACATGGTCACCATCAGTAGCATATACCCTCATTCCAGACACATCATTCGTTACCATCAGGCATCTGCCATCAAACTGTGAAACCTCTTCTTTTGCAATGAAACTCCTTCCATGAGTCGGCATGCGAACTTCTTCGTCTTCAGAGTCGGTTAACCAGACTTCAACCCTGCCAAACTCATTAGCATCATTATTTTCCTGCACAAGTAAAACAGGTTTACCATCAATATTAGCTTTCTTCTTGATTTCCTCCAACTTTCTGAGGAAATAAGTTTCATCGTCCTCTCCCTCTTTCCTCTCGTTCATCCTACGCAGCATGCACTCCTTGGCAAGATGATTTTTACCATGATAGTAGTTACAATCATAGCCGGAGTCACCCACAAGATTCTATTACATCTTCACTTCCTCCTTTGGAGATCTATTTGCACTCTCATCATTAACCTTACCACAACTGTAGCTACCTTGCCAGTTTTGGTTCTTGTTGAGACCGAATTTCTTCTTTACGAATCTCTTTGGATTCGACACCATCAGTGCGAACTCTTCCTTGGAAAGTTCACAATCGGAGAGATCAGACTCTGAATTATCACCATCTACAACCTTTTTACACTTTGCAACAAGGGCCTGTGATCCCATCCTAGAAATAACCTTTCCTTCTTTCGTCACTTCATCCTCATGTGACCTCATTATTCCAACCATCTTCGCCAATGTGTAGTTTATGAATTGATCATGCACTTTTATAGTTGAAACAACAGATTTCCATTCAGATCTATGTCCGTTTATGAACTTGAACTTTTTCTCAATTAGTTCACGTCCAATTTTGTTCTTCATCATCCTACTTAGAAGTTGATTATAGTGATTGAAAGTTTGATCCATACTCTCATCCGCCTTTTGTACAAACGCTCCAAACTCTGAAAGCAGTAGAGTCTAGGTGGAATGCTCAAGTTCAGCATCAGTTGAGTACAGTTCCTTAAGCCTGTCCCAAATGGCTTTTGTTGTGTCGTAAAAACTCACCAACCAAAAAGTATTTGGCGGTAAAGCAAATCTGATGATCCTCATTGCTTTAACGTTACCTATTAATGTATCCTTCTCGTCTTTTGACACTTATTTTACATCAATAATAAGTTGGTTATAGTCGGCTTGAGTTTTAATAACTCTTCCTGCTCCTGTATGAGCAAACGTATGAACAGTTATGGATTCCCGTATTAGATAACCATTGTCTTCAAGCGCTAGAACATAGTCTTCAATGTGTAGCGCCCACACTACATAATCATTGGGAAAAAGAATAGGGATCCTGGTGGTCGATCCAATGCTGCTAGAAAGATTTATATAGTTAACATGTGAATCGTCTGACATATTTGTAGATCAAGAAAAACCTGTATGAATCCGATGTGTAAAGTACAAACAATTTTAGGGTAATATGAAGATCAAGGTGTAACGTCAATAACAAAGATGACGGATAAACCAGATCCTATAAAAGTGGAAAGCCTAAGAACTCTTTTAACAGAAGATATGCGTATAGATTACACAGTCTCTTGCTCTGATACCAACTGAAGAGTCTAAAACTCTTAAGATCGATTAGATTCAAACAAGTAAAAACAATAAAGAACAGAATATGAATCAACAATATGTCGAATGATTAAAAGTCACAGCCTCAGAAGAGCTCGATGAAGAACTTCTACTGTAGAGGCTATGAGGGTTTACAATGACACCATCAAGTCATACACGATGCATGCATGCACCTTAAATAGTAAAACCCTAATCATTAAACACGAGTGAACAGGCCCAACTCGGTTATACAAAATAATAAATAATAAGGCCCAAAAGACGCAACACTTTTAATACACAACATCAACTATTCCTTCGTTCTTCAAGATATCGTATGGACACGAGACATGGATTAGAATCAATCCCATTGTCGAAAATTATGTTTTCTGATTCCCGATTTGTAAAGACTTCAAATTGAACACATCAATTTGTTGGATATAGTGTCTAAGTCCATAACTTTATTTGGTATGTACTTGACCCGACCCGGCATGGTCCATTTGGGTTGCATGGCATTGCAATACTTGGATAGACTAAATGAGAGAATAAGGCACTTATCATTATTAATATATTATAAGTTCTAATATATTAATAATAGTATTATTTAATTAGTATTGATCAAGTATTAATCTAGTATTAATTTGGTGATCAAAGTGAGACTAATTAAATATATAGGGTTGATTATGACAATCATCAATTCTTTTATGGTGGATTAATGATCCATGGTTTATGGGTTATGGATGTAACCATATGGAGCTCCATGGATAGTCCATGGGAGTTACAAATCCATGGGTCATGGGAAATCAAGAGTCATGACAATTAAGGGCATTCATGTGTAAACCCTAATTGTGACAACACTATAAAAGGAACCCTATGGCTAGCAAAAAGTGGACCTAGTGGACATAGTGTTACTAGAGAGGGCATAACCAATTTTGAGTGCTAGAAGTATTCTCTCAAGTTATTCCAAGTCTTGTGGTGTTGTGTGAAGCATTTGAGGCACAACATTTGGGGTGCTAGGCTCACAAAGTCTTGAAGGAATCCAAGCAACAACAAGGTATGTATTTCTACTAGTTTTATGTTTTATGTAATCCCCATGCCATGCTAGTTAGGAAATAACCTTGAAAAAGAAATTTGCATGTATATAGAGAAAACATAGATTCAAGGTTATTAGGGTTGCATGTACACTTAGGAAGTGTTAGAATGCTCAAAACCCATCAGTGGTATCAGAGCCTAGGATTGTTTTCTGTATACTTGATGCAAAACTGCTTAAAAATCGAAAATTCTGCATTCTGACGACTGGACTCGCCGAGTCCATGGGGAGGACTCGCCGAGTCCATGAACAAATTCATTCTACTCGCCGAGTAAAATAGTGCACTCGGTGAGTAGGAGCGTGCTGGGCAGTTTTTTCGAGTTTTGTTGCTGGAAATGGATTAAGATCATTATCCCAATCTGTTTTGGACTTGTAAAATCTGTTTTTCAAAATGATAATGATTATGTTAACCCATTTTACATGACTTTTATCAATTTTCAAGTATTGTATATGTTTATATGATTTCTTGAAATTGCTTGACATGAATTTGTGTTCTTATGAGTTTTTAGAAGATCATAGGAATTATGTGTAACCACCATGTGTGTTTAATTCATGATCTTAATGGCTATGATGGTGTCCATAACTTGTCCTCAAGTTATGGATAACCAAAAGTCACTTCCTTTAATTGTGATTAAAGAACTAAAGAGGTTTCATAAAATGAAGAGTCTTCATTTTATGAACCATTAAAACTCATAAGTTACAAATTGAAGAGACTTGGAATAGTTTCAAATCTTGCCCTCAAAGTTTTGGAATTTGAAAAGTCTTATACTTTAATACTTTAATTCCAAATTAAACCTTAGATTTTTAAAAAGTTTAAAAATCAACACTTATACTATTATTATAATTTTATTATATAGATATGTATAAGAATATGTCATTCTCACCGTTAGTAGGCCTCATTCACGAAGCCGGTCTATAAGGGGGGTATAAGGTTGTTGCCTATAAAATGGTGACTTAATGGGTGTCCACTCTCACCCACCGCTTCCTTGATCGGTGGAGGGTCGTTAGCCGAACGGGTAGGATACGACTTTAAATACTCGTTAAAAGTATAATGAATTATAAAGTAACTATACATTATAAATTCCCAATCTTAGTTACTTTAGAAAAATGTGAAATTGGTGCTAGCCCATAAAATTACACTTTGTACCTTACCAAGTCGTTAGTGGAGCGTGTGTGGTTAACCGGCACACTAACATGGACTAGTAAGAGTGGCAAAGGGTAACTTGACCTTATTATAGATCGGTGGAGCGTGTGTGGTTAACCGGCACATCGATTAGGTAATATTGTTGAGGGTACCAAGTCAATTTGTATGGTTATTCACACCTTGTTTGTGATCCTCGGCATCCCAGTCACAAACTTGAGAGGGCACAATCGAGATTCAAACATGCCATTGAAAAGTTCAATGTATCTCAAAAGATCTAGGAGTTTCAAAACCAATAAAACCTAATAATAAAATATTTCGTTCTTATGGTGGAAATTGGTAAATCGTCATTTACCTACCTTCAAATATTTTATAGTATGGATTATGGCATCCCTCTTCCAACTATAAATAGTTTGTTGGATCCTAGCCTTAATATTTCATTTGGGTGAATTATTAAGGATTCCTAATCTAATGAAACTTGTCTTTCTTTCCTTTCAGATGTCTTCCAACAATGCTTCTGGCTCAAACCCAACAGGCTCCTTTTCCCTTATGAACTTGTGTGGTAAGATCATCTTTGATGGATCCAATTTCAATGAGTGGATCAGAAACATCAGAATGATTACCCGCTATGAGGACAAAGAATATGTCCTCGATAAGGAGCTTAAGGTTGTGAATGAAGCCACTGCTACTCCTGAAGAGTTTGTGGAGTTTGTTGCACATGAAAAGGATGCTACTAAAGTAGCATGCATCATGATGGCCACCATGACTCCTGAACTTCAAAAATCCTATGAAGATTTCTACCCCTATGAGATGCACCTGGATCTGATGGAAAGGTACCATCAGAGCGCGCGTCAGGAGAGGTATGAAATCATCTCCTCCATGATAACCGCAAGGATGAAGGATGGTGAACCCATCACCGGTCACTTGCAGAAAATGCAAAGGTTCGTTGACCGGTTGCTGAAGCTAAATGTTGACTTTCCTGAGGAAATGGCGATTGACATCATTCTCCATTCCTTACCTCCAAGTTATGATCAGTTTCGTATGACTTATCATATGAACAAGGAGGAAGTCACACTTAGCAAACTTCAAGGACTCTTAAGGACAGCTGAAAATGGCCTTAAGGGTAAAGCGGTTGCTACTTCTACTCCTTCAATAGCCCCTGTTCTGGCTATTGGGCAGGGAAAGGGTAAGAAGAGGAAAAACCCTTCGAAGGGTACCAAGGGTAAGACTCTTGATGGTTCCTCTTCAAGTGGGACAAAGAAAGGTCCCATTACTCCTTCTTCAAACCCAAAGGAAGCACAGTGCTTCTATTGCCAGGATAAGGGACACTTCAAGCGAAGCTGCCCCAAATATCTGCAAGATCTAAAGGATGGGAAGGTTAAACCCACCCATGCAGGTATTTACACAATATTGTCTAAGAACTCATCTAATGCTAATTCTTGGGTGCTTGATACAGGGTGTGGTATTCACATTTGTACTGATTTGCAGGCACTAAGAAGAAGTGAGCAAGTGGAGCACGGGAAGATAAACTTAGTCATGGGCAACAGGAAAGCATCACCTGTTACCAAGATAGGAGTTTATTCTTTATTGCTTAATAATGGGTTAATGTTAGATTTGAATATGTGTTGTTACTCGCCCGAAATGGCGAGAAATATTATTTCCTTTCATGGCTTGTACAAACAAGGTTTTACATTTTCATTTGATAATAAAAATGGTGCTATTAATGTTTATTACAATGATGTATTTTACTTTAAAGCATTACCTTGTGATGGTGTATATGAAGCCGTGAATGTTGTAGACAATCTAGGAAATAATGTGTTGTATATTGATTCTTCAGATAGCTTGGATAAAGCATCCTTGTGGCATTGTCGTCCTAGACATGTTAACAAGAAGCGCATAGGCCAACTCCAAAAGGCTGGAGTCTTGGAATCATTTGACCTCAAGTCAGATGATAGTTGCGAGTCTTGTTTACTTGGAAAAATGACAAAGTCACCCTTCACAGGTACTTGTGATAGGGGTGAAGGTTTGTTGGACCTTGTACACACGGATGTGTGTGGGCGCTTCAGAGTTGCTACAAGGGATGCTAATCGCTATTATGTGACTTTTACTGATGATTACAGTAGATATGGATATATTTACTTAATCAAGCATAAGTCAGAAACCTTTGAAAAGTTCAAAGAGTTTAAGCAGGAAGTGGAGAATCAATTGGACAGGAACATCAAGATGCTCCGATCCGATCGGGGAGGAGAGTATCTTAGCATTGAGTTCCTTGACTATCTTAAGGAATGTGGGATTGTCTCACAATTGACACCTCCCAGAACACCACAGTTGAATGGTGTAGCTGAGAGGCGCAATCGAACCTTGTTGGATATGGTTCGTTCCATGATGAGTCGAGCTTCGTTACCAATCTCTTTCTGGGGGTATGCCTTAGAGACTGCCGCCCATATCCTTAATCTAGTCCCTACTAAAAAGGTTGCCAAAACACCTCACGAGATGTGGACTGGGAAAGTTCCCAATTTGGACCACATCAAGATTTGGGGTTGTGAAGCTTTCGTGAGGCGTGAGACTCATGATAAGCTTGAACCTTGAAGTGAGAGGTGTATTTTCATCGGCTACCCACAGAGATCCTTTGGTTACCTCTTCTACAGAACCAGTGATAATGTGGTTTTTGTGGCAAGAAGAGGAGTCTTTCGTGAGAGAGAATTCATAAGCCAAGGGGACAGTGGGAGGCAAATTGACCTTGAAGAGCTTCAAGAGTCAAGTGGTGAAGGAACCTCAAATGCTATCGACCAACCTGAGGAGGAAACTCCTGTTGATCCGATAGATGACTCTGTACCTCCAAGACGTTCCACTAGGGTGAGGAACACACCTGATTTTTATTATGGTTATCACATCACCACTGAAGGTGATACATTTATTAGTGATAGTACACTAATAGACTTGGATGAACCTAATAATTACAGGGAAGCCATGGCAGGCCCTGAGTCTGCTAAATGGAAGGAGGCTATGGACAGCGAGATTCAGTCCATGTATGACAATCAAGTTTGGAACTTGGTTGACAATGTACCAGGTCGTAAGACAGTTGGGTGCAAATGGATCTTCAAGAAGAAGACCGACATGGATGAGAAGGTACACACTTATAAAGCGCGACTGGTTCCGAAGGGCTTTACTCAAACTCCGGGAGTTGACTATGATGAGACCTTCTCACCAGTAGCTAAGATTAAGTCTATTAGAGTATTGTTAGCCATAGCTGCATTTCATGATTATGAAATATGGCAAATGGATGTCAAAACCGCTTTCCTTAATGGAAAGTTGGCTGAGGATGTTTACATGGCTCAACCAGAGGGTTTTGTCGATATAAGATACCCTAATAGAGTGTGTAAGCTTGATAAATCCATTTATGGATTGAAACAAGCATCTCGCAGATGGAATCTTTGCTTTGATGAGAAAGTCAAAGAGTTTGGCTTTTCTAGGAGTGAGGATGAGTCTTGTGTGTATGTCAGGGCTAGTGGGAGCATAGTTAGCTTCTTGGTGTTGTATGTGGATGACATACTTCTCATAGGAAACGACGTCCCAACCTTGCAGGAGGTTAAGTCCTGGCTTGGGAAGTGTTTCGCTATGAAGGACCTTGGGGAAGCTGCCTATATCCTAGGGATAAGGATATTGAGAGATAGGAGTAAGAGACTAATTGGACTTAGTCAAAGTACTTATGTGGATAAGGTACTGAAGAAGTTCAGTATGCAAGATTCCAAGAAAGGAGAATTACCAATCCAGAGTAATGCCAAGCTGAGTAAGGCTCAGAGTCCGAGTACAGAGGCTGAGATAGCTGAAATGAGTCATATACCATATGCTTCCGCTGTGGGCTCGATCATGTATGCTATGACTTGTACTCGCCCTGATGTGGCCTTTGCTTTGAGCATGGTCAGTAGATATCAAGGGAACCCTGGCAAGGCACATTGGACAGCGGTAAAGAACATTCTCAAGTATTTGCGGAGGACTAAGGATTGGGTCCTTACCCTCGGAGGCAGTGATGACTTGAGAGTGGAAGGGTATAGCGATGCTAGCTTCCAGACTGATAGGGATAATTTCCGCTCTCAGTCGGGCTGGGTCTTTATCCTAAATGGAGGGGCAATTACTTGGAAAAGTTCCAAGCAGGAGACAGTAGCTGATTCTACTTGTGAATCAGAGTACATAGCAGCAAGTGAAGCAGCTAAGGAGGCGATATGGCTAAAGAACTTCATCGGAGACCTTGGAGTTGTACCAGCTATAAAAGAGCCAATGGAAATTTTCTGTGACAGCGAAAGTGCGGTTGCTTTGGCTAAGGAA
Source organism: Lactuca virosa (assembly GCF_052849685.1). Classification (NCBI taxonomy): domain Eukaryota; kingdom Viridiplantae; phylum Streptophyta; class Magnoliopsida; order Asterales; family Asteraceae; genus Lactuca; species Lactuca virosa. Next base: position 322,662,162 of record NC_136428.1, read on the forward strand.
CCAAGAGATCACGGGAGATCTAGGCACATTGACAGAAAATACCATTTCATCAGACATCGAATAGAAGAAGGACTCCTCGTGGCTAAGAGGGTATCATCAAATGAGAACCCGGCAGATCCCCTCACGAAGGGACTGAGCAGGGTTAAGCATTTACAGCATGCGAGGCGCATTGGGCTGAGGGATGATATTAGTTTCAATAATTAGATTCCTGAAACTTGTAAAATGTAATTGACATTTGATGATAAATAAAAGTTGTTATTTATTTATGAGTAAGGTGTTACTATCTTGTGTTGATTGTTTACTATGTTTCAATTTTGCATGTTTTTACTTCCAGAATAATTATGTTATTATTCAAACCATCCACAGTCAGTCAAACTTTGGAAGTAAGTATTGATTTAAGACTGTCATGAATTTGGCTTGTATGATTTGTCTAAAAGTGCTTTGGACAATGCAATGGTTGCTACAACATTCATGAGTACTCATAAGGGCTGAGTATTGGATCCAACCCACGCTCACTTGCATCACTTCATGGAATTTATCTCGAGTGATCGTGAGACGGTAATATCATATAAATCTTTAAACCTAGAGATATGAGTTGTTGACTATGAGTTGGTTATTCATTGATTGTACGAAAACGCATTGGTAACTCGATGTTATAAAACGTGCCTTTGTGAATAATTCAACAAGTAGTTAGTACAAGCATATCAGTCGAAGTTTATCTGTTCCTTCTAGAAATAGAAGCGATATCTGGGCCCCTCGATGATTTGGTTTTGACCTATGTACCGGGCCCGGTCAGAACCTAATTGATGTGTTCAATTTAGTTCTATGTCGAAACAAATCAGAGATCGAGAAACAAATGCTGGACAATAAGTAAGACCATGTTCCATGTGTTTGTCCGGCTGATATCATGAGAACAGAGGATTATATGATCACTTATCTTAAATGACGTATCATCATCATCTCAGTTCCGAGAGACTTTGAAAGAGTTACGATTGCTAGTCGGATTTTGAAGTCATATTTGCAAATATAGTTATTTGACTTATCCAAGTGGGAGACTGTTGGATATAGTGTCTAAGTCCATAACTTTATTTGGTATGTACTTGACCCGACCCGGCATGGTCCATTTGGGTTGCATGGCATTGCAATACTTGGATAGACTAAATGAGAGAATAAGGCACTTATCATTATTAATATATTATAAGTTCTAATATATTAATAATAGTATTATTTAATTAGTATTGATCAAGTATTAATCTAGTATTAATTTGGTGATCAAAGTGAGACTAATTAAATATATAGGGTTGATTATGACAATCATCAATTCTTTTATGGTGGATTAATGATCCATGGTTTATGGGTTATGGATGTAACCATATGGAGCTCCATGGATAGTCCATGGGAGTTACAAATCCATGGGTCATGGGAAATCAAGAGTCATGACAATTAAGGGCATTCATGTGTAAACCCTAATTGTGACAACACTATAAAAGGAACCCTATGGCTAGCAAAAAGTGGACCTAGTGGACATAGTGTTACTAGAGAGGGCATAACCAATTTTGAGTGCTAGAAGTATTCTCTCAAGTTATTCCAAGTCTTGTGGTGTTGTGTGAAGCATTTGAGGCACAACATTTGGGGTGCTAGGCTCACAAAGTCTTGAAGGAATCCAAGCAACAACAAGGTATGTATTTCTACTAGTTTTATGTTTTATGTAATCCCCATGCCATGCTAGTTAGGAAATAACCTTGAAAAAGAAATTTGCATGTATATAGAGAAAACATAGATTCAAGGTTATTAGGGTTGCATGTACACTTAGGAAGTGTTAGAATGCTCAAAACCCATCACAATTAGTCTTGGATGGACCCAACACTATATAGTGAACATCAAGTCATCGAGGGTCCCAGTGATCTTGCTTTTCCTATTTGGGAAACAGAACTAATTACTTTGACTATATAGTCATACTATTCACATATCAACTCATACATGGAATAACCCTTTATAACACCTAGTTATGAGATACGTTTGAGTAAACCAATTTACAACTGATTTGTAAACTATGAAATACATACATATATATATATATATATATATATATATATATATATATATATATATATATATATATATATATATATATATATATATATATATATATATATGTTTAAGAATAGAAGATATTATCATCTTAGAATTAGTCATGACAAGATCTATGAAGTAATCTCTAAGCGTGGGTTTATCCAATACATAAAATCTCTTTTTTCAAAGTACTCATGAATATTGTAGCAATTCCAATTGTAATGTCTTAACCTCAATCAATTGGCTATAATCAATTTATGACGGTCTTAATTCACTAATTACTTCCAAAAGTATGAACCACTGTGGAATTTTGAATAATATTTAAATTATTCAGGGAAGTAAAACATGCAAAGTGAAACACAATAATAAATTAATTAAATATGACATCATACCCATTGATCATAAATAAATCTCTATTATTTAATCATCATAACAATTATGCATTTATTCATTGTATAATGTTTCAAGTAATCAACTAACCACTTAAATTGGATAACATCAGTCATGCCATGTCCTGAACGTGTATACTATGCCTCTCGATGGTCCTTCCTTTATGAATAGATCGATTAGACATTAGACTAATGATGTTCAATTCACGATTCTAAATTCTTATTGATATCCAAGATGTGGTGGAATTCCAACTTTACATGCATTGATTTCTTGTGATATTGAGATTCTAAAGTCTCAAAGATCGAGTCTCCAATATTACAGAATATTCCACTGAAACTTTGATACTAAAATAATTACATGTTAATGAGGTCTCAAATTCAAGGTACACTCCTTGAACACCTTTCTTACATTAAAGTTTCAAACTCACATGTAGATTTTATACTCAACTCTTATTATGGAGACATTTCCATATACCCATCTCCCATTATGGAATCATTTACATATTCACATATGAACATCAATTATCACCAAGAATCATCTCCATCCAAAACATGTCACTATGGTTCTTCCAAAACAATACCATACTTCTAACAATCCACAAGTAACCAATATTCAGTAAACCTTAGAATGTTCTTGAAAGTTTGTTTAAACACTTCAGTCACATGAAATTTTAATCCTTTTCACACAATGCTAAAAGCATTTGAAAAATAAAATAATCGAAGATTATTGCATATGTACTTGATCCTATATCAGAAGCATATGGGACTCGACTCATTATTACAAGGATCCATTATATGTTCCATTCCTTGCTATAATGTTTCCTTATATAGAATACCCAATATCGAAACCTTTCAACATGGTATACCTTTGACTAAGTTCTATGAAATTATTCAATCTAAACCTTTAGGTTCAAAATGAAGTATGAGAGCCATCTCCTATATGTCCACTATAGCATAACGGTTACCAACTTTTGCAACTTATACATTAGAGAAAATTTTCCCTATCAATAGTATTGTCAATATCCAATACCAAGCAAAACAATTATGCTCCAACTAGCTTTAAGAAGTACTCATAAATCAACTGGACTTCTAGAAATCAATAATTTTTGACTTTCTCATGTAAGTACAAATTCCTATTTCGTGATGCTTCGTCAAGCCTCTAATTAGACTTCTTAAGCTTATGCAGTTTATCTGGATAGTATATGTGTTTAACCTCTTTGAAGACCTAAGAAACATATCTTCTGAAAACAATTCATTTGCATTCCTCACAATTCTAAATAAGAAGAGGGATGTCGTAATCATATTGTGATTTTGAGAATGCAACTAACACAACCAATATCCATGTTGATCTTTATTAGATCCTTAAAATCAATCAACAAAAGTGTTTCCTCATAATCATTTTCCTGAACTAGAGCGAAACATTTTGTCACCTAGATTCGAAGGCGCATATGTTCCTATCCATGTAGAACTTTATTTTTTAACCTACAGTCATAAGACAATGTTTATGACAAACCAAGATCAAATTTAGTTCTCCTTAATGGACTGAACTTCACTTAATCTAAATTTATTTCCTTATGGCAGCTTAAAAGCCCACCAATGCTTCCATGTTCTTAGCAACTCATCCATATTGATCAATGTACTTTTACTGACCAATGTTCTTAGCCTTTTGTAGTTAAATGAAAAACATAGAACTCATAGGGGTTGCCAACTCAACTGGAAGTGCACAAAAATCAGAATAAAACACAACAAGTTATCAACCTCAGGTCGCGTGTTAGTGATAACTAAAAGGATCATTGTCAGTTGACTCTTGAAACTCTCAAGATCAATAAGACTCCTATAGACTTTTTTACATATGAGTTTTTCTCTCAAAAAACGTTCCTTGACAAGCTAAACAAATATTCAAAAGTTCTAGCAGATTTCCAACAAGAAAACACTTCATAGAATATGTCTCAACTTGTTTTCGATCAACAAAAACATCACAACTCCATTTCCGAATGTGCTAGAGTAAGAAAACGTTATTACTCCATATTTTACGAGGCTTTGTTATCCTTCATAGTTTTTTAAATGATTTTCAAGATATGATTCATTATTACTAGAGCATGGCTCTAAAACCTTCATTGGGAACAAAGTATAAATCGTCTTATGATCGAACCATTTGTAACAACGTTCTATTCCTCTTCTTAGTCATACAATTGCACTAAGATGTTCTCAGAGGATTTATTGTGATACAATTCCACAATTACTAAGACGATCATAAAACGTGATACTAAAGCATTCTCCTTTCTTTTTCAGATTGGAGAATCTTTTATCTTTCTGTCTGATACATTCTTCAATTCGTTCGAATACTATTTGAACTTTTCAAAAGTATTAGAATTCTGTTTAATCTTATAAACAAAACCATATCTATTGAAACATCTGCAAATCATGACCAATAGAGTTATCGTCCTTTGTGGTGGATCTGAAGAGTTCGTACAAACATGTACTAGATCCATTAGTCCTTCACTTGCCTCACATAAACATGTGAACAATGATTTGAATCATAATTTCCCAATGAACAAGAATCTCAAATATAATACAATTCGAATTATACGATTCCAATTATCGGTCTAGTTGGTGATGAGATTTCCTTTCACTTGGTTAATTATGATATTACCAGAAGTGATGTCATAAGAATCAAATGCACAATTAATATTTCTATTATTAGAAACATAACCAACACTTTTAATAATGCCATTGCAAAGAAATAAGATAAGGAAACTATGTAAACCAAAACTTCATTTTATTGCTAAAGATAAAATTGGAACTTGTCCTTACAATGCATAAAATGAAAACTATATTTCTAGACATCTCTGAAGAGTAATAGCAATCTTTTAAATTATCCTAACTCCGTAGTAGTACCTCTAAATTCTGACCATCGAACCATGTGACCAAATTCAATTTCCCACGATCAGTTTTAGCTCACTTCACTTAAGGATCCTTCTTCCTTTTAGATCTTGCAATACCATCAAAATGTGATCATCACATTATGTATTAAGAGTCTAAGAATAGGAACTTATAAAAGAATGGAGTTAGATATTGCATGTACCAAAAGTAGAGTCATACGAATTGACTTTACCGTCTTGGAGATCCTTTAGGTACTTTGGGTAGCTTCACAACAAGTGTGCCTTCAATTGGCAATGGAAACAAATGGAATATTTGGGTAGAACACATGGAACGATTCTAGAACAAGCATTTCTCTTAACCATACGATCAAATGGTTTGACCTTAGACGACCCCTTTCCATTGGGAAGATAAATCTTTTCTAGAAAGCCAATGTCAACATTGCCAATGTCCATGGAAACCTTGGAATCAGACCCTATAAGCATCTCTGCTTTAGATGTGTTCTTAAGCATGTATACCTCAATAACCACCAACATTTGGGTCAAATCTATTAGGGTGACATCGAGATTCCTCATATTAAAGTTCTCCACGATCTGACCATACGACTTAGTAAACGACATAAGAACCAAATCAATGGCTTACTCCCATGGAAATACACACCCATCCTATGTAATTTATCAATCTATGACTTCATTTTCAGAATGTACGCACACACAAAATTTCCATCTTCATGTTTACATGCCAAAAGGGCTTTAGTTGTTTCATATCTTTCAATTCATGACGTTGGCAGAGTCACAGGAGGTGGAGGTGTTGGAAGAGTTGAAGAGAGAAGATGTCTAGTTGCACCATTTCATAAGGAAGGGAATACATTTTCACCTTGGCTTGAAAGTGGAAGATCGTCTCCAGAAGATTGAGGAAAACCATTTCCATAAGAACGAGGAAGACCGTTATTATCTTGATTTGACATCTAATATTGGGAGAAAAGAGAATTCAAGTTAGTTGATTTTAATCCTTAATTAATAACCCATAATTAAATTAAGGCTAGAGTCCATATTTTTGCTTCGACATTTGAAGAGGGGTGTCATAATCAAATTCGAATGTATTTTAGGTAAGCAGAGTCATCTGACGAATTTCAATCACATGAAACTCCTAGATCTTTTGATATTCATTGAATATTATCAATGGCATATTTAATCTCAATTATGCTCTTACCAATTATGACTGGGATGTCGAGGATCACAATTAAGATGTGAATAACCATGCAAACCCGCTCAAACTCCCTCAATCGATTTATGATCTCGCATTGATGTGCCGGTTAACCACATACACTCCATCAACAATCATAAACATGAGTTGTTTCTCTATTTCACCTTTATAGTCCCAAATTAGTGTGCCGGTTAACCACACACGCTCCACTAACGACTCATAAGGAGACAATATGCGTTTTCATGGAATAGCATACAATTTCACATTTTTTTAAAAGTAACTAGAGCGGGATTTATAAAAAGTTTAGTTACTTTATATTATCATAATTTTAAGAGGTTATGTCCTATCAAATCCGTTCCGCTAACGACCCCCCACCATAAAAGGGAGTGGTGGGTGAGAGTAGACACACATTGAACAGTCATTTTATAGGCCGCTTCCTTATACCCCCGTTAGAGTATGGCTTCGTGAATGAGGCGTACTAGCGATTTGACTGACTTATCTTATACATATAATATATTAACTTTTAATCATATATATATATATATATATATATATATATATATATATATATATAGTTTAAGGTGTATTTTAAACTTTTCAAAACACTAGGGTTCAAAAGTAATCTTTCGAATTAAACAATTAATAGTAATTAACTTTAAAGTAAATAATGATTTAATCTTTTATCTTAATTAAACAATTAATTAAATAATTCTAATTCCACCGATTAAATAATTATTTACCAATTAAACAATTAATTTAAATAATTCAAATTTAATCATAATTCTTTATACTTCTTTTGATCAATTCATTTTAGTGCACAATCAAATAGAAAACATATGGCTCTGATACCACTAATGGGTTTTCTAGGTTATAAACAAAAATTATATGTGGTCGAAAAACACTTACACCCTTAAGTTCACATGCAACCTAGAAAAAATCTGTGATATCTCTATTGATAGCAACTAACTATGAATATCAAGAAAACTGATGAGAATTCTGAGCATTGATTTGGCATGTGGAATTAAAATGAACACAAAGAACACAGTGATTTGGGTGTCTAAGAGATGTATTCGATCATGAAAGGTTTTACAAAAAAAAGTATAAGCTACATCTAGACAATTAAATATCTCTCACTAACACTCTCAATGTTACATCTCTCAAGCACACCTCTATAAGTGGTACGGAACCCACCTTATATAGAGGTGTTTACTGTTGGATTAGTGTCTAAGCCCGTAACTATATTTGGTAAGTACTTGACCCGGTTGTGCATGGTCCTTTTGGGTTGCCTTCACCAGAGCAATTTTTGACAGGGTGATTTATGAAGAGAGATGTTATTATTGTTTATTAATATATTATATCAATAATATATTAAAAGAGAAATCACATAGTTTAATTAATATTAGACAAGAATTAATTAAGAATTAATTTTGTGGCTAAAATATATTAATTAAATAACGGGGACTTAAACTGTCAAATGTGTGATAGTTGGATATTGGGCTGAGAAGCCTTATGGACTAGGCATGGACGAAATTAGGGATGCGTCCATCCTAATTTCGGCCATAAGGGCCCTATTCCAGAGCTTCCTTGGATTGCTTAAGGCCTAAGCTGTCCATTAGGGTTTTGACTGAAACCCTAGCAGCACAAGTATATATAGAACCCCTAGGGCATCATATTTCGGCCACTTGAAACCCTAGAGAGTTCCATAGCCGAAATTGTGCCTCTCCCCTCTGTCCAATATCATCCTCTTGCTTGTGTGGTGCTTGTAAGCCATTAGAGGAGTGACATTTGTGACTCTAAACTCCAAGGCAAGAAGATTCAAGCCATTGTTGAAGAGGTAATCATCTAGATCTGTTTTCATATGTTAATTTTGAAATATACATACTTGATCTAGGGTTCTTAAGTCTTGGATGAATTGCATGTACAATATAGAAACCTAGATCCAAGCTTTAGGGTTTGCATGAGCACATAGGATGTTGTTTTGGCTCAAACCCATCAGTGGTATCAGAGCCTTGATTGGTTTTTATTGTATTGATGTTTTGTGTTTCATTCTTGCTGAAAATCCTTTTTCTGCCCTCTGCCCGACCCAACTCGGCAAGTCCACTTGCTGAACTCAGCGAGTCGGCCCAACTCGGCGAGTCCAGTGAGTGACTCCGCGAGTCGGGGAATCAGACAGAGGGAAAATCGGGATTTCTTGCTGTTTTGCTGAAGGATAATTACCAAAACTGTTTTTAACTAATAAAATCTGGTTTTTATTGTTATTATATGATTATCCTTACCAAAACAAAAGATAATTACCAATTAATTTAATAATAAATTCCTTATGTGATAAGATTTGATTATTTAAATTATTTGATGAATTATCTTGAGGTTAAAATAGAAGAGATCAAATTTAGATAATCATTAAATTAAATGTTTAATTTAAATTATTTTCTATTTGATCCTATGTGTTTTGAAAAGTTCAAAACTTACCCTGAAGTTTTGAAATATAAATTTGGATTAAAAGTTTAATTTGAATTATTTAAATTTCAAAGCCTCGAATTTTACAAGTTTAAAATTCAACCTTATACTTTATTTATTATAAGATTAATATATATATGTATAACTTAAATGCTAGTATTACCGTTAGTAGGCCTCATTCACCAAGCCGATCTATAAGGGGGCTATAAGGTTATGGCCTATAAAATGGTCGTTTAATGGGTGTCCACTCTCACCCACCGCTTCCTTGATTGGTGAAGGGTCGTTAGCCGAACGGGTAGGATAGGGCAAACCTTTCCTGATTAAAAGTATAATGAATTTATAAAGTAACTAAATGTTTTTTTATTCCAAATCTTAGTTACTTTAGGCAAAAGTGAATTGATGCAATTCCATGAAATTACACTTTGTACCCTAGCTAAGACGTTAGTGGAGCGTGTGTGGTTAACCGGTAAACTAATTGGGCTCTAAGCAAACGTGCCAAAGGGTGACTCGATGTTTTTCATAGTTCGATGGAGCGTGTGTGGTTAACCCACACGTCGAATAGTTGACTGTAACATTGGGGCACCATGTATATTTGCATGGTTATTCACACCCGCTTTGTGATCCTCGGCATCCCAGTCACAAACTTGAGGAGCATATCGAGATTTAAACATGACATTTTAAAGTTCAATGAATCTCAAAAGATCTAGGAGTTTTCAATACATTTAAAACTTATCTTTAATTTGTTTTTCATGGTGGAAATTACCGAATCGTCATTCACTTACCTTCAAATTATTTGCTTGTTAGATTACGACATCCCTCTTCTAATTTGTAAATAATGTTGTTGAATCCTAGCCCTAATTTCTCATTTCGGTGTTGAATTGGGGATTCATTTCTAATCAAACTTTGTCTCTTTTCTATTTCAGATGTCTAACATGAACAACTCTTCCGGATCAAATTCCTCTGGCTCGTTCTCACTCATGAACTTGTGTGGGAGAGTGATCTTTGACGGGTACAATTTCAATGACTGAATCCGCAACATCCGAATGGTCACTCGTTACGAGGACAAAGAGTATGTCCTTGATGAGAAGCTGAAGGAAATAAACATCAACACTGCCTCTGCTGAAGAGATCGCTGCCTTTGAGGCCCATAAGTGTGATGCCACAAAAGTCCATTGCATCATGCTGGCGACTATGACTGCAGAACTCCAGAAGTCCTATGAGGACATGTAACCCTATGAGATGCATAAAGATCTGCTGGACCGGTACCACCAAAGCGTTACGCAAGAGAGGTACGAGATCATTATTTCGATGATCACTGCCAAAACGGGTAATGGAGAGTCCCTTACTGCTGAGAGCAACCTCAAAGACAAATCTGTTGCATCAACTCCAACTCCTACTGCTGCCCCAGTCATGGCAATTGGGTAAGGAAAGGGTAAGAAGAGGAAGGCTCCCTCAAAGGGCCACCATAAGGGAAAGTCCCATGATGGTACCTCTTCTAGTGGAACCAAAGCTGGTTCTACTAAACCCAACTCCAACCCCAAGGAAGCAGAGTGCCACCACTGCCACGAAACAGGGCATTGGAAATGAAGCATCCCAAAATATCTGCAACATATCAGGGATAGAAAGATCAAGCCATCCTACGCAGGTATTTACACTATTAAATCTAATGATTCATCACGTGCTATTTCTTGGGTACTTGATACAGGATGTGGTTTTCACATTTTTTCTCATTTTCAGGGCCTAAGAAGAAATAGGGATGTGGAGCATGGGAAGATAAACTTGATCATGAGGAACAGAAGATCGTCACCTGTCACCAAGATTGGAGTTTATTCTTTAGTACTTAGTAATGGATTATGATTAGATTTAAATAATTGTTGCTATTCGCCATATATGGAAAGAAGCATCATTTCTTTTCATGGTTTGTATAGATAAGGGTTTATATATTCATTTGATAATGAAAAGGGTTCTATTAATGCTTATCTTAATGGTGTTTTCTATTTTGAAGCATTACCTTGTAATGGAATATATGAAACTTTGATGGTTGTAGACAATTTAGGAAATGATGTGTTGTGTATTGATTCTTCCAATGATTTGGAAAAATGCATGCTTGTGGCATTGTCGTCTTCGACATGTCAACAGGAAACGTATATCCCAACTCCAAAAGGATGGAGTGTTGGAGTCATTCGACCTTAGGGAGGATGACGTGTGAGAGTCTTGTTTACTTGGAAAAATGACCAAGTCACCCTTCACTGGCACTTGTGCGAGGGGTGAGGGTTTATTGGATCTCATACATACCGATGTATGTGGGCCCTTCAGATACACCACAAGGGATGTGTGCCGCTTCTACGTGACCTTTACCGACGATTATAGCAGATATGGCTATATCTACTTAATCAGGCATAAGTCAAAAACCTTAGAAAAGTTCAAAGAGTTCAAGAAAGAAGTGAAGAATCAGTTGGGCAGGAAAATCAAGATGCTTCGATCCGATCGAGGTGGAGAGTACCTAAGTCTTGAATTCTACGACTACCTCAAGGAATGCATAATTGTTTCACAATTGACACCACCTAGGACACCGCAGTTGAATGGTGTGGCTGAGAGGCGTAATCGAACCCTACTGGACATGGTTCGTTCCATGATGAGTCGTGCTTCACTACCTATCTCATTCTAGGGGTATGCCTTAGAGACTGCCGCCCATATCCTTAGCTTAGTCCCTACGAAGAAGGTTGCCAAAACACCTCACGAGATGTGGACAGGGAAAGCTCCCTCATTGGCACATATCAAGGTTTGGTGTTGTGAGGCTTTCGTAAGACGAGAGACTCACAACAAGCTCGAACCTCGTAGTGAGCGGTGTATTTTAATCGGCTACCCACAGAAGTCCTTTGGATATCTCTTCTATAGACCGAGTGACAATGTTGTCTTTGTTGCGAGGAGAGGGGTTTTCCAAGAACGAGAACTCATAAGCCAAGGGGACAGTGGGAGGCAAATCGATCTTGAAGTGCTTCAAGAATCGAATGATGAAGAACCTCTAACGCTGGCGCTCATCCCGAGGAGGAAACTCCGGTTGAACCGATTGACGGGTCCTTACCTCTTCGACATTCCGAAAAAGAGTTAGGGTTGAACCCCAATTTTATTGTTTTCATATTACTACAGAAGGGGATACATTCATTAGTGATAGTACACTAGTGAATTTGGACGAACCTAACAGCTACAAGGAAGCCATGCCAGGCCCGGAGTCTGCAAAATGGAGAGTCGCTATGGACAGCGAGATTTAGTCCATGTATGATAACCAAGTTTGTAATTTGGTTGACAATGTGCCAGGTCGTAAGACGGTCGGGTGCAAATGGATCTTCAAGAAGAAGACCGACTTGGATGGGAATGTACAAACTTATAAGGCGCGATTGGTTACGAAGGGCTTTACTGAAACTGCTGGAGTTGACTATGATGAGACCTTCTCACCAGTTTCGAAAATAAAGTCTATTAGGGTGATGCTAGCCATTGCTGCATTTCATGACTATGAAATATGGCTGATGGATGTGAAAACCGCTTTCCTTAATGGGATGTTGGCTGTGGATGTTTACATGAATCAGCCAGAGGGTTTTGTCGATGCGAAGCACCCCAATAGAGTGTTCAAGCTTGAAAATTCATTTATGGATTGAATCAAGCATCTTGCAGGTGGCATCTTTGTTTCGACGAGAAAGTCAAAGTGTTTGGTTTTCTACGAAGCGAGGATGAATCATGTGTATATGTCAAAGCCAGTGGGAGTATAATGAGCTTCCACGTATTATATGTCGATGACATACTACTCATAGGAAGCGACATCCCAACCCTGCAGGAAATCAAGTCCTGGCTTGGGAAGTGCTTCGCTATGAAGGACCTCAGAGAGGATGCCTATATTTTGGGAATAAGGATAGTGAGAAACAGAAGTAAGAGACTAATACGACTTAGTCAGAACACTTACCTGGACAAGGTGCTTAAACGTTTTAGTATGGATAATTCTAAGAATAGGGAGTTACCAATCCAAAGTAATGCCAATTTGAGTAAGACTCAAAGTCCGAGTACCGAAGTCGAGATAGCAGAGATGAGCCGAGTACCATATGCTTGCCCAGTTGGCTCGATTATTTATGTTGTGACTTGTACTCACCCTGATGTGGCATTCGTTTTGATCATGGTCAGTAGATATCAAGGGAACCCTGGCAAAGCACATTGGACCGCAGTCAAGAATATTCTTAAGTACCTTCGGAGGACTAAGGAATGGTTTCTAGTCTTCGGTGGGAGTGATGACTTAAGGGTGCGAGGGTATAGTGACACCAGTTCTCAGACCGAAAAGGACAACTACCGTTCATAGTCGGGTTGGATCGTTACCCTGAATGGAGGAGCAGTGATTTGGAAAAGTTCCAAGCAGGAGACCATAGCTGATTCAACGTGAGAATCAGAGTACATTGCGGCAAGAGAAGCGTCAAAGGAGGCAATATGGTTGTAGAAGTTCATTGGAGACCTTGGAGTTGTGCCAGCCATAAAGGAGCCAATGGAAATTTTCTGTGATAATAAGGGAGCGGTTGTCTTGACCAAGGAACCGAGGGATCATGGCAGATCTCGACATATCGACAGGAAATATCACTTCATTAGACATCGGGTAGAAGAAGGACTCCTCGTAGTGAAGAGGGTATCATCAGAAGATAACCCAACAGATCCCCTTACGAAGGGACTGAGTAGGGTTAAGAACTTGCACCACTCTAGGACCATCGGGCTGAAGGACGATATTAGTTTAGATTAGATAGCTTTGAAGCGTGTAATAGATAAATGTAATTGAGATTTGATGATTAAATAAAAGAGTATTACTTATTAGTAAAGTTACTGTATTATATTGATTATTTACCTATTGTTTCATTTTGCATGTTTTGACTTCCTGAATAATAAGATTATTGGAAACGTTCCACAGTCGCTCATACTTTGGGAGTAGGTGTAAAAGAAGATTGTCATGAATTGATGTGTAGATTGTCTAAACTGTATTAGACATAGCAAAAGTGTGCTACAACATTCATGAGTGCTTATGAACAGGATTTGAGCATTGGATTAGAGCAACGCTTGCTGGTATCACTTCATGGAATTTATCTCGAGTGATCGCAAGACGATAATATCATATGGTCTTAAAACCTAGATATATGGTTTATTATTTGCAAGTTGGTTGTGCATTGATAATGTGTAAACGCATCAGTAAGTTGATGTTATAAAATGCATTATTGTGCATAAATTGATAAGTGAATGGTAAATGCATATAAGTCGAAGTTTATCTGTTCCTTTATTCCTAAGAGGGTAAAAGTGATATATGGGCCCCTCGATGATTTGGCTTGACTTATGTGTCGGGCCCGGTCAGGACTGAATTGATGTGTTCAATTAAGTTCTATGTCAGACGAATCAGAGATCGAGAAACAAACTACTGGACAATAAGTATGACTATGTTCCATGTAATTGTCCACACGATATCTAGAACAGAGGACTATACGATCCCTTATCTAAAAGACAGGTTACTGATAAGATCAGAGTTCGACAGCGTCTTGAGAGCTACGATTGCTAATCGGATTATACCTACACTATAGTTACTAGACTTATCCAAGTGGGAGACTGTTGGACTAGTGTCTAAGCTTGTAACTGTATTTGGTAAGTACTTGACCCGGTTGTGCATGGTCCTTTTGGGTTGCCTTCACCAGAGCAACTTCACAGGGTGATTTATGATGGGAGAGGTTATTATGGTTTATTAATATATTATATGAATAATATATTAAAAAGAGAAATCATATAGTTTAATTAATATTAGACAAGAATTAAATAAGAATTAATTATGTGGCTACAAGATATTAATTAAATAACGGGGACTTAAACTGTCAAATGTGTGATAGTTGGATATTGGGCTGAGAAACCTTATGGACTAGGCATGGACGAAATTAGGGATGTGTCCATCCTAATTTCGGCCATAAGGGCCCTATTCCAGAAGCTTCCTTGGATTTCTTAAGGCCGAAGTTGTCCATTAGGGTTTTAACTGAAACCCTACCAGCACAAGTATATATAGAACCCCTAGGGCATCATATGTCGGCCACTTGAAACCCTAGAGAGTTCCATAGCCGAAATTGTGCCTCTCCCCTCTCTCCAATATCATCCTCTTGCTTGTGTGGTGTTTGTAAGCCAATAGAGGAGTGACATTTGTGACTCTAAACTCCACGACAAGAAGATTCAAGCCATTGTTTAAGAGGTAATCATCTAGATCTATTTTCATATGTTAATTTCGAAATATACATACTAGATCTAGGGTTCTTAAGTCTTCGATGAATTGCATGTACAATAGAGAAACTTAGATCCAAGCTTTAGGGTTTGCATGAGCACATAGATTGACATATGGTTCTCAAACCCATCATTTACATGTCTCTCTCTCCTTCTTCACTTCTCTCTTTCTCAACATACAATCAATTGACATATGGTTCGCACCTATCCCTATTTATTGGAATAACAGAAGTAAGAAAAAAATACATAAGGGCATAAACATGAAAGTTATGAATCTAAAACAACCCTTACGAATCCTAACAAGCTACAAATGACTTTGAGACCTCACAACCAAAATAGAACTCAACAAAAACCCAAAGAGAGAGGCTATGAAATCAAAATTCATACATAAAATTAGTGTTACATACCTTTTGATTATTATTGTAACTAATCAAAGTAGAATCCTTCTTCTACATCTTCGAAAGCTAGCACCAAATGAATGGATGCCTCTAACGGCCTGTACCCAAAAATCTAGTAACAAGAAGACATGAGGAGAGAGGAGACTAGAGCATGAATTCGGCTCTATAAAAGCAAGTAAATGTGTTTTGAAAATATGGCATCCATGGTATCCTATTTATATTTGCATAAGGAAACTCACATGGAAACCAAAGAGTCCTTGCATGATTAATCCTTATTAATCTTAGAATTAAATCCAAATCAATTATAATTAATCAGTTAATCATAACTATTTCCAATTAATATACTAATCATATAATATATAAATGAATCATATATTTCAATTTGTAATTAGTTTATTATTCATATAATAAACTAACAAATTATCCTCTATCTCCAAATGTCATACTAATTAGTTACTAGTTTTGAGGGCACCCTAAAAAGGACTTTGCTTCTCTCACATTCTTCCCAAATGAATTTCCCTTGAAATCACCTCTTTTAAACTTTGGATTGAATGGCTTTTTGTAAAACTTCTTGACTTTATTATTTGAATAATCTGTCACAGCTTCATCATCCGAGTTCATGATAAAACCTTCATTATCAGAACCATCAACATCAGCAGATTCGACATCAGCCTCCTTTCCAGATACCTTCGAAACCAAGGCAAGAGGACCACCCAAAATCAGTTTTCCTTCTTCAGCAGTTTCGTTAACCTTACTTTCATGGGCTTTTAGAACATTATAAAGATCACCTAGAGAATAGTTGTCGAAATTTTTTTGTGTCTTGATCATCAAACTAATGTTCCTCCATTCGTTTCGAAGTCCCATTAGGAAAGTAAGATTATACTCCATTGTTAAACGATTAACTCGATAACCACTACACTTGAAGATTAATTCATTCATACGATCATACTACATTTCAGTGGTCTCCATCTCCTTCTGTTTGAATTCACCTAATTCAAGCAAACATTGCTTAATAGAACTTTTTCTTATCTTCTCACTTCCCTGATACTTTTCCTTCAAAGTATCCCAGATCTTCTTAGTTGTTTTACAACCTCGGACATAATTGTAAACCACCGGTGGTAGAGCACCATGAAGTTCACGCTAGCATATTTTGTTATTTGCTTTTATTCTCGCCGCTTGTGATGTAACACTTGGATCAGAACTAGCAGTTCCAACTTGATGAAAATATTCATTGGTACGTTCTCCACCAATAATACAGCTCCAGAGATCTTCATCTGTCCCATTCAGATAATCTTCCATCCTATCTGCCCATTGTTCATAGTTTTCAGGGACGAGCATCGGAATTTTGGTTGAAGAACCAAGAAGAGGAAAAAAAAAACTAGTCATCGTGTTCATGTTGAATTTCGCCATTAACGTACAGACAAATATGATGAAAAGCTTCGGGAAGAGGAATCTAATGAATGAATCTTTCATAAATCAAACACTGAACACTTAATTTATCAAACGAACAACAAAATCGAATCAAAACAATTGAATAGAAATGATTTTTAGATCAAAAGTGCGGAGTAGTTTTGAATCTAGAACAACGACTCAAAAAAACTGATGAAACAAAGAGAAAATAAGAAATCAATTGCTAGAATCCTACTCTGGTACCAAATATAGTTCGAGTGAATCGAGTAAACGAAATGAAATCAGAGTATGAGTTGAATGTAGAACACAAGTTGTAAATAAAATCAGTTTGGCTCAATTAATACTTCTGGAAGATACAACAGTGTTTTTAGAGTAAAGAACACGAAGCACCAAAAGTTACTCTATCTCTAGCACCTATCCCTATTTATTGGAATAACAGTAGTAAGAAAAAAATACATAAGGGCATAAACATGAAAGTTATGAATCTAAAACAACCCAGACGAATCCTAACAAGCTACAAATGACTTTGAGACCTCACAACCAAAATAGAACTCAACAAAACCCCAAAGAGAGAGGCTATGAAATCAAAAATCATACATAAAATTAGTGGTACATACCTTTTGATTATTATTGTAACTAATCAAAGTAGAATCCTTCTTCTAGATCATGGAAAGCTAGCACCAAATGAATGGATTCCTCTAACGGCTTGTACCCAAAACTCTAGTAACAAGAAGACTTGAGGAGAGAGGAGACTAGAGCATGAATTCGGCTCTAAAAAAGCAAGTAAATGTGTTTTGAAAATATGGCATCCATGGTATCCTATTTATATTTTCATAACGAAATTCACATGGAAACCAAAGAGTCCTTGCATGATTAATTGTTATTAATCTTAGAATTAAATCCAAATCAATTATAATTAATCAGTTAATCGTAACTATTTCCAATTAATATACTAATCATATAATATATAAATAAATCATATATTTCAATTTGTAATTAGTTTATTATTCATATAATAAACTAACAAATTATCCTCTATCTCCAAATGTCATACTAATTAGTTACTAGTTTTGAGGGCACCCTAAAAAGGACTTTGCTTCTAATTCGAGAAAATACGAATTTAGTTATTTCCTAAGACACTTTAATCCAACAGCATATGCTTCTATCGTTGGATCTATCATGTATGTTATGACATGTACTCGCCCTGATGTGGCTTTTTCTTTGAGCAAGGTCAGTCATTATTAGGGAAATCCAGCAGAGCTAACTGGATAGCACTTAAGAATATTATCAAGTATCTGCAAAGAACTAAGGAGTGTGATGAAACAATGAATCGAGTAATGAATTAATCAGAGTATGAATTCAAGTAAGAATATGAGATTTGAACACACGATGTAAATATGATCTTGTTATGCTCTATTATGCTTTCGAATTCTTTATAGAGAATAGTAGACAAGTCTGTAAAAGTTCTTACCTAACTCTAGTAAATAACCCTATTTATAGGGAACTGAAAGCATACAAAAAATATACTAAGGCATTGACTCTAAAGCTTCGAATAAAAGCGCCCTAGTAAAATACGTTACAAAATATTCGAAGAGTCCAAAACATACTTTGACTAATTACAACAAATCGACCCTTACAATCTCCCCCTTTGTAATCATAGTCGAAGTCTTTAATTTGTAAGAAGTGTGATGGAATACAGTAATACTCTTCGAATCTCCGTGTACGAGGAGATAATCTTCTTCAGCTCTTTCTTGTCGCCTTCATTGTTCTTCTTGCAATGATTCATACGAACAATCAGGTTCGTATATTGAGATGTTGAATATCTCTCGACTTCACTTGCTTGGAATAAGAACTGTTTAGACTTTCCAGCTTTGTCTTTTCCTACGAAGACAATTCCAAAAGGCTTCAGGCAAATTTCACCATCAGCATACTTCTTCAATTCAACCTGAGTCTTCGTAGGAGCCATCGGAGCTTTAATTTCCATTCCTTTGGCAGTAGCTAATTCAACATATGTTAGTGCCAAACACTCATAATAGTTTTCGATAAAAATCTTGATGTGAGCTACTCCAAGCTTGAATTCATCTGGTTCTATGTTTTGAAGGTATGAGAATGATTTGTCTTTCAAAAGTAATGCAACTTGTATAAGATCATACAAGTTCATTAATGGAAAATCTGCAACAGTGAATTCGCAAATATTTCCATTTGCCCTGGCAACCACATACTTAACATTTTGGACTGTGTTTTCGAAAACCACATCCTTTTTCATACTTATGACCTTCTTGATTTTTATTGAAGACCAAACTTCCTCAGGGGCTTTTCCAAGAACAGCATTAAAACGAATTTTTATGTGTGTACCTTCATCTTTATTTTTAAAATTCCCTTCTGCTTTGAACTGAGGCATGATAAACATCATTTCGTTTATGGGAAAATCCAACTGGCCTGCATCAGTATTTGTGACGAAATGTGACAACCCAAAATTTTCATTCGCGTAAACTCTACAGTCATACACTTCAAATAAAAGTCAAATACTTTTCTGCTAAATTTTAGCCGGTATAAAGTCCGTTTGGGTGTTTTATTTTATTTTCGTCAAACGAATAAATAAAAGGAAGTATCGTTATAAGTGAAGTGTAGCAATTTAACATTTTAACACCTTAGCTCGGTGTTTACGTCCAAACTTGGGGAGTTTGGGCCGTAAACTCTCTCTTGACCATGAACTCATGCTTAAGGCATGAGTTTTTACCCTTATTCCCTCACTTCCTCACTTTACACCTTCAAGTTCAAGAACACCCACCACTCTTCTCTCAAGTATCATCACACACTTCTTCAAATCTGCCAAAATGTAAGTGTTTTCCTTCCTAGATTCGTTCATACAACACTTAATCTAGTGTTTATACATCATTTCATCCATGGATTCTTGATTTTTACTTAGATCTTCAAGTGTTCTTCAAAACACCAAGAACACCAAGAACACACACTAGTGTTCGTGGGTCCTAAACACTCTTACAAGCCTCCTATAAGTAAGTACACTCTTCCTAACTAGTTACTTGCTTAGTGTGCTTGTTAATCCATGGAAAGAACATCAAAATCCCCACGAACATATGTGTTTACGGTTCAAGGAGATCTCCCAGAACCGTAAACACCTACAAATGGTGTTTTGGTGCCCCTAACACCTTCTAATGCTTGTAAAAAGGACTTGAACCTCGCATGCATGAGCTAGAAACACCAAAACACGAAATGTTGAGGAATACATGAGTTTACGGCCGTAAACTCATGGGTTTACGACCGTAAACCCTAGTGTTTACGAGCTTAAACTCCCAAGAGTGGTCCAAGGACCGTAAACTCCATTGGTGAACCATTTCGAGCTCTAGCCACTTCCTAAGCCTTTGATTCAAGTCTAACTTACTTCCTTGTGTGGTATAAGACCTTAAAACACCCCATGATACCATTACCATGAGTTTACGGTCGTAAACTCATGGGGGGAATGGTCCCAGAACCGTAAACCCATATGGTGCTACCATATGGGGAGTAAACTCCAATGTGAAGTCATACTCTCTTTAGATGAAACCCTTAGTACTCCTAGCACTTGTAGCAAAGTGTTTTCATGTATTAGGATGTCTTTACTTGCATAATTAGTTATTAAATGACTAATTAGATACTTAAATGTATCATTACATGTTAAATAGGATCCGCGTGTGTGTTCAAGTCCTCACTTGACACTTAGCATCCTATACCATCCGTTCATCCGAATCACCCACTTCAGGTGAGTTCATACCCCTTAATTAACCTTTTAAATGTTTTTAAATGCTTTTATGGTGGGGATACAAGTTGAATCATGATAGTTATCATATCAATCACATGTGATTAATAACTATCAAGCTATGAATTTACTACACTTTTAGCTGTTTTATCAAGTAAACTACTTCAAAATGATTTCCTCGAATGTATTTACACGTTAAACTCTTTATCAAACTTGTTTTCTAAACTACACTTTTCCTTTCAGATCCTGTTATATCGATGTTTAAAACAAAGGTTTTCATGAACTTCAAACTATGTTCCCAATAAGGGATTTCTTATACTTTAAACTGTTTATATCAAACAACTGCTTTTAAATCGTTTTATAAATTGACATCAAATCATAAATTCTTGTTATTAAACTTTTCTAATGTTTTACAAAACTTCTTTTAAACTTTTATATTATCAAATGCATGCCTCTATATGTATAGTTATATAAGTAATGTTTAAAGGACTTAGGACTACTAGCTCGCTTTAATTCCTTTTCCTTGTTTGGATGTGGCCTTAGGGCATCGGCTATTTGTCCGAAGGTCGTCTAAATATTAGTTATATAGTATGTATACATATATAGACATAAAAGTTCTATCAGTCAGTTCAGTACCTGTGGGTAGCAAAAGTATATTTCCATTATTCATATACATATATTACTAGTAACTATTATGGGTATAGTCAGGAGATACTATTTACTATTTCTAGTACAAGGAATCGCACCAGAGTCCGTTCATTCATGAGTTTATACAATTATTTTAAATACTTTAAATAGAATGTGACATACTACTTCTCGATACGACACTTCTTAGTGGTATCACCTTGTAACCAGAGTCTCCTGGAGGGAGAGCGGGCATTATGTGTATAGATCTATACGGGACAGACACTCCCACATCCCGACTGCTAGCTACAGTCCGAGCCGACTAGGCCCAGGGGTGACAAAATGTCACCATACTACATGTGACCTGGAGGGTCATCAGATATTCGATCGTTAATCAGCATGATTACCTACGAGTTCACATTCAACCCTTTATTTATCCAATTAAGAATTAAAGGTCAAAATAGACTTTTCGAGGCGTATTGTTCAATCGATACCACCTGGAGTCTATCCTACTTTCATTCAGACTTTTCGAGGCGTATTGTCCATTCGATACCACCTGGAGTCTATGTTTTTATTCACTTTATAGCCAGCAGTGTCACTGCTGAGGCAAAATAGTATTTTCCCTATTTACAGCTACTTTGTGATTTTATTCACATACACGTTTTAATATAGCTACTTTTGAATAGTAATAGTTATATTAGGGGGAAAACCTACTTTTTATAGAGGTGCAAATATTCAAAACAGTCAGGTCTTGGTAGAAGACTTCTTTTTATACTAGTAGGAAACATGGGATTTTCTAGGGTTTATCATACTTATACCAAGTTTTCATAAACAATTATAAATCTTCTCTTTACATTTTTACAAAGCAATGACATTAAAATACTTATGTTCTCACCAGCTTTAAAGCTGATACTCGCTTTCAAAATTACTTGTATTCTCAGGTCACCAGTAGACAGGTACGATGATCAGGTTTTGAGAACACGGACCGGTCAAGACTTGTCTCTTATTTCAATTTCTTATTATCATGCCATAGATTATGAAAGAACACACATGTATTAAAATTTTAATATTAATGCAATGGATGATGTTGTTGCTTTTTTACTACTTTGCATTGTTGTGATACTTTACATGACGTCCTCCGCCCCAGAACGTTTCCGTCGTTCTTGGTTTTGGGGTGTGACACCAAATAACTCTACTTTGGTTTCTTCTCAAATGAATACATGTGATTGAATGCAACCTTGGCCTCGATTGTTTCGTAGTTATAGTGTTTAGTTGGATCCCCTTTATCCATTCCCTTCGGATCATTTGCTCGCTGAGCCATAATGCTTTGAACTATTCTGAGCTTTTCCATTTCAGCATCAACTTCAGCCTTCTTTTCTTCTTTTGATTTTTCCACCACAATCGATTTCCCTTTATCTTTCAATGCTTGATTGTCAGTTGTCTCTTTTGGTTTTGAACCACTCCCACCAGTCTCTGAAGATTTACCAATCACAATTCCTTTCGAAATTGGTCTTGCAATTGGCATTGTTGTTACAACTGTTGAAGTCACCTGTTCAGCAGAAACAATTATTGGTTTTGTTATAGGGATTTTCGAAGAAAAGACTTTTCCCACAACTTTCGCATCTTCTCCACTAGTCTTCGACTCACTAGTTTTTCTTTCTCCCCCTTGCACCCCTGTGAAAACAGGTGGGGCATTTGTGGTTGGAAGAAGACTTGATATGCGAAAGAGAGGAGCAAGTTGCTTGTTCAGAATAGCTTCAAATTGGATAATCTTCTGAGATAAAAATTCAGAAGTAATCAATGGAGAAGAAACTAGCCTATCAGATATCTCTTTTAACTCCTTAAGCAACTTAAGCACTTCGTCAAAGCTTGCACTTTCGGATGTTGAAAGTTGAGTAATTTGAGGACTCAAATTTTCATACAACTTAACAAATCGAGTGACTGCGTCACAAATGATATCAACCTTTTGATGCAATGATGCATAGTCATGTTGAACAGTAGCTATTTCTCTTTTCATATCTTCACGAAGTTCGTGAATTTGCAAGTTGACATCCTCTCGAACTTTCTTCAGATCTTGAATAAAAAGAACATGTCGTTCCTTTGCAACATTCTTCAATTCTTTCAGATTACCAGCAAACTTCGAACTCTGAGAATTGATCTGAATTTCATTGTTTTGATCATTATGATGAATCTTCTCCAATACTCGAGATTCAGAATCTTTAAGCATCCCCGATACTTTACTTATGATTTTGGATTCAAACACCTTCAGCAATGAATCAACTTCAACACTTGAAACAGACGAACCAACCCCTAGATCTGCTTGAGATTGAATGACTGAATTCAACTTTTAATTTAAAATCTTAAACTGCTTCATGGTCATCAGCATGTGATCTGGAAACTACTCTTCTTCTTCATGAAACTCCAAGTCGTCAAACATACCGCCAAACCTCTCATTATCAGGTTCTGTCTCCATACAAACAGTTTCTTGAATAGGTGAAGTTGTGTTGGGTGGCTCAGTAGATTGAGAAGAAAAAATAGACGTAAAGGGTTGATCAAGAATGTGTTCGAATGTTGGGGAATCTGTTGTTGAAGTAAAAGGAGTAGAAGATAATGGTAAAGAAACAGTACTTGCAAAAGGAGCAGAAGTAGATGGACCTGTAGCTTCATTCTTCGAACCTCGTTCACCCATATTGACATTTGCATCTGTATCAGATACGTGTGCAGGGATGCCTGAAGTTCGAACCTCCTCAGGAACTGATTTGGCAATCGAATCTTCAGGTGGTATGACAACCGTCTTCTCAGGAGTGAAACTTTCGGTGATAAGAGTAAACTCTGGAGTTTCAGGAACTCTTTCACTATCATCATCTGTTGACTCAGTAGAGATTACAAGTTTTCGAGTCTTCTTCTTCTTTTTCTTTGACAAATGCTTTGCCATGTCTTCAGCCCTTCGTTTCTTGGACACCGGTGAAACAGGTGCAGGCACTTCTCTAATTAGAATCCCTTGATGGGTTATTTGAGGTTTTCGAACCACTTTGTGCGTTGGAGACTTGGACTTCATTTTAATTCTTCGAAACATGCCAGTCTTCGAAGGAAGGACTACATGTTCTCGTGTTTCTTCAATAATGGGCTCAATTACTGGAGTCTCAGCAACAGTCACTTCAACTGTTTCAGGCTTCTTCTTTGGAGATTTCAAAGATCTGGACTCAGTTTCATGCTTTCTCGACTTCTTGGTTTTCTTATCATCTCCTCCCAGTAAAACACCAGTTTTAATTGAAGAATCAATGGTCGTCAAATAGGCTACCAATACAGGGTTCGAAGAATCAACTCTTTTAAGCATCGCATCTGGAATACGAGCAACTATAGGAAAAACATCAGCATTATCTGTAACCTCCTTCGGATAGTGGTAAGATTGAAAAATTGCTCTGTCTTCATCAGTGGGTACCAAAATCCCTTCCTTATTGTAAAAGTGTTGCAAAATCAAACTCCAGTATCTTGCACACGAAATACCATGAATAGCATTCGTGTGTTCTACACCCTTTTGAAATTCCTTCCACAACTGTGTAGAATAATCTACTTGAAGATCATAGTAGATTCCAGCAACCATGGCATAAACCTCCATTCTTCCTTTATCAAGGCCAGCTGATCTCCCAGTCAAACAGCGTAGAAAAATACCAAATTAGAAATTCCAGATTCGTGGAAGACCAGATTTCTTAAAATCACTAATCTTGGACAATGGTGGCTGATATCCCATCTCATTAAACATGTGAACGATTTGTGGAAAAGTAAATGAAACATATGGAGGCAAATTCGGAATATCAAGAATTTGGCAAAATACTTTCTTGGTTAGCCTGACATTTTTGTCGTTCACCAGATGAAAAGTAATCGTATCAGTTGCTTTGTTATATGTCGCAGTTGATCCTGCTTGAGAAAGCCAGGACAATGGAACAGAGAAAGAATTGAACATCGCTTTGGCCAAAACCGAGTTCTTCAAAGCAACTATGAGTATCTTTAATTCTTCCGGGTACTGAGAAACATCACCCTCCAAGTAGTAGTTTGTTGCTTGAATCTTCATTATTGGTAATGAAGAACCATCTTCAGTGGTATGAGAATCAACATGAGTAGAAGTCGCCATTGTTAGGGTTTGAAGATGATGATGAACAGAGAATTTTGGGATATTTGCTTTTTGATCGCGTAAACTGACAATGAACCCCTGGAATTCCCTTTTATATGTAACCCTTAAATTTGAATTTGAAGCGGGATATGTATTTAATGATATCCGACGTGGCACCTTGAAAACCGGACCATTACTACGTAAAAGTAGCCATGCGTCAAAAAGTAGATGTCACATCGCCTTGAGAAACGGACAGAATACCATACGTCATTTATAAACATCCTGTCTTGTAATCCCCAAGAAAATTGTAACCGTCAGAACCCTTCGAATGGAAGCAAGGCTCTTTCACTTTTGGGATTAAAAGCAAAGTCATACGCCGGAAGTTCGAAATCATGAGCCTGAGTTGGTATTACTCAGAGCCTCAAGGATTTCGTGAGTGTTGTGTTCCAAAGAATAGAGACGAGAAACAAATATAATAAAAATGTGGGATATTGTGATGTCAAACCATTGACACAAAAGCAGATGAAATCCCGGGCAAAGATTACTTCATTAATCATTAAGAGAAATGATCAATAGCTTGTATGGGTTCCCGTGAATTACAATCGAATACTTGTTGATAAGTATCAAAGGGCTTCTTTTATAATGCTTCGAGGATGGTTTAAAATTTCGTTACATGTCATCCTAAACATAAGGTGAGAAATTGTAACAGAAATTACTTGTTTGACTAGTGTAGTCAGTGACAAGTTGGCTTTGAAAAATTTTGAAATGACTAGGACATTCGAATGAAACTCACACGGAAATCATATTCAAGAAAAAATTTATATGGTGGATCTTGTTGGGTAACAAACATCGTGGGTTTCGAATGTTTGATCAAGACCACTCATTCGAAATGAATATGATTTGGAGTTTCGAATCTTGGAACAGAAACAAAAGTTTCGTGAAAATCTGGAACTTAGTTCCCCGTCAATTCCTTAAAAGTTAATGAAAATTGGGTTTCACTTTCATCATGGTCTCATGATGTCAGATCATAAACACAGAGTTTTAATATATCTAAGTCTCGATGGGTTTGATCAGAGACCTCTTGGACATATGTCTTCGTGTGTGATCGTGAAAGAATTTTATGGATGAAAAAGATTGATGTAAGACACGAAAAGTACCTCTGTTGTGTTTGGACCAAACAGTAAACTCTTAACTCATTTTGAGAAGAGTAAGGTAGCTCAAAGACTAATGTGAATATAAGCCTGATTGGAAGAAATCTTCGTATGAATAATTTCATTAAGGCTTTCTTACATACACATTGAGTCATGGAGGCTTTGGTCAACATACAGCAGCATGCTTCTATGGACATCCTAACTAGTTCGAATGATGAAAAATTTATCGATTCATACGAAAAATGTACCGTACCCGAGTACTGCAAGCATAATATCCGCTGTATCTTCATGAGAATCTGCAACAAAATACTAAAAATAAATAGGAATCAAAATATTTTTGATGTTTTGATTTTTCGAAAATAAAAACAGAACAAACGAAAATCTTTTTGAATTTTTAAATTTTTCAAAAATTAAATGACAAAATAAACGAAAATCTTTTTGGATTTTGGAATTTTCTGAAAATTAAATGACAAAACAAACAAAAATCTTTTTGATTTTTTTTCAATTTTTTGAAAATTAAATGACAAAATAAACGAAAATCTTTTTGGATTTTTGAATTTTCGAAAATTGAAATAGTACTTGATGAAAATATGCAAAATTTTATCATCCCCTTATAAGTAACAAATGTACGAATGCGAAGAGGTCGAATCGTTGACTATGAACAGTAACAGCTAAATCAACCCTTAAAATAAGTAACAAATGTGCGAATTCGAAGGGATCGAAGCGTTGACTATGAAGTGTAACCTCTGAATCAACCCTTAGAATAAGTAACAAATGTGTGAATTCGAAGGGGTCGAAGCGTTGAATATGAACAGTAACCTCTGAATGCTGAATGATTTTGCATTATCTTTTAGTCAACGCCTCTGAATCATTCCTTATCATGCATCATTCTTCTTTTTCGCATGGAACAGAATTTCCATCGATCATTCCAAGTCCTTCTATAATCTTCACAAGGGATTTTTCATCCAAAGCTTTCGTGAAAATGCCAGCTAACTGATCAGTTGTTTTCACGAAATGTACTTCAATATTTCCATCTTCCACGTGATCTTTGATGAAATGATAACGAAGAGTTATATGTTTAGTCTTCGAATGCTGCACAGGGTTATGACAAATTCTTATCGCACTTTGAGAATCACAATATAATGGAATCTTTTTCATATTGATTGCATAATCACGCAATTGACTTTGGATCCATATTATTTGTGAAGTGCAAGCAGCAGCAGCCACATATTCTGCTTCAGCGGTTGAAATTGATATGCATGTTTGCTTTTTCGACTGCCAGCGCACCAATTTGCCATCAAGAAATTGACATCCACCACTTGTGCTTTTTCGATCAAGATTACAACCACCCAGGTCTGCATCCGAATATGCTTGTACAAAGAACCCAGTATTCGAAGGATACCACAATCCTAACGAAATTGTTCCTTTAAGATAACGAAAGATATTCCTCACAGCAGTGAGATGTGGTTCTCGTGGATTAGACTGATACCTCGCACAATTACACACAGAAAACATGATATCAGGTCTACTAGCTGTAAGATAAAGTAATGAACCAATCATGCTCCTATATAAAGTTATGTCAACGGCAGGTTTATCTAACGAAGATGTAAGCTTTATGCCTGTTGCCATTGGAACTCGTAACTTCGTGCTATTCGTCAATCCAAACTTTTCCAACAGATTCTTCGTATATTTTTCTTGATTAATAAAAATTCCTTTTCTGTTTTGACGAATATTCAAACCAAGAAAATTATTGATTTTTCCCATCATGCTCATTTCGAACTTACTTTTCATCAAATCTTTGAATTCTCTAGACAAAGCAGGGTCAGTCGAGCCAAAAATAATATCATCAACATAAATTTGAACAAGCATTAGATGATTCCCCACTTTCTTTCGAAATAATGTGGGATCAACTGATCCTTGTTTAAATTTAGATTGTTTCAAAAATGAGGTAAGAGTTGCATACCATGCTCGTGGTGCTTGTTTCAAACCATAAACTGTCTTATCTAAAATATAAACATGATTTGGAAATTCTTCGTTAATAAAACCTGGGGGTTGTTCCACGTAAACAGTTTCTTCAAGCTCTCCATTTAGAAATGCACATTTCACGTCCATTTGATAAACATCAAAATCTTTGTGAGCTGCATAAGCCAGAAATATACGAACCGCCTCGAGTCTTGCGACAGGGGCAAAAGTTTCTTGATAGTCGATTCCTTCTTGTTGTGAATATCCTTTAACAACAAGTCTGGCTTTGTTTCGAATAATATTTCCATCTTTGTCGGTTTTATTTTTGAAAATCCATTTTAACCCGACAATCGAAACATTTTCAGGTTTAGGAATTAACCTCCAAACCTTGTTTCGTTCAAATTCAGACAATTCAGATTGCATTGCAACAACCCAATCTGAGTGATCCATTGCAATCTTAACTGTTTTTGGTTCAATCTTAGAAATGAAAATGTTGAACATGCAAAATTCTTGATGAGTATTCAATACCTCATTCTTTGCACGAATTTGAGCTCTTGTCAAAACTCCCTCTTGTGGATTCCTAATTACTTGATCCTTCGGATGATCTTTTGTCCACTTTTCCATTGGCGGATATGCTGGATCAAATTCCAAAGGTGCATCTTCGTATATATCATCATTTTCTGAGCCTACAACCGAACAAGCATCATCAAAATCATTATTATCTTCAATATTTTCTGAATGCTCCCCCTCAACATTATGCTCCCCCTCAACATTATGCTCCCCCTCAACATCATCATTCATCCTTTCTTTTTCCCCCTCGAAAGAATGTTGTTCGTCATCTAATGTATTCGAATCCAAGTGCTCCCCCTCCACTGGATTGTTTTGCATACTTTCGCCATTTTCTTGAGAATTTGATGTTGAAGATCATTATGCTTTGTTAGTTCAGAGATATGATTATCACTTGCATTTATTTCCGCATCAAGCGCATGATCTGAAATTCCAAAAATTAAATCATAATCAATATCTAATGTTTGTGAGGATTCATATTCATCTTGTATGTTTTTCAGAATTGGATGATTTTCAAACTGAGTTGTTGTTTGTTTAACGTAGTAATCATCAAATGTAATATTAAAAGTTTCTTCAACTTTTCGTGTTCTTTTATTCAACACACGATATGCAACTGAATTATGTGAATATCCCAAGAAAATCCCTTCATCTGCTTTTGCTTGAAATTTCGTAAGATTATCCTTGAGATTCATAATGAAGCACCTGCATCCAAAAACATGAAAAAATTTTACATTAGGTTTTCGATTGTTGAGAATTTCATATGGAGTAATGTTGAAACGACGATGAATAAACGATCTGTTTTGAGTGAAACATGCGGTTGATACTGCTTCAGCCCAAAGATATTGTTGAAGATTCGCATATGCCAACATAGTCCTTGCCGCTTCGCATAGAGACCTATTTCTTCGTTCAACAACACCGTTTTGTTGTGGTGTGTATGGAGACGAAAAATTATGCGAAATCCCTTTGTCCGCCAAAAATGAATCAAGAACATTGTTCTTAAATTCAGTTCCATGATCACTCTTAATTTTTCGAACAATCTTTTTCAATGTTGTTTCCATCTTTTTGATAAAGTCAATCATGATTTGTGCAACTTCAGATTTACGCCTGAGAAAATAAACCCACGTAAATCTGGAAAAATCATCAACAATCACTAAAATGTACCTTTTCTTGTTGAGAGTTGAAACAGTCGAAGGACCACACAAATCAATATGTAAGAGCTCCAGAGGTGCAACTATTTTCGAATCAATCGTAAATGGATGACCTTGTTTATGTTGCTTGCCAACTTCACAAGCTGCACATAAAGAATCATTTTCAAATTTAAGTACAGGTAAACCTCTTACCAGATCTTGTACCACAAGTTTATTGATGTTTCGAAAATTGAGATGAGAAAGTCTTCGATGCCAAAGCCAACTTAAGTCTGATGTTGCCTTCGAAAGAAGACATATAGCAGGTTTCCCTACTATCGGATTGATGTTCAAAGTGAACATGTCACCTTTCCTTTTGGATTTCAGTAACACCTCTTTTGTTGTGACATTCGAAATAATACTTCCTTCTTCGTTAAAAAGAACTTGATTGCCAGTGCCCACAACAAGTTGAGAAACACTTATCAAGTTATGTTGAAGACCTTCAACATATGCCACCCGATTCACTGTGAATTGACCATTCGTGATCTTCCCATATCCTTTGACTTGACATTTTTGATTGTTCCCAAACTTCACTACTCAGCATTTTTGAGACTTCGAAAATCTCGTAAATTCTCCTTCTTCCTAGTCATGTGACGAGAGCAACCACTATCGATGTACCACTTGTTATCATATTGCTCATCACATAGTACCTACATTCAATGGAAAAATTAAGGTACCCAAGGCTTTTTGGGTCCTTGGAAATTAGATTTAAATTTCGAATGTAATGAAGAACTTTTAACCCAATTACAAACTTTTGTTTTGAGACTATCAATTAAGTTCACTTCTTCATTTAAAGGAACCAAAACATAAGTTTTTGATGGTTTCGAATGTTCACTGACATTACCCTTCGAAAATTGTCTTTTTGAAATGTTGTTTTCCTTTTAACCCAATCACAAACTTGTCATTTTGAAATGTTGTTTTCCTTCGAAAATTTGTCAATTTGATCTTTGAATTCCTTGGAGTTTAATTTGACAACTTTTTCACATTCCTTTTCAACTTGTTTTGAATTCTCTTTTTCAATTTTTGATTTTTCAACCCATTTTCTTTGTGGTTTTTGACGTTGGAAAACATACGAATTATTTGTTAAGATGTTTTAAACTGTGCTTTGATTTGCGAAAAAACCTTCATCAGTTGTTTTTGAATTATCCTCTTCAACTAACTTCTTTAATTCTGGTTTGATTTTGTCAACATTTCCAGTAGTTATGAAAACTTGATTTGGAAAAATGACATTATCTGTACATTTGAAATTTGGATAAACCACTGAATTCGTTTCAAGATAGTGTTCACCTTTTTCATTCATCACTTTTTTGAACTTTTGTGTATCACCATACACCTGATCAACCACAATTCGAGGACTTTCTTCTTCCTTTGAAGATTTCTTTTCCATCGAAATGTTCACTTCATCTTCATCATCACTATCATCAGTTTGGCTGTCTTTGAGATCCACGAAGTTCATATCATAAACTTTCGAAGTTGAGGGTATATCAGTTTCATTTTCAACCATCAAATCCTTAACTTTTTCTTTTCCTTTAGATGTTGAAGCAACATTAACAACAGACAACTGAGAACAATCAACATCTTCAAGTTCACTAATTTCACTAATATTGTCAGAATTATCTTCAATGTCAGCAAAATTAGATTGAGAATCAGATGTTGAATTCTCAGTCTTTTTCAAAATTTGAATTTGTTCAGATTTAGTCAAAGTATCATTCACTATGTTAACTAATTCATTCGCATCAAGACATTCATCAATTTTGACAATTCCATATTTATATCTATCATCAGGGACTCTGTCCAAATCAGCTATTATTTGCTCACAATCATACGAAATATTATCTACCTTGGCTCTTTCGAATGCTAGAAAAGGTAGTAATTTTCTATGTTGCTCTTTACTTATATCACATGAATGATGTAAATCAGTTAATTTGCTATAAAGTCGTTTAGCAGAATTACAATAGATGTTTCTTTGTGCTAGCAAAAGTTTAACATCACTCGATAACCTATCCCTATCACACATTATATTTGTCATTTGTAATTCCAAACATTCAATTTTGCTTATTTTCATGTCAAATCTCTTTTTGACCTCTAACAACTCCATTGACAACTTGTTGGCCTCATTGCTAGCAGACACAACAATTGAATCAAAATAAGTAACCGTCTCATCAAAAGAAATTAGTTTAGAATCATAAGCATGTGTAGGAATATTAAAAGATTCGAGAATTTTACGTACCTTTGTTGTCATTGGAGATTTGTCAGCTGCTTTGGATACGAAGCATCGTCCCCTCACTTCGAATTCCTCATCATCTGAGTCCTTCTCCATTTTCGCATACAACGCCCCATGCGTTGGATTCCTCATTTCCTCATCGTCTGACCCGGATGACCAGATTTGATAAGTTCCATCTTCATCCTCATGCTCACCCTTTACAACCAATGACAAATTCTTTTCTTTAGCACGAACCACCTCAAGCTTTTCTGCATAATATGCCTCATCTTTGACTTTATTCTTCCTCTCATCCTTCTTTCGAAGCATACAGTCATTTGCAAGATGATTCGCACCATTGCAATAATGACAATCTATTCCTGCATCACCTTTCAGCTTCTTCTCACCCTTTGCATCAACTATCTTCGAATCTTGCTTCTCAACTTTCTTTTTCTCCTCAACAACATTTTTACTCACAGAATTTCCTTTCACCTCAGCAAGATTAGTCTTCGAATTGAACGGCTTTTTGAAAAATTTCTTGACACGATTATTCGAGTAAAATGCTATTGCTTTATCATCCGAATTCATGATGAATCCTTCTTCTTCCTCAGAATCACCATTTTCAGCTTCTTTCTCAGAAATCTTTGATACAAGAGCTAATGGACCTCCCAAATTCATCTACGATTCCTCAGCAATTTCATTTACCTCAATTTCATGTGTTTTCAATTGATGATACAAATCATTGAGAGTTGATGTATCAAAACTTTGTTGATTCTTCACCATCATACTCACACTTCTCCATTCTTTTCGAAGCCCCGTTACAAAGATGAGATTGAATTCCATTGAAGTTCTGGTAATTCCATAGTGATTGCACCGATAGATTAACTCGTTCAGATGATCATAGTAAACTTCAATTGTTTCTCCTTCTTTTTGTTTGAAATCTTTCAACTCAACCAAACACTGTTTAACTGAATTGATTTTTGTCTTCTCACTTCCTTGAAATTTATCTTTCAGATTGTTCTAGACTTCCTTTGCAGTTGTATAACTCCTAAAGTAATTGTACACAACTGTAGGTAATGCACCTCGCAGTTCCCTCATACACCTCATCTCCAGTTTCTTCAGACGATCAATTTGATTATCACCTCCAGAATTTGTAGAAGATGATCCAATTGGTTGAACATTCACTGGAACATTGACATTTCCAGTGATACATGACCATAATTCTTCATCCACACCATTCAGATAATCCTGCATACGATCAGCCCACTGATCATAGTATTCAGGGATTAGCATTGGAATTTTGGTTGATGAACCTAGCAGATGAGAAAACGAGGTCATCGAATTGAGATTGAAACTCGCCATTGTTGTACGGAAGAAGATTTTGAGAAGTTTGAAAAGATTTGAGAATTTGAAAACAAACTAGATGAATCAAATCGAATTGATGAGAATAACACTCGATTCAAGAATTCAAATGCAGAATCGAATCACAGACTAAGATCTAGACTATTTTTCACTTTCAAAAAGTGCGGAAACTTTTGAATCAAAAAATTGATTCAAAATTTTTTTGAATAG
Source organism: Lactuca virosa (assembly GCF_052849685.1). Lineage (NCBI taxonomy): Eukaryota > Viridiplantae > Streptophyta > Magnoliopsida > Asterales > Asteraceae > Lactuca > Lactuca virosa. Next base: position 322,696,378 of record NC_136428.1, read on the forward strand.
CGTGAAAATCATATCAGAAATATGATTCCTGCTCTGATACCAGTTGATGAAACAATGAATCGAGTAATGAATTAATCAGAGTATGAATTCAAGTAAGAATATGAGATTTGAACACACGATGTAAATATGATCTTGTTATGCTCTATTATGCTTTCGAATTCTTTACAGAGAATAGTACACAAGTCTGTAAAAGTTTTTATCTAACTCTAGTAAATAACCCTATTTATAGGGAAGTGAAAGCATACAAAAAATATACTAAGGCATTGACTCTAAAGCTTCGAATAAAAGCGCCCTAGTAAAATACGTTACAAAATATTCGAAGAGTCCAAAACATACTTCGACTAATTAGAACAAATCGACCCTTACAGACTGGGTCCTTGTGCTTGGTGGCAGTGATACATTGAGAGTAACTATGTATAGTGATGCCATCTTTCAGACAGAAACAGACAACTTTAATTCCCAATCTGGGTGGGTGTTTACCTTAAATGGAGGAGCAATAACCTGGAAAAATTCCAAACAGGAGACGGTAGTTGATTCTACCTGTGAATCAGAGTACATAGCAGCGAGCCAAGCATCAAAGGAGGCAATTTGGTTGAAAAAAATTCATCGGAGACAGACAACTTTAATTCCCAATATGGGTGGGTGTTTACCTTAAATGGAGGAGCAATAACCTGGAAAAGTTCCAAACAGGAGACGGTAGTTGATTCTACCTGTGAATCAGAGTGCATAGCAGCGAGCGAAGCATCAAAGGAGGCTATTTGGTTGAAAAAAATTCATCGGAGACCTTGGAGTTGTTCCAACCATTAAGGAGCCAATGGAGTTTTTCTGTGATAAAGAAGGGGCGGTTGCCTTAACAAGGGAACCAAGAGATCTTGGTGGATCGAGACATATCGACATAAAATAACATTTCATCAGATATAGAGTAGAAGAAGGTCAACTCGTGGTGAAGAGGGTATCATCGGAAGAAAATCCTGCAGATCCCCTCACAAAGGGTCTGAGTAGGTTCTAGCACGTTCATCATGCTAGGAGCTCTAGACTGAAAGATTATATTAGTTTTAGTAGTTAGCTAGTTATTTTGAAACATGTAACAAAATATATGTAATTGACTTTTGGTGATTAAATAATGAAGATTTATTTATGACTTGGATTACTACCTTCTGTCTATTGTTTGTTTTGTGTTTCATTTTGCATGTTTTACTTCCTAAATAATTGGATTATTCAAACATCCACAATCGATCATAGTTTTCGAAGTAAGTAGTGAATCAAGACTGTCATGAATTGAATTGTAGATTGTCTAAGGGGTTTTAGACATGGCAATGGTGTTGCTACAATATTTATAAGTACTTTGAAATAGAGATTTAAATATTGTATTAAACCACACTTAGAGAATTACTTAATTGAAATTATCATGAGTAGTTCTGAGACGATAATATCTAATAATATTTAAACGGAGATATATGAGTTGTAGTTTACAAATTGGTTGTGCATTGATGATCTGAAAAGGGATCAGTAACTTGATGTTATAAAACCTGTTCTGGTGCATGATCTTTTGAGTAAATAGTGCAAGCATATAAGTCAAATTTTATATGTTCCTCTTACCTTAACGGCAAAAGCAACATCTTTGGGCCCCTCGGTGATTTAGTGTTGACTTATAGTGTCGGGTCGGGCCATAACAAAATTGATGCGTTCAATTAATAGTTTTTTGCATTACGAATCATAAATTAGGAAACAAAGTATTACACAATCAGATTTATTATGTTCCATGTCTCATGTCTGAATGATATCTTGCAGAACGGAGGATTATATGATCACTTATCTTACGAAATGTTACTGACTGGGTCAGAGTTCAATAGTGGCTTTTGGAAGCTACAATTTGCTAATCAATTTGGAAGATTATACTAGTAGTTATAGTTACTAGACTTATCCAAGTGAGAGACTATTGGATTGGGTGTCTAAGCCCATAACTCTAATTGGTATAAACTTGAATTGATAGTAGCACAGTACTTTTGGGTAGCCCTTAAAGATAGCAATTGGACAAGATTATTTTGGAGAGAGAGAGAGAGAATGATTTATTATTTGATTAATAAATTGGAATATATAATTTTTTAATATATTATGAGAATAATATATTAATTATAAATTATGATATTTTATTAATATTTAATTAGAATTAATTTTGGGATTAATTGGTTTAATCTATAGTGCAGGGGTTGTTTGGCAAATTATTGATAGTGTAGGAAAAGGCTCTAGAATCTCCTTCAAAGAGGTTGGATGATGAATTCAAAGGAGGACCTCGAATTTTTGTCTAAGGGATCTTGGACAGAGGCTCATGGGCTGCTTAGTCGCCAAGCAAAGGGATTAGAGTTTCCTACTTAAACCCTAGCTTTGGCTCTAAGCTACCTCACCTATAGACAGAGCCTTACGCTTCACAAATTTAGCACTTCTAACCCTAGAAAAGTTATGTTCGAAAATCTCCTCCACCCTCTCCATAATCCTTAGTTGCTAGTCTAAGGTGTGAGCTATTAGAGGCACGAAGCTTTTGGTGCTAGCTACCAAAGTTTTAAAGAAGAAGGATTCAAGATTGTTTACAAGAAAAATCTAAAGGTCAGTTTTCTTGTCTTATGAATTAGATTATTCATAGGAAAGTTTTGTACGCCAGCGTTCATAGTATGTTGCTAATATGTGAAAGACATAGATCAAACTAGGTTGCATGTGACCTCATCCATTGAACTATTTTGATTGTTTTTCCACTTAGGGCATTATAGTTGTAACCTTCATTTCCCATCAATGGTATCAAAGTCTAGGGATTTTTTTTCATGTATTTGCACATTGGTGAATCGAAAAAGAAACCTGGTTTTGGTTTAGTCGCAACTCATCACGTAAGCTACGAGGCTCACGACGTGAGCTCGGCCAGATCTTAAAAATTTGATCTTTATCTTCCTAATCTGATTTGATGGATAATTATCCACTATATTTACTTTCCAAATCCGATTTTACTAAATATATCATGATAATATGAATGTCTCGAAATTAGGAGATAAGTATTTGACTTGATTGATTATTTGGTGATTAATATGATTGATTTTTTAAGTGTTTATATAATTAATTTGAATATTAATTGGACTTAATAACTAAAGTCAAATATTATTGGGTTTATGTTAAATTTAAATTAAAAGTTCAATTTTCGAAATTTAAAATGTAAACTAGTATTTATGAAAAGTTTTAAAAATATACCTTATACTATATGTAACATTAAAAGTGTAATGTTAGTATATGTATAAGACAAGTCAGTCGAACTGCTAGTACGCGTCATTCACGAAGTCGATCTATAAGGGGGTATAAGGAAACTACCTATAAAATGGCGGTTGAATGGGCGTCCGCTCACACCCACCGCTTCCTTGATTGATGGAGGGTTGTTAGCCGAACATGTTTGATAGGCCAAATTAATTATCATTAATAAGTATAATGAATTATAAAGTAACTAAAGTTTTCAAAAAAAAAATTCTCAATCTTAGTTAATTTAGGAAAAATGTGAATTTTTATGCTAACCCATGAAATTGTACATTTCACTTTATGGTTGTTAGTGGAGCGCGTGTGGTTAACCAACACACTAATAGGGACAAATAAAGAGTGGAAATATGTGTCTCTACAATTATCATTGATTAATGGAGCGTGTGTGGCTAACCAGCACACTAAAATGAGATGATAAATGACATCGAGAGTACCAAGCTAATTTGCATGGTTATTCACATCTTATTTCTAATCCTCAATATACCAGTCACAAATGGAAGAGCATAATCGAGATTAAACATGTCATTGAAAAGTTCAATGAATCTCAAAAGATCTTGGAATTTCATTTAAAAACCAAATTCGTTCAAATTTCGTTTTTCGATGGTAAATTTGGTAAATCGTCATTTACCTACCTTTATATAATTTACAATTAGTTACGGCATCCATTTTCTGAGTTGTGAATTATTTAGTTCGATCCTCGCCTTGATATTTAATTTTGGGTGTTATATTATGGATTATTCTTATCTAACTAAATTTGTCTTTCTTTTATAGATGTCTACTCCAACTGATGTTTCTGGTTCCACCTCTTCCTCCAACATCAACAACTTCTCCTTGTTGAACATCTTCTCTAAGGTGTAATTGGATGGCACTAACTATGACGATTTGATGCACAACATTAAAATGGACCTTCGTTTTGAGGACAAGGAATATTTCCTCGAGATACCATTGGATGAGATTGATGAAGAGAAGGCCACTCCTGCAGAAATGGTCGCGTACAAGAAACACTATAATGATGCCACAAAAGTTGCATGCCTCATGGTGGCCATAATGACTCCAAAATTGCAAACACGCTATGAGGATTAATGTCTGTACGAGATGAAGGAGGACCTTATGGAGAAATACCATAAGCGAGCTCGTCAAGAAAAGTATGAGGTGGTGAAGTCTCTTATTTCTAGCAAGATGAAGGAGGGAGAGTCTGTTAGTAGCCACGTTCAGTGAATGCAACGATACGTGAACATGCTCATCAAGTTGAATGTGAATTTTGATGAAGAGTTGGCAATCGACATAGTGTTGAACTCTTTGCCTAGTTGTTATGATCAGTTCATATTGACCTATCATTTGAACAACAATGAACCTACTTCGTCTCAATTCCACAACCTCCTTCGAATAGCTAAAGCATGAATGAAGGGAAAAAGTATTGCCCCTCTTCCTGCTAGTGCTCCTATTCTGGCCATAGGTCAAGGGAAAGGGAAAAGAGGAAAGGTCCTCCGAAGAAAAACTGGAAGGGAAAGTCCCAAGCTGGGTCGTCAAGTATAGGACCCAAAGGAAAGTCCAGTTCTGATGCTCCCCCTGTCTCTGACCCCAAATAGATCACTTGCTTCTACTGCAATAACAAGGGGCATTGGAAACGAAGTTTTCCGAAATACTTGCAGGATATCAAGGATGGCAAGGTGAAGCCAACCTCGGCATGTATTTACACTATCTTATCTAATAACTCATCATATTCTCGTTCTTGGTTCATTGATACAGGATATGGATTTCACATTTGTTCTGATTTGCAGGGGCGAAAAAGAAGTGAGGATGAGGAGCATGGAAGGTGAACTTGATCATGGGGAATAGGCGATCTTCACCTGTCACAAAGATTGGAGTTTATGGATTAGTGCTTAGTAGTGGGCTTAGAATTAGATTTAATAAATTGCTGCCACTCGTCAGAGATGACGTGAAACATCATTTTTTTCATGCATTGTTTAAATAAGGTTTTGGATATTCTTTTGATGATGAGAATGGTTCTATTTCTTCTTATAAAAACGGTGTTTTTTATTTTGAAGTTTTACCTTGTGATGGAGTGTAATAAACTGTGATGATTGTAGACAATTTAGGTAATAGTTTTTTTCAAATTGATTAGTCTAAGGGTATAGACAAAACATGATTGTGGCATTGTTGTCTTGGACATGTTAACAAGAAACACATCGCCCAACTCTAAAAAGGATGGAGTGTTGGAAAATGGTTCGCTATAAAGGATCTGGGAGAGGCTGCTTATACTCTGGGGATAATGATTTTGAGAGACGGGATTAAAAGGCTAATTGGACTTAGTAAAAGTACATATTTGGAAAAGGTGATAAAGAGTATTAGTATGGAAAATTCCAAGAAAGGACAACTGCCTATCCAAAGTAATACCAAACTGAGTAAGACTTAGAGCCAGAGTATTGATACGGAGATAGCAGAAATGAGTAAAGTTTCATATGATTTTGTCGTTGGTTCTATCATGTATGTTATGACATGTACTCGCCATGATGTGGCTTTTGCTTTGAGCAAGGTCAACCATTATCAACGAAATGCAGGCATAGCTCACTAGACAGTAGTTAAGAATATTTTCAATTATCTGTGATGAACAAAGGACTAGGTCCTTGTGCTTAGTGGCAGTGATACGTTGAGAGTAACTCGGCATAGTGATGCCAGCTTTCAGACAGACATAAACAATTTATGTTCTCAATCTGGTTGGGTGTTTACCATAAATGGAGGAGTTGTAACCTGGAAAAGTTCCAAACAGGAGACGACAGTTGATTCTACCTGTGAAACAGAGTACATAGCAGCGAGTGAAGCATCAAAGGAGGCAATTTGGTTGAAAAACTTCATCGGTTGGAGTTGTTCCATCCATTAAGGAGCTAATGGAGATTTTATGTGATAATAAAGGGGTGGTTGCCTTAACAAAAGAACCAATAGATCATGGTAGATCGAGATATATCGATAGAAATACCATTTTATCATACATAGAGTAGAAGAAGGTCACATCGTGGTGATGTGGGTATCATCGGAAGAAAATCCTGCAGATCCCATCAAAAAGGAAGTGGGTAGAGTCAATCACATTCAGCATGCTAGGAGCATTGGTCTGAAATATGATATTAGTTTTATTAGTTAGGTAGTTCTTTTGAAACTTGTAACAAACTAGATGTAATTGACTTTTCATGATAAAATAATGGAGATTTATTTATGATTTGGATTACTACCTTCTGTCTATTGTTTATTTTGTGTTTTATTTTGCATGTTTTACTCCCCAAATAGTTGGATTATTCAAAAATCTACAATCGATCATAATGTTGGAAGTAAGTAATGAGTCAAGACTGTTATGAATTGAATTGTAGATTGTCTAAGGTGTTTTAGACATGGCAATGGCGTTCCCGTAATATTTATGAGTACTTTAAAATGGAGATTTTATTATTGGATTGAACCACGCTCAGAGAATTACTTCATGAAATTTATCACGAGTAATTATGAGACTATAATATCTTATAATCTTTAAACTGAGATATATGAGTTGTAGTTTACAAATTGGTTGTGCATTGATCATACGAAAATGCATCAGTAAATTGATGTTATAAAACCTATTGTTGTGCATGATTTGATGAGTAAATAGTGCAAGCATATAAGTCAAAGTTTATATGTTCCTTTTTCCTTACCGGGAAAGAGATATCTTTGAGGCCCTCGGTGATTTGGTGTTGATTTATAGTATCGTGCCCGGCCAGGACTAAATTGATGTGTTCGATTAGTAATTCTCTGTCATTACAAATCAGAAATGGGGAAACAAAGTATTGGACAGTGAGATTGATTTTGTTCCATGTCTCATGTATGAATGATATCTTGCAGAATGGAAGATTATATGATCACTTATCTTAGGACATGGTATTAACTGGGTTAGAGTTCGACATCGGCTTTTGGTATCTATAATTTGCGAATCAATTTAGAAGATTATACTAGCAGTTGTAGTTATTAGACTTATCCAAGTGGATACTATTGGATTAGGTGTCTAAGCCCATAACAATAATTGGTATAAACTTGAATTGATAGTAGCACAGTCCTTTTGGGTAGCCCTTAAAGCTAGCAATTGGACTGGATTATTTTGGAGAGAGAGAGAGAGAGAGGGAGAATGATTTATTATTTGAATAATAAATTGGAATATATAATTTGTTAATATATTATGAGAATAATATATTAATTAGAAATATGATATTTGATTAATCAGAAATTAATTAGATTAATTTTGGGATTAATTGGATTAATCTATAGTACAGGGGTTGTTTGGCAATTTATTGATAATTGAGAAAAAGGCTTTAGAACCTCCTTGAAAATGGTTGGACGAAAACTTCTAGGGAGGGCCTAGAATTTTCGTCCAAGGGCTCTTGGATAGAGGCTCATGGGCTGCTTGGTTACCAAGCAATGGGATTACGGTTTCCTACTTAAACCCTAGCTTTGGCTCTAAGCTACCTCGCCAATATAAAGAGCCTTACGCTTCACAAATTTGGCACTCCTAACCCCAGAAGAGTTCTGGCCGAAAATCTCCTCCTCTTTCTCCGTCATCCATTAGCTAGTTTTGGTTGTGAGCCATCAGAGGCACGACGCTTGTGGTGCTAGCTACCAAAGTTTTGAAGTAGAAGGATTCAAGAATGTTTACAATAACAATCTAAAGGTTAGTTTTCTGGTCTTACGAATTAGTTTATTCATAGGAAAGTCTTGTATGCTAGTGTTCACAGTATGTTGCTAATATGTGAAAGACATTGATCAAACTAGGTTGCATGTTCCCTAATCAATTGATTTGTTTTGATTGATTTTACACTTAAGGAATTGTTGTTGTAACGTTGATTTCCCATCACGTATACGACCTGACGTGACACAAACAAAGTCGTGTCATATAGACAATGATATTGGACTTTCGGTGACATACGCACGAGATTGACGTGACAAACATGATTTGGTAAGTGTTAGTGTTTGGGCTAGTAGCGATCCTAACAACAAGGTGATGGTGTTGCTCCAACCTAGAAGTTCTTCCGCCACACTTGTGATGAGACAATGAATCAAGTATTGTATGAATTAGAGTGTAAATTCAAAGTAGAATTGAAAGATTTGAACACCGATGTAAATATGATCTGTTTGGCTCTATTACGCTTTTGCAAATTTTACAGAGTACAATGAATATTCTGTAAAGACTTCGTTACTAAGACACTAGTAACCACTCCTATTTATAGAAGAGAAAAGCGTACAAAAAATATACTAAGGACTAAACATGAAGCTTCGAATATTATGCCCTAGTAAAATACATTACAAAAATGTTCGAAGACCCTAAATACAAACTTCGACTATTACAACATTTCGACCCTAACAATCTCCCCCTTTGTAATCAAAGTCGAAGTCTTCAGTTTGTAAGTAGAGTAATGGAGTACAGCAAAACTCTTCGAACCTCAGTATACCAAGAAATAATTTTCTTCAATTCCTTCTTGTCTCCTTCATTGTTCTTTTTGCAGTGGTTCATACGAACAATCAAGTTCGTATATTGAGATGTAGAATATCTCTCCACTTCGCTAGCTTGGAACAAAAACCGCTTCGCTTTTCCAGCTTTATCCTTTCCAGCAAAAACTATTCCAAATGGCTTTAAACATATTTCTCCATCAGCATATTTCTTTAACTCAGTCTGAGTCAACGAAGGAGCCATTGGAACTTTTACTTCCATTCCCTTTGCAGTAGCCAACTCCACATCAGTCAGTGCTAGGCACTCATAATAATTCTCAATGAAGATTTTGATGTGAGCAACTCCAAGTTTGAATTCCTCTGGATCTGTGTTTTTTGCAGAAAAGAAAAGGATTTGTCTTTCAGAAGCAATGCCACTTGTATAAGGTCATACAAGTTCATCAGAGGAAAATCTGCAATAGTGAATTCGCATGTTTTTCCATTTGCCCTGGCCACAACATATTTAACATTTTGAACAAGGTTTTCAAAGACCACATCCTTTTTCATGCTTATCACCTTCTTGATCTTGATCGGTGACCAAACATCCTCAGGGACTTTGCCAAGTACTGCATGAAAACGAATTTTCATATGAGTCCCTTCATCTTTTTCTTTGAAATTCCCTTCAGCTTTGAACTGAGGCATGATGAACATCATCTCATTTATAAGGAAATCCAACTGGCATGCATCAGTGTTTGTAACCACATAACTCTGTTTTGGCTTCTTATCAAATGAGTACATGTGATTAAAGGCAACCAAGGCTTCGATTGTTTCATAGTTGTAATGTTTTGCTGGATCACCTTTATTCATGCCCTTCGGATCACCAGCCCTCTGAGTCATGATGCTTTGAATAAGCCTCATTTTCTCGAGTTCAGCTTCAGCTTCAGCCTTCTTTTCTTCTTTAGATTTTTCAACCAGAATTGATTTTCCTTTGTCTTTCGAAGCAGATTTTTCAGTTACGTCTTTTAGCTTCGAACCACTTCCACCAGATTCCAAAGGTTTACCAATTACAATTCCTTTCGAAATTATTCTTGTAATTAGTAATGTTGTTACGATTGTTGAGGTCACTGGTTGAGCAGACACAATTACTGGTTTTGTTGAAGGGATGCTAGATGAAAATACCTTGCCCACCACTTTCGCTTCTTCTTCTGTTGACTTCCTTTCTCCCCCTTGCACCCCTGTGAAAACAGGAGGGGCAGTAGTTGTGGGAAGAAGACTGGATATGCGAAATAGTGGAGCAAGTTGCTTTTTAAGTATGGCTTCGAACTGCACAAACTTCTGGGATAAAAATTCTGGAGTAATCAACGGTGACGAAACCGGTTTCGTTGAGATCTCCTTCAACTCCTTTAACAACTTGATCACACCTTCAAAATTTTCACTTACAGACTTGGAGATTTGAGTTATTTGAGGACTCAAACCTTCGTATAGCTTGACAAATCGAGTGACAGCATCACAAATGATATCGACCTTCTGATTCAAGGACGCATGATCATGTTGAACAGATAGAATTTCCTTTTCCATGTCTTCACGAAGTTCGTGAATTTGGGAGTTAACATCCTCCCTCACTTTCTTGACTTCCTGAACAAAAATAACATGTCGTTCTTTTGTTATGCTTCGCAGATCCTTAACTTCTCCCATAAAATCAGATCTGAGAGTTTTAACACGAAGCTCATAATTCTGATATGTGTAATCAACCTTTTCTAAAATAACAGACTCTGAGGCTTTCATCATTCCAGAAACTTTGTTGATTACTCTTGATTCAAACATCTTGAGCATAGAATCAACCTCGAAACTTGAAATAGATGAACCTCCACCAAGATCAGCTTGGAATTGAATGATGGAGTTCAACTTTTGATTAAGAATTTTGTATTGCTTCATTGTCATTAACATATGATCAGGAAATTCTTCTTCTTCATCATGAAACTCTAAGTCTTCGAATGTTCCACCAAACCCTTCATTATCAGTTTCAGTGGGTGAAGATGGTTTGGGTGTATCAGTGGATTGAGAGGAAAAAATGGAAGTAATTGGTTGATTGATGATATGTTCAAAGGTTGGTGAAACAGTGGTTGATGTGAGAGGAATAGTAGATGTTGGTGTAACAGAAACCAATGATTCGAAAGGAGTAGAGATAATTGGACCTTGATCTGCATCTTTCGAACCACCTTCACTCATGTTGACATTTGCATCCTACGTCACGTATACACAGCCTGTCATTATCCCCTTAATAGAATTGTAACCGTTAGAACCCTTCAAATAGAGGCAAGGCTCTTTCACTTTTGGGATAAAAAGCGAAGTCATTTGCCAGATGTTCGAAATCATCAGCCTGAGTTGGTATTACTCAGAACCTCAAGGATTTCGTGTGTGTAGTGTGCCAAAGAAAGTTTAGACAAGAAACAACAAAAATTTTTTTTTTTTTTTAATTTTGTGATGTCAAAAATTTAATTTGACACGAAGGCAGTTAAACCCCGGGAAAAGGTTGCTTCGTTAATCATCAAGAGAGATGATCAACAGCTTGTGTATGTTCCCGTGAATTACAATCGAATACTTTTTGATAAGTATCAAAGGGCTTCTTTTAAGAATGCTTCGTGGGTAGGTTCAAAATTTCGTTACATGTCAACCTAAACATAAGGTGATAAAGTGTAACAGAAATTACTTGTATGACCAGTGTAGTCAGTGACAAGTCCGCTTTGAAAAATTTTAACATGACTAGGACATTCGAATGAAACTCACACGGAAATCATATTCATAAAAAATTTGTATACTGGATCTTGTTGGATAACAAACATCGTGGGTTTCGAATGCTTGATCAAGACCACTCATTCGAAATGAATATGATTTGGAGTTTCGAACATTGGTACAGAAACAAAAGTTTCGTATATATCTGGAACAATGTTCCCCGTCAATTCCTTAATTTGTAAGATTTTTGGGTTTCACTTCCATCACGGACTCATGATGTCAGATCATAAACACAGAGTTTTTATATATCTAAGTCTCGATGTGTTTGATAAAGAGACCTCTCGGATATACGTCTTTGTGTGTGATTGTGTAAGAATGTTTTGGATGAAAAATATTGGTGTAAGACACGAAAAGTACCTCTGTTATGTTTTGGACCAAACAGGAAACTCTTAACTCATTGTGAGAAGAGTAAGGTAGCTCAGAGACTAATGTGAATATAAGCCTGATTGGGAAGAAATTTTCGTACGAAACATTTCATTAAGGCTTTCGTACACACACATTGAGTCATGGAGGCTTTGGACGACATGCAGCAGCATGCTTCTAGGGACAACCTAACTAATTCGAATAATGAGAAACATATCAATTCATACGAAAAATTTTACCTGACCCTAAAACTGCCTGCATTGTCCCCTCTGAATCATCATCATAATCTCCAACAAAAGTCTAAAAATAAAAATATTTTTGTTGTTTTGAATTTTTTTTTTTTTAAAATAAAGACCAAACAAACGAAAATCTTTTTGGATTTTTGATTTTTCGAAAATTTAAGGACAAAACAAAAGAAAATCTTTTTGAATTTTTGATTTTTCGAAAATTTAAAAACAAAAGAAAAAAATCTTTTTGAAATTGTTGCAAACAGACGAATATTTGGCATTCCTTGAAGAGTGACAAATGTACGAATTTGAAGCGTTCGAAGCGTTGACTATGAACAGTAACCATTAACTCAACGCTGAAAATAAGTGACAATCATGCGAATTCGAAGCGATCGAAGCGTTGACTATGAACAGTAACCACTAACTCAACACTGAAAATAAGTGACAATCATGCGAATTCGAAGCGGTCGAAGCTTTGACCATGAACAGTAACCTCTGAATGTTGAATGACTTTGTGTTATCTTTTATTCAGCGCCTCTGATTCATTCTTTTTCGCCTATCATTCTTCTTTTTCGCATGGAACAGAATTGCCATCGATCATTCCAAGACCTTCTATTATTCGCATTAGAGATTTTTCATCCAAAGCTTTCGTGAATATATCAGCTAACTGATCAGTTGTTTTCACAAAATGTACTTCAATGTTTCCATCCTCCACGTGATCTTTAATGAAATGATAACGAAGAGCTATGTGTTTAGTCTTCGAATGCTGCACAGGATTATGACAAATTCTTATTGCACTTTGAGAATCACAATATAATGGAATCTTTTTCATATTAATTGCATAACCACGCAATTGACTTTGGATCCATATTATTTGCGAAGTGCAAGCAGCAGCAGCCACATATTCTGCTTCAGCTGTGGAAATTGACAGACACGTTTGCTTTTTCGACTGCCAGCTGACTAATTTGCGATCAAGAAATTAACATCCTCCACTTGTGCTTTTTCGATCAAGATTACAACCACCCAAGTCTGCATCTGAGTATGCTTGAACGAAGAATCCAGTTTTCGAAGGATACCACAATCCTAACGAAATTGTGCCTTTAAGGTAACGAAAAATATTCTTTACTGCAGTAAGATGTAGTTCGCATGGATTAGACTGATACCTAGCACAATTACACACAGAAAACATGATATCAAGTCTACTTGCTGTTAGATAAAGTAATGAACCAATCATGCTCCTATACAACGTTATATCAACAGCAGGTTTGTCCAACGATGGTGTTAGCTTTATGCCTGTTACCATTGGTACACGAAGCTTTGTGCTATTCGTCAATCCAAACTTTTCTAATAGATTTTTCGTATATTTTTCCTGATTAATGAAAATCCCTTCTCTGTTTTGACGAATATTCAATCCAAGGAAATTATTGATTTTTCCCATCATGCTCATTTCAAATTTGCTTTTCATCAATTCTTCGAATTCTCTAGACAAAGCAGGGTCAGTCGAGCCAAAAATAATATCATCAACATAAATTTGAACAAGCATTAGATGATTCCCCACTTTCTTTCGAAATAATGTGGGATCAACTGATCCTTGTTTAAATTTAGATTGTTTCAAAAATGATGTAAGTGTTGCATACCATGCTCTTGGTGCTTGTTTCAGACCATAAACTGCCTTATCTAAAATATAAACATGATTAGGATATTCTTCGTTAATAAAACCTGGGGGTTGTTCCACATAAACTGTTTCTTCTAGCTCTCCATTGAGAAATGCACATTTCACGTCCATTTGATAAACATCAAAATCTTTGTGAGCTGCATAAGCCAAAAATATTCAAACCGCCTCGAGTCTTGCGACAGGGGCAAACGTTTCTTCATAGTCGATTCCTTCTTGTTGTGAATATCCTTTTACAACAAGTCTGGCTTTATTTCGAATAATTTTTCCATCTTTGTCGGTTTTATTTTTAAAAATCCATTTTAACCCGACAATCGAAACATTTTCAGGTTTAGGAATTAATCTCCAAACCTTGTTTCGTTCAAATTCAGACAACTCTGATTGCATTGCAACAACCCAATCTGAGTGTTCCATTGCATTCTTAATTGTTTTTGGTTCAATTTTAGAGATGAAAACATTAAACATGCAAAATTCTTGATGAGTATTCAATACCTCATTCTTTGCACGAATTTGAGCTCTTGTCAGAACTCCCTCTTGTGGATTCCCAATAACTTGATCCTTCGGATGGTCTCTTGTCCATTTTTCCATGGGTGGATATGCTGGATCAAATTCCAAAGGGGCATCTTCGTATATTTCATCATTTTCTGAGCTTGCATTCGAACAAGCATCATCAACATTATGCTCCCCCTCAACAACATGCTCCCCCTCAATTTCAGCATTCAATTGTTCTTTCTCCCCCTCGAAAGAATGCTCTTCATCATCTAAAGTATTCGAATCCAATTGCTCCCCCTTCAGTGGACTATCACTCATAGTTTCGCCTTCTTGAGGAGTCGATGGTGAATCATCAGTAAGTTTTGAAAATTCTGGTATGTGATTATCAGGAGCATGAACTTCAGCATGTGATTATCAGGAGCATGAAATTCTGATGGTGAATCATCAGTAAGTTTTGAAAATTCTGGTATGTGATTATCAGGAGCAAGAAAAATTCCTTCATCAGCTTTTGCTTGAAACTTCGAAAGATGATCCTTGAGATTCATAATAAAACACCTACATCCGAAAACATCAAAAAACTTCACATTAGGTTTACGATTATTCAGAATTTCGTATGGCGTAATATTAAATCGACGATGAATGAACAATCTGTTTTGAGTAAAACATGCAGTTGAAACAGCTTCAGCCCATAGATATTGAGGTAAATTCGCATATGCCAACATGGTTCTTGCTGCTTCGCATAATGAACGATTCCTTCGTTCTACAACACCATTTTGTTGTGGTGTATATGGAGATGAAAAATTATGCGAAATTCCTTTGTCCACAAAAATGAATCATGAACTTTGTTCTTAAATTCAGTTCCATGATCACTCTTGATTTTTCTAACAGTTTTCTTCAACGTGGTTTCCATCTTTTTGATAAAGTCAATCATAATTTGTGCAACTTCATATTTGAGCCTGAGAAAATAAACCCACGTAAATCTGGAAAAATCGTCAACAATAACTAAAATGTACCGTTTATTGTTGAGAGTTGAAACAGTCGAAGGACCACACAAATCAATATGTATCAACTCAAGAGGTGCAACAATTTTCGAATCAATTGTGATTGGATGAGCTTGTTTATGTTGCTTGCCAACTTCACAAGCTGCACATAAAGAATCATTGTCAAATTTAAGTACAGGTAAACCTCTTACCAGATCTTGTACCACAAGTTTATTTATGTTTCGAAAGTTGAGATGTGAAAGTCTTCGATGCCATAACCAGCTTAAATCAGATGTAGCTTTCGAAAGAAGACATACTGTTGGTTTGCCTACAATTGGATTGATGTCCAAAGTGAACATGTCACCTTTCCTTTTAGATTTCAGTAATATTTCGTTTGTGTTAACATTCGAAATAACACTTCCTTCTTCGTTGAAAAGAACTTGATTGCCAGTGCCCACAACAAGTTGAGAAACACTAATCAAGTTATGTTGAAGACCTTCAACATATGCAACACGATTCACTGTGAATTGTCCATTTGTGATTTTTCCATATCCCATGACTTGACACTTTTGATTGTTCCCAAACTTTACTACTCCAGCATTTTTGAGACTTCGAAAATCTCTTAAATTCTCCTTCTTTCCAGTCATGTGACGAGAGCAACCACTATCAATGTACCATTTGTTATCATATTGCTCGTCACACAATACCTGCAATCAATGAAAAATTTTAGGTACCCAAGGCTTTTTGGGTCCTTGGAAATTAGATTTCAATTTCGAATGAAATGAAGAACTTTTAACCTAATCACAAACTTTGGTTTTGAGACTATCAATTAAGTTCACTTCATCATCTAAAGGAACTGAAACATAAGTGTTTGATAGTTTCGAATGTTCACTGACTTTTCCCTTCGCATCTTGAGTTTGTGATTGAACAGTCTTCGCTTTTGTGACAGGTCTCCATGTTTTGACTGAGATATTCGAATCCTTAGATGATAAGCTGCCATTCGAAAAAGTATTGACATAGTTTTCGTACGCTTCATGAATTTGCTCTTTTGAATATTTATTTGACTGATACATTTTTCCTCTTCCGTCAAGCCAATGATCAATGTTCTTCCTTGAAGTCATTCCTTTTTCCCGTGACGTCCTCATAGTTTCTTTCTTTGTGTAATTAGGAAAATTTGGCTTTTGAGGTACAAAATCAACTTTGGGTTTGGTAACATAAGAGTAAGCATAGGATGTATCAATTTTTGATTTAAAATGTTGACGTTGAAAAACTTTTTGATTTGAATTGGATCTTTCTGAAAAATCTCTTGTTTTTTTAGTTTCAGAAACTTTCGAAAACTTTGTTTGCTTATGTACTTCAGACCTTGTTTGATTTGATTGAGATGATTGTTGAGTTTTTGAAAAAGAATCATTTTTAACGTTGAAAACCTTTTTGATGGATTGTGATTCAGACATCTTTTGAGACTCAATATTTTGCCAAAATATTTTCTTTCGTGCTTGTCTTTTTGAAATGTTGTTTTCCTTCGAAAATTTGTCAATTTGATCTTTAAATTCCTTAGAGTTTAATTTGACAACCTTTTCATTTTCCTTTTCAACACGAATTACTTTCTCTTTTTCAACTTTTAATTTTTCAACCCATTGTTTTTGTGGTTTTTGTCGTTGAAAAATATATGAATTCTTTGTTAAGTTGTTTTCAACTGTGTTTTGATTTGCGAAAAAACCTTCCTCAGTTGTTTTTGAATTATCCTCCTCAACCATCTTCTTGAACTCTGGTTTGATATTCTCAACATTTCCGGTAGTTACGAAAACTTGATTTGGAAAAATGACATCATCTGTGCATTTGAAATTTGGAGAAACCACCGTGTTTGTTTCAAGATAATGTTCACCTTTTTCATTCATCACTTTTTCGAACTTTTGTGTATCACCATACACTTGGTCAACAACTATTCGTGGAATTACATCTTTCTTTGAAGATTTCTTTTCTTTCGAAACTTTCTCTACATCTTCATCATCACTATCATCAGTTTGGTAATCTTTGAGATCCACGAAGTTCATTTCACTAACTTTCGAAGTTGAGGGAATATCAGTTTCTTTCTCAACTATCAAATCCTTAACTTTTTCTTTCCCTTTAGAATTCGAAGCAACATTTACAATAGACAACTGAGAACAATCAACATCTTCAAGCTCACTAATTTCACTAATATTGTCAGAATTATCTTCAATATCAGCAAAATTAGATTGAGAATCAGATGATGAATTCTCAGTCTTTTTCAAAATGTGAATTTGTTCAGATTTAGTCAAAGTATCATTTACAATGTTAGCTAAATCATTCGAATCAAGACATTCATCAACTTTGACAATTCCATATCTATACTTGTCATTCGGAACTTTGTGAAAATCAGCTATTTCTTTTTCACAGTCATACGAAATGTTATCTACCTTAGCTCTTTCATAAGCTAAAAATGGCAGCAATTTTCTATGTTGTTCTTTACTGATTTCGCATGAATGATGAAGTTCAGTTATTTTCCCATATAATCTTTTAGCAGCATTACAGTAAATGTTTCTTTGTGCTAACAACAGTTTATTATCACTAGATAAATTGTCCCTATCAACCATGATATTCGTTATTTGAAGTTCTAGACAATCTATCTTAGTGATTTTCGAATCTAATTTCTTCTGTGTCTCTAGCAATTGCATTGACAGCTTCTTAGCCTCCTTGCTAGCAGATACCACAATTGAAACAAAATAAATAATAGTTTCATCAAAAGATACTAATTCAGAATTATAAGCATGTACTGGAATATTAAAAGATTCAAGAATGTTTCGTACCTTTGTGGTCATTGGTGATTTGTCAGCAGCTTTTGATACGAAGCATCTTCCATACTTCGTATGTTTCCTCCTCTGATTCTTCCTCCATTTTTGCAAACATAGCTCCATGGGTTGGATTTCGCATTTCCTCATCATCTGATCCAGATGACCAGATTTGATAAGTACCATCTTCATCCTCATTCGCACCCTTTGCAACCAGAGACAAATTATTGGCTTTCGCACGAACCTCCTCCAACTTTTCAGCATAGTACGCCTCATCCTTGACCTTATTCTTTCTCTCATCCTTCTTTCGAAGCATACAGTCATTAGCAAGGTGATTAGCACCATTGCAATAATGACAATCAATCCCAGCATCTCCCTTTAGCTTCTTCTCGGACTTTCCCTCAACAGGCTTCGAATCTTTCATCTCATCTTTCTTTTTCTCTTCCCCAGCACTTTTACTCAGAAAGTTCCCTTTTGTCTCAGACGACTTTGCCTTCGGATTGAAAGGCTTTTTGAAGAACTTTTTCACACGATTGTTTGAATAAAAGGCAACTGCCTCATCATCTGAGTTCATGATGAACCCTTCATCTTCATCCGAAGCATCTTTCTCAGCATCTTTTTCAGAGATCTTCGAAACCAAAGCTAGTGGACCTCCCAACATAGCCTTCGATTCTTCAGCTATTTCGTTCACTTCACTTTCATGAGTCTTAAGTTGGTTGTACAAGTCATTCAATGTTGACGTATCAAAGCTCTGTTGATTCTTCACCATCATGCTTACACTACGCCATTCCTTTCGAAGTCCCATAACAAATATCAGATTGAATTATGTGGCTGATCTGGTGATACCATATCGATTGCATCGATATATCAATTCATTAAAACGATCGTAATAAACTTCAATTGTTTCACCATCTTTCTGTCTGAAGTCCTTCCGCTCCACTAAACATTGCTTCACAGAATTAACTTTCGACTTCTCACTTCCCTGAAATTTTTCCTTGAGATTGTTCCAGATTTCCTTTGCAGTTATACAACTCCTCACGTAGTTGTAAACAACTGGAGGCAAAGCTCCTCTTAGCTCTCTTACACACCATTTCTCCAGCTTTTTCAGACGATCAGATTGATTTTCAACTTCAGAGTTTCCAGAGGAAGAACCAATTGGTTGAACATTCGATGGTGGATTGAGATTGCCAGAAATGCAATTCCACGGTTCTTCATTCAATCCATTGAGATAATACTGCATACGATCAGCCCACTGATCGTAATACTCAGGGATGAGCATAGGAATTTTGGTGGATGATCCTAGAAGATGAGAAAATGAAGTCATGGAATTCAGATTGGATGACGCCATTGTTGTACGGAATAGATCCTTGAGAATTTTTGAAGAAACTTTGAGAATTTGACAACAAACTGTATGATTCAAATCACAATCACTCTTAGAACACTCGATTCAATGAATTAAGTGCAGAATCGAATCACAGACTTAGATCTAAACAATTTTTCACTTTCAAAAAGTGCGGAAACTTTTGAATCAAAAAGTTGACTTAAAAACCTTTTGAACAAAGTGAAAATCAGATCAGAGATATGATTCTTGCTCTGATACCAATTGATGAGACAACGAATCAAGTATTGAACGAATTAGAGTGTAAATTCAAAGTAGAATTGAAAGATTTGAACACCAATGTAAATATGATCTGTTTGGCTCTATTACGCTTTTACAAATTTTACAGAGTACAATGAATATTCTGTAAAGACTTCGTTACGAAGACACTAGTAACCACTCCTATTTATAGAAGAGAAAAGCGTATAAAAAATATACTAAGGACTAAACATGAAGCTTCGAATATTATGCCCTAGTAAAATACATTACAAAAATGTTCGAAGACCCTAAATATAAACTTCGACTATTACAACATTTCGACCCTAACAACTTGGAGCATGTTGCGCCTGTTGGACTAGATGTGTAAACCGATAACTATTATTGGTATGTACCCGACCCGAGAGTAGCATGGTCCATTTGGGTTGCATAACACCAAGACAATTTGTTAGGATGGACTCTTGAGAGAAGGTTATATACGATATGTTAATATATTATAATTTATAATATATTAATATGAAATCATATGTTTTAATTAGTATTGATCAAGAATTAATTTGGAATTATTTTAGTGATCAAAAGAGACTAATTAAATCTATGGGGACTAATTATGGTAATTAGTTATATTTATATGTGTTGGGCTTATGATCCATGTTGGACCAAGTTTATGTATGGATACATAAAGAGTTGGGCCACATGAACCATGGATCATAAAAACCCATGGGTATGGATTTGGGTTATACCCATGACCCTTGAAATACCACACATATAAATACATATATGATGACCTAAAACCGACACCTTAGGTGTGTGCATGTTCTTGGAGTTCATGAAGGTTTTTGGTGCATGGAGTTTCTCTCTCAAGAGTCACCTTTGTTCTAGGTGAGTTGTGATTCCATTTGAGATGCAACACTTGGGCCACTAAGTTCATAAAGGCCAAATGCATCAAGACTTCCAGCCACATAAAAGGTATGTTACACTAACTAGCATCTTGTGTAGTTTACATCTTTGCATGCTAGTTATAGGTTTTATACTTTGGAAACTCCTTTGCATGTATAATTAGTGAAAATATAGATCCAAGGTATTTAGGGTTGTATGTGCACCATAGGATGTTGTAGTATACTAAACCCAACAGTGGTATCCTTGAACATGGTGTGGCATCATGGTGCAAGATGGGTCATGTTTGGTTCCTTCATGAGCCATGGTATTCCTGATGAGCCAAGTATGCTATGAAGCCCACTATGATGCTAAAGATCGTTCAAGGATGCTCTGAAGTTGGTATTGCTCAAGGATTACACCATTCATTCTCTAAGGACATCTTAGTGCATTTCTTTGGCTAAGAAAAGGAATCGTGGATTGTTGAAAAGGTTAAAATCAAAAAGATGAATCATACTTCGTTCCAAAACAAGTATTAGAGTCATACTCCAAGATTGTAACTTGAGTGACATAATCCTTAGAAGGTTTATAACACTTATCAAATGTAGAGTAAAATGTTTTCTACTCTTGTACATTTAAATTTTGTAAGTTGTGATGTTTTGGATAAAACAAAGACCAACTAAGACCAATTGAGTGAAGTGTTTTTTCTTGATAAGAATCAGCACTAACTCTTGAATATTTGTTTTGTCAAGGAATGGTTCTTGACATGAAAAACATATATGTCAAGAGGACAGGGGGAGTCTTAAAAGATCTTGAAAAGTTTCTAGAACGAATCAAGAATAAAACCTGCTGTTTATCACTAGCACACAACTTGAGGTTTGTAACCTATTGTGTTGACATATTCTTATTTATATGCCCATTCCAGTTAAATTTGTCATATGCATGTGAGTTCTATGACTTCTCAGTTGTTTGCATAACTATTTGGAAGCAATGGTAGGCCCTTGCGCTGCCAGGTGGCAAGAAGTCAAGATTAAACAAGTTCAGTCCATATGAGTTTGGATTTGTCACTAACCTTGTCTTGTGGTTATGGGTATGACAAATTCACATGGATAGGAACACATACACCATAAAATCTAAGTGTCATAAGGTTTCTCTCCGATTCACGAAAATGATGGTGAGGAAAAGCTTTCACTACGTAGATTTTAAGTAGATAGCAATTGTGATATTTGCATTCTAAAAGTTGTTAGTGGAGCGTGTGTGGTTAACTGGCACACTAACATGGAATTGTGAGAAATGGAAAAGGCCTAAACAATTGAGACTATTATTACGGCATCCCTTTTCATAGTTCTAAAAATTGTTTAAACACACATGTGAGATATCTAAGAAAAGGTGTTTGATTTTGATAAAGTCTTATCAAAGCATCTTGTATCAGAAATCTGAACATTGGTAAGAAAGTCAATAATATATTGGTTTCTAGAAGTCCAGCTGATTTCTAGACACATGTCAAAGCTAGTGGGAGCATAATGGTTACGCTAGTAATTATTATGCTAGTGGGAGCATAATCAATTATGATAAGTGTTGCAAGTTAGCAATGTTAATTATACAAAACAAAAGTTTCAATTGGGTAAAAGTTGTTTTGCTATAATTAAGGGAGAGGAAATTATACTTCATTTCAATTCTAAAAGCTTAGATTGAGATTTTAATAATCTGTAGTCAAGGATATATATATATATATATATATATATATATATATATATATATATATATATATATATATATATATATATATATATATATATGAATTTTATGTTGGAATTGTTCAAGACAAGGAAATTCTATATATATTGCGTTCTCAAAATTTGATTATGATTAAGACATCCCCCTTCATAGTCGAATTATGAAAACATTGAAAATAAAAATATTTTAGCAAAGGACTGGTCTAGGATCATGTCTTTATGTGAGATATCATGAATCGTGTCCCATATGCTTTGGATATAGGATCGATTACATGTGCTGTAATATTTATCATTTCTAAATTTTCCAAATGCCTAGGGCATTAAGAGGGGAAAAGGTCTAGAATTGCATATGACTTAAGTGATTAAGCAATTGTCGTGGATAATCTGAGGGTTACCAAATATTGGTTGCTCATGGACAGTTGGAATTATGGTGTAAATATTTGGAAGGACCATATTGACATATTCTGAAAGGAGGCAACTCTTGTTTAGAAGTGATAGTCAAAATGGAATGTGGAAATGTTTCCATAGGTGGAAGTTATTCTTTAAATTTGTGTAAGATTAGAAAACTTAATGCAAGAAGGATGTTCAAAGGAATGTACTTTGAATTTGAGACTTCGTTTCCATGGAGTTGCTCTCCATTGGAATACTTTGTAAATGTATGTTGCCAAGTCTTTGTGACTTTTGTGCATAGTCATTACAAGAGGATCATGGCATATAAGTTTAGAATCTAACAGATTACAGTAAATGGCAAGATTTTGGTATTCTTAGATTTGAAGGAAGGATTTGGAGTATGGCAAACATAGTGTGCATACTTGGAGTGTGGCAAAGCTATTGTTTAGACAAACATAGTGTGCATGCTTGGAGCATGGCATAACTATTGTTTTAATTCAAGAATTAAGTTGATAAATCGAAACATTATACAATGAATAATGTGTAATCAATATGGTGATAAATAAAAGGTGTTTTATTTATATTCATAAGTTCTGAGACCATATTGGATTTGATTATTCTTGTGCTTCACTTTGCATGTTTTTGAATTCCAGAATAACTAGGTTATTCTTTCCGAATGATTAAGTTATTCAAACCATCCACAATAGATCATACTTTGGAAGTAGGTATTGAGGCAAGACTGTCATGAATGGGTCTATAGTTTGTCTGGGACAAAGTGGCTGCAGTGTTCATGAGTACTCATGGAATGAGATTCGAGTATTGGATTAAACACACACTCATTTGACTCACTTCATAGATTTTATCACGAGTGATCATGAGACGATAATATCTTATATTCTTCAAACCAAGAGATATGAGTTGCAGCCTACAAGTCGGTTACACATTGATTATGTGAAAACGCACCAGTAACTTGGTGCTATAACACGCATTTTTATGTGTGATTTCGTGCGTATATAGAGGAAGAATATGAGTCGAAGTTTATCCATTCCTTTTACCCTTAGAGGGATAAAAGCGATATATGTGGGCCCCTCGATGATTTGGAGATAACAAACGTAAGTGCTCGGCCGGGCCTGGACTGATTTGATTTGTTTAATTAGTCGGTCGTCATAAATCGGAAATTGGGAAACAACAGATGGACAGAGAGAATGATTATAATTCATGACTCAGTCCATATCATATCTAGAATGGAGGAATATATGATCCCTTATCTAATCGACACGTCATTGACTAGGTCAGAGTTTGACAGCGGCTTTTAAGAGCTACGATTGCTAGTCGGGATCTTGGAGTCATACGCAATAATAGTTTTAGACTTATCCAAGTGGGAGACTGTTGGATTAGATGTTTAAGCCCATAACTATTATTGGTATGTACTCGACTTGAGAGTAGCATGGTCCATTTGGGTTTCATAACACCAAGGCAATTTGTTAGGATGGACTCTTGAGAGAAGGTTATATATGATATGTTAATATATTACTCCCTCCGTCCCAAAATTATAGTCCATCTTTCCTTTTTGGTTTGTCCCAAAATAATAGTCCACTTCTAAAAATAAATAACATTTTTTACCAAAATACCCCCTCATTATTACTTAACCAACTAAGCATTTAATGGAACATTAAATGCAAAGTAAGGACAAAACTGTCATTTTATTAAATAAAGTTAGTGGTAATTAATGTTTTTCTTAATATGTGTGTTTTTTGTCTATGGACAATAATATTGGGACGGAGGGAGTATAAGTTATAATATATTAATATGAAATCATATTTTTTAATTAGTATTGATCAAGAATTAATTTGGAATTAATTTAGTGATCAAAAGAGACTAATTAAATCTATGGGGATTAATTATGGTAATTAGTTATATTTGTATGTGTTGGGCTTATGATCCATGTTGGACCATGTTTATGTATGGATACATAAAGAGTTGGGCCACATGTGTTGGATAAGGTGTCTAAGTCCATAACTATTTCTGGTATGTACTTGACCCGACCCGGCATGGTCCATTTGGGTTGCATGGCACCATGCAATTGGATAAACTAAAATGAGAGAAATAACACTTATGGTTTGTTAATATATTATAAGTTCTAATATATTAATAATATTATTTAATTAGTTTGATCAAGAATTAATTAAGTGATCAAAAGATAACTAATTAAATATATCGGTAGATTATGTAAATCTTCCATATCTTATATAGTGGGCTAAGAGGCTCCATGGATTATCAAGTTGGGTTCCACCCATAGGATGCTCCATGGAGTTAACCCATGGATCATGAAATGAAGAGTCATGTTACATTAGCGTTTACCTAATGCAACACACTATATAAACAAAGGTGTTCTCCCCAAAATCGGTGACACAAAGAAACAAGAGGGCTAGAGCCGATTTTGCAAGTGTAAGATTCTCTCAAAGTTTACTCCTTTGCATTTGGTGTTATGTGAAGCATTTGAGGCATCACACTTGGGGTGATAGGCTCACAAGGTTTCAAGGATCATAATCAACAACAAGGTAAGTTATTCTATCTTTCATTCAAGTTAAAAATGTTCCCCATGTATGCTAGATAGGAATATAACCTTGGAATTCAACTTTGCATGATAATTAGACAAACATAGATCCAAGGTTATTAGGGTTGCATGTAAACTTAGGAAGTGTTAGAATGCTCAAAACCCATCAGTGGTATCAGAGCCTAGGCTTGTTTGTTGTTTTTTTTTGTGAAAACTGCTGGAAAAAATCGTTTTTCTGTTTTCTGCTCGTATGAACTCGCCGAGTCCATGGGGGGACTCGACGAGTCCATGAAAAAATGCAAGTTACTCGTCGAGTCTTTTCTTGCACTCGACGAGTAGAGGCTATAGTTTTTAGAATTTCGACATTCGTTGCTGGAAATGGACTAGAAACATTACCCTAAACTGTTTTGGTGTTTTAAATCTTTTCTTAGATGGTGTAATGTTTATGCTAATCCATTTACAATGGCAATTATCAAAATTACAAGTTTTTTAAGTGTAATTTTTGATTCTTGAAAGTGTTCATATTCATGTTCTTGAACTTATGAAGATTAGATGATCATAGGAATTGTTTGTAACCTTCATGGTAGTTTAATTCATGATCATAATGTGTTTTCATGGAGTCCATAACTTGTCCTCAAGTTATGGAAAACCAAAAGTCTCACTTTTATTAAAGCCATTAAAAGAACACAAGAGTTATAAAAATAAAGAGTCTTCATTTTTATTACTCAATTAATTCATAAGTTATAAGAAATGAAAAGTTTTGGAAGTTTACAAAACTTGCCCTCAAGTTTTGGAACAAGTAAAGTCTTGATTAAAACTTTAGTTCCAACCCTTAGAATTTTAAAAGTTAAAATTCAACCCTTATACTTTATAATATTATAAGTTACTAATATATATATGTATCAGATCAAGTCGTCTTACCGCTAGTACGCCTCATTCACGAAGCCGGTCTATAAGGGGGGTATAAGGTGGTTGCCTATAAAATGGCAACTTACTGGGTGTCCACTCTCACCCACCGCTTCCTTGATCGGTGGAGGGTCGTTAGCCGAACGGGTGGGACAAGGACTGATAAATTCTCATTAAAAGTATGATGAATATTATAAAGTAACTAAATGCTTTTATTAAATTCTCAATCTTAGTTACTTTAGGAAAATGTGAATAAGGTGCTAATCCATGAAATTACACTTTACACTTTGTTTAAGTCGTTAGTGGAGCTCGTGTGGTTAACCGGCACACTAACTTGGACTTAACAAGGAAGGTAAAGGGTGACTTAAACTTTATTATAGGTCGGTGGAGCTCGTGTGGTTAACCGGCACATCGATTGAGTAATAAACATTAAGTGTACCAAGTGATTTGCATGGTTACTTCACACCTCGTTTTGTGATCCTCGGTATCCGAGTCACAAAAATTGGAGGGCACACTCGAGATTGAAACATGCCTTTGAAAAGTTCATTGAATCTCAAAAGAATCTAGGAATTTCTAAGAACCAATTAAAAACCTAATATCTATATTTCGTTTTTCATGGTGGAAATTGGTGAATCGTCATTCACCTACCTTTCAAATATGTTATAGCTTGTATTACGGCATACCTCTTCTAAGCTATAATATATTGTGATTGGATCCTAGCCTTAATATTACATTTGGGTGTTTTATTAAGGACTCTCTTAATATCTAAACTAATCTTGTTCTCTTCTTTCAGATGTCTTCAAACAATGCTGCTTCTGGCTCTAATCCTAATGGCTCCTTTACCCTTATGAACTTGTGTGGGAAAGTCACTTTTGATGGATCCAACTTGAATGAATGGATCAGAAACATCAGGATGATTACCCGCTACGAGGACAAAGAATATGTCCTTGACAAGGAGCTTAAGGAGATTGATGAGACCACTGCAACTCCCCAGGAGATCGCTGACTTCCGGGCACATGAAAGGGATGCTACAAAAGTGGCATGCATCATGTTGGCCACCATGACAGCGGAACTCCAAAAGTCCTATGAGGACTTCTACCCTTTTGAAATGCACCAAGATCTGATGGAAAGATACCATCAAAGTGCACGACAAGAGAGGTATGATATCATATGCTCTATCATAACAACCATGATGAAGGACGGGGAATCCGTCACGAGCCACATGCAGAAAATGCAAAGGTATGTGGATCGGCTGCTGAAGCTTAATGTGAACTTCCCTGAGGAGCTTGCAATAGATATCATTTTGCACTACTTACCATCGTGCTATGATCAATTCCGCATGACATATCACATGAATAAGGAAGAGGTCACACTCAGCAAACTTCAGGGACTCCTCAAGACCGCAGAAACAGGTCTCAAGGGTAAGTCGGTTGTTAACACTCCTACTCCAAACTCCGCCCCGGTTTTGGCAATCGGGAAAGGTCGAGGGAAGAAGAGGAAGAGCTCTTCGAAGGGTACCAAGGCTAGGACCCTTGATGGCTCTTCTTCAAGTGGAACCAAGAAAGGTTTCGTCACTCCTTCTTCTGACCCAAAAGAGGCTGAATGCTTCTATTGCCATGAAAAGTCACATTGGAACCGGAACTGCCCAAAGTACCAGCAAGATGTGAAGGATGGGAAAGTTAAACCCAACCATGCAGGTATTTACACTATCTTATCTAATAACTCACCCCATTCTAACTCTTGGGTCCTTGATACCGGTTGTGGTATTCATATATGTTCTGATTTGTAGGGACTAAGAAGAAGTGAGAATGTGGAGCATGGAAGAATAAACTTAATCATGGGGAATAGGAAAGCTTTACCTGTCACCAAGATTGGAGTTTATACTTTATCGCTAAGTAGTGGGTTTAGTTTAGATTTGAATAAATGTTGTTATTCGCCAGAAATGGCAAGAAATATTATTTCCTTTCATGCATTGTATAAACAAGGTTTCACCTTTTCATTTGATAATGAAGTTGGTTCGATTAATGCTTTCTTTAATAATGTTCTTTATTTTAAAGCATTACCTTGTGATGGTGTGTATGAAACTGTATCTGTGGTTGATAACTTAGGAAATAATGTATTGTGTATTGATTCTGCTAATGATAATAACTTGGATAAAGCATCATTATGGCATTGTCATCTTGGACATATAAGAAAGAAACCCATAGGCCAACTCCAAAAGGATGGGGTCTTGGAGTCATTTGACCTAAAGTCAGATGATAGTTGCGAATCATGCTTACTTGGAAAAATGACAAAGTCACCCTTCACAAGTTCTTGTGAGAGGGGTGAAGGTTTGTTGGATCTTGTACACACGGATGTGTGTGGGCCCTTCAAACATACCACAAGGGATGCTAATCGTTATTATTTGACTTTTATTGATGATTACAGTAGATATGGATATGTCTACTTAATCAAGCATAAGTCAGAGACTTTTGAGAGGATTAAAGAGTTTAAACAGGAAGTCGAGAATCAATTGGGTAGGAACATTAAGATGCTTCGATCCGATCGAGGTGGTGAGTATCTTAGTTCAGAGTTCCTCGACTATCTTAGGGAATGTGGGATTGTCTCACAATTGACACCTCCCAGGACACCGCAGTTGAATGGTGTAGCTGAGAGGCGTAATCGAACCTTGTTGGATATGGTTCGTTCCATGATGAGTCGAGCTTCGCTACCAATCTCATTTTGGGGGTATGCCTTAGAGACTGCCGCCCATATCCTTAATCTAGTCCCCACAAAGAAAGTTGCCAAAACTCCTCATGAGATGTGGACTGGTAAAGTACCCAAACTAGACCACATTAAGATTTAGGGTTGCGAGGCTTTCGTGAGACGCGAGACTCATGATAAGCTCGAACCTCGAAGTGAGAGGTGTATTTTCATCGGCTACCCACAGAAATCCTTTGGTTACCTCTTCTACAGACCTAGTGAGAATGTGGTCTTTGTAGCTAGGAGGGCTTTCTTTCGAGAGAGAGAGTTCATAAGCCAAGGATACAGTGGGAGGCAAGTTGACCTTGAAGAAACTCAAGAGTCAAGTGGTGAAGGAACTTCAAACCCTAGCACTCAACTTGAGGAGGAAACTCCTGTTGAGCCAATTGACAAGTCTGTACCTCTGAGGCGTTCCACAAGGGTTAGGAATGCACCTGAGCATTACTATGGATTCCATATTACTGCGGAAGGTGATACACTTATCAGTGATGAGACACTGATAGGTCTGGATGAACCTAACAGTTACGCGGAAGCCATGGCAGGCCCTGAGTCAGCCAAGTGGAAAGAGGCAATGGACAGCGAGATACAGTCCATGTATGACAACCAAGTTTGGAACTTGGTGGAGAATGTACCAGGTCGTAAGACTGTAAGGTGCAAATGGATCTTCAAGAAGAAGACCGACATGGCTGGTAATATACACACTTATACAGCACGACTGGTTGCAAAGCGTTTCTCACAAACTCCGGGAGTTGATTATGATGAGACCTTTTCTCCAGTGGCCAAGATTAAGTCTATTAGGGTTCTGTTAGCCATAGCTGCATTTCATGACTATGAAATATGGCAAATGGATGTCAAAACCGCTTTCCTTAATGGAAAGTTGGCTGAGGATGTTTACATGAGTCAGCCAGAGGGTTTTGTCAATACAGAGTACCCTAATAGAGTGTGTAAGCTTGAGAAATCCATTTATGGGTTAAAGCAAGCACCTCGCAGATGGAATCTTTGCTTTGATAAGAAAGTCAAAGAATTTGGCTTCTCTAGGAGTGAAGATGAATCTTGTGTATATGTCAAGGCTAGTGGGAGTATAGTTAGCTTTTTGGTATTGTATGTGGATGACATACTACTCATAGGAAATGACATCCCAACTCTGCAGAAAGTTAAGTCCTGGATTGGGAAGTGTTTCTCTATGAAGGACCTAGGAGAAGCTGCCTATATTCTAGGGATAAGGATCCTGAGAGACCGGAGTAAAAGACTAATTGGACTTAGTCAGAGTACGTACTTGGATAAGGTGCTAAAGAGATTCGGCATGCAGGACTCCAAGAAAGGAGAGTTACCCATCCAGAGTAACGCCAGATTGAGTAAGACACAAAGCCCTAGTACTGAGGATAAGATAGCAGAAATGAGTCAAATACCTTATGCTTCGGCTGTAGGATCGATCATGTATGCTATGACGTGTACTCGACCTGATGTAGCCTTTGCTTTGAGCATGGTTAGCAGGTATCAGGGGAACCCTGGCAAGGCACACTGGACTGCGGTAAAGAATATCCTCAAGTACCTACGGAGGACTAAGGACTGGGTCCTTACCCTCGGTGGGAGTGAAGACTTGAGCGTTGTAGGGTATAGTGATGCTAGCTTTCAGACTGATAGGGATAATTTCCGCTCTCAGTCAGGCTGGGTCTTTACCTTAAACGGAGGAGCAATTTCTTGGAAGAGTTCCAAGCAAGAGACAGTGGCTGATTCAACTTGCGAATCAGAGTATATAGCAGCTAGCGAGGCAGCAAAGGAGGCGATATGGCTGAAGAACTTCATTCGAGACCTTGGAGTTGTACCAGCTATTAAAGAGCCAATGGAAATTTTCTGTGATAGTGAAAGTGCAGTTGCATTAGCAAAGGAACCAAGGGATCACGGGAGATCCAGACACATAGACAGAAAATACCATTTCATCAGACATCGAATAGAAGAAGGACTCCTCGTGGCAAAGAGGGTATCATCGGATGAGAATCCAGCAGATCCCCTCACGAAGGGACTGACTCGGGTTAAGCATCTCCAGCATGCTCGGAGCATAGGGCTGAAGGATGATATTAGATTTAGTAGTTAGATAACCTTGAAATTTGTAAAGTGTAATTGACATTAGATGATGAATAAAAGGTGTTTTATTTATGAGTAAAGTGTTGCTATCTCTTGTCGATCGTTTACTATATTTCTTTTGCATGTTTTGACTTCTAGAATAATTATGTTTGGTATATCATATTATTCAAACCTCCACAGTCGGTCATATGTCGGAAGTAGGTATGAATCAAGACTGTCATGATTGGTTGCAGAGGTCTAAGTTGTTGGACATGGCTACAACACTCATGAGTGCTCATAAGTTCTGAGCATTGGACTCAACCCACGCTCACTGGAATCACTTTATTGGAATTTATCTCAAGTGATCGTGAGACGTTAATATTATATAAGTCATCAAACCTAGATATATGATTTGTTACTTATGAGTTGGTTATGCATTGATTGTACGAAAACGCATTGGTAACTCGATGTTATAAAACGTGCTCTTGTGTATAATTCAATGAGTAGTAGAACAAACATATGAGTCGAAGTTTATCTGTTCCTTATTGGATTAGAAGCTGATATCTGGGCCCCTCGATGATTTTGTTTTGACCTATGTATCGGGCCCGGTCAGAACTAAGTTGATGTGTTGAATTAAGTTCTTTGTCAAACAAATCGGAAATAGGGAAACAAACTGCTGGACAATAAGTAAGACATTGTTCCATGTATTTGTCCGGCTGATATCTAGAACAGAGGATTATATGATCACTTATCTTAAATGGCGTATCATCATCTTCTCAGTTCCGAGAGACCTTGAAAGAGCTACGATTGTTGATCGGTTCCTGAAGTCATACTTGCAGTTATAGTTATTTGACTTATCCAAGTGGGAGACTGTTGGATAAGGTGTCTAAGTCCATAACTATTTCTGGTATGTACTTGACCCGACCCGGCATGGTCCATTTGGGTTGCATGGCACCATGCAATTGGATAAACTAAAATGAGAGAAATAACACTTATGGTTTATTAATATATTATAAGTTCTAATATATTAATAATATTATTTAATTAGTTTGATCAAGAATTAATTAAGTGATCAAAAGATAACTCATTAAATATATGGGTAGATTATGTAAATCTTACATATCTTATATAGTGGGCTAAGAGGCTCCATGGATTATCAAGTTGGGTTCCACCCATAGGATGCTCCATGGATGCTCCATGGAGTTAACCCATGGATCATGAAATGAAGAGTCATGTTACATTAGGGTTTACATAATGCAACACACTATATAAACAAAGGTGTTCTCCCCAAAATCAGTGACACTAAGAAACAAGAGGGCTAGAGCCGATTTTGCAAGTGTAAGATTCTCTCAAAGTTTACTCCTTTGCATTTGGTGTTGTGTGAAGCATTTGAGGCATCACACTTGGGGTGCTAGGCTCACAAGGTTTCAATGATCATAATCAACAACAAGTTAAGTTATTCTATCTTCCATTCAAGTTAAAAATGTTCCCCATGTATGCTAGATAGGAATATAACCTTGGAATTCAACTTTGCATGATAATTAGACAAACATAGATCCAAGGTTATTAGGGTTGCATGTACACTTAGGAAGTGTTAGAATGCTCAAAACCCATCAACATGAACCATGGATCATAAAAACCCATGGGGATGGATTTGGGTGATACCCATGACCCTTGAAATACCACACATACAAATACATATATGATGACCTAAAACCGACACCTTAGGTATGTGTATGTTCTCGGAGTTCATGAAGGTTTTTGGTGCATGGAGTTTCTTTCTCAAGAGTCACCTTTGTTCTAGGTGAGTTGTGATTCCACTTGAGGTGCAACACTTGGGCACTAATTTGTTAAAGGCCAAATGCATCAATACTTACAGCCACATAAAAGGTATGTTACACTAACTAGCATCTTGTGTAGTTTACATCTTTGCATGCTAGTTATAGGATTTATACCTTGGAAACTCCTTTGCATGTATAATTAGTGAAAACATAGATCCAAGGTATTTAGGGTTGTATGTGCACCTTAGGATGTTGTAGTACACTAAAACCCAACAGCGCATCCTTGAACATGGTGTGCCATCATGGTGCAAGATGGGCCATGTTTGGTTCCTTGATGAGCCATGGTATTCCTGATGAGCCAAGTGTGCTATGAAGCCCACTATGATGCTAAAGATCGTTCAAGGATGCTCTGAAGTTGGTATTGCTCGAGGATTACACCATTTGAGGTGTCTTGTGTCTTGTATCTTGTATCATTAGTGAGTAGGACGAATCTCTAGTGAATTGTACTTGTAAGCTTAGTTTGAGAACTCTAAAATAAACAATACTCCCCTCCTGTCCGTAGACGTAGGTCACCTTGGCAGAACCACATAAATACTATACCTTTGTGTGTTTATAGTTTTGCTTGTTAATCGCATTATTTCCTAACAAGGGTCGTCAAAACTTGGCAAGTAGCACCCAAAAATACTCCCCTAAAACCCAAGTTACACCTTTGGCCTCCCATCAATGATTGTTCTTATCCAATCCATTTTCATACCGTCGATACTCTCAGGACACGCTTACCTGCATTGGGTCATCAGAAACACTTTCGATACAAGGCTTCAGGATCAAAATCGTTGGACCAGGATTTAATGGGGATTGCACCACCTACGCCGACCACATCATTCGGGCTACGACCGTAGCTTTGATACCACTTGTTAGGATCACTACTAGACAAAACATGCTCAACATAGAAGAATAATCAGGTTCCATTTTCTAAAAACAATTGGTGATAGAATAGATTACCCCTTGCATTATATGCTAACGTCTGGTTTTTCTTTTTTTCCGATGTCGGATTGCGTTTGCACCCAACGGTTAGGATGAAATTTTAATAAATTTCACGAGTAGATTTCAGACAGGTCACCAGTTGTCTCTACTTTATAGGTTTTCTCCAAACTACTAGGTTCATGACTCAGAATAGGTTTAAGTTTAGGGTTCATGAATATTTCGATCAACATACATATTATAATTATTTCAGTATAGAAGTGGTTAATGAAAAACGCACCAGTTACTACTAATGTTTCTTGGATTTCATTCCTTGTTCCGCTCACGATTGCTCTGACCCGAGTTGTTACCTCTTGGTTCTTTAGTCTTGGGCAGTTTCTCTCAAAATTCTCATTTTTACTATTTCATAACAAGCTTTTCTTCCACCAATGCTTGTTCTAATTTCTACATTTCATCTCTTTGTATCATACTCCTATGAGCATCACCTATGGTGCTTCTCAAGTCGTGGCATAAGCAAAGTCGATGCCCACGATTTACACATAATATTTCTACTCGGTAAAATTTGTGTCCTTAAAAGTGTATGTGGCCTTCTTTTGAACTTGGATGGTTAAAATATATGTCGGGCGGTTCATAACAAAAAGAAACAAATTGATTGAATACCTAATCCGAATTTGAAATGATTCGCGAATGTGCGCATTTTTGCAAGGTATTCATGAGATGTCTAACAGAAGTATTCGTAGCTTATCATTGCCGAGAAATTAGCATTCCGAGATAAACTTCGGACATGATTTATGTTTATGATCCTTATAGTTTCATTAAAGTTCGCTAAGTATTCGTAAGTGCTCATTAAAGTTCCCGAGAATTTAATCATTTAAAACTGTGATTTTCTTTAAATATTATGGATTCCAAGTGTTTTTGTCTATCAACAACCGAATCCAATATTGTTTGGTCATCGGTCTAACCATAATTAAACGTAGGTGATCAGTCTACGTCTAGTTGTGGTTTGGCCTACGTACAATCAACTTAGCTAAGGTGTTTGACCTAAAACCTTGCATTGTATTAGTATTCGAGGGTTCGAGTTTATATATGTATATATGTGTTACCATATATTTTTAGGTAAAGTAATATACTTAACCTAAGAGACTAAACCCTAGGCTAAGTTGTGCTTTCCTAAGACAGTACAAGTTCGCTATAGCCAAGAGCTTTGATAACAAATGTGGATTGAACGTGATCCCACATTGGTTGGGATGGAGAACTAAGAATTCCTTATAAGGGATGTGGATATCTTCCCTATCACGACGCGTTTTAAAGCCATGCGGGCAGCAGATCCCA
Source organism: Lactuca virosa (assembly GCF_052849685.1). Classification (NCBI taxonomy): domain Eukaryota; kingdom Viridiplantae; phylum Streptophyta; class Magnoliopsida; order Asterales; family Asteraceae; genus Lactuca; species Lactuca virosa. The sequence goes on from NC_136428.1 coordinate 322,731,404, forward strand.
TAAGAACTCTGCAGTTAAGCGTGCCCGGGCGAGATCAATTCACGGATGGGTGGCCCCCTCGGAAGTTTTCGCACTGGGAACCCAAAGCGGACAATACTGTGATACGTGTCAACGGGGGATGTTACAGAATGGTATCTGAGCTATGGCGTGGAATGATGTGTTCGACGGGAACGAACCCAATAATGGGGGATGAAGGTGGGTTGCACCTGATCCCACATCGGCTGGGAAGGAGAACTAAGCATTCCTCATAAGGGATGTGGATATCTACCCTGTCACAACATGTTTTAAAGTCGTGAGGGCAGCAGATCCCATAAGAACTCTGCAGTTAAGTGTGCCCGGGCGAGAGCAATTCAGGGATGGGTGACCCCCTGGGAAGTATTTATGTCGGGAGCGCAAATCGGATAATATTGTGATATGTGACATAGGTGATGTTACATAGGGCACGGATCGAAGGATCTTTTTCACCATGTACGCTTCGTTCATGGTATCCCCCAATGCCCGAATGTTGTTTATGCTATTACCTACTTTTGTAGAAAAATCATCAACCGACTCAGATTCTTTCATGCTAAGGACCTTGAACTCCACCTTTATAAACTGACATTTTGTTGTTCGAACTCAAACTGCACCCATATACATGATCTTGAGTGTTTCCCACACTTCTTTTGTTGTTTGCTTTTCCGCTATCGATAACGATATCTCTTCTGGGATGGCTTGGTAAATCACTGCTATAGCCATCTTATCCTTCTTGACACCTACCAGGTTTTGGGGATTCATCGGTTCAATCGCATCCCAAACCTCCTGTGCATGCAGGAACACATTCATCTTAATCGCCCACGCAACATAGTTGGTTCGGGTCAAGACGGGATATCGCATCTTCGGTCCTTCCATGGTGGGGTTGTGATCGTTTGGGTTTTTTTCCTTTGATCTCTTGTGCTATGATACCAAGTGTAAGGTATCTACCTGATATCTATGCAACATTGTTGACTAAGAGAAAAAAAGAACATAAAGGAAGAAAGAAATATGCACGGTGAAGAAGAGAAACTAAGCGATAATAGGCGAATGAAGCAAAACACCATAGAGATTAATTTTAGTTTAATCAAAGGACCTTTTTAAGTCTTCTGCACCTTATTCAACAAAGGTACTAACTGGAAGAAACATAGGAACAAAAACGAACAGGAGATAAGAAGCAAAAAACAGGCGACAAACGGTTTTCTCGGAAATTTGCTTAATAACCAAGCTTTTTAAGAAAACGGAACCACAAAAAATTAAGTACTTAAAAAATTGATTTAATATCAAACTAGGGGAACCTATTTATACTAAACATTAAAAAAAACCTAGTAAAAAACATATATTGAAAACAGAATCCTAAACTAATACCAAAAACCTTAAAAATGAAACTCTTCCAAAAATACGCTTGGGACTAATTTAGTCCTAGATTTTTGGATTATTCCAACTCGGACTATCTGATGCTATGGATATGAATCCACAATTTTATAGTGCACCTTCTTAATCTAATGTCTACATTTAGTCATCGTAAATTTAATGTTAGTTCTATGGTTCTATAAGTTTAAAGTGGTTCTATATATATATATATATATATATATATATATATATATATATATATATATATATATATATATATATATATATATATATATATATATATACACAGAGAGAGAGAGAGAGACAGACAGATAGAGATGGGCACAAAAACCGGATTGGGCTCTAGGATCCGATCCGATCCGAAAACCGGATTTGGTCAAAACCGGTTTTGACCGAACTGGATCGGATTAAACCGGCCACCGGATCGAAACCGGATTGCGTATTCGGACAGCATTTCGGATTGACCCTCGGATTGAGAACCGGATTCGGTTCAAACCGGATCCGAAACCGGATCCGATCCGGTTTTTTTTTTTACCGTTGAAATTTCGGAAATTTGAATTTTTTTTTTTTTTTTTTATAGCCGTTGGAAAGGGGAAAAAACGGCTAGTTTGACTTTTCTTGACTTTTTTGCCCTTCCAAACACATATAAATACAACCTATTTGCTCAATTTACATTTTACACACATTTCTACTACTTTCTACTTCTACTTTATACTTTTATTTTCATAATCTTCCAAGAAATGAGCTCCCGAAATTCTACTGCGGCTCAAGAGTCGGATGCAACGGTGGTTAAAATCTTACTAACCACTCGGAGTAAAGATGTTTGGGAACATTACGATTTGTGTTTGTTGTCGAACGGGAAAGAAAAAGCAAGGTGCAAGCAATGCGGGATGTTTTTGGGAAAAGATGGCAATAGTACATTGAGGAGTCATACAACAAAAACGTGTCCGGTTGTAAAAGGTCAAGGCGATCCGGATCAACCAAATATTACTCCCGACGGTTCGATCTTTATTTACAACAATGATGACATTCGTGAAAGCTTTTGCAAGTTCGTCATTCAAGAGGGCTTGCCTTTCAGCCACTTCGACAACCCACGATTAACAAGGATTTTGCCGGAAAAAATGCAACCACAATACCGGCAAGTAAGTCGCACTTCTCTTAGACGTGATGCTTTAAAGTATTGGGATATAGCCAAAAAAGATATGCAATTGGGATTTTTAAATATAAAAACCGGTGTTTCTTTAACGTGTGATGTTTGGTCCTCCACCGGTAGTTGTCCCAAAAGTTATCTTGCCGTCACGGCACATTGGATAGATCCCACTACTTGGGTAATGAACAAACGAGTTATTGCTTTTGAACTTTTTGCGCATCCTCACACGAGGGCACGATTATTTGCAATTTTAGTAAGCGTTATAGAGACTTATAATTTACGCGACAAAATCTTCTCTATTTCGTTTGACAATGCAAGTAATAATACCGTCGCGGCAAAAAGATTAATTGCAAAATATAAACCTATTTTGGATGGCTCGTTTTTTCATACTAGATGTGTTTGTCACATTATTAATCTTGCGGTACAAGATGGTTTAAAAATGATAGATTCGACGATTGAAAAATTCAAAACTGTGTTAACTAGAGTTTTTGGAAAAAATAAAGCTACAATGGAAAAATATCGAAAGTTTGCCATTTCCATAAACGTAACTCCATATAGTCCTCATTGGGATGTTGACACTAGATGGAGTTCAACATGTATGATGTTTGAAAGTTTGACACGTCAAAGAATCGCTTTACAATTATTTTACGACACAATTTCAAAAGGAAAAAATCCGGTTTCGGATTATGATTGGGATTTGATGGAAGAGTTTGTGGAAATGTTAAAAGTTTTTAAACAATCAACCACTTTTTTATCGGGCGTGTATTACCCTACAAGTCCGTTGTTACTAAATGAATTATGGTTGATGTCTGCACAATTGGAGCGTTTTGAACAAAGAAGTGAAATATTTGTTTTGGTTACGAGACCAATGAGACAAAAACTAGTCAAATATTTCAAAGAAATGTCACCACTTTTTACTTGTGCCGCGGCATTAAACCCATGTATCAATGTTACGGGTGTAGAGGCTTTGATTACCAAAATTTCTATGTCTTTAAATTTGCACAAAGATGACTCAAACTACATCCGTAACCAAATACACACTTTTAATAATACTTTTACTAATTTGTTTGACATTTACGCTACAAAGTATGGCGATATGTCAAACACTTTTGCAAGTGTAACCGACTCTACTAGTGGTGCATCGGGTAGTGGTGGGGGTCGAACGGATTTTCATATCGACCTCTATAACTACCTTTTGGAGGAACAAAACAAAAGAGCACGCACATTAACCCCTAGTAGCGAACTTGGAATTTATATGGGGTCAAATTTTTTAAAATTCATGAGTGCACCACAATTTAAAAATTTGGATCTTTTGGCTTGGTGGAGAGAAAAGGAAGCACAATTTCCTATTCTCTCCGTCATGGCCCGCGATTTACTAACCGTCCAAGCTTCCACGGTAGCTTCGGAATCCGCTTTTTCTTTTAGTGGTAGAGTTTTATCAAAGTTGAGGACGAATCTTACCCCGGTTGCGGTAGAGGTTTGCGTTTGCTTGAAGGATTACTTGGATTCGGTGGAACGTATACAACACTTGGCATCACTAGAAGGCCCACTACCACAAAATGTTGAACCGGAGATCATGGATGAAGAATATGCACAAGGCTTATCAACACCTCCGGAAGACGAAGACGATGACGATGAAGACGAAGACGAAGATGAAGAATATGGTATTGATGACACCCCTACTTATTTGCGTGGCGGTTAAAGAATATTTTAGTGAAGGCGACACGAAGTGGAAGACCACAAAAACTATTTCTATTTGGCTAAACGTTATAACGCCACTTTATTATTATTATTATTAGTTAACTAGTTTAAAAACTCTTTCTAATTCGACGTTTGATGTATGTTTTAACAATTTTAATGAACCTATGTTGCATTTTGTGTTATATATGAGGTCCAAAAAATGTTTTTTTTTAAAAAAAAAAAAAAAAAAAAAAAACCAAATTCGGATCGGATTTCGGATCGGATTGTAACCGGATCGGATTAAACCGATTCGGATTGGGGCCTCGGAAAACCGGTCAAATCCGGTTTGAAACCGGTTCGGATTATTGGCTTATTCGGATCGGCTATGACCTCGGAAAACCGGATCGGATCCGGATCCGGATCGGATCGGGTCTTTGTGCATCTCTACAGACAGACAGACAGAGAGAGAGAGAGAGAGAAGTTCAATATAGAACAATTAGCAATGGTTCTCCAAAGAACCAAATATTTTTTTAAGTTTTCAAGTTTATTCTTTATCGAAAAAAAATTAAAAATATATAAATTCATAACTTCACATTGTGAATGCGAAACATATTTTTCGGATTCGCCATGTGAATTCAGATTCACCTTGTGCATCTGCACAGATTCGCATTGTGAATTTGACAAAAAGAAAGTAATTTTTCTATCAAATTTGATATCATTAGAAAAAGGATAAAAAGTTGTGAATTTCTGTATTTAGAGGGTTTTTTTTTCTAAAAAATGAGCTCTAAAAGTGGAAAAAAAAAGATTGGTTCCTTGGTTCCATGGTTAATAATGGTTCTATTAAGTTCTTGCATGTTGTGCGGAAACAAATTACATAGATAAAATATTAGAATTATATGTCATTTAACATAAGTTCGGAGCATTTGGTTCATAGGTGGTTGTAAAATTTGATAAAAATTCAGTAGCACAACTTTAACATATCTTAAGAGGATGTGGTCTGGGTGTAAGTTTTTTGTCCAACTTTTTTCTTTGAATTGAGAGTAAATCACATTTAACAAAAGGGTTAAATCTTTTGGTACATTATAAGTAAATCATATTTGGCAGGAACGGTTGGTTTTCTTGTGTTAATTTTTGTAGTGATTATACGTTCATATATTAGACATACATGGTATATGTTTTTGTTGTAATTGAGATTCTAATTCAAATATAGGGGTGGTGTACTTCATTGCTTTACTATATTTAGGCACTACACTTCAATATATTTGGGTGAATCTTACAAAAATTGTGTCCATATTTTGGATATGACATTATATCTTATGATGTTTGTTGACTAATTTTATTTTGGATTGATCATTGTACAATTGTGATCAAACTAATTGATGATCAAGTTTGTGGCTTGAATTTTTCTATTTCGTTAGTTCTATAATTTGATTTGTTATATGCGGTTAATATATGTCGTCGCTTGTATCTATATTAAGAATGTGACAATTGTACTTTGTATTCTTACATAAGAGTAAATTGAAAAAAGTAGACATTAGAAAGAAATATAAAGAAATATGTTGGAGTTAAACTTTAATAACCTTATGAATGATCTATTTCGGTTAAATTAGATTCAAATCATGTTGAAGATCGAAGAGAAGTTATGAAGTTTTTTTGGCATAACATTATTAGTAATGTTTGGATAAATAAAAATAAAAATCTTATTTACTTAAATAAGTTATTTTTGAGAATTATATATATATTTTAAATTGAAGGAAATAAATTGTATATGAGAATATTGATTGGATTATGAAATAGTTTTTGTTTCTATTCACCTTAATATTTATAAAATTATTAATGAAAAAGTATTCAATTTTGCCTTGAATATAAGTTTTCAAAGAAAAAAAATTTAATTATTGTATATTTACTTTTGAAGGTCAGACAATCTACAATTATATATTACATATATTAAAATTCAGGATTGAAGATTTATGATTTTTCATTGTCAACTTTTGTATTTGTTGAGTATATTATGATTGTATTTAAAAGTTATTAAATACAAATATGTTTTCTTGGATGTATTATCTAGAATATATGTTTCCCTATTTATCATATAATATTGTTAGTTCAAAACAAGTGATCCCTTTGCAATCTGAAATACCAAATTCCGAGCTAATTGCTTTTCTGATGAAGTGATCTAAGATTGATGGAAGTCCGAAGTATTGTGTATTCTGAAGTATGAAAACCGGATGGTGATTCTGTGATAATATTGTTTTCTCTTGATGTATTTTGTCTTATGTTTCAGTAGCACAGTAGCACATATAGGAGACAATGGTCAACCATACTGGTGTGTCAGGTGGTTGATATGTCTTCAACTTTTAGTACAATTTTCTCCTAGTATGATTGGTCCTATGTTACTATAAATAGGACCATCCTTCATGTAATTTCTTATATCTTTTTCACATTTGAAATATCATATCAAGAATCATTTAGTCAATCATTCCCTATCATTCTGCTTGTTCTTGCTCATTGTTCGTACTTTTATTATTTATTTTATTATCTTGAATAATTTGTTGATTATTCATCTTCTAGGCTTGATTGTACGTCCAAACTTTACTAAAAATATTATCAAACTCCATTGTTGTGTTCATCTCAACGTTTGATTTTACAAACCTTATCCTCGATGTCTTGTATATCTCATATCATGTTCTCACAATTGGTATCAGAGCCAAAATAGTTGTCCTTTGAATCCATATGATCATATTGTAGTTGGTTGAGATTACCCTGGTGTCTCACTCATTTCTGTTTCAGGATAAAAGTTATTTTATATACCACGTTTTCTCAAATATCACACAATAATGGTTTCTCCTATTCAATTTCAACAAATGTATTCAATGCAAATTGCAAATAGCATGGGTTGCCCTTCCGGAGCTCCATTGCTAGTTTTGGACGACTATGATCATTGGAAAGTTCGAATGAAGAGATTATTGGTTAGAAAAGAAAAAAGATGAAGAAATATGGAGATTTGTGAAAGAAGGTCATCATGTCCTAATTTGACAAATGGCTAGAGATGTTGTTGCTACTTTCATGGGTCAAGACGAACTCAGACCTCCACCTTCAACAACCAACGACAACGAGAAGCTCCATGTCGATCAAATAGCATATTCAAAATCGTGTTTGGTGTTCCACCATCTCTCTTTAAGCACATCAAGTTGTACAAATCAGCCGAGGAGATATGGGACACTCTTCAAGATATTTTTGAAGTTTTGAAAAACATGAAAGAAAAAGCGTCTAACCTTCATGGTGAATAAATTTGACACATTCACTACAACTCCTAGAGAATTTGTAGTCTATGCTTTAAATCGGTATATAATTGATATGGTCATATTTAGTCATATAATTCATGCATTATCTTAATACTTTATGTTATTTTTGTCTCATTTAATGAACAAAGGGTGCTTAGTTAGTTTAGAATTTCATTTTTAAGCAAATAAAAATCAACTAAATTTAATAATTAAGGAGACTTATGTTTAGGTTTGAATCATTTATTCCAATGGTTGATTTTATGACAAGTGCAATGGATTAATTGGCATTAGCTACCGATTAGTGTGATTAGGTTCACGTTCGCTATTACTAATCCTTCGAAAACAAATTAGTTCAAGCAGTGATCAGTTGATTAAACCAATGACTTTCCTAGTTTATTGATTCGGGTTAAATAAGACTTGTAATTTGTTAATCAAATTACTAATTCAATTAACCTCTTGTTGATGGTTTGTCACACAAGCTCACACATTAATTTACCCACTTTCTAGTTAATCCTAGTTTCACGTTCGCTAATCCTAGGCACATAACTATGTTTTCACATAAATCACATGAGGTAAGCAATTAAGAGATCTTCATGCAGCTTAATTACTTGATAATTAACAGAAAATAGTTATGGTTAATGCATAAGGTTCTTTAACAAGCTTAATAAAACAAAGTTCACCAAATTAAATTAATCCAACCACAAAATCAAATCATAATCACAAAATCATCTATCCTAAACAGAAGGTATGAGGTTTAGCTCGTGATTACAGCAAAAACAAGCACAAAAACGAAATCAATTGGTAAAAACATAGTTCAAACAAGAGATTAGGTAAAGAGTAAACTTGATTTTGCCTTGATTCTCCTTAAAATTGAATGTAGGGTTGATTCCCTAGCTTCCCACGCTCCAGCAGCACCTTCAGTCGACAATTGGCCTCCAAGGGTTAATCTATATGCCAGGGTATCGGGCAGGAATGCCCTTTATATAGATTTTCACAAAAAAGAGGTGACTCGTCGAGTCCAGTGACCGACTCGGCGAGTCCGTCACTTAAAACCCGTGCACGGCAAGTCAGCGTCCAGAATCGCGAATGTTCGATGTGACTCGTCGAGTTGAGGCCCAACTCGTCGAGTCCGTTTGGAATAAGCACTTTCTCAAAACACAAAAGTCGTCCCAAATTGTTTCTAGTTTTCAGAACATTTTGATTCTCGTCAATAGGACTTACGGATCATGAGATATGGCCAAAACACTGACGAGGGGTCAAGCTGTCCAACAACATCCTTCTTTCTTCAAAATCAAAGATCCAAGCTTCTAGTCGCCAATTCCGCTTCCTTTTCCATCCGAGCATGTCATTGTTGCTGAAAAATGAAATTCTAAACTAATTAAGCACCCTTTGTTCATTAAATGAGACAAAAACAACATAAAGTATTAAGATAACACATTAATTATATGACTAAATATGCCCATATCAAAATACCCCACACTTGACTTTTGCTTGCCCCAAGCAAAACTGAATTTTAACAATAATCATGGTGAACAACATGACGAAACATGGTGTTATTGTTGGGTTTTGAGCATTCTAACACTCCTATGGTGTACATGCAACCCTATAAACCTTGGATCTATGTTTTCTCTATTATACATGCAAATATTAACTATTCCAAGGTTTCATCCTAACTAGCATATTATGAAGCACCTATACTACAAAGTTCTAGTTAGATGACATACCTTTTGATGTAGCTTGATGTCTTCAAGCTTTAAGAGCTTAGCCCCAATAGTGTGGAAGCCTCAAATGGAATCACAAATCACCAAAACACCTTGGAAGAACTTGAGAGAATATGTATGCACACTAAAATCGGCCCACTCTTATTTTCACACACTTGTCCTAATTTTGTGAGCCAAGGACCCCTTTATATATTATGGAGGATTAGGGTTACATCCATGTAAACCCTAATACCCATGACCTTTCATTTACATAGGATCCATGGGTTAAAAGCTCCATGGATCATCCATGAAAGTTTAGCCCAAACTAAATGAACTTGGCCCATTCCATATATATAAGAGTCCATATTTAATTAGTTCTTTTTGATCACTTAATTAATTCTAAATTAATTCTTGATCAATACTAATTAAATAATATGATTCCATATTAATATATTAGAACTTATAATATATTAATATAAATCATAAATATACTATTCTCAAAAGACTATCCATATAAATTGTGACGGTGAAGTGCAACCCAAATGGACCATGTCGGGTCGGGTCAAGTACATACCAAATATAGTTATGGACTTAGACATTAATCCAACAGTCTCCCACTTGGATAAGTCTAAAACTATTATTGAGTATGAGTTCAAAACCTAACTGGCAATCGTAGCTCTTAAAGCCGTTGTCGAACTCTGACCTTGTCAATGACTTGTCCATTAGATAAGGGATCATATATTCCTCCATTCTAGATATCATATGGACTGAGACATGGATTATAATCATTCTCTCTGTCCATTTGTTGTTTCCCGATTTTCGATTTATGATGACTGACTGATTGAACAAATCAAATCAGTCCTGGCTTGGCCAAGCACTCACATGTGTCATCGCTAAATCATCGAGGGGCCCACAGATATCGCTTTTATCCCGAAGGTAAAAGGAATGGATAAACTTCGACTCATATGTCTTGTTCTACTACTTGTTGAATCATACACAAAGGCACGTTTTATAACATCGAGTTACCAAATGCGTTTTCGTGCAATCAATGTATAACCAACTCATAGTAACAACTCATATCGCTAGGTTTGAAGAATATAAGATATTATCGTCTCATGATCACTCGTGATAAAATCCATGAAGTGATTCAAATGAGCGCGGGTTGAATCCAATACTCAGAACTTATGAGCACTCATGAGTGTTGTAGCACCACTTTGTCCACCAACTTGGACCTCTACAAACCAACCCATGACAGTCTTGATTCATATCTACTTCCAACATATGACCGACTGTGGATGGTTTGAATAACTTAATCATTCAGGAAGAGCGACTTAGTTATTCTGGAAGTCAAAACATGCAAAGTGAAACACAAGAATAAATGAATCAAATATGGTATCAAACCCTATGAATATAAATAAACACTTTTATTTATCACCATACTGATTACTCATTATTCATTGTTTCGGTTTTATCAACTTTATACTTGAATTAAAAACACTAGTTGTCCCATGCTCCAAGCAAGTACACTATGTTTTTCTTAAACAATAGCTTTGCCATACACCAAGTATGCACTCTATGTTTGTCTATGATCCTTACTTTGTGAAATAAACCAATTGAACATAATTTCAATGATTCTAATTTCACACTCCCAAATCCTTATTGAAAAATGTGAGAATTTCAAATTCCTATCATTTATCGAAATCTGTTTAGATTTTAAACTTAAATGCACTGACCCTCCTGTAATGAATATGTACAAAGTCACAAAGACTTGTCAACAGTCATTATAAGGTATTCCAATGGAGATCAACTCCATGGGAACTAAGTCTCATATTCAAAGTACATTGCTTTGGACATGCTTCTTGCATTAAGTTTTCTAATCTTACACAGATAACTTCCACCTATGGAGACAACTCCATATTCTCATTTTGACTATCACTTTTGAATAAGAGATGCCTCTTTTCAGAATATGTCAATATGGTCCTTCCAAAATTAGCACTATACTTCCAACTGTCCCTGAGCAACCAATCTTTGGTAAACCTCAGATTGTCCTCGATAATTACTTAATCATTTTAGTAATATCCAATTCTAGACCTTTTCCCTTCTTAATGCCTCTGGGCATTTGGAAAAATTTAGAAATGACAAATATTATAGCACATGCAATCGATCCTGTACCCAAAGCAAATGGTACACGATTCATGATGTCTCACATAAAGACATGATTCTAGACTAGTCTTTTGCTACAATATTTTTATTTGCCATGTTTTCAAAATTTGACTATGAAGAGGGATGTCGTAATCATAATCGAATTTTGAGAACGCAATATATAGAATTTCCTTAAGTTGAACCAATCCAACATGAAATTCATATATATATATTCTTGACTAAAGATGATTAAGGTCTCAATCTAAGCCTTTAGAACTGAAATGAAGTATATCCTCTCCCTTAATTATAGCAAAACAACTTTTTCAATCCCTGCAGCCTCACGAATTGAAACTTTTGTTTTCTATAATTAACATTGCTAACTTGCAACACTAACAATAATTATCATGCTCCCACTAACATGATGATTATTAGCATAACACTTATGCTCCCACTAGCTTTGACATGTACTCAGAAATCAGTTGGACTTCTAGACATCAATACTTTATTGACTTCCTTACCAAAGTTCAGATTTCTGATACGAGATGCTTTGATAAAACTTTATCAAAATCATACACCTTTCCTTAGATAGCATGCATGTGTGTCTAAACAATTTCAGAACTATGAAAAGGGATGCCGTAATCATAGTCTCAATTGTTTAGACCTTTTGCCATCTGCTTCAAATCTACTTGGTGGAAGTGTTTCCTCACCATCATTTTCATGAATCGGAGAGAAACCTTATGACCCTTAGATTTTATGGTGTATGTGTTCTTATCCATGTGAATCATCAAAACCATAGTCACAAGACAAGGATAATGACAAATCCAAACTCATATGGACTGAACTTATGCAATCTTAACTTCTTGCCACCTGGCAGTACAGGGCCTGCCATTGCTTCCAAGTTGTTATGCAACCAATTGAGAACTTTCAGAACTCCTATGCAAAGCCAACTTTAACTGGAATGGGCATAGAATATGTCAACACGATAGGTTATAAACCTTAAGTCGTGTGCTAGTGAAGAACCTCAGGTTTTATTCTTGATTAGTTCTTGAAATTCTTTTTAGGATCTTTAAGACTCCCACTATCCTCTTGACATATAAGACTATCTTGCCAAATATTCAAGAGATAGTGCGGATTCTTTATCACGACAAACACTTCACACAATTGGCCTTAGTTGGTCTTTGTTTTATCCAAAACATCACAACTTACCAATTTCAAATGTACAAGAGTAGGACACTTTTACTCTTACATTTGACAAGTGTTTTAAACCTTTCTTTAAGATATGTCACTCAAGTTACAATCTTGGAGTATGACTCTAAGAATTGTTTTGGAACGAAGTATGACTCATCTTCCAGATCTAACCATTTCAACAATTCATGACTCCTCTTCTTAGTCATAAGAATGCACTAAGATGACCTTTAGAGGACTAATTGTGATATGATTTCTAAATCATTAAGATGATCACAAACATGATACTAAAGTACTCCCCCATCTTTTCAGATTTGAGAAACTTTTATCTTTCTGCCTAATTTGATTCTTCACATTCGTTCTGCCATACATTGAGACTTTTCCAATGTTTCAGAATTATACTTAAACTTGTAAGTATAACCATATTTACTAAACTTTAGTAAATAAAATAGTCTTGACATGACCAGTGCACAAGAATGTGTACTTGATCCCTTTAGTCCTTCACTTACCTCACACATCCATGTGAACAAGTAATTAGTCTTGATTTTCCAATGCTTGAAAGTTCTCATTCATCATACTATTCAACTTGCATGATTCCAAGTTTCGGTCCAATTGAAACTTGGGTGATGAGGAACTTTCCTGATTTGGTAAATTTAGACACTACCACAAATGAAAGAATCAAATCCATTTTCCAATATTGCTGTCAGTGGAATCATATAAGCAACAATTTTCCACAAATGACATTGTAAGGATACTTCAAATAAATAAAATTAAACAATTTTCTTTTATTTTAAAACTTTGCGGAAAAAATTATCCTTACAATCCACATGGAAAATTGTTGTTATCTATTCCTTATTAATATATCATAACTTCTTAAGCAACTGCTCAAAATTCTGATGCGATCGAAATCCACCTTCGCGATCAGAATCAGCATATACTTCCTTTAAGATTTCTCTCTATTCTTTGATTCTTAAAACATCAACATGTGACCCAGTCACATCATGTAATGAGGATCTCATAATAGAACTTAACAGAGTTAGATAATGGGCTCTACCTGATGTAGAGTCAAACTTATTGACTTTAACATCCTTAGGTAAATTTAGCAGCTTTGCAATCAACGCCCCTTCCTTTGGCAAAATAAACATATGGACCCTTTGGTAATGGGACTATCTCAGACTTAGCCTTTCTCTTTACCATTTGGTCAACCGGTTTGACTATGGCCAATCCCTTTCCATTGGGAAGAGAATGCTTTTTCTGGATTTCCAGTGTCACCATTGTCACTGTCCATAAAGTTTTTGGGAAGTTGATCTTCTAATCAAATTTGCTTTACTATCGTTCCAAATCATTGCTGATTCAGCAGCACCAAGCAAATAGATATGATCATTAAGGTTCATGTCATAGTCGGTTTCATATTAGTCCCAAAGAAACTCACTATGTGACTTAGAAAGTGATTGAACATCCAACTTTCTCAAGACTTTGACAGCCAACTCTCCCGACTTGTCAATATGTGACTTCATCTCTAAGATGTGATCACACATAGACCTTGCTTGCCATTAGGGCTTGAGTGACCTTAAACTTGTGGGTTAGGGAGAATAATTGGAGGAGGTGGAGGAAGAGAAGTATGACTTCCATGAGCAAAACTCGGGAAGTCATATTCATTAGGAAAGCTTGGTTTGGGAAGATCATTGTTGTCTAAACCAGACATCAACAATGGGAGAAATTCACGTAAAGTTGATTTAAGTCCTTAATATAACATCCAATATGATATATTAAGGCTAGGACCCAACAAACTATTTTATAACTTGGAAGAGGGATGCCGTAATCCAAGCTATAAAATATTTGAAGGTAGGTGAATGACGATTCACCAATTTCCACCAAGATAAACGAAATGTATTATTAGGTTTTAATTGGTTTTGAAACTCCTAGATTCTTTTGAGATTCATTGAACTTTTCAATGGCATGTTTCAATCTCGAGTGTGGCCTTCAGGTTTTGTGACTGGGATGCCGAAGATCACAAAACAAGGTGTGAAGTAACCATGCAAATATACTTGGTACCCTTAATATTTACCCCTCAATCGATGTGCCGGTTAACCACACACGCTCCAACGATACTATGATAAACATTATGTTACCCTTTGCCTACCTTGTTAAGTCCAGGTTAGTGTGTCGGTTAACCACACACGCTCCACTAACAGCTTAAACAAAGTGCAAAGTGTAATTTCATGGATTAGCACCTTATTCACATTTTCCTAAGTAACTAAGATTGGGAATTTATAAGTGTTTAGTTACTTAGTATTTATCATTATACTTATAATGAAGGGAGAATTATAGTCCTTGTCCTACCTGTTCGGCTAACGACCCTTCACCGGTCAAGGAAGCGGTGGGTGAGAGTGGACACCCATTAAACTGCCATTTTATAGGCAGTAACCTTATACCCCTCCTTATAGACCGGCTTCGTGAATGAGGCCTACTAATGGTAAGACGACTTGCTCTTATCCATATAATATATTAAACTTTTAATATTATAATAGTATAAGGGTGTATTTTAGACATTTAAAATACTTGGTAGTTTAATCTATTAATTAAACTATACTCTTAATTTAATTAAATTTAAACCATGTCATTATGGAATTATTAATTCTCTTTTAATTAAACACTTTTATTATCTATTAATAAAGTCCATAAGAGTTAATTGAATTATTCAATAAAAACATCATAATTCCAATTATTAACTTCAAAATTAAAACCATTTAATTAATTATTTAAGTTATGAACCCAAGAGTTTTAGAATTCAATTCTTTTTTTTTTATCATAAAAAACTTTTTCCAAATTCCAAAACTTGAGGGCAAGTTTTGTAACTCTTGAAAACTTTTGGATTCCGTAACTTATGGAGTTAAATACTTGTTTTATGATGAAACTTTTCATGTTCCATAACTTAAGAACAAGTTATGGAATTCTTTAAAACATTAAGACCAAGTTTTGAAACTCCATAAAAAAACTTTGAATCAATTTTTTTTTTAAAAACCTTTTCATATCCATAACTTATGGAGGTTTCAAAAAACTCTTTAGATCAAACTTTTAAAACTAATAAAATAATCATATCATTTTATCTTTTACTAAATTTGACCTAATTCAACTCATATAGCAAATGATTCAAATTTTACAAATAATTAGTTTTTCACAAAAACAAGTAATTATCTTAAAAGTTGACAAGCGTCATTTTTTTTTCCTTTTTTTTTCCAACTTGAAAATAAAACATTTGCATCAATATAACAGAAAACAACACATGGCTCTGATACCACTATTGGGTTTTGAGCATTCTAACACTCCTATGGTGTACATGCAACCCTATAAACCTTGGATCTATGTTTTCTCTATTATACATGCAAATATTAACTATTCCAAGGTTTCATCCTAACTAGCATATTATGAAGCACCTATACTACAAAGTTCTAGTTAGATGACATACCTTTTGATGTAGCTTGATGTCTTCAAGCTTTAAGAGCTTAGCCCCAATAGTGTGGAAGCCTCAAATGGAATCACAAATCACCAAAACACCTTGGAAGAACTTGAGAGAATATGTATGCACACTAAAATCGGCCCACTCTTATTTTCACACACTTGTCCCAATTTTGTGAGCCAAGGACCCCTTTATATATTATGGAGGATTAGGGTTACATCCATGTAAACCCTAATACCCATGACCTTTCATTTACATAAGATCCATGGGTTAAAAGCTCCATGGACCATCCATGAAAGTTTAGCCCAAACTAAATGAACTTGGCCCATTCCATATATATAAGAGTCCATATTTAATTAGTTCTTTTTGATCACTTAATTAATTCTAAATTAATTCTTGATCAATACTAATTAAATAATATGATTCCATATTAATATATTAGAACTTATAATATATTAATATAAATCATAAATATACTATTCTCAAAAGACTATCCATATAAATTGTGCCGGTGAAGTGCAACCCAAATGGACCATGCCGGGTCGGGTCAAGTACATACCAAATATAGTTATGGATTTAGACATTAATCCAACAGTTATCCGAACTCCTCTTGAGTACAACTTAAAGTTCATCAATAGTCTCGGAAAGGGACGAGGTAATGTCAAGTCTCGTATTCTGTGTAATGCATATCTAAAGAACTCTCTGGAGGTCCTATTGCTTTTTCCAGTTCATTTAACCCATTGATTCTGAACCATATCATCTCGGACACCTTTAGATCTGTCATTTTCAATTTGTTCACACTTGTTCAACCAACTCCACCACATATTTTTTAAGATAACCTCGATCCAGAAGTTACAGATACTAAACTTTGTTTCCAACAAGAGTTCACCATATTATCTATGAAGTACAGGAGACCATGGAATAATCAGAAACCACCTCCAAACAGATTTCAAAAACCTAACCAATCTCCTCCCTATAACAACCCTTAATTGTATCCTAAACCTACTGAAAATCCTCCATCTTACCGACCAAACCTTCTGAATCCAATTCGGGATCTCAAGACATTCCAACTTCGGCTATACCCAGAATCACCTGTCACAAATTTGGTCTCAGAAAACACTATGCAAGATATTATTATGTTGAAATACCTCATAAATCGGAAGTGGATGACTCTTCTTACTATGCTTGTCGTGCACAAGAACTGTAGAAAGTGAGAAAGCATTTGTTACTATTGTTTCTCAAAATGTGGATGGTTGTTGGTCATCCGCAGATGAGGGGGTGAGAACTTTGGGAAAGTGTGTGCTTCATGCTAGGCTAAATATTGAATGTGATGAAGGGTATGGGTTATATGGCTCGAAAGAGGAAGATAAGGATGCTTAGCCCAACTATTTCTACATGGCAACAAATGATCCTCCAAGCAGAAGCATCAGATATAACTCAAATCTATGATCTCTGAAAACAATTTTGATTTATCTGTTTGTGAACGTTATCTAACTCAAATCGAATCAGATATAACAGTTATTCCAAAAGCCTATGAGCATGTCATAGATGTCAGTAAGAAGATGGATGGTGAATTAACCAGACTTAGATTACGTTTTAAAGATAGCAAGCTTAAAATAGAGTCCTTAGAAAGAGAACTTCTAATAGCTAAGGATGATTGTATTATCTTTAATGACAAGTGTGTTATTTCTATTAGTGAATAAAAGCTCTTGGTTAATGATAATATTCTTCTTAATGCTAAGATTGATAAGTTGCATAATTCAATTGACAAGATTGAATCGAATGAAAAGATAACCCATAATTTTTGTCATCCATGGTCAAAAGCTCCTAGTCTCGGAAGTGAGTTTTCGAAGCTAGTTGCTAAGTCCTTGAAGGAACTTCAAAATCCAAACTTTATAGATGACATTCTGAATCACACTTATTTGGATACTCATGTATCTCCATTTTCGTCCCTTCAAGAACCAACCAAAGGATATCAATCCATGATTCCTGAATTGAAACCTCTCACTATTACATGTCTTGATTCCATACAATTTCCACCTCTGATATCCTTGGACCTGAATCAATCTTAGAAACTTCCATGTGGCACAAGGGGCACTAGATTTTATTTTCCGAACTCCTGTCCTCCACATAATTGTGTTATTGAGGATTGTAACACACGTTTTCCAAAATGGTTCAGTTTAGGGCTTTATGGAGTCACAAGCTTGTTTTTTTGGGGAAAACCGGTGTCACGATGTGACCATAGAAAGGTCACGACGTGAGAAGTTAAAAGTCTAAGAATGCATATAAAGTTGTACTCACGACGTGACACATAGGGTTTCATGACGTAAGGAAGGATGCAGCCCAACCCGTGATCTTTTAACATTTCCTTCGTATTTAACCCCATAATCTCAAATCTAGGGTTCATTATCAGCCTCCATCATCCTCCAACCTTAGAAAACCCTAATCCTAGCCTCTCCTTGTAATTATTGGCTTATTTTGGTGCTTTTGGTGGCTTGAAGAAGAAGAACAAGAACAAGAACAAGAAGTGTTCTAGAGTGTTGATCCACCAAGGAAGCTTCATCATCATCTTCATCTTGTCTTCATTATGGACATTTGTAAGTGTCTAATATCCAAACTTTATTGCTTAATGTTGCTATATCTATGTTTTGTCTCGTGTTCTTCACGTTTAAGCAATCTTGAATGGAAGGAATTCATAAAGTTGACAACTTTATAAATTATAAGGGTCCCTTGAGTAACATAAGGTGCAGATCTAGAAATTGGTTGACTATTGGTTCCATGCATGTGAGTTTTGGTGTTATCTTTTCACTTTTTACCTAGAATGAATTGAGGATATGTATGAAGCATGAATGACCATAAAGTAATCATTTTTATGGGCCTTGGAGTCCCCTTAGCTTTTGGAAATGTTGAATTTAGAGACGTAATGGATTACGGACTCAAATCTTTTGGATGTTGCTTCAAGCTACAATCACGACGCATCACTAAGGGTGTCACGATGTGACCATGAATGAAATCCATGACTGTTGTGTCTTTTGTGCTCACAACGTAACTAAAGAATGTTCATGTCGTGAGGTTTACACAATGGATTATATGTGACTGAGTTGGCTGAGTCAGAATGATTCAAGTTGGAATTAGGATGATTACACTCTCAAGACATGACCAAGGCCTGGTTACGACTTGGTACTCAATGGTGGAAAATGTTGGCTATTGTGTTTGACTGTTGTCATCGACTTCTAGCATGGGTTGACATTTGGTCAAATATCTATTTTTAGAAGGTTGACTTAGGGTTTACTTTATGTGGATTGTTAGGTGGTGTTTAACAACCATCATTTGGTGGTAAGAGCAGTTATCTATGGGCAGTGTGGTATTGAGTTGCGTTTTAGTCGACTTTGAGAGTCAGGTGAGTCTTTTCACTATAACATGTAGGAAGACCAGGTGGTGGCCTTGTAAATTGTATGAAAGACCAGGATATGGCTCCAGACAAATTTCATGCAAGACCAGGGTTTGGACCCTGACAGTTGTATATAGGGTGCTAGTTGTCTTTGTGATACTTGCATAAAAGACTAGGAGGTGGATCTTGGAACTTTGTAAGACATGGGTTTTGGCCCCCGACATAAAAAGGAAAGACAATAATGTGGCTCATGGCATGATAGCGATTCTAAGACTATGGTTGGCACATATTGTTCCCTTTTCTATGTATGGTATGTGGTATTTTAGGGAACTCACTAAGCTTTGTGCTTACGGTTTTTTGTCTTAAACTTTTTCAGATACTTCTAGTTCCAAAGGGAAGGGCTCGGCTTGAGTGTACAACGTCCCCTGCAGGCTTTTCTGCAACTATTATAGTGTTACTCTAATGTTTGAAAAATACATTATTCTCTAATTAGTTTTGAGACAAGTGGTTGTATGAAATTAATGGTTTTTAAATGAAAATTTGTATTGCTATTTTCGGGATGTTATAAGTTGGTATCATATCTACGGCATGGTTCTATGTGTTCGACAGGGACATCGAACCCCATAATGGGGTGTGAAGGTGGGTTGTACCTAATCCCACATTGGCTGGGAATGAGAACGATGCATTTCCTTATGAAGGGTGTGGATAATTTCCTTATCACAACGTGTTTTAAATCCATGATGGCAATAGATCCCATAATAACTTTGCAGTAAATCATGTCCGGGCAAGAGCAATTCAGGGATGGGTGACCTCCTGGGAAGTTTTCGTGTCGGTAGCCTACATTGGACAATATTGTGATACGTGCCAGAAGGGGAAGTTACAAGTTGGTATCAGAGACTTGGTTTGAGGGATGTGAGCATATTCTCAGGTGTTTCTGACCTCAAACTTAGGAATTGATAATCTTTTTGAAAGAAATAAAATTTCTTAAAAAATCTCACAAGGAAAGGGGTGTGATGTGTGCAATCAGCCAAGCTCAAGTAAGTGATTTCTAGAATACGCGTACATGTTGATATGTTATATGATATGGCATGTTTGCATTCCAGGATAAGGCTAAGGATACCTTCAGGAGTTGCATGATAGAATGACATGATTTTGACACCTTGTGTCCTAAGAGCAATTAAACGCTATGTTAGTTCTGAAATCTATGTTGGTGGAATTGATTGATATGTGCATGTTTGAAAACTGTGTATAGTTAGGATCATATAGCCCTAGAATGACTGATTTAGCCTTATTTCCCGTTCCACGTCTAGTTGTGGTCTTAGGGTAGAATCATTTATTCGACAGTCTATTTGACCCCTTATTGTGTATATATTACATGAAAAAGGAAATCGACAGTATGGGTGGAAGTTCCTAGCATTGTAGTAGTAAGTGAGTAGGGATCTCCCATGATTTTTTGTGGCTTCCGAGTGTTACTAAACGAACGCTGCTTGCATTGTGCTTTGTGGGACTCTTATTGGTTTGTGTTAACTATTAGATGAATATGCTAAGTTACATGCCTTAAAGGTTAAATAATTTTAGAATGATTGATTCGACCCTATTGTGCAACTCTCGTTTGAGTCTAACCATTGTAGGGTTGGGTCTTTAGTCGAAAGGTTATTTAAGTTTTTTTGCATATAATTGTATTCATAAAGTAGTTAGTTGACATTGGTAGGAGTTCTTCAGCATCTGATGGTAGGCTGAGGTAGGGATACTAGGAGAGCCTTCGAAGTGCTTTAGTGGGAATAGTGCGTTGCTTAGTGGATTTTGGGAATACCAGTTTGAGAGGGTGACTAAGAGGACTCGGGATGATTCTTGAGGAGAGTATGGATAGGTGTAGAAGGTAGTATTAGGCATGTACTACTGAAAGGACATGTTTCGTACTTGAAACAGGGAAAGTCACGAGGCATCTAAGAAGCCAATAGAATGAGGAATCCTTCAGATATGTTCTGATTATTCTGTGGTTTCTTTTCAACATGTTGATGACCACTTGTGGAGGAGGTTTTGGTTCAGGTTTAGTCTCTGGTGCTGAGCCGATTGAAAAGAGGATTCACGAGTTTGTTTCGTCTGAGATCACTCGCGGTATTTTAGATGCGACTCATATGATGTTTAGTATCATCAAGGAGGGGATCATGGAGCTGCTCGAAGATCGGCTTGGGGATTTTCATGCAGATGTTGCGACTGGTCAGATCGGAGCACGGACCCTCTCTTTTCGGGAGTTCAAGTGTTGTGGAGCCCCAAAGTATTTCGGGGAGATGGGCCAAATTGCTAGTAAGGGACGGATTGCGGACATGGAGACTGCTCGATGGACTAGTTCTTGGTGTGAAGGATCGAATGTGGGATTTGCATCCTGCCCTTAGAGGGATCGAGATCGTGATTGGATTGTCGCTGACGATTCGCAAAACTTACAAGAAGAGTTGCCTGACATTACTGGTTCTATCACTAACAGTTTGGTCGCTAAGTTCGAGGAACAAATTATAGTCGTTCAGACAGCTCATGGAAGCAGAGTCATGGTCCGACTCTAGAAAGAACATCTAAGAAGCTTGATGCGGCCATGCCTAGTACTGGAGGCCAGAGGGGCCATGCCATTTTTCTAAGGGGGGGGGGGAACCTACAAGCATGTACACTACAAGTTCAAATGTGGCAGGTGCGGACGGAAGGGCCTTGTTCCCCAACATTGCACGCTGCAAGTAGAATTATGTCAATGTTGTCATCAGTCTGGTTACATTAGGGAAAATTGCCCACGTTTCTTGATTGGGGCAGCTCCGAGCCCATCATTCGGGATCTTTCAGGAGGTAGAGTATTTATAGGTGGCAGGTAGGGTCTGGATTCAGATTTTTAAATGATCGTGTAACCCAAAAAACGCGTTTGCAGAAAAATACGAATAATCTAGAAAATGCATCTATAAAATTTTAATGAAGTATGATGTTATTTTGGGACCTCATCAAAGTTACATGATCGTGTAATGGAGTTACATGATCATGTAAATCACAACTTTGGTCGTGTAATATTTTCGAAGCGATAAAAATCGATTTTTGGCATTTTAGAGTTGTAGGAAGTTTACACGTTCGTGTAAATCCTTCGAGAATCTCAAATTGTATCTTAAGTTGTCCAAAAATGTTCCAAAGTGAAAACATGATCGTGTAATGGAGGTACACAATCATGTAACTGTAAAAACATGTGATTTGGACTTGAATTCTCTAGCTTCAACAAATTTAATCTAACCTACATCTTCCTCAGGTGTGTTTATCTCCACTAAGCACAATAAATGCATCCAAGTTGTTTCCAAAATACTTCTCCACGTAAATTATTTGAAAATGTCATAAAAATATGAGTAGTATGAGAATTCTGGTGAAAAAGTTGAGCTTAATTACCAATATTTATACTATTACGAACATAAAAGCATAAAATATGGTAAAAAAATGTTAATAAAAACTAGGACAAAATATAGAAAAGCATAACTATTTATCAAATTACATTCAGAAAAACCATTACAGTTTGGTTATATATAGAAAAACCCTTATATTTTCGGTTACCTTTCACATTAACTTAAATGTCTGTTTTTTTAAGAAATTACAAGTTGTTTTGTGACATGACATTTATCTTTTTTATTTTTAGGTTAATATGAAAACAAAAATAAATGATATTGCCTATTGTTTAAGGTAAAATGTGAGAAATATATAATTTATTCAATGACCATTTACCCAATCAAAAATAAGTGATGTGGCTTGTTTTTTTTCCATGTCAACATACAAACAAACAAGATAAATGTCATGACACAAACCAACCGGTAACTTCGAAAAAATAATTGATATTTGGATAAATCTGAAAGGTAAATAAAAATATACTAGTTTTTCTACGTATAAATGAAATATAAAGGTTTTTCTGAATACTGATAGATAAATTGTTGGATTTTGTATATTTTTCTCTAAAAGCTAATAGAAAAAATGTATAAAATAGCATCTCCAGACATATATTTAAGCAATTATATTAAAGGACATTGTTCTAATGTATCTACAATTTACAATTGAAGCTAATGAAATTTAAAAGATCAAGATGAGCAATAAAATTTATACAACAGTTCTAATAAAATAATAAAAGTTATCTTGCTTTTAATTTTTACATATACATTTTGTGTTTGGTACTCAATTTGATTCGATGCATTAATTTTCGATTATTATTACTATTTAAATACCAAAAGAACTATAAAATAAATGTGACCAAATGTTTTATTATAATCACGAAAAAAGATAAAAATTAAGACTATTTTTTCTTTTTTGTTACAGTTTACACTTTTATATATGACTAATAGTTGCCAATAGTCATGATAAGAAAATTTCAGTGTGACTATAAATAATTTTTGCTGACGTTTTAAATTCTTATGTGTAATTAAATATAAACAATATTCATGATAACCAATTATGCATGCGACCAAAAATAATTTATGATCACAATATAGACCCAATTTTTTTTAATTATATAATTTTATTTAAAAATAAATTCTTTTAATAACAATAAGGGCCCGTATTTTCTGGCTCGTCCAGAGCCTTTGATGATATTTAATTCCTCATGTAACACCTCGTTTATTTATTTAATAAATAAATTAATTAATGAACAAAAAATAGCCCTAAAATCAATAATAACTAGTGGGGTGTTGGTCTCGGAGGGCCGGATGATAAATTTTGATTTCCGAGAGTTAAAGTGTAATTTCGGGATTCATGTTGTGAAGTTTTTAGAAGTCAAGGGGCGTTTAGTAAAATATTGGACCTATTATGAAAAGATTTTTTGGAAGTCGGGGGCTGCATGGTAAATATTGGGTTAAGTTGAAAGGATTTTATGGAGTCAGGGGCTAAAGGGGTAAGTTTCGGGTTTGATTTGAAAGGAATTTCAGAGGGCAGGGTTGAAAAGGTAAATTATAGGCCTTTTGAATGAATATGGGAAAGGACGGACTAAAGGCGATATTATGGAAAAAGATGAAATGGGACGGAGGTATATAGCTATCACCACCCGTCAAACCCTAACCCTAACACAAGCAACTGCAGCCGCCACATCCTTCTTCACTTTCGGTAGCCACCGCCACCATTGAAGCTCCTCAGCCACCGTATGCTTCACCGACCCCCGACAGCCCGGTTCCGCCTGCTGTCTCGTCGACGAACACCGTCGTCCCGCCACCTGATGCCGCCTGGAGAGCTGTGATCGACCGAGAACTTCACCAAGAATGAAGACGGAGCTATGAACAGAAAACGCGAGTCGTGCGCAATCGGAATGGTCATGGTGAGGCCATCTCTCATTTCTTTCATCGCTTTTAGTTGTTCGGGACTGTAATCGCCGTGTTGGGGTCATAACCGCCGTTGTTCGCCATTTCTATGGCGTTCCGACGATGTCTGCCACCCTGTAGGTGGTTGAATGCGTGCGTGTCTGCCTTTATGGGCTGCTTATGGTGCTAACAGTGGTATATGGGTGTTATTTTCGGCAGAGAAGCAAGATTAACCGCCACCACCACCGTAGGGTGGTGGCTGTCATCTTCAACCACCATGTACCGCCACAAGTTCGCCGATCGAGTACATGAACTGGTGGTGTTGTGTTCCGGGAGCGAGTGTGTGTGTGTGTTCTTGCTGATCGGAGAAGCTCAAGGAGAAACCGCCATGCTGTCCGCCGCCACTCGCCACCGCCGGCCACCGCAAGGTGGCTGTTCATGCATTTTATTGTTGATATGTTATTTTGAGCTAAGCGTTGTAAAATTGTAATAGTGGCTAGAATAATGAAATGAAAACTCAAACCACCACCGTAGGGTGGTGGCTGCCGCCACCGGCCGCCGTGTCGGGTGGCGGTGTGCTTAGTTGTGTTGGGATTGCTTGTTGGATGTTTGGACAATGGACTAAAACCCTAGTGGGCCTATGAAACCCTAATGGGCCCAGTGAAGCTCTAATGGACCTAAAAGCCCAACCATGTGACTAATGGGCTTAGTGAAACCCTAAAGGGGCCTAGTAGAATCATAATGGGCCCAATGAACCCTAATTGGTCGAAGGACCTAGCTAATGGGCCTAATGGGCTAACGTGGGTTGGAAACCCTAATTAGGATTTGGAAAACCTTAATGCAATAAAACCCTAATTTGGGACTTATCCGGACCGCATCGGAATTATCTAATGAACTTAAAATATTAATTGATAATCATTGCAAATTAACCTAAGGTCATGTGGGACTTAATGGATTAAGTCCTTAATGGGTTAAGTAGGAAACTTAACCCTAATCATCATTTTATGTGAAATCCTAATTTCACTTGGGTTTATTAATTGTCGTCTATTGGACCTTGATGACTGCGTTATTAATGGGCCATTCAAAGTCAAGTAAATGGACTAGAATAATTAATGGGTTTTGAGGTAAGGCCCATATGAGGAGTTGGGCCCAATTTGGAAAATTGGGTCATAGTTTGGGCCTTAATGATTATATGTTGCTGGGCCTTAGAATAAGACCATGTATAGGCCTGGGCCCAATTTGGAAAATTGGGGCATGTGTTGGGCTTTGATTCCTAATTGACTTTGGGCCTATGGGTTGGGCCTTGGGCTTGAATAAGCCAAGCTTAGGGTAATGTAGCAATTATCCAAAGAATGTACACAATTATTAATTGGGTGATGTTTTGTTATTGACAAATCGGGATTTTGTCATCCAGTAGCTGGGGTTGTGTCTTCGGGACTTCAGCATTGTGTGGTGAGTTACCTTCCGGTAGGAGTGGGTCTACAGCTACAATGTCGGCCCACTAGTAGGAATTGTTTGTTAGATGATTGTCTTTGTGATAATTATCTCGTGTGTTGTTATCTGATATGCTTTATGTGCTAGGATGCTATGACATATTTGTTAGTAGTGGTAGGGGTGATATGGCCTCTAGTTACCGGTTGAAAGATACCGAAGGGGTAGATAGTATCCATGCATGCCTAGAAGTATGATCATGATATGTTATTATTATGTGGAGTAGGGGGTGAAATAGTCCTCGAATACCGGTTGAAAGATACCGAAGGGGTAGGTCGGGCACCCAGATATGTCTGACAATATATTCATGAATGTTATGCTATGTTATCATGTGGTAGTGATAGGGGTGAAATAGTCCCCGGTTACCGGTTGAAAGATACCGAAGGGGAGGTTAGCTCCCGGTTACCGGTTGAAAGAGACCGAAGGGGAGGCCAGCACCCAGATTTGCTAGGTGGTTATCGGTTGAAAGATACCGAAGGGGTAGCTCGGGCACCCAGATATGCCTGACAATATGTTAGTAGTATGGTATGTGGTATGATGGGGGAACCCACTAAGCTTTGTGCTTACGGTTTACAGTTTTGGTTTCAGGTATTCGTTTTCAAAGGAAAGGAGTCGGCTTGATCGCAGCGCATCACACTATGGTTTTCCGCACCTGAGATCTTTGGGATTACACTCTGGTATTGTTTTATGATAACATGTTTTGATTATTTCTACTTTGGTTTTGACATGACATGATATTATGGATGTTTTATTATACTGTTGGTTTTATGATAACCTAATTAAAACGAAATTTTTGGCCTTGAATTTTGGGATGTTACACTTGAGAACCGGCCCTGCAAATAAATTTTGTATATATGACTAAATGTAAACTATAGTTATGATAAATGATAAAACATGTAACTAAAAATAATTATATTCATTATATGTGTGTCAAAAAAGTAAAGAATAGTTGTCGTAAAATTTCAAAATATAACTGTATATATTTTATGATCACATTTTAATTTCCTACGTGGATCTATAAGATAAAAAACAGTCATGACTCAATTTGTGATCTGTTTCTAAACTTAAAAATAGTCATTGATAAAATATTGAAAATATGACTAAACAGAAATTTTTTGGTCGTTGTTGAATTTTTAATTTGTGACTACAAGTTCTCATTAGTCTTAATAAAAGAAAAAACATGCGACTATAATTATTTTATGGACACAATTTAATTATTTGTGTGTGACTAAATGTAAACAATAATCATAATATAAGAGTATATTTGTGATTAAAACTATTTTATGGTGGCAGGTGACTTGGATATATTTGTAATCGTCAGGGCGTCCAGTTGATTTTAAGGGCCCTGTGCGGAAAAAAAAAATTGGCCCCTAAAAGAATTTAAAAACATGTTTTAAATTTAAATCAAATTTCTAAATAATGTTAGGTGTGCCTTTGACGGCAATGTCAAACCTCAAGCTTTTACAAGTTGTGACAAGTCACATCGTTTGTAAGCATGACTTAAGGCGTCAATTTGAATATAATTAATATATTTATATGTTTTTTCTAATATATATATATATATATATATATATATATATATATATATATATATATATATATATACATTCACTGAAAGTATGACGGAAGGTGACGTCATCGTATGGGTCTTATGGTCACTTTAAAATGTAGTGTCCGTATGATATGAAAACATGTGGCCGTATTATAAAAGTGTGGCAATTGGGTAGGGAATTTTGTTCCAAAAATCAATCATTTTATCTAATATTGTGGCGTTAAACCATCAATAGACACACTTTTTTAGTAATTATAGTGACTGTATATGACCAACTAGCGACATACATGTTGTTTCAATATGGCGCTTTCCTAATAAATTGCCACACAATTCAAAGTTTATTATGACTATTGGGTATCTTTTGCAGACATGCATTTACGGTGAACGTAACTATGTTCACTAAATGGTTACATGTATTTAATTTCATAAGTAGCGATTTGCTAATAATTAGTCACAAAAGCATTCTTGAATAAATGTGGTCATAAACGATTTGTAGACACACGAGTGTTTTTTTATTGTGATTGTTGCTCATCCAACTGTCACACAAGTTTATTGTTAATGTAGTTGTAACTATTATTTACTTACAGAAAAGATTGTTTCATGAGTTTTTAGTCACATCGATTTAAGAAAAACGTGGAAAAAATGTTGTTGTAATCAAGCATTATGTCAAATAAGTATGGCTATCAATTCTTTCTACACACATGTGTTTTTTTATTGTGACTGTTGTGTATCATAAATGTTGTTTGACTTTAGTCACACATATAAAATTAAAACACAACCATGAATTGTGTATAAGCACATGCGACAAAAAATGAAATATACATTAAAATATAATTCAAAATAAAATTTATTAATAATAATTCAAAATTCATACATCAAACCATATCCAGGGTTATAAAAAATAGAATTATATGCAAAGTTGTGACCAAGAAAGATAAGTTATATATTTTTTTATTAACACCATTGCTCCATGTTTGCTTTAACAGATGTACCGTTGCATAAGTGGTCTTTTTTCTCTTTTTAGTCTTTTTCATTTTGATATCTTGAACTAAAATTACTTGTAGTTGATCATGCAGCAACAAATAAACTATTGAAAGACATCATCATTCTTGTTCCATTCTTTTTTTGATAAATGTGTTTCCCTAAATCAAGATGTGGAATGGATCAATCATAAACTTCAAAATTCGAATTACATCTTATGTTATTTTGCAAAACAATGTTAATTACATTGAAGCCTATAACAAGGAACTACAAATAGAAGTCATTTTATCATCAATTTGCCAACAAAATCCATAGATGCTATGAAGAAATTAGAGATAGAAAAGGAAATTGAAGTATGTTGTTATATTAAGTGAGTCAACAAAAGAATGTTGTCTGTACTTGCATTTAATTGCATATATAACATGACAGAGAGTAAATGAGAATCAGAAAGAAGATTAACTAGAGCATTGTAATTAAAAGAGATAGGAGGATAACTCTAATGATGTGATTTCTTGAGTTTGAACAACAACTATATCTTTCTATAATGATTTATCTAGTCGTATGTTTATATTTTTTGAAATTATTTTGATAAAAAAGAATAATACAACTGATTGGATACTAGAGCACTTACTTGGGACCAATATCCTTAAGTGCACATATATGCTCACATCCCATAGCTTACATCACCGTTGCTACATGAACAAGATATGAACATGATCATTAAGTGAGTGATTGTTGCTAGTTTCTGATTTAAGCAGCAATACTTACCATTTCAGTAAATTCTTCCCATGAGAAGCAATCAAAACCTTGTTTCATGGATTCCTTGTTTTGTGACCCAAAGACCTTCTCAAGGCTCACAATAGCTTCAAGAAGAAGGATTGAAGGGCACATACCTAGAGGGACGATCAAGACCTTGTTCCATGAGCAATTTGGAACACATGATAATATTTGCATGATTTATTTATAACCAATCAATAAAGTGATAAAAACAGATGTCTTAGGGAGGTTGTTCCATATGTAACATATGTAAGGACTATGTATAAATAATGCAATTAAGGAACTTTGATAAAGACGATAAGAGCATAACTTACAACAGGTAAGTTGCTCTCTTGAACAAAAACTGAGAAAAATTTGAAATTTCTCCATGGTTGATAATGTACTCAACTGCATTAGCACCTATGGAAAGGATACACAAACGATGTTGAGATTAATACATATAAAATTGAACTCAAGCTCCATAAATAAAAAACACGGAGGTGTAATGTGGAGCATACAGGATTAACGTTAATAAGTTCTCCATGAAATAAAAATCAATCAAGCACCACATGAGTCACGACTATACCATCAACCAATCAAGAAAAATTATCAACTTCTATACCTGGCATTACATCGAGCACATTATGGACAGAAACGAAAGTGAACTTACCAGTTGACACCTTAAAGTTTTCACAAATATCTTATTTCAGCAAAATCAACACCTGATTCCACAAAGCAAAATAAGCAATAGATTCCATGGCTTCTTACTTTTACAGAAGATTTTAGGGACCGATGAAGGGAATCAGTGATGATTGAAAATATTACCTGCACAGGGTCAAGGAAAAGAACAATAGGAAGAGGAGTCATTAGGCGTGAGAATCGGTGATAGCGTCATTAGGCGGACGTCATTGATGATGAGCAAGGAAACGACAGTAAGAAGGAAACATAGATGAGAATGGTAAATGAAAAGGATGGCGATAGGAGGCGGCTCTGCGGCGGTATGCGTGACTCGTGAGAGTCTCTGATAGCGACAAGAGTTGGCCAACGATGGCGATGGTGATGGCGATGGCGATGAGGATGACTACGACCAAGGCAGGGAACACCGATTAGCAAGGAATGACGATGATTGGAAACGGGATGAGAGGCATGTTCGTGAATATAAGTAGAGAAATGTGGAGCCTCTATTTCTAATCGGTTATTTAGGGCTAAATGTTTAAATGTTTAAAGGGGAAAATGAAAGGGGATCATATAGAAATCAATTTTTGTGAAAATAAACATGGAGGGAAAATAATATAGAAATCAATTTATTTATTTTTTTGGAAAATAAACATGGAGGGAAAAGGATATACAATTTTTGGAAAATAAAAATGGAGGGAAAATGAATTTTTATAAAAAATCCATTTTCTTTTGGAGAATATAAACATGGAGGGAAAACGATTTTGTGAACAAATTAATCCCATTACATTAAATAACATTGATGATAACAAATCACCAACATAAGCCATAAGCCCTAAGACTTAACCCTTAACTCATATGTCATGGGCCATAAGACATATTAATCCATAAACCATATGCCTTAAGCCATAAGTCATAAGCCATAAGATCTAAGCCTTACTAGTTAAGCCATAAACCATAAGACTTAAGCTCCAAACTCTAAGAAGTATGCTTAAAGCCACAAGCCTTAATCCATAAGCCCTAATCCCTAAAACTTAAGCCGTAAGCCATATGTCATGAGCTATAATCCATAAACTCCAACCGATAAGCCATATTTAGCCATAAACCCTAAGCCCTAATCCATACTCTTTAACTCGAAAACAATAAACCATAAGCCCCAAACCCTAAGACATAAGCTTAAAGCGAAAGCCTTATTCCCTATGCGGAACGAGGTGGTGTGTGCACTACAATGATCCCAAAATCTTCCCTTTCGAACCAGAAGTACCTGAAACATAAACTGAAAACCGTAAGCACAAAGCTTAGTGAGTTCCCCAGAATACCACATATCATACATATAAAACATATAATGGGCCCCGCCCGGCATCGTGCTTCACTCGGTAAAATCCCCACGCTATCAATATCAATAACATCCAATTATTAATTCGATCTTAACTCATAACCAGAGACTAAGCTACATAGCCCATAACCAGGGTAAAAACACCATTTTACCCTTTATCTAACTTGGACCAAAGCCAAGGCCCAAATCAACTATTCAAAAGGCCCAAAACCTATATGGAAACCAAAGGCCCAAGTATGGCCCAATCTTCCAAATTTTGCCCAAAACCGATCATGGGCCTAAAATCCAAGAAAGCTCAACATGCTGGTCCAAAGTCCAACACAGAAGTCTGATGGCCTAACAGGCCCAAACATTGGAAGCGCAAACATTGGCCCATTACCGAAAATGTCAAGTCTAAGCCTCATCTACTCAAAAAGAGCTTAACAAATATCTTAACTCATGCATGGGTCCACATATATTACACCGTAGACCCAACAATCTAACACTCATTCCAAATTGGTAAGTGTTACTCCTACAATAAACACCCCACCCTCATCCTCATCTTCATCCTCACCCTACAACGACCATCAGAACCATGTATCCTTACCTACAGACTAACACAAACACACTACCATATCCCAAATCCCTATATCCACCCACCCCTACCCAAAACCACATTTATATACATTTACACCCACACACACACACCCCTATACCATATAACCATACCCACCCAAACACACACACCCACATTTAAAAATATAAGATGGAGAGGGAAATATCAGGTAAAGTTTTTTATTTTCGGAAACATTATGTATGGTGATGAAGATAAATGATCACGTTGAGTAAATAAATTACAATATGTTCAAAAGTTATTTTACGTTTGTCAAAAACCAACCACACAATATGTTGAAATAACATAAACAAACATGTAAACATCTTGATAATTGTTCTCAAACACATGAATTCTGACAAACCATAGAAAAATAATATAATTTTATCTATGTTATATAATCAACATTTATTAATAATTTTTCTAATTATATTATTTAATTTATCTGTTTTAAGAATATTTGGACTTTGTTGTTACAAATTTACACTAAAAATTAAAAAACCCACACTTATTTTTCATTATACCTCTTCTTCCTCGTTTCTTCCGTCTAGCCAAGCATGCCCTACAGCGCCGCCTCAACGAGAGACTAACGTTCGACATACACACTCATCCATCGCCAGCATTAGTGAAACCTCTTGCCTTACAGCCGTGATCTACTTCTCTTGCCTTACAGCGACGACCGTCTCCACTCCTCCACATCGCTCACATCTCCGGCCATCGTCCTCCAGTCCGGTGACCGCCTCCGCCAGACCTTTAACCAACTCAAGCCGATGCCTTTCCCAGCGCCATCAAAATCGAACGACAAAGTTTCTCAGGGTAAAATATTATTTCTCTAAAATCGTTTTGTTTTTGCTGGAATCATTTTTCCCTTGAATACATCAAAAATAAATCTTTTTCCCCCCTTGAAATCGATTCTTAGTGATACATTGATTTGTTGATTCTTTTTTGCTATGAATTCGATTATAAGTTCATATATCGGTTTTTCTTCTTTTTTGCCTTGCCCTATAACTCAATTACCACTGTGTCTTATTCATTCAGTCAACATCAGATTAAATGGCACTTTAATACTTCCTGTAGATGCCACCTTACTAAAATCATCTATTAGTTTAAGCTTTTCTTGATTTATAGAATGGTTGCATTTAGACTCGTTGCTTATGTGATTGAATCATTTCGATTAACCTACTGGTTTGAATATTTTTTATAGGTGTTTAGCATATGATTGTGAACATAAATTCATTTTTGGAGTAAGATACCGGTTGATGTATAATTTGGATTACCTCATCAAAAAACGTGGCTTCAATGTAAGCGTCAATTAGGCCCAAAATTATGTGAATATCAAGATTATAAGAACTGTTTATAAATTCATTCCATATTGAATCTGTCTGGGTGATAAATTCGTTATATGCATTGTACAACATCAAAGTTGTCATGGTAGAATTTTTAGGAACAAAAACTTCAAATTGCAATTTATATACACAATTTGTGTTTTTGTTTCTGTACTAGTGTTCTTCTTTTCAGGTTGTTTTCATATCTATTGTAAGATTGTTTTTGTAAAGGGTAAAATGTAAGAAATAACAATGTACTTTTATTGATTTATATATTATAACATCATATTTCCACCTCTTCCAGTTAGAGCATCGTATTTTAGAAAAATAAACATTGAATTTAGTAAAAAATAATACAAAGGGTAAAATGGTCATTCTTATAATTAAGCACATAATTTCAGAGGTTCCAACCAAACAACATGTTAAAATTTAAATCTTAAGAATTCAGACCCTCTTAACAATTTAGACCTCTTAAAAATCCAAATCTTAAAAATTCATATCCTGCCAAACATCCCCTATGTCTTTTGTTCCCTATCCAACTTTGTAGTCTCCCTCGTTTTAATCATGTTACCTCACTAGTAAAAGTCTCATATGACCCCTTTTAACCCTCTTCCTCATTTTCTATCATTTTCTTTTTGTTTTATAATAATTTCCAGAGGGTCTCCCTCTCCCAAAAAAAATAAAAAAATCAATCACAATATATATTAATAAATCACTAGTAAATACTTACAGCAACATATTTTCGTTTTATGTAGACTAATCTTTAACTTTAGACATACACTGCTACAAAAATAATTACCATTATAAAATCATAGTCACACATTTAATGACCATACTATAATTATTCTGATCATACATTATATGTCTTCTATACCTAGATTTACTTATGGACATGCATAATAATTGTAACCATAACCAAATGCTACTTACACTCACAATATTTGTTTTTTAAAGCCAATTCATCATATTTTGACACACATAATAAAAGGCACATAACCATATACCACTAAAAGTAACTTGTTTTCTTGCTTTTACTAAGTCACTAGTCCCTATGGACACACAAATATTTAATGTGACCATATGTATCACCTTTTAGCTACATTGGCTTTCATATGTCTAAAAGGGCACCATGATATAGAAACATATAAAATTGTCTCATGTCACCATATATTTATCTATTGTCTCATATAAAATATGTATCATAATGTTAATCAGTATTCATAGCTGATGGTGATATATGGTCACAACCTTCGAGTGTGGCTAATAATTGTCACATTTGGTATAATTAAGTGTGGTTAAAGTTTTGATTATTTGTACAATGGCCACAGAAACTAATTTAAATGTATCCAAAAGCAGTCACTAGAGTTTTTTAGTGACATTTGGGCACACTTTTAATAAAAAATGTCATAGGCCGTTTTTTGAAAAGTGTGACCGTAAGTCATTTTTTTACTAGTGTGCTCAGAAAATAAAACACCCTGCTATTCTATCAGACTATTGCCCTATCAGTCTGATAGGCTGCTTTTACAAGATAATAACCAAGGTTTTAGCAACGAGAATAAAGAAGGTGATTGGAAGTGTCATTGGTGAAGAACAATCTACGTATGTCAAAGGAAGGAATATTTTGGATGGTCCTTTAATCATTAACGAAGTATGTTATTGGGCGAAAAGTATTATGAAAAAAGTCGTTTTATTCAAGGTTGATTTTGAGAAAGTGTGACAACCTGAAACCTCTGTCTGTAAGTCAACTCGATCAATAGAAATCCAGACTTGTTTCTACTTCGTTTTCCTGTGAGTAGGGTTTGTTTCATAGTTTCTGAGCCTAGTGTAATGTATGAATGGATGCTAGGATGAGTTAGCTTGATATCGGGAGGTTAGATTTGATAGAGAAAATCACTCACAAGGTGTTCACGGCCGCAAACCTGTTCACGGCCGTGAACCACCTCCTATATATATTGGAGTGACCTCATTTTCTTCTCATTTCTCCTCCTCCCAACAGTGAACACCCCCATTCTCTCTCAAAAAGCTTCAACCGTGAACCCTCCAAAGCTCCAAAAACATAAGTGTTTCAACCTTAAACTTGTTATACTTGAAAGATTACTAGATCCTAGCCTTGATTCTCCATGATTCATAATGATTCATCACCATCTTCATGAACTTGAAGGGATCACGGCCGTGAACCCTACATAGATTCATAAGGGCCGTAAACACCTCATGAGGCCGTGAAACCCATGAGGCCGTGAACTCTATAGGGCTGCAAACCCATCCTTGGGTGGCCGTAAACCCGTTCCAAGCTTCCATTTGTGAGCCTAACACTTCATTTAGGGTGTTTCCTACAATCTTAGGTGGTTTCCTATATTTGTTAGTAGTTATAACCACTAATTGAATATATATATATATATATATATATATATATATATATATATATATATATATATATATATATACCTTATAGGATCCAACTATGCTTCAAGACTTCATTTGTGAAGTCAATCTTACCTTCCGGATCACTCGCAACCAGGTGAGTTCATACCCCCATATTTTCCAATGCTTTTTAATGTTTTTAAGGGGGGGAATACTAGTAAAAGAACAAGTAATCTTGTGTTTAAAAATATAATTAGGTTTATTATATTTTCCTATCATTAGCACACATTGAACTTAGAACTTACTAAACATGGTAAACATTGTTACTACCAGACTTGGAATCAGTTTTACAAAACATGTTAAGAAACAAACGTTACAAGCACAATTTTGAAACAATAAAACAAACTTATGAATTATAAAATAAAAGATATTATTTTATAAGGATTCATGTCAATAACAAAAAGAGTTTTCATAGTAATATTCGTTGAGAGAACCAACAGTGTGAGACACGTCTTCTGAGAAGTCTACCCCTTATAGCCAAAGTCTCCTGGAGGGAGAGCGTTAGTTTGTGTATAGATCTATACGGGAGTGAAAATCCCGCACCCATACTATTAGCTACAGTCAACCTGGGGGTGACAAACGTCATTCAGTTCACGACGTCCAAAGTACGACGTAGTGTTTATCGTCCATAGTATGGTTATAAGAACTCACAGGGGAAACAACGACTCGTTCACGTAATAATGTACCTAACAAATAGTCAGCAGGGCTAATAAGCATGTGATGACTTAGTATGTACACTAGGGTAATATGAAATTAACATCCGACTTGCAGTGGGATGTGTGATCTCCGCCTCATTTCCTGTTCCTTGTTTGGTTGTGGGCTTAGGACAGAATCACCCAATCAACTGTCTGTTCGATCTAGATTTCTGTAACTCGTATGTACTAATTGATCACAAGAGGGTATTAATAACACTTTCAGATTACAGAACATACTATACATAATGGTGGTAGCCAGGGTATTCGTACAAAGGTTTTCATACAAGGGTATTCATACAAAGGTTTTCATACAAGGGTATGCATAGAAAGGTTTTCATACAAAGGATTTCATACAAAGGTTTTCATACAAAAGTTTTCATACAATGGTTTTCATACAGAACATACCGGTTTTCAAATAGAACAATACTTAAACAACATAAGTATGGTAGATACTTGTACTCTTCGGTTTGGAACAGATAATACAATAACTTACACTTAGGGAAATAGAAGGATTTTCCAGGATAAACATCAGTATTCTATAAACAATCGGTTTATCATTTCATTATTGAACATTCATTGTTAATTCCGTAATTCCTTAGTTTATGCATCTAGGCTATGTATGAAGAATATCTGATAGACTATGGAATGTGTGGTTTCCGCCTTATTTCACGTTCCTTGTTTGGTTGTGGGGTTAGGGCAGATCCACACAATCGATCGTCTGTTCGACATTGGTTCATACATAGCTAGTATGAGCTAAGTAGTTATAGAAGGAATGGGTTTAATCATGTATTCAATAAGAAAATATTGGATTTTCTTGAGGAACATTTTCAACAGAAGATTCAAAGGAACAGTACAATTAAATCTGTAAGTATCTAGTGAATACTTCAGGGTTATATAAATACATGAAGATCCGACTTGCAGTGGGATGTGTGATCTCCGCCTCATTTCCTGTTCCTTGTTTGGTTGTGGGCTTGGGGCAGAATCACACAATCTGTTGTTTGTTCGATCGGGATTGTATATGATATGTATACACTAAGTACTCGCAGGAGGAACTAGTAAGAATCATCTTTACTTAACATTCATTGCATCAGAAAATATATGGTTTTCTGAAGAAACACAACACATTTTTCGAAAGAACACATAACCTATTTTCTAAAACAAAACGCTTATGAACTCACCAGCTTTATGTTGATACTCTTTCAAAACCTACTTGTATTCTCAGGACACTAGTAGACAGGTACACACACCGGGTTCAAGAAGATGGAGCATAGTAGCGTCGAGTCTTTACTTGTTATTTACTTTTGGAGTCAAACATGTATGATCCGAATGTAATGTAAACACTATACTATTAATACAATGGTTGTTGTTGCTTTGATTACTATTATTCAATTATTGTGATACAGTACATGACATCCTCCGCCCCCGAACGTTTTCCGCCGTTTCGGTTTGGGGGTGTGACAGAAAGCCTTCGACTCGATTAACTGGGAGTACTTAGATTCAGTTCTCGCCCAAATGGTTTTTAAGAACAAATGGAGATCCTGGGTTTCTGGATGTGTGTCACCAGCTCGTGCTTCTGTATTGATAAATGGTACCCCAACCAAAGAATTCAAAATCACTAAATCTGTTAGGCAATGCGACCCATTATCGCCTTTTCTGTTCATTATTGCAATGGAGGGACTCAATGTGGCGTTAAAGACTGCAAGGGAAAAAAACTTATTTAAAAATGCGAAAACTCCCGGTAATGGTCCATTTATTTCCCATCTTTTTAACGCGGACGACGCTTTATTTGTTGGTGAGTGGTGCCATTCCAACCTTAAAAACCTTGCAAGTA
This sequence comes from Lactuca virosa, assembly GCF_052849685.1. Lineage (NCBI taxonomy): Eukaryota > Viridiplantae > Streptophyta > Magnoliopsida > Asterales > Asteraceae > Lactuca > Lactuca virosa. The sequence goes on from NC_136428.1 coordinate 322,769,727, forward strand.
TACTCAAATGTTTTCAAGTTTCATCTGGCCTTAAGGTAAACTTTAATAAATCCAAAGTTTATGGCATCAGGGCTCCCACTTCTGAAATCAGACAATGGGTCGGTCTCCTAGGGTGTGAAGTTGGATCCTTTCCATTCAATTATCTTGGTGTGCCAGTTGGTGCAAACTTGAATCTCAAAAAGTAATTGTCCCCAATAATTCAGAAGTTTCGTGCAAAACATTCCAAATGGAAAGCAAGAACTCTCTCATTCGGAGGGCATTTAACTCTCATCAAAACTGTATTGGGGAATCTCCCAACATATTATTTGCCACTTTTTAAAGCACCTGTTGGGGTTATTGAGACACTTGAAAATTTAAGAAGAAATTTCTTGTGGGGTGGAAACAAAGAAAAGAAAAAGACACATTGGGTTTCATAGGAGAACGTTATAGCATCTAAAGAGAATGATGGACTAGGAGTTGGGTCCATTAAAGCACTTAACATAGCTCTTATAGTGAAATGGTGGTGGCGGTTACAAAACGAATCTTCATCCTTATGGTGCAAGGCTATTTCAGGAATTCATAATTTATCTAATAAACTGGTTGAGCACTTGTCAATAAAACAAATATCCGGTGTATGGAACAACATATTGGGGACTAAGAAGGACATTGAAAGGTTGGGTCTTAGTTTTCATGATATATTTCAGCAGATGATCAAGTCAGGGGACAATACCCAATTTTGGCACGATTTTTGGATTGGAACCTGTAAATTAAAGACTACATTCCCTTCACTTTATGCTCTTGAAACTAAGAAACGGTGTAAGGTGAGTATCCAGATACTTGCAGATGGAATCAATTGGAATTGGAGTTCTTGTCCAACAAATGTGGGCTTAACTATCGAGTTAGAGAATTTAACAACTTCCATCACAACTATTCGTTTTCAACCTGGTCTAGATGAGATCAAATGCAAACTAAGCCCTGATGGAAACTATAAGGTGCATATGTTAAGGAAAAAGATAGATCAAATGCTACCCATCAGCAATCAACAGGTAATAATTAAATGGAGTAAGCTGGTCCCATAAAGGTAACATGCTTTGTATGGAGAGCTATGCAAGGACGGATTCCTTTTGCAATGACACTATCTCACAACAGAGGTCTTAATCTTGACTCGACCCTATGTGGATCATGCATTGACGGGTCTGAATGTGCCAACCACATTATTATTTGCTGCCCATTTGCGGTAATGGTGCGTGAGATGATTTTCAGGTGGTGTGGGATTAATTCGATTGAAGCAAACGAAGTGGTGGATATTGTGGACTTTACAGCTAAATGGGGAAATAATCCAAAAAACGTAAGCGGTTCATTGCGATATGTTATGGTCTGATTTGGATGCTTTGGAAAAACAGAAATGAACGGTTGTTTCAGGCGAGATTTTCTAACCCGCGCAAAGTTGTCGAGAACATTAAGTCCATGGTGTTTATCTGGATAAAAAATAGGGGCAAATGTGATTTCTATAGCTGGGAGGATTGGATTTCCTCACCTTTTATTTGATGTAATTGTATTTCATTTATTGTCTTCTCTATTTTCATGTATTTGGTTTGGGCCTCTATTAGCTACTTGCTTTTGAGGTGTTCCCTTTATAATATCATGTTGTTTAAAAAAAACTGATGTAACTTCACAAGTAAATTAGTAATGTATGGTTGGAAATAAATAAAAAGAGAAATTAAATTGCCTCTTACTTTTTATGCCTACAAATATTCTTACCCACTAATATTATGACACGTATCATCATTCCAACATTCAATTTAATTTGATTTGATATATTCCTAATATACTTTTAATGAGACAGTTAAAAAAATATGGAATGGTGACATCTATCATAATATTAATGGGTAGGAATATTTGTAGGCATAAAAGGTAGGAAACAATTTAAATTCTCAAATAAAAAGTATAAAAGTGAAAATTTTTGTGAGATGTACAAGGATCGAACACAGAACGGTAAGGCGAAAAAAGATTCTAAGTCGGTATTTCTTTCCATCTATACTAGCAATCAATTTTCTTAAGTTTTACATAGAATAATATATATTGTTTATTAAGTACATAATTTTGTTAAAAATTATGGCCCTATACTTTTCGGGCCCTGTGCGGTTGCACCTCCCGCACATGCTCTAGGTCGCCCATGATAATAGTAATAGTACTTGAATATAAGATAAAACATGTGACTACAAGTATTTTCTAGTCATGATTTAACTTTTAATCGGTTACAAAAATGTACACAAGAGTCATTATAAAATAAGTAATTTGTGACTATAAGTATGATAAGATTACTATTATCGAAAATAAGATTGATACAACTACAAAAATCGCTATCATATGGTAACGGTTTTTACCTATAACGGTTTTATATGGAATATGGTCCCTCAAATTAATCGTCACCGTAACTTAGATTTTTTATTTTTTATTTTTTTCGTTTTATTTTTTTTCCCTTCAAATATGGTGTATACGTGGTAGGTATTTCCCGAAAAATATGTAGGGGTGTGGAGTTGATATAGCATATGATATGACTAACAAAATGATACAAAGGGTGCAACCTACACTACAAAAAAAATGACAATTAGTGACCAAAACGAAATGGTCACTAACTATAGAATGAGTCATCACTAAATGATTTAGTGACCAAAATTCCGGTCGTCACTTTTCGTCACTATAGGTCCGTCACAAAACCGATTTAGTGACTAAATATAAATACGGTCGCTAAACAGTGACTAAAATATACTCTTCACTAAATCTGTGATGACCTGCTTCGTCACTAATCAATGAAACTCGTCACTATTTTATCTACTTAGTGACCAATAAAAGTAGTCACTGTTTTATCAGATTAGTTTTATCCGATTAGTGACCATAGAAAGTGGTCACTGGTTCATCTAATTAGTGACTATAACAGGTCGTCATTGATTTATCCTGTTAGACAAAAAAATGGGCCAATAATTAAGAAATTCTTGAAATATTAAATATCATTTTGAATATGCAATATAACAATATCCAATTACACAAAGAAAAAAAAAAGCAATGTTATAAATTTTTACAATACAACAACAATAACCAAATTAATCTTCACATTGGAAAATATGAAATTTAAATTTCGTTTTTACAAAACAAAATCCATACATTTTATCCAATATTTCAAAAAACAAACAAATAAAGATCAATGTGGATTAAAAGTAAATTCAATTGATCAATGTAATTGAGATAAACGTGAAAGCTCACTCATCATAAATTTCATTTCCTTATTTTGCTCCTCACGATATATGATTTGTTCATCTTGAAATTGTAGTTGCTCTTCTTTAATTACACGGCCTCTGAGGCTTTTGAGTTTTCCTTTTTAAATTCCAGTTCCATTCGTAACTTTTCTGTGCCTAAACTTGTTTTGTTGAAACAGAACGCCCTTTTATATATCCCGATATACGATCTAGTTTTTTCATATAAATTTCAGCCGACGAGCAAAAAGAAGAAGCTTCCTCATTTAGCAATTCATTCTGCATAAAAAAACAATTTAGATTAAAAGTAAAACATAAATTATTCATAAGTATGTCAAAATATTAAAAATACCCAAATTTCTCTGGCCTTGTCATTGATCATTTGATTTTTCTTTTTCGAAAAATGTCCAATCTTGTAACGTTCAATCAATGATACTTCTCATTCTTTCTTTTTCTGTTTTCAAAATATTGAAGTTTTAAAGAAGTTGCTTACCATGTCAACAATCCTTGCAATTGAAACTGTGCTAATCGTGGGTAGAACTTGATTAAATGATTTGTTCTTCTTGTTTCTAATGCTAACTTTCTGCAACAATTAAAGAAGTGAAAAGGATTATATCATGCAAAATGTAAAGACACATGGAGATTTTTGTAATTATGCAAAGTAAAAACATAGGAACCAAAAAAACATATGGACTGTAACATCTCGACTCCCAGGTATGAAATTTTAAGGATTTTTGTTTATCACATAACACCTACTCGACGAGTTGGAGGCCCCAACTCGTCGTCTAGAAACCAATAAGGTCGCGTGGATTATAGAACCTACTCGACGAGTTGGAGGATTCCAACCCGACGAGTTGAGGCTGTACATGAAAACCCTAATTTTTAGGGTTTGCGCCCTATTTAAAGGACCTTAAAGTCCCTTCACTGGCCTCCTTTACCACCTTATTGTCTAGACAAGAAACCCTAGATGTGCTTTATTACTTTCTTGAGTGTGCATGAGCCTTGAGAGTAAATCTTGCGTTCTTTTGGAGGAAACTAGAAGCTTGAAGAGGTTGGATTGCATAGAAGGCCTTAGATCCGGGATCTTCACTGTTTTCGCAACCATTTGGAGGTAAAAATTCGCCATCTTGATCACTTCTTTATTAGATTTCTCCATTAGAGAGTTTATGGTTATTTCTAGCTTATTCTTTAGTCATTCTTGGTCTTGAGCATGCTTTGACGCTAGGACTTCAGATCTGAGCATCTTAGGGCCTCCTTGGACTTAAAGTTTCCAACCTTATTAAGTCTTGGGCTTCCTTCATGCTCTAAAACCCATAATAAGCTTCATCGGAGTATTTTAATCCCTTTGATGCCTTGCATGCACGTAAAGTTAGCAACTTTACGTGGTATCTCAGTCCTAAGGGGCTACATCTGTAGTTTGGGGCCGTGGTTTCGACTGGAAAGGGCTGAATACGTTAAGACAGGAAAACTCGATGAGTTGCTTAGCCAAGTGGACGAGTTGGATAGGGTTTCCCGCTATATGGATATCGAGTGAACTCGGCAAGTTGATGAGATAACTTGAAGAATTGGTTGAGTTTTCCCGGTTTTCTAAACACTGAAGAACTCGATGAGTTACTCTGGTAACTCGGCGAGTTGTCTCAAGCTTTTTACGATCTTCTAAGATATGAAGGAACTCGACGAGTCAGTAGATGCACTCGACAAGTTGGGTCAACATGGACTGTTTACCTTGACTATTGACTTTGTCTTTAACCATGGTTGACCAAGTTGGACTTCTGAGGGTATTTTGGTAATTTGGGATTTTAATAGAATTAGTCATATGGTGGTTATAGGCAGTTGAGTTTGGATCTGTGAGTTGGGATTCGATTTTATTGGTTCAACACTACTTGAAAGGTGAGTTTTCCTCACTGTACTAATAGGTCGAAGGCACCAATGCCGACCCTTTTTGAATTGTTATCCTGGTTATCGCATGATGATATGATTAGTGATCTGTTAGATCTGTATCCTGGTATATAGGATGGTGCTATGCGTAGTGATCTGTTACATCTGTATCCTGGTATATAGGATGATGTTATGATTAGTGATCTGTTAGATCTGTATGACTATCTGATATGAAACTATTTTGAAAAAATTTTGTAATAACTAATGGCTTTTGGAGGTTTGAAAAAGTTTTAATTTTTATAAATTTTATGGACGTTGCAAGTTAGTATCAGAGCCTTGGTTTGAGTGAATTGGAGGAACACTTGTGTGAATCCAATCTCAAACTAAGGAAAAAATTTTCAAATGGTTTTCAAATAGTTTTCAAATGGTTTTCAAACGGTTTTCAAAATACTAAAGGAGGATGTGAAGTGTACGATCAGCCGGAGCCAGTAAGTGCACCCCAAAATACCATACTGTTATTTGATAGTGTGATATGTTAGAACAACATGCTAGTGATAGGCTAGGGATCTTTAGGAATTGCATGATAGAATTGCCTGATTATATGATGCATGATAGCCTAGGGTTTTCCTTATATGGAATTGACATCATTACTGTAGTTGCTTAGTGTATACACTATAGTTGTATATATACTAAGATCTTATAGCCTGAGAATGTTTGGTTTGACCTTATTTTCCTGTTCTTGTTTGATTAAGGGCTTAGGGTAGGATCGGATATTCGAATGTCTATAGGGTCCAGTGTTATGTATGGCTAGCATACACGAGTGCTGCAGGGTTGGTGGAAGTTTCATGGACGAGTTGTGAGAGGTCAGTCGGCCAGTTGTGAGATATTTAGCCTTCCTCTAGGAGTGAGGATTGAGCGCTCGCCTATGCTTATGTACACTGTTAGGGTGTTGTGATGATCCCAGAGACAAATATGGGTAAGTGTGGAAGGTAGTATGGGCCCGTACTACTGAAAGCACAGGACCCATACGCATAGCAATGAAGTCACAACCCCTAGGGCTTTGTTGGGAGTTGGTTCCCGTTATTACATGCAGTATCTGATATCTTTCTGGTGTATTTTCAGAATGGTGACTACGAGGAGATTTGAGACCGGTTCTAGATCAGGATCACGAGATGGCAGTCAGGGCGGGCCAGCAGTGACAGGGACCACTGGTGATATGAGGCCGGAGGAGTTGGATGCTAGGATTCGGGAGATCCTGCACGATGAGGTTGCTGCACTATTCCGGGATCAGTTGTTGGAGATGTTTGGGTCTATCAAGACCGCCATGGTTGAGTACTTCGATGAGCGCTATGCAGCCATAGCTGAGACGGCTTCTGTTGCAGCCAGAGCAGCTGTAGGTACGGGGACAGGTCAGGCCTTTCAGTACCGGGACTTTGATAACACGAAGCCCCCAACTTTCGATGGGATTCAGGACCCGATCATAGTCATGAGGTGGCTATCTGACGTTAAAGGATGCTTTTTCATAAGCTCATGTCCTACTGAACAGAAGGTCAGGTGTGCTCTGAACCTGTTGAGGTCCGGAGCGAAGGACTGGTGGAGATTGATGACTGGGTCGTATTCTGATGAGCAGAGAGTTGCGGTTACTTGGGATCAGTTCAGGGAGATGTTTTGCACTCGCTACATTCCGCGGGTTGAGCGAGAGCGGATGGCACATGACTTTTTGGATTTGAGACAGGGATTGGAGTCGGTGACGGAGATCACCCGTATGTTTACTGAGAGGGAGATGTTTTACCCGGAGTTTGCTTCCGAGAAGGCTCATATGACTCGTTATCTGAGCATGATCAAGACTGACATCAGACAGTTTGTTGCAACCCAGCGTTGTGATACAGTTGAGAGAGCAGAGGCAGGCCCCGGCGTAGTCACAGCCTGCACCGAAGTGGCCCAAGACCGCCGATTCTAGGTCTGGAGGCCAGCACGGCCGCACTTGTGGGAAGTGCGAGAAGGGTCATTCTGGAGTTTGTCGATCTAGTGGTGTGTGCCGCACGTGCGGCAAGGAGGGGCACTTTGCGAAGGATTGCTGCCAGTTAGCCCCGGTACAGGATACGATGATTTGTTACCACTACGATCAGGTTGGTCACATGACGACCAACTGTCTGTTGCTCGCTGCCAGGCAGGCGTAGGCTCCAGCGCCGGCTACATTGAGGATTACTGAAAGGATTCAGGATAGAGTAGAGCCCCCGAGGGCTCGAGGACGCGCTTTTCAGCTCACAGCCGAGGAGGCCAGGACAGAACCGGATGTGGTTGCTGGTATGCTTCTATCCTTTATCTTATTGATTATATATGTTTTATGCTCATGTGCTTGTACCTATGTTAAGGACGTTCTTAGTGAACTCCTTACCTATGCTGGTATTATTTGACTCGGGGGCGAGTCGGTCTTTGTTCTCTCGATCTTTTAGTAGGGAGTTCGGTTTTCCCTTAGGAGAGCTAGAGTGTCCATTGTGAGTCTCCATCGCCAACGAACACGGGATTTCTGCTTCTTTAGTCTATCGGGTTGCATTCAGGAGATCTTCGGGGTATCCTTCCGTATTAACTTGATTCTGATTCCCATGGGGGATGTGTGTGTGATAGTGGGTATGGACTGGCTGAGTCGTTTCAGTGACATGATCGACTGCGAGGTTCAGCGTGTAGTAGTTCGAACCCCAAGTGGGGGAGAGTTGGTTATCTATGGTGAGGGCACCAGGTTGGGTTCAAGGTTCTGTTCAGCTGCCAGGGCTCGACAGTATATTCAGCACGGGTGTACGGGTTATCTGGCATATGTGGTGGATATACGGGTCATGGATCAGGTCTCGATTTTAGAGGTTCCAGTCGTTAAAGAGTTCACTGATGTGTTCCCGGAGGAGTTACCCGGAGTGTCTCCGGAGAGGCAGGTTGAGTTCAGGGTCGACCTTGTACCAGGTGTGGCCCCTATTGCCAAGGCGTCGTACCGATTGGCACCACCAGAGATGCTGGAGCTGTCATCTCAGCTGCAGGAACTGCTAGGCAATCAGTTCATCTGTTCGAGAAGTTCTCCATGGGGAGCGCGGATTCTCTTCGTCAAGAAGAAGGATGGTTCACACCGAATGTGCATTGATTACCGGGAGTTGAACAAATTGACCGTGAAGAACCGTTATACACTTCCACGGATTGATGACCTCTTTGATCAGCTACAAGGAGCATCTTGGTTCTCCACGATAGACTTGAGGTCCGGGTACCATCAAGTCAGGGTGAGGGAGGAGGACGTGGAGAAGACCGCGGTCCGAACTCGTTACAGACATTATGAGTTCGTGGAGATGCCGTTTGGGCTCACCAAGGCGCCGACAATATTCATGGATCTGATGAATCAAGTATGATCGCTTAGTCATCGTGTTCAGAGATGATATCTTCGTATATTCCAAGACCAGAGAGCAGCATGAGGAGCATCTTCGTGAGCTATTGGGAGTTTTGAGGCGATAACGACTATATGCCAAGTTCTCGAAATGCGAGTTTTGGTTGTGAGAGGTTCAGTTCCTTGGACATCTCGTTAACTAGGAGGGGATTTTGGTCGATTCGGCCAAGATCGAGGCGGTTATGGAGTGGGAGGTTCCAAAATCTCCCTCGGATATCAGGAGCTTCTTGGGATTGGCAGGGTACAATCGGAGATTCATACAAGATTTCTCCAAGATTGTAGTACTCCTCACTCGCCTGACGAGGAAGGGGGTAGATTTTCGGTGGGGCCCTAAGCAGCAGACGACATTTGAGACTCTATGACAGCGACTCTGCGAGGTACCAGTTTTGACACCCCCTGAGGGAGTTGAGGATTTCGTGGTGTTCTGTGATGCATCGATCACCGAATTGGGAGCATTCCTCATGCAGAGATGACGAGTGATAGCCTATGCTTCGCGGAAGATAAAGCCGCATGAGACGAGATATCCCACACACAATCTGGAGTTGGGAGCGGTGGTATTCGCTCTCAAGATTTAGAGACATTATCTCTATGGGTTTAGTTGTACCATATACACGGACCACAAGATTTTGAGACATATCATGGATCAGCCGAAACTGAACATGAGGGAGCGCGGGTGGCTGGACGTAGTCAAGGATTCTCACTGCAAGATCCTTTACCATCTGGGTAAACCGAATGTGGTGGCGGACGCCCTGAGCCGCAAGTCAGATGGATCTTCTGTCACAGCGACATGTATGAGGATATCAGTGGATCCTCCACTTGTGAGCTTGATCAGGGAAGCTCAGGCCGAGGGTATACGACAGGAGAACTGGAAGCTGGAGAGCATTAGGGGCGAGATGACCAGATTCGTGTAGTATAGTTGGGGATTGTTAACCCGTTGTGGTCGAGTATGGGTTCTGATGTATGGTGGGATTAGATAGATTGTACTGGAAGAGGCTCAAAAGTCTCGCTTCTCTATTCACCCGGGGGCCACCAAGATGTACCGAGATCTGAGACTGAGTTACTGGTGGCCGTGTATGAAGAGGGAGATCACCTCGTACATCGAGAGGTGCTTGACCTGCAGGATGATCAAGGCCGAGCATTAGGGGCCGCATGGCAAGATGCAGCCTCTCGAGGTTCCTATGTGGAAATGGGAACAGATCACGATGGATTTCATCACCAAATTGCCGAGAACGACAAAGGGTTTCGACACCATTTGGGTCATCGTGGATCGATTGACCAAGAGAGCCCATTTTCTACCCATTCGGGAGCGCTCATCGGCCGAGAAGCTGGCCGATATGTATATTCGTGAGATCGTTGCTCGCCATGGGGTTTCGGTCTCTATCGTTTGAGACCGTGATGTTCGGTTCACCTCCTGTTTCTGGCAGAATATCCACGAGGAACTGGACACGCAGCTGCATTACAGTACAACTTATTATCCGCAGACAGACAGCCAGAGTGAGCGGACCATACAGACCCTCGAGGATATGTTGCGGGCCTACGTTATTGACTTTGGTGGGAGCTGGTGTTGGATATAGTGTCTAAGTCCATAACTATATTTGGTATGTACTTGACCCGACCCGGCATGGTCCATTTGGGTTGCACTTCACCCGAACAATTTATGGATAATCTTTTGAGAATAGTATAAGTTATGATTTATTAATATATTATAAGTTCTAATATATTAATATAAAATCATATTATTTAATTAGTATTGATCTATAATTAATCTAGGATTAATTTAGAGATCAAAAGTATGACTAATTAAATATGGGCTCTTGTATTTATATAGTGTGGGCTAATGCTTATTTGGAATGGGCTAGGCTTGCATGGAAAGTCCATGGATACTCCATGGAGCTTTAACCCATGGATCTCATGGAAATGAAAAGACATGGGTATTAGGGTTTACATGGATGTAACCCTAATCCACCACACTATATAAAGGAGGCTTTGGTTCTTGAAATCACACGAGTTGTGGTGAGTAAAGTAAGAGGGCCGATTTCAAGAAAGGTGATTACTATTCTCTCAAAATTCCAAGTTTGTGGTGATTTGTGATTTCCATTTGAGGCATCCACACTATTGGTGCTAGGCTCTAAAACTCCAACCAATCAACTACAACTACAAGGTAAGTAATTCTACTAGCTTTATTTGATTCAAGTTCCCCATGCCATGCTAGATAGGATAAGAACCTTGGAAAAATAATTATTTGCATGTATCTTAGTCAAACATAGATCCAAGGTTTCTAGGGTTGCATGTACACCATAGGAGTGTTAGAATGCTCAAAACCCATCAGTGGTATCAAAGCCTGGTTTGTTTATTTGATACTTGATGAAAAAAAAAACTTGAAAATCGAAGTTTTGTTCAAAAGCTCGTATCAAAATTTCAAGTTTTGTATATGTACTTACGATTCTTGAAATATTTGATATGAACATTCATAAACATATGAGTTTAGAAGATCATAGAAATTATGTGTTAATAATTGATTAGATTAATTCTTGATCTTTATGTGTTTTAATGGAGTCCATAACTAGTTCTTAAGTTATGGATAACCAAAAGTCACATTTATAAATAACCATTAAAAGAACACATAGGTTACAAAAAATGAAGAGTCTTCATTTTTAATAACCATTAACTCATAAGTTATGAGAAATGAAAAGTTTTGAAAGTTTATAAAACTTGCCCTCAAGTTTTGGAACATGTAAAGTCATATTAAAAACTTTAGTTCCAACCCCTAGAATTTTAAAAGTTAAAATTCAACCCTTATACTTTATAATATTATAAGTTTAATAATATTTATATATGTATAAGATCAATTCGTCTTACCGCTAGTACGCCTCATTCACGAAGCCGGTCTATAAGAGGGGTATAAGGTTGTTGCCTATAAAATGGCAACTTAATGGGTGTCCACTCTCACCCACCGCTTCCTTGATCGGTGGAGGGTCATTAGCCGAACGGGTAGGACAAGGACTTATAAATTCTCATTAAAAGTATAATGACAATACTAAAGTAACTAAACTTTATTGAATTCCCAATCTTAGTTATTTTAGGAAAATGTGAATAAGGTGCTAATCCATGAAATTACACTTTACACTTTGTTTAAGTCGTTAGTGGAGCGTGTGTGGTTAACCGGCACACTAACTTGAACTTAACAAGGTAGGTAAAGGGTGACTTAATGTTTAACATAGTATCGATGGAGCGTGTGTGGTTAACCGGCACATCGATTGAGGGGTAATACATTAAGGGTACCAAGTAATTTGCATGGTTACTTCACACCTTGTTTTGTGATCCTCGGCATCCCAGTCACAAAACTTGAAGGGCACACTCGAGATTGAAACATGCCATTGAAGAAAGTTCAATGAATCTCAAAGAATCTAGGAGTTTCTAAACCAATTAAAACCTAATTAAATATTTCGTTTTTCATGGTGGAAATTGGTGAATCGTCATTCACCTACCTTCAAATATCTTATAGCTTAGATTACGGCATCCCTCTTCTAAGTTATAAAATATTGTGTTGGGTCTTAGCCTTAATATTACATTTGGGTGTTTTGTTAAGGACTATATCTATATCTAATCTAATCTATTCCCTCTTCTTTTCAGATGTCTTCCAATAACAATGCTTCTGGCTCAAACCCTGCTAGCTCCTTCTCTCTCATGAATCTTTGTGGGAGAGTCATCTTTAATGGGTCCAACTTTACAGATTGGATCAGAAACATCAGGATGGTCACTCGGTATGAGAACAAACAATATGTTCTCGACAAGGAGCTGAAGGTACCCGAGCTAACTGCTACTCCTGAAGAGCTTGCTGAATATGAGGTACATGAAAGAGATGCTACAAAAGTGGCATGCATCATGATGGCCACCATGACAGCCGAGCTCCAAAAGTCCTATGAGGACTATTATCCTTTTGAGATGCATCAGGACTTGATGGACCGCTACCATCAAAGTGCTGGTCAAGAGCGATATGAAATAATCTCCTCCATGATAACAACCCGAATGAAGGATGGTGAACCCATCACGGGCCACATGCAGAAAATGCAAAGGTATATGGACCGTTTACTGAAGCTGAATGTGAACTTCCCTGAGGAGTTAGCAATAGACATCATTTTGCACTCCTTGCCATCGTGTTATGATCAATTCCGCATGACATATCATATGAACAATGAAGAAGTCACCCTCAGCAACTTCAAGGACTCTTGAAGACCGCCGAAAGTGGTCTAAAGGGTAAGTCGGTTGTTACTACTCCTACTCCTACTCCAACTGCGGCCAATGTCTTGGCAATCGGGCATGGCAAAGGGAAGAAGAGAAAGAACCCTTCTAAGGGTACCAAGGGTAAGACCCTTGAAGGCTCCTCTTCAAGCAAAACCAAGAAAGGTTTTGTCACTCCTTCTGCTAACCCTAATGAGGCTGAATGCTTCTATTGCCATGAAAAGTCGCACTGGAAGCGAAACTGCCCAAAGTACCAGCAAGATTTGAAGGATGGGAAAGTAAAACCCAACCATGCAGGTATATACACTATATTGTCTAATAACTCACCTCATTCTAAGTCTTGGGTCCTTGATACAGGTTGTGGTATTCACATATGTTGTGATTTGCAAGGACTAAAAAGAAGTGAGAATGTGGAGCAGGGAAAGATAAACTTGATCATGGGAAACAGGAAAGCTTCACCTGTCACCAAGATAGGAGTTTATTCCTTAGTGCTAAATAGTGGGTTTACATTAGATTTGAATAAATGTTATTATTCGCCAGAAATGGCAAGAAATGTTATTTCATGCATTGTATAAACAAGGTTTTACCTTTTATTTTGATAATAATAATGGTAGTATTGATGCTTTCTTTAATAATGTTCTTTATTTTAAAGCATTACCTTGTGATGGCGTGTATGAAACTGTATCTGTTGTAGATAATCTAGGAAATAATGTATTGTGTATTAACTCTTCCACTAGCTTAGATAAAGCATCTTTATGGCATTGTCGTCTTGGACATGTAAGCAAGAAACGCATAGGCCAACTCCAAAAGGATGGAGTCTTGGAGTCATTTGACCTAAAGTCAGATGATAGTTGTGAATCTTGTTTGCTTGGTAAAATGACAAAGTCACCTTTTACTGGCACTTGTGCTAGGGGTGAAGGTTTGTTGGACCTCATACACACGGATGTGTGTGGACCCTTCAGAACTGCCACAAGAGATGCTAATCGTTTCTATGTGACTTTTACTGATGATTTTAGTAGATATGGATATGTCTACTTAATCAAGCATAAGTCAGAAACCTTTGAGAAATTCAAAGAGTTTAAGCAAGAAGTGGAGAATCAGTTGGGCAAGAACATTAAGATGCTTCGATCCGATCGTGGTGGTGAGTATCTTAGTACTGAGTTCCTTGACTATCTTAAGGAATGTGGGATTGTCTCACAATTGATACCTCCTAGGACACCACAGTTGAATGGTGTAGCTGAGAGGCGCAATCGGACCTTGTTGGACATGGTTCGTTCCATGATGAGTCGAGCTTTGCTACCAATCTCATTTTGGGGGTATGCCTTAGAAACTGCCGCCCATATCCTTAATCTAGTCCCTACAAAGAAGGTTGCCAAAACACCTCACGAGATGTGGACGGGAAAAGTTCCCAATCTAGACCACATCAAGATTTGGGGTTGCGAGGCTTTCGTGAGACGCGAGACTCACGATAAGCTCAAACCCCGAAGCGAAAGGTGTATTTTCATCGGCTATCCACAGAAATCCTTGGGCTACATTTTCTACAGACCTAGTGATAATGTGGTCTTTGTAGCAAGAAGAGGATTCTTTCGAGAGAGAGAATTCATGAGCCAAGGAGATAGTGGGAGGCAAATTGACCTTGAGGAAATTCAAGAGTCAAGTGGTGAAGGAACCTCAAACCCTAGCCCTCAACCTGAGGAGGAAACTCCTGTTGAGCTGACTGAAGAATCTATACCTCTGAGGCGTTCCACCAGAGTTAGGAATGCACCTGAGCATTATTATGGTTTTCATATTACTGCAGAAGGTGAGACACTTATCAGTGATAACACACTGGTAAATCTGGATGAGCCTAACAGCTACACGGAAGCCATGGCAGGCCCTGAGGCTGCTAAATGGAAAGAGGCTATGGATAGCGAGATACAGTCCATGTATGACAATCAAGTTTGGAACTTGGTTGACAATGTACCTGATCGTAAGATAGTTGGGTGCAAATGGATCTTCAAGAAGAAGATCGACATGGATGGTAATGTACACACTTATAAGGCACGACTGGTTGCAAAGGGTTATTCTTAAACTCCGGGAGTTGATTATGATGAGACCTTTTCACCAGTGGCCAAGATTAAGTCTATTAGGGTTCTGTTAGCCATTGCTGCATTTCATGATTATGAAATATGGCAAATGGATGTCAAAACCGCTTTCCTTAATGGAAAGTTGGCTGAAGATGTTTACATGGTTCAGCCAGAGGGTTTTGTCAGTACAGAGTACCCCAGTAGAGTGTGTAAGCTCGAGAAATCCATTTATGAATTAAAACAGGCACCTCGCAGATGGAATCTTTGCTTTGATGAGAAAGTCAAAGAATTTGGCTTTTCAAGGAGTGAAGATGAATCTTGTGTCTATATCAAGGCTAGTGGGAGTATAGTCAGCTTTTTGGTACTGTATGTGGATGACATACTACTCATAGGAAATGACATCCCAACCCTGCAGGAAGTAAAGTCCTGGCTTGGGAAGTGTTTCGCTATGAAGGACCTTGGAGAAGCTGCCTATATCCTAGGGATAAGGATTTTGAGAAACAGGAGTAAAAGACAAATTGGACTTAGTCAAAGCACATATGTGGACAAAGTGTTGAAAAGGTTCAACATGCATAACTCCAAGAAAGGAGAGTTACCCATCCAGAGTAACGCCAGATTGAGTAAGACACAAAGCCCTAGTACTGAGGCTGAGATAGCAGAAATGAGTCGAATACCTTATGCTTCAGCTGTAGGATCGATCATGTATGCTATGACGTGTACTCGACTTGATGTAGCCTTTGCTTTGAGCATGGTTAGCAGGTATCAGGGGAACCCTGGCAAGGCACACTGGACTGCGGTAAAGAATATCCTCAAGTACCTACGGAGGACTAAGGACTGGGTCCTTACCCTCGGTGGAAGTGAGGACTTGAGAGTTGTAGGGTACAGTGATGCTAGCTTTCAGACTGACAGGGATAATTTCCGCTCTCAGTCGGGCTGGGTCTTTACTCTAAACGGAGGGGCAATTACTTGGAAAAGTTCCAAGCAGGAGACAGTGGCTGATTCCACTTGTGAATCAGAGTATATAGCAGCAAGCGAGGCAGCAAAGGAGGCTATATGGCTAAAGAACTTCATCGGAGACCTTGGAGTTGTACCAGCTATAAAGGAGCCAATGGAGATTTTCTGTGACAGCAATAGTGTGGTTGCCTTAGCCAAGGAACCAAGAGATCATGGGAGATCCAGACACATTGACAGAAAATATCACTTCATCAGACATCGAATAGAAGAAGGAATCCTCATGGCAAAGAGGGTATAATCGGATGAGAACCCAGCAGATCCCCTCACGAAGGGACTGACTCGGGCTAAGCATCTCCAGCATGCTCGGAGCATAGGGCTGAAGGATGATATTAGTTTTAGTAGTTAGATAATCTTGAAATTTGTAAAATGTAATTGACATTTGATGATAAATAAAAGCTGTTATTTATGAGTAAAGTGTTGCTATCTCTTGTCAATCGTTTACTATTATTTCTTTTTGCATGTTTTGACTTCCAGAATAATTATGTTATGGTTTATATCATATTATTCAAACTCTCCACAGTCGGTCATATGTTGGAAGTAGATATGAATCAAGACTGTCATGGGTTGGCTTGTAGAGGTCTAAGATGTTAGACAAAGCGGGGCTACATCACTCATGAGTGCTCATAAGTTCTGAGTATTGGATTCAACCCACGCTCACTTGTATCACTTCATGGAATTTATCTCGAGTGATCGTGAGACGGTAATATCATATAAGTCTTCAAACCTAGAGATATGATTTGTTGCCTATGAGTTGGTTATGCATTGATTGCACGAAAACGCATTGGTAACTCGATGTTATAAACCGTGCTTTTGTGTGTAATTCAACAAGTAGTAGATCAAACATATGAGTCGAAGTTTATCTTTTCCTTCTTGGATTAGAAGCGATATCTTGGCCCCTCGATGATTTTGTTTTGACCTATGTACCGGGCCCGGTCAAAACTAAATTGATGTGTTCAGTTATGTTCTATGTCAAACAAATCGGAAATCGGGAAACAAATGCTGGACAATAAGTAAGACCTTGTTCCATGTATTTGTCCGTCTGATATCTAGAATAGAGGATTGTATGATCACTTATCTAAAATGGCGCTTCATAGTTCAACAGAGTTTAAAGAGCTACGACTGCTGATCGGTTCCTGAAGTCATACTTGCAACTATAGTTATTAGACTTATCCAAGTGGGAGACTGTTGGATATAGTGTCTAAGTCCATAACTATATTTGGTATGTACTTGACCCGACCCGGCATGGTCCATTTGGGTTGCACTTCACCCGAACAATTTATGGATAATCTTTTGAGAATAGTATAAGTTATGATTTATTAATATATTATAAGTTCTAATATATTAATATAAAAACATATTATTTAATTAGTATTGATCTATAATTAATCTAGGATTAATTTAGAGATCAAAAGTATGACTAATTAAATATGGGCTCTTGTATTTATATAGTGTGGGCTAATGCTTATTTGGAATGGGCTAGGCTTGCATGGAAAGTCCATGGATACTCCATGGAGCTTTAACCCATGGATCTCATGGAAATGAAAAGACATGGGTATTAGGGTTTACATGGATGTAACCCTAATCCACCACACTATATAAAGGAGGCTTTGGTTCTTGAAATCACACGAGTTGTGGTGAGTAAAGTAAGAGGGCCGATTTCAAGAAAGGTGATTACTATTCTCTCAAAATTCCAAGTTTGTGGTGATTTGTGATTTTCATTTGAGGCATCCACACTGTTGGTGCTAGGCTCTAAAACTCCAAGCAATCAACTACAACTACAAGGTAAGTAATTCTACTAGCTTTATTTGATTCAAGTTCCCCATGCCATGCTAGATAGGATAAGAACCTTGGAAAAATAATTATTTGCATGTATCTTAGTCAAACATAGATCCAAGGTTTCTAGGGTTGCATGTACACCATAGGAGTGTTAGAATGCTCAAAACCCATCAGCTGGGACTCCTACCTACCTCTTGCAGAGTTCTCCTACAACAAAAACTTTCATTCCAGCAATGATGCTCCGTCTTTTGAGTTGTTGTATGGACAGAGATGTCGTACCCCAGTCTGTTGGGGTAAGGTTGGTCACAGGGTGATGGGTCGGACCGAGGTGGTTCTGTAGACTACCGAGATGATTCAGTAGATCAGGCAGCGGTTGCAGACTACTCAGAGTCGGCAGAAGAATTACGCGGACCGACGCCGATCTGAGTTGGAGTTTCAGATTGGTGACATGCTACTACTAAAGGTCTCACCCTAGAATGGTGTGATTCGCTTCAGGAAGAGGGGGAAATTGGGTCCCCAATACATTGGACCCTTTTGGATTATTGTCAGGGTTGGCAAGTTGGTGTATAGACTGGATCTTCCGGAGGAGCTCAGTCAGATTCACAACACTTTTCACGTCTTGCAATTGCGAAAATGCATATTGTATAAGGATGTAGTGGTGTCATTGGATGATATTCAAGTCGATGAGCGCCTGAATTACGTGGAGAGGCCAGTGGCCATTCTGGAGAAGAAGGTGAAGAGCCTACATAACAAGGAGATACCTTTAGTAAATGTACAATGGGAGCATCGGAGGGGATTCGAGTGGACTTGGGAGCCGGAGGCCGAGATGCGGGAGCATTATCTGGAGTTGTTCACCGCAGCAGACTTCGAGGACGAAGTCTAGTGCAAGTGGGGGATAATCATAACATCCCGACTCCCAGGTATGAAATTTTATGAATATTTGTACATCACATAAGACCTACTCGACGAGTTGGAGGCCCCAACTCGTCGTGTAGAAACTAATAAGGCCACGTGGATTATGGAACGTAGTCGACAACTTGGAGGATCCCAATTCAACGAGTTGAGGCTGTGCCTGAAAACATTAATTTTTAGGGTTTGCACCCTATTTACAGGACCTTAAGTCCCCTCACCGGCCTCCCTTACCACCTTATTGTCCAGAGAGAAACCCTAGTTGTGCTTTATTACTTTCTTGAGTGTGAGTGAGGCTTGGAGAGTAAATCTTGTGTTCTTTTGGAGGAAACTAGAAGCTTGAAGAGGTTGGATTGCGTTGAAGGCCTTAGATCCGGGAGCTTCACTGTTTTTGCAACCATTTGGAGGTAAAAAGCCGCCATCTTGATCAATCTTTTGGTAGATCTCTCCATTAGAGAGTTTATGGTCATTTCTAGCTTATTCTTGAGTCATTCTGGGTCTTGAGCATGCTTTGAAGCTAGGACTTTATATCTGAGCATCTTAGGGCCTCCTTGTACTTAAAGTTGTCAACTTTATTAAGTCTTGGCCCTCCTTCATGCTCTAAAACCCATAATAAGCTTCATATGAGTGTTTTAATCCCTTTGATTCCTTGCATGCACGTAAAGTTAGCAACTTTACGGGGTATCTCGGTCCTAAGGGGCTAGATCTGTAGTTTGGGGTCGTGGTTTCAACGGGAAATGTTTGAATACATTAAGACAGGAAAACTCGATGAGTTGCTTAGCCAACTCGATGACTTGGGTAGGGTTTCCTGCTTTTTGGATAATGAGTGAACTCGGTGAGTTGATGAGATAACTTGATGAGTTGGTTGAGTTTCCCGGTTTTCTGAATACTGAAGAACTTGACGAGTTTCTCTGGTAACTCAGCGAGTTGTCTCGAGCTTTTTACGATCTTGCGAGACATGAAGGAACTCGATGAGTCAGTAGATGCACTCGACGAGTTGGGTCAACATGGATTGTTGACCTTGACTATTGACTTTGGCTTTGACCATGGTTGACCAAATTGGATTATTGAGGGTATTTTGGTAATTTGGGATTTTAATAGAATTAGTCATATGGTGGTTACAGGCAGTTGAGTTTGGAGCTGTGAGTTGGGATTCGATTTTATCGGTTCAGCATTACTTGTGAGGTGAGTTTTCCTCACTATACTAACAGGGTCGAAGGCACCAATGTCGGCCCTTTTTGGATTGTTATCCTGGTTATCGCATGATGATATGCTTAGTGATATGTTAGATCTTTATCCTAGTATATAGGATGATGTTATGTGTAGTGATCTGTTAGATCTGTATCCTGGTATATAGGATGATGCTATGATTAGTAATACGTTAGATCTGTATGACTGTCTGTTCGTGCTAGCTAGTGTTTGATGTGTATGTATTGATTGTGTATTTGCGAGTGGCTTAAGTCGGTCCTTCTTTGTGCTCTAGGCCAACAGACCCAGTGCGTCCCGGATTGACTGAAGGCCCTATGGGGCGTAGCAGTCAGGCCGAAGGCCTGAACAACGGTCCAGACAGACTGAAGGCCCGGTGAGGGCGGTCCAGTCATACTAAAGACTCTATATGCATGTCGTTTGTTATTATATTGTTTTGGTTGGTATGGCGTTGGTATTTTGGGGGAACTCACTAAGCTCCGGGCTTACAGTTTTGAATTTTGTTTCAGGTACTTCGGATGATCGCGGGAAGGCGAATGCTTGATCGTGCACCTCCTCACATTTTATGATTTGATTTCTGGGTTTCTCTGATATGAAACTATTTTCAAAACATTTTGTAATAAGTAATTCTTTTTGGAGTTTGCAAATGTTTTAAATTTTTATGAATTTTATGGACGTTACATGGACCACTTTTATAATTAATACACAAGGACAAATTTTGTGAATTTTGAAAAATAAAAAAGCGTAAGGGTTGTTTCTGTCATATTTGCAAACCAAAAAAACTGGGACCATTTCTGTCATTTGTCCACACTATTACACAGGAACCATTCCTATAATTCTACAAAGTAAAACATAGGGACCATTTCTGTAAATTTTGAAAAATAAAAAACACAATGCTTAAAAAGACAGTTCATTCATGTAAAAGAATGAACAATTGTAAATCTTATGGTTGATTATATTTGTGTGCTATAGCCTATAAGTATATAACATCCTACTTTTTTTTCTATTACAACATTGTACTTTCAGTTGTTTCTTATTAAGGCATCGTAGTTTGATTCATTAAAAATATATACCCAATAATACCAATGTTAACCAAATACAAAGCAAACTTTTATTAGAAGAAATGAGAGTATGATGCTATAATAAATAAAGTAAAAAAAGTGCATTGCTATTTCTTGCATGATAAAGAAACTAAACTTTATCAGTGTTTTAATGTTTTACTAGAACTAAATTTAATAGGAGATTAAAACATGGTTAAATAAACAAGTTTTTTTTACTAAAATCATCATTTTGTGGAAAATAATCAGGCTTCTCATAACATAATGGTAATCCAACTAGTGGGAGGTCCGCATTTATCCATAACAATATTTTACATGGAATGTATGAATAAAATTACCATTTTACCCTTAAGAGTTACATTTAATTTAATTTTCTATCTTACATTGAAAGTTATATGAGAGAAGTTGGGTAAATTTGTTACCTATTTTGACTGAGTATGTTGCCAGTAGGCGGCACAACTTGTCTTGTTCGTGTTCGAACATATACAAATGGTCTTCCGGAGCTATTTTCGACCTAACTGGATAGGAGAATATGAATGTATGAATATAATTACCATTTTACCGTTAAGAGTTACCGGTCATTTCCGTTCGTTAAAATTGTTATCTGATACAATTTTAACTCAAACTGAGACCCAACCTCCTTTAGATCAATCGATTTAGGACCTCCACTTTGCTTTTTATTTATTTTTGAAGAATTACATTTAATTTAATTTGATTAAAATCATGAAAGAGTTGCTTTTTCATTTGACAGTACTACAAAATTGGTCTTGTTGACAGGTGACATTGTCTAAAGATCTTTGTCATTTGACAGTACTATGTTCTGGGGAGCTTCAATTTCCAAGGCATGATTTGCATGGTTTCCATTGCTTAACACTCGATACCTCAATATTCTTTAAAAGGTTACTTTCAAATTTACCGGTCTACTTATCATTATACTACAAAAAACACATATACTAAGAAGCATCTTAGTGATTTATAAACCAGAGAGTATTTATATGACATTGATTCTTAATTGTTGTAGGAGAAATGAGCTTCATCAGGTTGTTAAACAAGCTTCAAACATTGAGGATTTAACATAAGTCATTAGAGCCTCATTGTTTGTCATGTCTAAGCAATGGTCTGATGGCATGCACACATTTCATGACAAATTTGATTCCCTCTCTAGTCTCATTCATGACCATGGTAACTACTAACGACCCTAAAATCAATCACAATTGACAATTCCATTCTGATTATTGTTGACTTTTTCTTGCTTATCAAACACAGGAATGGACTCAATTCCACAAGAGGAGTTTCTTAGCCTTTTAGGTGGGGCCCGCACCAGTCCAGCTGTTCACCAATTTCTAAGGCCTTTACAAAACCAAAATTTGGGATAAAGATTTCATTGATGAAAGGTTATTATTATCAGGGTCTTAAGCGGATAATGAAGTTGGTTTGTGGGCCTGGAAAGTATCTTCAGGTTATTGTTCTTGAACATTTACAGGTAAGAATAAGATTGAGATTGTTTAATGTTTGTAGTTTTTTATTCAGAAATCGGATAGGGCTGGCAGGATAATTTTTTATTAAAATATAAATATGAGGTCTAAATTGTCATTTTCATAAAACTAACAAAATGGTTACTTACATGGACAATTCATGGCCAAAAAAGGTTGAGAAACAGTAAATAGGAATGAAAAATGCAAGAAGACTTTTTTTGAAGTCATAAAACTGTAATTTCTAGAGTAAGGTTAGGGATAGTTTTTAGAGTTAATTTAGGGATAGCTTACCCAATGCCTTAATGTACCTCCCCAAGAGCTATAAGAACAAGATCTTCAAGGCACAATGAGAACTGCATGTATATGTAACAAGCTACTGATTAGTTCTAACGATAAGATATTAGATAGAAATATGTAGTCATCATTGAGATAAAAAAATGAAATCAATCTAAAGTTCAAATCAATACATACTTATTATTATCTTTTTATCACAAAAATAAAAGGTTACCTTTTCACCAGAGACAATCTTCTTTCGACTGATGCAACTCTGAAGATGCTACAAGAACAAATACATAAATAAACTAGTGAATAAATATGTTTAATCATACATCATCAAGGTATGAAGAAAGAAGATAAAGAAATGAAATCAAACTAAAGATCAAATAAATACATACTTATCATACATCATAAATACTTATAAAGCTAGCATTTTTTCTTGAATCTCATGCATTTGAAACCCCCTTTTTTAACTTCCTCAAACCACATTCATTTGAAACCCCCTTTTTTAACAAATGCAACTCAAAAGTTTTCTTAATTATGATTTAACGCTCAAAAGTTTTATAACTTATATTATGTTTAATTATCATTTAGTGAAAAGTTTACTATAAAAAGGTCAATCTTTTGTGTCTTTTGTGTTATATAAAATCTTAAATGTAAGAAGGATTTGAAGATATTGTGATTCAAAAGTTTTCATATAGTTGAAGCATTCACGATCCAAATATGATGATTTGAAGAAATGAGTTATGTCGCATCGATGGTAATTGTAATATGATTTTTTCTTTCAACCAAAACAAATGAAGTTTTTCTATTCTTTCTTTATATTCAGTTTCTCATTTAATCTTTATATTTGATTTGTGTGTCTTACTCAATCTTGAATGTGACTCTTCAAACATCAATGTTTTGCTTGGAATATCTTTATGATTCTTCTTTTTCAAGAAAAATATTTTGGCTGCAGGTTAATGAAGAATGTTTCTATGGTAGAATGGTGTTAAATGAAAAAAGAAGATTCATAAAATGGATATAGGTTTTTTGTTTGAGCAAAGTTGACGAATGTTAGTTTTTTCTTTTGATTTAAATGTATGTTTATGTAACATCTTTATTTATATATTCAACCACCCAATGCTCTTATTTATTTGATTGTAGTTTTTCTATTTTGATTATGTTTATTTTCTATTATTTTTTTGTTGGGTTATCCTACACAACATATTTAAAAGACAATATTTAAAAGATAACATAATTTTGAACATTTGATATGTAATTATAACAGACTTATCATAATATGTTCTTCATATGAAAGTAATTTATCCATATTATTACGACAATAATTACATATGACATTTATGAAAATATATATATTATATGTGATTTGTTTAACATGTATATCCACCTATGTATGTTATAAATTTATAATTAAATATCTTTATGTTTAATAATTGAAGGGATTAAATTGATGCATCAAAACCAATTATTTAGACGAATATAATAATAATAATAATAATAATAATAATAATAATAATAATAATAATAATAATAATAAATATACATTTCAGAGTACCGCATTCATTTGAAACTCACACTACAACTCAAGAGTTTTCTAATTTATGTATATTTATTAGTTACAACTCAAGAGTTTTTAACTTATGATTATTAGTTAGTAATCACTAATAACTTTTTATTTTCCTTTCTTTTATAAGGTTGTAAAGTTTTGCTCATTAAAAACATTAATGTATTTGAAGAGATTTGTGATTTAAATATGAAGAGTTAATATAAATGTTATAATATATGTTTTAGTGTTTTTATGTTATTAAAAGTTATAGTGTTTATTTTTCATATTTTTTATTATTCGTTATATATATATCTTTTTTAATACAAATGTTATAATAGATGTTTTTTTATTTTTATGTTACTAAAAGTTGCAGTTCATATTTTTGTTCATACGTTTCGTTACCTGTTATATTAGCATTCATTTGATATATAATTTACACAATTTTAAACGGTTTATAAAATTATCAAATAATTGTATATATCACAATGACTTAAAAATTAAACTATAATGTTTAATAAAAACTAATATGTTAACTATATGTTTGCTTTACTACTAACATTTTGTTTCAAAGTAGAAATATTAAAAAATAATTTGGTAAAAGTTATTATTTTAACTATATAATTCTATTCTCGCCAACGCGCGGGGATTCGCCTAGTATTGTAGATAAATTGCATTAATAAGAAAAGGGAAGTACATTGTCGTTATTCTAATCTTGAAAACAACACAAAGGCTGAACATTTATTCTGTACTTGAAAAACAGCAAAAAGGTGAACTTTTACTCTGAACTTGAAAAACAACATAAAGGTTGAACTATCATCATCATCATCATTGGATTCATAGAATTAGGAAAGATATAGATCTGTTAACTTATAAGATAAGATCCAAGAATTGCAATTACTTGAAAGTTGATCTTAATTTTTGAATTGATATCATGAAATAAGCCCAAGTGTAGACAAACAGAAAAACATGCATGTGCTTGCTTAATCCAGTTGTGTACACTGACCAACGGTTTTACAGATTTAATTAGTTTTTGGCTTTCGCACACCCTTCTTGATATAACCTAGAACACTTTGTTCACAAAATACCCTTCATAACTTTTTTTTAATAATAATTAATGATGTTTTGTAAAAAAAATAATAAATAAAAAATATTTTGTGTAAAACGGTCATTGGAGATTTCCAGGTGGAAAGGAGATGCAAGGGTATGCATACATCTTGACTCATCCTGGAACACCATTAGTTTTCTATGATCATATTTTCTCTCACTACAACTCCCAAATATCTACACTCATCTCTATCAGGAATCCCAACAAAATTCATTGTCGTAGCATGGTTAGTATCATAATATTTGTTTCTTGTTAGATTAGATGTAGGTGTTGTTTGGGATGACTGGAATGGAATGGTTGATTCCATTGGAATGAATAAAAAAACTGTTTGTTTTTGTTTTGTTATGCCTGGTGGAATGGAATGAAAGTTTGTAGTATTTGTGATGTAGGTTGAAATTAGCAAGGCAGAAGGAGATGTTTATGCAGCAATTATTGATGAAAAAATAGCAATGAAGATTGGACCAGGCCACTTTGAACCACAATAATCTGGGCCCCACCAATGGTGTTTGGCTGCTGAGGGCAATGATTACAAGGTCTGGGAAGCATTATAAACTCATGGTTATTAATATGTAAACACATGTTTTTGCTAAAGTATATATGACATATGTGACAAAAATATAAATTAAGGAGATTCTGGGTATAAGACGCTAGTGTTATTACAAGAAAGGAGAATATGTATTTATACATTTCTATATACTAATAATTGTGGTTACTTACCTAATGGTCAACACAGGTTCTAGATTTATAGCATGTCCATTCCATTAAACATTTTAAAGTTTAATGAATAATTAATCATATCAATATCTAAAATATTATTATTTATTTATTTTGTATTTCTATATCATTTCATAAATATTTAAATACTATGATACCAAATAAATACGATAATTAGTATACTCTCATACTAAAAAATACATTCTGAATGAATGGCATTCTTTCTTCTCTAATCCAAAGGAAAATTATGTTACAGGTTCAAGAGTTACTTATCTTAATAGACTAGATGATCATACTATGGAATACAGGTGTATATATGAGAAGGTGATTCAACTTGATTCAATGTGATTGTCAAACTCAGTTAAACATAGAAAACGAAGTTGATAGTCACTCAACCGATTGGCTTATCAGATCATGCGATTATGGAGTACCTGTTCGACTTCAAGTTTGACTTCGAATGGAGAACAGAGGTGTGTCAATGGGAGGGTGTGGAGGACGATGGACCGACGAAGATGGAACGTCGACCTAGAAAACGAATTTTATAGTTACTCAATCGATTAACTTATCTGATCATGCGAGTATGGAGTACCTGTTTGACTTCGAGTTTGACTTCGAGTGGAGAATAGAGGTGTGTCAATGGGATCTGAGGGTGTGGAGCGACGATGGACCGGCGGCGATGGACCGACGACGATGGTCCGGGGACAATGGGTCGGGGTGATGTTGTCAAACTGGAGATTGTTGGTGTATCGATTTAGGGCAAAAGAGATGTGTTGAATCAATTTAGGGCATAATACTCTTTATCGTCCTTGTTTATCCTCCTTACTAAACCAATTAATAGTGTTTACAAAAAATTATCCGTATAATTAATTTGGTCAAAATTAGTCGTCAGTAGTCAAAATTAGTCAAGTCTCCTTATTTAGTCAAATTATAAATACATGCGAGTATGGAGTACCTGTTTGACTTCGAGTTTGACTTCGAGTGGAGAATAGAGGTGCGTCAATGGGATCTGAGGGTGTGGAGCGACGATGGACCTGCGGCGATGGACCGACAACGATGGTCCGGGGACAATGGGCCGAAGTGATGCTGTCAAACTGGAGATTGTTGGTGTATCGATTTAGGGCAAAAGAGATGTGTTGAATCAATTTAGGGCATAATACTCTTTATCGGCCTTGTTTATCCTCCTTACTAAACCAATTAATAGTGTTTACAAAAAATTATCCGTATAATTAATTTGGTCAAAATTAGTCGTCAGTAGTCAAAATTAGTCAAGTCTCCTTATTTAGTCAAATTATAAATACAACTAAGACTTTTTCTAATGTGTTTCTCTTTTTATTTTTTCTAACTTTTTCCAAATATTATTATAGTAAACATGTTTGTTAAGGATCGGTCAATAATGTAACGAGTCTTTACAAAATTATGTATAAAAAGAAAACAAAACTGTAGTTATTTTCAAAAATAAAAAATATTAATTAAAAATATTTTAATTTTTATTAATTGAAAATTATAATATATATATATATATATATATATATATATATATATATATATATATATATATATATATATATATAGTCAAGATCAAATAAGAAGGAAATTTTTGGTAGGAAGGTAAGAAGTTTTTTTCTACATATTTTTTTCGCGAACAAACAAAATGAATCATTAGATTATTCAATTGTAAGATGATTCACAAGAAAAAATTCTTAAAAAAACATCTTGATGATTTATTTATACAATGAATTTGTTGTTATTCACTAAAATTATCAGAAAAGTGAATTTTTTCTTAATTTACTTAAAAATGAATCATAAAGATGTTTTTTTGGGAATTTTTTTTTGTGAATCATCTTACAAATGAATCATCTAGTGATTCATTTATTTTGTTCGTCAAAAAAATATGTAGAAAAAAAACTTCTTACCTTCCTACCAAAAAAAATTTCTTACCGGATCTATATATATATATATATATATATATATATATATATATATATATATATATATATATATATATATATATATATATATAGTTAGTGACCATTGCTTTATAGTCACTAATTGTTTTTTCCCATTTAAAGAGTAGGCATGTAGTTTTGAATAAGAGTAGGCAGTGACCACTATTTTTGGTCACTAAACCTCCAATACAGTGACCATTTTTTTTTGTCATTAAGCTTCTAACATATTGATCATTATTCGTAGTCGCTATATAGTTAACATAGTGATCATTATTTTTAGTCACTAAATAGTTCTTATGATATGAAACGAAAGTAGTTTAATTTTTTTGCGTTTTAGTTACCGAGTTTGTGACCACCACATATAATTCGTCATAAATTTGTAGGATTATCAAAATTCAGTGACCACTTAATTTCTAGTGACTAAAAGATGCTTTCAGTGACCAAATGTTAGGTCGTCAGTAATAAGGACTTTTCTTGTAATAACCTATACTCACCGATCTATGAAACCATTTCGTATTAAAATGTCATTGCCTAAAAGTCGTAGATAAGTATATATGCTGGTTCACTTTTTTTATTAAATTATATAGATATACATAACGAACCTGATACTCATCACTTAGTAATGGATTAATATTAAACGAATAAATTGTTGAGCCGTTGTGACTTGTGAGAGGGATAGCCACCAGGTTAAAAACGAATCAATTAGCAAGAATCAGGTGCCTCCCCCATTCTTAGAGATTCTATATCAGCTTTGTATTTTCTATATCAACTTTGTATTCTCAGTAATGGATATTAACGGAAATCTATTTCTTCTGCCTAATATCTCTCTCTATTCCTTGTTCTCCACTACTATTTAGTTCTCTGAATTAATCTTTCTTTGAGTCTAAGTGGCGTTCATCGTATTAATAATTTCTTCAATTTGGTACTTTCTCCTTAATTTCCCCTTTAACTTTTTCGTTGTTGACTCGGGATATATATATATATATATATATATATATATATATATATATATATATATATATATATATACTTTTAAATATATATAATCTTAATTATTCAAAACCACCATAATACATCGTTTTGTTTGATATATATTTATTATAACGTTTTTAAACTTCAATCCCTAACTTGATTAGATTTCAAGATATTTTAAATTTCACTATTATCTTCATCTTACATCACATCTTTTTTGCCGAACATCTACTAGCCTATATATATTATAATTGAAAATGAAAATTATGTAAGATGAAAATAATTGTGAAATTTATAAAAATTTTGAAAATAAAACAAGTTAGAAGTTGAATTATAAGAATATTGGACGATTATGATGGATATATGATAGAAAACGACGTACTATGGTGAGTATAAGTACTCAGCTTTTATATATATATATATATATATATATATATATATATATATATATATATATATATATATATATATATATATATATATATATATGATTCCTATTGGTTCAAGAATCATTATTGATTATTTAGTGTTTTATAGGGATGTGAATTATAATTTGCACGAGAATTTGGGGGGAATGCAGCAGAAGCATGATTCTGGAGCAGCGTTACACAGATGGGGAAATAATATCAGGGATATTGTCATAAAGGAGCCTAAACGAAGGGTTCGTTTCACTGCTAACCTCCCCAAGCTCAACGATGATGCTGGTGCTATGCCCCGTACCAATCAGGTCAATCGTCTTATTTCACAGCATCTCTTTCACTCTTTGGGACATTTTAGGATCCTCATCGAAGCATACCCCCGATGAACAATTAATCATTAAGTCTATGATTTCTTTAGTTTATCAATGTGTGTGGACTTAATGCTTTCCATGTTAAATCTAAATACAAAAATAAACCAAGTTTGCATCTGAAAATAGAAAACTATGTCATACATAAATACTAGCTACCTACACTTCACTTTTTTTTTCGACAGAATAATCGATGCATATCTAAATTAGCTATAGCCTATGTATATATATTAAAAAGAGAAAAAAAAAAGAAAAAAGAAAAAAAAGAAAAGAAGAAAGATAAGATTCATTCCTTATGACAATCGTGTGTTTTGAGTATACGCATACTACAATGCAGATTCTTTTCTTTGGAGAAATGACATATATGTTGCTATGTATATAGCTTTCCTTTTTTAGTTTCTTTTCGTTATAAAATTGAATTTTTATTCTTAGTAAGGAGTTGTACTTAAAAAAAATATACCGAATTACAACATTGCATTACTAATATTTTTGTCATCAAAACAATATTCTTTGAGAAATCTCTCGATTAACATCAAAAGAATTGCTTTATTTGGTATTTGGCATTTCTATATTCTTTAATATGCAACGTGCCGATATGAATAAATGAAAAAAGGATTTTGGAATAAAATAATCAATGGAGAATTTCGTATATGCCCTTATTAAACGTTAAAATATCACATTTGCCCGACTTAATATCTAAATATCATATTTACCCTTTTTAATATTTTAAAATATCAAATTTACCCAAATATGATTTTTTTAATAGTTTTTAATAATTTACAGTGCATTTCATATTTTTAAATCACTAAAATTGAAAAGAAAATATCAATGGACCATATTGCCGTTACTTTCTAAATGACATGATATATATATGATAAATTTTTTTTACCTCTCGCCAGCTTCACTCGTCATCCTCCTCCTTCTCCTATCCCTACATTACATCTTGTAATCAAGTTTAAGTGGCATGTATTTGTAAGTTGTTGGTGTTTTTGTCGTAAAAGCCCTCAATTTTACACAAAATAATCGGTTATGTCCCAAATACGTTTTTTGGTGCGTTAAAGCCCTAACTTACAGGAAAATTAGTTCAGTTTTACCCCCTAACCGGATTTTACCTTGGATAGCCGGTGAACCCTTTGCTGATGGGGCGATTTCGCTGGGTCGGAGCTAGCCACGTAAGCAATGCTTTATTCAAGTTAAAAACAAAAGGTTGGGGGATAAATGGAGTCCCTAGGCTAAGAAGTTCTCATTGAAATAAGAAAAAATTGCAAAAATGGTTCCTGTGGTATTCATTTTTTTCGGGTTTTAGTCTAAACCGCGATTTTTTTGGATTAGTGGTCCTTTTGAGCTAATTTCGTTGCGGATTTGGTCCCTCGGTAAACTGAAATGACCATAATGCCCTTCCAATTTGTTTTTTTTATGTTTTTTTCTATTTAATTTAAATGAAAAAGAAAATAAATAATTAATTTGGGTCTCTCTCTCTCTCTCTCTCCCTCTCTCTAAGAAAAAACCCATGTATCTTCTTCTCCCTACCTCACCTATAACTCAAAGCCATTAAAAATCAAATTAACAAAAAGGATGATACGAAAGTAACAAAATTGGTGGTGTGTTGGGGTTTATCAAAAGGAAAGAGAAATGTTTTGGGACTCGATTCAGTTTTTTTATTGATAGAGCTAAAAGGGGAGATAGAGGATCTGTGTGATCTGCAGGGTGATGAATGAAAGTACAGAGGGTTCTTGGTGGGTGATTTCAGAAGGAGGCGGTGAAAGGGGATGTAAGTCCAAGATGAAGAACGAGATTACGACATCAGAGAGAGCCGTTGATTTGGACCTGGAAGACGAGAAAGATACGAGAGGAGTGGATAGAAGACAATAAAAAACATCACTCCTCCATTACTAGCAGCTGCTTCATCTTCATCCAGTGGCAACCTCTCCGGTGAGATCTTAAAAGGTATTCTGATGATCTGCTCCTATTGATTCAGGGGTAAAAGGATAAATCGAGATGCACCTGTTATGTGTTCAAGAACTGATCAGAACCTAAATCAAAAATCAAAGTTGCAGGTGGTTGAGGAAGATGATGATGGACCACGAAAAGAACCAAACCCACTAGAGCGTTGTGAAACCGGAGCCGGAGCCTTGTGAAGGGGTTCTGCAACAGGAGAATTTCTCAACGGAGATAATTGAGAGCATTTCGCTTGAGAATTTACAGCCGACTGTTAAGATCTGTGTTGATAGTTTGAGGTCGAGTTATGGAGGAATTAGAACGATGGGTTTCTTGTGAAGGAACAGGCGTTGCTATAATCGGATTGCTGGAAATACCATTTAGCTCATATTTAGTTTCTATTTATGTGTTTCTGATTGATTTATGATCAATGTTTATGTAGGGATTCAGAAAAGTGGATCAGATTGATGGGAGGAAGAACAAGTGAAGAGGAGTGTGGTTTTTATTAGAGAGAGAGAGAGGCCCCTCTTTTTTTAATAATTAAAATAACTATTAAATTTAAAAAATTGAAAGAAAAATGAAAAATAAATACCCTATTATAGTCATTTCACTATTTGGAAGGACCAAAAACGCAACGAAACTAGCTTAAAAGGACCAACAATCCAAAAAAGTCGTGGTTTGGACTAAAACCCCAAAAAAATGCATACCACAGGGACCATTTTTGCAGTTTTGTCTTGAAATAATTGGTGAAAGATAATATTTAATATCTAACGCGCAGGTTTTATTATTATTATTATATATACATTTATTCATTTTAAAATTGTTTTGTATATATATTTGTATGCTTTCTAATTTATTTATACATTTAAAAACTTATTTATATATATGTCTACCGTTTATATACGTACATTTAAACAACGTTATTATACACAACATGTATAAAGCTTTTATACAAATAAAATCATATATTTATGTTTATATATATTTACAAACTTATTTATGCATCTAAATAATATGTTTTTATATGTATAAAAACGTTTTCATAGGCATAAATTACATTTTATACGTTTCTATATGCTTTTATACATATAAATAAATTTCATATGTATAAGAACAATTTTTATACGTCTAAAAAACATTTTATATGTATAAATAACATTTTATATGTATAAATCATATATATATATATATATATATATATATATATATATATATATTAAACATATGAAAACATTTCTAATACACATAAATACATATAAAAATGTATGTATAAATTCATAAAGTAATAATAATAATAATAATAATAATAATAATAATAATAATAATAATAATAATAAACCTGTGTGAAATGTATAATAAGTACAATGTTTGAGGAGACATTTCAGCCAAAGCTTGCTAGTTCAGTGGTAAAGTTGTTGCTTTTGTTTGGAATGGATGAGGGTTGAATCCTGGTGCCTTCGATTTTCATTCGGGCGTGTTTTTTTTCCATTTAAAACCATTCACGCTGATGTGGCAACACGTCAGGGCCACGTCACGTCCGCAGCAGCTTCGCGTAATCAACTGAGGGATGACCGGCTATCCAAGGTGAAATCCGGCTAGGGCGCAAAATCAAACCAAATTTCCGGTATTTGACGCATCTGTGGTAAAAAAACGAATTTGGGCATAACCGACTATTTTGTGTAAAATTATGGGCTTTTATGACAAAAACCCTATTCCTATTTGCCATCTCTTCATCTCCGTTCATGATGTTGATCAATTTTACCAGGTGAATATGACGAAAGTTATGTTCTTGATCTCAAACTTCAACATTGTTGCTTTGATAACAATATAATTTCCATAAATGCCCTTCATTTTGGAAACATAAGCAACCAGGAGACATATGCATCTGGAATCTTGAATGATTGAAGCCCTCTATTAATGTATGTTGAAGGCTAGAATCGTAATCTCTTAAAATATTGATCTTAAACCTCTAGAATCTTGAATCCTTAAACCTGATTCCTTTCATGAGTTCATTAACCGATTCCAACTTTTCTATACATGAATCTGATCAGTATTTTCCATTGGAATCAAGATTATGTTGTTTGTTCTCATGGTCTTGGAGAATGGGTTCAAATTCAATGCGTTCATCATCAATCTCTCCTAGAATCAGACTTTCGAATTCCATTTCCTTCAGAATTACAATGTCCTGAGGGCCAACTAACAAAAATCATTGTTGAAATCATCTGATTCCAGATAGGAATCAAGAAATTTTGATTTGGTGTTCTTGAGCAAATAAAAATCCCTAATAGAAACAACCGTTTCTCATGAAAAAAAGCCTCCAACCAATTAACTTTCTCGGTTTCTCGGGCTCCAAAACTCCATTTTCACCCGGTATTGTCCCGATTTTCTCTTCTATTTCTTTGACTCCATTTAAATGTGAAGAGCCTGCAACATATTCCTTAGCGTTTCTTTTGAACCGGGGGAATCTGAGAGAGGTCAAGAATGAAGACGGTGACTGGTTAACATTGGTGACAGAAAGATGTAAATTCTTTTGAATGCATGCCATTTAGAAGGTAAATATAAGGTAAGGGCAATATGGTCTATTTAATTATTTTTCAATTTTAATGATTTAAATATATAAAAAAAGGATTAAAAATTATTAAAAATTAAATTTGGGCAAATTTGATATTTTAAAAGATTAAGAAGGGTAGATACGATATTTAGATGTTAGTTCGGACAAATATGATATTTTGATGTTTAATAAGGGCATATACGAAATTCTCCCAATAATGAATAAAACTATGTTGCTAACTAATCCTACTTTAAAAACAGCATAAAGTTGTTTAGGGTGTAGTTGATGGTTTCTTCCACGTAGAAACTTTGAATTTGTTTTATAATATCTATGAAAATTTTGGGTCTAACTGAAACAATATATATATATATATATATATATATATATATATATATATATAGTTCAAATAAAAACAGTAAATAGTGTTAGAACGTAAAAACACTATTTTTATGTTATTATTCTGCAATGAATTTTGTATCTATAGTTTTATGTCATTATTCAGTAATTAATAAATAAATAGTTACAGGTTAAAACTAAAATTATAATTTACTATAAAAATGTACATATATAAATTCATAATAGAATAATAACGTTCTAATGAATATATGAATAATCAAACGTTAATATTCATATTATAATTACATTAACAATACACATATACAATATTCATTACAAAATAATAACATAAACATAGTGTTTTTACGTTCTCACAATATTTGCTGTTATATATATATATATATATATATATATATATATATATATATATATATATATATATATATAGACTTAGGTTATTCTATTTCAACTAATTATTGTGTTATTGTATGCATAAATATGGGCCAATCATTTTACTTAATTTAAGAAAGCGATTAATATGTATTATTAAATTAAAGATAATTGAAAAATACCATCTAATTTCATTTTAAGGGTATTTTAGACAATTGAGATAAATTTAAAAAAGGAAAATTCCATATTTTTCAGGATACATATTTCTATTAGAATGATATTCTATGAGAATACAACTTCAAAATTTTCATTACATTCTTAAAAAAGTAAAAAACTTTATATAATAGTCTATTACAATGAAATACTCACTAATAACAAATAACAATATGTATATTATTCGACCTGAATACTCTAGCAGAATATATTATTACATATACTTCTATCATTCTATTGTAGGTTATTCTATCAGAAGAATAGCTTTTTCCTTGATCATCCATGAAATTAGACATTTAACGAAAATAACTGCCATGAATCAAATCATGTAAGAATAATATTCTATGAGAATGCTTAGAATCACTTTCAAATTTGCGGTCCGTTCTTCAAGCATCAACTTCTGTCAAAACAAAAGCAAATTGTAGTTTAGATTCCAACAGAATTGGAATGTTTGTACAATTAATTAATAAACCAAAAGTGCAATTATAACACCCTAATATTTAAATTATTTAATAGATACGTATTCTTAAAGAATACATTTTATTGTATGTTTCATTTGTCAGAAAGTTAGTATTCAGTCATTATACGTTTGTGCATCGTTCCATAAATCTTCAATAGATAAATCTTTTAGATACATCTCCAAGGATTTGTATCATTCCATGTATCTTCATCTTACCTTCTAGTTTTGGTTCCATATGTTTGCAATTTTGCATCATTCCATTCACATTCATTTTAATTTGTATATAATAATTTGTAATTGTAAACCATTCTATTAGAGCTTTTGAATTCTGTTATAAAATCGAGAAAGAAAGCATAAAGTTATTTTCTAAGTTTTGAAGTAAATTTATTTACTTAACCAACATAAAATTAATATACTATAATATTCAATAAAACTTCCGGCATATCCCCGATTTTCAACCAAAAACATCACCCTAATTCGTCAATCCATTAACAATAGCTAAATAATCATCGATTACTAACAATTATTGAATTAATCATGAAATCAATTAAATGAAGAATGAATTTGAGGGCTCGATGAAAAAAAAAACGTTGTGAGAAGGATTTCGAATAAGTCAGATCCAGTCATAATACATGAATCAATTCAGAAATTGAAGGAAACAAATGAATCTCTTCAAATAATTGATTATGAGATAATCAAGATTCTACAAGAACGATCGAAAATATGGATGTAGCGAACAAAAGATGTACAAAAGCAAATGACGCAAACGAAAACTCTGTGATATGATATTAGATTATTAGGGCTCAAAAAAAAGATCATGAACAGATTGAGTAGAAAAATACATGCGCTTGTATATTTATAAGTTATCGAACCGCTTATCGGTGATTGAAGGTGTTGCAGATTGCTGGTGCGACCGTGATTATCAGCGATTGATAGAGAGACGTGTGCTGTGTGCGAGAGACGAGAGCGAGACAAATTTCTGTGTGCGAGAGGAGTACGAGAGCGAGATAGATTATGTTTGTGAATTGTGAATTACTCTAGATATAAACCTGGAGAATTAGGTTAAGAGTCAATACCATGATTATAGGGATTATTTTTGGAAGTTATTAATCAAATTACTAAACTACCCTTATTTATTTATTTAATTTTTTATTTAATTTTGATTGGTCCACATTTATGCATACGTTAACACAATACTTAGTTTAAACAAATGAACCTAGCTCTCTCTCTCTCTCTCTCTCTCTCTCTCTCTCTCTATATATATATATATATATATATATATATATATATATATATATATATATATATATATATATATATATATATATATATATATATATATAGCAATCAAAATTGACTTCAATTTGATTAAACAACACATTTTTCTTTCATTGTTAGCTTCTTCCTATTGCCTTTGAACTCATTATATTTGATTCTGTGATTCATCCCCAATATCTATCTATTTTGAATGTGTTTTTTATTAGACCTTTAGTAGGTTTCATAACTTCAGTCAATACCTATATATGGTTTTTATATTATGGCTTATGGAAAGAGGTTTAGTGGGTTTTTAATGAACAATTTCAATCTTTCAATGTAGTTTTCGGTATTAAATTTCAATTTGGAGACCTACAAGTAGTTGGTAAAATATTTTTATACATGGTTTGTGGTGCATAATTAAACTTATAAAATTCCATAAAAATATATACAAAGCTTAGCATAAGCTGTAATAGTGGATGCAAGAAAGATGGTAGAGATATTTGATTATATTTTGTTAAAACTATGTCATTTTTTATGGTTCTATATTCTAAAATTAGATACATGACAACCACATATTCACTAAGCCTATATATATATATATATATATATATATATATATATATATATATATATATATATAATTCAGAACGCGAGAACAAATCAGACAAATATATTTCTTTTTGCCGCAAAATCCTCCCTCGTACTGGCACAACGGATGAATGTAATATTGATATGTGAATACGTATATTCATATATAAATATATAAAGTATATTAATATATGAATAAGTATGTGCATATTCTCAAGTAATTATTAATATATGAATATTATCTGTTTCGTCGTCCCGGTACACTGAAGCGCTTAAGCGATAGATTTGCATATAAAGATACTTATCTTTATATTCACATATGAATATTGTGTTCATCCGTTGAGCCGGTTTTTGCGGCAATAAGAAATAAATGTCTTAGATTTGTTCTCGTGTTTTCGATTTCATAATTATTCTTATTTGAATTTTCTCATATATATATATATATATATATATATATATATATATATATATATATATATATATATATGTTAAATAGAGAACCATTATAAATAGTATTCAAAGGAACTAAACATTTTTTCAAGTTATAAAATTTATTTTTGATTGAAAAAAAAAACTAAAATTATCCAAATTCATAACTTCACCATAACTGGAAATTAAAGGGGTGTTTGAGATTGCTTTTTAGCTTAAAAAGTCATTGTCAACAAAAGGATTTTTTTAGCTTTTTTCTAAAAATAGATTTTAAAATGTGTTTGAATTAACTTTTGAAAGAATAAAGGCTAAAAAGTCAAAAGTCACAAATTGTGACTTTTAAAACCATAACTTTTTCTTCTTGTCAAAAAGTTATTCTAAAATGACTTTGATAATTGTCAAACAACTTTTCAAACTTTTATTTTTTTGAAAAAGCCAAAAGTCCAAAAAGTTATTCTAGAAGGACTTTTATAATTGCCAAAAAACTTTTCAAACTTTTAGTTTTTTAAAAAAGCCAAAAATCCAAAAAGTCATTTTAAAAGTTTCTCAAACACCCTTTAAGACCTTAGTCACCACTTATTGGTGGTCTAATGGTAGTTTTAACTACACATGCCAAGGAAACGAAAACAAAGAGAAGAATTGATAGGAATGAAAAAAACACAACATGGTTACCTCAAACTTAAACGCCCCCGCTCTTTTTTTTCTCCGGCGAGAACTTCAGCAACATGGATTTCCGATGAAAGCCCCTATTTTCCTCCCGCTTTCTTCTTCTCGTTTTGCTAAAACTCCGGTTCAAATCGTGTGTTTAGGGTTTAACGCAAGGGGTAAAATATATATGGGCTGTATACAGTGTGATCTTAAGTTTGGGCTTCAAGAAAAACTCTCACGGATCTTTAATCCCGTCAAATACATGGCTGATTTCAGACTTTTCAATTTGTCCCCCTCAACTTCTCCACAGTGTAAGATTTAACCCTTAAAGCAAATATCTTTGTGTCACAATATTTATAAGTTGACAACTTCAGCCCCTTTCTCAGAAAACAATTACAAGTCCCTTAATTATATTATTATATATGTCTTAATTAATTATTGTTATTATTTATTTATTTATTTTATTATCTTTATTTATTATATAACCCTTTAAAAACTATTGAATGCCTTTTATGTATTTTATTCTCCGATATACCTCCTTAGAATATTTATTCCTAATTATGTGATTATTCTTATTAATTTATAAAACTGCTTCCTAAATTAGTAACGAAAAAATAGGACGTTACAACTCTTCCCCACTTAATAATGTTTGTTCCTCGAAATTTCTATCTTCGAACGATTTTGAATAATGTATTCACATTTCATCTTTGGCTCCCCTGTTAATTATAATATGCGACGATGTTACCATAACGTCTTTAGAATCCCAGTTGCACCCTCCTTATGCCTTCCTGATCATATCTAGCTGCAGATTAACTTCAGTTATCCTTAAACATACAACACAAAATGACGTTTTATCGTTATTTCTACAAAGCACATTAGCTACCACATCAGCTTTACTCGGGTGGTAAAGCATTTCACAAGCATAATCTCTTAGTAAAACTAACCCTCTATGATGCTATAAGTTCAAATCCTGCTAATTCCATAAGGCATTTCAACTTTTGTGATCAATATAAATCCTACACTTCAACCCATATAGATAATGTCTCCATATCATAGAGAAAAAACTATGATTCTAAATTCGAAATTGTGAGTCAGATGCCTCAAGTAATGTAGCTTCAATTATCTTGAAACATTACTGATAACTCCCCCCCCCCCCATCGCATGAGTATCGCCCATCTCTTTCCATTAGGATTGACCAGTTCTCCACCACTTAGGATTCGAACTTGTACTAACTGTTGCTCGCAATCGATTAGGGCACGACATCACCTCAACACATCCATAACTACCTTTATACTAGTTGGTTACCTCACTCTTCTTTCTTGGAATTTGTCAGTGATTTGTTTTGCTTCATCGATAGGAACTCCTTCACCATCCTGTTCATCTCCACCAACGATATCTATTCCTTTTTGAATAATCCTTTGAATTCCTCCCATGTTATGGCTATCACTTCTTCATTGGTACACGACTTTGTCAACAAGTCTCATCAGTCACTCGTTTCATTGTGCATCATAATCGTAACCGAAGATATCTTCATCTCAGCAGGACGCAAACCGGTACAAATGGCACCCTTAATGTCAGGTAGTTGTTCACTGCTCACCAACAGACCTTTCTTCTTATGAAAAAGTGGTGATTTATACACCAAGAAGCTTCAATACTCTATCCACTAGACAACCTCTAACCTAGGACTCTTGTATTTTGCATCGTAGTGGCAATCTTCCTGTCAAGCAATTCTTCCATCTCAACTTTGAGTTGTGCGAACGACCCTAGAAACATCTCTTGAATGGCTTCGTGAACCTCACTAACAATAAATTCCTAATAGTAGGTATCTCAGAACCCCCGGATACGTCGGATAGTCTACCCCTAGTACTCACTATTTTCTAAAACGTAATTAAGGGATATTATAACATTAATACTTGATCATTTATACATTACTTTTTATATTAACTTATCAGTCCTTTAGGCCTTTTCGTGATTCTTCCCGACTTATGTGTCGATCATGTCCTTTAGATAGTACATACCCTCACTACCTTTAATATCGACATATATTTGTTCCGAGAGATCACACGAAACTTCCTTATATACATGATGGGTCTAATACTTATCTACTTATTCATCGATTTATTATTCCTTTCACATCATGAGTATACATTCCTACTCTAGCATTTCATGTTATCTTAAGTTTCTCCGACAAGCAAGCCTACACTGTGGATATATGACAATTCATCCCTCAGAACCAAATAAGGCCTTTAGAAGTTGATTCTACCCTAAGACCATAACCAAAAAAGGAACATGAAGTAAGGCCAAATCATTTCTCTAAACCTATGTAATACTAGATGTATACAATCATTACATTCAAGATACATGCTGCCTGTAGGATCTAACTGAACATCACTAAAGCATATACTTCACATAACACACATATAAGGCATGTAAGCATATAAACATCATAAGAACATAAGCAACATAAACACATAAACATCCTGATAAGTAATTTTAGCATGAAAAGCATAAACATTACATAAATCATAACACTTTTACATGAAGACTTATTATGAGTAAGTGGCTCACTACTCGTTGAGTTCTGGATGACTGCACGCTTCACACTCTCTTCTTTTTCTCAAACTTTAACATTCAAACTTCATTTATTTATTTAGTTATTTTTCTCACATTCTTATTTTGAAACTTTTTTTTGAAAAAGTTTGAGCATTGGTTTGAGCTTAAACACACAAGTGTATGTCTAAATCCCTCAAACCACCATGCTCTGATACCAACTTGTAACGACCCAATTTTTTTTATTAAATATATATAAAACATAAAAATCCAGTCGTTATCTTTTTTAAACTATAATTAAATTTTTCAAAAACATTTAACCATACTTTTAAAATAATACCTTAAAAAGAAACATTAGCAGATGGAAAAACATCTCAGGTTTAAAACATAACATTTTTTTCATAAAAGTTTTCAAGCGAAGGTCGCCGACAGTCACACTCGTCTCTTTCCTTTATTAGTACTTAACGATCCTGAAATTTTTTAAATAACAACAGGTAAGCATCACGCTTAGTGAGAATACACCTTACTCTACCATTATAAAGATCACTTACTTACACATAGCATAACATTTCACATAAAGTATAAGAAATAAATGTTCCTAGCACATATTGTTGGTACCAACCATAACCTTGTTCCCCTTCTGGGAACTACCCCCTTACTTCATAATAAGGAGATAAGAGATAAGATTGCATGTCGCCTCACTAGAGAACAAACTACATTCTACATTTCATTGTTCACTCTACTAGATTAGGCTATCCATGAACCATAACATAAAACAAGTAATGCCTACATAATAGGAGAGTTAGTGTAACTCATCTCCTTGAACTTGAAAATTTAGCTTGTAGAAACTAGAGGGATCTTTTCCTTTCTGAGAACCTACACAATAATTATAACATTACTCAACATGTGCTTTATTGCATTACCCATACAATACTTGTATTTATACTTTTTTATCTTCTCTTTAGTTGTAGTGTTCTGTTTGGGATATGATTTGTTAACTTTAAACTCATAATTCAGGTCAAATTAAATTATATTTGTATAGTTCCCTCTCTTACCTTTTCGGGAATATAAAGATCTCGTTCTAATAATTTGTTGATTTTATATTAATTTTACAAGTTATCAAGTTTGTGATGTTACTTTCCGTACCTACCTGTAAAGGTGGTAGCCTTTAATCTAGTAAGATATAAGTTAATTCTTAGGAAAGATTCATGGTATACTAGACATTATACCCTAACCATAGCCTCTGAATTTTCGTGAATTGGAGTTTTATAGAATTAATTATGCATGTCACAAATTAATGTACAATTTCAATCGTTTACCGCACCACTCTATACTGTACAAATATACAAAGAATTACATCAAGCCCTTGATATGGAAGAAACTATACATCCATATCTAACTAGGCTTTATAATTCTGGCATTTGGGCTTTTAATGAATTTATTATAATTTTTAGAAGACAATGCATGAAATATGTGACAACACAGACCATTCTGAGAAGATTAACCAATTTACGCTTCAAGGATTTGGAATGATGAAAAACAATTCAAATTTTGCAGAAAGAAGACACACTAAGTTTTCAAGAAAACCAATTTTCATGATTTTTAGGTATTCTGATTGCCCTGTATGAATTTTTGAAGTTGAAGGGAACAATTGGAAAGATAGGTCATAATCATTTTTATGTCACTTTTGGTGTCTCATTAGGGACTTAATGGTTAAGCTTCAGTCTTAACACTTTAGGCATAATAATTGGTTACATATAAGGTTTCCAAATTGTATGAATCTTCTTTACTCCAAGGTCTTAATGCATGAATTTATAGAAATATGAAATTAATTCTTTACTATCCATTTAAAATTTTACATACTTCAGGGTCAAGCTTCCATCTTAACCCATTGACCCCTTTATGGCACCATAACTAGAAATTAAGACCTTATACAAAACCACCACTTATTTGTTATCTAATGGTGGTGTTGTGGTGGTCAGTGGTAGTCTTATCGTTGTTTTAACAACACATGCCAAGGAAAAGAAAACAAAGAGAAGAATTGATAGGAATGAAAGTAACAGAACATGGTTACCTCAAACACATATGACAACGTTGGAGTAACCTCCTTCCATTCTCCCTTTTCCTCCCGCGTTCTTCTTCTTGTTTTGCTAAATCTCCCACTCAAATCGTGTGTTTAGGGTTGAACGTTTATCCCTAATTATGTGATTATTCTGATTAATTTATAAATCTGCTTCCTGAATTAGTAACGAAAAATACGACATTACATGTACCCAACATACAAGAGTGTATAATGTTGAAGTGAATAGTTAATAAAATTCATCGGTATTTATATATATATATA
This sequence comes from Lactuca virosa, assembly GCF_052849685.1. Taxonomy (NCBI): domain Eukaryota; kingdom Viridiplantae; phylum Streptophyta; class Magnoliopsida; order Asterales; family Asteraceae; genus Lactuca; species Lactuca virosa. Next base: position 322,813,061 of record NC_136428.1, read on the forward strand.
TATATATATATATATATATATATATATATATATATATATATATATATATATATATTGTGTTGAATATTAATTATTTTATATTATTATGTTCCGATGCAGCAACTAACTGACCTCAAAATACCCTTCCATGTCATAAACGATTGTACCCAAGAATTCAGTGAAAGAAACTTCATTAGGAAGGGTGGTTATGGAAAGGTATATATTGGGATCCTCACATGGGCAAGTCATGTAAATCGATTGGTTGCTGTAAAGAGGCTAGATGTGACCGGATTTCAGGGTAACAAGGAGTTCCGTACAGAGGTTACAATGCTTTCAGAGTATCAACACAAAAATATTATAACACTTATAGGGTTTTGTGATGATAACAATGAAATGATCCTTGTTTATGAATATGCAATCCGTGGAAGCCTTGACAAATATTTAAGTGATACTACCATGTCATATACACTGCCATGGCGCCTAATTCTTAAAATATGTGTTGGTGTTGCTTCTGCATTAGACTATCTTCATAACCAAGTGGCCGAAAAACATAGAATAATCCATCGTGATGTGAAAAGCGCGAATATTTTGTTGGATGCAAATTGGAATGCAAAACTTTCCGATTTTGGGTTAGCTAGAATAGGTTTAGCAAATCAACAAAACACCTTTGTGATCACTAACCCTGCCGGCACATATGGTTATATTGACCCACAATATGAAAGAACAGGGTTTTTAACAAAAGAGTCAGACATTTATTCGTTTGGTGTGGTTTTGTTTGAAGTTATGTGTGGAAGGTTGGCATGTGTTTTTAGCTACCATGATGAGCGTCAGTTCCTACATCATTTGGCTCAAATCCGGTACAAAAATGGAGAGTTGGATAAGATTATTAATCACAACATAAAGAAAGATAGCAACACAAGATCATTAAGCAAGGTCTCAGCTATTGCATACCAATGCTTGCATAAAACTCGAGAAGAACGACCTACAAGTGCTGAGATTGTAATCCAACTTAAGGAAGCCTTGAAAATCCAAGTAAGTTTGAATATTATTTTTATGTTTCTTTAATTTAAACTGTAAGGACATGATGTTATATCTATTGTTCAATTTGATTAGATGCTAGATGTTCATATTTGTGTAAACTGAGATGAGCTCCTTTTATCCATGAATTTTGCAGATAAATGATGTATAAGTAACCAAATCATCAAAGCTATGGAGGAATGGACGAATAAGTAAAGCTTAATTTTAAGGTTATCTAGGGAAATAGTGAGATAACACAATACTACAGTTTGGTCGTCTACACAGTGAAAAAACATTGTAAAGATTAACAACTATATATTTCATTCTATATATAATATGTCCTTACCTATAAACTTTCATTAACTCCACAATCCTCAAAATAGTTGTACACGATGCTACCACATAAGGTAGTTCACCCAATTAACTTGTTTTAGGACAAAAGATGTGATATTAGTCACTAGAAGTTGAGTATTAGACTTTATATGGAATGGAACTTTCATCGTATCATGATAATTACAATTGAAAAAACATAACACATTGGATAAAATTAGTTCTTATATGATATTCCACATAGTTAATGGATAAAAAGATATCACAAAATTTTCACTTGAACAAGGTGATTTATATATAGATACAAATTAATGACAAGTCATACATATGCTCTTCGTTATGTGCCAAATTTAGTTTGCAAATGTAATCTTGTTTCTTTTCTATTACTTTCCAATGTTGTAAAAATTATCATAGGTGGTCAGCTAGGTGGAACCTGTTGGAGTAATTCAAAATCTAGGACAAAAATAATCCAGAGGTATTTTGGGAAATTTTAGGAAATCTTTCCTAATTTAAAGTTTTATAATTGTTTTAGAATTCAGTTATGCCTAGTATAAGTAGGGTTATGTTTTTAATGTTTTAGTATGAAGTTTTTATTATGATTTCCTCAATAAAGCTTAGAAACAAAGCAATTTTCCTAGAAATTGAATTGTTCCTTGTTCTTCTTCCATTATCCTCTGTTCTTTTGTTTTAGTTCTTATTATGTACCTTGGATCAAGGTAATTTCTAGATTGTTTGATTACATTTGGTATCAGATCAAACCATATTCACCCGTTTTTATTGATATGGAAGGACAAAAGAAAAATGGCTCGTTTTCTCTCCAATACCCTTTGTTGACCAGGAGCAATTACGTTATCTCAGCAATAAAGATGCAGGCTCTAGAAGTGTGGGAAACAGTTAAACGAAAAAACCCTCAGAATCCGGTTGGTTTCAATAATGATAGGGTTGTGATGGCTATCACATTCCAAGCAATACCTGGTTATATTTTGTTGTCTTTAGCGGAGAAGAAGACAAGAAAAGATGCTTGTGACACACTCAAAACTATCTACATGGGTGTTTGTCACAACCCCCGATCGAGGTGGTGGAATAAGCCGAGTTGTGCGACTTAGTTCATGGATCACATGTAAACTGAATATATAGCACAAGTACAACAATAAACAAACTATAGTTTTATTCCATCTTCAGGTTTGAATACAAGGTACTTATAGAAAATAATATAGTACATAAATTGCCTTAAATAGTTAAGCAGATATAACAAAAATCTAGAAAACTTGTTTGCCTGAAATCCATGACTAATCCATCAATGAAATTCTCGTTCAGTGATTTCCAAAGAATACATGTAGTTTTGAGGGTCAACACAAGGTTGGTGAGAGTTACAGGTTTTCCACTAGTGAAGTAGTGATACTTTTAAAATGACCGAAAAGTATTTTCATTGTAAGTAAAACAATACTTAAAAATGAGTTTGTAAATAGCCTTTAAAGAATCTTTGAAAAATGAAAATGTGTTTTTCCACAAGTAAATCCATACTTGTAACTGTTTTGAAGTGAGAAAAACCAAGTGCATGGTTTGTAGAGAGAGAGAGTGAGAGAGAGAGAGAGAGAGTGATCCAATTAATATTAATATTGAGTCCTATCACCGAGCTATGTGACTAGATATAACCCCTTACGATGCTTCATTGGACATCGTGGAAAAACACTTAAGATACTTATCACTCGCTTCAATTAATCCATCAAGGTTGTAGCTAACAACCGCAGGTGGGGGTGTTAACCCATATAGATCTATACATATGTATCTCGCTCCAAGGATTAACGGTTATAGTTGAGTGGGTAGACTAAATGTTTATACTTAGGTAATGAATAACATATCAGTGTAAAAGTCAGTAACTAATGTACACAAATAAAGTTTTACTATAGAAGCCAAGTATGTTCAATAAGTATATAAGTAACAGTGATAGTACTCGCCTAAATATGTTGTAAATATTACAAGCACATGTTTAAATTCCAAGTTATAATATTTATAACTTATATATATATATATATATATATATATATATATATATATATATAAGTTATAAATATTATAACTTGGAATTTAAACATGTGCTTGTAATATATATATATATATATATATATATATATATATATATATATATATATATATATATGATATAAGTTGAATACTAAAAAGGTGGTAAACTTTTATGACATACAATTTACGACATGCTTTTTACAACATAAAATCATAACGTTGTTGAAGGTAAAATGATATATTATCTTGTTTAGTTGTTTTATTTTAAACAAACATCACATATGTAATATCAAGTATAGCAACTAGTTTATGTGAAAATAATATGTTATTTGCCAAAATAATAATTATAAATAGATATGATTTTTGCATGTGTTTTTCATAATCAATATAAAATTTTAATATGTATTCTCCTTCAAATATTAAAATGCTTAAAAGAGGGGCCCGCTCATCTTTGATATGTGATTTCGGTTTAGATGTGAGAATGTGATCGTTTTTGAGAAGCGCCTCGAGATAACATGTGACATCCTAGAGTTTAGGTTAAAGACTGTGAACCATCAATTTATAGTAAATCTCTTTGTAATTTGACTCATTGAGTTTTAGTGCATCTTATGTAAAATAAATGAGTTCATTTCAACTATTATAAGATACCAGATGATATCTTACTTCCAGATGGGTAAACCGACAAATGAATGAAACAGCTCAAACTGCAACCCTAGTTAAACTGCAACCCTAGTTAGTGTGTCCGAAAAACTGAAAATTTTGTATTAAGCAGTTGTGAGTGAAGCAAACACTCTAGTCTCATAGTACATGTTCCCCTATCACAGAAAATTATAAAGAGCGTCCAAAACGGAGTTCGTATGCAAAAGATACGACCATTTTAAGAATCCACACAAATATAATATTGATTTTCTTAAAACTGCAAAAACCGTTTCTATTTGTTGAGGCACCTGCACACCTCAGATGGAAATTTTGAGAGCATTTTTGGACTTAGGCTATGGTCTAATATTTAATTTCATAATCAAAATATTTTTAGCAAAAATATTTGCAAAAGTCGAAAAATCGGATGTGTCAAGTTAATTAAATGTGAATCTTTAAACGCTATTTCACGAAGTTTTGTGTATCATATTTGGATCCTTTCTGCATTTTTGGAATCACCACGACTAGGGAAACAAGAAGGCACTTTCAGAAAAATTTCATGAGATGATGTGGTGGCACGAGAATCGAGAAAACGAGATTTATATCACAAAACATATATTACAAATTTATTCCTAAAATATATATTAAAAGTAAAGGAAATTTTTTTTGATGATTTTATTCTATTGAAAGCTAAGAGAGGTACACCATTATCATTTGTTTTGCTGTAACACTTCACCTCTCTTTCTCGATTAATCGCCGGCCAAAGAAGGAAAATCAGTGGATATCTCTAGCCTTGGCAACCCTCTCCTTACCTCTCCACATTTTTCCCGTCGAGCACAGTAACCAAAAACACCCCTTGATGTTGTTGCTTTCCTTTTGTGTGTGTACCACCGAATCAGAAAGAAGAAAGAACAAGGGAGATGGCGGAGCATCCTTCCTCACCACCACAGACGACGATGATCGCCATCTTAGGCTCCCCTTTTACTTCGTGAATCGCCACCGGATACCCACTATCTTTTTTTCTTGCTAATCAGAGCTAACACCTTCTGGATTACTACTGTTGGCAACAGAACAAGTGTATAAAGAGGAGCTCGCCGGAAAGTGATGGCTGCCCTCCTCAGGATCTGCCTTGCCTCCACCGATTCACACCGAGCTGCCTTCGATTTTCTCCATTAGTTTCTCAGTCGAACACCCCCGGACCATCCTTATTGACTGATTGTTCGATCTCCGATCCACCCTACTTCCTTTTTGCGTGTTTTTGCCGGATGGGAAAAGCGGCGGCCAAGAGACCGTCAGAGTAGCCCTTGTTGCTTTCACTTTTTGATCCCGTTCATCCTCTTAATTTCTACCTTTCGTTTGTTTATTTCTTCAGCGATCTGATGAGGACGATGATCCTTCCCATCGTTTTTAATATTGCCTAAAACAAACCACATGTTGTGTTAATATCACTAACCAACCCCTCACTTGTTTTATTTAAATTAAAATTAGCCCCTAGATTGAAATCTTTACAAACCAGGTCCTATTTCTTTTAGCCATTGCAAAAATACTCCCTTTAGTTTAAATTATTATTAAAATGTGCCATAAGTTATTCAAAGTTCAAGAGCTGTAAAGTTGCGGTTTCTCACGTTATGCTTAACAAGAATGAACCAACTCCGAAAAAATCAAACTCACGCTTCAAGGGTGAGTGCTTACGATCCCTTTTTATTAATTTCAATTATTTCAGGGGGGAATACATGTGCCTATATACTTTGTTTACGCAAACAAGTTATCATTTTATGTGAAAATGCAACAAGTCTAGTTTATAAAAATGTTATTTGATAATGTAACATATTGTTACAAATAAACTAGTATAAACTTTTCATATACATATTGTAGTTATTTTATCGTGAAATAACTAGTCCACACTACAAATGCTACATGATACAAAAACATGTGATTCTTACGTAACTTTGCATATCATAAAAATGTGTCATAAAGATTCACCAAATTTGTTGTATTTCAACTTATACTTTGCATGTATGTATACGAAAATGTTTAAATACAAATAAGTTATAACCATTATAACTTAAAACTTATTTGTTACATATTTGAAATGTACTACCTTATAAAAGCGAGTACCTTACACTTTGCATATTTACCAACTACTCTGCTTTTATAATGGGAAATTCATTATGCCTAGTGACTTATTTACACATAAGTTAAGGCTAGGAGCTATTCACAAACCTTAGTTAAAGGCTTTTTAGTGAGACTATATTCATTAGCTAAGTCTAAACACTTCACTTATCCACACTACTATAACCGTTAATCTTTGGAGCGAGATAAATATATATGTAGATCTATACGAGGTTGACATCCCCACCTATGGTTGCTAGCTACAACCGCGACTGATCAATTGAAGCAGGTGATAAGTGTCTACTATTATTACTAAAACGTCCAATGAAGCACTGTAGGGGGTTCATTCAGTCACATAGCTTGGTTATAAGACTCACTATAAACATTAACTATAATCTCTCTCTCTCTCTCTCTCTCTCTCTCTCTTAATACAAACCATAGGCTTGGTTTCCTTCAAAACTATTTTAGGTAAGGATTTAATTATGCAAAGATACATTGTGGTTTTCAAAGCTTATTCAAAGACTCTTTACAAACACTATTTTAAGTATGGTTATACTTATAAGAAAAATACTCTTTAGACTTTTTAAAAGTATTACTGTTGTTAGCAAAAAAACTTATAACTCTTACCAACCTTGTGTTACCCCTCAAAACTACATATACTCAGGAAATCACTAAACAAACATTCAAGACTGAATGAATTACAGACGGCCTAGTTTAATAGCTATTAAATTATTTGCCTATCTGTTAAGACAATTTATGTACTATTATTATCTGTAAGAACCTTGTATTCAAACATCAAGATGGAATACAAATGTTGTTTTGTTTATTGTTGTACTTGTGATATATATTCAGTTTACCTATGATCAATGGACTTAGTCACACAGCCCAGTATGTTTCGTCGCCTCGGCCGGTGGTGTGACATAACACCAATAGCAACAAACTTTTAACCTATGTTTGGAATTGAAATAACTCACGGAATAAAAATAAAAAATAGAGTATAGAACTAGGATAATACCACTAAAGATTGCAACAGTAGGTGGGAAAAGGTGGTGGTGGCCGAGTGGTGGTTTATCTGTGATAATAGGTTGCTCCAATAACCTTACTTCCTCGGGGTCTTTTCTGTCCCGATGAGAACGATGAAGAGAAGAGGGGGGAGGGAGCAGGTGGTAATGATCATGGGGTGTTTGGGAGGTCAGATGATCATCGAAACAGGAGGTGGCGGTTGCCTTGGTGGCTCTCAGTAGCTGGTGGTCCAAGCCACCCTCATTGGTGGTGTTTCTGGTTAAAAAAAAGGGAAAAGAAAGGAGAGATGAAACATCCCAAAAATACAGTCCAAAAATTTCGTTTTAAATCATTGAGAAAACCATAGTCATAAAACATCATGTAAAAATCATAAGTCGTGTATCTCAAAATATCATAACATCTGTCAAATATATATCAGAGTATAAACATCCCAGGCTAGACAAATGGTGTGTGCACTGCAATCATCCTGAGCTCTTCCCCTTGCTACCTGAAACCAAAACTGAAAACTATATGCACAAAGCTTAGTGAGTCTCCCCAAACTACCACATACCATACACATAATTACATAATAACATAACAGTGGGCCTTGCCCACTACATCGGGCCCCGCCCGGCATCGGACCAGTCCGGCATCGGGTCCCGCCCGACATCTGACCGAAATCCGGTATACATATAAACATATCAACAATACATACAACATAAACATATAAACATTCCTCCGACTACGCCCGACATCGAACTGAAATCCGGAAACGTATAACATAACATATAAGCATTCCTTGGGCTTACCCTGGCATCGGACCGAAGCCCCGAACATATAAACAAGCACATGAAAAAAATCATAAACACATCAAGTATACAAACATTCCGGGGGCTTTCCCCGACATCAGACCGAAGTCCGGAAGCATATAAACCTACATTGGGCTATTCCCGGCATCGGACCTAAGCCCGGAACATACTAGCATACATACACGGCTGACATTGGTGCCTTCGACCCGTTCATACAGGAGGAAACTCATCTCAAATGTCGGGTGAAATAGCTAAAACGTCTCTGGTCCTACAACCGGCTCTACTCAAGCCCTATACAAAAACAACCCCCGTTAGATACCATTCTATACTCAAGACCCATTCATGGGTCAACCTTGGTCAAAATCAAGGTCATGGTCAAAGTCAATGTCCAGTCAAAGTCAAAGTCAACACCCCGAGTTGACTAAACTCCTCGATTCATCCTTCTGACTCGCCGAGTTTCCATGCTCAGCAGAATCGTGATAAAACGAGTGAACTCGTCGAGTCCCTCCTTAGACTCGCCGAGTTCTGCCCTTTACAGAATCGGGAAAAATCGTTCTAACTCGTTGAGTCCTTCTATGGACTCGCCGAGTTCTTCAGTCTGTTCCTTCATCTTAATGGATTAACCCCCTACTCTTCATATCTGAGTTTCATACTTCACATATACACTAAAAATGTTCTTTTAAGGGTAAAGTTTCCAACTTTACTTGTTAATAGCCTTACATAATGGGCTTAGCTCGAACCCTAATTCTTTAAGACCTAGATCTTGATCCAAAAGCTATCAATACTGTAAGCCAAGACATATAAACTGAGATCTAGACCCTAGACACTACAAGAACACGTAAAGCTTCCATCTTTTTCTCTCCATGCATGGCCTTTTGGAGCTTAAAAGGCCAAAATGACATCATAAAGCTTGCATGGGGCTTCAATGGCCATAAAGTTTGCACCTTTATGCCATGAGAGCCGTTCAAGGTTCTAGATCTGAAGGTATACCCACTTGGGACGTCCATTTCCAAAAGGTCATGCTTCTTAGACCAAAAACCCAATAAAATGATAATAAGGAGATCTAAGAAGTTACTAAGCAAGTTTGAGACTTGCTTACCAGGAAATGATGAGAATGAAATGGAGTCTTTGGATCTACTAGCTTCTTCTTGAATCCCCAAGCTTCTCCTTCATTCACAAGCTTCAACACACACAAAACTTCACTAAAAAATGGCTCACAAGCTCACAAATGCATAAGGGTTTCTGGACTTAGGGTTTGGGACTTGGAGGCTGGGAATAAGGCTAGCATGAGGGGATTAAGATGCTTAAATAGGGTGCAAAAGTCCTAAATTAGGGTTTCACCCCTGCCAGCCTACTCGTTGAGTTGAGGGCTCTCAACTCGTCGAGTAGTCTTTACAACCCGCGTCCAATATCCATTCCTACTTGACGAGTTTGGGGCCTCCAAATCGTCGAGTTTCTATACAAAAAGGAATAAATCTTTAATTAAATACATACTAGGAACTAGGCGTTACAATTCTCCCCCACTTGTCATAGACTTAGTCCTCGAAGTCTGCTACGTCAGGAAACAACTCCGGGTAATACTCCCTCATCTCCTCCTCGGGCTCCCAAGTCCACTCTGAGCCCTTGCGGTGCAGCCACTGCACCTTCACTAGCTCCACCCTCTTGTTCCTCAGCTCCTTCGTCTTATTGTCGAGAATAGCTACTGGTCTCTCGATATAGTTCATGCTGTCGTCAACCTGTATGTCCTCTAAAGGCACTACTGCAGAGTCATCCACTAAGCACTTCTGCAGCTGGGAGACATGAAAAGTGTTGTGGATTTGGTTGAGCTCTATTGGAAGATCCAAACAGTAAGCAACCCGGGCCACCCGAGCCAAAACCCTGAACGGACCGATGTACCTTCGTCCAGCTTGCCCCGCTTCCTGAAGCAGATGATACCTTTCCAAGGTAACACCTTCAGGAGAACCATGTCGCCCACCTAAGACTCCAAGTCTGAACGATGCTTGTCGGCATAGCTTTTCTGCCGACTCTGAGCAGTCTGGAGCCTGCTCCGGACCTGCTGGATCCTCTCAGTAGTCTTGAGTACTACCTCAGTACTCCCCATGACTCTCTGACTGACCTCGCCCCAGCAGATTGGGGTCCTACACTGTCACAACTAGCACTTTTGGCTAGGAAATTCCGTCCTCACGTAAGTAAGGACTATTGTGAGATTGTGCTAACACTCCTAAGTGTTCAATATGAGTTCCTAAGGAGCTAGAAAGTGTTAGAATGCAAATCTCTCCAAGTATAGTGAATCTCTCCCAAATCTCTCCAAGTATAGTGAATCTCTCCCAAATCTCTCCAAGTATGTGAAATCTCTCCCAAATCTCCCTAAGTATTCGAAATCTCTCCAAGAATAGTGAATCTCTCCCAAATCTCTCGAAGTGTGCGAAATCTCTCCAAGAATAGTGAATCTCTCCCAAATCTCTCCAAGAATAGTGAACCTCTCCCAAATCTCCCTAAGTATGCGAAATCTCTCCAAGAATAGTGAATCTCTCCCAAATCTCTCCAAGAATAGTGAATCTCTCCCAAATCTCCCTAAGTATGCGAAATCTCTCCAAGAATAGTGAATCTCTCCCAAATCTCTCCAAGCATGTGAAATCTCTCCCAAATCTCTCCAAGCATGTGAAATCTCTCCCAAATCTCTCCACGTATCTCAAATCTCTCTCAAATCTCCCTAAGTGCCTTCCTTAGTCGAGAACAGCTAAAAACCGAAAGAGGAAACCCCAAAAAGGACCTTTTTGGTCCGGAACCTCTTGGTCCGGACTCCTCTTGGTCATGAACCTCTTGGTCCGGAACCCTCTTGGCCGGAACCCTCTTGGTCCGGAACCCTCCTGGTCCGGAACCTCTTAGTCCAGAATGTATTCTAAGGAAACCAAGAGGAGTTGCACCACAGAAGCCTCTTATCCGGACCATCTCGCAATCTCGGAACTCCTGACTCCGGACAATCTCGCCTATGGTCTCTTCGGAAAGGTCAGCTGACTTCGGAACCCTCGATCCGGACTGCTGGCTTAGCTCCGGAATGAATCAGAAGACTTCGGAAATCCGAGAAAGTGCTCCGGAAGTTACTGTGGATTCCGGAATTTGGAGAAGAGCTTCGGAACTCGCCCAGCACCTCCGGAAATTGTAATACAGCTTCGGAAATTGCCCTAGAGTTCCGGAATTCACTATTTAGCCCCGGATTTTGGACTATTCCGGACCTTTTTATCATTTTAAGATATTTTGAGGTCGGGAATCCCACCAAACTCGTGTTTTTCTTAACTAAGACCCTAAAACCATTATTTTATGCTAAAATTAATTATTTTAAGCATATTTTTCATAAAAATAAATGTTTGGGATTTAGGAAAACCTTATCCTAAATCAAGAAAATGACAAAAGGATTGACTTTGTGATTTGATGAAATTCCTCATTTCCCATGCAAATCGCAGTATTCAATGCTTTACCCACCAAATATCCATGCATGGACCACCAGATCCCCATGCATCAAAGATTCCTTTCTTTTTCCTTATACTCCAAAGCAACGACAGTGAGGGAGTTTAGACTCCACATCCTCTCTCACTTTTCCCATTTTCTCTCAAAAACTCATCTTCAAGCAAGAACAGGGGATCTTGCTGAAAGGAAATTTCTCAACTTCTTCCTGGGAAATTTTAAGGTAAATTCCTCCACTCATCCAATATTTTATAATATTTTAAGATGAATCCATATTATTTTATTCATAATAATATGAGATGATCATCCATAGGAAAACATCCCTCCCAGGGAAGTTCCCCATCTCAACAAGAGTTTAAGTTTGAAATCTTCACTCCATAACTCCAAACAACTCCTTAACCAACTCAAGGTGAGCTTCATACCCCACCTTTTCAATATTTTAATGTTTTTGGGGGAGAGTACAAGTCAAATCTTGCCTAAATACTTGAATAATTGCATATATACGTATGTTTGTATGTGTGTGTGAAATATTATTAAATTAATATTTTAGTAATATACTCATGAACGTAAGAATTCTCAATTTCATAAAGAATAGAGGATACTTTGTACAAAAGAGCCTCCCAACTATTGGATGTGTCCAACTTAACCCCTTTATCTATGCTTTCATGTCTAAAGATAAAAGTTACAATAGGGATCTTGATAAGTGGACACCATTTCTAGTAAATTTTCGAAAATGAAAACTTTGTGACTATTTTGCAAACTGTCAGTAGGTATTTTATAAATATTCAATATAAAAGTTTGCGTCAAGAAAATACACAAATAGAGCCTTTATGATAGAAATATTCGCATGTCATGAACTGCTGTCATAAAACCTCCAAGAACATAAGTAATGTTCTATATGTCATAAAACAGAAAATGCGTGTCATAACCGGCAGTTATAAATTTATACAAATTATAACTTGACACTTTTTCTCTCTTGACTAAAATGACTTATTTTTCAATAAATGAAAAGAACGAACACGAGCACCTAGTTAACGAGCACAATCAACGGTATGGAACGATAACGATACTTATATTCAATGAGTACGGATTTCATTATTATCTAACAAATAATGGATCTCTAACGATTTCTCAAAAGGTTGTTAATATTCTAGTCAGACAAATCTCAAAAGTACCTAAATATAAAAATATTAGTGTACGTCTAAGTCCTGTAAGGAGTTATAGCCAGAGTCTCCTGCAGGGAGAGCGAGAATTTGTGTATAGATCTATACGGGGTTGACACCCCGCACCTTCGCTGTTCGCTACAGCTAGACAAGCCAGTCTAGGGTGACAAATGTCTTATCCAAACCGAGGGCGCCTGAGAAACGCCAAAACAGGCACTTCGTCAGATTAGTATGGTTATAACGACTCACTAGAATATGTTATGTCATCTAGAAATTTATGTAAGCAAAAACCTCATAAATAAATTTTTGGCACGTTGTGTTGACCGTCCTACACATGATAAGTGATGGTCCGCATTTGTTGCGTTGACTGTCCTTCTTCATCGCGTAGAATGTCCACAATAGCCATGTTGATTCTTTCTCCTACAAGTATAGAGTCGTAATACTGCTATTTTTACAAATTAAAAAACATAGGACTCTATGGAAAACGTTTGTAAACGATTTTGATAACGATAAACTAACCCACACATATACATAGTTGGAAACTAGAACTTACGATTATTTTATAGTGTTGGAACCTGAAAGTGAACCTCTTGCAATCTTAAGTACATATTCCGAAGGCTGTTGGTTCCGAAGGAAGATGTGATCTAGAACCTGTCCGGAGCTGAAGAAAGGGAGTGAAGAATTTTGAAGAAGAACACATTCCGGAACTGATCCTGAAGTCCGGAATGCTTATCGATCCGGAAACAAACTTTCATCTCCGGAACATCACTTGTCCGGAATGAAGTTAATTTGTCTGTTATGCATTTATTACGTTTGTCTTGTATTTTGATGTAACGTTTCATAGGACTTAGTCTAATGTTGATTAAGGACAATCAGAATGTCAGAAGTATATCTTTTGTCCGGTCCTATGTAAACACCTGGGTTAATTCGCTGTAACATTCTCTCCTTTAAATAGGAGCATTCAATACAAGTCAACTACGAATCTTTTCTATCATTTTTGGCATTTACTCTTATTACATTCAAACATTCCTCTTGTTCCTCATTTATTAACTTTACTCTGATCACTATTCACTTGTTCTTAATTAATATCTTGATCATTTTGTTGAGTTGATTATCTAAGACTTGACTGGTCTTTCCAGTTTAGACTTGAACATCCATTATTAAGCAGACATTGATATCAAGCATTCATTCAAGGTTTGAGTTCTCAAACCTTGTCCCTGCGCATAGATTTTGTTCTCACAATTGGTATCAGAGCTCGAGTGGTTGTCCTTTGAATCCATAAGATCAGATTATAGTTGGTTTGAATTTACCTTGGAAATTCAACCATTTTTGTCTTAAGGATAAAAGTTCTTCTATATACCACTTAAGCTCGAAGATATCTTGACTTCAATGGCTGCTTCAAATCCTCAACAAATGATTTCAATGCAAATCGCAAATAGCGTCGGTGGCCCTACACGTGCCCCACTGCTAGTTGTGGAAGAATATGATCACTGGAAAGTTAGAATGGAAAGGTTTTTACTAGCCAAAGAGAAAGGTGAACAAATATGGAGATCCATCACAGAAGGTCCGTCACAGTTGTAAGAGATGCAGCTGCTCAACTCATGCGAGAAGATGAAGTTCGTCCAGCCCCTCTAACAACTGATGATATTGAGAAACTGCATGCTGATCAAGTTGCCTTCTCTGAAATGGTGTTTGGTGTTCCTCCATCACTCTTTGAGCACATCAAGTTATGCAAATCAGCCAAAGAAATTTGGGACACTCTTCAGGATCTGATTGAAGGTTCAGAAAATATGAAGGACAAACGTCTCACCTCCGTTGTCAATGACTTTGACACCTTCACTACCACTCCAGGTGAATCTGTAGCCTCAGCCTCCAACCGATATCGAATCGTTGTCAACAACATGACTGCCCACAGGATTGTTCGAACTCCTCTCGAGTACAATCTCAAGTTCATTAACAGTCTTGGTAAGGGATGGGGAAATGTAAAGTCTTGTCTTCAAAGAAATGGTTCTTTAAAAAAATTGAACCTCTATCAACTTTTTGATGAGCTTCAAGGACATGAATCAAATGTTGCTCAAACCATTAGAGAACTTTCTGGAGGACCTCTTGCTCTAGTCAGTTCTTCTGAGTCAACCATTTCGAACCCACTTGCTTCGGAACCTTACAAACCCTCAGCTCCATTACCTCAGCCATCCTTGACTTCTTTTCCTACCCACATCTATCCTGACGATGATTCAGAAACCTTGGATTCTGAACTCCGTTTCCAACAAGAATTTTCCTTACTCTCCATGAAATACAAACGACCTTTCAGTTCTTCTTACAAACCATACCAAAACAGATTCAATGCTCCTCACCAAAACCATCCTCAACCATATACTGCTTCGGAACCAAAACAAACCTCCGAAAATCCTCCTGCATACAAGCCTAACCTCACTAAACCAAACTCAGCCCCGGAATCTTCAAAAAATTCCAACTCAGAAAAACCAAAGATCTTGTGTCATATATGGGGTCATGCAAACCACTTTGCCAAAGATTGTCTAGCTGATGTTCCACAAAAACCAAAAAATCAAGGACTCAGCTTATTATGTCCGAAAAGCACAAGAAATGGCTGAAAGTGAGAAAGCATTTGTTACTACTGTTTCAAGAGATGTCGAAGGATACTGGTCATCCGGAGATGATGATGATGTAGAAACTGGAAGAAACATGTGTTTGATGGCTAGACAAACCATTGTATGTGATGAAGGTTATTGGTCTTCTGGATCCGAAGATGAAGAAGATGTTGCTGAACCTAACTACTGCTACATGGCCACTAACGATCCACCAGGTCGAAGCATCGTTCAACAGGTAAAATCCATGATCTCTGATAATAATTTTTATTTGACTTTATGTGAACCTTATTTGACCCAGATTCAAACAGATATGAACACTATCTATAAAGCCTATGAGTCAGCCATAGAAGCCAGTGAGAAGAAAGACTGTGAACTAAGTCGTCTTAGATTACGTTTTGAGGATAAGAAATTGAAAATCGAGTCTTTAGAGCATGAACTTGTAATGTCAAAAGATGAATGTATCATTTTGAAAGATAAATGTGAAATCACTTATTCCGAACGAAATATTTTGATTTCTGATAACAAACGTCTCAATGCCAAAATAGATGCTTTGCATAACTCAGTTGACATGCTTGAAGCTGACATTCGGATGACTCATAATTTTCGTCATCCATGGTCCAAAGCTCCTGGTCTCGGAAGCGAGTATCCAAAACTAATTGTTAGTCCCCTGAAGGATTTGCAAAATCTGACATTCATGGGAGAGGTTCCGAACATTAAACATTCGGACACTCCTGTTTCTCCATTGTCACCCCTTCCGGAGACTAAAAGATCCTTTGAGTCCCTAATTCCTGAGTTTCAACCGATAGTTGTTAAATGTCCTGATTCCACGCCTCTTCCGCCTCTGATAAACCTGGACCTGAATCGGACCACGGAATATCATCATAGTCTTCAAAATTGTGCAGACTATGTTCCTATAAGCAATCACGTCAATAACTGTGTGATTGAGGAAATTATTCCGGAAACAACTGAAGTCAATGCCTCGAAATTTGCATGGGCATCTCTAGATGATAAAGTTGAAATATCAAGCAATATGTCCTCTGACTCATGTGAATCGGACTCTGTAGCTCTTTCAAAATCCAAATTGGTTCCCATTTCTCCCAAGTTTTCAAATCCATCTAAAGGTCAATCCTCTGGATCCTCTCCTCACCCTAAGAGAAAACCAATGTTGAATAGAAAAGATGTTGTAGATCCCAAGGTAGAAGCTAGGAATGCTTACAAAAAGTATATTAAGGATAGACAAAATTCCAGGTTCCTTGCCAACTCGTCTCGAAACAACACAAAGAAGTCCTTGTGTCAACACCATAGTCAAAATTCGTTTGTTCAAACAAGAATTCTAAAGAGACCTTCCGAACCTCCTGTTCATTCGGAACCAAAGGAAGTCTTCAACTCCAAATCTCCTCAAGCTCATGTTAATGTCAAAACCATCCGAAACTCTTCTTCAACGCCTCAAAATGTTTCATCTGTCTTTATTGCAAAATCTGATGGCACAAATTTTAAACCAAAAATCTCTAAGAACAATGTGTCATCAAACAAATCCACCAGCTCAAATTTTACTGTTTCAATATCTTCAAACAAAAATCTTGTGTGGAAAATCAAATCATCTGTTAACAAAACAACTGACTCGGAGACAACAAAAAGTGTCAATCCTTCAGATACTCCCGTTCTGAAAAAGTTAGCTCCGAACCCACAAAATATGGCTACTGGATAGATGAAAAGACTTTAGCATTCTGTCTGTTTCCAAAGAACTCAAGTAATCTCACCAAGAAACACGTAGTTGTTCCAAAGTCACAATCACAGTCCAGAGTCCATGCCTACGTCCCAAAGTCTAACTCGGAGCCTAAAAGCTCCATTGCTCATTAATTTTTGCAGGCACTTTGTGCTTCGGAGCAAGAAACAATATGGTATATTGATAGTGCTTGCTCCATGCACATGACGGGGCAGAAGGATTTTCTGCGAGATTTAAAGCTCTCTCCAAATGCTGGTTACGTGACGTATGGCAACAACTCAAATTCTCAAATTCGTGGTTATGGAACTCTCACCAATGGAAACTTCTCTATTTCACATGTTGCTTATTTAGCTGACTTGAAACATAATTTGATAAGTGTTGCTCAGCTTACCGACTCAAGCCGACGTGTGGAATTCTGCAAAAAATATAGCTATGTGATGACTGAAGATCGAAAAGAATGTTTGATAAAGTCTCTTCGCAACAAAAACATGTACCCACTCGACATCAATATGATCATCGGCAAACCACAACTCTGCCTTCTCTCCAAAGCTATTCTGGACGTTAGTTGGCTATGGCACCGAAGGCTCGCACATCTAAACGTTTGGTACATGAATGATCTCGTCTCAGGTGAAATGGTAAGAGGTTTACCTCTTCTCAAGTTTGAAAATGATCATTTACATGCTGCATGCGAGTGTGGTAAGCAATCAAAGAAGGTTCATCCTGTTATCATCGAAAAATCCATTTCGGATCCCTTAGAACTCCTACACATTGATCTTTGTGGACCATCCACTGTAGAGAGTCTTCATCATAAGAAATACATTCTTGTGATTGTTGACGACTTTACAAGGTTCATTTGGGTCTTCTTCCTAAGGCTGAAATCCGAAACAGCCTCTGAGCTCATCAATTTTATCAAAGGAATAGAAGTTCTTATGAAACTTCCGGTCAGGAGAATCCGAAGTGATAATGGCTCGGAATTTGTTAATTCCACCATTGAGAAGTTCCTCACAGAAAAAGGAATCGATCACAACTTCTCAGCTCCGTACACTCCACAACAAATTGGTGTAGTTGAAAGACGTACTAGAACACTCGTTGAAGCTGCTCGATCCATGCTGAATTATGCAAACCTTCCACTCTATCTTTGGGCTGAAGCTGTATCCACCACTTGCTTCACTCAAAACCGAAGCATCATCAATCGATGGCTCAACATGACACCATACGAAGCAATGAATGGTCGAAAGCTAACGATCTCATTCCTACATATCTTCGGATGCAGATGCTTCATAAAAAACAACCGTGATCAGCTTACAAAGTTCCAACCTAACGCTGATGAAGCAATCTTTTTAGGATACTCTTCCAAATCCAAGGTCTACAGAGTTCTCAACCGAAGAACTCGTGTTCTGGAAGAAAGCTTCGATATTACCTTTGATGAAAACTTTGTTCGGAATTCTGGCCCCACTCACATCACTACTCACATCATGGAGTCTGATGCTCCTCCGCCAGGATGTCCGAACCCTCAACCCATTCTCGAGGTTGACTTTGAAACTCTCTTTGGTCCTTCCGAAACAGCTCTTGATTCCGAATCACGATCACGTCCATCTCTGATTCCAATTCCTCCTTCGGAAGCCCCAGTTTCTCACAACCTCTCCGATCCTCTTTCGAGCCTACCTCCATTTGATTCCGAACCGTTCCATCCTTCACAGGTTGAGGGGGAGAATAATGCAAATCCCTCTCTTGAATCAAATGTGGAATGCTTCCAAGATGCAGCTGCTGACTTCGATGACTCAAATCCTCTCAACATTGATGAAAATGAGAATTTCTTTGAGTTTCCCTCTGATAATGATGTAAACCTCTCTGGTTCTGGTTCAGAAGTTCAGGGGGAGCATCATTCCAATATTCAAATCATTCAGGGGGAGCAAATCAATTCTACTATTGATATAGGATCCTCCGCTGCACAAGAACTCCCTCGATTGCATGTTTGGACGATGGATCATCCTCCAAACCAAGTGATTGGCAACCCGAATGTTGGTGTTCAAACTCGCTCAGCTACCAACATTCAAAATGAATGCCACTTTTCAGCATTCATTTCCATGGTTGAACCCAAATCCATCAAGGAAGCATTAGAGCATGCTGATTGGATTACAGCCATGCAAGACGAACTGGCAGAATTTGACCGAAATGAAGTCTGGACTCTCGTACCTCCACCTCAACATCACCCTATTGTTGGTACAAGATGGGTATTTCGCAACAAACTAGACGATGCAGGAGTTATCATCCGAAATAAGGCAAGGTTGGTAGTTAAAGGTTTCACTCAAATTGAAGGTCTTGATTACGACGAGACATTTGCTCCTGTTGCACGACTTGAAGCTATCAGAATCTTTCTTTCTTACGCAGCCCACAAAGGTGTCAAAGTTTTTCAAATGGATGTTAAGAGTGCTTTTCTAAATGGTGAGCTTGACACTGAAGTTTACCTTCAACATCCCCCCGGATTTATTAAATGACTCAAGCAAGCTCCTCGGGCTTGGTACGAGACTCTCACTGATTTTCTCAAGTGCTCAGGTTTTCAAAGAGGTATACTTGATCCCACTTTATTTCTAAGATCAAATGGAAAACATCTCATGCTGGTACAAATTTATGTGGACGACATCATTTTTGGATCTACCGATTCATCTATGGTTGCTGATTTTGCCAAACTTATGGTCGGTCGCTTTCAAATGAGCATGAATCGAGAATTAAGCTTCTTTCTTGGCCTTCAAGTCAAACAGACTAACAAAGGTATTTTCATTCACCAAGAAAAGTACATTTCTGAGCTTCTTAAGAAATACTCTATGGACACCTGTGCCTCAGCCAAGGTACCTATGGGCTTCGGTCACAAAATCTTTGCCGACCCTTTGGGTGTTTCAGTAGATGAAAAGAAGTACCGTGGAATGATTGGATCCTTACTCTATCTCACTGCAAGTCGTCCGGACATAATGTTCTCAACATGCTTATGTGCCAGATTTCAAGTCAATCCGAAGATGTCTCATCTTTTGGCTGTGAAACAAATTTTCCGGTACCTCAAAGGTACAAAGAACCTCGGAATCTGGTACCCAGCAAATGAAAGTTTCCTTCTGCAAACTTACTCTGATTCAAACTATGGTGGTCTTCAACTCGATAGGAAAAGTACATCAGGAGGATGTCAATTCCTAGGTGGTCGTTTAGTCAGCTGGTCATCCAAGAAACAGAACTGCATTGCTCTCTCTACAGCCGAAGCTGAATACATTGCTGCTGCCAGCTGTACCTCTCAAGTTCTCTGGATGAAATCTCAACTCTTGGATTATGGTTACCGATTTCAACGCATTCCTATCTACTTTGATTCTCAAAGTGCCATTGCCATCTCACGCAATCCAATTCAGCACTCCATGACGAAGCACATTGACATTCGGTACCACTTTATTAAAGATCATGTTCTAAATGGTAACATCGAACTTATTTTTGTTCCATCTGACGATGAAATTGCTGGTGTCTTTACTAAGGCATTAGACGAAACCAAATTTAATGGTTTTCTGAACAAATAGTGTATGATGATGCCAGATCCTCATTTCTTTCAGGAGACATGTTCTCTTTGATCGAAGTATTCAGCAGAAAAATATGCTCCGAACTCATTTAGTTTGCTTCAGAACTATTTTTCCTCAAAATACAAAGGATCCTTTTACTTATCATTTTTACTAATTATCCCTTGAGTTTCTTAAGCTGTACAGTTTATTCTCTTCTTCACAATGATCTGAATCGACCATCATCTGAATCCAGTCCGGAATTTTCAAAATTTGCTCCGGAATTTCAAAGTGCTCCGGAATTTCAAATTTTGCTCCGAAATTTCAAAGTGCTCCGGAATTTCAAAATTTGCTCCGGAATTTCAAAATTTGCTCCGGAATTTCCATTTGCTCCGGAATTTCAAAGTGCTCCGGAATTTTCAAAATTTGCTCCGGAATTTCAAAATTTGCTCAGGAATTTCCATTTGCTCTGGAATTTCAAAGTGCTCCGGAAGTTTCAAAATTTGCTCCGGAATTTCCATTTGCTCAGGAATTTCAAAGTGCTCCGGAATTTTCAAAATTTGCTCCGGAATTTCAAAATTTGCTCCGGAATCCTAATCTGCTCCAGAATCTTAATTTGTTCCAGAAATTTTCAAAATTGTTCCGGAAAACCTCTTTTATCATACTTATGCCGGAACATCTCTCTTATCTTCCGGATCATGCACTGTCCGGAACAATTCATCTGGAATACCAAGAGGCAATAAGGTGAAACGTTTTTTTCTCAACGGTTACTTTTTAGGAAGATCCTTATCCAATCTTCCTCGATTTGCGTGACACGATTGCACACCCTCTAAAATGGAAAACGAATTGACGGTTACATTTCCCACTTTTAGACCAATTGCTTTAACCTTTCATTTCAAGTGTCTAATCTCATCCTCCCAACATTAAATGCAACCCGATGGATCTCGGATCCTCATCATTACCTTTTCCAACCCGACCCGACTTTTCCTACCTATAAATACCTTTTCACAAATTACCTTTACCACTTTACAATCTCTCGATTCCCAAACCTCTCTAAAACCCTCACAGTTCTTCGTGTTCTTCAAGCTCTCATCATCTTCAACAATGGAATCCTCCAAGATCCCAGCCTCTACTGCTCAAACCCCAAAGAAATCCATTGCCAGGAAGAAATCATCGAAAGGATCAAAGGGTTCATCGTCTTCGGCTGATCAAGAACCTTTTCTTCGTGACACCACTCAACTGTTTTCACTAAATCCCCTTGACTACGATGAATCAATCAGGATCATGATTGAGTTCCTTGCTCATCATCCTCTCTCCATTCCACTTACCAAAATCCCAGAGCCTCCACTCCCTCTTTCTCATCTTCATCGTGATTTCACAAGCATCAAACTTGAAGATGATGTTCTGTTGGCTTCAATCATCGATGATCGCCCCATTCCTGTTTATAAAGCAACCTTCCTTAAGGCCATTGGAATTTCTCCCAACCCTGCTGGTTTCAAAGTCGTAGAACCAACAGCTGAAGAGTTTCAGACGTTTCTTAATTTCATTGGGTACAATCAAGACTATCGAGCAAAGGATTTCAAGAAGACTGCAGTTTCCGGGCTCTGGACCGTTCTCATGCACTTTATCATTCGTGGTCTATCAGGCAAGCATGGCGGCACTGATACTCTTAGCAAGGACTGGCTGAACGTTGTATTCAACATCTATTCTGAACGCAGCAACGCAGTCGTTCTTCTGGAAGTCCTATAACAAGACTTTTGCAAATTTGCCATCAAGAGGAAGCCGAATGAAATTTCGAGCCCTAGATTTTGGGCCCTGACGATTGAGCAAATCTTCAAGGAACTTAACATTCCCATTCCGGTGAGCACCATTCCTCCAGAGGTATGTGTATCCTTTAAACTTGTTAAGTCTTACAGAATCCCAGACCAATAATCTTTTGGTCCGGTCAGACGACTTCCGGACAATATGTTGGCCCTCATTCCTTCCGGATCCCCTTATTTGAAAGACCATCTTGTGACTTCGGTTGTGTTTGACCTAACACAACCTGCCCCGGTCTCAGTTGAGCCTATTCCGGAAGAGGCCACTCACACTAAGTCCGGACCAAAGGTTAAGCAACCGGCCAAACGCAAGGCCTCTCCCACCAAACCCAAGGCCACAAAGAAAACCAAAGTCGGTGCCCCCTCTCAACAGGAGGGCACTCATGACATTCCGGCTGATTCTGGCCGTCCGCACACCCCTCCTGTCCACTCATCTGAAGTACCCCTCAATGTTTCATCTTCACAAGCACACACTCACGGGGAGTCTACACATATTCCACCCTCTCCCTCCCAAAAGGGTGTTGTCGGTGTTGAACAAAGTTCCTTGCAACCCCCTGGAACACACCCACGTGTCACTCTTGATAATCCTATTATTTCTTCCACACGCACACACTCCGGAACCGTTGTTCCGGAACCCAAGCATCCGGAAGAAGGAGCAGTCCCTCCAACTTCCGATGCCCCAACTGGTCTGATACCCGGAAGGCGTACAGGACGACAAGGTGCTAATGACCCTTTGTGGGAAGATTATGTGAATAGGGCAGCATCAAGGCGTCCGGATCTGACTCGAGCTCAACTTGAATCCACTCTCATCTCCATGAGGAACCGAGCTCTTCAAAGCAACATGCCCTATGTTCTTCCCTCAGACGATGACGTCATCAAGGAACTTACTTCAGAACTACCCCCAATAGTCATTCACCAAACCATCTTCCATACTGATCCGGAAGAAGAGATTTCTGAAGAGGTTATGTTGGAGGAAGAAACAACAAAAGTTCCGGATGCTCATCTCATGACATCCATTCATTATCAGTCTAAACCCTCCGTATCCAAGTCCGCTTTTGACTTCGGAACCTCCTCTACTTCCACTCCGGACGATGGCCCCAACTCCCATCTTCAAGAAGACGATGATGCTGCTAAACCGGGTCCTTCCTCAATTCCGGATACTCACCAGCCCCCTCCGCAACATTCAGACTCCGATTCCGAATCCTTCGCTGGTGATCATGTTGATCCATTTGCCCTACTGGAGATCCGAACCAATGTCTCTGACACTATGGCTAAAGTGTCCTCTGTAGAGACTTCCGTCACTGAGCTGAATTCGAAACTGGATCAAAAAGTCTCCAGACCTGATTCAAAACTTGACGCCATCCTTCAGTCTCTTTCACAACAATCCGGACCATCCACAGCAGAGAGAGAAGCCCATCTCGACCAGTTGATCTCCCTCCGGTTGAAACATACCGTTGAACAAATTGGTTCCAAATATGATGCTCTGGTCGACAACTACCTCAACACCATCTCTTCCATGCTCAAGGTTCATGACGACCTTGTGTTTGCTACCAACGATCTAATCAAGCAGACTCATGTTCATCATGAGAAACAAATTCAACGTTTAGAGAAGGAGATCCGGAAGAAGGATGAGATGAATCTGATCATCCAACAAGTCCTCATCAAACTCCTGCGCTCAACTTGGAACATTGTTGATGTTCCGAACAGGAAATTTGATGAGATGATCGAAATCCTTAGCAGCACCTTCAAGCATCTATCCGCACAAGCTCCCACCTCTGAGGCCTATGACACACTGACTCTTCAACTCTCCACCGGTCTTTAGAAGGTGTTCTCCAAACTTGATGACATCAAGGAGGACTTATTGCTTGCACCGGTCTCCAGGGTCACCGATGCAAGAGAGGGAGAAGGCCCAAGCAGGAAATGAAAGCCAGCCTCGGAATTCACACTCCAGGATGAAGACCTCGATTCCGAAGAAGATGTCCAAGTTGTCTCCGGAATCCTGGGCATTACTGAAGGAAACGAAGATGAAGACTACGATGTCTACATTCCGGATGAAGCTCCCAAAGGGATTCTTGGTCTTCAAGCCCCAAAGCTGATCGCTCCGAAAGTGCTGACAGAAGAACAGAAGAGGATTTGGTCCGCCGTTTCATGACCATCTTCTCTTCCGGATGCTTTCGAAATGGCTGTTAAAATGGCTAAGGCAAAATCCTTCCTTACTGCCCAAGCCTTCCGAGCCACTCTCTCCATGACACCCCCTGATCCAATTCCGGAACCAAAAATAGCACCAATTGATCAAGGCTCTCCTCTTCGCACTCCAGACGACATTCCGGAAGAACCACTTCCAACCCCTACTCCGGAATTCGTCATTGACGAAAACATGAAGATGGTCATTGAAGCTCTTCAGAGAGACAAAGGGAAGAAACCAATGACTTCGGAACAACAAGCTTTTCATTCCGGACCTCCCCCTAAACAAAAAATTGGATGGTCAGAGGAAGAAATTCAGAAGGCACTAGAGGATAGCATCTTGATTCAAGCATTGAAAGATCATCCCGATCCAATGCGTGACATTTCTCCTCTGTGTCGTGAAGGCATTCTTCAAGCCAAGGATATCATCCCAACTCTCTACTATGACCTTCCTTCACACGACGCTGATCAACTGGATCTTCCTCTCTCTCCCTTCAGCAAGTTCTACACAAAGTTTGCTCCACTCCACCCAAACGACAATCCGGAAGTGATCATCCGGACCGAACGTGAAAGGCTCAAAAACTTTTATGCCAAGAATGCTCTGCCTTTCAAGGAGGTATGGACAAAAAAGAGGATCACTAAGGTTCATGGCTTCGGAAGAAAAATCTTAGTAAAATTTGAGCTGAACTGTCCTCTGTTCCGTTTCCATCTTCTCCGGAACAAACCAACTCCAATGACTGTTACTGATGCGGATTTTCCTTCTATGAATCCGAACGACATCCTCACTCTTGCTGCGTACTTCAGAGAAAACCAAAAGGATGACATCAGTATGGGTGCCTATCACTCTGCTCTCAGCTTTCTCAAAGACTATGTTGCTGAGTTTTGCAGATGTGATTACGAACTTGCTCACCTCTACGGAACCGAACAATTTGTAGCAAAAATTGACTTTGTTCTTCTGGAAGCTGAAATTCTTGCAGATGGTTCGATCGAAGAACCGGTTCTAGGGTTTGTCTACACCACCAGGAGAACAAACAAGAAGGACTTCTTCCGAGTCCTTGACAAACAACTGGTTCCTACCAAAGCTCTGCAAAAGTTCATTTCCCGGGTGTCCAAGTCTGATGCTCCGGAACAGGTTAAAGCAAAGTTTGTAAGTCAACTGACTTGATACATTGCAGTGCGAGAATGGTTGTTCCGAGCATACACCTTCATCAAGGAAGAAATGACCTAAGCTTGATGGATTGCTAAGTTCACTTAGGGGGAGATTGTTGGAACCTGAAAGTGAACCTCTAGCAATCCTAAGTACATATTCCGAAGGCTGTTGGTTCCGAAGGAAGATGTGGTCTGGAACCTGTCTGGAGCTGAAGAAAGGGAGTGAAGAATTTTGAAGAAGAACACATTCCGGAACTAATCCTGAAGTCCGGAATGCTTATCGATCCGGAAACAAACTTTCATTTCATGAACATCACTTGTCCGGAATGAAGTTAATTTGTCTGTTATGCATTTATTACGTTTGTCTTGTATTTTGATGTAACGTTTCATAGGACTTAGTCTAATGTTGATTAAGGACAATCAGAATGTCAGAAGTATATCTTTTGTCCGGTCCTATGTAAACACCTGGGTTAATTCGCTGTAACATTCTCTCCTTTAAATAGGAGCATTCAATACAAGTCAACTACGAATCTTTTCTCTCATTTTTGGCATTTACTCTTATTACATTCAAACATTCCTCTTGTTCCTCATTTATTAACTTTACTCTGATCACTATTCACTTGTTCTTAATTAATGTCTTGATCATTTTGTTGAGTTGATTATCTAAGACTTGACTGGTCTTTCCAGTTTAGACTTGAACATCCATTATTAAGCAGACATTGATATCAAGCATTCATTCAACGATTGAGTTCTCAAACCTTGTCCCTGCGCATAGATTTTGTTCTCACATATAGCAGAAAATATAGGATTTTCTGGGGAAAAAGATTTTTCTAGGATTTCGATAACGATAAACTAGAACTTACGAATATTTTATAGCAGAAAATATAGGATTTTCTGGAGAAAACGATTTTTCTACGATTTCGATAACGATAAACTAGAACACACACACTCAATTTTACTTGATAAGAGGAACAAGATTTTCAACCATATTTCCTTTTGAAAATAAGGGATTTTTCTTGAAACGGTTGATTGTTACTATTCAAACGAACTATTCTCGGACACAGCTCGCTTTTACAAATCACACTACTTTTCAAATCACTCCTTTTAAGGATGAATAAAAGTAATGACATGCACACATATATCCATGATTTTCAAGGCAAGACTTCAAACGATTTCATAGAAAATATCGGATTTTCTGAAAGTACAATAAGAACGATTCTAAACAAGTGTAAACGATTTTATACACAAAACTGCTTATGAACTCACCAACTTTTTAGTTGACGCTTTTCAAAACCACTTGTATTCTCAGGTATCTAGTAAGCATGTAACAAGGGACACGGATGCAAGACTTTTAGTTGTAGCTTGGATTTTTCTGCTTATGTCTCGTTTGTGTAATTCGAAGAACAAATACAATATGTAAACAATGTAAGTATGTTATCTCAATGTATGATGTTTGGATTGCTCTGTTTCATTTATATTCAATTGTTATGATACTGCACAATGAAGTCTCCCGCCTCCGGACGTTTCCGCCGTCTGGTCCGGGGGTGTGACAGATTGGTATCAGAGCATTGTTTATAGTGAACTGGTATATCTAGCCATACAAGATATACAACTATAAATATAATGTGACTAAAACACACTCTGCCTTAAAATATACTTTAAAAAGATAAGTATTTTATGAAAGTATACATATCTACTAACACAGTATCATAACGAGAAGAAACCGAAAGTAACTAAAGGTTGAACAATATAGTTAAACCTGGGAAGTTATGTAATCATATCTGGGATCAATATAGCTTGATCAACTATATTTATTTGAGATATGACCAACATGTGCTTGGGAGTGATGGTGGTGTTGCAACAAACCTAAAACCTACCAACTATGAGTACAAGAGAATACTAGAATCGAACATCAAGTTTAAAATACTATAGGAGTATTTTAGGACACTATGAACCCCTCCCACACCTAAACTTTCCCCGTATATCTCGTACCTCGATTATCGCACAAACAAGTAATTGAAATTGCTCGCCAAGACTTCTACTACCCTGTCCCGATATATATTACAGATGGGGCAAGGAGAGACTAGAAGAAGTCCATGAGGAAAAATCCAGAAGTGGATCCTAAGGAACACCAAGGGATGAATCGTGAAAGGGAGAATTCCGATTAAGAACCGATCAAGGATAAAAGCGCCAAGGAAACCCTTGATAACCTTTGCCCAATTGATAGTAGATTAGAGACCCTTTCACCTTTCTTTTCGCAGATACATAAACACCCGATATAGGTACTCCTGGAATAGACATACCTAGAAACAAAACGATACCCACACAAACACAAGTTGAGAAATTGGCTCCTATCCCATTTATGGCGTATCTCCACAAAACACAACCCGATCCACAATCAACGTGCACCGAACTCCGAAGGCCAACGCCCTCACGAATCAGACATCCGTTTAAATCACAAGTAACCCAAAGTGACTCCCGGTTTCTAACCCTCTGTCATGGAGTAATGGAGACCATAAACAAAGCCCGATATATGGGAATGCAAATCCGATCCCCCAACAAGTAACCAGAACACCATTCCAAATGCCTTGCGAAACCCACAAGTAGGACCAGAAAACTAGGCAGACCATGTGCGTTCCTTAAAAGAGGAAATGGTCATTTGGAGACCACAACTCATAGCAACCAAGGCTAGGACAGCCTTAGCAGCGTAAGGAACACAAAAAGGGCACCCTTAATATAAGAGAAATGGCCAAGCACTTTGTGCGCCAAAAGAGGATCACCACACTACTCGCCTTAGGTCCATAATGCCCTTAATCGCAACCAGTAGTAGTAAACCAAGAGGAGTACATCCTCCAAGAATCCATACAACTGAATCCGTTAACTATAGTGCTAGCTATGTGCTATTTTGACGGACTTTACGTTAGACAATACATGTTCCCACTCAATACCATAACTGCATCATGGGGATGTAGGTTGACACAATTAGCACCAGTACGTTAAGATTATAGGAGTAAACCCACTTGAAATTAGCTACAAGTACATACGAGCTCACCTTTCGTGCGCAACAGGGTCACATCTTCCCACAGAGACAACCAGTACCCGGACGATGCACCGATCTTGCAAATAGACCCTACCACATTCCAAGCCACTGTAACAGCCGCTGTGGCAGCCGCCATAGCATACTTCGATGCCAACAACACAAACGAAGTTGGAAACAGTCTCAGTAATTTCAACCATAACAACAACCAAGGAAACCAACGAAGGACAACTCACAAATGCACTCAAAAACCTAAATCTAAGAACAAGAAACGAAAGATCGGAAACAAAAAAGAAGGAAGTTCAACTCAGAGGCTTACTAAAATGGCAACAAGCGGGATCAGTCCCTACCCTTACTAACCCTACTCCTCCCACATCAAGACAATCATACCTTAGGAGCAAACCACCCTGCAACAAGTGCAAATATCATCATTGGGGAGCCTGTCATATATTTCGTTGTAAAAGGTGCAACAAGATGGGACACACCTCCCGCTACTGTAGGGCCCCGGCCCCATGCGTTACCCCAACCCGCAACCCAGAAGTAAGCGCAGTTTGCCACAAGTGCGGTGCAACACGACATCTCAAGGGAGATTGTCTAACAGAGTTGACTAACGAAGGAGTCGACAACTAGACAGGAGTCGACGACAAGGAACCCTACCGCAGTTTTTGGTACGTTCCACGGTAAACTTAAGCATCGAATTATCACTAAAAAGCTTTTGGTTAATTAAAAACATAATCCAAAAACTATTGTCTCGTTAGAGCAAATCCTGTGAATTACGGGAAGCTAGGAATCCTTACGAATGGACCATCATGGTACCATATGAACGTTAATATCATCTATGATTAGGATTCCACAAGCTAAGACCGTGCGATTCCGCCTTACTTTCTGTCCCTGGGCTGAATAGCGATTGCGACAGAACCCTACAGTCAACCATCTCTAAAGATCTTAAGTATGTACGGTTAGGTCACATCCATCTATAGCGGAAGGACCTGGCGGAATTCGGATTACGAATTCCTTTGCCTTATAACAACACCCTCGTGTCGCTAGAACACCTAACAAGCAGAAACGATATAGACCCAATGGTAACAACGAAAACGAAACTAGCAACGATAAGAACACAAACACTAGAACACCTAACAAGCGGAAACGATATAGACCCAATGGTAACAAAGAAAACGAAACTAGCAACGATAAGAACACAAAAACTAGAACACCTAACAAGCAGAAACGATATAGACCTAATGGTAACAACGAAAACGAAACTAGCAACGATAAGAACATAAACACTAGAACACCTAACAAGCGTAAACGATATAGACCCAATGGTAACAACGAAAACCAAACTAGCAACGATAAGAACACAGACACTAGAACACCTAACAAGCAGAAACGATATAGACCCAATGGTAACAACGAAAACGAAACTAGCAACGATAAGAACATGAACACTAGAACACCTAACAAGCAGAAACAAGACAGACCCAATGGTAGTAACGAAAATGAAACTAGAAACGATAAGAACACAAACACTAGAACACCTAACAAGCAGAAACGAGATAGACCCAATGGTAACAACGAAAACGAAACTAACGACGATAAAAACACGAACACTAGAACACCTAACAAGCGGAAACGAGATAGACCCAAATGGTAACAACAAAAACAAAACTAGCAACGATAAGAACATGAACATAGAACACCCTGCCATTCCTAGCAACCAGTGCTCCTCGAATCGACGTAACAACGAGAAGTCCAATGCCATCAATTGGCACAGACAGGCTTGATCCTCACCTTACAAACCCCGAACACTATAAATAGACTTTCATCTTACTCCACCGGGTAACGAAACTCTTTCAGCTGGTAACGACAAATCCCTAGCAACCAGACACCTAAGGCCTGGTGTAAGGAATGCCACACACTCTTCCTAGCCCCGAAAGATTTAAAAATCAAGGAGCAAAAGACATCAAAGGAATCCGAAAGGCTTCCAACCTTCCTCCAAAGGTTCCCAAAAACCTCTTGGAAACCTCAACCAAGTGCTAAGTGGAAATAGAAACACCCCAATAACCGAACACCCGATACCACTTAGCACAGTCACAAGAATAGATAGTGTCTGATCGCAAGATCGACATAATAGATAAAGTAAACATCAAACCCAGTCCCTAACCACAAGAAGCACCTGTCTAACTCGTAAGGGAGAAAGACGAAAACTACCATAAGCACCACTGACTACGAGTAAGCCAAACGAACCCATCATCCAGGATCGATACTCCCTACCCCGAATTGGAGGTTCGCTCAACCACCAGCAAAGAACTGGCAGAGGCCGATCTACCATTAGGTTGGAAAGACCCTAGGGAGAAAACTCCCAAGATAATCTAAGACTCATAAGGTCAACTATATCACGCCAACTCAACCTTGGTGACCATAGTACCAACTCCTAAGACCTAGAAAACTCTACCTCTAGGACACCAGGATCCCGATTCCTAGAAGACCATTCAAAAGGTCTCGCCAAGAAAGGGCCCGATAACTCATAGTCTCCGATTAACCAAAGACCCAGGTTAGGATATTTCTCCTTCCATGTGTTCAACACTCACAAGTGTCAGACCACCGAAACTCTAGAAAATTCCACCTGTCGAGGTCAAGGTAAACACGAACCCACACCCCGAAGAGAAGCATGTGTAGTGGACATTGACAAAGTTGGATGCCCACTTGCTTCTAATCGAGTATTCATATGACAACAACTACCACTCGAGCATAGGAGTTGCACCCGTCGAGGCCCTGTGTGGCCAGAGGTGCAGATCATCCGCTGTTAGGCTGAGATGGGAGATACCCAGCCGGCAAGATGACAAACGCCCAATAGCACACTCACTAGACCCGAGATTACTCTAGAAACCACAAGAAGGATAGTCAAAACCCAAACACGACCTCAAACATCAACAAAGGAACTATGTAGATAACACCTTAAAACCTTGAAATCCCAAGTAGGGATCAGGGTACTATTTAAGAACTCCCCTCGAAGAAGAGTAACTCGAATCAAAAGGAAAAGTGAACTAAACTCCCGATGCACCAGACCCTTCGAGATCCTCGCACGGATCGGCCGGTAGCCTACCAACTCCAATTACCCTCTGAGTTTAGTAACGCACACCCTGCATTCTATGTATCGAACCTAGAAAGTGTCTATCGGACAACCCTCCCAGTCCCACTAGACAAGACTAAGGCGAACTAGAACCTCCTAATCATTGATCCGCCTATCAAGACAATGGACGGGAAAGTTAAGAACACAAAATAAAGTCACATCCCTATTGTGAAGGTTCGAGAGATCGCTAGGCGTGAACCGGTATTCACTTGGGAACGTGAGAACCAAATAAATCAATAGTACCCTCACCTATTTTCGCATTCATAACCCTACCCTTCGAAAGAATTTCGGGACGAAATTCCCTCTAACGAGGGGATGATGTCACAACTAGCACTTTTGGCTAGGAAATTCCGTCCTCAGGTAAGTAAGGATTATTGTGAGATTGTGCTAACACTCCTAAGTGTTCAATATGAGTTCCTAAGGAGCCAGAAAGTGTTATAATGCAAATCTCTCCAAGTATAGTGAATCTCTCCCAAATCTCTCCAAGTATAGTGAATCTCTCCCAAATCTCTCCAAGTATGTGAAATCTCTCCCAAATCTCCCTAAGTATGCGAAATCTCTCCAAGAATAGTGAATCTCTCCCAAATCTCTCTAAGTATGCGAAATCTCTCCAAGAATAGTGAATCTCTCCCAAATCTCTCCAAGAATAGTGAATCTCTCCCTAATCTCCCTAAGTATGCGAAATTACTGCAAGAATAGTGAATCTCTCCTAAATCTCTCCAAGAATAGTGAATCTCTCCCAAATCTCCCTAAGTATGCGAAATCTCTCCAAGAATAGTGAATCTCTCCCAAGTCTCTCCAAGCATGTGAAATCTCTCCCAAATCTCTCCAAGCATGTGAAATCTCTCCTAAATCTCTCCACGTATCTCAAATCTCTCTCAAATCTCCCTAAGTGCCTTCCTTAGTCGAAAACAGCTCAAAACCGGAAGAGGAAACCCCAAAAAGGACCCTCTTGGTCCGTACTCCTCTTGGTCCGGAACCTCTTGGTCCGGAACCCTCTTGGCCGGAACCCTCTTGGTCCGGAACACTCCTGGTCCGGAACCTCTTAGTCTGGAATGTCTTCTAAGGAAACCAAGAGGAGTTGCACCACGGAAGCCTCTCATCCGGACCATCTCTCTATCTCGGAACTCCTGACTCCGGACAATCTCGCCTATGGTCGCTTCGGAAAGGTCAGCTGACTTCGGAACCCTCGGTCCGGACTGCTGGCTTCGCTCCGGAATGAATCAGAAGACTTCGGAAATCCAAGAAAGTGCTCCAGAAGTTACTGTGGATTCCAGAATTTGGAGAAGAGCTTCGGAACTCGCCCAGCACCTCCGGAAATTGTAATACAGCTTCGGAAATTGCCCTAGAGTTCCAGAATTCACTATTTAGCCCCGGATTTTGGACTATTCCGGACCTTTTTATCATTTTAAGATATTTTGAGGTCGGGAATCCCACCAAACTCGTGTTTTTCTTAACTGAGACCCCTAAAACCATTATTTTATGCTAAAATTAATTATTTTAAGCATATTTTTCATAAAAATAAATGTTTGGGATTTAGGAAAACCTTATCCTAAATCAAGAAAAGGACAAAAGGATTGACTTTGTGATTTGATGAAATTCCTCATTTCCTATGCAAATCGCAGTATTCAATGCTTTACCCACCAAATATCCATGCATGGACCACCAGATCCCCATGCATCAAAGATTCCTTTCCTTTTCCTTACACTCCAAAGCAACGATAGTGAGGGAGTTTAGACTCCACATCCTCTCTCACTTTTCCCATTTTCTCTCAAAAAATCATCTTCAAGCAAGAACAGGGGATCTTGCTGAAAGGAAATTTCTCAACTTCTTCCTGGGAAATTTTAAGGTAAATTCCTCCACTCATCCAATATTTTATAATATTTTAAGATGAATCCATATTATTTTATTCATAATAATATGAGATGATCATCCATAGGAAAACATCCCTCCCAGGGAAGTTCCCCATCTCAGCAAGAGTTTAAGCTTGAGATCTTTACTCCATAACTCCAAACAACTCCTCCACCAACTCAAGGTGAGCTTGATACCCCACCTTTTCAATATTTTAATGTTTTTGGGGGAGAGTACAAGTCAAATCTTGCCTAAATACTTGAATAATTGCATATATACGTATGTTTGTATGTGTGTGTGAAATATTATTAAATTAATATTTTAGTAATATACTCATGAACGTAAGAATTCTCAATTTCATAAAGAACAGAGGATACTTTGTACAAAAGAGCCTCCCAACTATTGGATGTGTCCAACTTAACCCCTTTATCTATGCTTTCATGTCTAAAGATAAAAGTTATAATAGGGATCTTGATAAGTGAACACCATTTCTAGTAAATTTTCGAAAATGGAAACTTTGTGACTATTTTGCAAACTGTCAGGGGGTGTTTTATAAATATTCAATATAAAAGTTTGCGTCAAGAAAATACACAAATATAGCCTTTATGACAGAAATATTCGCATGTCATGAACTGCTGTCATAAAACCTCCAAGAACATAAGTAATGTTCTATATGTCATAAAACAGAAAATGCGTGTCATAATCGGCAGTTATAAATTTATACAAATTATAACTTGACACTTTTTCTCTCTTAACTAAAATGACTTATTTTTCAATAAACAAAAAGAAAGAACACGAGCACCTAGTTAACGAGCACAATCAACGATATGGAACGAGAACGATACTTCTATTCAATGAGTACGAATTTCATTATTTATCTAACAAATAATGGATCTCTAACGATTGCTCAAAAGGTTGTTAATATTCTAGTCAGACAAATCTCAAAAGTACCTAAATATAAAAATAGTAGTGTACGTCTAAGTCCTGTAAGGAGTTATAGCCAGAGTCTCCTGGAGGGAGAGCGGGAATTTGTGTATAGATCTATACGGGGTTGACACCCCGCACCTTCGCTGTTCGCTACAGCTAGACAGGCCAGTCTAGGGTGACAAATGTCTTATCCAAACTGAGGGCGTCCGAGAAACGCCAAAACAGGCACTTCGTCAGATTAGTATGGTTATAACGACTCACTAAAATATGTTATGTCATCTAGAAATTTATGTAAGGAAAAACCTCATAAATAAATTTTTGGCACGTTGTGTTGACCGTCCTACACATGATAAGTGATGGTCCGCATTTGTTGCGTTGACTGTCCTTCTTCATCGCGTAGAATGTCCACAATAGCCATGTTGATTCTTTCTCCTACAAGTATAGAGTCGTAATACTGCTATTTTTACAAATTAAAAAGCATAGGACTCTATGGAAAACGTTTGTAAACGATTTTGATAACGATAAACTTACCCACACATATACATAGTTGGAAACTAGAACTTACGATTATTTTATAGCAGAAAATATAGGATTTTCTAGGGAAAACGATATTTCTACGATTTCGATAACGATAAACTAGAACTTACGAATATTTTATAGCAGAAAATATAGGATTTTCTGGAGAAAACGATTTTTCTATGATTTCGATAACGATAAACTAGAACGCACACACTCAATTTTACTCGATAAGAGGAACAAGATTTTCAACCATATTTCCTTTTGAAAATAAGGGATTTTTCATGAAACGGTTGATTGTTACTATTCAAACGAACTATTCTCGGACACAGCTCGCTTTTACAAATCACACTACTTTTCAAATCACTCCTTTTAAGGATGAATAAAAGTAATGACATTCACACATATATCCATGATTTTCAAGGCAAGACTTCAAACGATTTCATAGAAATATCGGATTTTCTGAAAGTACAATAAGAACGATTCTAAACAAGTGTAAACGATTATATACACAAAACTGCTTATGAACTCACCAACTTTTTAGTTGACGCTTTTCAAAACGACTTGTATTCTCAGGTATCCAGTAAGCAGGTAACAAGGGAGGCAGATGCAAGACTTTTAGCTGTAGCTTGGATTTTTCTGCTTATGTCTCTTTTGTGTACTTCGAAGAACAAATACAATATGTAAACAATGTAAGTTTGTTATCTCAATGTATGATGTTTGGATTGCTCTGTTTCATTTATATTCAATTGTTATGATACTGCACAATGAAGTCTCCCGCCTCCGCACGTTTCCGCCGTCTGGTCCGGGGGTGTGACATACACTTTCTCCTGTAGAGCATCTCGAAGGGAGGTCGATCTATGCTAGCTTGGTAGCTATTGTTATACGAAATTTCCGCTAACGGAAGTTACGTATCCCAATTGCCTCCAAAATCCAATACACACGCACACATCATATCCTCTAGAGTCTGAATCGTCCTCTCACTCTGCCCGTCAGTCTGAGGGTGGAAAGCGGTACTGAAGTGAAGACGAATACCCATCTCGTCGTAAAACCGCTTCCAAAATCTGGAAGTGAAACGAACATCTCAGTCTGACACAACCGAAACAGGCACTCCATGTCGTGCCACTACCTCACGTACGTAGATCTTGGCCAGCTTCTCCGCCGATATAATCTCCTGGATCGGGATGAAATGAGCACTCTTGGTCAACCGATCCACGATGACCCATATCGAATCTACTCCACGTGCGGTCCTGGGAAGCTTCGTGATGAAATTTATAGTGATATCTTCCCATTTCCACACGGGAATGTCTAACGACTGCGTCTTGCTGTGTGGTCGCTGGTGTTTGGACTTGACTTTCTTGCAAGTCAAGCACCACTCTACGTACCATGCTCTGTATCGCTTCATGCAGGGCCACCAATAATCAAGGTGAAGATCCCGATACATCTTTGTCACCCCAGGATGGATGGAGAACCTCGACTTGTGAGCCTCATCCATCAGAACCTGGCATACACCACCCCAGTACGGAACCCAGACCCTCCCATGCAGAGTCAACAACCCACCACTGTCATAATCAAATGAGGCCACCTGGCCTGTGATCCGCTCACACTTTCGGCGCTCCTCCTTCATACACTTGACCTGAACCTCTTGGATCAGCTCCAACAACAGAGTAATCACTGTCATCCTCAGACATATGTCTCGAATCGGAGCCGCCACTACCTTGCGGCTAAGATCATCGGCCACCACATTCGCCTTCCCTCGGTGATAAAGGATCTCACAATCGTAATCCTTCACCACATGTAACCACTGACGTTGCCTCATGTTCAGATTCGGCTGATCCATGAGGTACCTCAAACTCTTGTGTTCCGTGTAAATGGTACAATGGAACCCATAGAGGTAATGCCGCCAAATCTTGTGGGAGAAAACTACAGCCCCCATCTCTAAATCGTGCGTCGGGTAGTTCGCCTCGTGAGGCTTCAACTGCCTCGAAGCGTATGCTATCACGTGACCCCGCTGCATCAACACTACACCCATACCCGTGATCGAGGCATCACAGTAAACAACAAAGTCATTGACGCCCTCCGGCAAGGTCAGAATCGATGTCTCGCATAACCACTGTCTGAGAGTCTCGAAGGCCTGCTCCTCAGGCCCCCAGTGGAATGTCACCAATTTCTTGGTCAGTCGAGTCATATTGTCACACCCCGCTAAAGCGGAAACACAGGGCGTGGCAGTACAAAGGGTTTCATCGCAAAAGTTAAAAGACAACACCAACCATAGTATTAAAAATCATTACAAATTCACAATGGGTTTGAACAACTTTTAAAAGAAATTACAATGTAAATTGAAATACAACACATGTGAATGCTCCTAAAAGTGAAGTGTCCCTAAGTGCCACTTACTCGATGATTCCTGAAAAAGCATGTAAAACGAGCGTCAACTATAAAAATAGTTGGTGAGTACTCACAGATAAACAAAATAATATTGGTTCCATGAATTGAAATCAAAGTTTTGATAAAAGTTTCCAATAATAAAAGTATATTGTTAAAATGAGTAAATAAGTTTGTAAAAACAAAGTTCTTTGTCATCATGAGAGATAAGGTATGTTGCCCAAATAAGATGCAACATTCATATTCTCATGGAAGATAAAGTTCGTTACTCAAACGAGTAAACAAGTTTCATTGCTAAAATGAGCAATCAATTTCGTTGCTACAAGGAGCAAACAATTTCATTGCTAAAACATGTATATAAGTTTTCAGTAATAAAAGTTCGTTGTTGTAATGAGAAACAAAGTTCATTGCTATAATTAATAAACAAGTTTATTGCTATAACGAGAAACGAGTTTGTATGTGTATGAGCAAACAATGAGTCTCAACCAAACCTATGACTGAAGCCCTATCAAGATCTATGCTTATCGTTCCATAGATGAATATGGTATCATGCACTCCAGCAATAGGGCGAGTGAGGAGTTGTCAATTCCTAATAGCGCTATCCATAATGACCATTGGCTCAAAGAGTTAATGGTTAGAGATAAGGGAAGGGCCTTAGTACGATAAGTTCTCATGTTCCGTGTTGCATAGACATACATAGAGAGACATAGCAATAAAATAGCAATCATGTTTGATACAAATCAATTTAAATACAACATTCAAATAATAGTTTTTCGGGACATGCTTTTCCACCCCAAAACATAAAAAAAAACCGAAAATAGGGGAGTGGTGAATACTCACAATATATTGAGATGATGCAAATGGTGCCTTGAACTACGTTCCACGAGTACCACTACCGATTCCTACAATAATGGTATTCGCTAGTGAGTCTCTAATCGAAATCTAATACTAGTATACTTACTACTACAATAGAATTATGCCAATATTGTGTCAAAATTTAATATTGATAAGTTACAAACATTTTTCTGTGAAAATTAAATTTCAATGGATCAATTGTTATATAACAATTTAAGTGGAAAATTCTCATTATTGAAATGTTAATATTTAACATTTTAAGAAGTGTTCTAATGATTAAATATTCAAAAACTAAATCAATTTAGTTTTAAATTTCCCAAACTTTGTATTTCAGTTTTAATTGAAGTCAAAGACCTTAAGATAAATTTTCTTGAATTTTTGATTTGTCTAACTATTTTTCACCATTTAATTCCTTGAATAATCATAAAATCATGGAAAAATAGTAAATTATCATGAAAAATTCTTATAATTTTTGTGTAACTGTTTTACAGTGTACATAATCTGGGAAAATTATTAATATGTGTTTTCAAAAAGTTTAACACAATTTTTATGATTTTTGTACATTTAAGTGTATTAAATCTTGGGAAAATAGAAGAAAAATAGCATACAGAAGATAAAAATCATCAAAAATTTTATTTATCATCCTAACATATTATAAGAGTTTTTTGTAAATGTTTATTAATTTTGGATGAGTAAAACTATTTTTCCTGTTTTTAATCCATTATAAACACAAAAATCATGGAAAAATAGATATACATTTTGAAAAATTCCCAAAATATTTTTCTGAGTCTTAAATGCAGGGTACAAGCTGCGAAAAATAAGAAATAATATTTTCACATTCCCTAAAGTGGTTTTATGATTTATTAGAGCTAAATAAA
This sequence comes from Lactuca virosa, assembly GCF_052849685.1. Taxonomy (NCBI): domain Eukaryota; kingdom Viridiplantae; phylum Streptophyta; class Magnoliopsida; order Asterales; family Asteraceae; genus Lactuca; species Lactuca virosa. The sequence continues at coordinate 322,852,196 of NC_136428.1, forward strand.
AAGAAAAGTAAAAACCATACTAAACAGTAACAAAAGTCATTGAAACTTCATGGGGAATGTTTATTAACTTAAAGGATCATCCAAGAATTTTTCCAGAACTTATTTACTAGTGTAAGTATTTTATATGATTTAACACTCTATTTTCTTATTATTTTCATATAAAAGTAAAGAAAATATATATTGAGCTGAAAATTTCCAGAATGCATCTTCATACAATTTAATAACAATAAAAAATTGTTTTCTTATTTTTGATGTTGAAAACCATGCCTAAAGGCTCAATAAATTATAAAGAAAACTTGGTTCTTGTGATTTATGTAAAGATTATTGATGTTACTATGACAATTTTTGCAACATGTTACAAAGACTTTTGAATCAAGATCTTTTTGTACCTATTAATACATGATATTAAGAGTTCAAAATAATTTTTGAATGACTTTTAGTGATGAATAAGTCCTTTGAACATGCAACACAAAACAAATGTTCATAAGGAAAGTGCTGTTTGAGCAACAGTTTTGTAAAAATTGGTAAAAATCGAAATATTGGAATTTTCCAGTGAGGTCAGATGGGTTTGAAAGCTAACTCAAAATATTATATTGTAGAAAAAGAATCACGAATTTTGGTTAAGAAATGAGTGAGATATGACAGTTTAAATTCAGGTAAAGAAATCTGGCAGATTGCATGCATGATGATTGGTTAGAAAAGTGAGTTTTCATCATTTCCTTGAGTAAATCTTTTGAAGTATTTTAAATATATCATGATAAACTCATATTTTAGTCATGTTTCCAGAGATCAAAAGATTAAAACTTATCAAAATGTATACATGCATTTATGAACAAAATTTTGTTTCTCAAAAACTCTTAACTTGAGTTTGATGTTTTAATCCTTAAAATCGATTTTTGCACTAAGATCATGAACATGCAACCTTGTTTATCATAGATGCATGGTGTTAAAACACATCCATCATGTTCTAAAAACCATTTTAACAAAAATAAAACAAGTTTGAAGAAGATGAAGAAGGAGAAAGTGTAAGAAAAAGAGCAAAACTTGAAGGAAAAGTGAAGTAGAAATCGATTTTACCTTCAAGAATACCACAAGATGATGAAGATTTCGAGTTTGAGGAGTGTTCTTGGGTTTGTTTTCTGGAAAATTTCATGGTTCTTAGAGGGAGGAAGAGAGAATGGAGTGGTGTTTGGAGAGAAAAATTAGAGAGAAGGTAGAGAGAGTTTTCTAGAGAGAGAAAGAAGAGAGATGTGTGTGTTGGAGAATGAGAGTGTGAGAGAGAGATATGGGGAGAGAGGGATCCGAATTTTTTAGTATAATACCCCTTTCTCATTCATTTTCTTTTATAAAATTTAAGTTCTTTTATAAAATATCTCAATTTTTATATAAAATGTGCACTAAAATCAAGTTTTTATTCATAAAACCTTGATTTTTGATTTATAAATTAAGGGTAAATGTTAATGAGTTAAATTTTATTTTCCTTGATTATATTTCCCTGAATTTAATTGTTTTAGGATAATATTATGAGTTTCATAACTATTTTTATAGAATTCTTGATGTCAAATTTTATAAAATTTAGGTTTTAGGGTTTTTAGGGTTTTGAGAATTAATAAATCTTTAGATATCAAAATCAATAGAATCTTTTAGACTTCAATTTATCTTATGGTATTATAACTCTTTTATAGTTATAAATAATATTTGTAACTTATTTTATCGGTTTATTGTCATTCTATGTAGTGGTTTCGAGATTCAAACGAAATTGAGGAATCAAGTATACTAGTCATAGTTTTCAACTCTGACTTAAGTTTCTATGAGGCTCCAACCTAATTTCTACTGCTAGGTCAAGTGCATAATGTGTGTATATGATTCATGAAAAGGTGTTTGAGTCAAAGAGTGACCCAAATATGGATAGTCACTACAGTTAAGTAGTAGTAGAATTCACATATCAATGTGAAATCTAAGTATACTATCATCCGATCCTACTTGTTTCCAAGTTTCTAGTAGGTTATAACTTAGCTTCTAGTTACTAAGTCTATTATGTGTCGTGCCTATATGTGCAACTAAGTTTATTCAAATCTAGAACCGACTCGAATTTTGACGGTTGTCACATTCTCCCCCGGTTGAAAGAATTTCGCCCCGAACTTTAATTCATGACGTATTCTATTAGAACTCAGTCGAATACAACTATATAGCTGGAGAGGTGGTGACTTGCAGTGTTCTTTGATTATTCCGGGTTTATTTCCTCAAAGGAAGAACCCAATTCTTTAGCTATAGTCAAATTAATGTTTCCTTAATTTGAGTTCTACAATTTAGATTGCAAGAAATTAGGATCATGGAAATCATGATCCAAACATGGCGACCTAGTCGAAAAAGATCATCTAGTTAGATATTATCTGAATTAAGAGAGCTATAAGTTTTGCTGAAGCACTAACTGCACTGAGCGTTAAATCCGCATTGATCCTTAAGTCGCGTTCTAAATTAGCACTATGTGTAAATTCGCCGCTTAATAAAGAAGAGATTAGGAACAATTTGTTCACTTCCGGGTTGGCTATTACATCTGGAAAAGATATATTCTGAAATAAGAAGGGGTAGCACGAATGAAAAAGGAGCGATCAAGGGTAAGTTCCTAAAGAAAACGTACTAAGGGTAGGCAACAAAGTTTTGGTACATCTCCAATGTAAAGGCTATTTAAGTGTCGGCTACAAAATAAATTACGAAATGATTGAGGTTCTCCGAGGCTATAATTACTACTACGGTTACTCTTACAATAATAGATCTATATTCGAAGAATATATATATTTAGAGAGTCAATGTTGCAAATGGAGGCGATTAAATCACATTGTGTATATAGCATTTTATGTGTTTAGAAGTGATAAAAATCTCACTGTTATCAAAATGTGTGTTTAGAAATGATAATTTATCTCACTATTATCAAAATATGTAATAATTCCAAGATAACGAAAATACATGTGTGGCGATCAAACGAAGTAGTAAAATAATATAAAGATTAATTAAGGTTACAGGTTTAAGTCATCAATAAGGGAATTTATACAAAAATATTTTGATTACTCTTTTGAAAAATTGTCTAATTCTCTAAGTCAGGACAAATTCAAGCTTATGAGTCAGAATATTTATAAAAACAAAGTTGAGAGTTTAGGAACTCAATGAAAATTACAAAGTAGAATGCTATTTTAAGAAATGTGTAAAAATATCGATCATTGAAAATAGTGGATTCTTAATTTAGTGTTTCTACAAAAACAATCATTTAGAGAATATATATAATAGTAAAATTCAAGACTTTTGATGTATTTAAAGAAAAGAAGAAGCATAAGAAAATGTATTCTTTCACATATATTTTATGGATTTAGAAAAATGATAAGAACAATGGTATTCTTCTTGTGTATTAATTGTAAGAAAAATACAATGAAAATTGCATTTTATATCAAGTTTCTGAATTTAGAACGAAAGGGCAAATGTAAATAAGGATCACTTGTTTATTGAGATTTCAAAATAAAAACAAGATGTATATGATAAAAGGCGTAATTGAATATATCAAAGTTGACTAAATAAAAATTATTCCTCACGGATATACATGTATTAATCGCTCAAAACGAAAGGATAGACTTCTAGTATGTATGTGTACAAACATGATACCAGGAGAAACAAAATAGACAGAAACAAAGTTAGACAATGTATTATGTTACTATTATGGGTGTGCGAGATCTGAAATCATAAGGAGAGCAAGAAATCAAGTGCGGGCGAAAGAAAAAGGAAGGTAGCGGCGGCAATGATTGTTATTGTTAAAATTATAAGAACAATACCTATAGGTAGATTAAAACCAGGTTGAGATATATTTCAAACTTCAATATTTGATGTATGTTGATGGTTACATAGACATGTGGGAGTTTTAAAGTGTTTGCTAAGGATTGCTAAAAATTCACGAGTTATCTATTAAGTTAAACTTCAATTGTGGAAAAAAAAAGCACTACAACTGGTAATTGAAAATCTGACAGTCTTGACCCTTTTAGGCTTGAGTCCAACAATGGTTAAAACGGATAAGGTAAAGACTTAACATATTTAAATGAATAATTGTGCATTGTCGAAAGTGCGCCACTGGAACTTTAAAAGTGAACACTAAGTTTTGCAATGCTTTATATTTTAGAATCTTTATAGATTATAAAACTATATTGAAGCAAAGTACACAAATAAGGTATGTTTTGAATTACAAGCATTAAATATGTCTTATAAACTTGTTTGAAGTAGACATTTGCATAAATATCATGTTGTGTTTTCGAGAAAACACATTAAAGTAAATTACAATGTCTAAATGTGAAAGCGGTTAAGTGTGTCAAAGCAAAAGTGGTTTGGAAAATCCAAGGATGCTTTTACATATAATAGGACTTCAATGTTATATGTTTAAGTTTTATAGCATAGAGTTTAAACACTTTTATAAAAGAAAATGTTTCTAAGTTTTTCGAAAACGTGTCAAAATGGTAAGCAAGGTTTAAAATGGTTTATATGCCTTTAAAAACACATCTATCCATTGAAATGGATTTGAAATGAAATTCAAATAGCAAGGTTAAAACAAATATTGGTTAAATTGAGTTTTGAAGAAAAGTGTTAAGTTAAAGCAAGTTATCAAAAGATTTTTAGCGAGAATATGGCTTACATTGTTAGGAAAGGTCTAGTAAGTTCAATGAAGTGGTTATAAAATATTTTATCGATGATAAATAAAACCGATTAAGCAAAATAATTTTTCGATGGAAGATTAAGAAGTAAAGAATAAGTATGTTAGTGTAGCTGATCGTACCTAAATACTAAGGCGAGTACCGGTGTCTTTTCCTCAAAATAAAGGACAAGAAAAATTGTTTGTAAACGTTTTATGGTGTCAATGCAGTTGACGACTTTTTATAGAGGTCAAAGGGATATACTATGTTAAGTTTTAACCTCAAGGTGGAAACAACCTAGAGCTAAATCGTAACGTAGAAATAAGATCTCACATATAGGTTAAACCTCCGTGTCTCCTTGTGAGTCGAATCCGGAATGCCCGCCAATGGTATCCAAGTGATTACTTAGTGGTGACTCATCTACCTCCTTACGAGATGCTCCAATTATCGTTCGTGTCGGTATCGAAACGCTTTTTCCTAGTTGTAACTCTTGAAGACGATGAAGAGGTATTGAGGAATAATTGGTATAGGTTTCGACTTAAGATTATTACTAGTGTATATCTAGCTACTAACCTTACATCTAAAGTCAATAGCTACCGAGGAATACTCATTCTCAGTACTAAGTGCATTGCTCCTAGAGTGGCTAGTGATATAACCTAAGTGGTTAACCTAGCACTTGATAAGGGATAAGATTATTTCTAAATAAAGGCATTGTTATAAAAGTGCACTTAGTTTCTAAGTGTATCTAGATGAATGCCTATAATATGCAATGCCCGTACGCACACCGAAAAATTTTGTTTTTCAAAAGTTTAAGTTGAAAATCGTTTTGAACATAATTCTACTATAACCGTTTCAAGCCTCACATTAAGTTTCCTTAATTAAGCATAGTTGGCCAGGCTATACTTAATTAAAGTCCAATAATGCGTACTCGAATTAGTTATACCAGTAGTATGTTCTATATTTTAAAAACGTTTAGAAATTTTTTGGCTATAGTTGTGGTTTTCCAAAGGAAAACCGGTATTCTCTATAACCTTCGGCTCTGATACCATTTCCTGTCACACCCCGCTAAAGCGGAAACACAGGGCGTGGCAGTACAAAGGGTTTCATCGCAAAAGTTAAAAGACAACACCAACCATAGTATTAAAAATCATTACAAATTCACAATGGGTTTGAACAACTTTTAAAAGAAATTACAATGTAAATTGAAATACAACACATGCGAATGCTCCTAAAAGTGAAGTGTCCCTAAGTGCCACTTACTCGATGATTCCTGAAAAAGCATGTAAAACGAGCGTCAACTATAAAAATAGTTGGTGCGTACTCACAGATAAACAAAATAATATTGGTTCCATGAATTGAAATCAAAGTTTTGATAAAAGTTTCCAATAATAAAAGTATATTGTTAAAATGAGTATGTAAAAACAAAGTTCTTTGTCATCATGAGAGATAAGGTATGTTGCCCAAATAAGATGCAACATTCATATTCTCATGGAAGATAAAGTTCGTTACTCAAACGAGTAAACAAGTTTCATTGCTAAAATGAGCAATCAATTTCGTTGCTACAAGGAGCAAACAATTTCATTGCTAAAACATGTATATAAGTTTTCAGTAATAAAAGTTCGTTGTTGTAATGAGAAACAAAGTTCATTGCTATAATTAATAAACAAGTTTATTGCTATAACGAGAAACGAGTTTGTATGTGTATGAGCAAACAATGAGTCTCAACCAAACCTATGACTGAAGCCCTATCAAGATCTATGCTTATCGTTCCATAGATGAATATGGTATCATGCACTCCAGCAATAGGGCGAGTGAGGAGTTGTCAATTCCTAATAGCGCTTATCCATAATGACCATTGGCTCAAAGAGTTAATGGTTAGAGATAAGGGAAGGGCCTTAGTACGATAAGTTCTCATGTTCCGTGTTGCATAGACATACATAGAGAGACATAGCAATAAAATAGCAATCATGTTTGATACAAATCAATTTAAATACAACATTCAAATAATAGTTTTTCGGGACATGCTTTTCCACCCCAAAACATAAAAAAAAACCGAAAATAGGGGAGTGGTGAATACTCACAATATATTGAGATGATGCAAATGGTGCCTTGAACTACGTTCCACGAGTACCACTACCGATTCCTACAATAATGGTATTCGCTAGTGAGTCTCTAATCGAAATCTAATACTAGTATACTTACTACTACAATAGAATTATGCCAATATTGTGTCAAAATTTAATATTGATAAGTTACAAACATTTTTCTGTGAAAATTAAATTTCAATGGATCAATTGTTATATAACAATTTAAGTGGAAAATTCTCATTATTGAAATGTTAATATTTAACATTTTAAGAAGTGTTCTAATGATTAAATATTCAAAAACTAAATCAATTTAGTTCTAAATTTCCCAAACTTTGTATTTCAGTTTTAATTGAAGTCAAAGACCTTAAGATAAATTTTCTTGAATTTTTGATTTGTCTAACTATTTTTCACCATTTAATTCCTTGAATAATCATAAAATCATGGAAAAATAGTAAATTATCATGAAAAATTCTTATAATTTTTGTGTAACTGTTTTACAGTGTACATAATCTGGGAAAATTATTAATATGTGTTTTCAAAAAGTTTAACACAATTTTTATGATATTTGTACATTTAAGTGTATTAAATCTTGGGAAAATAAAAGAAAAATAGCATACAGAAGATAAAAATCATCAAAAATTTTATTTATCATCCTAACATATTATAAGAGTTTCTAGTAAATGTTTATTAATTTTGGATGAGTAAAACTATTTTTCCTGTTTTTAATCCATTATAAACACAAAAATCATGGAAAAATAGATATAAATTTTGAAAAATTCCCAAAATATTTTTCTGAGTCTTAAATGCAGGGTACAAGCTGCGAAAAATAAGAAATAATATTTTCACATTCCCTAAAGTGGTTTTATGATTTATTAGAGCTAAATAAAAAGAAAAGTAAAAACCATACTAAACAGTAACAAAAGTCATTGAAACTTCATGGGGAATGTTTATTAACTTAAAGGATCATCCAAGAATTTTTCCAGAACTTATTTACTAGTGTAAGTATTTTATATGATTTAACACTCTATTTTCTTATTATTTTCATATAAAAGTAAAGAAAATATATATTGAGCTGAAAATTTCCAGAATGCATCTTCATACAATTTAATAACAATAAAAAATTGTTTTCTTATTTTTGATGTTGAAAACCATGCCTAAAGGCTCAATAAATTATAAAGAAAACTTGGTTCTTGTGATTTATGTAAAGATTATTGATGTTACTATGACAATTTTTGCAACATGTTACAAAGACTTTTGAATCAAGATCTTTTTGTACCTATTAATACATGAATTAAGAGTTCAAAATAATTTTTGAATGACTTTTAGTGATGAATAAGTCCTTTGAACATGCAACACAAAACAAATGTTCATAAGGAAAGTGCTGTTTGAGCAACAGTTTTGTAAAAATTGGTAAAAATCGAAATATTGGAATTTTCCAGTGAGGTCAGATGGGTTTGAAAGCTAACTCAAAATATTATATTGTAGAAAAAGAATCACGAATTTTGGTTAAGAAATGAGTGAGATATGACAGTTTAAATTCAGGTAAAGAAATCTGGCAGATTGCATGCATGATGATTGGTTAGAAAAGTGAGTTTTCATCATTTCCTTGAGTAAATCTTTTGAAGTATTTTAAATATATCATGATAAACTCATATTTTAGTCATGTTTCCAGAGATCAAAAGATTAAAACTTATCAAAATGTATACATGCATTTATGAACAAAATTTTGTTTCTCAAAAACTCTTAACTTGAGTTTGATGTTTTAATCCTTAAAATCGATTTTTGCACTAAGATCATGAACATGCAACCTTGTTTATCATACATGCATGGTGTTAAAACACATCCATCATGTTCTAAAAACCATTTTAACAAAAATAAAACAAGTTTGAAGAAGATGAAGAAGGAGAAAGTGTAAGAAAAAGAGCAAAACTTGAAGGAAAAGTGAAGTAGAAATCGATTTTACCTTCAAGAATACCACAAGATGATGAAGATTTCGAGTTTGAGGAGTGTTCTCGGGTTTGTTTTCTGGAAAATTTCATGGTTCTTAGAGGGAGGAAGAGAGAATGGAGTGGTGTTTGGAGAGAAAAATTAGAGAGAAGGTAGAGAGAGTTTTCTAGAGAGAGAAAGAAGAGAGATGTGTGTGTGTGTTGGAGAATGAGAGTGTGAGAGAGAGATATGGGGAGAGAGGGATCCGAATTTTTTAGTATAATACCCCTTTCTCATTCATTTTCTTTTATAAAATTTAAGTTCTTTTATAAAATATCTCAATTTTTATATAAAATGTGCACTAAAATCAAGTTTTTATTCATAAAACCTTGATTTTTGATTTATAAATTAAGGGTAAATGTTAATGAGTTAAATTTTATTTTCCTTGATTATATTTCCCTGAATTTAATTGTTTTAGGATAATATTATGAGTTTCATAACTATTTTTATAGAATTCTTGATGTCAAATTTTATAAAATTTAGGTTTTAGGGTTTTTAGGGTTTTGAGAATTAATAAATCTTTAGATATCAAAATCAATAGAATCTTTTAGACTTCAATTTATCTTATGGTATTATAACTCTTTTATAGTTATACATAATATTTGTAACTTATTTTATCGGTTTATTGTCATTCTATGTAGTGGTTTCGAGATTCAAACGAAATTGAGGAATCAAGTATACTAGTCATAGTTTTCAACTCTGACTTAAGTTTCTATGAGGCTCCAACCTAATTTCTACTGCTAGGTCAAGTGCATAATGTGTGTATATGATTCATGAAAAGGTGTTTGAGTCAAAGAGTGACCCAAATATGGATAGTCACTACAGTTAAGTAGTAGTAGAATTCACATATCAATGTGAAATCTATGTATACTATCATCCGATCCTACTTGTTTCCAAGTTTCTAGTAGGTTATAACTTAGCTTCTAGTTACTAAGTCTATTATGTGTCGTGCCTATATGTGCAACTAAGTTTATTCATGTTGCATTAGTGTCTAAGTCCATAACTATTTTGGTATTTACTTGACCCGATTGTGAGCATGGTCCTTTTGGGTTGCCTTCACACTGGTGACTAGACAGGATGACAGTTGAGGAGAGAGGTTGATTAGGGCATAAATATGATTTATTTATTATATTATATGATTAATATAATAATTTGGAATCATATTATTAATTATTATTTAATCAGAAATTAATTAGGAATTAATTTCGGGATTAAAGGAATTAATTAAAAGTACAGGGGCTGTTTTGTAATTATTTGATAGTTGAGACTTTGGGCTATTGGATCACTTTTATTAAGGCTTGAACGAAAATCCTAGAAGGATCTAGGAGTTTTCGTCCAAGGGCTTAAGGAAAGGAGTCCATGGACTTGCTTAGGCCCTAAGCTAAGGGATTAGGGTTTCCACCTTGAAACCCTAGCTAGCCTCAAGTATAAATAGCACCCTAAGGCACTAGAATTCGTCCAAGCCTTGGGAAACCCTAAAAGGGACGAATTTTAGGGCAAGATATCCTTCTCTCCTCTCTCCCATATTCATCCTTTCACCTAGTGTGTTTGTGAGCCATTAGAGGTACTACACTTGTGGTACTTGCTTTCAAGAGCTAAGGAAATTCAAGGAACTAGTTGTTATTACTACATAACAACAAAAGGTATGTATTCTATTCTCCTATGTCAATTTCGAAAATAGTAGATGCATGCTAGGGTTCTTTTGTGTTCATAAAGTTGTATAACTAATAGTGAAAACATAGATCCAACTCTAGGGTTGCATGCACACATAGGATTGTTTGTAAAAAACCCATCAATTCAAACCTAGAACCGACTCAAATTTTGACGGTTGTCACACATATGAACTGCGATCTTGGAGAAATCCTATATGAATCTCCGATAGTAACCTGATAGAACAAGAAAACTCCGAATCTCAGATGGAGACCTCGGAAACTCCCACTGCATCACGACCTCTATCTTGGTCGGATCGACCAGAATACCCTTCTGGTAGACAAGGTGCCCCAGAAATTGCACCTCGTGTAACCATAACTCACACTTGGATAACTCTGCGAAAAGTCTCTCCCTCCTCAGTGTGTCCATCACCTCCCTTAGGTGCTCCTCATGCTGCTCCTAAGTCTTGGAATAAACCAAGATGCCATCAATGAAGACTATCACAGACCAGTCCAGCATCGGTCTGCACACGTAGTTCTTGAGGTCCATGAACGTGACAGGAGCATTAGTGAGCCCAAACGTCATCACCACGAACTCATAGTGACCATAGCGTGTCCGAAGAGCTATCTTCGGCACGTCGTCGTCCCTGACTCGCATCTGGTGATAACTCGATCGCAGATCAATCTTGGAGAACCAAGATGCACCATGAAGCTAGTCAAAAAAGTCATCAATACTCGGGAGGGGATAACGGTTCTTCACCGTTACCTTATTCAACTCCCGGTAATCTATACATATCGATGTGACCCGTCCTTCTTCTTCACAAATAGGATCGGGGCTCCCCATGGCGAACTGCTCAGCCTGATAAATCCCTTGTCTAACAGCTCATGCAGCTGTGTAGACAACTCCTGCATCTCAGGAGGAGCCAACCGGCGCGGTTCCTTGGCTATCGGAGCCGCACCAGGGACTAGGTCAATCCTGAACTCTACCTGTCTCTTCGAAGGTATCCTAGGCAAATCCTCTGGGAACACGTTCGGGTACTCCCGCACGATCGGTACATCATCCACGGTCGCCTTACCCTTATCCTGGGTATCCATAACATTGGCGACATAACCTACGCAACCCTGCTGAATGTAACGCCTCACTCTCGCTGCTGAACATAAAGTTGGTCCACCCTGCGGCCTCTCGCCCTGAATCACTAAACCTCCCCCACCGGGGGTTCGAACCCGCACCAACTGCTACTCACAGTCGATCGCTTCCCCATTGGGGCTCAACCAGTCCATGCCCACTATAACCTTATTCCCTCATTGGGGAATAGGGACTAAATCCACTAAAAACTGCTCATCAAACAACTATAGTGTACATCCCCGATGAACCCTCGCAACCCGAACAGTCCTATCGTATGCTATATCTACATCTAGTGGACAGTCTAGCTCCCCTGGAGCTCCCACAAACTGCCTGTTGAGCGCGAGCGATATAAAAGATCGGGTATCCCCCAAATCAAATAATACCAGTGTAGATATATCGTTCACAAGGAACGATCCTATAAGGAAACACATAAAAATAAGCAACAATAAATATAAATAAAGAGATAAAGAGAAGATACATACCCGTCACCACATCGGAAGTTGCACGTGCCTCCTTTGCTGTCAACTGGAAGGCTCTGCTCTTCGCCATTGGCGCCTCTGCCTGGCCCTGGCGGCCGTCGGTAATCCTCAAGGTAGTAGGAGCGGGTGACGCCACTTTCCCTGCTGCTGCTAAACTCGGGCACTGGGACCGCTTGCGTACCCTCTGATTCCACTGGAAGCAAATCAGACCTGATACTATCGTGGTCATGGTGGTAGCTGTACAGTCCCTGCTAACATGACCAGTTCGGCCGCACTTGAAGCAGCCCGAACTACCCACCCTACACGCCCCTCGTGCAACTTGCCGCACTTGCCTTAGCGGCTGCGGCCCTGCTGGCTCCTCGGTCAATGATCTGATACCTTGGGCTTCTTGCCCGCACTCCCTGACTGAATCCCCTCGGGTTTCCTCTTCTTCTCCATCTCCAAATCCAACTCCCTCTCTCGAGCCCTCGCAATCATATCCTCCAACATCTTGCAGCTGGATCGACTCACAAACTGGCCGATATCACTCTGCAACATCTCATGGTATCGAGCCTTTTTCATCTCATCGTCCTCCACGTACTGCGGAACGAGAAGGGCCCTCTCCCTGAACATAGCGGTGATCTCGGTCACCGTATCAGTAGTTTGTTGGAGATCCTGGAACTCCCTAGCAAGCTGTTGCACCCCAATCATAGGTGCAAACTCGGACCTAAACCTGGCCGAAAAGTCACTCCATGTCATCGCATCTAAAGCTGCATCATCTCCAATGACATGTCCGACCTCCTCCTACCAGTCACCTGCTCTGTCCTTCAGAAAACAGGAAGCAAGTCAGACCTTGTCCCCCTCGGGACATCGGCTTGTACGGAAGGCGTTGGCGACATCAGCCAACCACCTGCTGCTAGCAATGGGGTCCTGAGCCCCATGATAGTCTGGAGTTCCACATGCTCTAAACTCCCTGAAATTCATCATGCGTGCCCCTAGCATGGCCGCCATATCGGTACGGAATGCACCCAACCTCTCATCAAGTATCTCCAAGATGCCCTCCTTGACCGTCCCGAAGATCACAGGAGTCTGGTCTAAAATACTGCGTGTGACCTCAGATGAGATCAACTCTCTCATCTGCTCGTCGAGCTGCCCGGCTCCAGAGCCGGAGCCTGATCCCTCACCGGCACCTGAACTGCCGACTAGCCTAGTGCGTAGCGTCACCATACTGAAAATACACCATAACAAACATCAATATACATATCATAACTCGAGGGATCTCACATACTACAAGATTCTTGGGTTCATCTCAGCCTTCCTTGATTCGAGTACGAATCCTCTGCTTTCAGTAGTACAGGCCGATACTACCTTCCACATCTATCCGTACTTTCATTAAGAACTGCCTTCACTCCACCAAGTCCCTTCTACTGCTACAACTGTTCTCTCACTAATGTCATCCTAGGCTTGCCCTAGGGTAATCACCAACCCACTCTCCGCCATCAGCTGCATAAGAAGTCCCTGCTATCTCCCCCTAACTAGCTCGCAAATACCATTAAATATCACTAAGACTAGATAATTCTTCAAATGAGAGGTCCTACCCTACAACGGTTGGATTCAAACAAGAGCTGCGAAATAGAGCCAAACCTAACCTTCTGAAAACTATTTAGTCCGTGCAATATGTAACTTAACATATTCGTTTACTAGTTATTCAAAGATAACTAGATCTCCTAAAAGCACAAAGCAAGCAGCATTCGAGCATTGAGTAAATATAATCAAGCATATCCTAATCAGGCCATCATATCACTGACTAATCAGTACTAGCATGCAGTTCATAAAGCTCATACACTTATAACAAGCACATAAGGAATCTGATGACACGCCCCTCAGAGCGGGCCAGGAATAAGAAAGCTCCCGGTGAGGAGTCCTTAACGAGTCCCAGTCAGGCGCGACTCGGCCGCCTCAGCCGTCAGGCGCCCTAGAAGGACGACCGCGGAGAAGGCTCGCCCTCGTTGAAGGTCGTCCTCTTTACAATCCAAGGATAACGGCTCCAGGAGACAAGGAGCACATCCAGAGCATTATCACCTGGACCAATCGTTGGACCTGACACAACGAGGAACACGACTCACCAATAAGGACGGTGAATCTTTTCGGGATCGAAGTCCTTGTCCCTCGTACGGATCGAGGAAGATCATCAGTATAAAAGGACGACCATCATGCCTTGATAGGTAAGCTATCTCTCCCAATTCTTAACACTTACTCTCTTATACCCCACTAACATGACCGTCGGAGCATTTTCCCGAGATCTCCTCCCGGAGAACGGCTGACGGACTTCTCTCCTTGTGACCTCTCGGGTATCTCTCCGGCGATCACAACTTTCAACACCCAGGTGGTCAGAGACCGGGTTGCATCATTTGGCGCCATCCATTTGTGTGAGAACAGATACACAAACCCAGTTCTTCCTCTTTAACCTAGCCACACATGACAAACGAAGCGGCCGACGAGCCATCAGAACCACCACCTAGCCTAATACGCCCAATGGCATAATTAGAGACAGCCAACACTCCAGCAACACCACAAGCTCAGGCAACCATCACAGCTCCTGAGGCACCACCGTCCGGTGGTCTTGCAGCAGCCACGTCGTCTGTCATAGTTCAAAACCGCACACCGATACGCATTGTAAACTACGCAACCCCGTCGCTGTTCCCCAACGACGGTGGACCTAATCCGTACATTACACCTCCCATGCCGCCGTTTTTTCCTAATACCAGTGGATTAAGCAGCGCCAGTTACAGCCACTTACCACCACCTGCCCAAACCACAAACGAACCACGACAAAAAACTCCCCCAACGCCACCGTTAAACGGAATACCCTCGCTCACACACAAAACACCGACGAATAACACCGCTACTAGCACAAGCGTCATGTTCCAACCACAAAATCACCCACTGCTAGTTCGGCGCCGCCATTCACACCCTACCAAATACCCATAACTCATCCGTTTCCCAACCACTCCAACCATCAAGCTTCTATGGCCCAACACCACCAGACCTTGCAGCTTACAATAACATGCTGGTACAACCTTTCTTAGCAATGCAACAACCGGGGTACCACTTTGCTCTAAGAACACCGAATCAAGACTGCCTTTCACGCAATGTCACATCACCGTTCGTAAAAGAGTTGCTGGAATAAAAAATCCCCAACACCGCCAAACTACCCCACCTCAAAACGTATGACGGTACCACGGATTCGGACAATCACATCGACACATACGAATGGACGATGACGTCCCTCAAGCTGGATGAACGGTTCTGGTGCACTTACTTCCCCATCACTTTAGACGGCATCGCAAGGACATGGTTCAAAACGCTACGCCGTGGTAGCATCAACAACTTTATCCAACTGAAATACCTCTTTTTAACCAACTTCATGCAACTCCGGAAGTACAAAGGTGACTGCCACTCAATTATCGGATGCAAGCAGAGGGAGGGGGAAACATTCAAGGACTACATTGCCAGGTTTACCAAGGCAACACTTGACGTCCCAGAGGGGTTAATTGAATGAGCGTTTACCTGGGGATTACTGCCAGGTTCGCTATCTCAAAATCTTATGGGCAACCAACCTCAGACGAGGGTGGAACTAAAAGAGCGAGTGGAACGTTTCCTACGCCAAGAATAAGGTGAAGTTTCAAAGCAAGCATACCTCAACACCATGTCTTCCTCGCCCGGGAAATGGCACCACCAACCAACCCCCATCACGACTCCTGGGGGGGGGGGAGATTCCCGGGACGAGACAGGCGACCACAGGGATAGTTCAGACCCTTCACCAGGGACGATATGTGAGGAAGACAAGCATAAGTTTACACTGTCGCCAAAAAACCAACAACAAAGGGTACTAAGGCACGGTATTGCGAATATCACAAGAGTAGGACGCATGACACGGTCAACTTCTCCATCTTAAAACGGGAAATGGAAGAAAAGCAGTTGAAGGGAAACGTAATAGAAATTGCCAAAAGTCTGCGAGCCAATTTTGATGCAGAAAACCCTAAAGACAACACAGGAGGGGCAGACTATCGACAAGAAATCCTCATGATCCACCATAAAAAGGGGAGAGTGTAGTGCACAACCAATGTACGCAGCATCACAGAAACCTTGCAAGGGTTAACTTTCTCTGTGACCGACCCAAGCACAACCGATTGGAAAGGAGACAACCCCTTGTCATCCAAGGGTCCATTCGAGATATCATGATCCACTGGGTATACGTCGACACGGGGAGTTCGGCATATATCATCTATGAACATTTCTTTCGGCTGCCGCCGGACGCATGGAAGGAAGGATTGCGATCAGCCGCAGGCCAACTCACAGGACTCACAGGGCACAGCCTGTGGCCCCTAGGTACGATTTACTTACCATTCACGCTTACTTGTCAAGATAAGACCAGGCGGCAGACCGCCCTTGTGCATTTCGTGGTCATACGACACCCATACGAGCACAATGTCATACTAGGACGGACAGCCCTATTGAAATTTGGAGCGGTCTCATCAACGATTCATGGAATAGTAAAGTTCAGCACGAGCCAGGGCCCGGGGACAATCCTAGCCACCCCTCCAAGGGAGCTCAAATGCTATGATATTATACAACCAAAGGACATCTCAACCGAGGCCAAGAGACCGAAGCCAGAATCATTGAGCAGAAGGGAGATAATCAACAGGGAATATCCAGGCCAACAAGTAAATGTTGGAACTGCCCTTCCCACGACAGTAACACAAGTGTTGATCCAACTGCTACAAAAATACAAACACGTGTTCGCCTGGACACCCACATATATGGTGGGGGTCGATCGGGGAGTCATAGAACACAAGCTAATGATAAAGCCATAGGATAAAGCGGTAAAACAAAAGAAGTGAGTCCAGGGAGGAGACCGAAACAAGGCAATCAACGTAGAAGTAGCCAAGTTGACCAGCTCGGGGATCCTTAGGGAAGCGATTTTCCCAACATGGATTGCCAACCCGGTAATGGTAAAGAAACATGATGGTAGTTGGCGCATGTGTATTGACTACTCGGACCTCAATAAGGCGTGCCCCAAAGACTGCTACCCCCTGCCGGAAATAGACCAAAAGATGGAGTCTCTACAAGGGTTCCAGTGAAAATGTTTCTTGGATGCATACAAGGGATATCACCAGATCCTAATGAACAAAGGCGACGAAGAAAAGATAGCTTTCTACACAAATCATGGCACTTTCTGCTATACAAAGATTCCATTTGGATTAAAGAACGCTGGAGCGACCTACCAACGCCTGGTCGACTCTCTGTTTGCCAATCAAATCGGCATAAACATCGAAGTTTATGTGGATGACATGGTCATCAAAATCCCGGACGAACAGAGACTATTGCACGGCATGGAGGAAACATTGCAAACCTTGGAAAACGCTAAGATGAAGCTGAACCCAGAAAAGTACACCTTCGGGGTAGAAGAAGGGTAGTTTCTGGGATACTACGTGACAAAGGATGGAATCAAACCAAGTCCAACCAAAATCAGTGAGCTTGAAGAGTCACCCTTGCCGAACACACTAAGGGACGCCCAAGGGTTGAACGGTAAACTAACAGTGCTCAATCGTTTCATCTCCAAATCAGCCGAGAAGGCCATGCCTCTATTTCACACACTCAAGGGGTGCATAGAGAAGAATAACTTTCGATCGACACCGGAAGCTGAATCCACGCTATAGAAGATAAAAGAGGCATTGCACATGCTCCACACGCTAGCCAACTCGGTACCGGGCGACATGCTGCAGGTCTATCTATCCGCATCAAAAGGCTCTATCTCATCAGTGCTGGTAGTCGAAAGGCAAGGAAGACAGCTCCTAGTATATTTCATGAGTCGGTCCCTACAGGGGCCAGAAATTAATTACCCAATTATCGAGAAGCTGGTACTTGCCTTAATTTACGCGGCATGGCGGCTTCGTCGGTATTTTCAAGCCCGCCAGATAGAGGTGTTGACCAACTGCCCAATCAAGCAGGTACTCTTAAAACCAGAAATATCCGGATGCCTTGCAAAATGAGCCAAGGAACTAGGGGAACACGACATCAGCTACCACCCCAGGGTGAACATTAAAGGACAGGCACTGGCATGTTGGAGATCCCGGGGGAGCTCTAGCAAGAAATGATGGGTACCACCCAACGAAGGCACCCGGAAGGGAAAAATGATCAGCAGTGGACGCTCTACACGGATGGAGCTTCTAGCAAGGAAGGCTCAGACGCGGGTTTGATCCTAACCAGCCCCACAGGTGAAGAAATCACGTATGCCCTACGATTCGACTTTTACACCTCCAACAATGAAGCTGAATATGAAGCCCTATTAGCCGGTCTGAGGTTGGCAGTAAAAATGGAGGCGGAAAGGATCGTAGCCTTAACCAACTCATGCCTGGCAGCCAACCAAGTCACTGGAGAATTCGAAACAAAGGATAAACGAATGGAGAAGTATGTCAAAGCAGTCCAACGAATCAAGAGCTCACTTAAGAGTTTCGCCATAAAGCAGATCCCAAGGGGAAGTAATAGAAGAGCAGACGCCCTCAGCAAACTCGCATCAACATGTTTTGGCCATCTATCTAAGGAAGTCTTAATGGAAGTGCTAAAGGTAAGGAGCATCGACGAGCGCCAACTCGATTACCTATTCACGACACGACCTAGCTGGATGACATCCATTATAGATTACTTACAACATGGCATACTTCCGAACGACCACGGGGATGCATGAAAAACAAGGATACGGGCTCCCAAGTACGCGATCCCGGGGGGAGCGTTATATAGGAAAGGTCATGCAACCCCGTGGCTCAATTGCGTAGACAACGAATTAGGAAGAAAGGCTCTCCAAGAAGCCCATGCAAGATCAGCCGGAGCCCATGAGGGGGCAAGGGCACTCACAAGCAAGATACTACGCATGGGGTTTTACTGGCCGTACATACACCAGGATGCCATCAAACTAACTCGAACATGCATGGAGTGCCAGAATTTTTCACTGGTACAAGGCGTACCCCCGACCAAGTTGACAAGTATAGTTAGCCCATGACCCTTTTTCCAATGCGGAATTGACATGGTCCGCCCTTTCCCAGAGGCACCAGGGAAAGTAAAGTTATTTGTCGTGGCAGTCGATTATTTCACGAAATGGATAGAAGTCGAGCCATTGGTATGTATCACTGGAAAACAAATGATTAAGTTCATGTGGAAAAACATCATAACAAGGTTTGGAACACCCAAAGTCTTGTTCAGCGATAACGGGCTGCAATTCGTCGAGAACCCCTTCAGGAACTGGTGCACAGAGAGGGGAATAGAGCAAAGGTTCACGTAGGAAGCACACCCCCAAGCCAATGGATATATAGAGGTGTCTAATAGGATGCTGGTACATGGAATCAAAAAATGAATAGGCAAAGCAAAAGGAAATTGGGTGGATAAGTTAGCGGAAGTCCTCAGGTCGTATCGAACCAGGCCACGAAGCAGCACGAAAGAAACGTCGTTCAGCCTGGCCTACAGATATAAGGCGATGCTTCCAGTGGAAATGATGATAGGGTCGATACGAACGGAGTACTGTCAAGAGAAAACAAATGACAGGAGCCTAAGGGAGAATTTAGACCTCTTGGTGGAACGGCGAGAACGCTGGAGCATACGCCAGGCCGCATACAAAAAAAAATAGCAGAAGGGTATTATAACCAGCGAGTCAAAGACAGGACGTGGGAAGGACCGTACAAGGTGGCGGAGGCACACCGTAATGGGTCGTACTCTCTGGAGACAACCAAAGGAAGACAGATCTCGAGAACGTGGAATGCAAGGAACTTAATGAAGTTCCACTTTTGAGTAAACCCACAAGCCCTTACACAAAAGGGAAGGTAGTTCTAGTGAAACATCCCCGGCCGGACTGATCACCCGGACCGGCAAGCGGACGCTCAGTGTAGTCCAATAGGGAATTTTAGTGCATTAAAAACTAGCATGTATCAGGATTACAGAACGAAAATAAAGAAAAATGCACTAGTTTTAATATGATATGCACCATGAGTATGTATGATAAAGTAAAATGTAATGCAGAGGATACTTAGTGAATCCACACACACACGCACACACATACTCACAACAAAAGTGACAAATCCCATAATAGAGTCATGATAAACAAGAAAAACTACACAGAAGGTTTAGCATGCCCAATCTAAAAAGCAATACAATGCAAAATAGCACCAAAGTAAACAAAAGCAAGCATGGTCATTAATAGATAAGCAAAATACCATCAACGTACACAATAAAAGGCCTTAGAGGCTACAAACTGCTAGAAAACAGAAATAAGGAAAACAAAGCTTCATTAAAATTTTCACAGCCCGAAGGGTAGCTCTAAACAACCGCATCACCTCCATCACCCGCACCACCCCCAACAGCATCAACCGCCGGACCACCCCCATCACCTACACCAGCATCGTTCCCTCCAGCAAGACCCGTCCCCACATCCACCACAACATCTTCAACCTCATCAAATGCACACAAAACCTTAACCCCACCCACATCCAACTGACCCAACCCGAGTAGACATGCAAAATCCATAGTCGCAAAGGCTAGCAGAGCATCATCGAGAGCTGAAGAATGGCTTGAGCGAGAGTCACTAGCAGACGGATCATATGTCCTGGCATCAACCTGCGCCTTCAAATTTGCCCAACCCTATTCCTCACCTACACCAAACGCAACATGACGGATGCGGCTAATATCCCCAGTAAATTCATGATGTTTTATGAGCTTATCCATCACACGCATAAGCCCGACCTGAAGTACCCAATTGCGATCTACCCTAAACACTTCCAATTCGTGCTCACGGTCGGAAAGATCACGTTCCAGGCTCTCGTTTTGTATCATCAGACCCTCATTCGCTTGTGTCAGCGACTCCACACGAGTCTCCAAAGCGCTTCGAACATCCTCCAGCACTAGTTTCTCTGATACCAGCGACTTGTTTTGTTGATCTAAGAGATGAGTAGTAGCCCCAAGGTCCGCCACCCGACCCTTCATACCCACCTCGCTTGCTGCCAAGGCAGAATGCGCGCACTCCAAATCATCAAGTCGCTACACACGTCGAGATCCAGCAGCTAGATAAGTCATGGCCTGCGCGGCAGCATAAGCTATGTTGTGGGCAAGGGTGGCATTGTTCATAGCATACATATGCTCAACAGTAGCAGAAGGAAGGGCATGATGGGTAAACTCCAAAGCAACAGAACGAACTGAAAAACGAGAATCTGCACGAAGATTCCACCCTGGAACAAAGACAGATACGTCATGAAAATCCCCCGCAGCAGAAGACTCATGATGTAACCGCTCAACACTATCTCTTGAAGATCGAGGACTAGCACAAGGACTCAAAGCAATTGGAACAGGAACAATGGGCTGCTGAGGCGCCCTTTCAACACTCTCAGACTGTTGAACGTCATCATCGGGTATTACCAGCACATGTCCATGATGAGGCGGTGAAAGAACCCCTCTTTCTATACTTTCGTATTTCTGAAAGACCCAAACTTTGATACTTCACGATATTGTTACTCACAAAACATGCTAAATGCATATTCATAAAAAAATATTTTACATTGATAGTTTATTTACATAGACTGGATACAAACCTACTATTTACATTTTTACAAAGTTTTATATATTACATACTTTCCCAGGAATACAATACAAAAGTTATAATATTATGTATTCTACATCTTCTACCAGTACAAAACTATACTCGATGCTTATCACCTGCAATAGTTAAAACATTGAGAGGGATAAGCGGGTGACGCTTAGTGAGTTCAATAACAGTTATAATATAACATTATGCCATATACATATCAATATGACAGAAGCAAAGAGGGACAAGGAACAAGAAAGACAAATGAGTATCATATGACAGGCTTTCCATATCAACAAATAATCTGATTCAAAGAGTTGTAATCAATGAGACATAACAATTTCAATACTTGATATACATTAATAAGACTTCAGCCCAAGTGGCGCAGAAAATACAATTTCAGAATATCATTTTCCTAGAATACACAGGCTTTCAGCCCTATCTTAGCATTCTGCTAATGCCAAAGTGATGCTTATATCATATACTTCATGGCCAAAGGCTACAGACCAGTATCCAAGTGATGCTTATGTCATACACTTCGTGGTCAAAGGTATAGCTCATTATTATAATAACATGTAACACCCCCGAACCAGATGGCGGAAACGTCCGGGGGCTCGTGTGACTAACAATTGAATTATCATCACAATGAATATACATGAAACATAACACATTCACCACTAACATTACATATAACAACAATATTGTTCACATCAAGTACATTGTTATAAATACATAAGTTCCAAAATATTAAAAGTACGATAAGTGATGTTACATAAATGAAACCATACACACTTGAAAATCTTCCTGCTTAACGATTACCTGAGAATACAAGTTATTTTGAAAACGGTCAACATATATAATGTTGGTGAGTTCATAAGTAAGTTTGAATAAAAGTCTTTGAATCCTTTGAAAAAACCCAGAAAATCCGATATTTTCTGTAAAATGTCTGAAAATGATGTGAAAATCAAGTATAAATGCATGTATGAATTTATTAGTTATAACATATATGAATGAAGTGTTGACATCTTTGTATTGTAAGTAAGTGATAAATTGAATATTAGTATCTCTCCAAAAATCCAATATTTTCTGATTTGTTATAATTTCGAGGTTCTTGTATCGTTAAATAAGTTATTTTGTATTGACACAATCGAAGGGTTAATCTTCGAATGGTTTAATTGGTATTAGAATCTCTATCTGAACCGTTATAATCATACATGATAATGACTAGGTTGGTTGTCTTAACATTTTTCCAAATGCTGGTATCTGCTCAAGGTTTTGTCGCCCTAGACTGGCCTAGTCTAGCTATAGCGAGCAGCTAAGGCGTGGGGGGTCACCCCGTATAGATCCATACACAAACTCTCGCTCTCCCTCCAGGAGACTCTGATTATAACTACAAGCTACGATTGTACACTCAAAGGTGCCAACCGACACGTCTCACTAGATTCTCGACCTTTCGTACTATGTTTAATGTTTACGTGTATGTTGTATGTTGTCAAATCCAAAGGTACATATATAAGTATATGAAGTTCAATAGCTATGTAATGGTATAATTTCAATCTACTAAACATGTAAGTTTCAGTCCAAGCCCAATTAACATGTAAATGGGTCATAAAGGCCCAATAACATGTAAGTGGGTAATTTGGGCCCAATAGGCATGTAAATGAACCAAAAGGCCCAACAAACATGTGGCCCCGAACTTAGGCCCAAATTAACATGTAAATGGGTCGTAAGGCCCAATAAACATGTCACAGAAAATATTGGGCTCAATATACACTTAAATGGGCCCTTTAAGGCCCATTGGCCACGTAACGTGAATATTAGGCCCAATAAATTTGTTATCGTTGTATTACGTCAATTTATTATCATTTCGATATTTGTTTTAGTTCGAGATTTATAAAAAAGTCCTCTTTTGTGAAAACGATGTTCTTGGTCGATAAGTTCCAAAATTTTCAATTAAGGCCCAAAGTTTGTAAAAATGACACTTTAGTCTATAATTTGTAAAAATTTGTAATTTTGCCCCAAATGTCTAGAAATTCACGGTTTTAGTCCAAAAATATATATTTTGACATTTAAGGTTCAGTTTTGCAGAAAAGTGCATTTTCAGCCCTTTGTTTGTCAAATTGACACTTTCGGCCCAATTTTTATAAAAGTTACATTTTTGGTCCGATTTAAAAATAAATGTTATTTTCACCCCTAAATTTGGTTTATTTACATTTATGACTCAAAATTTGATCAAATAACATTTTTAATCCAAAAACTTCCATTTTTTCGCAATATTCGGCCCAAAACCGTGAGGCCCAAAAATTTGGCCCATTAAGCTAAAAATATCATTTTTGGCCCTTTGGAAAGCATGTTATCATAAAAATTCCTTTTTATACAAGTAGGACCTGTTTGGTCCCTATAAAAACATAAATGTTACTTTTTGCCCTTATCTTTTGTTTTCTTGACAATTTTTGACCTTTAAGAGGTTTTTGTTGAAATCTTTTGTATCTTAAACATGTAATCACTTTTGGCTTGATGATGTGATGTATATAATGTCATAGTTCATAGATCTTTGTTAAATATTACTAAAACTTTCGAGATTTGGTAAGATCTAACACATTTTACCAATAAACTAAGAATTCACACTAAACATGCATATAACACATATATCTACACATTTTACTTGCATTCTCCTCCAAAAATCATATGAAAACCAAAAACAAGGGGTATGAACTAACCTTTGCTTTGATGTTTCGGTTTTGAAGAAGAGATGAAGAGATTTTTGATCCTAGCAACACCTTGATGTAGATTTCGAGCTTAAGAAGTTTTCTAGGAGTATGATCACCAAAAGCTTGTTTAGAAGGAGTGATCTAACATGATAAAGAAGTTATATAACTTGGATAAGTAAAGAGTTACCAAGAATGATGATTTTTGGTGGTGAAAACCTTATTGAAGATGCTCAAGATCTCGAAAATTAGAGAGGAAATGAAGGAGTGTTCTTGTGAATGTTTGAGAGAAATTTGCAAATGGAGTGTGTGTGTATCTTTGGCCGAGAGTAGAAGAAGAGAGGGGAGAGAGTTGGTGAAGTGACTTGAATGGAAGTATGAGATAGCTTGCATTGATATATGTTAAACAATATGAAGGTGGCACCTCCTAAGTCAACTCTTATTACATTTCCCTTTTTTTTGTTTAATTGATGTTGGGCCGAGATCTTTGGGCCAAAGAGTGGGAATGGAATACATTGAGCCCATTAATATTTAGTTAGGATTTTTTGAACCTAAACATGAAATTTTCGGCCCATTGGGCTCATTATATAACTCACGGCCCATTTTGAAAGAAAAAGGGAGTTTATGGCCCATTAGGGCTAATTTGTTCAATTATGGTCCAATAAGGCCCATTAGGGTTAAAATGAATCATTCTAGGCCCAAATGGTCCAAATGTTATAGATCTTGTGAATTGGGTCCATTTAGAATCCAAATAGGGTTTCCAAGCCCAAAATAGTTCATTTGAATGCTTATTGGTCCATTAGGCCCAATAAGGAAATCCTAGTTCAATATGGACTTAAACCGGGATTCTTAGGGTTTTCAGACTCTTTGTTGAACATGAGAGATGAATTCAAATGAGCACTTGATGATATTTACTTAGAGTATATACCTTACAATAGTTGAATGATTACACGAGAATAGAATTTCCTAGCTAAAATGCTAGTTGTGACATAACATGGGAAAGCTCATTGAACATATAACACATAACTTACAATTGTCCCTATATTAAACTCACAGTGAAATAACCGGGGATTAAATGATAATTTGGGTAGCACTTCGGCTCTAAATATGACTTTCTGTGACAACCGGGGATTTTAGTTGAAAACCGGCCTTACTCGGGCAGAGTTTCGACTTGTAAGTATGATTTTCTCGAGAACTTTGGAGCGTCGGGACTTGCTTCGGGTATCAGGGATAATACCGGGGCTTCGGGGGGTTAAAAGTGGGTAATAAAGAAGTAGAGAGTGAGAGAGAATAGGTTTTGTAAACAAAAACTCGGAGGTCTTGCGCACTATTTATAGGGGCTGAAACCCGGATTACGGTGGGCGTAATCTTCAAGTACGTGGGGCGTATTGCCCTGATAACATCTTCGTTGGGAGTACACTGTATTACGCGGAGCATAATGGATTGTGGCTCAGTACGCTGGGCGTACCCTGATGTGTGGTATCAGACGTGTCGAACTTGCATGATACATGTCGATTGTGAGAAATAGGCGACGTGGCCAATCTCGGATCGTGAACATGAGTACGCTGGGCGTACTCCGAATTTACAAACTTCAAAAATTCGTATCTTTTGCATACGAGCTCCGTATTTAACGTTATTTATATCAACGCGTAGGTGAGATGACACTCTACAACTTTCGTTTAGACTCCGTCGGCTAATTTTGACTTTATTTTTAAGGTTATATTTTTAACGGGCTGGGACAAGAAAAGTCCGTTAAAATTTCATAACTTCTTCTTCCGATGTCCGTTTACGTCTGTCTTTTTACCGTTGAACGTCAATCGACGAGATCTTCAATTATCGTTTAGGTTGTGTCGGCTAATAATCACTCGATCTTTATTTCGAGTTTTTAGTTGTCTACTGTTATATCGAATCTTAGAAAAATCTTAACTTCCGCATACGAAGTCAGATTTAGACGTTCTTTTTTTGAAAATTCTCGGTTTAACGATTACTATGACTTTCATTTAGATCATAAGGGCTAAAAAGTAGTTTATCGTAAACTCACTTTTTACATTATACGACATCGTGCCGATTCTGTTGCGAAACTTCAATAAGTCATAACTTCTTCGTTATAACTCAGATTTCGATGAGGTTTTCGCATAAATGTTTCTAACGAGATTCTTTCCAACTTTCAATGATATAATTTTTACTTATTTTAAATTTTATATTTTCGTTATTTTCAATATTTGACTTTTGATTGGAATCTCATAAGACTTCCAATATTTTCCGAGTGATTCTAAACATAGTTTTACTTCCATCCTAGTAAAAACTATCTGTTAGAACTCAACGCTCAAAATCACATAATATTTCATAATATTATTCACTTTTAAATTATAAAACACGATAAAGCTGTGCTGAGAGCGATCCGAGATCCTAATTCACGTTGCATACTCGCCCAGAAATGAGAAGTAAAGCGAGTATCACGATCAGAAATAATCTTTAGTGGCACACCATGTCTCACAATGATTTCATCTAAGTATACATGTGCATATTTCTCTATTGGAGTCGTTTCACGCATGGCGAGAAAATGGGCGCTTTTAGTTAGACGGTCGACAATTACCCAAATGCTATCATGCTGTCTAGCAGTCTTTGGAAATTTGGTAATAAAATCCATGGATAGCTCTTCCCATTTCCACACAGGAACACTAAGACTTTCTGGAATTCCGTAAGGCTTTTGGTGCTCTATTTTGACTTGTAAACATACTAAGAATTCTTTTACGTATCTTCTAATGTCTCTCTTCAATCCAGGCCACCAATAATCAGCTCGTACATCATGGTACATTTTACTTGTAGCAGGATGTATTGATAGCTTAGAATTATGGGCTTCATCTAACATATTTCGTCTTAATCCACCAATCATTGGAATCCATAGTCCATTCTTGAATGCCTTCAATGCTCGTGGATCATCAAGTAAAACATCATCATAATGCACCATCCCTTCTTTCTTCATATTTTCTAGTTTTAAGGCCTCTACTTTCCATTTCTCTAGTTCATCAAGAATAGTGAACTATACTGTAGTGTAAGTAATAACATAACACACACTATTACGATAAACCTTCCTGCTAAGTGCATCGACAACTACATTGGCCTTTCCAGGATGATACATGATTTCACAGTCATAGTCTTTGAATCAACTCCATGGCTCGCTGTTGTCTCATATTCAAAGTTTGCTGACTGAATATATACTTGAGACTTTTGTGGTCGGTAAACAGTTGGCATTTTGTACCAAAAAGATAATGTCTCCAAAGTTTTAGGGCAAATACAACTGCAACGAGTTCGAGGTCATGGGTAGGATAATTCTTTTCATACTCTTTCAGTTGTCTTGAGGCATAGGCTATCACTTTACCGTGTTGCATCAACACGCCACCTAGTCCTAACCTTGAAGCATCGCTATATACAGAAAAATCATTATTACCTTTTGGAAGTGATAAGATCGGAGCATGAGTCAAAAGATCTTTTAGAGTTGAGAAAGCTTTTTCTTGGGCTTCACCCCTTTCGAACTTTACTTCATTTCGTGTAAGACTCGTGAGAGGTACGACTACACGCGAAAAATATTTAATGAATCTCTAGTAATAACCCGCGAGACCCAAGAAACTGCGAATTTCAGAAGCATTACGAGGCGCTTCCTAATTCTGAATGGCTTCGATTTTGGTAGGATCTACGGATATACCGTCACCAGAAATCACATGGCCGAGAAATTAAACTTGGCGAAGCCAAAATTCACACTTCGAGAACTTAGCATATAATTTCTCCTTTCGAAGAAGTTATAATATTTCACGAATATGAATGGTGTGATGAGATTCAGACTTGGAATAGATTAGAATATCATCAATGAATACGAGGATAGATTTGTCGAGCATTGGACGACATACGCGATTCATCATATCCATGAATACGGCAGGAGCATTTGTCAAACTGAATGGCATGACAAGGAATTCATAATACCCATAACGAGTATGAAAAGCAGTCTTCGGAACATCCTGCTCGTGTACTTTCAACTAATGATAGCCAGATATCAAATCAATCTTCGAGAAACAGCTAACACCCTGAAGTTGATCAAATAAATCATCAATACGAGGTAGTGGGTACTTGTTCTTGATAGTCACCTTACTTAGCTCACAGTAATCAATACACATTCGCATCGATCCATCCAACTTCTTGACAAACAACACTGGAGCACCCTAAGGAGAGGTATTCGGTCGAATAACGCCTTTGTCAAGTAATTCCTGCAGTTGGATCATCATTTCCTTCATCTCAGCTGGCGCAAGACGATAATGAGTCTTTGCAATCGGGGCAGCACCAGGCACAAGGTCAATTCGGAATTCTACTTGCCTGTTCGGAGGAAGTCCAGGAAAATCATCGGGGAAAACATCAGAATATTCGTTAACAACAGGAACATCATTTACAGTTTTCTTCTCCTCTTTTGAGATATCAACTGTGTAGGCTAGATAGATAGGGCACCCCTTCGATATAAATTTACGAGCTTTTAAGAAAGAGATGATTTTTAAGATTTTTAGTCTTTCTTCACCATAGACATAAATAGGATCTACCCCTTCAATAGGAATGCGTACTATCTTTTCGTAACACAAGAGTTCTGCGTGATTCTTTGACAACCAATCCATGACGAGAATAATGTCAAAGTTGGGCAAGGAGATAGGGATCAGGTTAGCAAGAAAATTATAGCCTTCAATTTCTACGACACATTTCCTATAGATTTTATCAGCAAGTAATGATATACTTTCCGCAGTATCTACGTGAAATGGTTGCGCGGGTGCATAGTAAGCAATTTGAAAGAAATGCACAAATTCATGAGACACAAAAGAATCTGAGGCACCAGAATCAAAAAAGATATGAGCAGGTCTAGAGTTGACAAGAAATGTACCCGTCACAACATTGGGGTCCTCACGTGCCACCTCTGTGGTAATCTGGAATGCACGGCCCTTAGCTTTTGACACCTCCTCCTTTTTAGTTAGAGTATTCTTTGGTTGTAGAATACGAGTTTGACTTCTCGCCAGTTGTTGAACAGAAGCTTGACTCCCCGCCACCTAACGAGTAAGAGTAGGACAAAAGCGCTTCCTGTGGCCAGTAATACCACAAGCATAACATGTAACATCCTTCATCGGACAAACGGGCTTCTTGTGGCCTATTTCTCCACATCCAAAACAGACCACTGATCCTTTCACTAGTCTGCATTCGCCCAGATGATTCTTTCCACAATTTCGACACGATGGTGATTGAAGAGAAAAAGATTGTGACCTACCGCGTCCACGAGAGGTATTTTGAGATTGCACTTGCTTTCTAGGTTCAATTCGAACGGATTGAGCTGGTGAAATTGAGGAAACAGGAACATGTCGATCGATACATGGATGCTTTGAAACAGAAAGAGTGACGCCACGTCTCTCCAAGTCATTCTCGCGTTTTCGGGCATACTCAATAGCTTTATCAAATGATAGAACATCCCGATTGCTCACGAAATCGTGGATTTCATATCGCAATCCTTCCATCAATAACTAAATTTTATCGTCTTCAGTTGGAATATATTTTATAGCAAACCGTGCTTTTTGATTGAATTGTGTTTCATATTCATTCACGGTCATCCCTCCTTGCTTAAGTTCAAGAAACTCTTTCTCCAATCTTCTTCTCATATCTATAGGACAATACTTTTCTAGTAAGCGAGTTTTGAACATTCCCCAAGATAAATTCTCCTGATCATACTCTTTAAGAGCTTCAAATGTTGCTTCCCACCAGACCAATGCTTCTCCGGTGAACATTGCAGAAGCATAATTAGCCTTGTCTTCATTATCCACATGAGAAATACGAAATACTTTTTCCGTGTTCTGGATCCAGGTAAGAACAATAATGGGATTAAGGGCACCTGAAAACTCCGTAGCACCACTACTCTTGAAATCTTTAAACGAGGGACGCTTCACCTCCCCTTTTGAAGATTATCCAGTGGCGTTCGCTTTGCCTTTATCATTATTCTTCTTGTGTTCTTCGAGAGTTTTCCGAATAATACTAGTAAGTTTACCCAAGAGTCGCTCCTCACGAGGGGATACTGGAGTATTTACTTCACCAGGTTTAGGATCGCCACCCACTTATGGTGTATGGCTACCTTCCTGTTCAACCATTCTTCTAAAAATTTGGAGCAACATAATATTTTAGAATATTAGGATTTATTATTACCTAATACTTTACTTAAATCTTTCCTATGGTTTGTATCCATATACTCCTAATGAATTCGTTCATATATTTAACTTCCAACGGTTTAAGTCTAAATACCAATCCGTGGTATTTAGTTCACTTAAACTACTGCTCTGATACCATGATTGAAAGAACCCCTATTTCTATACTTTCGTATTTCTGAAAGACGCAAACTTTGATACTTCACAATATTAGTACTCACAAAACATGCTAAATGCATATTCATAAAACAATATTTTACATTGATAGTTTATTTACATAGACTGGATACAAACATACTATTAAGATTTTTACAAAGTTTTATATATTACATACTTTCCCAGGAATACAATACAAAAGTTATAATATTATCTATTCTACATCTTCTACCAGTACAAAACTATACTGGATGCTTATCACCTGCAATAGTTAAAATATTGAGAGGGATAAACGGGTGATGCTTAGTGAGTTCAATAACAGTTACAATATAACATTATGCCATATACATATCAATATGACATAAGGAAAGAGGGATAAGGAACAAGAAAGACGAATGAGTATCATATGACAGGCTTTCCATATCAACGAATAATCTGATTCAAAGAGTTGTAATCAATGAGACATAACAATTTCAATACTTGATATACATTAATAAGACTTCAGCCCAAGTGGCGCAGAAAATACAATTTCAGAATATCATTTTCCTAAAATACACAGGCTTTCAGCCCTATCTTAGCATTCTGCTAATGCCAAAGTGATGCTTATGTCATACACTTCATGGCCAAAGGCTACATACCAGTACCTAAGTGATGCTTATGTCATACACTTCGTGGTCAAAGGTATAGCTCATTATAATAATAACGTGGGAAAGCACATTGAACATATAACACATAACTTACAATTGTCCCTATATTGAACTCACACTGAAATAACCGGGGATTAAATGATAATTTGGGGAGCACATCTCGGCTCTAAATATGACTTTCTGTGATAAAACCGGGGATTTTAGTTGAAAACCGGCCTTACTCAGGCAGAGTTCCGACTTGTAAGTATGATTTTCTCGGGAACTTCGGAGCGTTGGGACTTGCTTCGGGTATCGCAGATAACACCGGGGCTTCAGGAGGGGGGGGGGGGGTTAAAAGTGGGTAAGGAAGACGTAGAGAGTGAGAGAGAATAGGTTTTGTGAAAAAAACCCGGAGGTCTTGCTCACTATTTATAGGGGCTGAAACTCGGATTACGTTGGGCGTAATCTTCAAGTACGCGGGGCGTACTGCCGTGATAACCTCTTCACTGGGCGTACACTATATTACACGGAGCGTAATGGATTGTGGCTCAGTACGTTGGGCGTATCCTGATGTGTGGCATTAGACGTGTCGAACTTGCATGATATGTGTCGAACTTGCATGATACGTGTCGATTGCGAGAAATTGGCGACGTGGCCAATCTCGGACCGTGAACATGAGTACGCTGGGCGTACTCCGAATTTCCAAACTTCAAAATTCGTATCTTTTACATACGAGCTCTGTTTTTAACGTTCTTTATATCCACGCGTAGGTGAGATGACATTCTACAACTTTCGTTTAGACTCCGTTGGCTAATTTTGACTTTATTTTTAAAGTTATATTTTTAACGGGCCGGGACAAGAAAAGTCCGTTAAAATTTCATAACTTCTTCATCCGATGTCCGTTTTCGTCTGTCTTTTTACCGTTGAACTACAATCGATGAGATCTTCTATTCTCGTTTAGGTTGTGTTGGCTAAAAATCACTCGATCTTTATTTCGACTTTTTAGATGTCTACTGTTATATCCAATCTTAGAAAAATCATAACTTCCGCATACGAAGTCAGATCTGGACGTTCTTTTTATGAAAATTCTCGGTTTAACATATACTACAACTTTCATTTAGATCATAAGGGATAAAATGTAGTTTATTGTAAACTCACTTTTTACATTATACGGCGTCGTGCCGATTCTGTTCCGAAACTTCAATTAGTCATAACTTCTTCGTTATAACTCGGATTTCGATGAGGTTTTCGCCTAAATGTTTCTAACGAGATTCTTTCCAACTCTCAATAATATAATTTTCACTTATTTTGTAACCCCCGAGATTTTTGCAGGTATTTCTGAACCCTATTCTATCTTTACTTTGTCGACTATAGCCCTTGGGATTGGGAATGGAGAGCCAAGACAAGTTTAAGGGCTAAGTTTGCAAATTTGGGCCATAAAAGGGGGTACGTTGCGCGTACATAGGAGTACGCTAGGCGTATTAAGGTCCGACTTAGTACGCTGGGCGTACACTTGTGTACGTTGGGCGTACTAATTTCTGGGTGAAACCCTAATATTTAGGGTGTGGGGCCTATATAAGGAACATAATGTTCAGTAAAACTCCCTTTTATCTCAGCCTCCGCAGATCAAACTCGTCTCTCTCAAACCCTAGCCTCCCCTTTGTGTGCTAAGCTGGTGTGTTCTTGAGGGCCTTAAGAGGAAACCATTTCATCAAAGAGTTGAAGGAAGAGACCAAGCTTGTGGATCTGAAGTGGTGTATTTGCTCAAGAAGCTCCTAAAGGTATAAAGTTCCAAACTTTATGCTTATATGCTTAGATCTCATCATTTTACTTTATTAGAAGCATTTCTTGTCCCAAAAGCCATAAAGTGGTGTATTTGGTGTTGTGGACGTAAAGAGCTATCCTTCCAGGCTCTTGAAAGAACTTTGAGTAATAAAAATAAGGTCCCATAGGCTGTAGGTGTCCCATGCAAGAGAAATAAGGTCTTAATGGATTAAGACCAAGCATTTCGGACTTTATGGATGTCCAAAGTGATAAAGTTCGTGACTTAAAGGACCCTGGCATGTTAGGCCTCTGGATCTGAGATTAGGACTTAAGTGCTTAAGCCATTAAGCACTTAATAAAGTTTTGTCAAGATATGGAGTACGCCCAACGTAAATCCAGTATGTCCAGCGTACTGGGTCAACCACCCCGATGGTGGTCAATATCCAGTCGCGTACGCCCAGCATACCAGAGGAGTACACTCTGCGTACGTCCTCTGTTGGGCCTTTGATATTTGGGCTTTGGGTATTGGGTTGTTTATGGACTAAAGGGACTTGGGCCTTTGCTAGACTTAGTGAGTATGATGTTTTGGGCCAGTTAGTGGTAGTGGATCATGGGTTTAGGCCCAATAAGGAGTTTGGGCCCAATTTAGTAAATTGGGCCAATAGTGGACTTATGTATATGGACTTCCAAGTTGAGGGCTTGGAGTGGGACTTTGGCCAACAAAAGGAAATGGACTTAATGAGTTATGAGAACACTTAGTCAAGGGAGTAATGATGGGTATTAACTTAGTATTTATTATTATGTGACAGTTCGGGATTCCCGGTGAGACAGCAGTCAGAGAAGTACAATATTTCAGCACTACTTGCGAGGTGAGTTACCTCACTATACTAAGGGGTCTATGGCACCAAGGCCAGCCCATTTGATATGTTATCCTAGAAGTGTTAGAAATTGAGTATGATTTAGTATTTCATGCTAGTGGTTATCTAGTTAGGTAGATCTGTAGGACTATGTGTGTTGTTATATGATTATCTGCATGCTCAGTAGTTATGTTATATGTTGATATGTTATGTGGGATGGGTTGAGGATATACTGCTTCGTGCGGTGATCAACAAACCCTAGGAGCATTCCAGATACGAGCTGTGGGCCCGGTAGGCAATCCAGACTCGTACTGTGGGCTCGATGGCAATCCAGATGTGAGCTGTGGGCCCGATAGGCAATCCAGACTCACACTGTGGGCCCAGTGGTATTCCAGTCTGTAAAGTTGTGGACCTAGTACATGCTCTTATTTGTATATGTATTATGTGCAGTGTATCAGTATTTTGGGGAACTCAATAAGCCTCGGGCTTATAGTTTCAGTTTATTGTTCAGGTACATCAGGGGATCGCGACAAGGCGAAGGCGTGATCGTACCGCTCCTCATATTTATGTTTATGTTTCTGGGATACTCTGATATTACACCTTTTAAAAACAAGTTTTGTAATAACTAATGGTTTGTGGATTGTTTAAAAAGTTTTAAATTGGCTTAAATTTTATGGGTGTTACAAGTTGGTATCAGAGCCTTGGTTTGAGTGAATTGGAGGAACACTCGTGTGACTCCAGTCTCAAATCAAGGAAAGGATTTTCAAAATGATTTTTTAAAAGGTTTTCAAAATAAGTAAAGGAGGATGCAGAGTGTACGATCAGCCGGAGCCAGTAAGTAGATCCCAAAATACCATACAGTTATTTGATATTGCAACATGTTAGAACAACATGCTAGTACTAGGCTAGGGATCTTCAGGAATTGCATGATAGAATTGTCTGAATGTATGATGCCTGATAGCCTTGGGTTTTCCTTATATGAAATTGACATCATTGCTGTAGTTGCTTAGTGTATGCATCACAGCCGTACATAATTAAGATCTTATAGCCTGAGAATGTTTGATTTGGCATTATGTTTTGTTCTTGTTTGATTGGGAGCTTAGGGTAGGATTGGATATTCGAAAGTCTATAGGGTCCAGCGTTTGTATGGCTCGCATACACTAGTGCTGCAGGGTTGGTGGAAGCTTCATGGATGGGTGAGTTGTGTGAGGCCGGGAGGCCAGTTATGAGATATTCAGTATTACTCTAGGAGTGAGGTTTGATCGCTTGCCAGATTATGTATATAGTTAGGGCATTGTGTTGATACTTGAGACAAATATGGGTAGGTGTGGAAGGTAGTATGGGCCCGTACTACTGAAAGCACAGGACCCATATGCTTATCAAGGAAGTCACAACCCCTAGATTTTAGTCGATAGTTGGTTCCCAGTTCTTATATGTATTATCTGATATCTTGTGGTATGTTTCAGAATGGTGATGAAGAGACGCTTTGTGATGGGATCCGGTTCGGGATCAGGATCAGGAGATAGAGGCTAGGAGGGGCCAACAGCACCTGAGTCTGTGGTGCAGATGGGTACAGAGGAGTTGGATGCCAGGATTCGAGAAATCCTGCATGACGAGGTTGCTGCCATGTTCCGGGCGCAGCTACCGGAGATGTTTGGGTCTATTAAGACCGCTATGGTTGAGTACTTTGAGGAGCGTTACGCAACCCTTGTAGAGACGGCTACCGCTACAGCTGCATCAGTTGTAACAGCGGCAGGAGGAGGTAGAGCCAGTCGGGGCTTCCAGTATCGGGACTTCGATAACACGAAGCCCCCGACATTCGATGGTACTCAGGATCCGATTAGATCTATGAGGTGGTTATCCGACGTGGATGGCTGTTTCTTCAGGTGTTCTTGTCCTACTGAACAGAAGGTCAGATGTGCCCTGAACCTGCTGAGGCTTGGGGACAAGGACTGGTAGAGATTGACGACAGGGTTGTATACTGATGATCAGAGAGCTGCTGTTACTTGGGAGCAGTTTAGGGATATGTTCCGTGCTCGATACATTCCTCGGGTTGAGCGGGAACGATTGGCTCAGGAGTTTTTGAGTTTGAGATAGGAGGGAGAGTCGGTGACAGAGATCACCCGGGTATTCACGAAGATGGCGATGTTCTGCCCGGAGTTTGCATCGGAGCAGGCTCAGATGACACGTTATCTGAGCATGCTCAAGACTGACATTCGTCAGTTTGTCGCCACACAACGATGCAATACTCTACTGGAGTTACAGGAGGCCGTTAGGCGGCGTGAGTTGGAGATTGAGATGCAGATGAGGGATCAGCGACAGGCCCCGACACAGTCACAGCCGGCGCCAAAGCGGTCTAAGACTGCTGATTCTATGGTTGGGAGCCACCAGAGCCGCACTTGTGGAAAGTGCGGCAAGGGTCATTCTGGGGTTTGTCGAGCTGGTAGTGGGTGCCACAAGTGTGGCAAGGAGAGGTATTATGCGAAGGATTGTCGCCAGCCCGTCCCGGTTCCGAGTATGAGGTTGTGTTATCACTGTGATCAGGTTGGCCACATGAAGGCCAACTGTCTGTTGCTTGCCGCTAAGTCGGCACAGACTTCCGCTCCAGCTACATTGAGGATTACAAATGGGAGGCCAGTTAGGGCAGAGCCTCCGAAGACTCAGGGGCGTGCCTTCCAACTTACAACGGAGGAGGCCAGAGCAGTACCAGATTTGGTTGCTGTTATGTTTCTATCCTCTATCTCCTTTATTATATCTGTTTTATGCTTATCTGTTGTACCTGTGATTAGGTACGTTTTTAGTGAACTCCTTGCCTACTTTGGTTTTATTTAACTCGGGGGCGAGTCGGTCTTTCGTATCTTAGACTTTTAGTAGGGATTTTGGTGTGCCAGTGGGCGAGCTAGAGTGTCCGTTGCGAGTCTCTATCGCCAAGGAACATGGAGTTTCTGCTTCCTCGGTCTATCGAGGGTGCGAGTTGGAGATCTTCGGAGTGTCCTTTCCGATACATTTTATATCGATTCCTATGGGGGAGGTGTACGTGATTGTAGGGATGGATTGGCTTAGCCGTTTTGGTTCCATGATAGATTGTGAGGGCCAGAGAGTGGTAGTTCGAACCCTAAGTGGGGGAGAACTGATTGTTTATGGCGAGGGCAACAGAGTGGGTTCAGGGTTTTGTTCAGCTGCCAGGGCTTGGCAGTACATTCAGCATTGTGTGTGCGGGTTATTTAGCATATGTGATGGATACGCGGGAAAGGGATCAGACTCCAGTTTCAGAGGTTCCAGTGGTTAGAGAGTTTGCTGATGTGTTTCCAGAGGAATTACCCGGAGTGCCTCCGGAGCGGCAGGTCGAGTTCAGGATTGACCTAGTGCCAGGTGCGGCCCCTATCGCCAAGGCGCCGTACCGGTTGGCACCACCAGAGATGCAGGAGCTGTCATCACAGCTGCAGGAGCTGCTGGGAAAGCAGTTCATTCGTCCGAGCAGTTCTCCATGGGGAGCACCGATCCTATTCGTCAGGAAGAAGGACGGCTCGCACCAGATGTGAATTGATTATAGGGAGTTGAACAAGTTGACGGTGAAGAACCGTTATACACTTCCAAGGTTAGACGACCTCTTTGATCAGTTGCAGGGGGCATCTTCGTTCTCTAAGATAGATTTGAGGTCAGGGTATCATCAGGTCAGGGTGATGCCGTTTGGGCTCACCAACGTGCCAGCAGTATTCATGGACGTGATGAATTGGGTCTGCAGACCGATGCTCGATCGCTCGGTCATAGTGTTTATCGACGATATCTTGGTGTATTCCAAGACTCGAGAGCAGCATGAGGAGCATCTCAGGGAGTTTTGAGGTGAGAACAAGTTTATGCCAAGTTCTCGAAATGCGAGTTTTGATTACGAGAGGTCTAGTTCCTGGGACACCTCGTCAACCAGGATGGGATTTTGGTCGACCCGGCCAAAATCGAGGAAATCATGCAGTGGGAGGTTCCGAAATCTCCCTCAGACATCAGGAGTTTTCTGGGATTGGCAGGGTACTACCGGAGATTCATACAAGATTTCTCCAAGATTGCAGTACCCTTCACTCATCTGACGAGGAAGGGGTGGATTTCCGGTGGGGCCTTGAGCAGCAGAGGCCGTTTGAGACCCTCCATCAGCGTTTGTGTGAGGCTCCAGTTTTGACTCTTCCGGAGGGAGTCGAGGATTTTTTGGTATTCAGTGATGCGTTCATCACAGGTTTAGGGGTGGTCCTCATGCAGAGAGGACGAGTGATAGCTTACGCATCACGGCAGCTGAAGCCGCATGAGGCTAGATACCATACGCATGATTTAGAGCTAGGAGTGGTGGTGTTCGCTCTCAAGATATGGAGACATTATCTGTATGGGGTCCGTTGTACCATTTACACGGATCACAAGAGCTTGAGACATATCATGGATCAGCTGAACCTGAACATGAGGCAGCGCAGGTGGCTGGATGTAGTCAAGGACTACGATTGCGATATCCTTTACCACCTCGGTAAAGCGAATGTGGTGGTGGACGCTTTGAGCCGCAAGTCGGCTGGGACTTCCACCCCAGCGATATGTATGAGGATAGCGGTGGATTCTCCGCTTGTGAGTTTGATCAGAGATGCTCGGGTCGAGGGCATGCAGCCAGAGAACTGGAAGCTGGAGAGGAAGAGGGGTGAGAGCACTCGGTTTGTGTAGGATAGTCGGGGATTATTAACCCGATGCGGTCGGGTGTGGGTTCCGATGTCTGGTTGGGTCAGCCGGACAATCATGGAGGAGGCTCATAAGTCTCACTTCTCTATTCACCCGGGGGCCAGCAAGATGTACCGGGATTTGAGTTTGAGCCACTGGTGGCCGTGCATGAAGCGAGAAGTCGCTTGGTACATCGAGAGGTGCTTGACCTGTAGGATGGTCAAGGCCGAGCATCAGAGGCCGCATGGAAAGCTGTAGCCCCTGGAGATCCCCATGTGGAAATGGGAACAGATCATGATGGATTTTATTACCAAGTTGCCGATAACGACGAAGGGGATTGATGCTAGGTTCATCGTGGATTGATTGACCAAGAGTGCCCATATCTTGGCCATACGGGAGAGTTCGTCGGCCGAGAAGTTGGCCGACGTGTACGTCTGCGAGATCGTGGCTCGCCATGGGGTTCCGGTCTCCATCGTCTCCGACCGGGATGTTAGGTTTACCTCTCGTTTCTGGCAGAAGTTCCACGAGGAACTGGGCACGCGGCTGCACTTTAGTACAACATTCCATCCGCAGACCGATGGTCAGAGCGAGCAGACCATACAGACCCTCGGGGACATGTTGAGGGCTTATGTTATTGACTTCGGTGGGAGCTGGGATTCCTACCTACCCCTTGAGAGTTCGCCTACAACAACAACTACCATTCTAGCATTGGCGCTCCGCCTTTCGAGCTGTTGTACGGGCGGAGATGTCGCACCCAGGTTTGTTAGGGAGAGGTTGGCCACAGAGTGATGGGACGGACATAGGTAGTTTTGCAAACTACCGAGAAGATTCAGCAGATTAGACAGCGATTACAGACCGCTTAGAGTCGGCAGAAGCGATACGCCGACAGACGCCGATCTGAGTTGGAGTTCAAGGTAGGTGACATGGTGCTACTGAAGGTTTCACCCTGGATGGGCGTGATTTGCTTCAGGTTGATGGGAAAGTTGGGTCCCCGATACATCGGACCATTTTGGGTTATCGCCAGGGTTGGCAAGGTTGCATACAGATTAGATCTTCCGGAGGAACTCCATCGGATACACAGCACTTTCAACGTTTCACAATTGCGGAAGTGCATCATGGATTAGGAGGCAGTAGTATCACTGGATGATATTCAGGTTGATGAACACCTAAATTATGTAGAGAGGCCCGTGGCCATTTTGGAGAGGAAGATGAAGGTTCTGTGGAACAAGGAGATACCTTTGGTAAAGGTACAGTGGGAGCGTCGGAGAGGGTCCGAGTGGACTTGGGAGCCCGAATCTGAGATGCGGGAGCATTACCCGGATCTATTCGTCGCACCAGACTTTGAGGACGAAGTCTAGGTCAAGTAGGGAGAATTATAACACCCCGAGATTTTTGCAGGTATTTCTGAACCCTATTCTATCTTTACTTTACCGATTATAGCCCTTTGGATTGGGAATGGAGAGCCAAGACAAGTTTAAGGGCTAAGTTTGCAAATTTGGGCCATAAAGGGGGTACATTGCGCGTACATAGGATTTTGCTAGGCGTATTAAGGTCCGCCTTAGTACGCTGGGCGTACACTTGTGTACGCTGGGCGTACTTATGTCTGGGTGAAACCCTAATATTTAGGGTTTGGGGCCTATATAAGGAACATAATGTGCACTAACACCCCCTTTTACCTAAGCCTCCACAGATCAAACTTGTCTCTCTCAAACCCTAGCCTCCCCTTTGTGTGTTAAGCTCAGTTTGGTGTGTTCTTGAGGGCCTTAATAGGAAACCATTGCATCAAAGAGTTGAAGGAAGAGACCAAGCTTGTGGATCTAAAGTTAGTTTGTGCTCAAGAAGCTCCTAAAGGTATAAAGTTCCAAATGTTATGTTTATATGCTTAGATCTCATCATTTTACTTTATTAGAAGCATTTCTTG
The DNA here is from genome assembly GCF_052849685.1 of Lactuca virosa. Lineage (NCBI taxonomy): Eukaryota > Viridiplantae > Streptophyta > Magnoliopsida > Asterales > Asteraceae > Lactuca > Lactuca virosa. The sequence goes on from NC_136428.1 coordinate 322,892,733, forward strand.
TCCCAAAAGCCATAAAGTGGTGTATTTGGTGTTGTGGACGTAAAGAGCTGTCCTTCCAGGCTCTTGAAAGAACTTTGAGTAATAAAAATAAGGTTCCGTAGGCTGTAGGTGTCCCATGCAAGCGAAATAAGGTCTTAATGGATTAAGACCAAGCATTTGGGACTTTATGGACGTCTAAACTGATAAAGTTCATGACTTTATGGACCCTGGGCATGTTAGGCCTCTGGATATGAGAGTAGGACTTAAGTGCTTAAGCCATTAAGCACTTAATAAAGTTTTGTCAAGATATGGAGTACGCCCAGCGTAAATCCAGTACGCCCAACGTACTCGATCAACCACCCCTATGGTGGTCAATATCTAGTCGCGTACGCCCAGCATACCAGAGGAGTACGCCCTGCATACGTCCTCTGTTGGGCCTTTGATATTTGGGTTTGGGTATTGGGCTATTTATCGACTAAAGGGACTTGGGCCTTTGGTGGACTTAGTGAGTAAGATGTTTTGGGCCAGTTAGTGGTAGTGGATCATGGGTTTAGGCCCAATAAGGAGTTTGGGCCCAATTTAGTAAATTGGGCTAATAGTGGACTTATGTATATGGACTTCCAAGTTGAGGGCTTGGAGTGGGACTTTGGCCAACAAAAGGAAATGGGCTTAATGAGTTATGAGAACACTTAGTCAAAGGAGTAATGATGGGTATTAACTTAGTATTTATTATTATGTGACAATTCGGGATTCCCAGTGAGACAACAGTCAGAGAAGTATAGTATTTCAGCACTACTTACGAGGTGAGTTACCTCACTATACTAAGGGGTCTAAGGCACCAAGGCCGGCCCATTGGATATGTTATCCTAGCAGTGTTATAAATTGAGTATGAGTTAGTGTTGCATGCTAGTATTTATCCAGTTAGGTAGATCTGTAGGACTACCTATGTTGTTATATGATTATATGCATGCTCAGTTGTTATGTTATATGTTGATATGTTATGCGGGATGGGTTGAGGATGTACTGCTTCGTGCGGTGACCAACAAACCCTAGGAGCATTCCAGATATGAGGCCTGGTAGGCAATCCAGACTCATACTGTGGGCTCGATGGCAATCCAGATGTGAGCTGTGGGCCCGGTAGGCAATCCAGAATCACACTGTGGGCCGAGGGGTATTCCAGTCTGTAAAGCTGTTGACCCAGTACATGCTGTTATTTGTATATGTATTATGTGTAGTGTATCGGTATTTTGGGGAACTCACTAAGCCTCGGGCTTACAGTTTCAGTTTATTGTTTCAGGTACATCAGGGGATCGCGGAAAGGCGAAGGCGTGATCGTACCGCTCATCATATTTATGTTTATGTTTATGGAATACTCTGATATTACACCTTTTGAAAACAAGTTTTGTAATAACTAATGGTTTTTGGATTGTTTAAAAAGTTTTAAATTGGCTTAAATTTTATGGGTGTTACATATTTTAAATTTTATATTTTCATTAATTTCAATATTTGACTTTTGATTGGAATCTCATAAGACTTCCAATATTTTCCGAGTGATTCTAAACATAGTTTTACTTCAATTCTAGTAAAAAACTATCTGTTAGAACTCAACGCTCAAAAGCACATAATATTTCATAGTATTATTCACTTTTAAATTACAAAAGACGATAACTAAACGTGTATGTTACAGGCGGCACCGAAGATAACAGACGTATAAGCCCACGACGTTGCATTACACGCCTGCCAATCTGGCCAGAACTACCCCCAGACACCGGCTCAATCATCGCCTAAGCATCCTTCCGCTTCTTTGCAACACGACGGTTGATGGGCGAGGTATCAGGACAGGACACAGGGCAACATCCGGAGCCGGCTGGCTCCCCGTCGCAATAGAACTCCACACCGGCTGTTGGAGCGCCACAGTAGGGGCACTTGTCACAATCCGAAAATTTTAAAGCAAACAAGGTCTAAACCCTAGCAGAGTATAAGTGAATTCACAACATAAATTGAGACCATAGAACTTTGAAACCCTAGCAGAGTATAGGTGAATTCACAACACAATTCATTTCCCACTTTTCTCACCGAATACACACCCATTTTCTCTCAAAAGTCATCCGAAAACTCTCTTAATCTTCAAGTGTTTCCACCCAGATCTTCAACCAATCTTCAAATCTTCAACCGAATTTATCAAACCCATCTTCAAATCTTCATAAGTCCTTCATATCTTCAAGTGTTTCCTTAAGAACACAAGAACAATATTCAAAAACTCATATTTTACCCAAGAACACACCAAAAACCATACTACACTGAAAACCCTCCCAAGCCCACCGAAAACGTCTTGCCACACTTCAAATAATTCCTAAGAATTTTTGTAAGTATCTCTTACATAATTTAGTGTTGTCTAACACTTTAAATTATTATTTAAATTATTATTATTATTTTAAATACGATGTCGCGTATAAATATCATTAGGATACGACTACATACACGTGTTCTAACTCGGGGATCATTCACAATCCCTTCGCATCCGCACTAGCACACACATTCGAGGTGAGTTCATACCCCTGTATTTTCCAAGCTTTTTTAATGGTTTTAGGGGGAGGATACAAGTAAAACACAAGTAATCTTGTGTTTAAAAATATAAATTACTTATTATATTTTCTTACCGATAACATGCATTTGAACGTGAAAATTACTAGATACGCCAAACATCATTACGGTTAAACTACAAAATATCTTAAGTCGTAACAGTTTTTACAACAAAGGAAACTATTTTACGAATTCAGATTTTAACACGGAAACAAACTTATAAACTATAATAATTATAGTTTATGGAACAAACGGACTATTTTGCAAAGTTACATGTTATTTACAAAAACGATTTTCTTTGTTCTACACTTAATCGTCGATATAGCTTTGTGAGATAACGTCTTAAAGTACTTATTTAAGTGCCAACAAAAGTCCTGACCTTAATAACCCGAGTCCCCTGGAGGGAGAGCGTGAGTTTGTGTGTAGATATGTATGGTACTGACATTCCCGCACCTTAACTGTTAGCTACAGTTAGGCCGGCAAGCATGGGGTGACAAATGTCATTAACGATTCCAACGCCTGAAGAACGTCGTGTCAGGCCATCAGTCGTATTAGTATGGTTATGAGGACTCATAATTTGGTATCAGTAGTACGATTAGTGTATGACTAAATATAAACAAACTTCACTTAGTTTTATTAAATTATAAAACTACAACAAAGGACTTTACAAACCAGTGGGATCTAAAAGGCTCTTATTGTTAATTCTAGGATTCCTTGGTTTATACGTCAGAGTTATATTTATAGATAATATCTGATAGGCAGTGGGATGGGTGTTTTCCTCCTTACTTCCTATTCCTTGTTTGGTTGTGGGCTTAGGGCAGAATCACTCAATCAACTGTCCGTTTGATCGTGATTATAAATATAATTCGTATGCTCTAAGAAGTCACAGGAGGAAAAGATACGGGTCATACCAACACGTACCAATATAGCACTCCATTTTCTAGAACAAAATTTACAACTCTGGGGGAAAACATATATCGACGAAGTTTCATCAAGTAACAAAACAACAAGTATATGAACTTAACACATACTAATATGAATACACTTTGGTCTTAGGGTTTAAGACAACTTATCAAATAAACTAAGTATGGTAGTCATACTTGAATCTTTCGGTCTTGGAACGTTTAACATTTCAACTCGATTTCTATGGAAAATATAGTATTTTCCAGGATCAATATCATTATTTTACAAGTAAACAGTTTGCAATCTAATTTTCTGAAAACACAAGGCAATTACTGATCGAAAACAATGATTTACAATAGAGCAGGTGTAACTAGGAACTTAATTACAACATATTCAACATTTATTTACAAGTCATTTTACTTATCATGCATCACATCAGGAAATATAGGATTTTATGGAGGAAAACAGTAACATTTTCAAAGAACAAATAACATGCTTTCCAAAACAAAATGCTTATGAACTCACCAACTTTAATGTTGACACTTTTTCAAACCAATTGTATTCTCATGAAAATTAGTAGATAGGTACCCTCTCGGGCGTTCCGAAGGCGGAGCATGGTAGCTTTACGTCTTATCTTTTGCGATAGTTCAATGTTAAACAAGTAATGTTTTGAACACAATGTAAATACTATGTTTTTAATACAATGTTTGTTGTTGCTTTGATTAATATTATTCAATTGTCATGATACTATACATGACGTTCTCCGCCCCGAATGTTTCTACCTCTCCAGTTTGGGGGTGTGTCAGATTGGTATCAGAGCATTGTTTATAGTGAACTAAGTGTATGAACTTCTAAAAGATTTACAACTATAAATACAAAGGGGCCGAAGTGCTCTGACTAAAAGTATACTTTTAAAATATAAGTATTTTACGGGAAGTATGCGAACAAGCAAACATACTAAAAACAAGTATCACAAGAAGAAGAAAAAAAAGTATTTAGATGTTGGACACTACAGTCAAACCTAGGCAATTATGTAATCAAACTAGGATAAATATAGCCTGATCAACTATATTTATTTGATATACGACCAACATGTGATTGGGAGTGATGGTGGTGTTGCAACGAGCCTAAAACTTACCAACCCTATATACAAAGGATCTCTAGAACAAAACATAAAGTTAAAATACTATAGGAGTATTTTATAATACTATAAGATAACAACAAGTCTGAAAACTTACCAAGTATATATACAAAGAAACTTTAGAATCAATCATATAATTAAAATACTATAGGAGTATTTTAGGCACTATAACTAACTTATGTGAAAACTAGAAGACCCTTACTAACAGGTGTATAAGTACGGAGTGTATGCTCCCAGGGTTATATATAACTGAGATTTTATAGACTTAGAATTTGTGATCTTCACTCTACTACCTGTTCCTCGTTTGGTTGTGGTCTTAGAGTAGGAATCACTTATTCGAAGGTCTATTTGATCTTGGTTATATACAACTTGCATACACTGCGTGATTATAGGAGGACCCGGTAAGGATCACCATAAAAATTTCTTTAGAAATGATTTTTCCTTAATCTCATAGATCCTTTAGACATTTCCATTCTCGCACGAACAACATAAGTAGATGCAACCACTCCACTATAACAACCAAGCAAACAAACTAAGGAAGAATAAAAAGAGGGTGTATGAGGAAGATCCCGGGAAAGGATCGGACAAAGAGAAAGGCACTCGGGAGATCGTTAGAGAACCCTACCCTATCAGGAACAAACTAGAGAGCCCGCTCGGACATTTGGGTCCAGATTAGAATAATCATAGGAATGATAAAACCATAGGAATGCCAAGAGAAAATCAACCTTTACCATTGAAACTAGGACAATCATAGCTAAGACAGAGAGCAGAAGAGACTATTCGCGAATCATGTGAGGAGGTCGAGCTCCTTATGCGTCACACTAATAACTTATAAGTGAATATAACTAGTGATTTAGTAATTATGCTACTCACACTACGTGTTAGGAATCACCTCTTTTGTAGTAACATATACTAGTACATCAAGTCACAAAATTTTGTATAAGGGTGGTAACTATTGAAAATTCATAACTTTATCTTATATAAACCTCTGTTATGAATTGTTTACAAAACTCCATGAAAATCAGAACATGATATGCGCGGAACCAAGATAACATAGTTCATTCGACATACGACTTATAGCCACCACTAAATATTTACCACCGTTCCATTCTCTTAAACCTTATGGTAGAAAGATGCCTCCCCGTAGGATTATAGGGTGCGATCATACCAGCACTAATGCACCGGATCCCATCAGAACTTCGCAGTTAAGCGTGCTTGGGCGACAATAGTACTAGGATGAGAGAACTTATCATTTGTAAAATATCTATTTCTACTCCGTACCATAGATACATCATAGTGATGTAGGTTGAAACATTGAGAATAGTACAACAAAACATGGAAATTTATAGGTATATATAAATAGATAAAGTACAACTAGCAACGACCATAGTTACTTACGAGCTCGTTCTCGTCCTGCAACAGAATCATGCCTCCAAATGGAAGTAACCAGCCAACCGACGAAACGCCATTGCTGCAGATAGACTCTGCTACTTTTCAAGCTGCAGTCACAGCTGCCGTGACAGCAGTCATGGCGCATCTTAACGTAAATAACGCTGGTGAAAATGCAAATGGTATCGACAATTCAAACTGTAGTAACAGCCGAGGAAACCAACGAGCGCCTGCCTGCAAGGACACCCCAAACCCAAGCCTAAAAACATGAAACGAAAGATCAAGATCGAAAAAGGGGGGAGTTCGACTCAAAGGCCTACCAAAAGGCAACAAGCGGTAGCAGTCCCTACCCCTACTGGCCCTACTACGTTAACACCGATAACACCATACTATGGAAATCTCCCGCACAGCCGCAAGTGCAACTATCATCATTATGGAGCCTGCCGGGAGTTGTATTGCAATAGGTGCAACAAGAAGGGACACACCTCCTGTAATTGTAGGACTCTGGCCCAACACATCACTTAAACCTCCAATGCTAGAGTAAGTCCAGTATGCTTTTTATGCGGTGAAACAGGACACTTTATGTGACATCCCCAATTTCACGGCCAGAAAATACCGATTTCGTTTATGCTTTTTAAAATAAAATCAAAGTAATCCTTTTTAAAAGATGTCACGGAATTTGTTCCCAGAAAATATGTTATCAACTCATTTCCGAAGAAATGTATTTTATTCACTTAAACCATTGGGATGTCATTGTCAATACAAAAACATAAGCATAAACAAAACTTACATTCATTTACACTAGTGATCTACTTCTCTTTTAATCTCTTAGTGTAAAGCAACTTCGTATTGATACCTGTGATACAATTAAACTGAGTGGGTCAGGCTTGGGAGCCTGGTGAGCATATAGGGTTTTCACCCCACAATAAATAAATTTATTATGCTTAAACATCAAACAATCAACCCAATTACCCAATCCCCATTATCTTATTTATTTCTTAAGGATTTACCCTAAGAATCAACTATCACTCATTCCTAAGGATTCATCCTAAGGAATAGGCACGAAGTCCATCGCTGCCCAAGGTTTATATTACAAGCACTAACAACGTCGATCCCCACATACTGATCCTATACAGTGATCTTACTAGATCTAGCCTAAAGGATCGATATGAACAACCAACTAACAAAACTGCTTCGGAAATCCCTTAGCAGCAAACAAGGATCGATAAAGACATCAAATGAATGGAATAAGTTTAACCACAAAGCTTTGTTCATAAAAGAAAGAACCACAAGACAATTAATTCAGGGGTAATTATCAATGCCTAGGCTGTGGTGTGAATATCGTGAGGTATATAACCCCCAGACCCACCCTATCCGGCAATGGAAACGCTGACTAATGCCTAGGCTGTGGTCTGAACCCCCAGACTCACCCCTATCCGGCATCGAGAATGGAAACACTGACTAATGCCTAGGTTGTGGTCTGAACCCCCAGACTCACCCCTATCCGGCATCGAAAATGGAAACACTGACAAATGCCTAGGCTATAGTCTGAACCCCCAGACTCACTCCTATCCGACATCGAGAATGGAAACACTGACTAATGCCTAGGCTGTGGTCTGAACCCCCAAACTCACCCCTATCCGGCATCGAGAATGGAAACACTGACTCATGAAGCTCGTCCGATCACTTCATAGAAGAAACAAGGACTCCAAAGCTCTTCAAAATAAAAGTATAGGGAAAATACTAATAAAGTACTCCCGTACGCTCCCGTACGCTCCCGTACCCCGACACGTAATAGTGTAAAAAAGAAGAACTAACGGATGAACACATAGTTCAAAAACACCTAATGAACATATAGTTCGAGAACACCTTATGAACATATAGTTCAAACATACCTACCGATTACAAGTCTGCTAAGGTTCCACTGGACTATCTAAAATAGTCTGTGCCCGTTGTCTATACTCTACTAGATGACTAGATCATCTTAAACATCGATACCTCTCATCACTTTTTATTTCATCACACATCATCTAATTCATCTACCCATGTTTTACCCAACATATTTGTAGATAAAAATACATATACAGTTTAAAACTTGTATAAAACATCTATTCAACAGTCACCTTAATTAAACAATTAATATAATTACACATAGCACATATTTTAAAGAAAATACTTCATATATATGTCTAAGGTGAAAGTGACTATACACTCACCTGATTTAATGAAAATCGGGCAGCAATTCGTTTCCTAAAACGATCGTTTCAAATAAAACCGGGAGTTTTATTAAGAAACCGTGCTCTGCGAGGGTCGGGCTTCAAAACCGAAAAGATAAATTTTTCGGGCTTCTCGGGAACTTCATGGCGTATTCCGGGCTTTAAAAATGATACCGGGGCTTCGGGGGAAGTCAAAATAATAAAAAAGATGAAAATGGGTGAAAAGTGACAAATTTCGGAATTATACCCGGGAGATCTCGCAGCCACCACTATATATAGCATCGAGGGTTGGATCCGAAGCAAGGAGGGAGAGGCAGGTGTCTACGAGGCTCGGACCAGCTGGCTGCTTCGGCGAGGCTCGGATGCGAGGAGGCTACGTGCCGGCTTCGGATTGGGCCAGCATCTTGGACACGGGGCAACAACAGCGATGCACGTCGGAAGTTCATTGGACCGCACCCTCGGTCGAATCAGCATACGACACGCGAGTCGGGCACGAGGCAAGCATGCGAGGATCACGTGACCAGCACCATGCCTTGTGAATTTTCTCGAAAATTGTGCCCATTCTTGTAAAATCCATAACTTTCTCATACGGGCTCCGTTTTTGACGTTGTTTATATGTACGCGTAGGGAAAATTATGCTCTACAACTTTTGTTTAGACTTTGTCGGCTAATTTTGACTTTAATTTTTATATTATTATTTTTAACAGACCGGGACAGGTAATCCGTTAAAAATTCATAACTTCTTCATTCGACGTCCGTTTTCGTCTGTCTTTTTACCGTTGTACTGCTATTTACGAGACCTTTGATTCTCGTATAGGTTGTGTCGGCTAAAAATCACTCGATCTAAAATTCGAGTTTTTAGCTGTCCACTGCTAAGCTGAAACTTCGAAAAATCATAACTTCCTCATACAAAGTCATATTTGGGCGTTCTTTTTATACATACTCTCGGTTTAACGAACACTACGACTTTCGTTTAGATCACCAAGGCTAAAAAGTAGTTTATCAAAAACTCACTTTTTACGACATTCGGCACCGTGCCGGTTTTGTCGTGAAACTTCGACAGGTCATAACTTCTTCGTTATAACTCGGATTTCGGTATTCTTTATATATCTGTAATCCTTGTCACGCCCACTACAAGTTTCTTAATAGATACGACTTTATCTAATATTTATTTTTAACGCTCATTTTTAATCTTAATTAATTAAACCCTAATAATTAAGCATAAAAACACATAATATTCACATAATCGTTTTTCATTTCTTCTAAATAAGTTACAAAGGTTAACCTAGACCATTATGTCAATATTAATGCCTAGCCGAGAAACACGGGCGTTACACTTTAAGAGAGATTGCCCAACAGAGAGGAATGACGGAGGAGCGAGAGGAGTTTAACAACAGGACATGAAGATTCAACGAGAAACCCTCCTGGATTTTTTGGTACGTATCCAAACAACAGAGTTTAAGCATCGAATTTTTATTAAGATCTTTGACAATTAAAAACATAATCTTAAATCGTGTGACAACCGTCAAAATTCGAGTCAGTTCTAGATTTAATAAACTTAGTTGCACATATAGGAACAACACATACTAGACTTAGTAACTAGAAGCTAAGTTATAATCTAGTAGAAACTTGGAAACAGATAGAAACAATGGACGTTGTACTTAGATTTCACATTGATATGTGAATTCTATAACTACTTAACAGTAGTGACTATCCATATTCGGGTCACTCTTTGACCCGAACACCTTTTTTATGAATCATATACACACATCATGCATTTGACCTAGTAATAGAAATTAGGTCAAAGTCTCATAGAAACTTAAGTCAAAGTTGAAGACTAGGACTAGTATATTTGGTTCTTCAAGTTCACTTGAATCTCGGAACCACTACATATAAATGCCAATAAACCGAAAAAAAGGAATTACAAACATTATTTATAAGTATAAAAGAGTTATAATACCATAAGATAATTTGAAGTCTCAAATAATTCAATTTATTTTGATATCCAAATATTTATTAACTCTCTAAAACCCTAAATGCCCTAAAAACTCACATTTATAAACGTTAACCTTAAAAATTCTATAAAAATAATTATGAAGCTTCTAATATTATCTTATAATAATTAAAATAATGAAAATGAATTTAAGGAAAATAAAATTTAACTCGTTAACATTTACCCTTAATTTATAAATCAAAAATCAACACTTTTATGCATAAAAACTGGGTTAAGGTGCACATTCTATAAAAGGTTTGATATTTTTATAAAAGATTTGAATTTTTTAAAAATAGAAGAGGAGGAAACCCTATCTTATCCCCCTAAAACCGGCCACCCTCTCTCCTCCTTCAAAATTCATCTTTCCAACACACTAAATGACTTCTTCTCTCTCACACTCCATCTTCTCTCTCACTCTACCTCTCATTCTCTCTCACACTTCACCCTTTACCACACTCAAACTCTCTCATTTTCTCTTTAAACCCACAAAATTCTTCAGCCAAGAACACCTCTCAACCTTCAATTCTTCATCTTTTAGTGTTGTTCTTCAAGGTAATCACGAAAATCCTCCGTTCTCCATCATTTTTCTTTCTTGTTTTAAAGGTTTTTCCTGTACTTCTTGTTCTTCTACACCATTCTTTATGAAAATTCATGAAAATATCCATGAATGTTGAGTTTGATGATGATGGTGGTAGGGTTTAACCCAAGACCAACATGCATGTTGTTTAATGGTGAAATCCAAGGACCAAAGCCTATGTCAAACCCTAAAATACGGATTTTTACAAGTTTTTAAAGGTTCATATACCTTATGCATTCAAGTATTTCCTTTGAAAACATCACTATGACCAACATATGTCCATGCATGGTCTTCAAACCGTGATGCATGTGATAAAAACCAAGCTAAAGAGCTTGATGATCAAAATATAGTGTTAATAGTGCATGTAAATGATTTTATTTATAAAAAAAAATCTAAAAGTCCTTTTTAGTTAGAAATAAAATTTCCACAGATTCCCAGTAAGATGGTATGAATATCTAGAAAATCCCAAGAGTTTGTATCATTTCTTTGATTAATTAAAATTGTTACAAGAAAACAAGGCCATAAATCATTTAAAATACTTTCTGAGGTCTATAAATCCTAGATGAATTCGTGGATGACCCCGAAAGTAAATGATGACATCTCATTAAGTTTCATCCATTTTTATTAGTTTTTGTTTTGGTTTTAAATTTTCTTTTTGTTTAATTCAAATAAATCATAAAACCACTTTATAGATGTGAAAAGGATGTATAAGATTTTTTGCGGATCCTAACTCATGTGGAACACTCAGAGAAATATTTTCAGAATTTTTCATGATGCATACCTATTTTTCCCCGATTTTTGTATTTACAATGGACTAATAATGGGAAAACTGGATATACTCATCCAAAATTCATGAAAATTTACCACAATACCTTATAATATTTTATACCTCTAAATAAAAATTTGTATGATTTTTCTAGTCAGTATGCCATTTTTCTTCTATTTTCTAAGATTAAATACACTTAAATCCACAAAATTGGATTACTGAATATAAAAATCACCATTGGTATTTTTCCCAGATTATGTATAATGCAAATGAAGTTTACAAATTTTTTGGTAAATTAATTTAACTGTTTGATAATTATTCATCAATTAATCATTATTCAAGAGAATAAAACAAAGAAAAATAGCAAAACTAATTGAAAAATAGCTTTTATATTTTTCACAGCTTCTATATGTTTAATAACAGTGTTACAAAAAGTCTGGGAAATTTTGGAAACTGTTTTCTTTTTATTTTAATTTGTATTAGAATAAATGCACAAAAATCATAAAATTGGATTAAACAGTTTATAAATCCATTTGTATATTTTTCCCAGCTTAATAATTCTTAATAACTGTAATACAAAACGTTTGGGCAATTTTGGAAACTGTTTTCTATTTATTTCAATTTTTATTAGAATAAATGCACAAAAATCATAAAATTGGATTAAACAGTTTAGAAATCCATTTGATATTTTTTCCAACTTAAGTATGTTCAATGGCAGTACTATAAAAAGTTTGGGAATTTTTATCATCTGGATACTATTTTTCACGAATTTATATTGTTATGAAGGCTTAGAAATTGGAAAAAAGAGTTAATCACATCAAAAATTCAAGGGAAAATTTCTGGAAGACGTCTACTGTATTTGGAACAAAAATGTAAGATTTGATGAATTTTGGAAACAGTTTGATAAAAATTTTGGATTTTTAGGAGTGTAAAACACCTTTAAATGTATTAAAATACCCTCAATTAATATTACGAAAATATGAAAAATAATATCCAAAATTATCTTAATCACATGAGTTATAAAATTTCACCATTTCAGAACAATGTTTGTAACTTAACAATATTAAATTTTGACACGTTATTGGCATAATTCTATTGTAGTAGTAAGTATACTAGTGTCAGATTTCGATTAGAGACTCACTAGCATATACCATTATTTTAGGAACTGGTAGTGGTACGAGTGGAACGTAGTTCAAGATAGCATTTGCATCATCTCAATGCATATTGTGAGTATTCACGACTCCCCTATTTTCAGTTTTTAAATGTTTTGGGGTGGAAAAACATGTCCTAAACTATTTATGCTCATTGTATTTATTTGACTCGTATAAACTTGGTTGCTATATTTTGCATATTGTGAGTATTCACGCATTCCCTTATTTTCGGTTTTTATGTTTTGGGGTGGAAAGGCATGTTCGAAAAACTATATATTGTTCGTTGTATTTAAATTGATTTGTCTCAAACTTGATTGCTATATTTTGCTATATTTCTCTATGTATGTCTATGCAACACGAAACATGAGGCCTTACCGTCTTAAGTCCCTTCCCTTTACACTTTAATCCAACCATTAACTCTTTAAGCCAATGGTCATTATGGATAGCGATATTAGAAATTGACACCTCCTCACTCGCCCGATTGCTGGAGTGCATGATACCATATAATCAATGGAACGATAAGCATAGATCTTGATAGGGCATCAGTCATAGGCTTGGTTGGGAACTCATTGTTTGCTCATACACATACAAACTTGTTATTTATTATGTCAATAAACTTGTTTATTAATTATAGCAATGAACTTTGTTTCTCATTATAGCAATGAACTTTGTTTCTCATTACAACAACGAACTTTTATTACTGGAAACTTATATACATGTTTTCGCAATGAAATTGTTTGTTCCTTGTAGCGACGAACTTGATTACTCATTTTAGCAATGAAAACTTGTTTACTCGTTTGAGTAACGAACTTTATTTCTCATGAGAATATGAACGTTGCATCTCATTTGGGCAAAATACTTTATCTCTCATGATGACAATGAACTTTGTATATACAAACTTATTTACTCATTTTAACAATATACTTTTATTTATGGAAACTTTTATCAAAACTTTGATTTCGATTCAAGAAACCAATATTATTATTATTTTTTTTTATCTGTGAGTACTCACCAACTATTTTTATAGTTGACGCTCGTTTTACATGTTTTTTCAGGAATCATCGAGTAAGTGGAATTTAGGGACACATCACTTTTAGGAGCATTCACATGTGTTGTATTTCATTTTCAATTTTCATTGTAATTTCTTTTAAAAGTTGTTCAAACCCATTGTAAATTTGTAATGATTTTTAATACTATGGTTGGTGTTGTCTTTTAACTTTTGCTATGAAACCCTTTATACTGCCACGCCTCGTGTTTCCGCTTTAGCGGGGTGTGACAAATCGCTTCCTCATCAGAATAAAACTCATTATTTATAAAAAACTAAGGATCCTTACTAGTGAGCTATGATGGCTTAGTGTATACATTAGGGTCATACATGGTTAAGATTCTGCAGGCTTAGAGTGAGTGATTCCGCCTTAATTTATGTTTCTTGATTGATTGTGGATTTAGGGTAGAGTTACTCAGTCGACTGACTTTTCAATCTTAAATCATATATGACTTGTATACATCAAGAGACTATAAAGGGACCTAGTAGGGACCATATTACGAGATTTCATCATTTATTATAGGAACATTCTTACTGACTGTACTCGCTAAGTGCAGTAATAATATTATTGTAGTAATAACAAGAATAAAACAGAAAGCCCTAAAGACATAAACATAGAATACTCTATCATTCTGAATAAGCACTTCTTCCTAATCAACTTAACACTTATTACCATAAGAAATTCCGACGTAGTTATTCGAAATAGAACTGGGCTTAGTCCTCACCATACCAATTTCCTGTACTACGAGAAGACCCTTCGCCTTAACCGACCGTCTAACGAAATCCTTTCAACCTGTAAACGAAAAAACGACATAAACCTCTGTATCGTCTCTCGCTTCAAAACTGAGAGACTAGAGACTAAGGACTACCACTCGTACAACAAGTCAAGTTTGAGAAAAACACCAAGGATGTTCTAGAAGTCCATAAACTTCCCGAGGTATCCTCAACAGATCTCCTAGGAATACAACTCGTACAACAAGTCAAGTTTGAGAATAGAGACTAAGGACCTATACATCTAGCTTGTCACTACTAAGTGTATACGCGAGGGTGGTATATAATTAAGAATCTATGAATTTAGGATGTGTGATTCCGCCCTACCTCCTGTTCCTTGTCTGGTTGTGGACTTGGGGCAGAGTCACCCATCCGAACGTCTTTTCAATCTTAATTATATATGATTTATATACACGAGGTGATGGTGGATGAACCAAGTATGAGTCTTACCATGAACTTCAGGACGAAGCTGCCCAAGGCTACAGGTATACATGCTACCATTCGAGAAAACGTAGACAAGTAAACCAAACCCACACCCTTCCCCGTCTTAAGTACAACTTACCATCCTTATTCAGGCAGTCAGATTTAAATGAAACAAAGATACAAGCTAATAATAAAGGTCTGCTGGAACACCAAGTGAGAACCTAAAGTCCCATAGGAACGAGAATATCAAATGGAATAGAAATACTCACCTCTTTCCCTAGTTCAAAGGATAACCGCTCTAGAACGAATTTCGGGACAAAATTCTCTCTAACGGGGGGATAATGTCACGATCCGAAAATTTTAGAGCAAACAAGGTCTAAACCCTAGCAGAGTATAAGTGAATTCACAACATAAATTGTGACCATAGAACTTTGAAAGCCTAGAAGGCATACTTATTTATCTTACATATAAGTATAAACATGGAAAAAAATAACCTTGTTAAGTAATCTAGTACAAGCCTAATACCTAACTTAAAATCATAGTATACCATACCTATATGTAGATTTTGGTTTTGGGAATCAAATCCCAAAGACAAAACCGAATTCTCTTCCTTGGATTAAGGCTTGACCGAATTCCTTTTTCTCTTTAACTTGAAACCGAATTCCCTTCTCCATTTGCACCAAAACCGAATTCCCTCTTCTCCACTTAACTTAGGACCGAATTCTCCATGAAACGTCCATTGGGTAGGACCGAAAACACCCATTAGAAGCCCATTAAGACCGAACACCTTCCTTATATATAGTTATAACCGAACATTCAATTCATTTCCCACTTTTCTCACCGAATACACACCCATTTTCTCTCAAAAGTCATCCGAAAACTCTCTCTATCTTCAAGTGTTTCCACCCAGATCTTGAACCAATCTTCAAATCTTCAACCGAGTTCATCAAACCCATCTTCAAATCTTCATAAGTCCTTCATATCTCCAAGTGTTTCCTTAAGAACACAAGAACAATCTTCAAAAACTCTTATTTTACCCAAGAACACACCAAAAACAATATTACACCGAAAACCCTCCCAAGCCCACTGAAAACATCTTGCCACACTTCAAATAATTCCTAAGAATTTTTGTAAGTATCTCTTACATAATTTACTGTTGTCTATCACTTTAAATTATTATTTAAATTATTATTATTAGGATACAACTACATGCACGTGTTCTAACTCGGGGTGAGTTCATACCCCCGTATTTTCCAAGCTTTTTCAATGGTTTTAGGGGGAGGATACAAGTAAAACACAAGTAATCTTGTGTTTAAAAATATAAATTACTTATTATATTTTCTTACCGATAACATGCATTTGAACGTGAAAATTAATAGATACGCCAAACATCATTACGGTTAAACTACAAAATATCTTAAGTCGTAACAGTTTTACAACAAAGGAAACTATTTTACAAGTTCAAATTTTAACACGGAAACAAACTTATAAACTATAATAGTTATAGTTTATGGAACAAACGGACTATTTTGCAAAGTTGCATGTTATTTACAAAAAATGATTTTCTTTGTTCTACACTTAATTGTCGATATAGCTTTGTGAGATAACGTCTTCAAGTACTTATTTAAGTGCCAACAAAAGTCCTGACCTTAATAACCAGAGTCTCCTGGAGGGAGAGCGTGAGTTTGTGTATAGATCTATACGGGACTGACATTCCCGCACCTTAACTGTTAGCTACAGTTAGGCCGACAAGCATGGGGTGACAAATGTCACTAACGATTCCAACGTCTGAAGAACGTCATGTCAAGACATCAGTCGTATTAGTATGGTTATGAGGACTCACAATTTGGTATAAGTAGTACGATTAGTGTATGACTATATATAAACAAACTTCACTTAGTTTTATTAAATTATAAAACTACAACAAAGGACTTTACAAACCAGTGGGATCTAAAAGGCTCTTATTGTTAATTCTAGGATTCCTTGGTTTATACGTCAAGGTTATATTTATAGATAATATCCGATAGGCAGTGGGATGGGTGTTTTCCGCCTTACTTCCTATTCCTTGTTTGGTTGTGGGCTTAGGGCAGAATAACTCAATCAACTGTCCGCTCGATCTTGATTATAAATATAATTCGTATGCTCTAAGAAATCATAGGAGGAAAAGATATGGGTCATATCAACATGTAGCAGTATAGCACACCATTTTCTAGAACATAATTTACAACTCTAGGGGAAAACATATATCGACGCAGTTTCATCAAGTAACAAAACAACAAGTATACGAACTTAACGCATACCAATATCCATACACTTTGGTCTTAGGGTTTAAGACTACTTCTCAAATAAACTAAGCATGGTAGTCATACTTGAACCTTTCGGTCTCGGAACTTTTAACATTTCAACTCGGTTTCTATGAAAAATATAGGATTTTCCAGGATCAATATCATTATTTTACAAGTAAACAGTTTGCAATCTAACTTTCTGAAAAGACAAGGTGATTACTGATCGAAAACAATGATTTACAGTAGAGCAGGTGCAATTTGGAACCTATTTACAAAAGATTCAACATTTATTTACAAGTCATTTTACTTATCATGCATCACATAAGAAAATATAGGATTTTATGGAGGAAAACATTAACATTTTCAATGAACAAAGAATATACTTTCCAAAACAAAATGCTTATGAACTCACTAAATTTAATGTTGACACTTTTTCAAACCACTTGTATTCTCAGGAAAATTAGTAGACAGGTAGCCTCTCGGGCATTCCGAAGACGGACCATGGTAATTTTACGTCTTATCTTTTGCGATAGTTCAATGTTAAACAAGTAATGTTTTGAACACAATGTAAATACTATGTTTTTAATACAATATTTGTTGTTGCTTTGATTACTATTATTTAATTGTTTTGATAATATACATGATGTCCTCCGCACCCGAACGTTTCCGCCGCTCTAGTTTGGGGGTGTGACAACACTCAAGCGACGGGGCGGGGTAGAACCTCATGTAGGGGTACAAATCGATGCTCTAACTTCCCTGGTACCGCTTTCGCAAGACGGAGTCCATGGAAACAGAGCATTCGGTACCTGCAAAAAAAAGCACAAACATGAAACACTTTCCTCCTCCTCCAAAAAAGAGGGGGGGGGGAAAGAGGGAAAGAAGAGGGGAAGTAAGAACAACTCACCATTAGAGACGGTATAGAAGACCGACATCTCCCCCTGGGCACCCCAGCTAGGACTCATTCCAACTCCGGCGAGGAGCACCTATGACAACACATCAATGTCGAATTAAAGAGTGCGCAAGAGATCGACGGTCGCCTGGTTATGAGGAAACAACTTAGGAGTAACATCCGACAAAGCATTTCCCCGATGGTACTCCCAGCCAAGCAGTTCCCGGTTAAACTATAACCACTTTATTAATATATTATAAGTTCTAATATATTAATATGAAATCATATGATTTAATTAGTATTAATCAAGAATTAGTTTGGACTTAATTTAGTGATCAAAAGAGACTAATTAAATCAATGGGGACTAATTGTGTAAATTAGTTATATTTATATGTTGGGCTTATGATCCATGTTGGAGTATGTTTATGTATGGACATATAAAGAGTTGGGCCACATGAACCATGGATCATAAACCCATGGGTATGGGTTAGGGTTAACCCATGACATTTGGAATTCTACATATAAATATGTTACTTCATAGCCAAAGTCACTATCAATGTTCTTGGAGTTCATGTAGACGGTTTTGGTGTACGAATATTCTCTCTCAAAATGTCATCCTTTGTCCATGGTGTGTTGTGATTCCATTTGAGGCATCCACACTATTGGTGCTAAGTTCTTAATGGCCAAAAGCTTCAAGGTTTTCAAGCCACAAGAAAAGGTATGTTATCTAACTACTTTTATTACCCAAGTATCAAATCTTTGTATGCTAGTTAGGGTAATACCTTGGAAAGATCAAGTTTGCATGTATAATAGAGAAAACATAGATCCAAGGTATTTAGGGTTGCATGTACACCTTAGGAGTGTTAGAATGCTCAAAACCCAACAATGGTATCAGAGCCTAGGGTTGTTTTCAATTATATTTGATGATACATGCTTGAAAATGCTTTAAAAATCTATTTTCTGCTGTTCTGCACAGTGGACTCGCCGAGTCCACTGGGGACTCGCCGAGTCCAAGCACAAATTCATCCAACTCGCCGAGTTAATTCATACACTCGACGAGTTGGTGCCCAGAATGCAGTTTTTCAAGTTTTTTTGGCCTGCTTTGGATTAGAATCATTACCACAAAAATTTTTTGTTCATAAAATTTGATTTTTTTGTTTTGGTAATGATGATTTTCTTCAAATTAATAGATAATTTTCAAGGTTTCAAGGATTGTATTAGTTTATATGATTAGGCTAATTTCTTAAAATTTGTTTGATATGAATTATCTTAATTTACGAGTTTGTTTTTGATCAATAGAAAGTTGTATGATGATAGTTATTGTTCAAAGTTTGATCTAAAATGTTCTTGATATGAGTTTTGTAACTTGTCCTCAAGTTACATGAAAAGTCTCATTCAAGAATTTAAAAACTCATAAAGTTCCATAGGTTATGAAAATGAAGAGTCTTATTTTCTTAAATGTTTTTAAAGTCTTCCATAACTTGTCCTCAAGTTATGGAACTTGAAGAGTTTTTTCATTAAACCACTTTAAACTCATAAGTTATGGGATCCAAAAGTTTTTGAAAAGTTCAAAACTTGCCCTCAAGTTTTGGAAATTGTAAATGTAAAAGTCTAACTTTTGAAACATTTAATTCAAAACCCTAGAGTTTTAAAAGGTTAAAATTCAACGCTTATACTATTATAATATTATAGGTTTAATATTTATATATATATATGTATAAGAACAAAGTCGGTCTTACCTTTAGTAGGGCTCATTCACGAAGCCATTCTATAAGGGGGGTATAAGGTTACTGCCAATAAAATAGCAGTTTAATGGGTGTCCACTCTCACCCACCGCTTCCTTGACTGGTGGAGGGTCGTTAGCAGAACGGGTTTGACAGGACATTTAAATTATCATTAAAAGCATAATGAAATACTAAGTAACTAAACACTTATAAATTCCCAATCTTAGTTACTTAGGAAAATGTGAATTTTGTGCTAACCCATGAAATTGCACTTTGCACCTTGTTAAGTCGTTAGTGAGGTGCGTGTGGCTAAGACACACTAATTGTGACACCCAAATTTTTTGCAAAAATTTTAAACTTTTAAACCCATCTTAAATTAAATTAAAACAACTGAAATAGTCATAACATAATCCATCAACTTAATAATCATATAAAATAAGTGCGGAAGTAATAATAATAATAAGGTCCCAACAAAAATAACTAGTAGCGATGTCCCGGTGCTCCATGTCAAGCCTTAGCCTCTTTAATCTTAACACCTGAAAAGTTATAAGGGAAAGCGTAAGCACAAAGCTTAGTGAATTCAAACACAGACATTGTACTAACATTCATATTTACTAACCCTAATCCATTTTCCAATTATAGTTGTATAATAAGGGCAAAGAACGAATCAATGTCAATAATACAAGAAGGACTTGTAGGTTTGAACCGCACCGGGAAGATCCCGTATCATTTGGTCCTAATCACCGCACCTCATGATGAGTATTACGTTGGTGATATTACCTACCCACCGCACCGGTAAATCCGTATCCTTTGGTGGTGTCCCCATATCCGTAATTAGTTACATACAGTGCACATGTACGAATTAAAACAATGGTTATATAGCATGCCTTTATATTAAATTCAAATAATCACACACGAGCTAACTAGCAAACGCAAACATCAATACAACGGTGTGAGAGAACTCACCTTGAGTGAGTAGTAAGGATATCTAACAATCAAATAATGCTACCAAGCTTGAGCAAACTTCAAAACCTCACCTAAGAAGGACTAAAGGTTAGAAAGGAGAGGTAATGAAGCTATGAGTTAAGAAAAGAGTAATCACAGCAAGGTCTCTAAAACAGACCTGCTGTTCAAAACGGATTTACTCCAAAATCTAAAACAGAAACATAGCTTTAACTAAATTCTATAGGAAACTATGATTGCTCAGGATTCCACAACTATAAAGAACTCATTCTAACTCCAAAAGATGAATTAAATATGAATTTTACAAAATGGTGTATCACTTCTGTCTCCAACAATACAGTCAAGTGATATTGGCCAATTCTACCCAACTTGTGAGTAGAATTCGTCCAAACCAAAATTAAGAAAAGTAAAGGACATACAAATGAAAGTCTCAGAGTTGGAATTTAATGAAAAGCATCTCCCAAACTCCAGATATAAAATTCATATTGTGGACAATCACAGCACTAGCAAAAGCTGGTGACTGCCCACTGATCTGGAGTGTGGATCCATTCTAACCAATTTATATTTGGAAATAACACCCCATATGCTCCAGATCTTAAATTCATAACATAAGGAACATATAGAAACTTGGAATCACTCTGGATCCTTTTCCAAGCCTTAGAAATGATGAAAACAAAATGACATATTAGAACAGACCTGGATCAGACCTAACGCAAAGATGCCATTCTTTCCCATAGATAAAGTCCTTATCAGTGAGGTTGGCCTGCTTAAGAAAGTTTGCCAACTCAATTTGTGAACTTTCGGAACTGGTTTGGGGTCCGTTTGAGTTCTAGAGCTCAGGATATGAATTTTACAAAATGACTACAGATCTGATGGAAAACATAATCGTAGCCACCCGTGATTCCTTTTTGGCTTATCCATCCTTCTCCCTTTGAAACACATTTTAAGATGTGTTCATCATCGCAATTTAGTCCCCATGATCATGGTGGTACTAAAAAGGGTTAGGTATCATTAGGATTTCATTTTGCCACAAGATTGTAATAATAATCAACATGAAAATGAACATCAAGCACATAAAATCACCATTCTCCCTTTTAGGGTTTCCATGATCTTTTGCCACATGTAATCCCCTAGATCCATCATCCACCATATATGGGGTGAAGATAGGATCTTGAGATGATGTATAACATACAATTACAAATCAAATAGGAAGGAGAAGAAGTGAAGATGAAATCATAAAACTAGAACAAGGTTATGAATCAAGTTGTAAGAAATGATAAGGAGGTTCATACCAATACGAATCAAGGCTGGAAATGAACAAGAATTAAGCTCCAAACAACAGCCCCTTGGCTGCTCTTGATCCCAAAGAGAGAGAGGACGATTTGAGAGAGAGATGGAGGGTTTAGAGTGTTTTTCTTGTGTGGGTTCCAAATGACTCAATTAACACATTAAGTACTATTTACTAGATGGACTTGCAAATAGGCCCATAGCCCATGGACATCAATAAAAGGAGTTTACAAGATGATCAAAAGAGTCCAATAACATAAGAAATCAGACATTGGTTAAATAAATTAACCCAAGGTTACAAGGATAATTAAATTAAAATAACCAAACGTACCGAGAAAAACCGGGGCGTTACAACTCTCCCCCACTAAGAACGGACTTCGTCCTCAAAGTCAACGCCTAGAAACAGATCCGGGTAATGAGCCCGCATCTCGCATTCCAGTTCCCATGTCCACTCCGAACCCTTCCTATGTTTCCACTGCACCTTAACCAGGTTTATAGTCTTGTTGCGAAGAGCTTTCGTCTTTCGTTCTAAAATAGCGATTGGTTTCTCAACATAATTGAGACGCTCGACAATCTGTATGTCCTCGAGTGGTATCACAGTGGTCTCGTCAACCACGCATTTTCGTAACTGAGACACGTGGAACGTATTATGAATTAGACTAAGCTCGTCAGGCAGCTCTAAACGGTAAGCCACCTTTCCCACACGGGCTATGACCTTGTAGGGTCCAATGAATCGGGGTCCGAGCTTTCCCCGTTTTCGAAATCGAATCACACCTTTCCAGGGGGAGACTTTGAGCAACACATAATCTCCCACCTGGAACTCAAGATCGGAGCATCTTTTATCGGCATAACGTTCTGATGACTCCTCGCTGTAACCAAATGATCCCGAATCACGTGGATTTTCTCTGTAGTCCGAAGCACGATATCGGTACTCCCAAGTACCCTCTGCCAAACCTCACCCCAACAAACGAGCGTCACGAATCATATCTAACAAAGACGACACCATCGTTATCCGGAGACACTTAGATCGAATCGGTTCGGCAGATTGTTTACGACTGAGAGCATCAGCTACAACATTAGATTTACCGGGGTGGTAGTGAATTTCACAATCATAATCTTTTACCACATCCAACCATCTGATCTGCCTCATGTTCAAATCCCGCTACTCGAACAAGTATTTCAGACTCTTATGGTCAGTGTATATGATACACTTCACTCCATAGAGATAGTGTCTCCAAATCTTAAGAGCGAAAACAACAGCCCCAAGCTCCAAATCATGAGTGGGGTAGTTTCGTTCGTGGGGTTTCAGCTGTCGGGAGGCATAGGCTATCACCCTGTCCCGTTGCATTAACACGGCACCAAGACCCTGAAGCGATGCATCACAATAAACCACCATATCCTCAACCCTATCAGGTAAGACCAAAATCGGAGCATCACACAATCGCTTCCTCAGCTCATCAAACGAAAATTGTTGCTCCGGGCCCCAAACGAATTTCACTGATTTCTTGGTCAATCGGATGAGTGGCAAGGCGATTTTAGAGAAATTTTCAATGAACCTACGGTAATAACCGGCTAAACCCAAGAAACTGCGAATTTCAGAAGGTGTTTTTGGAATCTCCCATTGTTTAACTGCATCAACCTTGGCTTGATCGACCTTAATACCATGTTTGTTTACCACATGCCCCAAGAACTGAACTTCTTCTAACCAAAATTCACATTTTGAGAATTTAGCATAAAGCCTTTCTCTTGCCAGAGTTTTCAGAATCTCCCGAAGGTGTTGCTCATGCTCCTCTTTGGTCTTAGAATAGACCAAGACGTCATCAATGAACACTATGACCGAACGGTTAAGCATCGGGCTACACACCCGGTTCATGAGATCCATAAACGCTGCAGGTGCATTGGTGAGCCCAAAAGGCATCACCACGAACTCAAAATGCCCATAACGAGTACGGAATGCTGTTTTCTCAATGTCTTCTTCACGAACCCGCATCTGATGGTAACCGCAACGTCAATCAATATTGGAGAACCAAGACGCTCCCTGAAGCTGATCGAAAAGATCGTCAATACGTGGAAATGGGTACCTATTCTTTATCGTGCGCTTGTTTAGCTCCCTATAATCAATACACATTCGCTGGGATCCATCTTTCTTCTTCACAAAGAGAATAGGAGCACCCCATGGCGAGCAGCTTGGCTGTATAAACCCTTTATCACTTAGTTCCTGAAGTTGATCTTGGAGCTCTTTCATCTCAGGTGGTGCCAAGCGGTAAGGAGATTTAGCTACCGGAGTCGCACCCAACACCAAATCAATGCGAAACTCCACTTGCCAAATAGGTGGCAAACCAGGGAGTTCCTCCGGAAAGACATCACTAAAGTCGGAAACGATAGGAACGTCGTCTAGTGCTATAGGAGAAGAGCAAGAAGCGATGGCCACGCGGGGAATATCCCCCTGAATGATAAGTTCTCCACCTCTAGGGTTTTCAACATGAACTTGCTTCTTACGACAGTGGATTTCCACATCACACGCATCAAGCCAATCCATGCCTACGATAACGCAGAGCTCTCGCATCGCAATAGGGATAAGATCAATGGGGAATTCAACTCCAGAAAACTCGAGAGTGCAACCCCGATAAACATCGGTGACATAAATAGTGCGGTTGTCGGCAACTTCGACAACCATTGGGTGAGCCAATTTTCCGATACTACGCCCCAAACGATTAATAAACGCGCGAGATACGAAAAAATGGGTAGCACCGCTATCAAAGATAACAACAGCGGGCTCGGAATCTAGCAAACAAGTGCCTGATTCACCACATACAATCATGTAAACAATTCTAACTACCATTTATTAAATAATGCCAGGAGAGAAAGGGAAAAAAAAGAAATTTACCTGCCACTGTCGCGGTAATCACCGACTCATCCGCAGTCATCTGGTGAGCACGACCTCGTGTCACCATAGTGGGTCCCTTAGAAGACGATGCAATTGCAGGATTTGTACCCCCGCCTCCTTTACCAGCCTTCAACTTCGGGCATTCGGGCTTCTTGTCTCCCGTCTCGTTGCAGTGATAGCAGACGGGGGCAGCAGAAGTAATCTGAGGAACTGCACTCGCTGGGGGAGCCCTACAATTCTTCCAATGATGCCCTGGCTTTTTGCAGTTGTAGCATATCAACGGATTTTTCTCGCCCTGACCTGAAGACGGCCTGTACTCATACCTTGAATTACCACCCTGCTTTTGCTTCTTCTGGGCATCTCCGGATGTCTTGGAGGAGGTGTCATTGGCCTTCCTCTTGGACTGGGTCTGCAACTCGATTTCCCTCCTCCTTGCTGCATCCATGATCGCGGATAAAGTCGGGAACTCCTGCATGCTAACGAATTCCCGAATCTCGGTACGTAGAATGGCAGTGTATCAGTTGACCAGCCAGGCCTCGTTCCCAGTAAACGAGGGACAAAAAGATAGCATCTCCAAGAACTTGGCGTTCAGGTCGCTAACGGACTCGGTAGTCTGCTGTAAGGCCATGAACTCTTGCTGCATCCGCTGCTGCTCCACCTTAGGCACTTATTGTGCCTCGAACCTCTCCACAAATTGGGCCCAAGACATGGCCCTCACTTCTTCTTCGTTTAATAGAGCGGTGATGGTGTTCCACCATGTCTTTCCCCTTTTCCGCAGCTGATTCATGGCGATCACAACTTTGTACTGGTCCGGACACCCAACAGTCATGAAGGCGCCCTCAACATCTGACACCCAGTGCTTAGCAGCAACTGGGTCGGATTCACCGTTCCAAAGAGGAGGGCTACACTTGCTGAACTTCTCGAAGTAGTATGCCGAATCCCGAACGGGCGGAGCCGGTAACGCTCCCCCGGGAATAGCTGCGAGGCGCTCATCCAGAAGAGCACCGACTTGGTTGATTATGTCATTGGTCACACCCGGGATTAGTTCGTTGAAAGCGTTATTGAATTCCTCAGCGACAATCTCCCTAACTAGCTCCATTTGGAGCTGATTAAGTCGAGCAGGCGGAGCCATCTGTATCCGCAGAAGGAGGAAAATATTTAGAAATAATTCAGCCTAGATATTTCTAGGAAGACGAAACACTTAGCTTGCCGAACATTTCTCAACCTTGCCCCGACCCGAAACCAGCACCGATGTTTCAAATAGTAGGGGCCCTTCTACTACCTTCCACACAAGTTCCAATTTCGCATTCGCGTCTAGTTTCAAAATTTCCAGCTCGCTCTAGCCGTTAATTTTACAACTCTCTCACATGTTAACCTTAAATAAGTGTGTAATCTAACATTTTAAGACTAGTAGAATCCAATTCATAGTCAACAATTTAACATAAACATTTAACATAAGAAATAAGGCTTACTTGGCTGGTCGACTGGCATACCGCAACATCTTCCACTACTAGTCTTCAGAAAGTTTGAAAAATATTTTAAAAAGAAAATAAACTCTTATAGAGCCTCAAATTTGAGTCTAGAACATCCACAAGAATGCCTAGTTCCCTTAAACCTGGCTCTGATACCAACTTGTGACACCCAAATTTTTTGCAAAAATTTTAAACTTTTAAACCCATCTTAAATTAAATTAAAACAACTGAAATAGTCATAACATAATCCATCAACTTAATAATCATATAAAATAAGTGCGGAAGTAATAATAATAATAAGGTCCCAACAAAAATAACTAGTAGCGATGTCCCGGTGCTCCATGTCAAGCCTTAGCCTCTTTAATCTTAACACCTGAAAAGTTATAAGGGAAAGCGTAAGCACAAAGCTTAGTGAATTCAAACACAGACATTGTACTAACATTCATATTTACTAACCCTAATCCATTTTCCAATTATAGTTGTATAATAAGGGAAAAGAACGAATCAATGCCAATAATACAAGGACTTGTAGGTTTGAACCGCACCGGGAAGATCCCGTATCATTTGGCCCTAATCACCACACCTCATGATGAGTATTACGTTGGTGATATTACCTACCCACCGCACCGGTAAATCCGTATCCTTTGGTGGTGTCCCCATATCCATAATTAGTTACATACAGTGCACATGTACGAATTAAAACAATGGTTATATAGCATGCCTTTATAATAAATTCAAATAATCACACACGAGCTAACTAGCAAACGCAAACATCAATACAACGGTGTGAGAGAACTCACCTTGAGTGAGTAGTAAGGATATCTAACAATCAAATAATGCTACCAAGCTTGAGCAAACTTCAAAACCTCACCTAAGAAGGACTAAAGGTTAGAAAGGAGAAGTAATGAAGCTATGAGTTGAGAAAAGAGTAATCACAACAAGGTCTCTAAAACAGACCTGCTGTTCAAAACGGATTTACTCCAAAATCTAAAACAAAAACATAGCTTTAACTAAATTTTATAGGGAACTATGATTACTCAGGATTCCGCAACTATAAAGAACTCATTCTAACTCCAAAAGATGAATTAAATATGAATTTTACAAAATGGTGTATCACTTCTATCTCCAACAATACAGTCAAGTGATGTTGGCCAATTCTACCCAACTTGTGAGTAGAATTCGTCCAAACCAAAATTAAGAGAAGTAAACGACATACAAATGAAAGTCTCAGAGTTGGAATTTAATGAAAATCATCTCCCAAACTCCAGATATAAAATTCACATTGTGGACAATCACAGCACTAGCAAAAGCTGGTGACTGCCCACTGATCTGGAGTGTGGATCCATTCTAACCAATTTATATTTGGAAATAACACCCCATATGCTCCAGATCTTAAATTCATAATATAAGGAACATATAGAAACTTGGAATCACTCTGGACCCTTTTCCAAGCCTTAGAAATGATGAAAACAAAATGACATATCAGAATAGACCCGGATCAGACCTAACAGCAAAGATGCCATTCTTTCCCATAGATAAATTCCTTATCAGTGAGGTTGGCCTGCTTAAGAAAGTTAGCCAACTCAATTTGTGAACTTTTGGAACTGGTTTGGGGTCCGTTTGAGTTCTAGAGCTCAGGATATGAATTTTACAAAATGACTACAGATCTGATGGAAAACATAATCGTAGCCACCCGTGATTCCTTTTTGGCTTATCCATCCTTCTCCCTTTGAAACACATTTTAAGATGTGTTCATCATCGCAATTTAGTCCCCATGATCATGGTGGTACTAAAAAGGGTTAGGTATCATTAGGATTTCATTTTGCCACAAGATTGTAATAATAATCAACATGAAAATGAACATCAAGCACATAAAATCACCATTCTCCCTTTTAGGGTTTCCATGATCTTTTGCCACATGTAATCCCCTAGATCCATCATCCACCATATATGGGGTGAAGATAGGATCTTGAGATGATGTATAACATACAATTACAAATCAAATAGGAAGGAGAAGAAGTGAAGATGAAATCATAAAACTAGAACAAGGTTATGAATCAAGTTGTAAGAAATGATAAGGAGGTTCATACCAATACGAATCAAGGCTGGAAATGAACAAGAATTAAGCTCCAAACAACAGCCCCTTGGCTGCTCTTGATCCCAAAGAGAGAGAGGACGATTTGAGAGAGAGATGGAGGGTTTAGAGTGTTTTTCTTGTGTGTGTTCCAAATGACTCAATTAACACATTAAGTACTATTTACTAGATGGACTTGCAAATAGGCCCATAGCCCATGGACTTCAATAAAAGGAGTTTACAAGATGATCAAAAGAGTCCAATAACATAAGAAATCAGACATTGGTTAATTAAATTAACCCAAGGTTACAAGGATAATTAAATTAAAATAACCAAACGTACCGAGAAAAACCGGGGCGTTATACTAATCTGGGACTGACAGTGCGTGGCAAAGGGTAGCTTGATGTTAATCATAGATCAATGGAGCGTGTGTGGTTAACCGGCACATTGATTTGGTGGTTGTAACATTGGGTGTACCAATCTAATTTTCATGGTTATTCACACATTGTTTGTGATCGTCGGCATCCCAGTCACAAAATTGAAGGGAACAATCGAGATTTAGACATGCCATTGAATTGTTTAATGAATCTCAAAGGATCTAGGAGTTTCAATCCATTTAAAACTTAATAATCATTCTCATTTTTCGTGGTGGAAATTGGTAAATCGTCATTTGCCTACCTTCAAATATTTTGCAATAGGATTACGACATCCCTCTTCCGAATTGTAAAATATTATGTTGGGTCCTAGCCTTAATATTTCATTTGGGTGTTATATTAAGGACTAAAATAAACTAAACTTGAATTTCTCCTTTCATAAATGTCTAAGTTCAAACAACTATGGTCTTCCCAAATCTTTTGAATAAACTTTCTTTATAAAAATGATTTTCCACAAGGCGATCAAGGTGAAACATTAATCCCTTCTTCGTGCTGTAGTGGAACTTCACTTCCTCCACCTCCACCAATAATTCTTCCTAACCCACAAGTTCTAGGTCACTCAAAGCCCTATTGGCAGGAAGGAATGTTTGTATGTGCTCACGTCTTGGAGATGAAGTTACATATTGACAAGCTGGGAGAGTTGGGTGTCGAAGTCTCAAGGAAGTTGGCGGTTGACTGGGTTCTTCAATCACTTCCTAAGTCATATAGCAGGTTCCCTTAAGGACTACTATATGGAATACCACGACATGACCCTTATTGATCTTGCCTATTTGCTTGTTGTTGTTGAATCAACAATGATTTGGCGCACTGGTAAAGCAAATTTAACTGGAAGATCTACTCCCCAAACTTCCATGGACATCGAAAATGGTAACATTGAAAGTCCAGAAAAGCTTTCTCTTCCTAATGGAAAGGGATCGGCCATAGTCAACCCGGTTGACCAAATGGTAAAGAGAAAGGATAAGTCTGAGATAGTCCCGTGTACAATTCCAAAGAGTCCATATGTTTCTATTACCAAGAGAAGGGGCATTGGTTGCGAAGCTGCCGTATCTACCTGAAGGACCACAAGGATGGTAAAGTCAGAGTGTATGACTCTGCTTCAGGTAAGTCCACTATCTAACTCTATTAAGTTCCTATTTGGAGATTATTAATACATGATGTAATGTAAATACATTTTGATGTTTTGAAGAATCGAAGAAATGAAAGGAAGCTTAAAGGAAGTGTATGCTGAGTCTGATCGCGAAGAGATGGATTTTGATCGCATGGTTCGATGATTAGATTTGTGAGCTGCTGCTTAAGATTTATGATAGACTACTTAGGAATAGATAATAACATATTTTCACTTGTATTTGCATTGTAAGGATAAGTTTTTACGCAACTTTTATAAATAAAGAAAATTTTGAAATTTATCTTATTTTTAAAATTTCCTTACAATGGTTTTTGTGAAAAATTGTTGCTTATATGTTTCCATTGATAGCAATATTGGAATATGGATTTGATTCTTTCATTTGTGGTAATATCAAAATTTACCAAGTAAGGAAAGATTCTCATCACCCAAGTTTGAATTGGATAGAAACTTGGAATCATGCAACTTGTGTGATGAATGGGAATTTTCATCTTTGGGAAATTAAGACTAATTCTTTGTTCACATGTATATATAGGGGATCGGGTACACTTGGTTGTGCACTGGTCAAGTCCACCACAAAGATCGATAAGACTATTCGTCATGATTTACTAAAGTTTAGTAAATATGGTTATGATTACAAGTTTAAGTGTAATTCTAAAACATTGGAAAAGTTTCAATGTATGGCAGGACGAATGAGAAGAATCAAATTAGGCAAAAAGATAAAAGTTTCTCCAATCTGAAAAGATGGGAGAGTACTTCAGTATCATGTTTTATGATCATCTTAAATATTATAGAAAGCCATATCATAATTGATCCTCTAAGGACATCTTGGTGCATTTGTTTGGCTAAGAAGAGGAATCGTGAATTGTTGAAATGGTTAAATAAGGAAGATGAGTCATACTTCGTTCCAAAACAAGTTTTAGAGTTATACTCCAAGATTGTACCTTGAGTGGCATAATCTTAGGAAAGGTTTATAACACTCATCAAATGTAGAGTTAAATGTTTTTACTCTTGTACATTCGAAATTGGTAAGTTGTGATGTCTTGGTAAGGACAAAGACCAACTAAGACCAATTGTGTGAAGTGTTTATCTTGATAAGAATTCAAACTAACTCTTGAATATTTGTTTTGTCAAGGAATGGTTCTTAACAGAGAATATTATATGTCAAGAGGTCAGTGGGAGTCACAAAGATCTTGAAAGTTTCAAGAACTAATCAAGGGTAAATCTATTGTTAGACACTAGCATACGACTCGAGGTTTGTAACCTATCTTGTTGACATATTCTTGTTTCTGTGCTCATTCCAATTAAAGTTGACTATGCATGTGAGTTCTATGAGTTCTCAATTGTTTGCATAATTACCTGGAAGCAATGGTAGACCCTTGTGCTGCCAGGTGGCAAGAAAATTAAGATTGAATAAGTTCAGTCCATATGAGTTTGGATTTGTCACTAACCTTGTCTTCTGATTATGGTTTGACAAATTCACATGGATAGCAACACATACACCATAAAATCTAAGTGTCATAAGGTTTCTCTCCGATTCATGAAAATGATGGGGAGGACACGCTTTCACTAAGTAGATTTTAAGGAGATAGCAGTTATGATATTTGCATTCTCAAATTTGATTATGATTACGGCATACCTTTTCATAATTCGAATTGTGAGGAATGGAAAAAAGTCTAAACATTTTGGACTTATTGTTGTAAGTTCTTAAATTGTTTAGACATATATGTCAGCTATCTAAGGAAAGGTGTATGAGTTTGAGAAGCCTAGATAAAGTCTTATATGCTAGAAGTCCAGTTGATTTCTGGGTACATGTCAAAGCTAGTGGGAGCATAAATGTTATGCTAGTAAAAGGAATGATTATTATGCTAGTGGAAGCATAATCAATTATGATGAATGTTGCAAGTTAGCAATGTTAATTATAGAAAACAAAAGTTTCAATTCGCAAGTTGCAGGGTTTGAAAAGTTGTTTTGCTATAATTAAGGGAGAGGAATTCATAATTCATTTCAAATCTAAAAGCTTAGATTGAGATTTTAATCAGAGTTAGTCAAATATATATGAATGTTATGTTGGAATGACTCAACATAAGGAAATTCTATATATGGATGTGTTAATTGCGTTCTCAAAATTCGACTATGATTACAACATCCCTTTTCATAATTTGAATGATGGGAAAATGGAAAATAGAAATATTATAGTAAAAGACTGGTCAACTACCATGTCTTTATGTAAGACATCATGAATCGTGTCCTATATGCTTTGGGTATAGGATCGATTACATGTGCTATAATATTCATCCGTTCTAAATTTTCCAAATGCCCAGGGCATTAAAAGGGAAAAAGGTCTAGAACCGGATATGACTAAATTGGTTAAGCAATTGTCGAGGACAATCTGTGGTTTACCAAAGATTGGTTGTTCATGGACAGTTGGAAGTATATTTTAAATTTTGGAAAGGACCATATTGACATACTTTGAGAAGAGGTAACTCTTGTTCAGAAGTGATGGTCAAAATGGGAATATGGAAATGTTTCCATAAGTGGAAGTTATTCTTTAAATCTATGTAAGATTAGAAAACTTAATGCAAGAAGGATGTTCGAAGGAGTGTACTTTGAATTTGAGACTTCTCTTCCATAGAATTGTCTTGCAATAATCTCCAAAGGAATACTTTGTAATATCGTTGTTCAAGTCTCCATGACTTTTGGTGTCTAGACATTACAAAGGAATCATTGCATGATAGTTTAGAATCTAACACATTTTGGTAGTGGCAAGAATTTGGAATTCTTACACTAATGATAAGGATTTGGAATTGTGAAATAAGTTTCATTGAAGATGTGTTCAATTGATCTATTTCACAAAGTGAGGACCATAGACAAACATGTGTGCATGCTTGGAGCATGGCATAGGTATTCAAGTATTAAGTTGATTATTTGAAACATTATACAATGAATACTGAGTAATCAATATGACTCAAAAGTTTTTGGCCCATATAGGATTAGCATTATTCTTGTGATTCACTTTGCATGTTTTGACTTCCTGAATAACTAGGTTATTCAAACCATCCACAGTCGAACATACTTTGGATGTAGGTATTGAGGCAAGACTATCATGAATGGGTCTGTAGTTTGTCTAGGACAAGGTGACTGTCGTGTTCATTAGTGCTCCTGGAATAAGATTCGAGTATTGGATTCAATAGACGCTCATTTGAAGCACTTCATGGATTTTATCACGAGTGATCATGAGACGATAATATCTTTTATTCTTCAAACAGAGAGGTATGAGTTGCAGTTTACAAGTCGGTTGCACATCGATGATATGTAAACGCACTGGTAACTCGGTGTTATAAAACATATCATTGTGTGTGATTTGATGAGTAGATAGATCAAGCATATGAGTCGAAGTTTATCCATTCCTTTTACTATTGGAGGGATAAAAGTGATATCTGTGGGCCCCTCGATGATTTAGTGATGACACCCTTAAACGCTCGGCCGAGCCTGGACTGATTTGATTTGTACAATTAGTCGGTCGTCATAAATCGGAAATCGGGAAACAACAGATGGACAGAGAGAATGATCATAATCCATGTCTGAGTCCATACGATATCTTGTAAAATGGAGGAATATATGATCCCTTATCTAATGGACGCATCATTAACTAGATCAGAGTTCAACAGCGGCTTTTAAGAGCTACGATTGCTAGTCGGGTTGTGGAGTCGTACTTGCATTAATAGTTATTAGACTTATCCAAGTGGGAGACTGTTGGATTAGGTGTCTAAGCCCATAACTATAATTGGTATGTACTTGACCCGAGAGTAGCATGGTCCATTTGGTTTGCATATCATCAGGACAATTTGTTAGGATGGACTTTTGAGAAGAGGTTATTTATGGTTTATTAATATATTATAAGTTCTAATATATTAATATGAAATCATATGATTTAATTAGTAATGATTAAGAATTAGTTTGGAATTAATTTAGTGATCAAAAGAGACTAATTAAATCAATGGAGACTAATTGTGTAAATTAGTTATATTTATATGTTGGGCTTATGATCCATGTTGGACTAAGTTTATGTATGGACACATAAAGAGTTGGGCCACATGAACGATGGATCATAAACCCATGGGTATGGGTTAGGGTTAACCAATGACCTTTGGAATTCCACATATAAATATGTTACTCCATAGCCAAAATCACTATCAATGTTCTTGAAGTTCATATGGACGGTTTTGGTGTATGAAGATTCTCTCTCAAAATGTCATCCTTTGTCCATGGTGTGTTGTGATACCATTTGAGGCATCCACACTATTGGTGCTAAGTTCTTAAAGGCCAAAATCTTCAAGGTTTTCAAGCCATAAGAAAAGGTATGTTATCTAACTAGTTTTATTACCCAAGTATCAAAGCTTTGTATGCTAGTTAGGGTAATACCTTGGAAAGATCAAGTTTGCATGTATAACAGAGAAAACATATATCCAAGGTATTTAGGGTTGCACGTACACCTTAGGAGTGTTAGAATGCTAAAAAAACAATAAGAACATACTAGCATACATATACGGGCCGACATTGGTGCCTTCGACCCGTTCATACAGGAGGAAACTCACCTCAAATGTCGGGTGAAATAGTTGAAATGTCTATGCTCCTGCAACCGGCTGTACTCATGCCATATCTAGAAACAACCCCCTTAGTTACCATTCTATACACAAGACCCCTTCACGGGTCAACCTTGTTCAAAATCAAGGTCAAAGTCAAAGTCAACGTCAAGTCAAAGTCAAAGTCAACACCTCGAGTTGACTCAACTCGTCGAGTCATCCCTCTGAATCGCCGAGTTTCCATGCTTAGCAGAATCGTGATAAAACGACTCAACTCGTCGAGTCCCTCCTTAAACTCGTCGAGTTCTGACCTTTACCGAATCGGGACAAATCGTTCTAACTCGTTGAGTCCCTCTATGGACTCACCGAGTTCTTCAGTCCATTGCTTCATCTTAATGGATTAAGCCCCTACTCTTCCGATCTGAGCTTCATACTTCACATATACATTGAAAATGTCCTTTTAAGGGTAAAGTTTTCAACTTTACCCGTTAATAGCCTTACATAATGGGTTTAGCTCAAACCCTAATTCTTTAAGACTTAGATCTTAATCCAAACACCATAAATACATTAAACCAAGGCATATAAACTGAGATCTGGACTCTAGACACTACAAGAACACGTAAATCTTCCATCTTTATCTCCATGCATGGCCATTTGGAGCTTAAAAGGCCAAAATGACATCCTAAAGCTTCCATGGGGCATCAATGGCCATAAATTTTGCACCTTTATACCATGAGATTCCTTCAAGGTTCTAGATCTGAAGGTATACCCACTTGGGACGTCCATTTCCCAAAGGTCATGCTTCTTGGACCAAAAACCCAATAAAATGATAATAAGGAGATCTAAGAAGTTACTAAGCAAGTTTGAGACTTTCTTACCAGGAAATGATGAGAATGAAATGAAGTCTCTGGATCTACTAGCTTCTTCTTGAATCCCCAAGCTTCTCCTTCTTTCACAAGTTTCAACACACACAACACTTCACTCAAAAATGGCTCACAAGCTCACAAATGCATTAGGGTTTCTGGATTTAGGGTTTAGGACTTGGAGGCTGGGAATGAGGCTAGCATGAGGGGATTAAGATACTTAAATAGGGTGCAAAACCCCGAAATTAGGGTTTCACCCCTGCCAGTCTACTCGTCGAGTTAAGGGCTCTCAACTCGTCGAGTAGTCTTTACAACCCTCGTCTAATTTCCATTCCTACTCGATGAGTTTGGGGCCTCCAACTCGTCGAGTTTCTATACAAAAATGAATAAATCTTTAATTAAATACATACCAGGAACTAGGCGTTACAAGAGAGATTATGAGACTGTTGCTGATTTTTGATGTGTTCAATTGAGGAAGAAAGAATTCCTTTTTATTGCTTAAGCAAGCATACAAGCCTCTAGCCATGGACCACGCTTGGCAATCTTGTCAAACACTTAAGATAGACATGTCTTGTACCATGAAGTGAGAGGGTAAGGCTAGGGAGAGAGGTGCACATGACATGGGCAAGAGATAAGGCAATTGGTTGATTTTCTTTCCTC
Source organism: Lactuca virosa (assembly GCF_052849685.1). Taxonomy (NCBI): domain Eukaryota; kingdom Viridiplantae; phylum Streptophyta; class Magnoliopsida; order Asterales; family Asteraceae; genus Lactuca; species Lactuca virosa. The sequence continues at coordinate 322,928,917 of NC_136428.1, forward strand.
ATGCAACAAAGGGTGGTCATGGTGATGTCAATAATCACAAAAACTCCTGAAAACCATAATTTTTTTGTGTGCCAAGATCCCGACATCTACTATTTTTTTCGAAAATGGAAAATGATAGAGACGAGTTCAAGGATTCCAAAAACCTGAACTGATTAATTTTTTGAGTTGTATAACTCTGGGAAATTACGTTAAAAGATTCGCGTCTAATTGACACGAAATGTCCGATTTTTTGACTTTTGCAAATATTTTTACTGAAAGTATTTCAATTATGGAATCAAATAAGAGACCTTAACTTGGTTTCTTATAACGGTCGTATCTCATGCATATGAACTTCTTTTTGGACGTTATTTATATTATCTGAAATTAGGTGAACAGGTAATACGAGGCTAAAATGTTTGCTTTGCTCATAATTTCTAATATCTTCTTTTAATTGTAATAAGATTATTTATTTTTCAAAATATACATTAAATCTCAATAGCTCAGGTTTCAAACAAGTTCACGGTGAATTGACTTTCCACAGTTTTAGACTTAAATTTTATGATGTCACATTACCTCCCTGTTAAAGGAATTTCATCCTGAAAATATTTTGTTCTATACTATTTTGTTCTACTAGTGAAGGGAGTACCGCTGCATAGTTGCAAGTATTTTTGTGTCATATGATCCTTGCGTTCCTAAGTAAACTATGGCCCTTAACTTGAGTTCCATCAGACCTTAACTATAGGTATGCGGCTTTGTTTGAGGCTTTTGATTTCTTGATCCATGATCTCCACTGGTTCCTCCAAGAAGTGAAGTTTAATGTTGACCTGGATATCATCGAGAGGAATAACGAGGTTCTCACTAGAGAGACACTTCTTGAGATTACACACGTGGAAGGTATCATGATCTTTGCTAAGTTCTTGAGGTAACTTGAGTTTGTAAGCCACCAGACCAATCCTTGAAAGGATTTCAAATGGTCCGATATATCAGGGATTTAGTTTACCCCATTTTCCAAATCTAATGACACATTTCCATGGTGTAACCTTTAGCAGGACACGGTATCCTACTTTTATATCTAGGGGTTTACGTCTCACGTCAGGACAACTTTTTTGATGACTACGTGCACCCTTTAATTGTTCCTTTATCTGAAGAAACTTTTTCATTGCTTCATGAATGATGTTAGGACCTGTAAGCAGAGTATCTCTAACTTCGACCCAACATATCGGAGAACGCCATATTCGTCTATACAAGGCATCGAATAGAGCATCCTTTATGCTAGAGTGATAACTATTATTGTATGAAAACTCTAATACTGGTAAGTGAGTATCCCATGCATTATAGAAGTGTGTCACAGAAGCGTAGAGCATGTCTTACAGAGTTTGTATCGTCTTTCACTCATGTCTAGTTTGGTTCCTAGGGACCTCTGCAATGATTGGCAAAATCTAGAAGTGAATCTGTTATCTCGGTCCGAGATAATAGATATTTGCACATCGTGCAGTCTAACTATTTCCTTGAGATAGGTCCTGGTGAGTTTCTCCATTTTGTCAGTTTTTTTGATGGCTAGGAAATGGGAGGACGTGGTAAAACAGTCAACCACTACCCAAATGGTGTCATAACCACTTGAAGTTTTTGGCAACTTCGTTATGAAGTCCATGGTTATCTGTTCACATTTCCATTATGAGATTGACAATGCTGTAATAGACCAGATGGCTTCTGGTGCTCTACTTTGAATTTGGAGCAACTCAAGCATTTACTAAAATATGTAGCAATCTCTGCCTTGATGTTGGGACACCAATAAACTTTTTTAAGATTAATATACATATTATCTGATTCAAGATGTATCGAATGTCTTGACTTATGAGCTTTATTTAAGACTAGACTCCTGACTTCACCAAACTTCGGAATCCAAATTCGATTCATGAAATCATGTTCTATCTTCCTTGAGGTCAAACTATTTGTCCATTCCTCGTAGTTTTTCATCCACGATATTCTCTGGTTTGAGTGCTTCCAACTAAGCGTCTTTAATTTATGTGGTGAGATTGGAGTGGATTGTTAGGGTTAGAGCGTTTTCATGAAGTGGCTTTGCTTGTTCATTCCTGCATAAAGTCTCTTCTACAACATTGCTTTACCAGGAACAAATTTTGAATTCATAATCATTTAGAATTCGACCCACCTTTGTTGTCTCATGTTGAGCTCCTTCTGGTCGAAGATGTATTGAAGGCTTGTATGGTCGATAAACATGGCACACTTCGTTTTATATAGGTAGTGTAACATCACAAAATTCAAGACCAAAAATTTAATTTTTAATATAAGAAAACATTTAATAACTTTGTCCCAAACATTGAAAACATTTCATTGTAAACAAATATCAGAGTCTAATCCCAAAGATCACATAATGCAGAATAATATGGGTGAATGTGTTGCGATCATCCCGAGCTCCTTATCTGTAAACTGAATGTACCCGAAACAAAAATTGTAAACCTTAAGCACGAAGATTAATGAGTTCCCCAAATACCACATACCATACCTATCAATAACATATCAAATAAGGTGCTATGTACCGCACATAGTCTTGCTGTTATGCCACAGTCCGCTATGTGGTCTTTCTTGCCAAGTCGGGGGCTACCCCCTGGGTCTTACAGACAAGTGCCAAGAGCCGCCTCCTGGTCATCCATGCAAGTATCACAAAGACAACTAGCACACATACTACTCTACTTAGCTAATGAGCATACTGTGTGCTAGGAGCCACCTCCTGGTCTTTCATGTATATTTCCTACGGCTAACCCCGGGTCTTCCTCTCATATATAATAGCATACTGTGTGCCAGGAGCCACCCCTGGTCTTTCATACATATTGCCTAGGGCTAACCCTTGGGTCTTCCTACCATACATAAACTAAATGGGCTGGCATTGTGGCCGTAGACCCATACAAACAGTGAGGAAAATCACCTCACAAGCTGACTGCTGAATCCCGCGAATAAACCCCTCGCTGCTAGCTGCTAGATCTCTGAATTGCTGATCTCTCGACTCCCCGAGCTACCGATCATCATACAACTTAGATAAGTCAAAGATTCTTATAACTTAACCGTAAGTCCTCACTGGGGTAGAACAACATTCCACCCCTCACATACTCTTGTACAAAAGTCTTTAAAAGTCAAACTAGGTCAACCTTGGTCAAAGTCAAAGTCAACGCCCAAAGTCAACACTCCGAGTTGACTCAACTCGTCGACTCACCCCCTGACTCGCTGAGTTCCCATCTTACTCATAGTCGCGAAACCACGAACCAACTCGTCGAGTCCCTTCACAGACTCGTCGAGTTCCTTCTGTACATATTCGGGACATTACCAACATAACTCGTCGAGTTCTTCCCTGGACTCAGCGAGTTCTTCAGTCTGTTAAGCCTTTCTTAATGGATTAAGGCACTATTCTTCATATCTATGCTCCAAACTTCGAATACACTCTGGAAATGACCTTAGGAGGGTAAAGTTTCTAACTTTACCCGTTAATACCCTCACTTAATGGATATAACTTAAACCCTAACTCTTAATGTCACACCCCAAAACCGAGAACGGCGGAATATGTTCTGGGGTGGAGGACGTCATGTACAGTATCATCACAATGCATAATAGTAAAGACAAGCAACAACATCCATTGCATTAATATAATAATTGTAATACAAGCATGTTCTGTACAGTATTTATGACACCAAAAGTATAATCAAAATAAAAGATGAGTCTTATATGTGCTCCATCTTCTCAAAAGTTGCATCTGTACCTGTCTACTGATGACCTGAGAATACAAGTTATTTTGAAAGAGTTTATCAGCATAAAGCTGGTGAGTTCATAAGTATTTAGTGTCATTGCTTGTATAAATATGCTTACAACAATGTAGCATAATAACTGACTTCAATGTTTGAAAATAGCATGCTCCCTAGAAAATCATATATTTTCCAGTAAAAGTAGTCTTCTACCAAGACCCGGTTGGTTGCACGTTTGGTCCTTAGAAAATGTAAAAGTTTTCCCAGTGAAACTATCAGTATGAAAATATAGTTTTAGACTTCATTCATATAAAGTAATTGGGAAAATAATGCTTTACCCCAGCAGTGTCACTGCCGGCTTAATGTAATGAAAATGCAGATTCCAGGTAGTATTAAATGTACAATACACCTCTGGGAATCCGTTTTGCCTTTAATTCTTAAAGTGTTAATTAAAGGTCTGAATGTGAACTCGTATGTAACCATGCTGATTGACGATCGAATAACTGATGGCCCTCCGAGTCATGTGTAGAAATGTGACATTCTGTCACCCCTTGGCCTTTCGGCTGGGACTGTAGCTAGCAGTCGGGATGTGGGAGTGTCTGTCCCGTATAGATCTATACACATAATGCCCGCTCTCCCTCCAGGAGACTCTGGTTACACGGTGATAGCACAATGAAGTGTCGTATCGAGAAGTAGTATGTCACATTCTGTTTTAGTATATTCTCTTGTATATTGTATAATGTATTTTCTGGTATAATGTATAGAGTGTTCTCTTGGATAGCATATAGTATTCTCTTTGTATAGTATTTATCATGTATTAACTCATAACTGTACTGACTCTGGTAGATGTCATTGTAATAGGAGTAATGAGTAATATTCCTTAACTATACCTATTATAGTTAAATAGTAATGTTGGTTGCATGCCTTTGCTACACAAAGGTACTGAACTGAAGTGAAGACTTTTATATCCAACACAAATATATATGATATATAACTAAGAATTCAATGACAGTCGGACAAATAACAGAATACCCTATGTCCACAACCAAACAAGGAACATGAAATAGGGTGAGCTATAAGTCCTAAGTCCTTCAAGTCTTACTTATATAAATATATTAGTATAGATATGGTTTTGAAGATAAAACAAGTTTAAAAGAGTGTGAAAACAGTTTTAACATTTAAAGAATTTGATAAAAGGTTTGAAACACTTGAAAACCCAAAGTTTGATGGAAATCTGAAAGTAGCAATAAATTATGTAGTCTGTTCTAGTTATTAATCACATATGATTGATACAATAACTATAACTGTTCAACTTGTATTCCCCCCCCCCCATAAAAGCATTTAAAATCATTTAAAAGGTTGATTTAGGGGTATGAACTAACCTGCAGTGAGTGGAGTGGATGGAAGCGCCGGGTAGGATGCTAGGTGTCAAGTGAGGACTTGAATACACACACGGATCCTATGTAACATGTAGTGATACATAAATGTATCTAATTAGTTATTTAATCCCTAATTAATCAAGTAAAGACACTCTAATGCATGAAAACACTTTGTTTCAAGTGCTAGGAGTGCTAAGGGTTGCATCTAAGGAGAGTATGGCCTCACATTGGAGTTTACTCCTCAAATGGTGGCCCTTATGTGTGTTTACGGTTTCTGGACCATTTCCCCCATGAGTTTACAGCCGTAAACTCATGGAAATGGGGCATTTGTGTGTTTCAAGGTCCTATATCTCACAAAGAAAGGTTCTAAGTTCGAAACAAAGGCTTAGGAAGTGGTTAGGGCACAAAAGGACCCCTTATTGGAGTTTACGGTCCTTGGACCATCCTTGAGAGTTTACGGTCGTAAACACTTGGGTTTACGGTCGTAAACCCATGAGTTTACGGCCGTAAACTCATGTATGTCTAAATTTTTTCGTTTTTTGGTGTTTCTAGCTCATGCATGCAAGTTTCTAGCCCTTTATCCAAGCATTTGAAGGAGTTAGGGGCATCAAAACACCCTTTGGGGGTGTTTACCGTTTTGGGAGATCCCCAAACCGTAAACACATATGTTCTTGGGGTTTTGGATGATTTTCCATGGATTAACAAGTATACTAAGCAAATAAGTAGCTAGAAGGAGTATACTTACTTATATGAAGCTTGTAAGAGTGTTTAGGACCCAAAAACACTAGTGTGTCTTCCTGGTGTTCTTGGTGTTTTGAAGAACACTTGAAGATCTATGTAAAAACCAAGAATCCATGGATGAAATGATGTATAAACACTAGATTAAGTGTTGTGTGAAAGAATCTAGGAAGGAAACACTTACATTTTGGCGGATTTGAAGAAATGAAATTAGGATACTTGAGAGAAAAAGCTTGGTGTTCTTGAGGTGGGAAGTGGAAAAATGAGGAAAATGTGTGTAAACTCATGCTATATGCATGAGTTTTCGGGAAAATGGTGTTTACGGCCCAAACACCTCTTGTTTGGCCGTAAACACCTAGCTAAGGTGTTGGTTGTTTTGTTCGCTACACCTCACTAATAACGTCACTTCCTTTTATTTAATCGTTTGACGAAATATAAAATAAAACACCCAAACGGACTTAAATCCGGCCAAAAATATACTGAAATGTTTTTGAATATTGTATGAAGTGTTTAACGGTAGAGATTATACAAATGAAAATTTCGGGTTGTCACACTTCAGGGCCTAGATCTTGGTCCACAAGCCAACCATACACCAAACTAATGCATCCAAACATAGATCTGGACCCAAACATCTCATAACCATGCAAAGCTCCTGCCTTTTTCCTTCCATACATGTCCTTTTGAGCTAAAGAGACCAAAAGAAGACTATATTGCTTGCATGGGGACCCATATGGCATAAAGTTTGCACCTTTATGCCATAACAGCCCTTAATGGTTCTAGATCTGAAAAACCCTCATAAAGTGACAAAGAAGAGATCTAAGTGTATAATGATCAAGGTTGGAACTTTCTTACCAGTAAATGATGAGAAGTGCAATAGTTTTCTGGATCTACTAGCCTCTTCTTGTATCCCCAAGGCTTCTCCTTCTTCTTCAAGCTTCCAAGCACTCAAGAACACTCATAAATGGCTCAAAAGCTTATGGAAGGCACTGAGGTTTTATGGATTAGGGTTTGGGCAGTGTAGGCTAGAAATGAGGCTGATGAGAGGAGAATAAGATGCTTAAATAGGGGACAAAAGCCCGAATTTAGGGTTTCCCAAATCCAGACCAACTCGTCGAGTATGTCACTTAACCCGCGTCCCAAAACTCGCTCCTACTCTTCGAGTCATCCCCCTGGACTCGACGAGTAGACCTCTTGAATTGGGGTTTTTCTCTCCTTAATTTTCCTCTGGATTTCGGGTGTTACAGGTAGTGCCTCCAAATTTTTAAAGAAAACACTACCGCTCCCAATTCTAAGTCAAGGGTAGTGCATTTGGTCTCATTTTGCTTAAGTTGTCTGGATACGTATGGATTGACTTTATTCTTTTACATCAATATGCTTCCTAACCCTTGGTGAGAGGTATCGTAGAATAATACAAAGTCTTCTGTTACCTCTGTAAGAGACAAAATTGGTGCACTGCACACAACAATTATTTCAATTTTTAGAAGGTAGACTCTTGTCTGTCTCCCCAATCAGACTTCTTGTCTTTCAGGGTTAGAGTGGTGAAAGGATTGTCTATTTTGGAGAAATTCTCGATGAATCTCCAACAATAGTCTGGAAGCCCAAGGAATTAGCATAATATTTTTGGCGTTATTGGTGCCTTCCAAACCCTAACTGCTTCGATCTTTGTGGGATCAACATGAATCCCTTTGTTACTGACCACATGGCTGAGAAAATACACTTCATTCATCTAAAACTCACATTTAGAGAACTTTGCATAAAGTTTCTCCTTTCTTAATAGTTCAAGAATTAGACTGCAAGTGTTGGCCATGTTGTTCCTTGGTTTATGAATATATTAATATGTAATTGATGAACATGATCATGAATTTATCTAAATAAGGTTTACACACCCGATTCATAAGTTCCATGAATATGGCTAGTGCATTAGTCAGTTTGAATGACATAACCAAGAACTCGTAGTGACCATGCCGAGTTCTGAATGCTATCTTTTTAATATGTGCTTCTTTAACTCTGAGTTGATGATAGATAGATCTCAAATTGGTATTTGAGTAGTAGCATGATCCTTGTAGCGGATCTAATAGGTCATTGATCCTCAGGATTAGATATTGGGTTTTGATGGTAGGTTTGACAAACTCTCGATAGTCGTTGCACATCCTGAATAATTCATCCTTATTTTTTTTTGAAAAAGACAATACTGGAGCTCCCCATAGTGAGAAGCTTGGCCATATACAACCTTTATCAAGTTGTTCTAGGAGTTCACTGGAGAGTTCTTGCATTTATAATGGAGCCAGACGATAAGGAGATCTTGTCACTGGTGCTCCACCCGAGATTAGGTCGATTCAGAATTTGACCTCTATGACTGGAGGTACTCCTTGCAGATCCTCTAGAAATACATCTGGGTAGTCACACCCTTGCGAAATGTCTTTGGTTTCCTTTCTTTTTCCTTGCATATCCACTACGTGGGCCAAGAAAGTGAAGCATCTGTTTTGCAAACACTTTCTTATCTTCATGCAAGAGATGACTCTTAGGTTCTTTCATGATTTATCTCTGTTTGTTGTTGGATAAAGGTAGTCAAATGGCCTTTTCATAGCATAAAATATCCTCTTGATGAGGTGATAACCAATACATTCAGATGATTACATCGAAACTTCCAATGGTCAAAGGCATTATGTCGACGGGCTAGGCATGGTTATTCAGGGTGAGAAGGTAATCAGTAGTGCTTTCTAGCTGGCAATTTATGACTTCTACCGTGTAATATTTGATAACTTTGCATGATTTTTTATTAATCATGCTTCTAAACTTATGGAAAATAAATCTTCTGCCAAAACTAGTATCAAATAATACAAAAGCATAAATATTGTTTATAGGAAATGTACCAATAACCATAGTTGTTTACTGGCGAGCATCCCCAACACCAATCACAAATGCTCTTCCTCGGCCACCTTGATTCTTCAATTTCAAGAAGTCCTTCTTAAAATGCCCTGGTTGATTGCATTTGTAGCAGTTACAACTTCCACCTGCAGCATGGTTGAGGTTTTAGTGGTTGGGGTCTTTCTGCAAAACCTAGTGATGTGACCTCTCAAGTTACAGTTGTTGCATACCACGTCGTTGTAATTTCCGGCATGGTTGAGATTGCACTTGGTATAATGAGGTAAAGTCCCAGTATAGGGCTTGGATGGCGTGGGAGTGTTTCTGATTATGGGATAAATAGCCACAGGATTTGGCTTAGTTTTGTGATGCCTGAAGTTCCCTTTTGACTTTCCATGGAACTTTCGTTTTCTACTCCTCTTCTGGTTCTTTCCCATTTGTGGGGTCATGGTACCCTGACGGATACACTGTTTAGTTAATTAATAGGACAATTGCTTATCACTATCAGAGGTGGTGGGTCTGCATGCAGTAACTAGACCTTGAACTGGAAAAAGCTAATCCCCAAATGTACCTTTCAGTCTTTTTTATATTTCAGGTTCACCATCCCCGCACAAAAGTTTGCAAGGTCGTTAAATCGGGAGGTGTAGGCAGTCACCTCCAAACCTTTCATAGTGAGATTCCAAAGCCACTGTTCCAGAGCCTGGACTTCTTTTTGAGGACAATACTCCTCGATCATCATTTGTTTTAAAGGTTCCCAACCCATGGCATAAGTTGTATCGATTACCAGAGATTTGGTATGATTCTCCCACCAAGTGAGGGCGGAATCCATTAGTGTACAAGTAGCATATTTGAATCGGCAGTCATCAATGCAAAAATTGATACAAAATACCGCCTCTATTTTCTCTATCCAGTGGGATAGACTGCAACTCATTCGATAGCGTAGAAGAATTGAGGTTGACAGGCTAAGAAATCCTTGTACGAACAAGATCTTGAATTGATTTGGTTAACAAGTGGAATATTACCACCATTTCTACTGTTCTAGGAAGATTCATTTCGCGAAGCCTCATATCCAACTAAGGCTGCGGCAATCCCTTGTGGAAGTAGGGTCTGCATTAGTGTGGGATCTATTTGAAATGGTGGGGTTGGGGTTATAATGGTTTCGGTTGGAGTTCCTCCGGAATTTGGAGTTTCTCCCATAGTTGTGGTAATCGGTGGTACAACTCCTGGAGTGACTCGGGGAGTTGGTAATGGACGAGCTTGTGGATGTTTTCATGGAGGCATTGCCCTAATATTTTTAGATGGACACATTATGTTTTTTCACACTATCTAGTCATAAACAAGTATGTATGCGTTGTAGTTTGTGATAGTGTAATAGTGAAATTTGTTCCTGAAATCCTACACATTTCCACAATTTTAAGTGAGAGTCTTAACCTGATATTTTTTAAGTGCGTAATGATAGTGTTTTACAAGTATACAGATAATGAGTACCAACATTTAACAAATACTAGAAAATAGTTTCATAGATTAGAACTACTTGTTTTTGGTTATAAAGGTTACAAAAGTACAAACCGTGTAAGGTTAGAAATAGAAAATCTTTATAAAAGAACGTTTGCTAAACAGGCAGTGATAAACACTTGTAGTACAACAATTCCTCAAACGTTTTAACCCTACCCTACAGAACAAGCCACCCTAGATTATGTCAGACCTCCAAACCGGAACGGTGGAAACGTTCGGGGGCGGAGGACGTCATGTACAATATCATAACAATGAAATATAGTAAAACAAGCAACAACATCATCCATTGCATTAATAGTATAATTTAATACAAGTGTGTTCTGTATAGTTTGAAAGACACCAAAAATAAGAATTAAAATAAAAGACGAGTCTTGAACGTGCTCCGTCTTCTCAAAACCTGGTCATCGGTACCTGTCTACTGGTCACCTGAGAATACAAGTTATTTTGAAAACATAGATCAGCATTAAAGCTGGTAAGTTCATAACTATTTTAGTGTCATTGTTTGCATAAGTTTGAAAGTGTTTGTAAATGTTTGATGTAAAAGTTTGTAAGTGTTTGATGTAAATGTTTGTAAGCTTCCTAGAAAATCCTATATTTTCTACTAATTTAGTCTTCTACCAAGACTCGACTGTACTTTATGTTTGTTCTTTTGTAAAAGTAAGTGTTTTCCCAAAGGATGACTATCATTACCAAAATATAGTTTTCATTACCATTTATGTGAGAAGATGACAATGTGAATGAAATGGGAAAATAAAGATGTATAGTAGTATTGTATATAAGTAACTACCAATGTACTAACTACCTTAAACCAGTTTGTTTAATTAAGGTAAAATGTGATGAGATTATAACCATACTTGATTGACTAGTAAAACACGACGTTCGGAGACGTCGAAATGGTATGACATTCATCACCCGTAGACCTGCAGCTCCCACTGTAGCTAGCAGCAAGGTGTAGGATGGTAAATCCCGTATAGATCTATACATAAATTCACGCTCTCCATCCAAGAGTCTCTAGTCACAAAACGTGACACAACAGTATATTGCCATGCCATGAAGTAGTGGCTCACATTAATGTTATAGTATTCTTGTATTTGTATAGTATGTTCTCTCTATTCTAGTGTATAGTATGTTCTCTCTGTTCTAGTGTATAGTATGTTCTCTCTGTTCTAGTATTTAGTATGTTTTCTGTGTTCTAGTATTTAGTATGTTCTTTCTGTTTCTCATTATAGTATGTTTGTACTGACTCATGTATGAACTGACTCTTGTAAGTTTCATTGTTCTAGAAATAGTAAGTAGTGACTTCCTAAACTATACCTATTATACTTTACTAGTAATGTTATTTGAATGACTGAACATGTATGAATGCCTTTGCTACCTAAAGGTATTCAACTGAATGGAAGAACTTTTATATCTATATACATATACATAATATATAACTAAGATTCAAACGACATTCAGACAAACAACCGATACCCTAAGTCCACAACCAAAGAAGGAATAGGAAATAAAGCGAGTTATCAGTCCTAAGCCCTTTCAACCTTATTTATATAACTATATCCATATAGACATGATTTTGACAATATATTAGTTTAAAAGATTTTGATAAAGAATTTAACATATAAAAGAGTTTTAACCGTTTGAATGGCTATGGATGACTTGATGTTAGTTTATAAAAAGGTTTTTAAAACAATTTGTTTGATAACACAGTTTTGAAGATTATGAAATCTACTTGATTGATAGTTATTAATAACATGCGATTGATACAATAACTATAATGTTTTCTACTTGTATTCTCCCTATAAAAGCATTTAAAATCATTTAAAAGATAAGTTAGGGGTATGAACTCACCTGTAGTGAGTGATTCGAATGTAAGATCAATATAGGATGCAAAGTGTCAAGTGAAGTCTCGAGCACAAACGGATCCTATAAACATATAATGACACATATATGTATATAATTAGTGTATATAACAACTAATCATGATGGGGAACAACCTTAGGGACTAGGAAACACTTGGAATGAAGTGTTACAATCACATATGATTGTTCTAAAGGAGTTCACGGCCAAACTAAGGAGTGTTCACGACCTTAGGAGGGTTCACGGCCCATTAACACATGATGTGTTCACGGCCAAACCAAGATCCTATGAGGTGTTTATGGCTAAGGATGAAGGGATCACGGCCAAGTCAAGATCTTATGAAGGGTTCACGACCCTATGAAGGGTTCACGACTGTGAACTCTTCAGGATCTTGCCATTTGGTGCTTCTTTCATGGATGTAATTAAGTGATTTAAAGGACAACAAGCTAATGGAAGAGATAGTCACTTGATAGTAGCTTAGAGTGGAGTTCACGGTTGAAGAAGTTGATAGAGAATGGGGTGTTCACGGTTGAGAGCAGGAAAAGTGAGGAGAAAAAGTGGTCACTCGTATATATATATATATATATATATATATATATATATATATATATATATATATATATATATATATATATATATATATATATATATATATATATATATATATATATATAGGAGGTGGTTCACGGCCGTGAACACCTAGTGAGTGATAATCTGGTTCTAATCTATCCTCCTGATCTCAAGCTAACTCATCCTAGCATCCATTCATACATTAGACTATGCTCAGAAACTCTCAAACATATCCTTAACAATGCTAAAAGGTAGCAGAAACTAGTCTGACTTTGATTGAACTGAATTGTTGTACAAGATAGGAATTTCGGGTTGTCACATCATCCCCCCGTTAGAGAGAATTTCGTCCCGAAATTAGAGTTTAAGAAATTTAAGAAATTACAAATAACTAAGTAAAAAGATGAGGATATTTCAGTTTCATTTGATCCTCGCGCTCCCAAGTGAATTCAGGTCCTCGCTTAACCTTCTAGCGAACCTTCACTATCGGGATACGGCTTTGCTTCGTTTGCTTGACCTCTCAGTCCATGATCTCTACTGGTTCTTCCACGAAGTTGAGGCTCTCGTTGATCACGATGTCGTGGAAAGTAGGGTGTACGTTACTAAGTTCTCGAGGTAGTTTGAGTTTGTAAGATACAAGGCCGATTCTAGTGATAATCTCGAAAGGCCCTACGTATCTGTCACACCCCCAAACCAAGGATGGTGGAAACATCCGGGGGTGGGAATGACTTCATGTACAGTATCATAACACGAGTCTAATAGTGACCAAAGAAAACACAACCATCATAAATATAATTGAAAAAGTTACACCATAGTATGAATTACATGTTTCAAAATCAATTACATTATGATGACAAAAATGTATTAATTGACGTCTTGCGTCCCATCCTCAAAAGCATTTGGTTACCTGTTTCACTGGTTTCCTGGGAATACAAGTAGTTTTGAAAGAGTGTCAACAATTAAGTTGGTGAGTTCATAAGCTTTTGGATGAAATGTTGGAAAAACCTTTGGTTGTAAATGTAATGTATACTCAACGAAAATCCAATATTTTCCTTATAAAATGTTATGTAGTCTTAAATCCCAAGATCGAATGTATGAGTGTGTTTCGTAAATTGTAACGAAGTAATGCAGTTTTAAATTGATAAAACCCTTTTTAAAGTAGAATTTCCCGTAAACTTTACGTATTGTTAACTCCCTATGTGAGTTGCTATAACCATACTACAACTGGATAATCTGCTACAACGTTTTATAGACGTTAGAATTGTTATGACTTTTGTCACCCGTAGACCTGCAGGTCCCGCTGTAGCTAGCAGCAAGGTGTGGGGTGTTAATGCCCATATAGATTTATATACAGTTATCACGCTCTCCCTACAAGAGACTCTGGTTATAACTTACAGGAATTTTTAACCCGTACTCTAAGAGTTAAATTGAAGAATTGTCTCACAACTTACGTTAACGAGTTTATGTGTGGTGTGAATGTAAAACCTTTTCTGTGGTGGAAATAAACCCCCTTTTATGTAGTATGTTTGAAATGTACAATCCATAAACTATACCTATTATAATTTGTCATGTGGTAAATGAAAACCCGTTTGTATTGAGAGTAAACCTTTTTCTGTGTAAGTAGTATGTTTAGCAAAGCATAACAATACTTCTTATGTTTCATTTTGTATGTTTGTAATGATAAAGGACTCTTACAATTCAGTGAGTAATTTTTGTTTTTTAAATGTAACTTAACAGAAAACACATGTAAAATATGAAGTCGTCGAAGATAAACACTTTGCTCAACATGTTACAAAGTGTTATAAAAGTTGTAAGCTGTTAACTAGTTTTTAACCTTTCTGCACTGTTTTAGACAAATCATAGAAAAATCATACAAGCCGAAAACTGAATTCGTAAACTCTGAGAGTTTAGAAAATGTGTCTAGTTTATTCATAATTTTTATTATGATTTTTAGAAGTCTCTAACTTTTGTGAAAATGTTCATATTCACAGACTGGTCCGAATTCGTTTCTGAAATGATAGACAGTTTTATAAAAATCACCATAAATTTTAGAAAAATATTATGGAGATGTGAAAGTAGTCATTAGAAAGGTATAAACCTGAGCTACTTGCATATTAAGCAGTTTTGAAAGATATTAAGTTTAAGATGGTCAAAACAGTCCGTGAATAGGACTCAACTTTTCTGTGAAAAGCTGAAGTATGGGTTTGAGTTATATTAAGGTGTGTTAACTTGTATTCCCCCCCCCCCCACCCCCTAAAACTTGAAGAAAACATGAAAGTGTATGGGTATGAACTCACCTTGAGTAATTTCATTAGATGAATGCTGAAGAAAAGGGGTTTCCAAGTCAAGAACACTTGGTAAAAGCTTGGAGAGTTGAAGATCTAAGAACAAATATGACGATATTTGTTATGAGAGATCCATAATTTGAGTGAAGGTGTGAAGAATGTTCAAATATAGGATGAGAATACTTACTAAAAGTGAGTGAAAAGATCAATATCAGCCTTGGAGTCTCAAGTTATTAGAGAGAGAGAGTGAGAGAGAGGTGTTTGCTTTTTGGTGAGAGAGTGAGTAAAGTGGAAGGAGAGATGAGGGTTTTCCATCTTTTGATCAAGATATATTACTGTAGGGGAGTGTGAGAGGACAAATAGTTGACTAGGTAGGGATGAATAGTGACTGGAGGTTCTCATAAGTGGGTATGGGGGATAGCTTGTGTCATACTTTATGAAAAGTCAACACTCCAAATCCATATCTTACACGATAGATATTATTCTTAGATTAAGATTTCCCCCAAAATGTGATTAAAATATGAATACATAGGGTATTATATGCTAAAATATGAGTTTGGGTGAAACTCCCATGTTAAAATCATGAAAAACGAGCTTAAAACGCGAAAGTACTCGAAAATCAAGATCAAGAGGCGAACCTGCGAGGTCTGAGGTGAGGGTTCGGTCCTTGGAGCTTAGAACTCAAGGTAGGTTCGGTCTATGGGCTGGGAATCGAAAGTAGTTTCGTCCGAGAAGACTCGCGTGCGAAATTTCTCGAGTGGGAACCGAAGGCGTATTGGAAGCGAAATGGACCGAAAGTGAAATGGACCGAGAGCAGGCGGAGCTTCGGTCCGTAGGGACTTTATCCGAACCGAAAGTAAGTTCGGTCCTCAAAGGGGAGTTCGGTTCTAAGAGCTTTCGGGTCTAGGAGGCTTCGGTTCTTTAAGGGAGGTTCGGTTCTATTTGGGTTTCGCTCCTTAAAGCTAGTTTCGGTTCTATATGGCTGATTTTTGAGAAATCTTCCTGTTTCGAGTGGTTTTTGACTAAGTTATGGGTAGGGATGCCCCGAATGATTATAAAAAGTTGAAAGAGATTTTGAGAGAGACTTGGGAGAGATTTGGGAGAGAGAGAGATAGAGTGAGGGAGATTTAGAGAGACTTTGTTTGTGACCTTTGTGAGTGTTTAGCCTCGAAATGGAAGGTTTGTAAGCCTAGATAAACCTTGTTATGAGTATTATACGCCCACGTAGGGTATGTAATAGTATTTTATCGAGTAGTTACATCATTTTACCCTGATTAGAGTTTAGATTTTTCCAAACACGTGATAACCCTAAGTGATAAATTTCATTAAGATAGTGAGTTGTACAATAGTAAGCATAAAGTAAACCTTAATATACGAAGGTTAATTGAGTTGACCGGTTTGACTTGTTGACTTTAATTGACTTTGACTTGACCAGAAATTGATGGTTGTCATAGTATCTTGGATTCAGCTTTCCACGCTTTCCGAAGCGTATCAAGCTTTTTCAGGGTGAGACCTTCAATAGAACACGGTCGCCAACCTGGAATTCCAATGGTTTCCTTCTCTTGTCTGTGTAGCTTTTCTGTCGGCCTGTCACACCCCGAAACCGATGGCGGAAACGTTCCGGGGCGGAGGACGTCATGTGTAGTATCACAACAGTTGTATCATGGTAAGCGAAGTAAACACAACCATTACATTATAATATGAGTATTTACATTGTTCAAAACATGGTTTATACATAACCGTATATAACAAAAGTAAGAGACGTGACTCCAAAATGCTCCGTCTTCTCCAAAAGTTGACAAGAGTACTTGTCTAATGTTGCCTTGAGAATACAAGCAGTTTTAAAATATCAGCATAAAGCTGGTGAGTTCGTATGCATTTAGTTCTGGTGAAAGAAATGTTTCTTTGATCCTTTGAAAAGTATTTCCCAAGAAAATCCTATATTTTCTTATGAAAAGATGTTTGATTATCCAATCGTTATTTGTTTAACGGCCTATTTATGAAAAGTTGAGTTGTCCCAGGAAAATCCTATATTTTCCTTAAAAGTTGATAGTTGGTTATCGGTTCTGGAATGAAGTGTACAAGTATCTACCATACTTGTATCGTTAGATGTAGTTTCCTTGAAGAACCCTGTTTACTCCCAATGAGATGTATTAGCCTTATTACATAAATACAACTAATAAAATAAGTAGTAAACTAGATCCTAAGGGTATTATCAATACCTTCTAGTAATCAAATCGGTTATCACTTTGAGGTTAGTTCACTTGTTTCATTATTACAAAAGTAAATTTTCGCTACCTAAGTTGTGAGTGTCATAACCATACTTAGACTGGATAAGGCACGTAACGGGGCCAGTATCTTTTTATGACTTTGTCACCCCTGAACCTAACGGTCCCGCTGTAGCTAGCAGCGAAGGTGCGGGATAGTCAGTCCCATATAGATCTATACACAATAGTCACGCTCTCCCTCCAAGAGATTCTGGTTACAAGGGTTAGTCCTACACTCTCGTATCCGGTGGAGTGTTACCAAGCACGTGTCTCAAAACTTAGCCTAACAAATGTACAAGTAATAATATTGAAAATCCTGTTTATGTTTTGTATAAATCCTTTGCAAAATATTGCATGTTATGACAAGATTCACAAGTTCCTTGCTTTAGTTTTGAAAACTGTTTCTATGAGTTGATTCCTTGTACTTTTGCTAGTAGTCCCCCCCTGAAAACATGAAAAACTCGGAAAAAGTGTAGGGGTATGAACTCACCGTTTGACTTAGGATTTGGGTGTATGATCGGTTACGAATGCTGAGTATCAACCGATGTTTCGTACGCAAGTGGATCCTATTAACACGTGATAACACATATGTGTGTTAGAATTAGGGTGTTTCACGACTAAACATGACGGCAAACCACCCTAAGGACTTGGAAATGCTTGTCGGGACCCTATATGCTCAAACAACGGAGGTGTACGCCCAAAAGAGTGTGTGTGCGGCCAGGATGTGCGGCCAGGCTGTGTGTACGGTTGCACACAGGAGTGTGCGGCCGGGCTGTGTGTGCGGTTGCATACAGGAGTGTGCGGCCGTACAGAGGGTGTGTGCGGCCGTACATAGGAATGTGCGACCGTACACTCCTCATTTGTGCCCAAAATGTCGATTTTTAGGTGTTCTAGTGCTAATACCAAGTCCTACTAGTGAAGGAAGGCCAAACTCTTCACTTTCGAGAGCTTTAAGGTGTGTACGGCCACCTTATGAAGGTGTGCGGCCGTACACCTTCAAAGGATGAAGAACACGAAGAACACTATGAGTTTTAGGCTTAGATTCAGGTGTCTTACCAATATAACAAGCTGAATGATGAAGTAGTTCACGTTTTTGAGGCCTTTAGAGTGTTCTTGGATGAAGTTTTTAGAGAGAGAAAGTAGAGAGAGAAAGTAAAGTGCAGCCAAATGAAAGGAATGAGTGAAGGTGGTCACCTTATATATATAAGCGTGAGTGTGCGGCTGGAGGGTTGGTTGCGGCCTTACACTCATGTGTGCGACCGTACACTGATGTGTGCGGCCGTACACTCATGTGTGCGGCCATATACACCTTCCAAGAGGGTGTATGGCCCAGTTTTCTCACTATGGGACGTGCTGACTCATTCCTAAACTCAACCTTGGTCAAATGCAAGCTTAGAACACTTTAACGGACCCTTAAATGGTGATAAAAGGTGACGGAGTCGAGTTTATCCTTGATAGAAGTTTCGGGTTGTCACATTATCCCCCCGTTAGAGGGAATTTCATCCCGAAATTCAAGAATAAAGATGTACTCGTGGACTTGGAAATGATGGGGATACCTCTCTTTCCTTGAATCCTCGCGCTCCCAAGTGAAATCAGGACCCCGCTTGGCATTCCAGCGGACCTTCACTATCGGGATGCGGCTCTGTTTTGTACGTTTGACTTCCCGATCCATGATTTTGACAGGTTCTTCCACGAAGTGTAGACCCTCGCCTAATTCGATCTCGTCGAGAGGAATCACAAGTGTCTCATAGGAAAGACACTTCTTTAGGCTCGACACGTGGTACGTTGCTGAGCTCTCGTGGTAACTGGAGTTTGTTTGCGTACGGGACCGATCCCAGCAAGGATTTTAGACAGTCCCACATATCTTGATTTTAGCCTTCAACGCCTCCTGAAGCGTATCAAGCGTTTTCCAGGGCGAGACCTACAAAAGACATGCCCACCAATCTGGAACTCCAATGGTTTTTGTCTCTTATCGGCGTAGCCCCTTTCATACGATCTTTTCGGTCGTCTTACAGATGGTTTTAGGACTCGTGCGAGTGTTGTCGGGGACTTGACTCTTGACTATTTGCGTGTCGCCCACCTCAGTCCAACACTGATGGGATCTGTACTCACGGCCATAGGGGCTTCGAACGGCGTAGCCTTGCTACTGGTAAGGTCGCCGTTGTTGCAAGAAAGTTCAATTAAGAGTATATGCGTGTCCCACGTCGCATCTTCAATTGTCCGGATGGTTCCCTTACTTTGTCCTTCTCTTTGTGGATGATACTCTTCGTATGAATACTTTCGGGTTTCGAAGTGACATGAATTTTTCGAAGTTCGCATCTAGTTGTCGTCACGAGCGACGGGAGTTTCGCGATCGAACGATTTAAGACGAAAGGGTTTGGCATAACATAGACTCAGTCGAGCTAGACAGGATGGTGTCGTAGATTCGCGCTTCAAGTTAGTCCGGGGAGGATCGTTTTGCTAACACATTAGTGTCCTAGATGAATGTCTCAGGTGTTTCCTGTGTTTGATTTGAACTTGGTGCGTACTACTAATATGAGGGTCCGGATGTTTTGAAACTATGAACTCTTGATGGATTGGTTCTTACTAGATCCCTCTATGATCGTTTGGTGTACACAAGCCATGTATAAATACAACTGACTCCAATGTATACACTAGGCTACCGTACTTTACCCATTAGGGCGTCAACTTTCAAAAGTAAGTTGTGATTTAATTTGGACGGGAAAGAAATCACGATTATGAATAATTATTATGGTTTTTGAGAACGTACCCAGAACATTGTAGGGTTCTTTGATGCTTCCCATCTGCTGAGGTCAGACTCCTCCGGTCTCCTCATCATTCTTCTCTGTTGGACAGTCCCTTTGAAATGTCCCATTTTGCCACATGCACAAGACACTTGAATTATGTTAGCATCGGTAATAGGAGGAATGTGTTGAGTCAGGGTCTTCGCGAAGCGAGCTTCTTTGCCATTCTTAGCCCTTGGATAATTTCTTTTGAAATGTCCTACACTACCACAGAGGTAACAGGTTGGACTAGCCCCAACATTGGCATTCAGAGTGACGAACTCGACTAGGGTCCTACATCTGCTGGAGGTGTGCCCCTTCCTGTTGCATCTGGTGCAATGCAGCACTCGACAGACTCCATGATGATGGAAGTTGCATTTGCTGCAGTGCGGGAGATTTCCCAAGTAGGGCGTGGTTGGGGTTTGAACAGTAGGGCTGACTGGGGTATCGACCGTCCCAATTTGTTGCCTTTCAGTAGGTCCTTGGGTTGAACAACTTCCTTCGAACTTTCGCTTCGGGATGTTAGGTTGGGGATCAAAGGTGTCCTTTCCAGTAGACACTTGTTGTTGAGGTTGGTTAACACCATGGTTTGGACTGCCATTAACACATCCACCCACATTTGTGTTGTTAGCGTTAAGAACAGCTAGGGCGGCTGCTACGGCTGCTGTGACAGTAGCTTGGAACGTAGCTGAATCCATCTGAAGGATTGGTGTGTTACCGGTGGGTTGGTTACGTTTCTTTGGAGGCATGATCTACTACATGTCAAGGAAAGAAGCTTGTGAGCAATAATGGTTGCCTCTGGATGTATCCCCAAATGTTTATCTATGCCTTGAGGTTTCCCGTTTTGCTTATCTGACTCTCATTGATTCGACCCACATCCCCATGATGTGGTCTTAGCAAGAATAGAAAAGATTTGAACACAACACAGTTCACATAAAATAAGTTTACTAACTTCTAGTTGCTCAACTCATTGAGCTGGTTGGATGACTCACATTTTCCCTGGTATCTAGACGATATGGATGGTTAGCTACAAGGTTAGCTCTAGGATGTCTACAGAGAAAGGAGCTACTTAGAACATAAATAGGAAAACTATTCCAAAAGGAAGGACAAGTAGAATATTTCCTACTGGCGACGGGCACTCCTCGGGCAGAACCTTAGGTTAGTCAACTGTCGTTTCATGTCAAGCAGGCGACTCTCGTATACTGATTGGCGTGCTCGGAGCTCTATGACCTCAGGTCGAGTGGTAGGTAGTTCTTGTTGTAGAGCTTCATTGTCCCTCCTAATTCTCACATAAGCAACTTCAAGATTGCGAACGCAGTTTGTGTTGGCATCCTAGTCTGTCTCAAGCTCCATAGTTCGTTGATGGGTTGCCATACGTAGCTCCACATTGCGAGCCACTCGGCATGTCAGGATTGGAAAGGCCCTGTCTGCGGGGGCTCCCTCGTTCAGATTGTAGAAGTTGCGGTTTCTGTCGTATGGGAGGGGTTGGTCTTGCTCATGGCTGCAACTATTCAATCTCCCAACCCACATGGGCGTTGGGCCTTGGAATTCAACTCGAGGGTTAGGGTTTGGCATTGGGGCCGCTTGAGGTAGATTCTCGACTTCGGGTTCCGAGTCAGTCTCTTCAGGGAATGGTTCGACAATGTCATCGTCCAAAGGGATTTCATGGTTTCCTTCTGGCTCTGGCTCGATCCATCCACCATCTCCTTGGTTAGGAAAATACGGGTCACCAGGAAGATGGAATCCAGCCATGCTATCTACGTGCGGTGATGGTAAAGGAATAGTTAATAGGCATCGAATCTAATAATACTTCCAGTGTATCATGGCTACTTGCTTGATCCTTGAAGAATGGATCCTTGGGTAAGTTTTTGGCTTAGTCGTTATAGCATCCCAAAATACTCCTATAGTATTTTAATCCTTATGTTTGGCTCTAGAACTCCTCTAGTATCTAGGTAAGTTTTAGACTTGCTGTAACACCATAGTCACTCCCAAGCACATGTTGGTCATGTCTTGAATGAATATAGTTGATCAGGCTATATTGATCTTAGACATGATTACATAACTGCCCAGGTTTAACCGCAGTGTTCAACATCCAAATACTTTTGTTTCGTCTACTTACGACACAGATTCTGATACTCGGGTATACTTATATACTTTTATAAAAATTATTGTATTTTTGAAAGTATAATTTTAGTTTAGAGCACTTAGGCCCCTTAGTATTTATAGTTGTATACCATGTAAGGTTCGGTATACTTAGTTCGCTATAAACAAGGGCTCTGATACCAATATGTCACACCCCGAAACCGATGGCGGAAACGTTCCGGGGCGGCGGACGTCATGTGTAGTATCACAATAGTTGTATCATAGTAAGCGAAGTAAACACAACCATTACTTTATAATATAAGTATTTACATTGTTCAAAACATGGTTTATAGATAACCGTATATAATAAAAGTAAAAGACGTGACTCCAAAATGCTCCGTCTTCTCCAAAAGTTGACAAGAGTACCTGTCTAATGTTGCCCTGAGAATACAAGCAGTTTTAAAATATCAGCATAAAGCTAGTGAGTTCATAAGCGTTTAGTTCTGCTGAAAGAAATGTTTCTTGGATCCTTTGAAAAGTATTTCCCAAGAAAATCCTATATTTTCTTATGAAAAGATGTTTGATTATCCAATCGTTATTTGTTTAACAGCCTATTTATGAAAAGTTGAGTTGTCCCAGGAAAATCCTATATTTTCCTTAAAAGTTGATAGTTGGTTATCGGTTCTGGAATGAAGTGTACAAGTATCTACCATACTTGTATCGTTAGATGTAGTTTCCTTGAAGAACCTTGTTTACTCCCAATGAGATGTATTAGCCTTATTACATAAATAAAACTAATAAAATAAGTAGTGAACTGGATCCTAAGGGTATTATCAATACCCTCTAGTAATCAAATCGGTTATCACTTTGAGGTTAGTTCACTTGTTTCATTATTACAAAAGTAAATTTTCGCTACCTAAGTTGTGAGTGTCATAACAATACTTAGACTGGATAAGGCACGTAACGGGGCCAGTATCTTTTTATGACTTTGTCACCCCTGAACCTAACGGTCCCGCTGTAGCTAGCAGCGAAGGTGCGGGATAGTCAGTCCCATATAGATCTATACACAAGAGTCACGCTCTCCCTCCAAGAGATTCTGGTTACAAGGGTTAATCCTACACTCTCGTATCCGGTGGAGTGTTACCAAGGACATGTCTCAAAACATAGCCTAACAAATTTATAAGTAATAATACTGAAAATCCTGTTTATGTTTTGTATAAATCCTTTGCAAAATATCGCATGTTATGACAAGATTCACAAGTTCCTTGCTTTAGTTTTGAAAACTGTTTCTACGAGTTGATTTCTTAATCGTTTGGTAAAACTGTTTTCTGTGTTAAAAGCATACTGAACATATAATTATTTTAAACAAAATAATATACTTGAGAACAAGTTTCCTTGTACTTTTTCTAGTATTCCCCCTGAAAACATGAAAAACTCGGAAAAAGTGTAGGGGTATGAACTCACCGTTTGACGTAGGATCTGGGTGTACGATCGGTTAAGAATGCTGAGTGTCAACCGATGTTTCGTACGCAAGTGGATCCTATTAACACGTGATAACACATATGTGTGTTAGAATTAGGGTGTTTCATGACTAAACATGACGGGAAACCACCCGAAGGACTTGGAAATGCTTGTCGGGACCCTGTATGATCAAAAAAGGGAGGTGTACGACCAAAAGAGTGTGTGTGCGGCCAGGCTGTGTGTGCGGTTTCACATAGGAGTGTGCGGCCGGGCTGTGTGTGCGGTTGCACACAGGAGTGTGTGGCCATACAGAGGGTGTGTACGGCCGTAGACAGGAGTGTGCGACCGTACACTCCTCATTTGTGCCCGAAATGTCGATTTTTAGGTGTTCTAGTGCTAATACCAAGTCCTACTAGTGAATGAAGGCCAAACTCTTCACTTTGGAGAGCTTTAAGGTGTGTACGGCCACCTTATGAAGGTGTGCGGCCGTACACCTTCAAAGGATGAAGAACACGAAGAACACTATGAGTTTTAGGCTTAGATTCAGGTGTCTTACCAATATAACAAGCTGAATGATGAAGTAGTTCACGTTTTTGAGGACTTTAGAGTGTTCTTGGATGAAGTTTTTAGAGAGAGAAAGTAGAGAGAGAAAGTAAAGTGCAGCCAAATGAAAGGAATGAGTGAAGGGGGTCACCTTATATATATAAGGGTGAGTGTGCGGCTGGAGGGTGGGTGTGCGGCCGTACACTCATGTGTGTGGCCGTACACTCATGTGTGCGGCCGTACACACCTTCCAAGAGGGTGTATGGCCCGGTTTTCTCACTATGGGACGTGCTGACTCATTTCTAAACTCAACCTTGGTCAAACCCAAGCTTTGAACACTTTAACGGACCCTTAAACGGTGATAAAAGGTGACGGAGTCGAGTTTATCCTTGATAGAAGTTTCGGGTTGTCACACGGTCTCTAAAGGCTTTCAATCGTTCACGAATCTGAATGATCTTCTCTGTCATTTCCTGAATGATCTCCGGACCTGTGAGAGTGCTGTCAGGAATTCGTCCTTTTGCTAACTTTGTGTCACCCACTTCAGCCCAGCACAGAGGGGATCTGCACTTCCGGCCATAGAGGGCTTCAAATGTAGCAGCCTTTATGCTCGTGTGATAATTGTTATTGTAGGAGAACTCGACAAGGGGTAAATTAGTATCCCATACCTTCCCAAAATCAATCACACAGGATCGTAACATATCTTCCATAGTTTGAATAGTCCTCTCACTTTGCCCATCGGTTTCGGGATGGTAGGTTGTGCTCATATCCAGCCTAGTTCCTAGCAAACCTTGTAGCCATTGCCAAAACCTAGAGGTGAATCTACTATCTCTATCAGAGATAATGGATATGGGAACACCATGCAGTCGTACACTCTCCCTAATGTAGGTTCTTGTTAGTTCATCCATCTTGTCAGTCTCTTTGATAGGCAGGAAGTGTGCTGACTTTGTTAACCTGTCTACGATCACCCATATGGTATCGAGACCACCCGTTCTCTTGGGCAACTTGGTTATGAAGTCCATTGTGATCCGCTCCCACTTCCATTTAGGTATCTCCGGTTGCTGAAGTAAACATGAGGGTTTCTGGTATTCGACCTTAACCTTGGCGCAAGTAAGACACTTGTTCACGAAGGTAGCAATCTCTGCTTTCATGTTAGGCCACCAGTATAACTTTTTGAGATCCAGATACATCTTATCTGAACCTGGGTGGACGGAATATCAAGATTTATGCGCTTCGGTCATGACCAAGTCTCTAAAACCACCGTGTCTCGGTGTCCAGATCCGATCCATGAGGTATAAGGCTCCGCCACCCTTGACTTCCAAATTTTTATCCATCCTTCTAAGGGATTCAGCCGCCACATTTTTAGTCATAGTCAATGATTTGACTCTGTGACCAGAGTATTCTTTCCGACTTAGGGCGTCAACTACTACGTTGGCCTTGCCGAGATGATAACGAATTTTGCATTTGTAGTCACTTAGTAGCTCGACCCACCGTCGTTGTCTCATATTGAGCTCCTTCTGTTCGAATATATGTTGAAGGATTTTGTGGTATGTAAAGATATTGCTTTTCGTACCATACAGGTAGTGTCTCCAGATCTTCAGAGCAAATACTACTGCTCCTAACTCAAGATCATGTGTGGTGTAGTTGACTTCGTGTGTCTTTAGCTGTCTTGAGGCATAGACGATGACCTTTCCTCGTTGCATAAGAACACAACCAAGCCCTTGGTAGGATGCATCGCAATAAACCACGCAGTCTTCTATCCATTCTGGGAGGGATAGTATCGATGCGGTGCATAAGGATTGCTTCAGCGTTTGGAACGCCTTCTCTTGTTTCTCTTCCCAGTCAAAGGCCACGCCTTTCTGGGTGAATGTAGTAAGTGGTTTTGAAATTCGAGAGAAGTTCTGAATGAACCTGCGATAGTAGCCAGCGAGGTCTAGAAATTGACGAATCTTTGTAGGCGTCTTCGGTGGTGACCAGTTCTCAATGGCCTTTATTTTGGAAGGATCCACGTGAATTCCCTCTTCGCTGACCACGTGACCCAAGAATTCGACTCTTCGAATCCAAAACTCGCACTTAGAGAACTTCGCATAAAGCTTCTCTGATCGTAGTGTTTCTAAGACCTTAGGCAGGTATTGACTATGCTCTTCCTTACTACGAGAGTAAATAAGTATGTCATCGATGAATACAATAACGAACTGATCCAAGTAAGTACGGCACACCCTATTCATTTAGTCCATGAATACTACGGGCACATTGGTCAATCCGAATGGCATCACTACATACTCATAGTGTCCATAACGAGTTCAGAAAGCTGTCTTCGAAACATCATCCTCTAACACTCGTAACTGGTGATACCCGGACCTCATATCAATATTTGAAAAGTAATTCGCCCCTTGCAGTTGGTCGAACAAATCATCTATGCGAGGTAGATGGTAACGATTCTTGATGGTAAGTTTGATAAGTTCTCTGTAGTCGATGCACATACGGAACAATCCGTCTTTCTTCTTCACGAACAAAACCGGTGCTCCCCAGGGTGAGAAGCTTGGTCTAATGAAGCCCTTGCTGATCAGTTCGTTAAGTTGACCGGATATTTCCTGCATCTCAACTGGTGCTAGACGATAGGGCGATTTGGCTACTGGGGTAGCCCCTAGAACTAAGTCGATTCTGAACTCGACTTGACGTTGTGGAGGTAAGCCTGGTAGTTCTTCTGGAAAAATGTCGGGAAAGTCGCATACTTCTAGAATGTTCTTTATGTCCTTCGTCTCTTGGCTCATATCGACCACATGAGCAAGGAATGTGTGACATTCCTTTCGTAAGTACTTCTGGGCTTGTATACTCTAGATGATACGAAGGTTCGTGCCTGGTGTGTCGCCGTAGATCACTAGGGTTTCGCTAGACGGTAGATTAAGACGAACGGCTTTCTCATAACACATGATGTCGGCATGATGAGAACTCAACCAATCCATGCCGATAATGATTTCAAAACTTTTAATCAAGAACGGCATGAGGTCAATTGGAAATGAATGGCTATCTATAGTTAGGGTACATCCTATGTATATGCAGTTAGTGCTCTCAGTCTTTTCGTTAGCCATTTATACAGTGAACGGTTCTTTAAGTGCACGTGATTATTGTTTAAGTAAGTGAGCAAATTTCTGGTTCACGAAACTCCTGTCTGATCCACTATCAAACAATATTCATGCATATGAGTTATCAAGGAGAAACGTACCAGTGAACATTGTAGGGTGGGCTACTGCTTCCTCGTGGCCTATAGCCAAAACTCTTCCCACTCCGATGACATTCCCTGCCTTCGAGCAGTTCCTCTTGTAATGACCCACCTCGTCACACCCGTAGCAAGCCTGGCCCATACCAACGCCGGGGACTTGGGTGATTGGCGTTGCCGGAGCCTTGCAGAAACGGGCAGTGTGCCCTTTCCTGTTGAAGTTAGCGCACTGCATTTCCCGGAAGCGGCCGTTATGGTGGAAGCTGCATTTGTTGCACTTAGGCAAGCTTCCTGCATACTTATTCACCAGCGCAGTAGCAGTAGGTGCTAACGCGGCATGAATGACCACGACCTGCTGCTTTTTAGCAGAGTTCTCCACCACTTTCTTCTTGTTGTTATCCCAGAACTTCCGCTTGTTTTCAGTGGATTTGGAGGGTTCTGGGATGCCCAGGGTTGTTGTTGTTGTCGGAGTGTGGACTCCATGATCAATGAGCCGCTGTGCCAATCGCTTGGCATTGTCAAAGGTAGTGGGGTTTGAAGCTATGACATTCCCCTGAAATGGAGGCACCAGCCCCCAAATACACCTCTCCACCTTCTTTCCCTCAGTGGGGACCATTCCCGGACATAGTGCCACCAGATCGCTGAATCGGGCAGTGTAGGTGACTATGTCAGAGCCCTTCATGGTTAGGCTCCACAGTTTCTGTTCGAGTTTTTGAACCTCGCCCCTTAGGCAGTATTCTTCGATCATGAGCTCCTTCAGAGCTTCCTAGCCCATAGCATTAGCCAGTACTAGAGTTAGTGACTTGACATGGCTATTCCACCACGTCAAGGCTCTGACCGCGAAGGAGTAGGCAACAAATTTAACTTTGCTCCCTTCGGGACAGGAGCAGATCTCGAAAATCGACTCCGTTTTCTCGAACCATTGCGAGAGGGCAATGATTCCTCCAGGCCCGTTGAAGGTCCTGGGCTTGCAGTTAGCGAAGTCCTTATACGAGTACTCTCTAGAGCGCACAGGAGCATCACCTTGAGTGGAATGCACATTTGTTCCACTCCCGCTAGTACCGGTCATGTTGAATTGTGCTAGGGCTGCCGTAACAGGCGCATTCACTACAGCTTGGATAGATGTTGGATTGTATTATGGAGGTGGTAGTGGTGGTTGATTTAGATTTATCGGAGGATTGCGTCTCGTTGATCGACGTGGAGGCATCTTGTAGCTATAAGATCACAAAGATGAAGATATCGATAAGTATTCGATAGAGAGAATGATGAGAGTGAATCATGGACTAACTCTCCATAGCCCAACAAAACAGATGAGAGTATGATTGAAATAGAGATCTAGCAATAGAAGGATGAAAGCATTTGGATAAAAATTTCCCAAGAGATTAGATATTTGTCAATAATATTGGCATTAAAGATGTAATAAGTTCGGTAAAATGACCTAGAAGTAGGTCTTACATCAAACCAGAATAAGAAAATTTTGACAGCACAAAGACCTAATAAGCTAGAAGTTCAAGGTCTTAACATAACAGGAAGATTACAGGGAAAAGTGCTACTTAGAGCATAGATAAGAAGGCTATTCCTTAATCAAAAGAAAGGATGAGCAGGCATCTCCTACTAGCGACGGGCACCCCTCGGACGAACCCTTAAATCGGCCCGCTGATGCTCCACATCAAGCAGGTATCTCTCATACACTCGTTGGCGTACTCGGAGCTCTATGACTTCAGATCGAGTTGCAGCTAGCTCCTACTGTAGAGTGTAATTATCTCTCGTAGCTCTCTCACGAACATCTTCAAGACGACAAATGCGGACTGTATTAAGTCCCGCATTGGCATCAACTTCCATAACTCGGTTGGTGGCTGTCCTACCCTGCTCTTCATTTCGAGCAACCATGCGGACCAAGATAGGCAGGATTCTGTCTGCTGAGCCTCCCTCGCTCAGATTGTAGAAGCTTCTGTCTCCGTTGTATGGAATGGGTTGACCCTGCTCTTGACTCCATCCCTCCAAGTATTCCGCCCACATAGGCGTCCAGCCTTGAAATGACGGACGAGGGTTAGGATTTCGGATTGGCGCTACCAGGGGTAGATCATTGACTTATGGCTCGGAGTCAGAATCCTCCGGGAAGTTCTTTGCGAAGTCATCATCCAATGGAATTGCATGATTCTCTTCTGCCTCTTCATCGAGCCATCCACCATTTCCATGGTTGGGGAAGTACATATGTCCATGAGGATGAAATCCCGCCATGTTATCTACGCGAGAATAGGGGTAAAAGAGATAGTTAATAGACGTACTACTCTAGATAATTATAAGATGATCCTTACTAGTTACTCCAATATTTGCGTAATGCATACCAGTCATATGTTACCAAAATAGAATAGACCTTCGAATAAGTCACCCTAGCTCTAAGTCCACAACCAAACAAGGAACAGGAAATAAAGCAAAGATCACAGATTCTAAGTCTATGACACCTAGTCACATATAACTTTAGCGTATCTACTCAGCAACTATTGACATACTAGTAAAAACCTTTTAGTTTGCACATAAGTAATTATAGTAACACAAAATACTCCTATAGTATTTTAGGTTTATGTTTTGTTCTAAAGTTTTCATTGGAGTAGTGTTGGTAAGTTTTTAGACTTGCTGCAACACCACAAGCATTCCTACGCACATGCTAATCACTTCTCGGAAAGATATAGCTGATCAGGCTATATCACTCCCAGAACTAATTATATGTCCCCAAACCTACTTGTGCTGTCCAACAATCGCAATACTTTTGTTCTGTTCTAGTATGGCACTGATCCTAGTATGAATGCTTGTTTGTATACTTTTAGTTAAATATTTTATTATTTAAAAGTATAAACTCTTGGTCCGAGTATTTTAATCCCGATGTGTTTATAGTTGTATATCTTTTATGGGTTGATATACTCAATTCACTATATCTTTTAATCCCAATGTGTTTATAGTTGTATATCTTTTAAGTGCATCATGATAGTGTTTTACAAGTATACAGATAATGAGTACCAACATTTAACAAATACTAGAAAATAGTTTCATAGATTAGAACTACATGTGTTTGGTTATAAAGGTTACAAAAGTACAAATCGTGTAAGGTTAGAAATAGAAAATCTTTACAAAAGAACGTTTGCTAAACAGGCAGTGATAAACACTTGTAGCACAACAACTATTCCTCAAAATTTTTAACCCTACCCTACAGAACAAGCCACCCTAGATTATGTCACACGCCCAAACCGGAACGGCGGAAACATTCTGGAGCGGAGGACGTCATGTACAGTATCATAACAATGCAATATAGTAAAACAAGCAACAACATCATCCATTGCAATATTAGTATAATTTAATACAAGTGTGTTGTGTATAGTTTGAAAGACACCAAAAATAAGAATCAAAATAAAAGACGAGTCTTGAACGTGCTCCGTCTTCTCAAAACCTGGTCATCGGTACCTGTCTACTGGTGACCTAAGAATACAAGTTATTTTGAAAGAGTAGATCAACATTTAAGCTGGAGAGTTCATAAGTATTTTAGTGTCATTTTTTTTATAAGTTTGATGAAAGTGTTTGTAAATGTTTAATATAAAGTTTGTAAGTGTTTTGATGTTAATATTTGTATACTTCCTAGAAAATCCTATATTTTCTACTAAAGTAGTCTTCTACCAAGACCCGACTGTTCTATATGTTTGTTATTTTGTAAAAGTGAGTGTTTTCCCAAGTGTGACTATTATTACAAAAATATAGCTTAAATTATCGTTTATGTGGGAAGATCACAATGTCAATGTAATGGGAAAATGATGATGTACAGTAGTATTGTATATAAGTAACTACCAATGTACTAACTACCTTAAACCAGTTTGTTTAATTAAGGTAAAAATGTGATGAGATTATAACCATACTTGATTCACTAGTAAAACACGACGTTTGGAGACGTCAAAATGGTATGACATTCGTCACCTGTAGACCTGCAAGTCCCACTGTAGCTATCAACAAGGTGTAGGATGGTCAATCCAGTATAGATTTATACACAAATTCACGCTCTCCCTCCAGGAAACTCTGGTTACAAAACGTGACACAACAGTATATTGCCATGCCATGAAGTAGTGGCTCACATTAATGTTATAGTATTCTTGTATTTGTATAGTATGTTCTCTCTATTCTAGTGCATAGTATGTTCTCTCTGTTCTAGTGTATAGTATGTTCTCTCTGTTCTATTATTTAGTATGTTCTATATGTTCTAGTATTTAGTTTGTTCTTTCTGTTTCTCATTATAGTATGTTTGAACTGACTCATGTATGAACTGACTCTTGTAAGTTTCATTGTTCTAGAAATAGTAAGTAGTGACTTCCTAAACTATATCTATTATCGTTTAGTAGTAATGTTGTTTGAATGAGTGAACATGTATGAATGCCTTTGGTACCCAAAGGTATTGAACTGAATGGAAGAACTTTTATATCTATATACATATACATAATATATAACTAAGACTGAAATGACATTCAGACAAACGACCGATACCTTAAGTCCACAACCAAACAAGGAACAGGAAATAAAGCGAGTTATCAGTCCTGATCCCTTTCAACCTTATTTATATAACTATATCCATATAGACATGATTTTGACAATATATTAGTTTAAAAGCGTTTGATAAAGAATTTAACATATAAAAGAGTTTTAACTATTTGAATGGCTATAGATGAATTGATGTCAGTTTATAAAAAGGTTTTTAAAACGGTTTGTTTCATAACACAGTTTTGAAGATTATGAAATCTACTTGATTGGTAGTTATTAATCACATGCTATTGATACAATAACTATAATGTTTTCTACTTGTATTCCCCCTATAAAAGCATTTAAAATCATTTAAAAGATACGTTTGGGGTATGAACTCATTTATAATCTTCATAACACAGTTTTGAAGATTATGAAATCTACTTGATTGGTAGTTATTAATCACATGCTATTGATACAATAACTATAATGTTTTCTACTTGTATTCCCCCTATAAAAGCATTTAAAATCATTTAAAAGATACGTTTGGGGTATGAACTCATTTATAATCTTCATAACACAGTTTTGAAGATTATGAAATCTACTTGATTGGTAGTTATTAATCACATGCTATTGATACAATAACTATAATGTTTTCTACTTGTATTCCCCCTATAAAAGCATTTAAAATCATTTAAAAGATACGTTTGGGGTATGAACTCACCTGTAGTGAGTGACTCGAATGTAAGATCGATATAGGATGGAAAGTGTCAAGTGAAGTCTCAAGCACAAACAGATCCTATAAACATATAATGACACATATATGTATATAATTAATGTATATAACAACTAATCATGATAGGGAACAACCTTAGGGACTAGGAAACACATGGAATGAAGTGTTACAATCACATATGATTGTTATAAAGGAGTTCACGACCAAAATAAGGAGTGTTCACGGCCTTAGGAGGGTTCTCGGCCCATGAACACATGATGTGTTCACTGCCAAACCAAGATCTTATGAGGTGTTTACGGCCAAGGATGAAGGGATCACGGCCAAGTCAAGATCTTATGAAGGGTTCACGGTGCTATGAAGGGTTCACGACCGTGAACTCTTCAAGATCTTGCCATTTGGTGCTTCTTTCATGGATGTAATTAAGTGATTTAAAGGACAACAAGCTAATGGAAAAGATACTCACTTGATAGTTGTGACTCATATATATATATATATATATATATATATATATATATATATATATATATATATATAGGAGGTGGTTCACGGCTGTGAACCTAGTTTGCGGCCGTGAACACCTAGTGAGTGATTTTCTGGTTCTAATTTATCCTCCTAATCTCAAGCTAACTCATCCAAGCATCCATTCATACATTATTACACTATGCTCAGAAACTCTCAAACAGACCCTTAATAGTGCTAAAAGATAGCAGAAACTAGTCTGACTTTGATTGAATTGAATTGTTGTACAAGATAGAAATTTCGGGTTGTCACTGATTAAATATCTACCACCCAAAACGTATAATTCAATAGCAAACCAGCTCATCGAACTACTCCTAAAGCCAACGTTCCCTTTGCTCAGCAATGATTATAACCCCCAGTTCCAAATCGTTACCCATTTGGGTGTGGGTGATGTAATGTAGATGATGTTAGATTAGGTATCTAAGCCCATAAATATAATTGGTATGTACTTGAACCGAGAGTAGCATGGTCCATTTTGGGTTGCATTCACGAGAGCAATTTGATAGGATGGATATTTGAGAAAGAGGTCATATGTGATTTATTAATATATTATAAGTACAATAAATTAATTGAGAAATCATATTATTTAATTAGTATTGATCAAGAATCCATTTGGAATGAATTTAGTGATCAAAAGAGACTAATTAAATTAACGAGGACTAATTAGATAAATCAGTGATATTTATAGTTTGGGCTAATGATCCATATTAATTAGGATGGACTAATTATATGTGGGAGTCGATGAAGAGTTATTCAAAAGGGCTTATCATATGCATTATTGGATTAAAGCCCAAGGAAGTGAATTAGGGTTTACAAGTTAGACCTAGGAATTCCAAAGTATAAAAGTAACCCCTAGACTCCAAAAATTGGCACTAGTGATCATAGATGAAACCCTAGCCGAATTTGGAGCTTCATAACCTCTCTCTCATTATCCTCCATTTGTTCATGGTGTTTTGTGAACCATTTCAGGCATCACACTTTGGGTGCTAAGCTCTTGAAAGGCCAAAAGTCTACTAGGTACAACAAAGAGGTAATAACTTAACTTGTTTTATGTTGCAATATAAATTTTTTATCCTAGGTATAGGTTTCATGCTTTGGATGATTTTGTTGCATGTATAACTAGAGAAAACTTAGATCGAAAGCATTAGGGTTGTATGTGCACCATAGGAGTGTTATAGTACATAAAACCCAACAATTGATTCGGACATTCATACTTTGTTTTGGAGCCATGAGTGTTTTCTGTTATATATATGCGTTGGTTAATTGTTCAAAGTAAAAAAAAATAGAAATCTGCCTTCTGCCAGGGTGAACTCGATGAGTCCACTATGGAACTCGACGAGTTCATGATGAACTTGACGAGTTCAATGCTTGAACTCGACAAGTTGGACAGTCTGTTGGCAGATTTTCGGGGTTTTTTTGGCCAAAATTAGATTAGGATCATTACCATGAACTGTTTATATCATAAAATCTATTTTTTTCTGATATGGTAGTGATCAATCTCATCCAATTAAAAGATAAATGTCAAATATTAAGATAATTACAAGTTATATGATAAACTAATTATTTGTATTATTTGATTTATCTTGCTACATGAATTGTAATTAGGTCAAATTGGTAAAAGATAATATGAATATTTTATTGGTTATAATTTGATCTAAATGTTTTTGAAGAGTTACAAAACTTGCCATCAACTTTTGGAACTCAAAAAGTTTTTTTTTAAGGAGTTACAAAACTTGCCATCAAGTTTGGAATTAAAAGGTTTTCAAGAGTTACAAAACTTGCTCTCAAGTTTTGGAAATTGAAAAGTCTCATTTATGAAACATTGAATTCTAAAAAACCTAGTAATTTGAAAAGGTGAAACTCTTGGGTTCATAACTTAAAAAATTAATTAAATAGTTTTAATTTCGAAAAGGTGACAGGCTAGGAATGTTGGTTGTCGTGTTCCCAAGGAAGCTGGCTGTTGACTAGGTTCTTCGTTCACCTCCTAAGTCATATAGTGATTTGTTAAAGACTACTATGTGACAGACGATGACGTGACCCTTATCGATCTTACTTATTTGCTTATTGCTGCTGAATCAGCAATGATTTGGCGCACTTGTAAAGCAAAATTGATTGGAAGATCTACTTCCCAAACTTCCATGGACATTGACAATGTCGACAATGGAAGTACATAAAAGCTTTCTCTTCCCAATGGAAAGGGATTGGCCAAGGTCAAACCGTTCGACCAAATGGTAATGAGAAAGGCTAAGTATTTGATTGTCCCGTGTACCATTCCGAGAGAGTCTGTTTGTTTCTATTTCCCAGAGAAGGGGCATTGGTTGCGAAGCTTCTCTGACTACCTGAGAGATCTAGAGATGGTAAAATCAGATTGTTTGGTTCTACTTCAGGTAAGTTCACTATCTAACTCTATTAAGTTCCTACTTATAGATTCTTAATACATGATGTGATAAGATTGCATTTTGATGTTTTATAGGATCCAAGAAGAGAACGGAAGCCTAAAGGAAGAGTAAGTTGAGTCTGGTCGCGAAGAGATGGATTTCGATCGCATGGTTCAATGATCATATTTTTGAATTGCTACTTAGGAGTTATGGTAGATTGCTTAGGAATAGTTAGAAACATAGTTTTCGTTTGTATTTGCATTGTAAGGACAAGTTTTTCCGCACTTTTTATAAATAAAGAAAATTTTGATTTTGTCTTATTTTATATTTCCTTGCAATGACATTTGTGAAAATTGGTTTTCATATATTTAATAGCAATATTGAAAATGACTGATTCTTAGTTCTATCAATTGTGGTAGTGTCGTAATTTTATAACTAAGGAAAGATTCTCATCGCCCAAGTTTCAATTGGATAGAAACCTGGATCATATGATGTATGAAAATCTTGGTACTTGAGAAATTAAGACTAGTTCCTTGTTTACATATGTATGTAAGTCAAGTGGAAGATGAAAGGATTTAGTACACATTGATGTGTACTGGTCAGATCCACCACAAAGGATGATAAAGGCTATTCATCACGATTTACTAATGGTTCAGTAAATATGGTTATGCTTACAAGTTTAAGTGTAATTCTAACACCTTGAAAAGTTTCAATGTATAGCAGAACGAATATGAAAAATCAATTAGGCAGAAAGATAAAAGTATCTCCAATTTGAAAGGAAAGGAGAGTACTTTAGTATCATGTTTTATGATCATCCTTATGATTATGGAACCATGTCTCAATGGATCCTGTAAGGATACCTTAGTGAATTTATATGACTAAGGAGAGGTATCGGGAATTGTTAAAATGGTTAAAATCAAAAGGATGAGTCATACTTTGTTCCAGTATCAAGTCTTAGAGTCATACTCGAAGATTATGCCTTGAGTGACATATCTTATGTAGGTTTATAACACATTTGTAATTGGTAGTTGTGATAAAAGAAAGACCAACTAAGACCAATTGTGTGAAGTGTTTGTCTTGATAGGAATCCACACTAACTCTTGGATATTAGTTAGTCAATTAATGTTTCTTGACAAGAGAAACTTATATGTCAAGTAGTCAGTGGGAGTCTTAAAGATCTTGAAAAGTTTCAGGAACTAATCAAGAATAAACCTATTGTTCATCGCTAGCACACGACTTAAGGTTTGTAACCTATCATGTTGATATATTCTTGTTTCTGTGCCTATTCCAGTTAAAGTTGACTATGCATGTGAGTTCTATGAGTTCTCATCTGTTTGCATAAGGCAAAGCATCTTGATCAGTGAAAATTCATTGATTAGTAAGGGTGAGTTGCTGAACAACCTGGAAGCTCTTGGGCTACTAAATGGCAAGAAATTAAGATTCAACAAGTTCAGTGCATATGAGTTTGAATTTGTCATATACCTTGTCTTATGATAATGGTTGGGAATGACAGATTCACATGGATAGGAACACATACACCATAAAATCTAAGTGACATAAGGTTTCTCTCCAATTCATGAAAATGATTGTGAGGAAACACTTTCACTAAGTAGATTTTGAGAAGATAGAAGTTGTGTTAATTGCGTTCTCAAATTCGATTATGATTACGACATCCCTCTTCATAGTTCGAATTATTAGAAATGGCAAATAGTTTGGACATTCGAAACTTATTGTTATAAGTTCTGAAATAGTTTAAACACACATATGAGCTTTCTAATAAAAAGTGTATGAGCTTAGGTAAAGGCGTATCG